>NW_024545578.1:5000000-6250000 GCF_018152505.1 Drosophila elegans
GAATACCCCGGGAAAATTAAACAAATGTTGAAAAAACACATCAAACGGACTAGCCCCTTCACTGATTTCAGGGTGGGATAGTTGTCATACAGTGGAACCCCCCACCTGATTAAATCGCCCTAAACTATTGGCATTCATAGTTGTACATATTGAAAAGATAATAATTTTAATATTTACAACTTAAGTTGCGGGACAAAATCTGGCATAAATAAAATTATAATGGCATAAATAAAATTTTAAATATATTAAAGGTATGAGTTTTCAGTGAACTTATTGATCTGATCATATTTAAATGTAACTGCAAGATGATAAATAAAATATCTTATATCATACATTTAATTGTATTGTAGCTTCACTAAAATATATTCATTCATATTTTAAAATATCTTCTAGATACAAATCTTGTTTTCTTACAAAACTATCTTTGGATACAAAACAAAGGTTTAAAATGTATCTGTTCATAATTAAAAAAAAATTTTTTTGAGGAATTGTAATTTAAATATTTGATCCATACATGGCATAATTAAAACTAGATCCTTGAAAACTCAAACCCTTTCTCGTTATTTGTGTAAATATTTAATGGCACCAATTCTTTTTTCTCATAATTTGATTATAGACAGTGGAATATTTGAAGATAAGTTCAATAACGGGGAAAAGGGGGAACAAATTAAAATCCTTAAACGCCATAGCAATTCTGTTTTGTTTGAGTTGAGGAAGTTCGACTGTATTCAAATCGCCATATACAATGCAACAGGAAAGTGTTTGTACCTGGGTTATTTGTGTACCTCGGAGTCACCATTTTTGAAATATCTTTTTAACGACAGATGGTTAGTTATGGACGTTTGACTGTATCTAATTACACAGCTGATAACCTGCTCTCAACTG
Organism: Drosophila elegans; assembly: GCF_018152505.1. NCBI lineage: Eukaryota > Metazoa > Arthropoda > Insecta > Diptera > Drosophilidae > Drosophila > Drosophila elegans. The sequence continues at coordinate 5,000,886 of NW_024545578.1, forward strand.
GGCGTTGCTTTGTCTCTTTTCGCCATCACTGTCTGCCTCTCGCATCCGTTTCCGCCCCAATAATTAGTCAAACTGTCGCCGCAAAGTGTAATTTCTATTATTCGCTTGTTAACAATAGACATTATCATGCAGGACTCCTAGGGGCATGCATATCGGTTTCATTTTAAGTCTCCCATCGGCTCACCTTCTATTGCGCTCTATAAATAAACTCCACTTTAGCACGCGCCAGAGTTCAAGCCGCCTTCTGAGATCCCCTCAATTTCCCCCCATCATATTTTAACAACCATTTCATCTCGTTTGGGGGTTTACAAGGTGACGCAACGCGTTTACGTGGATTGCCAAGAAAACGTGACGTCATGTGGGGACATATTTACACAAATCCACATTTGTGTGCATTGGCCCCTCTTGGAAACAGCCAGATGTTCAACAAGTATTGCTCAAAATAGCCTACTGCTTTGTCGAAGTTCATAAAATTAAGTAAATAGTTTAGCCTTTAATCCGCTCACATCCGCTGGCCAAATAAGCGGAAAAACGGTCATGATAAAGTTCTAGGAATGTTAAAGTTATTGCTATTCGCTTGATAATCATTTGGTTCTAAAAACTTTGGTTTACTCTGGGATTTCTTATCTATGTTCGATTTTTTCTGAGAAGCATGGACTATAAAAATATAAATTTATTGATAACGAAACCATAAAAAGATTAAAAATCCGAGGTCTACATTTTTACATTAAAATTCTTTTAGGTTAAAAAAATTTTTTTTTTTTTTATATGGATCAGACTGAATTTATTAGGGAATTGGTTTATCAATTTCTAATCAATATATATAACCCAGTAGACTTAACTTTTAGTACCATAAATGCTGAATGTCGTCATAAATCACTGAATTCTTTGCGTCACCCGTTATGAATGGCAACATGTGGAATTGCTTATTTGTGCCCATAAATGTTGCACACTTTCGTTGCCCCCTTAGCATTTTTTATCGCTCAGCGCGGGGATTACGTGATCGCGCTACTGACCGAGTAGGAGTAGCCGTGGCCACAGTTCATTCACCGATCAGTATGTTTTCGAGATTGCCTTCAACTGACTGGGTTTCGTTGTGTGCTCTTCCAGGATATGACCTCCACTTTGGCGGCAGATGGCGGTGGCGGTGGCGGTGGCCTCAGTGGCGAGACGGCCTGGCTGGAGGATCTGCTGCGCGAGGTGCAGCTGGAGCAGTTTCTGGACAGGATTCTCGACGATCTGCAGGTGACCCGGCTGGCGCACTTCGACTACGTGCTGCCCGATGACCTGGAGCGCTGTGGCCTGGGCAAACCGGCCATTCGCCGGCTGATGGAGGCGGTGCGCAAAAAGAAGGCCCACCAGTGGCGCAAGAACATCCTGTCCAAGCTGATCGGTGGCGGCAAGCAGCCCTCGTCCAAGAAGCAATCCTCCTCCGCCCGGGAATCCAACCAGGGCAATGGCACCCAGCTGACCTGCCTCATCCACGAAAAGGACATCACCATGGGTCTGAAGCTGGGCGACGGATCCTTCGGCGTGGTGCGACGTGGCGAGTGGAGTGCCTCGCCGGCGGGCAAGGTCATCCCGGTGGCCGTCAAGGTGCTCAAGTCGGACAATCTCACCCAGCCGGGCATCATCGACGACTTCTTTCGCGAGGTTCAGGCCATGCACGCCCTGGATCACGCCAATCTGGTGCGGCTGTACGGCGTGGTGCTGTCGCAGCCCATGATGATGATCACCGAGCTGGCGGAACGGGGATCGCTGCTGGACACGCTGCGCAAGCAGTGCCGCCACACCTCGCTGACCATCATCTGGAACTGGTCGGTGCAGATTGTGACTGGCATGGCCTATCTGGAGCAGAAGCGTTTCCTGCATCGCGATCTCGCCTGCCGCAATGTCCTGCTCGCCGCCGGCAACAAGATCAAGATCGGCGACTTTGGCCTGATGCGCGCCCTGCCGCAGGAGGACGACTGCTATGTGATGTCCGAGCACAAGAAGGTGCCGTTTCCCTGGTGCGCTCCGGAATCGCTACGCTTCCGGCAGTTCTCGCACGCCTCGGACACCTGGATGTTTGGCGTGACGCTGTGGGAGATGTTCAGCTTCGGCGAGGATCCCTGGGTGGGTTTGAATGGCTCACAGATCCTGCGCAAGATCGATCGCGAGGGAGAGCGACTGCATCAGCCGGACGCCTGTCCACCGGACGTCTACGCCATGATGCTCCAGTGCTGGGACAAGACGCCCGCAGAGCGACCCACTTTCGCCGCTCTCAAGTAGGTTTTCTAAGCTTTAGATATATGTTATAGTTGAATGCTAATTTTGTTACTTATTATACAGAGAATATCTGGCCAGCATGTCACCACCTGTAATGCGAGCCTGCCGCAGCCACCACGAGTCCAAGGGCCTCCAGATAGAGCCCGGCGACACCATTGCCATCATCGATGGCCGCCACGAGCTGAAGCTGATCAAGGGCCAGAACCAGCGCACCTTCGACATTGGAATCTTTCCGCGGAATCTGCTGGAGCAGCGAAAAGTGGGTGCTGTCGGGGATGTGGCGATGCGGAGCAGCATGGCCAACGGTTCCACGTCATCCTCGCCCTTTGGCTTCTGCTGGGGCGGGGCGGCTGCCATGGTGAACGGTGAGGATCGGCAGCGGAAGTGCGCCTCGCTGGCCAACCAGCCGCACGCCAAGGAGCGCAAGTCGACGTCTAGCAAGCAGTTCGCCTACAACAAACTGGTCAACGAGGCGGCCGCGGCGGCAGGACTCCAGCGACGCAATGCGGTGAAGCACAAGGGAGCCGTGGTGGGTCCACAGCGTCCTCCGCCGCCGCAGTTTCAGTTGCAGGAGGGCATCCTCATCGACATTTCGCCCGAAATGCGACCTTTGGGCGGTGGTGGTGGAGCACCCGGCGCAGCCGAAGGAGCAGGCGATAGTTCATCTCTGCAGGCGGACAGTTCCTTTTGCCTGCTGGATGCCCCCATAGATGTGCCCACATTGGCCGAATCCAGTGGATCGGGGGAACTGAATGCGTCCCCCACTTACTACAACGAGCAGCCGCAATTCGACTTTGATCCGGCCAACATCCAAGCATCGCCTGGTCGCCTTCAACCGCCTCCGTATCAGATGCCACCCACTTACTCGAACACCATGGAGTTTGTCCAGAAGCGAGACCTTCAGCAACAGCAGCTGGCGACGCCTGCAAGGGAGCGGGATCCCTTCGACACCACAAATCTGGAGACTGCCGTGGCACTCTACTCGAATTTCAATCAATCCCTCGAGGCAGTTCCTCCTCCACCACCAGCGCCCGTCTACAACAGTCCTTCGGTCAGGAAGAGCCTTTTTGGTGGCTCCAACTCGAACAAGGAGAACATACCTGCCCTGGAGTCAGCGGCAATGCAGCTAAATCTGAGTAATCTTGCCCTGGAACGACATGACACCATGAGTAGCCAAGCTTTGGAGCTGAATGCGGCTCCTCCTGCAGATGGAAAGCTGCTGGACAAATCCTTCATTGCCGAACTGGAGAAGGACATGTACAGCAATGGACAGAACCGGGCGCAGGAGGAGTACCAACGCAACTCCACGCAGATGTATGCCAGCAAGGACATGGTGTACAAACAGAACCTCACGCCCCTCAAGAACGGAGTGGCCGCCGGCGGCACAGGCCACTCGAATCATTCCAGTCCCTCGTCGACGGCCTCGCCCAAGCAAAACAATTTGGAGGCGACAGCCGCAGCGGCGGCAGCCACAACTCAGAGCGTCGTAAACCGCATCTGGTACGAGCAGGTGGCCTCCACCTCCTCCGAGTACTATGCGCAGCCACCGCCGGAGCAGCCAGAAGAGCAGATCTATCAGAATCATCATCAGGAGTCAAACCATTCGTTTGTGGCTATATCGAATAGGGTGGTGGCACCCAAGAACAATGCATACGCCTCCTCCGGTTCTCTGTACGATGCAGTGGCCGCCAGCACAGCGGGATCCACCTACTACGGTCAAGTGCCGAACGGCAGTGGCGCCGTACTGTACGATGAGGTGACCCAGGATGATTACCTGCGGCCCACGCGACCTGCTCCACTGGCGCCACCGCCCCTCTCCGCCCAGCAGATCCAACGGCGGATGGAGAAGATGCGGATGCAGCAACAGCAGCAGCTGGAGGGTGCCCATCAGCTGTACGCTCCGGTGCCTTCGGACTACGGACGCGAGCAGGAGAAGCTGCAGCAACTGATGCACGAGCTGGGCAGCTCGGCGGTGGAGCAGGATGTGCGCAATGCCCTGCGAGCGGCCAGCGGCGATGTGGCCCTGGCCACGAGGCACTACAAGATCGATCAGTTGGCGCGACTGGGCGTGGCTGGGCGACCCCAGTGCGAACAGGCCCTGCAGCAGACCAACTGGAGCTTGGAGGTCGCCGCCGAACTACTGCTGCAGTCCACAAACGCAGGCTAAACTCACAAACAAGAAAGCAACAACAACAACAACAACCATAACAACAACCATGTATTAGAATGCCTCGAATATAATTGCTTTAGTTTTAATTGCTGAATATTCGTCTATAATTAGCCAACAAAGTCTCGAATCTTTATCAAAATACTCCTAGGTGAATGCATGCATGCAAACCACACACATTGTCAACGACTGTACAATATGTTCTATTTTATATAAGCGAAATCGTATAAAATTATTTTATAATTGTTATTCGATGTCTGCATATTTTTAAATGCCCCGGGAAATTTTATTTACAAGCGAAATCGAATCGTTCGAAAAAATGACCGCGAAAGGTTATGAATGTCAGCGCATGCAACAATTAATTTGTTTTGAAATCAAATAAATTATATGTAATTGTTACAAAAACGAAGTTGCCTTTTGAATTTGCCGCCAAATGGAAGGTCTAGAAATATACTGCAAAAACATACTTCAGTGCTATGTGGAAATATACCAATTAACTGTAGAAATAATACTGATTCATGGGTGTAGCGAGGGGGCATTGAGCTCATAACTTCGTTTATAAAACCGATATGGTCAAAAAAAGGAAATTTCTTGAATGCGTTTTATAAAATTTGGCAATATTTTTTTTTATTTAAAAGCATTTAATTAAAAAGACTGGTCGGAAAGTGGGAAAAAGTTGGTCCATATCGAACTTTTTCGAAAATAAAATGATATACTTATTTTATTTAAATAATTAATTATTTTTGAATTGAACTTTTTTTTTATTAAAGTTATAAGCATTTATTTAAAACATGAAAGTATATAATCTTTTTCAAACATATTTTAATTGATCTAAAGGTATATTTACTATCAAATCAAAATTGTAATAGTCAATATTCCCCCTTATTTTAAAAAGGTTTTCAAAATTTTTAATTTACCACCCAGATATCCATTTGAATACTCAACCAAAATCATAAAAACGACCATATATGTTAATAGAATAATTATTTATTTTCAACAGGGGACATTATTTAAAATAGATCATTCAAAAGTGTGTGTAATACATATATTTTCTCTGTCTGTAAATACATTGCTTTAAATGCTCGGTGTTTTTGATTGATATTCAGGTGGTTAGTTCGAAACAACGTTGTAATCGTTACTCTACGCGATAGAAGACACTTTCATTAAACACAATTAATTTCGTTTTCGATCCGTTGATCACTTATTATCTCACTTTGCATTGGGACAATTTTTCAACTGTCTTCGATGGCACAGAATCTGAGTGCGGTTTCTTTATATGATAGTATAGAACGAAACTATTCAAAATGATTGTGTGACAAATGCAAATGTTGAAAATAGAATAAATCATCCTAAGATCCGTATGTACGAGTACTTAATAATATTAAATTAAAGTAATTTATGTTATTACATAACAGCATACGCCTGGTCAATTGGAATACAAATACAAATTGGTATCATAAATATATATCCGTATCATATCATTTCGGGTCTCTTTCCCAAATCAAGCTCAAAACGTGAAAAAGTGTGGAACCCAAAAGCGGCTGCGGAAGATGTTGGCGTTTTGGTTTGGTCTTTTATTGCGGAATGTCTGAGAGCGGAGGATGGGCGGACGATCCTGGATCCAGGATGCAAATCTACATGTGCCTGGTGTTGCCGAAGTTGATTCCGGACTGGGTGGCGCCCTTGTTCGATCCGTACTGCAGGGAGATGACATTGGCGCCGGCGCGCAGCTGCTCATCGCTGAAGTTGCGCACGTTCTTGTCGGCCTCCTTGGGGCCAATCGATGGCTTGTTGAAGTTGGAGGCCTGCAGAAACATACGATATATTAATATATTTTCACAAAAGTATTTTAAAAATTATTAACCAAGAGAAAAGAGTTAAAACCTTTCAGTAATAAATAAATACTTCTGTAATGCTTAGTTATTTATATCATTAAAAATAGAATTGATTATGAGAAGAACCAAACGAGTTTTTATGAGCTTTACTTATCAACTTTTTCTAGGCATGGGATAAGGGTTCAAAACCGGTCATGGATAAGTTAATATTTGTGTAGTGCATTGCATTTCATAATCATTAAACATATTTCCAAAGGAATGAATATTAAATTAGTTGTCTTTAGCCTTACTTTTTAAAGAAATATCAGCATACATTTTTTTTTAAATTAAATTCTTTAAAATACATCGAATTATTTTTTTTAAATCTTTTAAATTTGGTTATTAGATAGCAAGTTTAATAAGTTTAACAAGTTTATAATAATAATAAAAAACGGATATTTAATATATTTTATTTAAATGCAAACAAAAAAAATATATTCGTATTTAACGGATATTTGCAATATATAGTATCAGTATCGTAAATTTCATCGGTTTGTTAAGAAAACAAAATGCATTGTTTTACTTATAAAATGCAAATTTGTTTCCCAATCTTCAATGTAAACAGGAGTTATCAGCTCACCTTGCGACCCAGCGACTGCAGGCAGATAACCACCGAGTTGAGGTTCTGGCGCTCCCAGAGGTCGACGCTCTGGAAGGTCTCCTGGGTGGGCACTCCGAAGTTCTTGGCGCACGCGAGGAAGGCCGAGATGTTCTCCATGCACTTGAAGGCCATCTTGCTCTCGTTGATCTTCTTGATGGCGCCTGGCTGGAGGGCATTGGCCAGTTTGCACAGGATGACGCCATCCTTGAGCACCTCGAAGAAGTTGTCGGTGTCGCCGGATGTGTTGATGGGCTCCTCGGTGACGGCCTTGATCCACTCCAGGGACTCCTGGGCCAGCTCCTCGCTGTACTTTGAGTTGATCTGGAAAAAGGGGGGTAAATGGTTAACGATTAGTTTTAGTTTTACTATATGTTATGGTGGGGTAAAATAACCTTGGACTGGTACATTTTTGGCTAATCTGGCACTGGCTGCTGCACTTGGTAGACTGAAGCGCGCCCCAATCGGGGGTTAAATCAAGTACAGACCATTTCCTCCCGCTTATCTCATGATATATTGCTGATAGCAGACTTATCATTAATTGGTTATAAAAACACAACTCTCTCCACCATTTCCCTCGTGACAATTGGGCGGTTATATTTCAAGTTCCGATAAGGATAAGATTGTGGCTCTCAGTCTCATTTCTAATTTCTCCCTGATCACCAGCCAGCCAGCCAGCCACTCCCCATTATTCGATTTGCTTGAATTATAAAAGTCAGTCACGTTCAAATGTTCTCATGCCGCATAGTAAGTAACCATATTTGCCAATGCCGATAGCTTCGACTGGGAGGCTGTTCTACTATGTATATATTTATATCTGAGCGTCTTGACCATATTTGGCCTTAAGTTTGCCGGCCGCTTGGGCGTCCTTCGCACCGATTTTGGCCATAGACCAAAAGCCACTTGTTGAGCAGCTAGCTTCTATTGCCATTTCCACTCGATTGGCAAAAAAAAAACCAACAAAACCACAAAAGCCGGAGTCCCTAAACAAACCGCAAAAGCGTTGCGTGTTGGGTTTCCATTCGGCTTGCCAATAAAAATCAAAATCAAAATCAAAATGTTTAGCAAACTTTGGGTCATATCGCAGCGACTCACTTAACACGTATTTATTAGTTTTATTTGATTGAATTGAATTGCTGTCGCTAACGGATTTTAGATTAGCTGCCATTTTAGAAGAAAGTTCAAGTACTATAGACAATGGCGGTTAAAATTATATGAGTTGAGGTTTAAAAACTTGTTATAATTTAAGCCAAATTTAATTAAATTAAAAGAATGCTTTGTTTTAGCTAAGATATTAAGTTAAATTGTATGTAACGTTTAATACTATATTCTATAAAATCTTGAAGTGTTTTTTTGACATTTAAAAAAACATTTTATGTTTGTTTTTATAAAGCTAGCAAGGATAAAGTTATCTAGCTTTTATTTGTTTGTTTTTTCTTTTATTTTGTGTCTATATTTCTCTTATTTTGCTGAGTGTTTTTTTATAAGTCATTAAATTAGTCTATTGATAGAATATTTATTAATAGCACAACTGACGTTTTTCCACTATCAATAATCAGTCAGCAGCACTAAAATTTTACCCACAATTGTATTACTTTTTAGTATTTGTGTGATTTTTGTTCTGACTGGCAGGTCTATTAAAACGAATGATCTCAGAGAAAACAAATGGAACGATTGTCGCCAATTGAGTTGTATTCCACTCCTTATCGCTGGCCGTGGGGAAATGCAAACTCGTAAATTGAAGGCAACTGAAGGGGCGGAGGAGTTGGAGGAGCAATGCAGTAAAAAAGTGAAATACAGACCACAACCAGAAGCTTTCTCCGTGATTGTGTGTGTGCTGAAATGAAGGTGAATGCACTTTGCACACATTATGTGTACTTCTATTATCCCACACCATCTAATTTCAACTCTCCCTTTTCATCAGCGGTAGTCGAGGCTTATCGAAACATTACAATTTACGACCTTTTCGCTGTTCGAGCCCAATAAAAACCGTAGATCTCTCATCGAGATATGCGAAATAGAAGCGCAGAATATGGAAATCAGTTGGAAATGGCTTTATCACAGAAACTAAAGATTATCAATAATTGCAATCGACCGTTGGCCAAATTGCTTTGTCCGAATTTTCGGCCATAACGGTCTACCACTTAACAGCAGCGGTCAGTTCATTAGAGTTTGAAAAGAGAAAAGAATGGAACCGAAATAACAGCATCATTCATCATCGAATTCGGGGAGAAAACCGTCGAGAGGCGTGAGACCATTAATAAAAGCAACTCTGATTGACATTCCGTTGGAGAATCAGGGAATCCGCAGCCACAAGTTGATGATCATAACTTAGAGCCCCTGACGATGGCACATAAATTGACACCCTCGGGGCAGATGAATAAATTTCGATTAGAATTAAATATGTTTATGGGATTCTGCGGCCAGTTTATGCATACTATTCTCATACATAATATCGTAAACCAAAAGCCGTTCAGAGCCTAATGAATTCCGATCGTTTCTTACACGTTTTTCGAAGCGAAAATCTCGCCAAACCAAAATCCAAAACAAATTTGACAGTTGGTGGTCTCTGCTCGGCAGACAAACAATGTTCGGAACTAAATGAAAAATGATGGAGAATAGCCAAGTTATTGTCTTTTCTTTGAAGCAATGAAGGATGGATCGCTTATTAAAATATTTGCTAAAAATAAATTTGCTGTTTTAATGAGTCAGCAGCAAGTCAGCGAGCTTCATTTGTGTTTTTTGTTTGGTTTAGCGCTATAAGTTCGACTCGAAATTCAACGACGATCGAATGCCGGGGCAAAAGTACAGCAGTACATAATATTTTCATATATATATTTTTCTGAAAAACATATGTACAGCTGGCTAGAACGTGCTGCCTTATCGAGAGTGAGGAATTCCAGTTGAAAGCCGCCGGTTGATAGGCGCACAAAAAACATGAAAAATAATAATTAGAAGCGGAACTTTGAAATTGCTCATCGTTGGCCGTTAGAAATGATGTCTGTTTAACGGTTTCCTTATGTTTTTCCTGAGTACATTTTTTTGGGTCTATGGGTCACTTGATGAATTAACCACGATTACAAAACGGCGTGACAATGAAATGCTCAGTAGCCTCAAAAGAACCTAATTAATTTCCCAGCTTATGATGTACAATGAAATATGGGGTTGGGTCTCTTCTTTTTTTTTTTTCAAGTACGTTCTGGGTGGATGGCATTCCACACGCAATGCGCATTAGTGGCCGAGACATGCTAAGCCAAGCCAAGGTTTGGCTTTTAGAGAAATTAAAATTAAAATTAGACACTGGCTGAACAAACTTCCCGCATACTCCTCTCCGCTTTCCAAAAGACCAAAAAAAAACTGTGGGTCAGCACAAACCCAAACTTCAAATAAAAAATATCTTGGGAGAGGGCCTACCCACGTTAACTCAATTTAATTCACACCTACGCCACTTGAAAAGTGAAAATGTTTGGGTACCACATAACTATTTATTTATTTATCATGATTCAGTCTTCACAATTGAGTGAGAGTTCCAAGAATTCTATTAGTGATTCTCAGTTCACGCCAAATTAAAGATCAAAGAGTAATGGAAGTTTTTTTCGGTACTTTGAAAATAGTTACTAATGATAGGGTATATGGATATAGTTTGAAACAGCTTTATAACCAATTCTACAAGTAGTCTAGAATATTACAAATTCGAGGTTTGAAAAATAATTATCCTTCTAGAAATAAAAATATTTTTTATATAACACTGTTATAGATATTTATTGAAAAACGTCAAGTAGGAATTATCATCATTTACTTGACGTTTTTCAATAAATATCTACAACAGTGTTATATAAAAAATATTTTAAAAATCCCTTTAAAGGAAATTTTTAAAAAATCAATATAAATTTATATTTTAGAAATAATTTGCAAAAATTAGTAGTTCTAAAATTCTACAAACGTTTCTTGCTTCAAAATAAATCCCAGGCGCAAATTTGACGGAAGTTTCCGCCCATCCGACGAGTATATCTGTATAAATTTAGCTTAAAACCCGCGAGGAACCCAGACTGATGATCATTGCATAATAATCCATTGTAGGATACCAGAGAAAAGAGACAGGGGCACGTTTTGCTTGGCTGATGGCTTTTTGAAGCCGATGATGTCATGGCATCGTTATGGCTTGGATTTGAACTTTGGCAATATTTTAGCGTAGATGGTGATGATTAGTTAAATGTGTGCTTTGAAAGGGATCGCGCTGGCAGAAGTTGACGCATCGCAAACACAAACTCCACTCCACTCCACTCCACTTCACTCAATTGCGTAAGCATGGCTTTAAAAATCAATCCATTGGAATGGTCAGATCTGGCGATTATTCACTACCAACCGAATTCGATTTCGCTTTCTTTCGCGATGTGTCATGATCCATGACAATTGCTGACCAATATCTTTCGGGTGGGTAAATAAATGGAAAAACGACAAAAATGCCACAGCGAAAACATAAACAAAATCCGCAAAAATGTAACGAGGTCAATTATATGATTTTGAAGTCTGGTTTATGGCCAGGTTGAGTGAGTTGTAAGCCCTGATCCGCGAGTGCCTTTTCTGGCGGCGTTTGGGGGTGACACATATAGTAAAGTGAGAGAGAATTCCATTTACTAGTTATTTGTCGAGGTGTTTTCGGTACTGGAAGTTTCACCGGAAATCCAAAACAACATTTGATTTATGATAAAACCGTTGTTGTCGTCGACCTCCTCCCGCGACTTTTTATGGCTTATCTAAAAATGACGGTGACTGACGGCCAACAAGTGTTATTTTTTGTAGGGGGGTTCGTCAACGGGGCTTTCAGGCGGTTATTTTCCGATCCCCATCTGGCAGGGGAGTACGAGTTCGGCTACGACTTCAGCTACAACTACGAGTACGGAGTTCATGTGGGCCAAGTGTTCCATTTACGTGTCGCCCGCACTGATAGAGAATACCTATACCTATGCCTATATAGATATAGCGAGAGGTGGCGGTGGCTACGTTGCGTGCTGCGGATATACAAATGTACACGGCACTTTTATATATTCACGCTAATTGAGTGTGGATTCTTAGCTCCAAAAGCGGCCAGGTGATTAGTACGTGGCCAATGTTCCAATGGCTGAGATACAGCAGTGAACATGAGGGGAATCGGACAAGATTACAATTACAGCCAGACTTTTAAGAGTCGAACTTTTTGTAATTACTGGAACACATTTTACTTATTAAAATTTTAAAGTAAAATCTATTAACATACAGGTTTTAGGTACTAAAACTAAGTCTACTTTTAAATAATTTTAAAAAATAAGTTGATAAATAACAAGATTTTAAATAAATCTCACTTTTTAGAGCCCAGTTTTTAGTTTTAAAAAGTTTTTAAATATTCAAACTTTGCTTATTCAAGTTGATACCTAAAATCTTTTATTTTTAATTCTCCGCTTTAGTTTTCAAACATGTACTAAAAAGAATTTATCTTTCTAAGCTTTAAAGTTACTTCTTAAATATTTGTTTACAACATGGTATAAATATTTTGAGTAATTTGAAACCTTTATAACTAGAACAATGGGTGGTCAGGTGGAGGTTTGAGTTGGAAAAGTGGGTCCGTAATTAAGGTGGTCTGGCGATCTGATGGAAGGGTTGCTAAACTAAACTAAATGGGCAACTGATCCCTTGGCCGAAATTTGAGATCCATGACCATTTGTCGGTGACTGCCGCCGTTAAAGTCGGGAAAAGCACACACGCAAGCATTCAAGCTAACATATAGAGAACCCAAAGGGGCAAACAACAATTTTGTTTTCTTACGTTTTTACCTCACTTTTGTTTTGCTGTTTGCTTACGCCACATACTCAGTTTAAAGTGCTTGTGTTGGAAAAGGTGCTGCTATCGCTTCTTCCTCCTGTCACCCGTACACCCGTGCACCCGAACACAAACCCAAACTCGAACCCCCACTAAAAATGAGCGATTCCCTGAGAGACCGGCAACTCATTCAAAATTGCTCAAAACTAAAGACGCTATAAGTTTGGTGGATCGGGGAGGAAACGAGGAGGACCAAGCAAAGGCAGCTGGTGGGATGACATCATCGCCATTTGCTCCTGGGGAGCCATTTGATCGCGGTTTGAAGTCGCACCAGCAGCTGCGCTTTCAGGCATCGCGGAAACTGAAAAACACTCGATTCTTATTCTCTATTTTGTATACTATACCCTATGCCAAGGTTCTTCCTATCCCTATTCGCAACAAACGTAAAGCTAAGGTCAAAATTTAAGTAGGTTTCAAAATAGTATGATTTGTAAAAAAAAAATTCAGAAACAATAGCGATTTAATATGAAATTATTTTATTTACAATTTAAATTTAGCTTGTATATAAGCAACTTTAACCGTATACTATTATTTTAAGCCCAAGTGTACTTTAAAAATGAACCAGTGTAGATAATACCGATAAACAAGGTCTTTTAGTAAATGGCTGACTCAAGAAAATAAAATCCGGGTAGCAAACTTTCAGATAAGCAAGCACAAGAAAAACAAAACCCAAATATTTTTGCATGGTAAAACAGTAAAACATGGTAAACCCATCAAGGGTATATAAAACTTCGGATATGGTAAACCCATTTTTGTTACCCATTTTTATTTCGTTTTTTGTTTGGGCAATGTTGTAACTGTAGTTGTTGTTGATGTTGTTGGACTGCACTTAATCCCCTTTGCCGGCGACATATACAATTTCACTCTGGCTTGCCCAGGGGCGACTTGAATTGCGTAACCCCGACTTGACGAGGGCGAAATTGTCGAAGGGTACGAGTACTACAAGTACCCCCCCACAAAACAAAAAAAAACCGATGCATTTGTATGAGTGCATTAAATGCAAAGTGCTGCTAATGGACGGAACTAATGTTGTCAATTTACAAAAGGGGAAAGCTAGACTACTGGAATTGTCCCGAATATAGAGTATTTCTTATTATTCGTTTAATGAAAGGTTTTTAGATCATCCACTATTTATGATAACTATGGATATGAGTTCATCATTAAAAGATCTAATGTTCACCAAGACATTATACAGAACTCGAAATTTCTATAGCTGTTTGTTTTTGACAACAAATGTTTTGATTTATTAAGGCACATCTGTGTCTCCCTAGTTCGAACTGAATCACCTGCACTGACAATGCCTTAAAATCACCTAAATCATCTTCAAGCTTTCAAATTACGCATGCATCACACATGTGTATATATCTTTACATACTATACATACATATATACTTGTTCGTTCGACTTATCAACGAAATGAGGTCATTCCTTGTTAGACGCTGGCAATTTCAAGACCATTTATAGCTAATTTTTTGGCATTTGGCGCGAGCAGATAAAAACTTGGCGTCGTAGCGCCAAATAAAGTCAATGCAGCTTCCAAACTCACTCGAACCCCCATGCAAAGCGGATTTTTGGGGGCAATTTGTTTATTGTGTTGTTTTGTTTGGTTTTACTTTTTTGTTTTTTTGGGTGTTTTTTTTTGTTGTACTTACTTTGCGCTGGGCCTCGGCGGCGAAACCAGACTTAGCAGCTCGGTTGGATGCCATTTTTGTTATTTGCTGGAGAAACGGGTTTGCAGGGAGCTAAAATGTAGGTTGGTCTTGGGCTCGAATGGCTTAAATGCACCACTGTCCACTGGAATGTTTTGCCGCGGAATGAAACGGAGGGAGCGCAAGGGTTAAAGCCAAGTTATTTGAGATACGTCCGTTCGCAACGAGAGCTTACTGCGTTTTGAAAGGCGTCGAAATCGGGGAGACCGAGGAAACCTCGCAACAGCTCTGCGAGAAACAGTGTTGGGTAGAGAACCGGCACATTGTACCTAGCCGAGGTAAAAATAAATTGAACCGAACTGTCATATCAAAAAAAACATATATTATCTATTAAAATACTATGTTATATAATAGCTAGGACATCATCTTTCTAGATAGAAATCCCTTTTCGAATAAAAAGATACAAAAGGTGCATAAAAAAACATATATTTAGTCAGCTTTGTATCTTGGTACGTACCTAAGAGTTCCCCAACACTGGAGAGAGGGAGAGAACGAAAAGGAGGGGGAGAGCATAAAAGCTCCAAGCTGCGCTCTTGCTCTGTATTTGTGTGGCTTATCAGCGTCAGCTGTTTTTATGTGATGGAACTGATGATGTCATAGCGCTTTTTTTAACGGCAGTTGTTTTCAAAAATAAAATCGGAAGCCTAAACTATTGTACACTGAAAAAAAGTACTTAAGTCCTTGAGCAACTTCATTGCGTAGAAACAAAAATCCGTTAATAATTAAAAAAAAATGTAATGACAACGAGTCTGTAAGATTCGGTATATCGTTTTAAATTAAGCTACAATTCGCTCTTGAAATTTGATTTGGGGAAAATTTTGAGAAAATGGCTTGTCGGTTAAATGTTTTTTTTTAAGTTTGGAAACTTTTCTGTTGTTTTTTTTTGTATTTCGAGATTTTTAATATTGTTCCTGGAGGATTCGTTGTTCATTTGACAGGCATAACATCACATTTACCTCCATTCAGGTTAATTTTTTGAGTGTAGGTACTAACTAAACGATAAGATAAAGTTTCGCCAGAGTAAAATTCCATTTGTTGCTTACTATTGTTCCGCCTTATCGAGAGGGTATTGCAGCAGCATTCCATTCAAATGACCATGACATTTTCAGGGACTTTCTGGAAGCCAGAAAGTTAGCAAATCGCAGAGGTTTCAGAGGTTTGCCTTGAGAATTAGTTACAGTTTATTCACATAAATATATATTTTGTTTAATCGTATAAATTATGCAATTGTGGTTTTACGATAAGAAGCGAATTTCTTAAGTGCTTCAGTGTGGTTCTAAATAAATAGGGGGAATTGCTTGTATAATTTGTTGTTCTGTTTGTCGTGTTCGTTTCTTTTGTGTGGGTTGTGTGATATTTAATATTAAAAATACATAATTCAGCTTGATCTTTAAAGGATTTTGTTATGTTGGGTAGCATACACATTGGTTTTATGTGGGCTTGTCTTTTGTTTTGATTATATCGCCATTAGGTTTATAACATAGGAAAGCAGTAATTAACTAGAAGTTAGGGCGTATTAGTTGCATACACATATTGCCATTATAATATATTAATCTATTAACGGTTTTCGCATGCGAAACGCTCGAAAATGTATGTGTTCCTTCCGATTCTGTCTGCTAACGTTCTATAATCGATCTGCATCGATCATGCATCCTACTAACTGTTAAGGCCCTTTCGCTCAGATACAAGTGGGTGTGTGAGTTTCGTAGACTATGGGGATGATTTTTTATATATATCTTTATATAAATCGATTTATTTTTTACAATCTGTTATGCATGCTTCGAGGTGAACGACTCTTTAAAAAATAATCATCATAATTTATTTTTGCACATGGATAAATACAAATTACAAATATAAATGTGTATATATATAAAAAATTGTTTACCAAAAAATATATACGTAGACGCAAAATAGATAATATACAGAGAACTTTACTATAATAAAAGGTGACATAAGCATAATCAGATTTTGGACTCCTACTACAAACAAGTACAGCATGGTACTGCCATTTCCACTAGATGTGTATATCAAGCACTGACATCTGTGATTACAGTGGGTGTATATAATTGTTTATTTTGTTTACAGGCTACCTATATCTGCTCGACTAACTGCAAACAGTATCAGCAAATAATTTCAATTGAATTTCCTTTCCTCTCATTTTTTTTTCCTATTTTTTTTTCGTTTGTTTCGTTTTTGTTTTTAATAAATAATACCTCACGATTCGTTGGCTCAACGTAGTAAACTTAACTTACAGAACAACTGTGCAAAGTTGGGAAAAAAATAAAGGGGGGAGCGGATGCCCTCCTAGCAGTGAGGCGCTGTAGATGTGGATGGGGTTAATGGTATGTGGATACCGCGTCTTCGTCTTCATCTTTATCTTTATCTTCATGTTCGATTACGTTTATTGCTCGCTTGGGGGCCCGGCACACATAATTTGATCTGGTGCCCCGTAGAATCTCGCATTGTTGTTTAAACTAGGGGTTTGTCTCTACTAATTTTTATATAATTTTCAATTATATACGCTGCATTGACGTCGACGCAGGCGATTATATCCTGCTCTCTGGCTCAAGTTATACTCAATGTAAGCATGCACTTTCAACTTTTGAAGCGAGTTTGTAATTAAATTAGATCGAAACGCATCGCATCGAATCGAATCGAGTCGAAAATTGCATCAAATGTTCCTTTTCCTTTTCTTTTAGCTTAGTTGTAGTGCTTCACAAATAGATTTCTTTGATATTGAATTGCTTCGCAAACGATCCCCGAACTCTGGGGAGGATCTCCTCCATCTCTCACGCTTTCTCATTTAGGGTTTGTCTTAGTTCTTAACTAATTTTAACTTGCAGCTGCTCCGTCACGATTCGCTTGGGATCGGTCTCATTCCTATCCCCGTTCTCTCTGATTCTGATTCAGATCTATCTATATAATGTGTACGTTTAAATATATAGGTTTTTATAAGCTTTTATGTTTTCCTGTTTTTTTAGTAACCATAATTTGTCGCACTCTCCACTCGCATTCCTATATAGATCTCATCCTATAAATAAATACTCCAACTCCACACACATTTAGCTATATCAAGATTTAGGTTTAGAAAACAATTAGTTTTGCTTTCCTCATCCAATTCACAGCAGCGATATATCTGAGTGCAATAAAAAATAATATAAAATTAGTGGACTATTTGGTGAAATAAATGATCTAAGAAGTACCTTTATTCTCGTGACTATCAGCAGTGACTAGCGTGGTGGTTGCCGCTGTGCTCGTCAGCAAGCTGTTATTATTGTTCAGGTGTAGATCTTGTGACTCGATGCTCAGGTCAATCAGTTGGGTGGCGACCGGAGCAACTGCGTCCTGCAGCAGATTGATGTCACTGAAAATGAACAGCCATGTTAATACACAACATAAAACGAAGACCAATCCCGCTACTCACTTCTTGTTGTTGACATTCTCGATGTGACCATTGCCATTGGCCACTGCCGGTACAGTATTCACAGTATTGGTGCCCTCGAAGTCCACCAGCAACTTGCCGTTGCTCACCTGCTGCAGGTTCTTGGCGTTCTCATCGATGATCATTGTGGAGAAGCTGTTGATCAGCGAGTTCTCCTTGTCTAGCACCGACTGCTCGTACATCGCCTGGCTGTTGGGTGGCTCCTGCACCGTTTCCGTTTCCGTTTCCGTGGCCGTGGGCGCTGGCGTGGAATCCGCAGTGCTGGGCGAGCCCTCCGCCGAGTTGTTGCTGCTGCCACTGACGCTGCTGTTGCTGCTGCTATTGTTCTCCGGAGCTGATGCGGCAGGAGCGGCCTTGTCGTTAGCGTCCTGTAAACAAATTGTTTTGTTTAAGTAATGAAATCGAAGAATAAATTTAAATTAATAGTTGCGACATTAGCTGATATTGTTATACAATATTTGTATTATGGGTTTTGGCATACACTTTGCAAGTTGCCATCCCAAAACACTTGTACAAAAATATTTTATTAACAACTCAGCTGAATCATGAAAAAAAAGTAAATATTGCCAGGGACTGCAAATGATGATTATTTATGTGTTTTTTTAAATTAAAAAATTAGTCACTTAAAAGTCATACACTCCATAAATTTTTATACAAGATTTTTAATTATATAATATTGAATACAATAATTATTTTAAGTATTTAAATAATAATCAAAAATATGTTGATGAAAGTCGGAGTTTTATTTTAAGCAAAAACAAATAAAAATCATCAAAACGCATTCCTTTTGATTTATATATTTTGTTTTTTTTTTTTTGATGAAATATATTTATTGCTTTATGATTTTAATTTTCTTGCTTGAAACAACAATAATTCTTGAATAATATAATTAAAATAAATATAATTTGAAATAAAACGAACACTTATTACGGTTCCATTTGTCACATTTGTTTTTTTTTTGTACTAATGACAAACTTGTGTATTTTTGAAATGCTAAATTTAGTTTTTAAACTTTTATGGTTCCATCTTATCTAACTCAAAGTCTCTTCAGATTGAACTAATTCATTGGCAAAAGAGAGAGTAAGGTAAAATCCATTTTTTTTTTAACCAATATTGGAAAAGAAAATGTAAATCCTTACCTTGGAGGGTGTGGTGGCAGCACCTCCCTTGCGGGTGCGCAGCATGATGGCCTCCACCCGCTTGCGGCGCTCCTCGCGCTCCTTCTCCTCCCGCTTGAGCCGCTCGGCCACCTCGACGCGCTGCTTCTCCGCCTCCTCCTTGGCCTTCTTCTCGGCCTCCTCGCGCTCCACACGCTGCTTCTCCTCATCCTCGCGCTTGCGTTTCTCCTCCTCCTCGCGCTGCTGGGCTTCCTACAGGCAAAAATCGTAAGTAATTAGTTGCCTTTGTTCGTGGATGGGCGTCAACTCCTCTTACCTCGATGGCCTTGCGCAGACGCTCCTCCTCGCCGCGGCGCTGTTCCTCGGCCAGGCGAGTGGACTCCTCCTCGAACAGGCGCTGGCGCTCGGCCTCCTCCTCCTGGGCCTTGATCTCTGCCAGGCGTTCAGCCTCCAGTCGTTGGCGCTCTAATTCCGCCTGTCGTTCGGCCTCCTCGCGGGCCAGGCGTCGTCTCTCGGCCAAAGCGGCCTTGGCCTCCTCCTCGGTCGTGATCTTCTTGGCCATCATCGATGCGGTCATCAGATCGGCGCCCTCCGGCGGCGTCAGTTCCCGCACCTCGGAGTTCTCCTTGCTGCGCGACGGTTTCTTGGGCGCAGCCTGCTCCTGGGCCTTGGCTGTCTCCTTTTCGGTGCCCTCGTCCGACTTTTCCTCTACATTAATTGAGGCTATCAAGGCCTCCTCCGGCACGGGTTCCACTAATAAAGTTTGCTCCTCCTCCACCTGGCGCACCACTTCTTCCGTTTTCTCCGAGTTCAGAGCCTCCTTCTCGGCCTTGCTCACCGAAGGAACGGCAACAGGTGCCTCGATAGGAACTGGTGCTGCCTCAGGAACTGGCTCCTCTGCGGGCGTCTTCTCAGGCAGCACCTCCTTGGCCACGCCATTCTGCTCGGGAGCAGGGGCGGAAATGGGTGCGGGTACGGGTGCCGGTGCCGGTGCAGGAGCCGCTTTTGTGGTGGTTGTAGTGGAACTGCTGCTGGTGACAATCATGGACCTGGTCATCGCAGAGTTGTCCTTGGTTTTCGGCTCCTTGCTGAGCCGGCTGATGCGCTCCGAACTGGCCGTGCGACTTGGCAGAGCCTTGGAAGCGGATGCCGCCTTGGGCACCGGAGGTTCCTGTGCATGTTAAAACAGATTTAATGGGATTCCATTGGGTTTCATCCTTGAAGTGTCTAATCTTACCCGCTTTGAAGGCGTCTTCTTCTCGGCACTGCTCAGCCGCGATGAGCTGGAGGTCACGATCAGGGAGGTGGACATCAGGTTTGCAGTTCGTTTGGGTGTCGTTTGTGCGGATGGCGAGGCGGCTGTCGTCTTCACGGGTGGCTTTTGATCCCTCTTCAGTTTGTTGATCTCTGCGGGGTTAAAAGCTGATTGTTAGTTGGTTTATTTAAAGTACTTTCAAGGAGACTTACCCTCGAGGGACATGCCCGTTCCGGCGATGCTAGCGGGCCTCGGTTTCCGGGGCGCCGTGGCCGGTCGCCTGGGCACCAGCCCGGATGTGGACATGTTTGTCGATGTGGACATGGCGCTGCCGGGCCTTGAGCTGTTAAAGTGTCCGCCGGGCGTGGCATTTCCCGATCGCGAGCCTACAGAATCAAGTTTAGATTAGAACCGTTAAGGGATGAGGGTTTTCAAGGGTTTTTTTTTTAGGGGGGGTGTCAATATGGATGAGCTTATGTGGAGCACCAAATAAAGCGTACGTGAGTAGTGACCGTCACCAGAGTATACCATTATTGCAGGGGGGGAGGGAAACACAAGGAGTAAACACAAAACCAAGTGTGGGACACAAGTTAACCAAAGTACCAACAGACAAGATAGATTCCAATTATTCTAACACATAGCGAGCGCACATAATGAAGAGGAGACACAAAATAAACCAAGGGGCCAAACAACATATACCTATTACCAGGATGAGATAAACCCAGGCTCAAAGGAGCCCCAATAATACTTATGCTTATATGTGTTTTTAATGTTATATGATGGCTAAAATGTAAAATAAATATAAATCATAATGAAAGTAACAAAAAATGAATGTTTCACTTCACCATGGAATAAAAACCGATATAAAATAGTGTATTTGTGGATACATACGAACTAAACGACCGACAGACGGCGACAGGCAGCCAACAATATGGACCAGGGAATCCCCAACAATGATCTATTATGATAATGTGATGAAAGGAAGTCACCAAATGACAAGGAATTTTGACAACTACAGTGCGTTTTGGTGCTAATATCTTGATATGGTTTAAAAGAAATGTTTGTTTCGTAGATCTAATAAAATAAAATGTATAAAAGTACTTTCTATACTTCATTTGGCAATAAACCTTATTTAATTTAACTAAATAGATAAAAAATATAATTTTTGGATATAAAATTATTTGAAAAATGTTATAATAATATGCCATTTAAGTTTCAACTTTATAGTTTTTAAAATTATCAACTGTTTAGTTTTGGTAAAAAAAGGGTTTTCTCTCAAATATGAATTTTAGTTTTAGGAACTTTTAAAGTTTAAATTCTCTGGTTTTTGCCTTTCTTAATTATCTAGTGGTTCCAAGACGCACTGTTAATATTATTATTACATAAATGGACTTGCGATTGGAAATTGAATTGATTTTAAAGGATATAAGATCTTAAAACCGAATGCAATGAAAAGTGGATCACAAATTGCTGCTCAAATGAACTAAAGACAACCTCGATCGGTCGTTCTTCGTATGTCTTCTGTGGATCGATCTACGGGGAAACCAAAGCCTATGCGGGTGTACGTGTGTGTAGTGTGGTTGTGTAGTTTTTTGGAGTGTGGTGAAAGTTCAAGTTAGCCAATTGTGGTGCGCGCATTGTTGTTCTTGTGGTTTGTAGTGGGTGGCTATCGATAAGTAATCGCGAAAATGGGTAAGATGGCTACAATGCTATCCGGATTTAGATTTTAGATTTAGTGTGTGTTGTGTGTAGTGGTGCTAGTGTGTTTTTGGATTGGTGGTTTTTTTGGTTTTTTTGTTTTTGTTGGTAGTTCGAGATGTTTAATTTTGGTTTTTGTTTGTTAATCGCACACACCTGCATTCACTAACAAACTAGCAGAGTTCATGAGCAACAATGAGTTGGGATCGAGATCGAGAAAACGGTGGGGGTTAGTAGAGATCGCATATTGCTGCTGCTGGCCACGCCCAGTCGCCCAGTTCGCGCGTAAGGATGCAGAGTTGAAGGATGAGGCTGAGGCTGAGGCAAATGATGACTGGAGGTATTTCTTAGTTGCCGCAGTTTGCAGGCCGAGTGTGGACTGTCGCAGGTAGTGGTGCATTTGGTGGTTGGGTGGTGCTGTGCTGCCATAAACCGACCAACTGCTAATCTGTGTCATGCTCTTACTGGTGGAGTCCCGCTGACCGCCGGCTCCGCTGGCCAGCGGTCGGAAGCTGGTCGAGATTCCGCCGCCCAGCGAGTACTTTCCGCGTTCCCGCTGGCCACCTCCTCCTCCTCCTCCGGCCAGATGGGTCATGCTGCGGGACATGATGCCGGCGGCAGTGGAGCTGCCGCTACCGGCGCTTCCCGCCCGACGGGCTCGAGACGCCGCCGCGCCGCGTCGCCCACCGCCGCCCAGCGAGGCGGTCTCGTCCAGCATCTCCAGCTCCCGCTCGCGCCGCTCCCGCTCCAGGATGGCCCGCATGTGCTCCCCGTTCCGCCGAATCGGCTGCGCCAGCTGGTCCAAGCGGTTCATCGAGTACGCCCGTCCTGCGGTTCAGTTGAAAGTTGAAATTGGTTTCGTGAATCTTTTCGAGCCTGGCTCTGGCTGCGGATCCTTAGGGAGCTATGCTTATCTACACACAGTTGCGCTCAAAATAATAATAATGGGTGGTTTTCAAAAATGATAAACTACTACACTTATTTAAAGGTTTGATTTGCAAAATTGTTTTAATTCTATATTTTTTGTTATTTAAGTAATATTGGGAAAAGTAAGCCAATAGCAATAAGAATCATGGAAATTGTTTTGAAATATAGTTGTACCCTACAAAGTTGTTTTTAAATATATTTTTCCAATTTAAAAACCAATTAGGTATTTAGATATTAAAGAAATTTAAGATTTAATTCTTGGGAAAAGTAAGATTATAGCATTGAATTATTTTGAAACAAAGTTGTACTATGAATATTTAGTAAAAATATATTTTTAAAATTTCAAAACCAATTAAGTTAAGAAATTTAAGATTTAATTCTTGGAAAAGACAGGCTGATATCACTAAATATTTTCAAATTATCTTGAAAGTTAGTTAACCTTAAAAATTTGTTTAAAATATATATTTTTTTCCAAGAAAATTAAGTATTTGGATATTAACGAAATTTAAATTGTATTTCTTGGCAAAAGAAAGCTAATACCAATAAGGATCTACACAATATCTTAAAATCATAACAAATTAACCCTACTATTTCAAACGCAACTGCAGTTACAGATAGACGTCACAAAAATATGTGTACAAACTGGGCTACAAAATGGTGTGTACTAGTGGGTGTGCTTTAAGAAGGTGTGTTTAAGTGGCTGGTGTGAGTTTGTACAGTGTGTTCCGTGTGCGTGTACGAAAGTTCTGGTGTTGCAGGTGCCTGGAGGAGAGTGTGTGTGTGTGTGTTCCCTTTCTTTTTTTTTCTCACTTTCTCTCTGCCCAAGCAGCAAAGAACGAACCCGGGAATCGACGGAATAAAGTCAAAGGGGCTACTAAGGCTAGGGGCAACTGTTGGTCCGGGTCCGGAATGGGCTAAACCAAAAGGAAACGCAACTAATTGAATGGAAGGATGTCGAATGAAGAGCTGATGATGCGTAGCTGGACGATGAAGCTGATCGCTGGATGGGCATGATTGCTATTTGGGGTGCGATGTGGAGGTGGATCGTAGTGGGGGCATCTTACCTGGGGTTCTGGCCGGCGTGGTGCTCAGGGAGCTGCGCGAACCATAGTGCCCGTCTCGGGGGCTGGGTATTGTCGGCATGAGGTCCGTTTTCCTGCGGTAAACGCTTCGGAACACCATGGGTGATGTGTCAACGCAACTATCTTCTGCAATATTCGGTTTGGGGGTTGTTGGTTTTTGTTTTGTACATGATTTTGGATTTTGATATTCGATTTTTAGATGCAACTGCCGAAATGATTCACTTGCGATTTCGGCCATAAAATTATAAAAAATAACTTAAGGACTAGGAACGAGAGAAACCAAAAGCGAAAATAGCTAAAATTCGGAAAGTGTTTACACTGGAATCTCATTTTATTTGCTTAAAAGTTCTGTAAATTTGATGATAACTATCATAATTTGATCTAATAAATGGGGTTGTAAATTAATTATTATTGTTTTAAATTATTTAATAATTGTTTTTATTTTAGATCAAACTCAAACTATTATTTATTCTTATAAATATTATCTATGAAAAGTTTTTTTATAGTTATATCTTTTTGACAAACTTTTTAATGAATGTTTGACTTTATTTTACTTTTATACAGATTGAATTATGATATTGATAGTTTATCTTACAAAGAAAATATTGATTTCTAATTTTGATAGTTTATTTTTCATAGAAAATTACGAATCCTAAGTCCAGTGTAAACACTTTCAGTACCAAAAAAAAAAAACCATGCTGTTGGGGATCTACGTTGAATTCTCAATAGACGACCGATGCTGCTTTCGAGGGGTTAGGTTCAACAAAGAGCGCTGGAATCTGTACAATCTGGAGGGCGTAAAAACATCATGCAAAACTGAGGGGCAAAAGACATGCCAATGGTTGGTTTGGGTTAGGGGTAAGAGACAACGAGTTAAGAGCTTACGGCGGGGGTTACGATTACAAATACAATTACGGGGGGGTATAGGGTTAGGGTTAGGGGTTGCATTTGGGGTTACGGCAAAACAATAATCGTGGTCAGAACGAGAGTAGTTAAGAACGAGGAGGAGCAGGAGCTGAGAGGAGTAGAAGAAGAGCCCTCACCCTTACGATACGAGTTATGGTTGTTAAAGTTGTTGTGGCCTGCAGTTGAGGTGCTTGTTGCTGTGGTTGTTGTGAGATTTGTAGGTCTGTGCGCGTTGGCTGTTTGTTTGTTGGAAGTGGGCGGCGTATTGGGATTGGCCGGCCCATCGATATTTATCTCGCTGCCGGCGATGGAGAGCGAGAACCGCTTTGGCGGCTCGTCATTGGAATAGCCCCAATTGAACACCTCGTACATGGAGGAAGACTTGCGTCGGTGATCTGTGTGAAGTCGGTAGTATTTCGATTTGTTTTTTCAGAGATAGAGAGAGAAGTGAACGTTACAGAGGTGTGATTGCTGTTGGCGTTTGCGTTTTGGGTGCAAATCATATTGGAAAACAAAATTTAAAAAAGGAAATATAAAGTGATTGTGCCGTGAGGGAAGTCTGTGGGTGCCAGGGGTTTGCAACAATACAATAAAAGTAGTTCACATGTACACCATCTGGGCACAGTGGGAGATAACATAGTTTGGGGGGGTGGGGAGTTTATAGAAATCTCTAAATTGCGGGGCACATGTATAAACAATAACTGAGGTCTGTCAATTACAAGAGTTACGAGTGTCTAAGGTAACGATAACGATAACTGCAAAGTAAAATTAAATCTCATTATGTGTGTCTGGTGTCTCGGCGAGTGTGGAGTGTTCTCAAGTGTATAGAGTGTAAATCTGTTCTCGGGGGTGACTGAAGTGCCGCCGGAGGCATCGGGACTCACCATCTTGTCTGTCCGTCGAGGAGGAGGCACGCTTCTTAGCACCACTGTCGGCAAGTTCACGCTCTGAACTTCGACGTGAGAGCGAGGCGCCCGCTACGTTCGATATAGATGTGGATCTGGAGGGGAAAATTGAAAATTACTTATACAAATCGATTAAATAGATTTGCTATCCTATACTTTGTTATTCAAAGCTGTGATTTAGGTACTTTTAGAACAAATAATACATAGCTCTAATCAAAATATTGTCTAATCATAGTGAAATTTTAACTAACTTGATAGGAAATAATAACCAAATATTGATAACATAACATGCTACACTAATTTTAATACTTTCTATTTAATTGATTTGTATTATATATTAATTCGCAACTACTAAGTTATTATTATTATGACAAATTGCATTTGCTTAATTTTAGTAAACAATTTTGTCATTGAAATACTGATAAAAAAACAAATTAAATAATAAATTCTAGGCTATAATTTAGCATGTCAATCGAAGTACAGCGATAATTAGTCATGTGCAACACAAAGCACAGATAAAATCGTTCATAATACTAGTTCACATGAATGGCTAAAAAAGCAAATATGTGTGTTTTGTGTGGGCTGTTGGCTTTGTGCTGAGATAACTTTCATTGGGGTCTCACCTCCGCTGACCCCAAAAGGCACTGGGCGATACCAGACCATAATCCGCGGGCACATCCAGCAGGCGGGGAGTCGAGGAGCCAAAAGCGAAGCCGATGGAGTTTCTGTCCCGCCTTTTGACTTCTATCCGGGATTCGCGTTCCTTTAAGTGTAAAATATTCATTATAACAAGAGTTTGTTCATATTTAATTGGCAATCGCACCTGATTCTTTTTGAGAATATACTCGCGACGCTCCTTTTCGGCCTCGAAGATGGCCTTTTTGCGCTCCTCCACCTGGTGGCGCTTCTCTGTGTCCCGGATGCGGATCTCCTCGATCCGTCGCCGGCGCTCCTCCTCCTTCTGTTCGCGATACCGCTGGGCGGCCTCCGCCTGGGCGCGCAGCTCCTCGATCTTCCGGTGCCGCTCCTCATTTTGTCGATCGCGGGCATATTTCAGCTTCTCCTCGCGGTCTTTGGACGCTAAAAGCGTATCAAATTAATAGAGATTCGCACATATAAGGGAATAAATTAAATTTGGATAAACAAGTTACGGTTCGCAGGCAAATAAAAGTGGGAATATATTTCGCAGTTGTTGCTACCTGTGGCCGAAAAACAAAAATCAATAAATATCTACTTAATATACCCCATTTTTCGACTTTGCCGGCAAGTTATTTACAAGAGGTGGCCTGACGTCATCGACGAGATGTACGCTCACATTTTGTGGGTCAATTGACAAACTAGCAGCAACAATAACAAATGGCACAAATACACGGACAATAAGAGCCGCCGCCCCCGCATGAAATTTGCCTATGTGCAAAAAAAAAAAATAGAAAGCAAATAGCAGATGCAAGCGCACATTTTGTTCTATTGAAATGACATTGGGGAGGAAAAATGCAAAAATAAACAATAATAATAATAATATTGTTAGCATGCGGTTGAATGCGAAAGTCTGCATAATCGAACTGGGAACCGGTTCTTATCGCCTTATCGGTTAAGATATTTTTGGAATTCCATGACGTAAGTGAGACTACAAAGGAACACGACTGCAAGTCAATCTCATCGTTCGTTACAGGTGCGAAAATTTGGAGCTTATGAAAAAATTATCAGCGGCCAAGGTCGCAGTCAAATTTTTGTGGATTTAAACCCCCTGTTGGTTTAATTTTTGGAAAGCCAATTATTTTGCATTGAATTTTCGTTTGAGAAAATCAATTTTGTATTTTTTTTCTTGTGCTTGCCTGTGCGTTTTCTTTCCTTTTTTGGGAAAATCAAATTTATTGCATTTTTTTTTCGTCTGGCACAAAATAGCTCTTAAACTGTTAAAAGTTGGCAACTATTTTTTACCATTTAACAAATCTTTTTGGACATTAGTTTACATAAAAATTAAAACAGAATACTTTATTAGGGTAGTGATAAATATTCTCATAATAAGGTAATTAACAACTTTATACTAATTCAGTTGGAAATAAATTTTAAATAAAGAATTCCTCTAATTTTTAAAGTAAATAAAATGCACTTAAGTCCAAAAAGTTATGAAGGTGTCACTCTTGTAAGTTAAGTTGACTAAATTTAAATAGAAACCTAACAAGGATTTTTGAAAATTGCAATGTAAGAGCAAACTTACAAAGGTCAAAGAACTCTTATATTTCATATTTATGCTCCAGCAATGAGTCTATGTTAAAAATAGCCAATGTGTTTGCACTATGGATACGCGGCTTTGCCAGTTTTACCAAGGAAAATAGATAAGAAGATTTACAAATGAGCAAAACTAAGATTTCTTTTGATTTCTAGACCTGTAATAGACCAGTGACAGGGGTATTCGGGGGGTTAAAATCGCGATAAGGTGGCTTATGGGTCTTATTTGTTAGTGAGATCATGCGACTGGTATTTGGAGCATTCGTCTTGGGGGCGGATCGGAATGGGGCGTGGCTTTCGATCTTTCAAAGACCAGAGAAACGGAATGCCAACTACCTTGAGAGTCGTCTTCTTTAGCGCCGATTTGACCGCCCACCTGGGCGAACCAATGCAAAGTTGCGCCGGCGCTGCAGTTTGAAATCTTTTCAGGTGCGAGTGCGTGGGCTGGAGTTTGATATTCAAGTGATTTCATATGTGTAAAGTGCATATAGATATAGCCCGATTTTATGTAACCCCCGACGAGATAATAGATAGTCCCAATAGATAGGCTTACCTTTTCGCTCGGCACTGCCCTCGCGACTTTCGGATCGCTTGGATGTGTTTTCCACTGCAAAGAATTACGAAAAATGGGGGCAGGTGAGAAGTGCGTTTCGGGATTTTCCGGAGTTTTACACGGGGACTCGACTTGTGGGGAAAATCAATTTGGCAAAGGAAAACGGCAAAAGGCGAAAAAGCGTGGGGAGGGGGAACACAAAAACACACACACACACACACACACACAAACAGAGCGCAGCTGCGATGACGAAGCGAGAGACATAGAGAAATAGGGGAAAATGTATGTTTCCTTCTCGCTTTTTTATGTCAGACTGGAACTTATTTATAAACTCAAAACTCCGAATCGGGGGAAACCGAAACATTCACCCATTTGAGGGGGCAGACTTTTCTTTTTCTCTCGCTTTTTTTCTTTCTTTTTTTTCACTCCGTTTGGTTTTTTTTTTTTGGCCGTGGTGTGAGTGCCGTTTTGCTGCGCAGTCGACCAGCACTTTTTGGCCATGTAAAATGTACCGAAAACGCGTATATCCTAGCCGATTTTCGATCGCCGACAAAGCGCCGGGCTTTATCCTTTGATTTCGCACTCGCTGGGGACTGTTTTCAATGCGTACCTTCTGGATTATTCGAAATATTTTCGTGTTGACCCCCAAGACTCGCCATATTCACTTTACTTAGCGCTGCAAACAGTGTGACCAACTTGGGGGTGTGGAAATATACCATGCTACGAGCTCATGGGAAAATACTTTTTTATTTAATGAAAATACTAGTAATATACCATTTTTTCAAATGATTTTAAAGTTTTGTATTGTTGAATTAAATTATATTATTTAATAACATTTTTGATTTAATTTACTAGTTAAGTTATCCATTGTACAGTACCGTTATTTGGGTGGTATATTCTGAATACTCTACCAGGGTTGTCAACAGTCTGCTACGCTGTTGACTAATGTGGTACCTTTTAATTTAAAAGTTAGGTACAATTTTGCAGGCTCTTGTATTGCTCCACTTATTTAATTTACTTCCTAAAAATAGTTCTGGATTATCCAATATATGTTTATTATTGTGTACCGGGTACCAGGTAAACGCCTTAGCCAAAAATCCTTCCAGTAATTTATTCAGTAACGACCTTAATCTAAGGACCCTATATAAGCTGTAAATAAAACTTAATGCTTCTCGGCAGCTATGCATAGTTTGGCCAGAAGGGCGGTGAGCTGCAGCAGGGAATTGATGCCGTCGACAATCTTCATGTGGGTGATGCCAATCTCCCGGATGAAGTCCAGCTTCAGATGCTCATCGATGTTGACGCGCTTGCAGACGCGGAATATGTTGCCAATGATGTCCTCCGGCGAGTATCCCAGCTTCCATAGCTTGGCCAGAATCTTGTAGGCCTTGTGGATATCGTTGGCGGCACAATGTTGGATCATCTCCTCCAGGAGCTTGGGATGCGGCTCATCGCAGACCTTGAACACGTTCTCCGCATTGATATCGCCGAATCCCTGGGCGGTGGACTGCAGATTATTCAGCCCCTGTCGCATATCTCCTTGGGCGGTGAAGACAATGGCCTCCAGTCCGTCCTCCGTGTAGTTGAGCTTCTCCCACTTGGTCACCTCGATGAGCTTGGCCAGAACCTGGGCATCGGATAGCTTGGTGAACCGCAACATGGCGCAGCGCGATTGGATGGGCTCGATGATCTTCTCGCTGGTGTTGCAGGCCAGGGCGAAGCGCGTGGTGCTGCTGTAGATCTCCATGGTGCGGCGCAGCGCCTGCTGGGCACCCTCCGTCATGCTGTCCGCCTCGTCCAGTATCACGATCTTGTGCCGGCCGCGCGGCAATGTCACCTTTTGCTGGGCAAACATCTTGATCTTGTTGCGCACCACATCGATTCCTCGCTCATTGGAGGCATTCAGCTCGAGCACAGCCTCTTTGTAGCTGTCTCCCAGGAGAATCCTCGCCAGACACTGGATCGTGGTGGTCTTGCCCACGCCTGGCGGTCCCTATAAGCCAAAATTATTACTCCCTAACCGAGTTTTAATCCTTCAGAACTCACAGCTATGATTATATTGGGTGCATTTCCTTGTGTGGCGAAGACGGATAATCGCGCCACTGTATCCTCGTTGCCCACAATCTCCTTGAACTTCACCGGGCGGTACTTTTCAATCCATGGCAAGTGACTACGCTTGTCGTCTACGGCAATTTCGGGTTCTTCCGGCATTTTCGTGCAATTATCAGAAATTCGCAGAGACAAACCAAACAAATTTAAGCGATGGCGTGGGACTGCAGTGTGACCGTACTATGGGCGCCAAAATACGAATGGTTGGTATTTTTCACTTTTATGATTTTAAACTTTTCATCGATTTTTTATCAAGTATTTTAACGTTTATTATATATATTTTGAAACATGTTTATGACTCATTTTAAAATAAGTTGTTTAAGCAGTCTGATTAAAAATTAAAAACTAACCTTTAGCTTAGAACATTAGAGATTTTTCAAATAGTTAATTTTACAAATCTTTGGAAAGAAATCGTTAGTTTTTTGTATCATTTCAAAGTTTTCAAAAATGGTTTTCTCAACAAAATATGATTTTTATTAAAAAATGTTTTAATAAATAAATAATAAATCTATTAGTTTTTATGTTTTATTTAATATTTTTCAAAATACTGTTCTTCGGATTAAAATGAACTTAACGTTTTGATAAGAAGCGAATATATTTTTCTGAATAATAAAATTAAAAATGTTCAAGTTAATTTGGAAACAATTTGTTAATTTTTTTTGATAAGCTTTATTGGGTATTGACGAAATTACAATACATTCAGATGCCTCGGGTGCAAAAAATTTGAACTTGCATTTAAATATAGTTCGAATTATATCAAATACATATTTTTATTGAACCACTTTCAAAATATCATACGTTTTTGAAATCTTTATGGTTTTTAGACAATTTGGTTTAGTGTTTTATCTTTAATGTTAACATTTAAATATTTTCTGATGTCAATTGGCCGAATATGTATATAATTTCACACAGGCTCATCCATAATTTGATCGATTTGACTAAGTTCGGAAATTTATTCAATGGTTGAAGTAATCCGAGGTGAATATTATATGGTGCTGTGATATTCGTGTCCAGTTTTTCTTTTTCTTTTTTCTAGTTATCATGCTACAGTATAAGAGCCAGTATAGGGGCTTAATTGAAATAATACTACTCGTATTATTGAAGTTAATATTTATTTATATTCGGCTAAGAATAAAATACTATATAATTGTTTAATATATTATGTAATGCGTATATAATTTATGTCTTGTATTTTAATATTTATATTGCAATATGTAATTAGTATAATAATTTCTTAAGGAATCATTTTGAACCTTCGGTAAGGAATAACAAACTATTTTTACGACAACACGATAAATGTGACAAAATCGTTAACAAGATAATGATCCAATAAGTATTTAGTCCTCCTTCGAGAGACTGCCCAAGTCGCTGAGAAAGATTTCGGGCGAGAGGACGTGCGAGGAGCCGACGAGGACCTCCCAGTTGCGCACCGCACTGGTCACCTCGTAGGCACACCTCATCTCGGACATGCTGACGCCGCCCACGATGAAGACGATGAGTCGGGGCACGTTCTTCACCTGCGCCTGTCCCTTGTCCTTGTGCCAGTGGCCATAGCGGGCACTGGTCGGGGCATGGTAGTTGGTGTTCTGGGCCCTGCCCTCGAGGAAGGGGAAGTGGCGCGAGTCCAGCTTGTCCTCTATGCAGTCCTCCATGATGTCCTTAATGACCGGGGTCCAGCGCGACATCTGATAGGTGCTCTCGGTGGTGCGCTCCTTGCGCGGCACCGAGTACACCTTCTTGCGCGAATCTGCAATGACATTGATGCCCAAGCAACTAAGATTACGCACCATATCCTGATCCTTGGGCGACAGCTGGGCGTGGGTGAAGAGCTTCGTTAGGTTCTCCTCCGATATTCCGTTCTTGATCATCACATAGAGGGCAATAATGCGAACTTTGTCGTAGTTCGAGACATTGGCATCCAGCAAGATGGGCACAATGTTGCGCATATGATCCTTGATCTTCTCGCCCTCGGCGTCCGTGCCCATGGCCAGATCCTGCTCCACGCGGCACAGCTTGTCCACGTAGTTCTGGTACGACTTCATGCAGTCCTCGGCCAAATGCAAGTGGGTGGAGTACTTGGACAGCTCCTTCTGGTACTGCGGCATCTTCTTGATCATCTGCGACAGATCGCGCATCGACGACTTGTCGGCCGAGCCCATGCGCTTCGAGTCGGTGAACTTCTTCAGGTTCTGAGTCACCTGGGTGGAGACGACAGCGATGTGCTCGTGGCGCAGCTCCACCCACAAGTCGTCGTTCTCGTCGAGCAGCACCTCCTTATCGGGCTGATTCGGACCGGGTGTATAGCGATAGACGTCGTTCACAATGGGTAGCAAATCGTAGGCCATGGCCTGAAGCGTCAGCTCGTGCAGCAGTGGCGACACACAGTCGAAGCCGCGATCCAGGATCAGCAACTGGGAGCGGGCCTTCTCCGGACCCTCGCCCATGGTGGCATCATCGGCCTTGTAGGCATCCAGCTTCTGCTGCACCGATGCAGCCAGATCAATGTTCCTGTCCCAATCGCTGCGATAACGCACATTGGGGTATTCCCCCAGAGTGGCACACAAAGTGGCTATTTGCTCGGCAATGCGCTCGATGTGCTTGCTCCTGATGGAGGCAAATGCTGGCGAGTACAGGCACTGGAAGGTGTCCGGTGAGTCCAGCGAAAATACCTGGCATTCGTAGGGCAAGAATGCGATGTTGATCTCCTTCAGCGTCTTGATCTTCCCGGCAGCACACGATTTGCACAAATCGTTGAACAGCTCCTCGGGACAGACCTCCGTGAAGAAGACGTGGGCGTAGCGATACATGGGCCTGGCCGGATTCTCGAAGTCGCGGATCAACCCACGCACTGACTCATCCGAGGGGGTGATCAAGTAAATCGCATCCATGGTGGGCAGTGGCTCCCGCTTCTTGTTGATGTCCTCCACCAGGGTGATGCCCTCGGCGCTGATCTCGTGCATTTTGGTGCACGCCGAGACCATGCGCATTCCCAGCTTGTCCACAACTAGGACCCTCCATTCCATGCCACCCGCCCCCGCAGCCGCCGTCGACGTAACGCCCTGCTTTTTGGGGGCTGGAGGCTTGTACTTCACCACCTCGTTCATCAGCTTCTGGCCCACCAGCACTTTCAAGGCCATTTTCACTGCGTTTTATTGGTCACGGGCGCAAAGGCAACTCGATTATGAACACACAAAGCGTTAATATATGATTCACTGGACTTGTCTTTTTCGTTTTCCGTGTCTTTTCTTGTCCTAAAGAATTTTATCTATTCCTTGGCCAATTTTCTGTATTTTTTTCGTTTGATGACTATACCACAGTGTGGCCAGGGTGCGTAGAGTCGATTATAACATTTACCAATAAGTCGGTATATTTTGTCGACCCCTGTTAAGTTAACAGAGGGTGGGGCGGGTTATTTTCTTAAATTCAAATAAGAATATTTTATCTTTGCCCAACATTAAATTCAAAAAGTTTTATTATTACGTTTATAATTACATTTGCTAAGTAAAAATCAAAAATTTAATATCAAGCAACTCAAGTGTTGCATTACTAACGTTTTCTAATTGGAAACATAAATTCTAATTTATTATTTAGGAACATTAATATATGCTGGCCTTAGTTTATGTTTTTTAAATCAATTTTGGAAAAATAAGTTTTGCTTACAATGAAAATGGAATAATGGAGTGAATTTGTATTATACATTCGCCATACAGTTTTTTAGCTGTATTTTGCGATGTCTGATTTAAGCAAATACAATAAAGCCAAATAAAAATTCCGATTTGAATTTAAATCCGTGGTTTGAGTCCTTGCTTATACATATATGTTGGTGGTATATTTTTTAGTAACCCGTAGCTGGTCACACTGCATCAGTGGAGGAGGAAAATAAAAGAATTTTTAGTTGGCCAACTGGTCGAAATAAACTCGGAATGCAGATGCAAACGTACAAATTGGTGGTGGTCGGCGGCGGCGGCGTGGGAAAGTCAGCGATAACGATACAATTCATCCAGGTGAGGCCCCAGGAGCACCCGACACCCTGGTGACGTCGCCATCAACAGGGGCGGATCAGTCTGTGGAGCGGGGCGGGGGGCGGGGCGTCCCTTGTTTTGGCCAGAGCAACAAACAAGCAACAAGCGACCGATTTCTGTGCGTCTGTGTTTGGACATGCGTGTGCATAGTTTCGAGCAGAGATCATCATCATCAACATCATCGTCTTCGTCTTCGACGTCGTTGTCGTCGGGGGCCACACCCCCGTGTGTATCTCCATTTTGGGGAGCTGGAGATCCAAGTGGTCAAGAAAGCCAGGGAGTAAGAGCCCCCAGTTTTCTGGGTGTGTGCCGATCGATTCCGAGCGTGTGTGCCATGGTCACGACCACAATGCCCGCCCGTTTCCATTTATTTTTAGTCATTTGCGTCATCTGCACATCTTTCGTGTATATTCTGTCGAGCTGTAGAGCCGTAGAGCTGTAGCCTTTCCCGAAGATATATAGAGCATAGTGGATGTGGATGATAATAAAAGTGACGTGTGTAAACAAATCAAAGGCGGAATGATAAACGCACCCCGTCTTATAATCTTAATATAGCATATCTCAAACCAAAATATAATAATACTTTATCTTGCAGAGCTACTTCGTCACGGACTATGATCCCACCATTGAAGACTCGTACACGAAGATGTGCGTCATTGACGATGTGCCAGCCAAATTGGACAGTGAGTACTCTAAAATTATCCCTTCCAAAAAACTTTACTAATCTCTGTAATAACCCAGTTTTGGACACGGCCGGTCAGGAGGAGTTCAGTGCCATGCGGGAGCAATATATGCGCTCCGGCGAGGGCTTCCTGCTCGTCTTCGCGCTCAACGATCATTCCAGCTTCGATGAGATCCCCAAGTTCCAGCGCCAGATTCTGCGCGTCAAGGACCGCGACGAGTTCCCCATGCTGATGGTGGGCAACAAGTGCGACCTGAAGCAGCAGCAGCAGGTGTCCTTGGAGGAGGCGCAGAACACCAGCCGCACCCTGATGATGCCCTACATCGAGTGCAGTGCCAAGCTGCGGATCAATGTCGACCAGGCCTTCCACGAGCTGGTGCGGATCGTGCGCAAATTCCAGATCGCCGAGCGCCCCTTCATCGAGCAGTCGTACAAGAAGAAGGGCAAGAGGAAGTGCTGCCTGATGTAAGCGGATGGGTCACGTCACAGACAATCTCCTGGATGCCGCAGCGGATGCAGGAGCCAACATTTAACGAGTATAACACCAAATTTTTTGTGAAAAAAACACGCGTCGACTGAGCTTTGAATTCCGTTGAGAAGACGATAAACCAGTAAACCAGAAACCCGAAAGCCGAAAGCCGAAACCAGTAACCGCAAACCAGCGCGCAAAACGTGTCAACGAGCCCAAACGAAGTGCATTTCTTACCTGCCCAGGTGCATGCCGCATTCAACGAACGAATCGAATAAGCTTCGCCACTTTCAAATAGCTACGAAGAAACTTAAAACTAGAAACTCAAAACTAAAAACTCAAAACTAAAAACTAAACAACGCCACATGCAAACAGAAACACGAAACATAGTTAGATATATACAACAGATTCACACGGATAACATATATATACATATATAAATATATAAATATATATATGTATGTATATTTATATATATATATTTCTACATATATTTTTGTAATATTATTTGTTGATCAACGACAACAATTAAGGACGAATGTTTTCTATGATTATTACCAATCGTGGCTCGCAGGCCATTTGTTTTTATAATGCAATAACTAAACCCAGAACGTTTGTTTCGATTAAGCCAAAACGTAATAATGTGTTATTGTAATTTGTATTGTTATTTACTACTAATATAAACGTATACATATATAAACTGCTTACAATCCGATTTTGTTGTAACAAATTGAGTGCCTCGTTCTCGCGCGTAGAAAACTAAAAAAAAAACACACACACATCCATCTCTGTATTTTTCACACACACCCGCACACAACATTTTTGTACTATATATAGTCAGCTGCCAGGCGCACAACTCGCAAACTCACTTAACGATATTTTTGTACATGTCCCCAGTCGAATTCTATGGTTTATTGTTCGCCAAATGTATTGCAACAGTTGCTTAAGCCGCAATCTCGTTTAACTCTTATACACTGCTTAATTTAACGAACTTATTTAATGGTATATAAATAAATATATAATTATATTTAATATTAAACATATGCGCAATTCTAATAAACACATGGAGAATCACAAACGCTTCCACTTAGATGAATGTTTTAATGACGCAAATTCGATTGCCTGCCGATTGGAATTGAATACAGGACTAATTATAAAAGGAATCCCTAGAAGTGTGGTTTTAATTAACTGCCAGATGATTATTTTTTCGCATCTGAAGGGGTATAAAAGCAGGCTAAACCGAGAAGGAAGCAGCATAGAACTCAGAATGAATCCCAAGAGCGAAGTCCTCGTTGCAGCCGTGCTTTTCCTTCTCCTGGCTTGTGTTCAGTGTCAGGTGAGTAGAGTGATTTAATGCATATAAAACCCTATTTTTCATATACTCGTATGTTTTATATTAGCTGACTTTCTCGCCGGACTGGGGAAAGCGTTCCGCTGGCGGATCAGGTCCTGGATCCTTTTTCGAGTCGCAGCAGGGCAACTGCAAGACCTCCAACGAAATGCTGCTCGAGATCTTTCGCTTCGTGCAATCCCAGGCCCAGCTGTTCCTCGACTGCAAGCACCGCGAGTAGGAGTAACCTATATCCCATTCAGATCCTGATCCTGATTCCGATTCGGATCTCGGACGATGTCTAGCACGCACACACATACACTATCTATATGTACCCATATATATATACCATATATATGCATATACACAGCACGTTATCAAGGTAGTCGTAGTCGGCATTTAGATTTAATGGAACTTTTCTTTCCCAACAATAAATAAGCGCATCCAAAATGTATTCCCATCTGCCAGCAAAAGGGGAATTTTGACCTTAATGGGGTG
This sequence comes from Drosophila elegans, assembly GCF_018152505.1. Taxonomy (NCBI): domain Eukaryota; kingdom Metazoa; phylum Arthropoda; class Insecta; order Diptera; family Drosophilidae; genus Drosophila; species Drosophila elegans. The sequence goes on from NW_024545578.1 coordinate 5,038,586, forward strand.
CTTCAACTTTTCAAGTTCATACCTCAAAAAAATAGGTGACTAGTGGCTAGTGTCAATTAAATTAAATATGATTTCGAAAATTGCCGCAATTAAATCATTGGATGACACCCACTCCATTGGCGCTTAAGTTGAGGAGTGTCAGTGGCCCACGGCTTCAGTTCGTCGGCGAAGTTCATTGGATCAGAATGTGTGCGATCTCTGGCTCCCAAAAAGTTCATAAATTTCTTATAATTCTTGTGTGCCTTTCCATTTTCACGCCCGTCAAGTGTAAGTTGTGTGAATTCTTTATTTAATTTCCATTGGGCCTAAAAATACACCATGATCGTGCCAATAGATCTGTTTGAGTTATGTGATCGTGTCATTTCATTTAAAATGTGTCAACATAAACAAATCCCCACATCATTCATCTAACACCCAGCAAATGATTCAAATAGACCTCCCCAAATGATTTTAATCGCACTTCAAGCGCCACTGGCCCAGTTATTTTAATTCCCCCCGGGAATTAACGATGCATTTCGGTGTGAATTCGTTTCAACTGCAATTAAGGCTTTGAATAATGCACTGGCATTAAATTTAGTTTTTTTGAAGTGTGCATTTCCCGGTGATCATTAAATTCTGTGCTACAATAAAGTCAACGCTTTATAATATGAGTAATTGGTCATAAAATATGCTTAATTCGGTTTTTTTCGCTGATGATTTTAATTTGTTTTGCATTTGATGATAAGGTTAGTCATTGACATCCGTCAAATATTTTCATTTGTTGCACTTTGGTGTTTCATTGTTTTTTTAGACTAATTATCCTTTAACTTGTTATTTAAAAAAGTTACAATTTTGTGTGAGTCATAAATCAATAATTTTATGATTTATTATTAAAATGGAATCAAATGATAGGTTGTCTAGTAGCTCAAATAGAACAAAATTAAAAAAAGTTTTATTTTATTATATACTCTTTTACCATATTATTACTAATATAGTAATTTTTTAGTACAGAACTCAATATAAATGGCAAGAAATATAGTTTAAAAATTTAAAATTTTCAAATATATAATTTTCTAAATTTTCTTTTGCGTTGTTTTACTTTTATTGTTATCAATTATCTATACAACAAAAGTTAGATTTATGACATACTATAACTATCTAGCCACTTTTACGACAGTGATGGGATAATATATTTTTATAAAGCTTTATTTCGACCCCTCCACAAACCTTTGATCCGCTCCTGGGCTTGGGCTTTTCAGACGACTCTTTTGGATAATTGTGCCCCACTAAAATACAATTGAATTATAATCATTATGGGCCGCCGTGCTCCACTTGGCCAAGGTGCCTGCAATTGGCCGAAAAAGCTGAGTTTTGTGGACAGTTGCCACCTGGTGGCCGAGCAGAAAGCACGGATAAACGGATACGGATTGGAGATGGTGCTGCTGGACGAGTTCTGTGTGAAGGTGTACTTCTGGCCATTCCTGTCCTACCTGGCCAGCATGAAGGGCTGGTGTCCGCTGTATCCGCCAGGTTACTATCCCATCTACGCCCTGCCGCCGCCGCTGCAGCCGCTCCAGCCGATTGGTCCACTAATACCGAACCAACCCGCTCTTCCGTCCACACCTGCAGTGATACCGACGTTCCAGCCCACGCCGCCAAATCCCCAGCCGCCGCCGGTGACGCCACCACTGATCACGACCACGAGTAGTACCACCAGTACTACTACTACTTCTACTACCAGCAGCACAACCTCCTCCACCACGGGATTGACCACCCTGAGCACCGCTGGCACCACTCTGCCCGTGCCGGTGCCAGTGCCCACGTGTCCGTCGCAGCCCTTGGTTTGCCTGCCCGGCGGAGCACGTCCGCTGCCCAACTGCCCCTGCATCGATCCTCGCCAGCAGCAGAACACCCCGCTGGGCTCCTCCACGGGACCTCAGATCGGTTCGGACATGATGGTTTTCATGCCGCTGAATGGCGGACGCCGGCGACGTCGTCGCCGTAAACGCCGGATACTCTACTAAAATCACCCCGTCAAATAACAAAAACTAGCAACATCACAACCTATCCCTAAATCCTTGCATTTACACACACAAATATACGCAAAATTAGTCAACAAAAATAAAAACGATCACGAAATCCAAAGCAAATCGAATTGGCAAATCTAAACTGGTTTAAGAGCATTCCTTACCCGCCCAATCACATGCTTATTTTACAGCCCAATCCTGCCAAGATGCCAGATCCCGGCCTGGAAACTGCCTGCCCCTCACCTCCTGCCCCCAGCTCATGGAGGAGTATCAGGGTCAGGGGCAGGGGCAGGGCAACGAGTTCCACACCTTTCTGGGCCAGTCCATATGTAGCTTCGATGGCTCCACTTTCATGGTAATCCCCTAGATCTATTTTGGTTCTTACTTTTGTCCGATTTAATTGATTGAAAATATTATCATAATTGTTAAAGTTTTTATTTAAACTTATTTATAGAATTTCATATTTTTTTGCTCATTAGAAAACTATTTAAAATAAACTACGCATTAAATTGCACTTAAACAATTGTTTATGATGATTTTATAAATTTATAATTGGCTTATGTAAAGAAAAGTTATCATTCAAATGATAACCTATTTAATTATGATTGTTTTTGAACATTGGGTTTTAACTTAAACATTTTTAACTTATTGCTAATTGGTTTACTATTTCTAGAACGATAGAATTATAAAATATTTTTAAATAAAGACATCTAAATTTACATTGACAAATAAATTAACTATTTTTAAGCTAAGACTCCTTAATTCAAATCGTCAAAATTGTGAAAAAATTAAAGCAAGAACGTCTAACATTTAAGATGAGGCTAACAAAGTAAAGATTTCTTTTGCGTTTAGGTATGCTGTGCCTCGGATCGAAGTGGTAATGCCAGGAGCAGGAAGGATCTGCTGCTGACCACCACTGCACCCTTTGGCTTCTTTCATTTCTCACCGCTAAGTGGTGGCCCCACTGTCACTCCCATGGTTTTCCAGCCAACTCCGCCCCTAAATCCGGTGGTGAGCCCCAGTTTTAATCCACCTCCTCCTCCTCCAGCACCACAGAATACTCCACGATTGGCTACTGTTTGTGGCATTAGTGGTGCCACTTCCAATCGGGTGGTGGGTGGAATGGAAGCCAGGAGAGGTAATTACTAATTATTTAAATTTAGTTAAATATTTATCCATATGCTTTTTTACCTTTCTCCCACTTATTTAATCATTAATCCCCTTCAGGAGCCTATCCCTGGATAGCTGCCTTGGGTTACTTTGAGGAGTCCAATCGGAATGCACTTAAGTTTCTCTGCGGTGGCAGTTTGATCCATTCGCATTATGTCGTCACCTCGGCGCACTGCATCAATCCGATGTTGACTTTGGTTAGATTGGGAGCTCATGACCTCTCCAAATCCATTGAACCAGGTGCAATGGACTACCGCATCCGAAGAACTGTGGTTCACGAGCACTTTAATCTCAATTCTATATCAAATGATATAGCGTTGATTGAGCTAAATGGAGTGGGATCATCTTTGCCAGGTAAAATACGCTCTACTTATTTTCCGAAACCGAGCCATAAAAAAATCCAGTTAAAATAATATGAGAAAATGGGATTTAAAGTAAAAGAATTAAAAATGTGTACATTTTTAAATGTACATGTGTACATTTTAAATCTTAAAAAAACAAAAAATGTGAAAAGAAAAATGATATTACATTTTACAACATTATTATATTGATAAACATATTTTTCAGTTTAATTTAATAACAAAATTATTTATTTTACAATACCTTATCAATGCCTAATGTTTCTGTAATGCCCAGGTAACATAGCCCCCATTTGTCTGCCCGATTCGGCGAAATTCCTGCAGCAGGACTTCGTGGGAATGAATCCCTTTGTGGCCGGCTGGGGTGCAGTGAAGCACCAGGGACCCACTTCACAGGTGCTGCGGGATGCCCAGGTGCCAATAGTGTCCCGTCAGAGCTGCGAGCAGAGCTACAAGTCCGTCTTCCAGTTCGTCCAGTTCAGCGACAAGGTAAGCTTGTCATCCCAAAATCGAAGGGGGAATCCCCGAGAGAAGGCGAACATGGCAGACCTAATAAATCCTTTTCGCAGGTGCTGTGTGCGGGCAGTTCGAGTGTGGATGCCTGCCAAGGGGATTCCGGTGGACCACTCATGATGCCCCAGGTCAGTTACAATCTCTTCTGCGGTCTGTGAGTCATCCAACCTGTTTTGGCCCAGTCTTGAGCTCTGTCTCCAAGGTGGTTTGCTGGTGAATACCGCCCGCTAATTGTCCATTTTCGTGACGCAAATATGATTTCGTTGGTTTACGAAAAATGTCGATGACTTGCAGATAAGAATTTTTAAATTTTATGGTATATTTTGTAACCCCTCTTTTGTCAATTCTTTCAGCTGGAGGCCAATGGGTATAGGTTCTACTTACTTGGACTGGTTTCCTTTGGCTACGAGTGTGCTCGTCCCAATTTTCCCGGGGTCTACACAAGAGTCGCCTCCTATGTTCCTTGGATCAAAAAACACCTCTCGTTGGCTTAGAACATGACACATGTCAAATTGGACGTCTATCTTTGATGTGTCATCCAAGATTGAGAGCACTTAACAAACACTTGCATTAAAATCCTAAATCCCAAACACACATACCCACCGGAATTTCCTCAATAAATTTCATGTTTTTATGTTCTTGTTTGATTTAATTTGCAATCCATTGAATTTAATTGCCGTGTAAGGGAGTTTTTTGTGAGACTTGTTTTCACCATAAAAATAAATCAAACTATTACATCAATTCTTATCTTATAATATAATTTTAATAAATACCTTTTTTTGCCATTAATTAAATACTTGACTTTGACATCATTTCTTATATTATTTAAAACTGATAAATGTAGTTAAAAATGTTTTAATTGATAACTCTTTATTGCCATCAACAAATAATTATCAATGTTGTGTTACTTAATATGGGTTTGATTAAAATTGATTGTTCAAATTATATAATAAATATTAATGTAAGCATTTGTTAATCTTGTGTGTTTACTTTGAATACACTTCACAATATTGATTGTGCTTTCCCAGCTATTTATTTCCCATTTAATCAATTACAAAACAATTAAATGTCATTAGAATAATATGATTAAAATGTAGATAATTATCAAAGCAAATACCTAAGAGATGTGATTAAAAACGTGTTTTTGGTAAAAAAGCTTTGCTTATCACAACTATAATTATCACATTGCTTAATAATATCACCTAACTTATAGCTTTATTTACCCAATTCGATGTCACGCTTATTGAACATTTCCTACAAAGTATCAAGTTCGCGATATTATACATTGATAAATGAAACTGTCGAGCCGGAACCTAAAAAGAGCAATTCTTCGTCTTCAGGGTCTGGAATTTCCCGCACTTCACTTCGACCCCCTGCTGTTTCTACCTGAATTGCATGGCCAAGTGATCCGTATTAGTCATTATAGTAGAACGATCGCTGGTATTATGCCCCAGCGGTTGCATCGATCGCATGCCAATTGGCTTTCGGCGACGGCTCCCCGGAATTCTAATCAGGTTGAGTGCCCCCCGATCTCAGATAAATATATGGAATACACAACCAATCGGCGGAGATTTAGTGGGGTAAACTAAGTGTGTGCTAACTGTGATCTCACATCAGATGCATTATGCACACAGATATGGCGTCACGTGTCGAACTCTCCCTCCCAGTCTGAAATAATACAATATATAATCTCTAAAGTAATCTTAGACTGTCTCAATATTTATTTTTGAATAAAAAGCAGAGAACGTAATTATTATAGTCTATATTAAAATAAATTAAAATTAAATGTTTAATATATTTTGTTTAGTTATAATTATTATTTGTTTGACTTGTTATCTCTATCAAAAAATAGTAATTATTATAATTAAGACTTTAAGCCTTTGGTTACGATTAAATATTAGGTAAAATTAATTTTAAGCGATTTAAATGCCACTGATCCTCACTGTGATTCCAATAATTACGTATGCTTTATGGGAGGCTGCTATCTATATAATCAGCGAAAGCTTTTTACGGTACTCGCATACGAATGCAATTTAAAAGTATGAGAGTATTTCAGATTGCTAATCATGACACAGAAATAGAATTTGCGATAGAATGTGGCCGGCGTCTTTGGTCAGTTGGCTAAGTGATTCCCAATTGACATGTCAACGGGATCCGTTTTAATTTACCTTGATTAATGGCATTTATCATTCTTGTTTAGACGAGCGTCTAATTGAGTCACAGAATTCTCGGGACTGGATCTATGACAAATTGAGAGCAGCCCGAGGTCAACATTTTGGCGCCGCATTTGACTCACGCCTAAATTGAAAATTCCCTATTCCGAAACAAATGCCAGGTTGTGTCCTATACCATTACCAAATCCACTGATGCATGTTATTAGGCTGCTATGAAAATAAATAAATATTTGTTGCCATTTTCGGACTGGCTTGCTTGGGAAAATCATTTCCTAATCTGATGTGGGAATTCGGTGCCTTTTCCACCTTAATTAATGTGCTTGGAAGGCAATCACCGCTGTGAACCCCATCTGAATGCTCTCTATTGCATCCATTTTCACGGCCAGAGAGCGTACACTGATAGCAAAATTTTATACTCAATTAAATTAAGTATAATACCTATGGAATAAGTAGAACCCTTTTAATATGAAATGTTTAATTAAAATTAAAACCATATTCAACATAAATATAATAGATATCATATAGCCATACCCAAGGACCAAATTTAAATCCTTTATTTTCCACCAATAAGATGAGTATTTTATTTTCAATAAGATGAGTATTAATTAATACCACGCAAGTAGCAGAGTAAATTTTATGTGGTTTAAAAATAATTTAGCCACTTCGGTATAGAAATGAAATTATTGTTAATCAATAGTTATTGAATTAAAACTAATTGTTTAATACTGCCTGCAGTTTGTTTTCAAGATACCCCTATTTAAACTAATCTTTCATGTTTTTTTTGGGTGCAGGTATTAATTTATATTATTCAATTTATTATCAGTGTACGAGAGAGCTATAGATCGGCAGATCCGATGAGAAAGCTGCATATAAAGCTCGGCTCTGGATGCCGCTCGCTCAGCCGAATCGAAGACGCGAACGCTTTGGTCACGCAGGCCACCACAAAAGACGCACACGGCAATCTCCGAAGAAGCTTCCGCGGCTCCGGTTCTCCGTTTCTCCAAAATTTTCAGTTTGATAACGCCCGCCGGACGGTGAAGAACGCGCCGTTCTCGATATCTCGGATAAATATATATATACATATTATAAGTGAACAAATATATAAGTGAACAAAAATATAATAGATCGATCTCGCCATGAAGTCGATGTGCTGTGTTAGTGCTGTGATTACACTCCTGCCCCTCGTACTCCTCTCCAGACCCACCGATGCCCAGTTCAACCAGCGCCGGCAAGGTAGTCAGAGCCACTTAATTAGTCGAGAGCTTTCCGCTTCGCCATATCTATTTCTATCTAATATCTGTGTAGAACGTTTACGACTTAAGTCTAAGCAAACAACAAACCAGTTCCATTAACAACGCATCTCGGAGTTTAATCAAATCCATAAACTACACATCAACACGCATTTAAATGAGTTTAACCCAGATGGTACAAATATAACAAAATCTTCAAGTTCAATGGCAAGTTCGTTGCCTAAGTCTTTCGATTTGACAGCCGGCCAAAGGCGGCAATTTGTATTAGCGCTGCCAAATAATGAATAATCCCGTGTTGTGAACAGCCAAATTTGTTGGCCCATTGTGTTCGAGTTCAATTCCAGTTCAGCAAAACCAGTCACCAAGGTCGGACTTCGTCTCGGACACCGACTCGATCAGGTGTTTATTACCCGCGGGGCGTTCCCTTTATCGGGAGTGACCGGTACTCGTCATTTTTGAGCTATAGACGCCAATAACTGGCTTGACCAGCACCCGCCGTTACGCCAATCTAAAAACTTTGGGACTTACACAAGTGATTGTTAAAATAGAGTTTTCTCTTAGAGTTTATTTCGTTGTCATTACAAAGTAGAAAGTTCTTAGACATTTTTATATAGTTGTAATGTCAATGTAAATCTTTCTTAATTAATACTAATTACTTTGACTTTTTGCCTGCTTCTCAATACTTTAACATGCATCCCATTGGAAAGCGTTTTTGTTTTGTTAGGTTCGGCCACCATTTATGGCATTCAAGCCAACATAAACAAAGCACATACAAAGTATGACTACAAAATTGCTTTGAATTTTAAAAAACCATTTTAAACAAAGACAAAATCATTTTGTATATATTTTTTTGAGGCTTTTGAGTATAACAATAGAGAATTACTGCTTTGACAGTGCGGATTTTAGTGTAGGTTTATGTGTTCTTGCTCATTGTAGAGTTTTGGCTTTGTTAGAGGTGTGAAGAACATAATTAAATCCCCCATTACTATAAGTGATTCATCTTAAGGTTTGACCATTTGTTAAATCGTTTATCACTCATGAAAAAGGAATGGACATTTTTTAAGACAATCAAATTAAATTGAAGATTTATACATTTAATTAATTTAAATAAAATGTTGTTAAATTATAATTGTCTCTAACAAAAGTTAAGTTTAATGTTTTTATTAGAAATGAGTTAATTATAATTCGATCCAAAAACCAATTGAAGTAATTATTAAATGTATGCAAAAACTGTACGAGGAAAGTTAATAAAGTGAGCCAACTTTTTGTTTCTGTCAAGTTCGCCAGAACTGCATCACCCCCGAGAACTACTATGGAAGTTGCGTGACCCTGACCTACTGCCCCCAGGTGGTGAACATCTTCAGGACCACCAACAGGGATCGGGCCCAGCGCTATGTGATCGCCCTGCAGCGCAGCTGTGGCACCCGCAACATCAACGGGGATCCGGTGGTAGGGACACATCCTCCTCCCCTCACTTTCCATCCTTTCTAAGCTTTGCCCTGCCTGTCTCCTACGTAGATCTGCTGCACTGAACCCAGATATGACCAGGTCACAGAGCGACCTCCGAACCCCTTCTTTCCCACAGCGCCACCGCCTCCGCCCGAAGTGAACGATAATGACTTTCTGATAACTATCCCGAGAACAACTACGACGACCACCTCGACCACGACGACCACTCCAGCTTCTCTACCGATCACCTCATCGGCGCCACTGGTGGATCAACGGGGACCCTTGTGCCGAGGACCAGACACCAAACCCGGAAATTGTGTGGGTGAGTTTTCTTTATTTGCACAAAGTTAAATTTAAAGGTAGAGAGTTTTTTTTATCAATATATGCATACACGTTTTGGTTATCAACTTTATGACTTTAAGTTTTTATTTCAAATATCATTTGGTTTAACTAAAATTACTTATTATTCGAGAAAACAAGTACCAAACACGTACACTTTTCATAAGTAGTAACCAGTTTTTTTTTGGAAAGTACTCTATGTTTAAACCCGTTATTTGAATAGTAAAAGTGTATATTGAATTGTGCAACACGTACAGAAAAATATATATAATTATATGTTCTTGATCTCATTCAATGTCCATCTTGTGATCTAACTTTATAAGTCAGGTCTTTGTAATTAACATGCAGATTCTAGTTGTGTCTACTTTGTCATGTGAAACTAAGAAACGGCATAGGCCGGTTATTAGGCGATATGTGGTCATTCGGTCAATAGCTATCGATGCACCAAAAATTATAGAAATCGAATCATTATTTTGGAAGTTATAATACATTTGACATTTACTTCTCGCTCTTAGCTTGTAGTGTTGACCCTGCAGTTCGGCAGATGGCGCCAACCAAATCACGATTGTTCTCTGGAGTTATTTTTATTATAAAATTAGTTAACTAAGTAACACAAAAAAAAAATCAATTATTTGATTTGAACTAGAATTCGATTTTAATATACTTCGAATATTAATCTTTTAAGGATAAAATTTTAAGATAATTCAAGATAAGGATTAACAGAGAAAAAGCCAAATTACACTTAAAGTAGATTTATCTGAATTTTTCCAAATTTTTTAAACAAATTTTCTGTGTACATTTGTTCTCACGCGTAACTTATTAAATATTCTTAACCCATTTAGAACTCAAGGAATGTGCTTCGCTGTTGAATGAACTGCTGGTAAAGCAGCGGGATGAGACCTTTTCCAATTTCCTGCGTGCCTCCAGAGTGATTTGTGGCAACCAGGGCACCCGGGTGTGCTGTCCCAACGGACAGACGGTCACCACTCCGCCTCCCGTTCTGATCAAGAACTCGGACGAAGTGCCTCGTCGGCTGTTGAATGTGGAGGAGGGATGTGGCTATACGGTCGGCTACTACAAGAAGATCGTGGGCGGTGAGGTGAGCCGCAAAGGGGCGTGGCCATGGATAGCACTACTTGGATATGATGACGCCTCCTCGTCGCCGTTCAAGTGCGGCGGAACCCTGATCACCGCCAGACACGTACTCACTGCGGCCCATTGCATCAGGGGTGATCTGTGAGTGCATATTTTTTTCTCAATGATCTATGTTTTAGTCTGATCCTTTTTTCATTTCCAGGCAATTTGTGCGTTTGGGAGAACATGATCTGTCCACGAACACGGAGACTCCCCATGTGGATATTAAGATTGCTAGGGTAAGTCATAGTTTGAGAATTTTAAAATATATATTTTGTTTTTATATTTCACGTTCCAAAAGAAAATTACAGATTTTTTTTTATAATTAAATATTGTAAATTGAAAAAGTCAGTCAATTGTATTGTAACTAAAAAATTTAAATTCGTTTTGCATTAAGAAAGTCGTTCTAAGCCCAAAAAGCAATAAGACTTTTAAACTGAAAAGAATACATTCCACATTCTACCTTAAATACCAAATTTTATTAAGAACTAACAAACATCGAAGTCATTTACAAGTAAATGAAAATAAACAAAGCTTAAAGGAGATTTTTGAAATCGTATTTATAATGTTCCAAATATTTATTTGTATTCCTTAAAATTATATGAGATCTAAAATCTTTAAAGGTTTTTTTTTTAATTGCTGTTATAATTGATTATTGCTTTTTTTGATTTTTTTTAATGCCCTATAAAATACATGAGCTTTAAAATTACTTTTTTGTTGGAATAACCTAAAATTTTTCCCTTCAGTACGTGGCCCATCCTGAGTACAATCGTAAAAATGGACGCAGTGACATGGCCATCCTGTACTTGGAGCGTAATGTGGAGTTCACCAGCAAGATCTCGCCCATCTGCCTGCCGCACACGGCCGCTCTGCGCCAGAAGTCCTACGTGGACTACATGCCCTTCGTCGCCGGATGGGGCAGGACAATGGAGGGCGGTCAGTCGGCCACCGTGCTCAATGAACTCCAGATTCCCGTCTACGACAATGCGGTGTGCCAGCAGAGTTATGCGAAGGAGAAGCGCTACTTCTCGGCCGATCAGTTCGACAGCGCCGTCATCTGCGCCGGAGTTTTGACCGGCGGCAAGGATACGTGCCAGGGCGACTCCGGCGGACCACTGATGGTGCCGGAACCGTACGAGGGCAGACAGCACTTCTACCTGATCGGCGTGGTGTCCTACGGCATCGGCTGTGCCCGTCCGAATGTGCCAGGGGTTTACTCCAGCACACAGTACTTCATGGACTGGATCATCAGCCAGGTCCAGCAGACGCCCTAAGTTGCCATCTTAAGCCAAACTAATCTTATCAAAATAAATCTGTAGTCGGAATAAAACGATTGATATTCTAAAACCAACACAATGGGCTTCCATGAACTTAAAAATAAGCTAGCTTTAAACCTTATAAATAAAATAATTAAAAGCATTTTTTTGGTTTTTCATTTCTCTTTTTTTTAAATTGATTTGAAAATAAAGTTAAAAGTTATTATATTTTTTGTTTGCATATTTTTGAAATAAAACTATTTAAAATTTCAAGTCGATTCAAAGAAAATTGACAAAGATAAAATCCTTAAAAATAAAGAACCCGTTGCGTATACCAAAATAACTTAAAAACTACTATTTTTCTAAAAATGTTCATACCTATTTAAAAAATTCAAATTTAGCCTTTTTGATAAAATAAATGGGGTTTTTTTAAAACCAAACAATGACCTTTACTTTTTGGGTATTTGCAAATACAAAATTTAATTTCCCAATTGGGCAAACATTCATATTTTTATAAAATCTTTGACAAAATATTAATTTATATATCTAACTGTTAAAGATGATCCCCTTCACTACAACTTTGATCACCGCAAAACAAATCAAATACAAAATTCCAATTAAATCTTACATTTCATTGGCTTAAACAATATTACATTTGGCCAGTAGATATTCTATATTAGCCTCAACTATTTCTAATGCCAGTACTGAGCGTTGGCTATCTTGAGTGCAAATATTGACACTCCTTGCTTTGTTCTCAGGATGTCTAATCCCTGAATGCGATGCCTGCCCAACGGCAGCAGCAAGATCCCTTTTAGGGTTACAGCATCTTATGCAAATCAAGCGCAAGACGCCCATCAATCATTCTGGTAATGATCGCGTCTTGGGTGCAGGCAGGGTTATGTGTTATGTAAATGCGGGGAAAGAAGGCAGCTTGCGTCCCTGGACATGAACTGCATTTTAATTGCTGCGGCAGCCACAAGCGGATTTGCATACCTCAGGGACAGAAGTAGTCCAATGTTCAAGGTATCACTAGGGCGCCATCTCCTGAAGCAGAACAAAGGGTTACTTTCCCCCAATCTCACTCGCTTTCTTTTCTATTCTCTTTCTTGCTCCACGCAGCAGATGAACAAATCAAATGCCGTAGTACAAAGCAAGACGAATCCTTTTTGTAGTCAAAACGCCTCCCGCGCATTTGTGGCCACATGGTCGGCCTTCCTTTAAGATTCAAATCGCATCTGGCAGATGATTTAGTGCTCATAAACCGAGAGAGAGAGAGTTCATTAAACTGCATACCCCGAAATGTCATTCTCTGATCTTATAACAATTAATATGCAATCACAACAGCGAAAGTATATCGATCCGATCATCATCATCATCATCATCAATAATGGCAAGTAAATTTGCATGCCCCAGGATTTTGGCAAACATTTGCATACCAAAGCCGATGCCACACAAGGGTGTTAATTTCCTCATTACCCGATTCCCAGCTTAGACATCTTTATCGTCGAAATCCCGAAAATATTCGCAAGGGTTCGCAAGGATCGGAGGGAGTTTTGCCAGGATCTTACCTTTTTGGCGGCGTCAAAAGGGCGCACAAAGGAATTGCCCACAATCGCAAATGTAAACACAATCCGTCATCATATCAATGGGTGCAATTGTGATCTATGATCTCGATGATCTTTCAATTTGCCATGATCAATGAGGGCAATTGTCTGGTTTTGTTCTTCGCCACGTTATATTTAACTGCTCGTTTTCTTTTGTGTGAGGCAGGAGTTAAATAAGACTTTATTTTATAGCTCTTAAGTACATATCCATTTGGTTATATTATTTAAAATAAATTATCGCTTTCTCTTCAACATGTCTTTCTTTCTTTATTGTTTTGTAAAATTGTTGTATGCAGAACTTTTAGACATCTTAAAGATTGTAATAAAAATTTGATCTATACCTGTTTTATCTAGAGAATTATCAGAATTCAATTTTAATATTAAACAGGCCTTAACGAAATAAAAAATTCGTGACGATCGCACCAACATACAAAATTTCTGATATAAAATGTAGTGTCGAAAATTGATTTAACGTTCGTTCGGACCGCTTCAGTCAGGTATTTAAATTGTTTGACTACAAAACCATTTTCAATTGCAGCGTGCCGTTCATAGTAATTTATAGTAAAATACAGCTTAAAACTAAAAATGCACTTTCTTATCTGTTGTTCCATATGTAGTTTTTTAACTGTACACAAATTAACGCATAAATAAATAAAACAGTTTTAGAATTTTGTTGTTAACAATATTAGAACTTTTTATTGATGGATAAATAATGATTTTATTACAGTGTTTAGAATAGATCACAGAGACTACAAACTATTTGACTTAATGCTTCTTAAACAAATTCTTACTTAGACGCATCTAAACTTATTGAATTGCACTGGAATTGAAACGATTTGGGTATCCAAATCTGCCACTACTTATGGCCCTCCCCCGCCCCATCCACCCGATCCTCTCCAGCTAGGCCTCTGGTGAAGCGGCGTTCCTCTTGAGCGACAGCACCTCGTTCAAAGTGGGACTGAGTGCCAGGGCGGGATTGGCCACCGCAATGATGTTGTCCCCCGCCGCGGATATGACCTGAACCCCACTGAGAGCTGGATTGGAGGAGGTGCCACTCAAGTCCACGGATTCACGGGGCGGCGATGAGGGCTCCATCTGCGGGGAACTGGGCGATCGCTCACTTTCCATTCCATTGCAGGGCGTCTGTGGGGGAAACACAAATTTTCTTTAATCCTTAGGCTTTTCCCGGGCAACGAAGTGCCCTCCAAGAGCTCCAACACATACTCACTGGCATGGTCGGCGAACTGGAGTTGCTGAACGAGAAGCGCGAATCATTGTCCTCATAGTCAGCCGCCTTGCCAAGTCTGGAAAAAAAGGAATTTAAAAATAATTTTAGTGGAATTAACAATTAACAATATTCAGATCATTTGGTTGTACTTTTTTATTGCAGAAAATTTTAAATACTTAATTTTTAGCTGTGATTATCAAATATAATATAGATATAATGTTGTGCTTTATATTAAAGAACACGTCAAATTTATTTTTGAAGTTTTAGATTGCTGGTATCAAAATACACATTTAATGGATAGAAATTTAACATCAAACTAACGTAAAGAGTATTAAGACGCTCTTTTAGGACATTTAGTTAAAAAGTACTAAAAAACTTTGCAACAGATTTTGGTTATTAGGGGTTTTAAGAGTGTAACTATAGAGCACAAGTTCATTTAAATTCAAATATGTATTTGTAAGGCTTGAATCAAGCTAATAAATTTATAAACATTGGCATATATGTAATTGTTTGATCTTCATACTCACGAGAACTTGGCAATTTCCGTAAGGTCGAACGGCGGCTTGGCAAACTTTTGGTACATGGCAAACAGATTGTAGCGCGAGTCCTCGACAGCTTCCTTTATTTATTGGTGGGATTTATCAACAAGATCAGGGATTAGAGTCTCTCGTTCTGAAGGAAGCCAAGTGGAAGCCAAATGGAAGCTAAGCGAGGCAAGAAGGCAGATATGCGTGGAAAGATGTGTTTTTGGAGGCCAAGGAAGAAGACACGTGGATCGTTGGTTTTGGCAAATTTTGTAGGATTTATTTATTGACTCAACAATGGGAAAAGGTACAAGAATATATTGCAAAACGAATACTGACTAAATAACTTGATTTTAAAAAATTTTAAAAATTCAACTATAATTTAGAGTTAGGGGTTAGTTGTTAAAGGTAAATTAAGGGTTAGTAAATATATCAAATATCAAATATCAACAAAAACAGTACTGGAAACACAACCATATAAGAATATATTAAAATCATGCTAATAATACCAAATTAGTAAATTAGTTTTAAATACTAAGGGATTAGTTTTGTATATTTTACGTTTTAATAAATGACTACAAAATCTTTAAGAAATTGTGATGATTTCTTCAGATTTTTCTATTATTTTTTGTATATTACTTTAAAGGGCCTTTAAGACCATGTAGTTAATCTATAGAAGTTTGAAATAGAAATTGAGGAGAAATTTATGTGTAAGAATAGCTCTACATTAGTTTAGTAAATTTAGGATAATATAGCTCTACATTAGTTTAGTAACTTTAGGATTATATATAAGTAAGAGACTAGATATCTACGGAAACAATACTATAATTTGAACTTGGATCCCCTTCCACAGGTCAAGATATTCTGAAAAGAACCTCTCGACCAGGATTAGTATATTGTGTTCTGGCGATCGCGAAAGCTGCAAGGCAAATTTTTGGGTTAACAGGGAGCTCCTCCGGAGTCCGGAGGACTCTGAAGCAAAGCTGTAGCTGTAGCTGTAGCGGAAGCACTGCACCATGGGCGATGAACCTACGGCTCTACGGGATCTAGCTTCCTTACCCTGTTCAAGTCAAGTGGCAGCTGGTTGGCCTCCGTGGAGGAGAGTCGCTGCCGCTTGGACGGCACAGTGGCGGCGTCACTGGACTCGCAGTCGGTGTCGCCAGGACCACGTCCTCCGCCCCCCAATCCACCCGATCCCTGTGAGCTGGGCAGCTGGGTGAGCAGACCACCGTACCGGGCAATGCTGGCGGAATGGCCAAAGCCGGCATCCTTGACGATCTGCCGGGCCAGGGGGAAGAGCTCATCGCGACGGGTGAGCAGCCAGATGGTCTGGGGATTGCGGCACAACTGGGCAGCCGCCTCATTGACGCACACCTCGTGCAGAGTGAGCGGCTTCTCCGGCCGCCTCTTGCAATCGAATCGCCCATAGATGGCCGAGTACTTACGGATCTCGTCCATGCGCCGCGGATCCTGTTCCCCCATGGCGATCACCTGCTCCAGTTCCCGGGTGGTCCGCTTCCTGGTGGTCTGGGCTCGCGGCTCCCGCTGCGGCAGCTGCCTCCCGATCTTGTCCGCGCACATCGTTATCCGCTGGATCTGCATCTCGGTGAGGACGGGAGTGAGCTGGGGCGAACTGGAGGACACCTGGTGGGCGGTGCTAGCCGGTAGGCTACAATTGTTAACGACGGCATGCGGACTACTCGTCAGCGGGTTGGTGGGGGGCAGGACCAGGGGCATGGCCACCGACGGCACCGAGGGACAACTGATCTGGGTGATCAGAGCCGCCGTGGATGCCGGAACAGTGGATGCGGAAGTGGGCAGTGGGGCAGCCGGTGGAACCGGCGAGGGCTGGAAGCTGGAACCGGAGGAGGCATTGAAAGAGGGAAACTTCTGGCGGGGCAGGGCGGGAGTGGTGTCCGGATTGAAGACCAACGCCGGCTTGGGTGGCGTTTCGCAAAGACCTGTAAATAGCAAATTGTTAATAAAAATATTCTCAAGAGAAGCAAGGATTAAATGAACAAAAATAATATACAATTTTTAAAAATTAAGAAGTTTCCTAAAATATTTTTCTTTTTTTTTTGAAAAGTTGTATATTTTTGAATATATATTAGTACAATAATAATATAGAAACACAATAGTAAAATTGAAAGTAAGAGAAAGGTTTTGATCAAAAGATATCATAAAAACTTTTAAGTAACTAATACTCAGATTTGATAACTATAAATTGTCAAGTTATTTAAGTATTTTTTTTTAAATTAATCTTTTAAGAACAAGCATAATACGAGCATTAAAAAATTAGTAAAAATGTAAGTACATACATTAATGATAAGAATAAAACTTTTATATGTTTTTATTTGCGAAAGATATCTTAAGTCTTTTTTTGTATAGACTGGATGGCTCCAAGAGCAAACCCTTATAGTGCAAATATGATCCTTACCCAAGTGTGGCAGCAGGGGACCCTGGAAGAGGCCCGGATTGTTGGCCCACTCGTGCAGCGCCTTCTGCAGACGGCGGACGTGGAGCGGCTTGGAGGCCATGCCCACCAGGGCCATGATCTCGAGGAACTCCTCCTCGCCGGCGTCGTACAGCTGCTGCACATCGTCGCCGCCCATTTCGAGCAGTGTATCGTAGTAGGCCAGCAGACTGGCCCGCTGGAGCACCCGGTAGAGTTGCACCTCCGCCTCGTTGCCCGGTCGCGATGTGGTGATCACTGAAAAAGACACGACAGAAAAAAACACAGTCAAGAACAGGCCTAAAAAACTTTCGCTAAAAAAAAAAATGATATTTATTAAGTTCTGGCCTGCGACGTTCTCACAATGCTGTCAGGCTATAAGAAAAAAATTTTAATTAAATTCGCTTTTTACCCAAAAAAAAAAAAAGAAAAAAACTCGACGGACGTCTGGACCCTGAACCCTTTTTTCCTTCAGAGCCAGCGAAAAGCAAAAAAAAAAAAACTCGAAAAGCATACAAAAAGGATGAGGCAAGAGCTGGGAACCAACTCATCTGCATAAGCATGGTGGTTCAACCCCTTTTGCGAAGGGACCACAAGGATCCCATACGATACGATCCGATTTGAGTCGGCGAAACTCGTTAGAAATACGTCACGCATGCGGCAAGACGTCGTCAAGGATTGCCAGGATCATTTTAATCTGGTTTCTATTCTACTTCTATTCCATTTTTTTTTTTTTTTTGGTTTTATCACTTTCGATTTTTGGCCAAAAAAAAAAAATGGAAAGATCGTGTGAAATATATATTTATATAGAATACAACGAAATTCAGAGGAAATCATACAAGACTAGGCAGCGATTTATTGCTCATACTAATGAATCCCCCGATCGACGAGGCTGTTACTGTTATGGCAGCACAGCTCTAAATGGACGACGCCGATGACGAGGATGATGATTATGTCAAATCGTAAATAATTATGTGAGAATATTTCAGGCGGCGGCGACATCATCGTCTCCAGCCGGCTTTAATTAATAGAAAAACGAGCTAGCTAGCTGGCCGAGCTAAATTATAACAAACTCTGGGCAGAAAAAGCCGCGTACATCGATGGCCATCCTCCACTGGTTTGTTTGTATTTCTGTTTTTTTTTTTTATTTATTTTTCGCTGCCTTTGGCCAACTACTGAAAGCCACAGAGCGCATCCACCAACGTAACGTCCAACACCAAGGATGCGCAGAGCACTTCGCGCCATTAACCCACGCTCCGCGCCATGGGGTTGTTACGATTTATGGCCCGGGCCCAAGAATAATTCGCATTCTTAGCCGCTTAATTGGGTATATCATAAATAGTTTGAAAACTGAAATATCAGGCCACTCACTTGGACTTGAAAGTTGTGAAATTAGTGTCAACTGTATTAGAGACTTAAAAGTAATTATAAATGCCGGCTTAATCTAGTAAACAAGTGACGAGGTTGTAAGTTTAACTCGTTTTAGTAGATTGTAAAGTTTTTTTTTTGCCACTTGTAAGCCTTGGTGAAAGTTTGTTATACAATTTACGGGAAAAGTCTAAAAAGTATTTACCTTTACTCCCTAAATAAGGTTTAAAATAAACTGACACCCCAAATGGTAAAGCTCATAAAAGGTGTAAGGAAAATAATTTTTTTTATAATTTTTTTTTTTTTTTAGTTTTAAGTTTTTATATTTAGTTTATGGAGAATAGAGTCTGGGATGTTTAAAATTGTCTTACTACTTTTGGTATTTTTTTGTTTTAAGAACTAATAATATAACCTATCATAAAATGCCCTCTGGAGGGTTAATGTTCTTCTTTTCTATGCGACCACTTGTCGTCGCACTCCCTCATCTTAACTTGGGTATTTAACGCAAACCTGCGTAAGTCGGGAGTCTGGGGAAAGAGGATCGAGAATCGAGTGCGAGGGGCATACGGTGGCAGCAATAAATAAATGAGACGTGATTTCAATACACAAATAATGCCGGGCAGGGAGGATCGAAAGATCGCCAGATCGGAGGATCGGTAGGAGGTGGAGGGTTCGGGAACTGGGGACACTTTGTTGTGGCTGCTCCAGCTCCGCTGCTTCTGCGGATTGTTGCTGATTTTTTATTTATTTAATTTGCGGGTTTTTTTTACTTTTTTTTGCCCACTACCAATGCTTGGACCGCTGCTGTTGTTGTCATTTGCTAAATATGCTGTTTTTATGCGAACGGCAAATGGTAAAGATGGACAAAAAATTAACTGCAGTAACTTTTTAGTTGGCACTTGGCAGCAATAATGACATTCGACGCCACATACCAAGCAGCTGCCCAAGCAGCCAGGAGCAGAAAACGGAAAACCGCGAACAGGCAGCAGGATCGGCACGCAGAAAAAATATTTCGTCTTTTGGCAATTATGGGATCAGATAAATATATTTTATTTTATTTATTTCATTTGTTTTCAAATTGTTCTATTTAAGTAAATAAATTTAATTATTCGGCGCCTTAGGAATTGTTTTCTTATCAGATTAAAAATGGCTATAAAACTTTTCTATTTATAAACCATCTCAAAGTGTTTATTTGTTTTGTTTGTTTTATTAAATAAGAAATAAGGGAGGTTATAGCTATATGCGCGTATCGTACTTTTGTTAGTTCTTTTTTTTAAAATTAACAAATTTTTTTCGAGTGCATTCAGAATATGCGTGTGAGTGCCCTTGTGTTTGTGAGGGGGCTAATGTGTGCGTATGGAGCGGAGCAGTCAATCGTGCGATCGCTTCGATTATGGGCAAAAAGTAGACGCCGGACTTTGCAGACTTTGACTTGGAGAAGAGTTGGACCTGGAATCGGAACCTGGAACCTGGGACTCGGGACTGACTGGGTTCTGGGTCTGAGTCCTCCTTTTCCCCTTTCCCCCTTCCTACTACCCTATAACTCGTCATCGGCAATGGGCAAGTAACCGAAACTATTTCTCATATACAACGATAAATTAAAAGCCAACTTTTTCAACGACCAAATTCTTGTCGATCAAAATTCCATTGGTGGCAATAACTTGGCCCGTACGTGCCAATGGCCAATGGCCCCAGCAGACGGACCATAACCATAACCTGCACAGCGAAAGAATAATGCCTATTCAATTTTAAAATGCATTGCATTTAGGGCTCATTACGATCTTAATCTAATAAATTTAAGATGATTAAAGTCCCTGTTTACATATTATTAACTTCGTTTTCATGTGGGCTTTCCAACAATTATAAAAAGGAATATATTATTTCGGTTACTAGTACAAAGATAGAATATTTCATGAAATTGTGACATTTTTATAAATTATATGTTAAAATAATCCAATACTTTTATTGAAAAGGTGAACAATTTTAGGTAAATAAAAAAACCTTTTGAGTCAAATCTCACCCTATTAATAATATTTTTTCCTGTGTGGCGACATTTTTTTCCGGAGGTTGAACATTTTTCCAACGAGAACTCTTCTCGTTGGTCGACTCTCTTTCCAAACCGAGATTTATGGAAATATTTTACTACCCTCATCGCTTGGGGTGAGTTTTTTTTCCGCTTCAATTCCAAGTTTTTGCCTGTCACCCCTAAGACAGAACCTATCATCACGCGGTTGATCTAACGGCTGCCTAGGAAAAGGCATCTTACCTGGGTCTTGGGCACACCTCATTGGATGAAGTCTGCCATTGCGGCCTAAAAGAAATCCCAGACCTTGAGCAGTTATGCAAAACAAGACACCCCGAGCAATTGGGCACCAAGGAAATGGAAACCGGAACAGGATCCGCTATTTTTTTAAGAAATTAAATTGCCCAGCAAAGGCAACAATTCAGCAGCCTTTGTTGTCAGAGGAGAAGGAACCTTAGAACACAGGGACAAGCTTCTTGGGTTCCAAGCGTTTTCCGTTACATAATGGTGACAAACAATGGAAGCTCGAGAAAAGAGCGCGAAAATTGCAGCATGTGGCTGGAGGAGATTTGTTTGGTTGCAGGGAAGCTTTATAAAGGATTTGATGCGGTCGAAGGATCAGGATTGGGCACAATAACAGTTGAATTTTAGGATACATCTGCACTGCTTAATAACGTATATATTTGGTTTATATGGTTGTCTTTGAAACCTGAATGGAAATGCATTACAGTCATCAAATGGTGGTGGATTTTTTTAAGGTCTAAAGTATGCCCAGCATTTTGAGCAGAGACCTTAAGTTAATATTTTTGTTAGGCTTGCTCTAAAAAATCTATCATATAATTGAAGCCACTTCCAAAAATGAGCTTATGAAGCTTGATTAAATTCAAAACTGCATGAATACATTTTGGTACCTACATAAAACAATTTAAAAAATGTATAATATTTAAAAAAAATATGTCCTTAGAAATCGTTGTATCTTTGATGTAGATATCAAAGTGCAATTAACATCGGCTTTTTGTTTTCTGTAAACCAAAAACGGACTAAGCCACTGGAAACCCAACTGGTGCTTATATTGGTTGGCACTTTTAGAATTCTAAGCTTAAATTGGTTTAAGAAATTCCTTTTTTAACCTTTTAATTCTAACCACAACATTATTCAATAATTGGATTACTATGCCCTGATTTAACCATCATAAAATCTATTGCTTACCAAAACAAAAATTGTACTTAAATTTCTGTCCAGAACTGTACCTAATGTTATAGTTAATTTTTTTGTACTTCTTAATCCCTATTTGATAATGATTTGTTTTGAACTTGGGAACCCTTTTCTTAACCCTTTTAAATAAACACTGATATTATTATATATGCTACTCACTTGTTCCATTCGCATTCCTTCCGAAGATCTTGCCCTGCGGACTCATAATGGGACTGGATGAGGCCGACGGAGCACCTGACAACGATCTCTGGCCCTCGGATAATCCACTGGCCAAAGACAGGTTGTACAGATCTTCCGCCTTGGCCATTTCTAAACTGGTGGTCAGCAGTTGTGACTGTGTGGCGGATGCGGATGCAGATGCGGATACAGATGCGGATGCGGAGCAACTGGAGGCGGCTTGACTGTGTCCTTTGCTGCTGGTGCTGGCAGCTGGCGATGGACTGGATGTGGATGTGGTGGTGGCCACCGCCGTCGTGGGAGTGGTGGGATTCGAATTGGCCTCCATTTCGGTCACAAGTTAATTGTACACAATGCCGAATTAAATGTACGCGACTTGTACGATAGACGAACAAAAACCAGGCACAAACACACAGAACCAATACGAAATGCATGCAAACTAGGATCGGGAATCAAAGATCAAGGATCGAGGATCGTGGATCGGGTGAGTACTACAAGCTACGCTTAACTACACTAGATATTATTAATAGTTATATTTTCTCGCAGGAGAATGTAACAGAAGAATGCAATAACGAGATGCGCGGTAGTTTTCAACGATCTCTTGCGATCCGCTCAGCTCGAGGCCAGAGGAACTTCTGTTCTCGAACCCCAGAACGGACATCTCGGGAACCCTTTTTCAGAAGCGGCCGAAGCCAAGCCACGAATCCACCCGAAGTTCGCCCGAAGACCACCCGAGTGTTGAACGCTTTCGTTTTCTTTCAGCTGGGCAGAATTATGCTGACGAAAAGGGTTAAAATCAGGGATAAAAAGCAAAGCAAAACAAAACAAATTGGAGGGGGAATGAGGGACGTAGGACATTGGCTTCCCTGTTTCCACTCGGGGGTTACTTTTTATCTGCAGATGCCCACGATTCTCTTATTAGAGTGCAATCTTTTTCTCTCTCTTTTCAAGTTGAGTGGTTTTCGGTGAGTTTTTGTGCTCCGCCTCTTGAGAATCACTCAAAGATCGCGGCAGTTTTAGGTGCCTTCTCAGGAGATCCTTTTTAAAGACGCTATTTTTTTTTGGTAAAACTTCCGTTAAATCTGCTGGGAATATTTAAATTTCATCAAATGCAAGATGTGCATTAATTTTTAAGCAAAAAAAAAAAAGGATTACGAAGGTTGCATAACCTTTTTCTCATGTCAAACAATTCATTACGCAACTGAACATTTTTTTTTAATAAAACATTTGAATACTTTTTCCGCCAAAAGTTGATTGGGTTTTCCTGAAGTTGACATTTAAAAATCAAATTTCTTGATTTCTTTCTTGAGTCTAGATCAAGACTTAGATTTTAAGTTAGAATTATTTTAATATTTTTTTAGTTTGGATATATTTGAAAATAATGAAGCCAAGATAGCAAAACCTCTTTACAGGCCCCTCCCAAATTCAAAGAAATCATTATATAACTGAAGATTTTTTGTATTTATTTTGTATATACAAAAACAGTTTACCATAGGGCGTTATCAAATAGGGGAATACTTTTAAAGATTGCCGTCTACGCTACCGATAATCGTAATAGTTAGTATGGTTGCTAGCTGGGTTTCGAGCCATTAGAGTTAGGGTTAGGTATGAATAGATTACACTAGGATGGGCTAACGTTAGCAGTCGAAGAGAGCGGGAAGGGGAACCCCTTTTGGAACAATCGTTGGCTATTCCGGGCCAGGAAATCGCCACAAGAGCGGGGTTCCTCCCGCCCATGATGTCTGATTCAATGATTGATTGATTATCCTCACTATAAGTTGTTCACGCTGATGATCTGGTTGATCCAGCCGATGAACGAGGACGTCTTCACATAGACGCCGGGCACATCCTGTCGTCCGCATCCGAAGCCCCAGGACACGAGGCCGGCCAGCTCGTAGAAGCCATCATCCTGGCAGACCAGCGGTCCGCCTCCATCGCCCTGGCAGGCATCGTGTCCCTCCTCTCCGCCGGCACAGAAACTGGACGCGGGCAGGATGAAGATCTTCTCCGTCACCGCATTCACCTTCCGGATGCATTCCGTGTCGCTCACAATCGGAATTTCCGCCTCACGCACACGCAGTGGAATGGGACCAGCTATCGATAAAGATCCATTATTTAGATATCTTCTATTTTAGATTTAAACATCTAATATGTACCTTCTCCCATGTATCCGTATCCGGTCACTGTGCATCGTTTTCCCGCCGCATGACTCACTCCTCGCGCCGGAAGACACACCAAACACACTCCATCCCGCAGTTCCGCCTGACCATGCAGCTTCAGCAGGGCAATGTCGTTGTCGAGGGTCTGGCTATTGTGGTTGTGATGAATGTACGTGGTGGCCACTCGCAGGGTTTGTGCTCCTGGACTGCCGTACTTCCGGGTCAGATCGTAGTCGCCCACGCGCACATAGATGGCATCTCCGGAACGGACAATGCTGGAAGGGGAAAAATACAAAATTAGGAACATTGGAAAGTATGTCAACATATCCTAGATTAAGTATAGATAGTCAGTCGCCTTTATGCTTTATCCATAAAAAGTTCGTTTTATAAAAATCGGACACCTATATTCCATGCTATGAAACTACAAGCCCGAAATCTACACTGACTAATAAATTCTTGTTAGTTATAGCCCTTTTTCTATAGTTTTTGTAGCTAAGATAGGATAATTTTCTTTGTTAATAGTGACTAGCGTACGAATTTATAAGTTCTAAACTTGTAGCGTTAGGTTGAAACCTTTATATTAAATAAATAGTTTCTTAAATATTAAGATTTTGATGGATTGTTTTGTAATTTATAAAACTAGGGCGAGTATTCTATGGCTGATATTGAACAAATCTGGCGAAATAGGTGTACAAAGGTAAGAAATATATTGCAAATTTAACTGGTTTTTGTTTATAAATAAACTAAGACTCACTTGGTGACACAATGGGCTGCAGTGAGGACCCACTGGGTGCCGATTAGTGCCGCTCCACAGAGGTACTGGTTCAAGGAGTTGATCAGAGCCACCTGCCAGCACCACTCGCCATTTTCGCCATCCTCGCCGCCCACCACTCGAGCCCTCCTCCTTCCGCTGAAATTGGACTGAAGTCCGTACAGCGATCGCTGCTGCTGGTAGTATTCCGGATATACCAGATCGGGCTGATCGGCCGCTTCCTGGTGATTGTGATAGGAACGGAGTTGGTTGCTCTGCAGACTGCTCGATTCCACGAGATCGCCCAATTTATCGTTGTGGATTTGGATGGGCACAATGGCGGATCCCAGGACCAGTCGCTCATTGGATTTGTTGAAGTTTCCATTGTATCCGGCGGCGGAGGTCATTTGGCGAGCGGTTCGCTGGACTCCGTACTTGGCACGGGCATAGGACACCAAGGAAAGCGCTTGGGATCTTCCTGTCCGGAGAGTTCCCTTCACACCGCACACATACTTTGAGTAGACATGTGGGCGTGGCGTAGTCGTCGTGGTTGTCGTCGTCGGCGGAGTGGTCATCGGTGGCTGTGGTTGTGGCGGAAGTCCAGCCTGAAGACCCGGTCCGGAAACTGGATAGTAATCCCCGTAGTTGGGAGCCGGAGGCGGAGGTCCTGGCTGGTAGGGATTCGGGTGATGTGCTGCCATCTGGGGTGGTGGTCCCTGTTGTTGTGGGTTGTTCATATAAGAGTACGGCGGCGACTGCGGCGGATACGCCTGCGGTGGGCCAATGGGCGGTGGGGGCGGGGCCGGATAGTAGGCGGTATCGTTGCGCGTCTGGAACTGTTGCTTTTCGAGGATCTTGCTCTTAGGGGCACAACAACTCTGACCGGAACGCTTGCAGCGGAACATGTCAGTCATCTCAGCGTTTTCTGTAATGTAATGGAGAATTTTAAATAGTTTTCTATTTTTAAGTGCTCTCAAAAAAACAAAATTTCCTTGTCTAAAATGTACTTTTGTTTTAAATTGTTTCTTTAATTTAAGATAATTTCTTTCCTATTGTTTGGATATTTTTACTGAAAATCAGATATATTTATTAAGTTTGGAAAATCAAAGGAAACAATATACTCACTGAAGCAGGTGAAGCTGAGCAGGCTGACGATGCAGGATCCGGGGCACTCCTCTCGCGGATCGGGACTCGGAGTGTTGGGCAGGACGTAGGGCGGAGCGGTGGGCGGGGCCGTGGGTGAGGGCGTGGGCGGCGGCAGCTTGGGCTTCGGAGCTCCGGCTCTGGAATTGTCGCAGCACACGGATCCCTTGGCACAGGTGGTGGGTGTGGAGACCAGCACCGAAGGTCGCTCGCAGAAGGCGGCCATGATGTTGAGCAGACAGAATCCCGGGCAGCGGGGCACTTGAATGGGAGCCTGTGGTGGCGGTGGCGGAGGAGGAGCTGGGGAATTCAGAGTGCTCTCGGCAAAGGATATGATCTGGGAGAGGAAGTCACCGCCACCTCCGCCTCCTCCTCCTCCTCCGGAGGTCGAAGCTGGGGGCGGTGGAGGCGGAGAGGCGGGACGAGCGGGTTTGGCCGCCGGTTTGGGTGCATGCTTGATGGCCGGCTTGGTGGGCGGGGCCTTGGAGGCGGGTGGCGCCTCCGAAGCACTTCCGGTCACACAGCAGCTTCCTTCGCCCGGACAAAATGCCTCCGAATCGATGTCGTCACAGAAGATGGCGAATATCCCGTTCATGCACTCGCCCTCGCATTCCTTCAAAACCTGACCCTGTCCTTGTCCGGATTTCAGCTTATTACTCAGTGGTGGCTCCTCCTCCTCGCCATCGTCCTCGGTCTCCTGATCCTCCTCCTCTTCAGCCGCCGCCTCCGTCGTTGTCGTCGTCGGATGCTTCTTGTGTTTGCTGGGCTTCGGAGAACTGATGCTATTAGTTCTGGCCGGTTCTGGAGTGGTGGTGGTACTGGTGGTAGTCGAAGTGCTGCTTGTCGATGTGCTGGATCCACTCTTCGGAGGAGCAGATTTCTCGGCCAGTGTCTGGTTTGGCTTTAAATTGCTCATGTGTTCTGGTTGAGCAAATTAGATTGTGAGATAGAAATTAAAATCTTATTTTGGTGTTTACTTACTGGCTGGAATATAGATGTCCTTGGGCAGCTTGCCATTGGAGTACTCGTCCAGGGAAACGCAGCACTTGGTGCCCTCCTTGCACAATCCGTCGCTGGTCAAATAGGCCTCACAATACTCCGCTATACGATCCGCCACACAAACTCCAGTGCAGTCTTCTGAGAAGATATTATGTTTTATATATGTAATTACTTTAAAGTTCAAAGATTATGTTTATTTCTACAACATTTCAGACTATACACTAAACAAATTCTTGGTAAATTACATTTTTTAGAGACATAATAAGCATAAACATATCATCTTGATCTTCTCTCACATCATTTTGGCAACGAAAATACTAAAATTTTAACTACAAAATGTCAAATTGAGATTTTAAAATATATATTTATGATTTTTATTTATTTCGATCCTTAGTTGTGTACATGCTAAACATAAATTTATTAAGAAACAAATCCCATTGAGCTTTTATAATGTTTAATTCCAAATAACTTTATGTCTGTTATTACTTTATGTTTAAAAATTCTCACTGATTGTTAGATGTTCCCTATTATTTTAATAGAATTTAGAACAAGAAATATTTTTCCCTGTAAAAATGACTTTTCTTTTAAATTCCCAGTGATCTTAAAATATCCCCTATCATTTAAATAGAATCTCTTAAACTCACTATTAGCATCATCAGCTTTGGTGGCCTCGTCCTTGTCCTTGGGTTTGGCAGTGGCCACTTTCTTGGTGGTGCTGGTCTTCTTTGTGGTGGCTACTGTAGCTTTTGTGGTGGTGCTAGTGGCGGGTCTCTTGGTCTGTGGTTTGGGCTTTGGTTTCGGAGTGGTACTCGTTGTGGTACTGCGCTTTGTGGTACTAGTGGTGGCCTGAGTAGTCGTTGTCCTCTGAGTGGTTGTGGTGCTGGTAGTAGTTGTGGTTTTTGGCGTTGTTGTCGCCCTCACAGCTGTTGTATTTTTACCAGCTAAAATATATGTTTATCATTAGGATTTAAGAGATGTCATTATGAAGTCGAACAATACCTGGAGCATTCTCAATGCAGCACTTCATACTGGCTGAGGGACAGGCCACATCATCAAGAACTTCGTAGCATATTAAAGTAGCCAAGGTGTGGACACAAACGCCAGGGCAATCCTTGGCATCTGCTGTGCTGGTTATAGTGTCCAAAAGACCTATATGGTAGAATTTAATAAATGATTAATAAGTAATATTTAATTATTATATCACTCAAACAGATTTTATGCTTTCCGAAAAAGATGTAGAGATTGTATTTTAATATAATAAAAATAGAGACAAAATTTTAATTTAATAATTATTTTTATTTTTTTTATTATTTATTATTATTATAATAATATTTTGTATTTCTATGCTTCGGGAAACTATAGCTAGTTTCATCAACACATTTTTTTCGGCAGGCAATGAAAATATTTTATTACTTATTTGTAGCATTATTTAATTACTTTTTTTGGATTTTTATATTTAGTTGTGAAAATCATTGAATAAATAAATAATAAATAATACATTTCAATTTAATTCTAATAATTGATTTATTACAATTTTAAATCCATCTTCTCATTAATTCTCACCTGATAGAAAGCTGCCAGCCAGGGATTCATCTTGAGCCTGTGAAGGCAATGGCTTACTGACCAGCAAAATGCTGAAGATCAGGGGCAGAACAAAGCGACTCATTGTTTTGGGGAAGCTTTGCATATTTCGATGGTCCAACATGGTCAGCACGTGCTCATTTCTTACCAAGAATCTGCAAGAGAGAGAAAGAGATGGGAAAAAGGTGAGATAATTAGCGGTGGTCAAGTGAAAGTCGAGGCGACCACTGAATCATCTTCATCCGGGCCATGTAACCCCGGCCCCCAAAGTGACGTAATCGTAAGGCGGCAGCTTGGGGCATCTGCCACAGGCCCAGAGATCATTGGCCTACAAAAAGCCGCCGGCTGAAGATCATCATCATCATCATCGAGATGTTACCACTGGGTGTGTGATAAAGCCAAACCAGTTTACCAGTTTATGTTTTTCTTTTTTTCTTTTTTTTTTGGTAGTTCTAGTTCTGCGTGCTTGCAGGTGCCCCATTTCAATATTACGTATACGTAGCGGTGGCCGCCGAATAACGGGCCACCATTCCAGCCGTTCCCAGCCATAATCCATGTATCTGGGTTGCCCAGAACGAGTATGGCAACCAAAAAAAAACTGGTTATCGCCGCTGAAGAAGACCATGCAAATAATTATTATGGGCAGTGGGAAAGAGAGCTGGGTAAAAGCCAGGGCATTCTTGGGCCGAAATTAACGAAACCGTTTAATGAATGAAATAGAAAGTACTTAGTACGAAATGAAACCTCGCTAACAGAGATCTCAAATCTCAGCGAAAGTGCAGTTTCGAAAAGAAAAAACAGAAACTGAATCGGAAGGGGAATAGGAATCTGAATCGACATCGGACTTCCCCAATCACGTGCGGCGAAAAATAAAAAAACACACACAAAAGCTTTCTACCAAACCGGAAATTTCTCACCAGGCCAAAAGGAAAATATTATTATTATTGGCCAGCTGATGGCGAGGGGTAGAAAGTGCTAGCTCACGTATTTTGGGTCAAGTCGAATCGTTTCTCCTCTGGCTAACATTCTTGCCCCATTCTGTCAGTCAGTGTGAGTCCCAGTCCAAGTCCAAATCCAAGTCGAAGTCCACCACGCCTACGCCACCATGAATACCAAGTCCGGCACCAAAACCGACAAAACTGGGTCAGATGCATAAGGCGCGACGGCATTAACACCAATCGTTCTTCTCTCTTTTGGGTTCTTGGGATTGGCTATTGTATGGGTATGGGTATGAGTGTGGGTATGGGTATTGGAATTCCACTAAACGAATTTGAATTTCACGCCAGGCCAAAGAAAAGAGAAGACTGTATACAAAACAAACAGAACCGTTTAGCTTAACTGTAAAATACACTGGAACTATCGTAGTTGGACATGTCAATTTGCCAAACCGATTCTTTCTTCTCTCTCTCTCTCTCTTTCTCTTTCTCTCTCTATTTGTTTAATTGTTTGGATTTCTTTCGTTTTTAGCACTTCCATAAAAGTCCCGAAGACGAAACGCGGCGAAGAAACAGAAACGTATGGTGGAAGACCACGTCAAAGAGATGGAGGAATTCTTCGCCTTAGGCTCGGCTCACGAACAAGTTAAGCGACTTCTGGCTGGCTTGTCCAACCATTCCCGTCTCTTTTTTCTTTTTTTTTCCTGGGATACGATCTTAACGGTAAGTTTCCAGACGCATAACTGTGAGTGTGCTGGCAGGAGTATTGATTTCCATTCGGACATCCACTATTCATATGCAAATATCCAAGCGGAAAACAGGTAGGAAACACTCACAATGGTTTTTTTTTCAGAATTAGAACGATCCTCAGATCTCTTTATTGTTTAAGTATCTGTATCTTGTATCTGGATATCACGATCACGACGCGACTGCACCTTGCGAAAGCCAAAAGCCGACTGACCAGCACTCAAGGTTCTCAGCGCTGGTAAGTCGCCAAGGCCGGGAATTCTCCGGAGAAAGTGTGCTACTCTCCCGAAGAGCAACGATCGCCTCTCTTAAGAGACCATCACCTGTTTACCTGTCCCACACACAAACACACAATTTTTTGTGGGCCATAAAACATTCGGTAAACTGAGAAATTCAGAAATTCAGAAATTACCACTTCACCATTTTGCAAATGTTTTTATTAGCACCCCGCACCCTTCTATTTTGGCAAAAAGGATACAAAGGAACCCCCGGAGTGTGCCTACTTTAGCGGATTAACGTGTTACCCCTATCCCAAATGATCATCATTTTTGCACATTTGCATTGTCTGCGCGGCTTAGTTATGCAAATCTCAAGTGGCCTTGCATGTTTGCATATTTTTTGGCCAACATCTTGTTACATATGCTAATTTTGCAACTCCTGATCCCGATTTCGATCCCGATCTTGAGAAGTTGTTGACGTCGCCCTGTTGCCAAAACATTGCAGATTGCAATTACCAGTATGCGAATCTAATGAACAACTAAATGCATTTGCATATGGCCTGGGAAAACTGAGTAAGCCGATGAGCTGGGGATTTGCGGTGAGTCGGGGAAATCAGTCAACAGTTTTGCATAAGTAGAAGAAAATACTATTAAAAAGAATCTTTATTCATTTATATATTTGAGCTTTTACTAAATTGAGACTAAGAGCTTACTTATATTTATCATGAGAACAGGATAAGTAAACATTTTTGAATATAACCAGTTAATTGATACTTAGCAAACTAAATTGTGTTTTTTGAAATATACTCAGTTACAAGATACAAGACAAACCATTAAAAACTTTATAAAACAAATCAAAGATTTATTTTGAGAAGAACTTGGCAATAATAAATTTGGTTTAGTGGCAGAATAAATTTACACTTTAGTTTACTTAAAATTTGATATCAAGACTGTCTAAATGCCAATAACAATACTAATTAGAGTCGGCCACCCATTTCCTAGACATAGTCTGATCCTTTCTATTTCTAAACCCATGTCTAGGCAAATGAGCAGAGAGACAATCCTTCGCGTCCTTCGCGGATGTTCCCAGGCTCCTTTCGATCGATCCCCCGAGAGACAGAGACACGCAGCCGTCGCGCATCCTTCGTTTCGAGGCAAAATCTTCTCAAGACAAAACTTCACACGACCAGATCGGCTAGAAATTTGAATAAAACGCTGAATAAAAAAAAACTGAAAGTGGTAAAAAAAAGTGAAAAAAATTCATAAAAAAAAAGCGAAAGAAAAAAAGTATTTATCATTCCGGGCGAGTGTGAGTGCGAGATCGTATTATACCTGGGCCCGAGGACCTCAGGCAAATAGATAAGGAGTTGGTGGTGGTGGTTGAGCCTTCGTCCTTCGTATGCAAATCGCTCGCCCGAGTCCGCGATGATTCCTTTTCAATTCGAACAATGCCGAGGGTCGCCGCCCTGTCCTTTGGCCACACATGTTTGTCTGCGTTTTTTCTGCATTAATCGTCCTATTCGAAAAAAAATGATTAAACCCTTTCGTTCGGTAAATTTTTTTTCCAAGATTTTTCCCCGTTTTTGTTAGGTTCATCTTTTTTTTTTTTGCTTAAGTCATCCCGTTGTTGTAATTTCACTTTTCCGTGAGAACTTTTGATGGGTTTGGATTTAAATAAGAAGAAATAGGATGCTCAGGTGTGGAATAACAAAATTTTTTTTTAGAAAAAAATATATAAAATAAAATCGAAAATGAGGAAAATGAAGAGTATGAGAATATGAGTACACATATGAGTTTTGTAAAAATATATGTATAAACGAAATAAAGAAAAACTATTCGCTGATATAGTTTCTCAACTAATATACAAAATCTTGTGTTAAAAAAAGGATTCTACAAAAAATGAATTTTGAAAATACTTTCAAATCTTGGGTGAGCCGAACTTCCAATTTCCGTAATAAGTAAAATATGACTTAAATAAAGTATAGTCTTAATTTATAATTTTTTTTTATAATTATTTCCAAATATGTAAGGACGCAAACACTTCTTAAAAAATGTTTAAAGTCTAGCTAAATCAAAAATTCTAGACCCCTTTCAGTTGCGGTTAAATTTGATTTAGCTCGTCAAGTCCATTTTCCTCAAGACCCAAGGCGATTTATGTTTAAATAATCGAGCTGCCTGCATCGTCGTGCCCTGCATCCTAAGCAATTCACCCCCCGGCGTGATGTACGATGATGTTCTTGGGCTGGAAGGGATTCAATCGGAGATCTGACCGAGTTTTCTCAATTTGCATATCGAGGGTCGCGAACTCTTTTGAGGGGTGCTATCGTCGGGGCAAGGGTTTGTCATGGGAACAAAAGATGCATTCAACGCCGAAGAATAGACGAAATCAATATTTGAGGTAATTAATTAACAGCATCAATATTGGAAAGAGGAAACCCATAACAATATTCACATTTAGCAATCAATTGACTGACGTTAGAATGTTATCTTGAATATTATCAACAAAAGTCATGTGGCTTGGTGGTATTATCGTGTTTCATGAGTAAAAAAACATTTTATACAATACAAGGCGAAGAATGATTAAATTTTCTAGTACCAGACATTACTATTTAAGTATAATTATTATAATCACAAAAATTCATATTTATTTCTAAATTGATAACACAAAAAATTAAATTCAAAAATTTAGAAGCATAATTAAACTATTAAAGAAAATTATATGTATTCTATTATATTGGTAAACGTGTTTACATGATATAAAAAAAGCCACAAAATAATTTATTTCCGTTCTTATGTGTAAAACAACCAGCTGGTACAAATTATTTAAATTGTCCATCAATTCAAATTCAGCGCTCACCGAATTCATCTTTTTTATGCGGTCTGGCAGCCACGCTATTCAAAATTGTTCAACACTGAACATAGCAATAACAAGGGGCGCGAAATTTAAAAAAAATTTTCAGTATATAGACATAAAAAGAAGACTTTCAGAAGTTTTACAATTTTTAATGTACCGAAATATTTTAACTTAAGCTGTTGTTTTTAAAAACAGCACCAAAAAACATGCATTAATTGAGACTTTGAATGAAATCAAGAGTTTGAAAGCATACTCATAAATCTTCATCTTCAAATTTAATTTAGTATTAAGATAAATAACTAAGTTAAAACAAATTACAAGGAATCGTGTCTGTTTAAAATCACCTGCTTCGCTGTGTGACCACATTGCATTTGCTATCTGTGGTATTTTTTAGCACGATTCATCGGCCAGCGTCTGCGGTCACACCAACGCCAAGGTACGTGTCCAAAATCATGAATCGAAAGTAAATCAACAATGCTGCTGCTGCGGAACGTAAATGATCGCTAAACTCGTGAAATTGACCAGTGCGAATAGCAGGTGCACAGTCCACTCTAAAATTCAGATGCACTTCGTCGGCGAAACGGTAAACATCTGAGCACGCAGCAACAAAACACAGCAGCGACAAAAACATTAACTACAAAAACAGCGACAGCGGAGAGCGCCAGCAACAGCAACAGTCACCGAAATAGCAACATCTGAAAGAAAAACAAAATGACTATACACACAGTGCAGCGAAATCTATGGGCATCCTGCGTAGTCGTCCTGATCCTGCTCCTCTACTGGACGGACCCCACCCGCGGATACTTCGCCGCCATCGATGAGGACAAGACCAGCAAAAACTGCTTCTGCGAGGTGGGTTTTAATTGAATTACTAAATATAGTATATGGTAAATGGGATTATATACTATCTATCTATATTTCATACTTCTCAACATTAATATTAATGGTTGATACCAATTTTTATTTTAATTTCAAATAAAACCCTCATATATATTATTTATGGTAATATTTTTAATTTAAGAAATTAAGACCAGCTTGGGAAGAAAACATATGTTTTGTATTTTTCATCAAGAAAATATAGAATTTTTTATAGCACTTGTAAAAAGCAGTTTTATTTTAATAATAATATTTATATTTTGCTATCTTCAAAACAATGACATTAAATTCATAATGATAAATTAAATACATACAAATATCTGACAATTATAAAAATATAAATTAATTAATTAACTTGTTTCGTTTTTAAAATTTGCCACCCATTTTATAAAAGTTTGATTTATATTTATAATGCTCGTATCACCACCGCAACTGTATGATATTTATATATATATTTCGCAGTTGGAGGGATCTATAAACGACTGCAGCTGCGATGTGGACACCGTGGACCACTTCAACAACATGAAGATCTTTCCGCGGCTGCAGAGTCTGCTGGTGAAGAACTTCTTCCGCTTCTACAAGGTGAACCTGCGGCAGGAGTGCCCCTTCTGGCCGGACGACAGTCGCTGTGCGATCCGCTTCTGCCAGGTGGAGAACTGCGAGGAGCAGGCGATTCCCCAGGGCATCAAGGACAAGGGGGAGCACAAGGAGAAGGCGTCGTTTAAGGTGGGTTTCGGTGTTTCGCGGGTATTTCCATTACCCAGCTATCAGCACTACGCCCCTTATCGTATTCATTCTTTGGCTAAAGTCATTGGTACTGCACTATCTACCTGAACGCTCAATGGGTTTGCAGGTGATTTATATATTTATTCGATTGTTTGGTGCTCCACAAGATTGAACGCATCTGCAATCTCCCAGTGAGCGCACGCGGGTAATGATGTGGCCTTTGATTTTGTTTTGCAATGCTGACGTGGTTTTGGTATCTCATCAAGCGTTCATCCGCCCCTTGAATAAATTTCAAATCGATCTTTCGGAGTTACTTAAGGATTGATGAATCATTCCTTTGGGTACTTTTGTATTTTAAATAATCCTCAATTATCGCAGGCAATGAGCCCTCTATTTTCTAAACAATTAACTGATAAAACAATATTTTTTTAAATTGTTTTTAACAAAAGTGCTTGTTATCTTCATACGCAGACAAACACTTTGTGGACTTTTTTTAAGATTGAGACTCGTAGATTGTACAAGGGAACAAAACCTTTTTATTAAGCAGATATTTTTGAAACTAAAGGTTATCTATCTTTACTGATAATGCTGAACAAGAATGTTTTAACTCAAAAGAGTCGATACTGCAGTGCAAAACTCCCCTTCAATGAAATTATGACTGACTTACAATTCCAGCTACCTTATTTACACAGTTGTTTTACTTAACTTACTGACTTCCTCATCTGAATTTTAACTTTACAGTATACGCGGGAGGCGCAAGTGGAGGGCGGAGCCTGCTCGGATGGTGAAGACTTCGACAGTTCGCTGGGCTTCCTGGACACGAGCATCAGTGACCAGGCGCACCGGGAATTCGAGCTGTGGGCAAAGCACGACGAGGCGGAGGAGGACTTTTGCATTTTGGACGACCATGAAGAGGGCTCTCAGTATGTGGATCTGCTTCTAAATCCCGAGCGGTACACCGGTTATCGCGGAGAATCGGCTCACCGCATCTGGAAGAGTATCTATCTGGAGAACTGCTTTGGTGGCAACAACGAGACGGCTAATAAGTTCTCCAGCTATGTGCCCCACATGGACCTGCGAGATGTGTGCCTGGAGCAGCGTGCCTTTTACCGCATTATCTCTGGCCTGCACTCCAGCATCAACATCCATCTGTGCTCCAAGTACCTGCTGTCCGAGTCGAAGGACTTCCTCGATCCGCAGGGCGTCTGGGGTCCCAATGCCAAGGAGTTCAAGAAGCGCTTCAGTCCGGAAACCACAGGTGGCGAGGGTCCACACTGGCTGCGCAATCTCTACTTCATCTACCTGGTGGAACTCCGCGCCCTGGCCAAGGCAGCTCCCTATCTGCGACGCGAGGATTACTACACGGGCATTGCCGAGGAGGATGACGAGGTCAAGCTGGCCATCAACGATCTGCTAACTGTTGTAGAGTAAGTAAACGGAAGAGAATAACTATTTATACACATATATTAATGAAGCTTTCTTTTTTTTTTTTTTTTTAGAAATTTCCAATCGCACTTTGATGAGAACGCACTCTTCAGCAGCGGCATTGCCTCCATTAAGTTCAAGCATGACTACAAGGAGAAGTTCCGCAATATATCGCGCATCATGAGCTGCGTGGGCTGTGACAAGTGCAAACTGTGGGGCAAACTGCAGACCCAGGGACTGGGCACAGCTCTGAAGATCCTCTACTCGGAGAAGCTTAACCTGGCCACAGAAAGCGGGCTGTGGGACAAGCCGCACATCGAGGCGGATCCCATTTTTAGGCTGTCGCGTACAGAGATTGTAGCCCTTTTCAATGCTTTCGGAAGGTAGGTTTTCATTGACTACAATCTATCATATATTTATAATACCCCCCTACCTTACAGATTATCCAACAGCATATACGAGATGGAGAACTTCCGGCGTGTGCTGAGGTAACCCAGCAAAACTGGACCACGACCAGGGCCAACCGGATCCCATTCGCCTCACAGGAGCAGCTCTGCGCCGCCGCCGAAGCTCCACCTACTAGTTAATTCACACGCACATCGCTGGGGCTGCATCTTGGGCATCCTCCTGAATGCGGTTTCCCTTCCATAGTTCGTAACACATGACCGGCCAGAGGCTATAGCAACCCCAGGATAGCTGTTTCCCTGTACATACAAACTATTAACCCTAGGCTACTTGTACTTTAGCGCACCACCGTATCACCCTCAAAATGAAGGAAACCAAATGACAAAAATAGAGCCCAGGACGGATGCAGGTGTTTATACTCATAAGTTAGGATAGTATTTATTTTACCTGGAGGAGTTTGTGAGCAGAACTTAATGAGATCGTAATACGCATTGTGCAATAACTCGACCTTACGACACAAGGATTCAAAATAAAACGTACAGTCAGATGTTTCTATTTGAAAGCCCCCCCTTTTTCACATCTCCATCGATACCGGGGCCTTAGCAACCGAGTTGTTTGCCTTTCCAGCTGTCAGCCTTTGTGACATTTACAAATTGCTATCCGGTTGATCTGCACTTCGATTGCTCTTTTGCTTATATTTTATCTGCGAAATGGTGGTTCTACAAGTGAAACGCGGCGACGAGGTACTCTTTCTGTTCGAGACCAGTGTTAAGGAGAAGACCGATTCGGTGCTGCGGGATCTGGTGGGCCTGTACAATGGTCAACTGAAGATCCAGCGTGTCTGCATGGAGATCGAGGAGCTGGCTGAACATGGCACCATGCTACCGGGCGAAATGGTTGGCCTCAACGAGGAGCAGCGGGAGGAGCTGAAGCTCAAGGATACTTATGCAGACAAGTGCATACCATCAGGCGGTTTCACCATCAACAAGGATCCTCTGCTACGCCGAAATGGGCAGCAACCAACGGAGGCCATGCAAAAGGTCCTGGCTAATGCCATTACCGATGCCAAGGCTATGGTGGATCGGGTAAGCTAGGGGATATGTGGATTATTAAGAAGAACAGGGTTCTGATAGAAAAACAGGTCTGTAAGCCAAACAACCGACCCATCTGAATAGTGAACTATAGTTTCCTGAATTATATCCTCGCAGAGGGTATTATAATTTCGTCAAAAGTTGGCAACGCATTTCCGATGTATATATAGACTCTCAGCATTATTTAGAGAGTCGATCTAAACGTCCCGTTAGTCCGTCCGTCCTTTTGTCCGTTTCTACGCTAACTAGTCTAGTTAAAACTTTTCCAAAAATCGACTATTTATTGCAGATAGTACATAAATTGTTTTTAAATTTATACGATAAAGAAATAAACTGTTTTAAATCGAAATGTTGTGGCTTTTTAGACCATTTTATTTTTGTAATAGTTAAATGTTAAAATAAAACCTAAACCCCTTTCAGCGACTGGTCAAGTCCTCCAAGACCTTGACCCTTAAGGTCATAGAAGAGGCCCTGAACCTTCTCCGAGGTGCCGTGACCATCGTATATCCCATGCAATTGCCGCCCTACGATACCATTCGCATGGAGTTCTCCAACACCGAGGATCTGTGTGGCACTCAGGCCTCCAAGGAGGTAATAGAGCCCTCCAAGGCTCAGTTCTGGTTTGCAGGTCGCCAGATGCTGATGGGCAAGCTGATGAGCGAGTACTTGGGACATAATGACAAGACCAAGGTGAGTGTCCTTACACCGATAAAAAGAGGAATAGTAAATACAAATATTTGACTATTGAACTCAAAATGTTATATTGCATGTTTAAATAACATTATATCGTAATGAAATTAACAAACGCTCATTTGATGTGAAGCCATATCATTAACCCTTTTAAAAGTGTGAACAAAAAATATGAGAAACTATTAGAAAAATTGTATTCTTATATTTTATGTATCTAAAAAAATTCGCTTCAAATAAGGGCTAAGTATAAAATCATATTATGAAAAACAATGCATATTAACTTGAATGATTTTATATTAAAATAATTTAAATTAATGTGTAAAATATTTGATTTTAGTTGATATGCATTCTTTAAATAAAATATGGCTAAAATTTAGTATTTCAGATATTAAAATCGAAACAGAAAAAAATCACATTAAATATTTAAAATTAATTTTAATAAATCTATATATAAATTAACTAAAAACCGTAAGGGAAAATATTTACAAGAAGTATAAAATATTTGTATTTACTATATTGTTTTATCAGTGTGGGAAATAGCCATTCCACCCTTTGTAAACTAACCCAAAACTCATATTAGGTAGTCGTCAAGATAAATCAACTGGGTGAAGGACCTCCAGGACGTGAGGCAGTGATCTCCGATCCCATGCGACGCCAGATGATGGCCGAAGCCTTTAAGCGCCAGGAGGAACTCAAGGTGAGTCACCCTTTTTTGTAGAGAGAATTTCAAATGGTGTTTTATTTGCTATAATACGAGTATAAGATATATATGTATATCAGATAACATATAAGTAGGTACTGCTGCTCCACCGGTTAAACTAGTTTAAGAAAACGTTGAATATTGCATAGCTACAAAGTCGAGAGTTAAGGCGATTCGGATGCCTATTTATCCTTTTCTAGAGGAGGCTACTTCCTTGGTCTGTCCTGGTTTTTTTCTTTCTTTTTTTTTGTTCAGCAGATGTCAGTTGGTCTATGCTATATACGCTATATAAATGCAACTTTGTCTAAGGCGCATCCGCTACTGAACTTCTAGAGTGGGGATCGGGTAAATAAAGCTCGGCCATCTTCAACTCGTTGTGTTCATCTGAGGCTATATAACCAGTATATATGTGTGATTATCCTTATTTAACCAAGAAAAGTAAAGAACCGTATTGTTCTGATCTGTTCTGCTAGTTGGTGTATAAACGTTGTATAAATGCGCTGAGTAGAATTTAAATTCAGTTCCCCTTGCACAATGCACAGGTCCATAAAGTTTGGTGCTGTTTTTTCATGGTCTTATACATGTTATCCTCTTTGGAATCCTTTTTTTTTCAATGCGAAACTTGCCTTGCAAGTTGCGGTTAATCCGCTTAAAGTATGACTAATGGTTTCTCCGGCACATCGCATGTTGTAGCCTTCTCCTGATCTTGGTCGAAATTCGGCTCACTGGTTCTCGAATCTCCTGTAGGACTAAGTGGTATCAGTGACTTGGTGCTGCCGATCATCTCTTGATTGTCCAGCGGAAGTCCATGGTCCGAGAGCTCCTGACCTCCAATGGCCTGGTGCTCCAAGTCGACCACATCGTCGTCCGTATCGTACATCTGATCCTGCTGTTTGTTGGCCAATCCCGGACCAAAGACCTCATCGTTATCCGACTCATCACCGGCACAAACACAACGCATCTTGGCATCGTCGCCCACCTGAAAAGGAAATTGAAGAAAAAGGCATACATAATATGTTTTTAAATTGAACCATAAGAATTTTAGAAAGAGTATTAAATACTAAAGTTTAAAATAAGATAAAATAGAGCATTGGAAACATTATAAATTCCAAAAAATAGATCATAGTATGCAGTCTTTTAACCCTTAAATGTCAATGAATATTAGAAAAGTTTAAAATATGTTTCTCTGTTTAGAGTATTATTTAATACCCACCTTGACGGACTTGGTAATGATGCACAGAGAAATAGAGGACACCACGAACAGTACAATGGGCACTATCAACGACACCAGTAGCTCTCTGTAGACCT
The DNA here is from genome assembly GCF_018152505.1 of Drosophila elegans. NCBI lineage: Eukaryota > Metazoa > Arthropoda > Insecta > Diptera > Drosophilidae > Drosophila > Drosophila elegans. The sequence goes on from NW_024545578.1 coordinate 5,079,435, forward strand.
TGTCCAAGTCATAGCGTGCCACCACAAACTCCACATTTGAATCCTGTGAGACGTAATGCAAACCTCTAGTAAACTGATATCACAAGTGAAATTTAAGTGGTACCTTGTTATAGTAACACTGGTAGCGTGACTGGGCGGTGTTGTTGTCGCCATCGTTGCCATAGCGAGCCACAAAGTCCTTGCACTCCCCTTTCAGTGTATTAACGCAGCCCTCCAGGTTGATGAACAGTTTCTTCCAGCTGTAGATGGTCAGGTTGGCCTGGTTGGGCAGGTACCTTTGCTCGGGATCCACCGACCTGGTGCTGTTATCATAGATAGCCCAAAACTGGGTGAAGTTCATGAAGGGAGCGGGCAAAGTGTCATGTTCCAAAAGCGTTCCATTCAGGCAATCCGTGGCACTATTTGGAAATCCAGTTAGTTAGCAACATCATGATCATTTAAGTCGTTTAGTTTATACTCACGTAATGCGATTGTCGGACTCGCGGGTGACCGTAGCGCAGTTGGTCAACAGGTTGCCATCGTCCTCCTTCCAGAACTCAAAAGGTTCGATGCGGACGCCATGCTCGGATCCTCGTGCCTGGTTGAAAGCCACTGCGTTCTCGCAATCAGCTGTGATTAGGTTGTCCTCCTTTAATGGATATAGTTATATAGGATTAGGAGAATTTCCAATTTAAAAAATTTCCTATAATTATACCCGTTGCTCGCCAGTAATTGTTTCTTCGGCCAATATATATCGACACATAAAAAGATATATTTCAAATCGAACCATTATTTTAGCAGTTATAAGGAAATTTTGAATTATGACGTCATTTTTGAAAATCAGTTCACATATTTTAGAGAGTGAAAGAACTGTTAGTTTACAGTACGGCAGATGGCGCCACCTAAAACCCAATTGTTAGCTGAGTAGCGGATATATAATAGTCGAGTATAGCATATTCTCTTTCTTAAACTTACATGCATAATGAGTGTATTCACATTCGCTGTCGTTATCTTGGAGCAATAGCGATCGCAACTGAAGGGCTTCTTAATCTTGGTGCAGTGCACCCCATGGCACTCAAAGAATCCATTCAGTTTGGTGTTATCCTTTTGCGAGTTAATCGTATGCCCATCGGCCTTGTGGTGGCACAGAAAGAACTCCGACATGTTCTTGCAGTGCCCTGTGATTATTGCAATCAGTTAGTGAAACTTTATAGGCTCTGGGGTGTATAACTTACCATTGGAGCAGTTAAACACTCCTCTGATGTTGTTGCAGGCGGTGCCATTGTTGCAATTGAACTTGTTCAGGCGACTCAGGTCAATCTGCAAGGGGATAACGAAGGATAATGGCCATTCAATGATCGTTAAACTCGAGTTGGCGCCAAGTGCCCATAAAGACTGAGGGGCAAATACTCAACATGCCTTGCCCCATCGTCTTGCCATTAGTAGCCACAAACCAAAGTGGGCTAAGGATGAGTCATGGTCGAACTCATCCTTAAGTGGGATGCCTAAGAATATGACGTCTTAAACTGTGGGTGGTCATGGGTTGGTCGTTTAGTTAAAGGTAGTCCTACAGTTGGTCACAAAAGTGTTTCCTTTTTTAAACTACATGTAAAAGTATATCATAATTTTTGAAGTTAATTGTTTATTTTATTATATTATTTTTTAACTATCATAATAAAAAGCTGACTTTTATAACTTTCAATAGTTAATAAATATATTTTCTTACACTAATTAAAAAAAAAAGCCACTCAATGTATAACGCTATTTAAAAAATTTAACTCAAACCATAATTTTCACATTTGTATATAGCTTATTCCTTTGAAGAATTTTTCTCAATTAGCTAATACCCGACTTTTAATCAGAGAAGTGCCTTAGGAAATAACAAACTTTTATGACCTTTTAGTAGAACTTTAAACTCTAGTATTGGCTGAGTACATTGCCCGATAATTCTATAAATAAATGTATTTTCTCAAGCTATAGCTGCCATTTTTACCGCCTTAGAGGTCTGCTATGAGCGCAATTACTCACCATGGCACAGGATGTGTTTGTCACCCTTGTGCAGTTGTTCAGCTGGATGTCCGTGCCATTGCGACGCACTATGGAGTGGATTTGGGGACAGAAGCCACTGGTCTTGGTCAGGCACCATTCGCCACAGGAGGCCCAGGGGCAGTTGTTGGGCATCTGGCGGTCCACCGTTTGGCACATGACCGGATCGTGTTCGAAGCCCGACTTGAAGGCCCTAAAACGGGGGACATTGGTAGATTTATAGAGGGATCTATTGGGAGTGGGGAGTGTTCACCGATACCCACTTCAGGGAGGGCGAGTAAATGGCCACGCTCAGGTAGACGATGGACACGCAGGACAGCACCATGGTCAGTTGGCACAGACAGATGGCGCGACAGATGCGCGTATCCTGTTCGGGAATCACCCGCGGTTTGTCCTTCCGTCGCGCCATTTTCCTGGAGGATTGGATACCCTACTTAATGGAGAATCCCTGGGAGTGGGCTGATTTACGACTTGTTGATTTGGTGGCCCACTTTCCGGCCGTACTCGTCCTATATATACTTTCACCCTATGCCGTTTTCAAGGTGATTCCTTTTGTTTGCTGGGTGGTGGGTGGTTTGCTTTCCGTTTGATTGGTGGTAGATGGTTTATTTGTTTGCTTATAGGTGGGGTTGCCGTTCTATTTTAGTTAGCATTGCTTATTTGTATGGGAACTTTAAAATAACTTCGGCCTTTCAAAGGAATATGGGAAGTGGAAGGTGGGAAACTGGGACGTTTATGTTTGATGTATGAGTTCTATATGTTTCGGTGGCGTTAATTGGCCCGATTTTCACACGTCCGCTCCCGACAGCAACTGCGTCCTGACTGAATCCCGGAGCGGAAGGAGTGCGGAGAATGGTATGCCAGGGCTGCCAAAAGGACACTGCGCACTTTTACTTTTCCCCCTACCGGAGTGTGAAAGTGAAAGCGAAAGTGAAAGGCCCAGGCCAAAACAAACCCTTGAGTGAAATGGAAATTGGGACAGGGATGGAGCCAGCTCAACAAATGGTTCCAGATCGTGGCAAACACGCCTGCGCCTGGAGAGGATTTCCTTTTCTGTCCTCGTTTCTCCCAAAATGTCATAAATAAAAACAGCTCTTTTTGTTTTTTAGCATTTCTCCACATTTGTTTTGGTTTTTTTCATTTTTTGTTTGTTTTGTTTTAATTGTTTATTAAATAGGCCGTTAGCTGGTTTAATTTGTTTATTGATAAAGACACGTTAAGTAAAAAATTTTAATCGTTTTGCATTCAAATTGGTTTTGTTCTTCGGTTTGGTTTGTATGATTTAAAAAATTCTCATAAGCAACGTGCGTTATATCGGTTCTGCTAAGCTATATGTATACGTATATATCTATGTATATATATATATTGTTATAATCCGTTTAGATGTTGGTTTTTTACATAAGATCGTTAAAACTATTTCAAAAATGTTGAGAGTGTGTCGTCCCAATGTGAGTGTGGGTGAATGAATAATTTTGGTTCCGCTGCTTATCCCCATGGATTGTATCTTTTATCTTGTATCTTGTGGTAAATCTATCTTTTCTGGGAGTCCAATCCGCTCCGTTTCTATGAATCTCCGCCACTTAGGTTTTTTTTTTTGCGGGCCGGAGCGGCATCGGTTCTATACAATTGTTTGTTTGATTGGTATTTTATTTATTTTTTTTTTTCGCTTTCCGTTTTTAGTTAGTTTTACGAATTTACTTAATATTTTTATGACTACTATCACAATTTGTTGAAAACAAGCGATCCTTTAATTGGTATTGGTATTATCTCTGTGGAAATCGAAGTCGAGAGTGGAGCATCGCTGCCGCCTCCAATAAAGCCGGTTAAGCCAACCAAAGGTCCACATATATAACTAGCGTAACAATATGATGGCAAAGTGTTATGTTAACAAATCTCTTGAGCGCAAAATTTCGAATAAATGGCTGAGAAAAAGTTTGTCCTTCGGCGATGCTCCGCTTGCTTTTTAAATACTATATATATATATCGTCCGATGTGATGGCAAATGGAATTTCTATATGGTATGTTTTGTATATAGTATATAAGTATATATCTAGGTAAGCTATGTTGTTGTGTTGTGTGGTACAGGCTACAAAGTTGAATTTGCTATTTGTTTAGGGGCTTTAACTAATATTACTTTTGCTAGTATTCCATATCATCATCTTCGTCACTGTGACACAGAAGTTTGCTAGAATTGGAATGCGATTGGAACAGAGTTCTTAATCAATGCTAGTCAGATAAAAGCGGTTTATATATATGTATATGCTAAATAGATTGGGATAAACGGATCATGCCATTCTAGAATCAAAACTAACGAATATTCATAAAAACAAAAAGCATGCATTCTGAAACATTTCTAGTATAAGATCGTTAAATTTGAAAGTTATACGATATGTAATTATATAATTATAGATTAATATTTGGAGTTAAAGAGAAAATGCTGGGATCTAATTAATATAAACCTGAAAAAAACCTTTTGTCATATTTAATCTGTATAGTTTGAGACATTTAATATTTTGAGTAATTTTCTTGTGATTTTCTTTTCTTTTTTTGTTTTTATTAGTGAATGTGTGTATTTAGCATACGAAATTCCTTACGGATGGGTTTTTGTTATTGTGCGTTAGAGAAAATCCTTGGAGTGAGGGATTTTCTACGACTACGATTGAAGAGTATTAAGGAAGGCAGTAATTGCTAAGGACACTTCAGAGTAACAATTCGATTTGGGTTTCTTTTTGATGTGGGTGTGGATTTTCTGATTTTCAGTGGACAAGCGAACTGGGTGCCACACAATATACTCGTATGTATGTGCAAGTTAACTGGATCGAGGGATCCAGGAATCCAGGGATATATATATCAAATACCATCGCACTTAACCTATCACAATACATTTTGGGGGGTCAAAGTTCAGGCACTCTCGCATTGATTAGATCATATTCAAAATACATTCAACGACAACGACTTTTCCGTGTTACATTTCATGCAGTTAACGATCCTGAAAGTAATATAGAGTAGTAAAGAGAAAGATAGAGATAAAGAAAAGCTTATAGGAGAAATAAATATCGAATGGAACTAAAAGGGGATTACATTCATGTTTCGACTTATGGATCAGGCCAATATCTTAACGATTAACAAAAGGATAAGTTACATTCATAGGCGGATACAGCATGACAATACGACTTTTTTTTTTGGTTTTCGACAATAATATATCTTCATACAAGGCACAATGAGTTTATGTCCATGGTTCTGGGTGACTGTGTTGTTGTCTTCTACAATATACAGATATACGGATACTTTGGGGAACCGCGCAATGAATGGGAACAAGATGCAGGACAGCTCTGGTGGTGTATGGTGGGTGGTACATTGAATGGCACTCACTCTTCCTTGGTCGGGAACTTCTCGGCGTAGACCCGCGAGGACTTGTTGCACGCCTTCTCGCAGCAGGGGCAGTACCAGTAGCTGAGCACCCCGATCGAGATGGCGAAGAGCACGTTCGGTATGATCAGCGACAGGATCAGGTGGTACAGGTTGTTCTCCCACGAGTACCGACCGATGACCACCTCTGGGTATGCCCTACTGTAGTAGCAGGGAAAGGGCTCCCCAATATGCGAGAACCTAATAAATGTAAGTAATCAATATATAAGTAGGTCTGAGAATTTTTGCATAAGATCCCTGCACGAGTAGAGTTTAAAATCAGCTCCAGCTAAAGTTTGATCTGTTTGTCTATGTTAAATTTTTGTTCGATTTTATAAGCTACTTTAAAATAATTTTAATATGTATTCCAAGCTCTTCAGGTTAAGACTTTGAAGTACCCGTGCTAATTCTTCAGCAGTTGACGACTGCCAGTAAAAGTGAATGAGTTTACGGTCATACACAAATAAAGAAGAGCCTATTAATAATCTAAAGAATATACGAAACCTTTTTAAATTTCTTTGAAGATTATATATATCGAAGTCTCATAGAAGTTCAAAATATTAAAAATGAAAATAAATCCAATTCTTCATTCTTTGATCACATTGCTTATTCAACATCACATTTCATAGCTTCGATGGAATGATTGAACTTCACGAGTGCATGATTCCATTATTTCTATCGAATCGAATAAGTCATTATTAAAAGCTGAGATATTTGTGAGCTAAATTACTCGAGCTGTTTTGCTGGAGGGGGAGTGAAAGGACTCTTCGAGTATCCTTGTGCAGGGCTCTATTTTAGATCTTCAACTCACCCATATTGCCTGGCAAACACACTGCAATTGGTCGTGGGTGGATAGCCACAGCCTTCCGAATTGATCAGAAACTTGGTGTAGCTCACATCCCAGTTGACCGTGTCCAGGTCCCGAGGATTGCGCTCCCAGTCGCTGTACGGGATGCGCGTGTAGTTGACAAACAACTGATGGCACCTGGTAAATACAAATGGTTGGAAGATTGATATATAAACGATTATGTTATACCAACTTGGTGAGTGATGAGGTGCAGCCCTCGCGGCAGGAGCTCCAGCTGCAGTTCTTGATGCCCTCCGCGTAGATGTGATCGATGACGATGCAGGTCACCGGCACCGGATCATAATCCGCTATTATCGTTGAGATGGCGGGGTCCACGACGAAGGGTATCAGGAAGAGGAATGTGAACACCGACAAAATGGCAGTCGTACCTGAACGTTACAAAAATATTAAGCATTTAGCGAGTGCTAAACGGGTAGACAGTTTTGGGTTGTAAACGATGAAGCGGCAACCTTTTAAAATTATGTTTTACTAGAGTTTACCAAAGAAATTGATCCGTAAAATGAAAAATATATCACATGGGTTCCCTACAGGCATTCAAGCTTCTCCTGCAGCCGCTGCATCGTTTACAACCAGCCAAAAGCACTACCAATCTCACCAAGGCACACGGAGGTATAGAACTTTGCCTTCTCGAGCAGCGTGTCCATCTCGATCTCCTCGCGCTTGGCCTTGATGGCGTCCACGCATCCGCTGCCCGGTCGCACCGGCGATTGGCAGGCGGATCGCACGGATCCGGAGGCGGAACCGCATCCCGATACCGATCCCGCCGAGCCGCAGCGACTGCTGTTCAGGCTGATCTTGCTGGCGGAGAGCGTCTGCGCCGAGAGCGTTGGACTCGCCGGCATCGACGTGGTCGTGGTCAGCGTGGAGCTCTTCTTCATGGCGGAGATTTTTTTGGGGTGTGGGTGTGGATGTGGGTGTAGGGTTGTGTGGGGTGCTTAGATTGTAGTTGGATCGGTAAAAGCCTTTAAAATGAACACCGCTAACATTCGCGCTTTCTACAACAATTAAGATCTACTCTCTCTGGAGATTTCTTAGCCTAATCCTCTAACGATCTTCTGCCCATTTGTCTTATTTTTATAGCCGAAATGGAAAATGTTTCTCTTATTTTGTATTTTCTGTGTGTTTTTTCGCTTGTATATTGATTAGTTTTGGTTTATCTAAATTAATGCTTATTATGTTTTCTGTTAGCCTTCTGGGGTTAACTACTTTTTCGCTTTGACTTCTTCGACTAGTTGTCGTTACGAGATATTTCTTTTAGATTTTTGATCACGCATCCCTCACTCTTAAGCCATTTTTGAATTTCTCTGCCCTCTCTCCCGGTGACTGAACCTTGTCTATATATATATATATATATATCTTCTATATCTTCAGCCGATTCTGGTGACGTGTGTGTGTGTGTATATCTGTTTGTGTGTATCTGTGCTGTGCAAGTGGGTTGTGTATGTGTGTGTGTGTGCGTGCGTTTATACCCTAGATAAAACTAATAGTTCCATAATAGCAACAATTTTAAATTTAATCCTGCTCACGCCGCCTTTGAATCTCTCGCTATCCTACAGTTTCTGCAGTTCCTAGTCCCAATAAAAAAAACAAAAAAATTGTCCAACTAAACAGTCGAAAATTATACTAATATTGTCTTCAGATCTGTGTCGATCCTTGTATCTCGATAATGTTTGCCCTGGTTAGCTCAGGAGTGTCCTTGCAAGCCTCTTGAGGTGTGATCCTGTGTGTCCTGTGTGTCTCAGTGTCTTTCTGTGTGTTTCGGGTGTCGTTTTTGGAGTGTCAAAAGTTCGATGGAAGGATTACAAAGAATTTCAAGTTGCTCGATTGTGTTCTGACTTTCAGCTGGTGCCCAACTCCAATTATTGCAAAGCGAAGACTCCCGTCTGGTGTGTCGGACTGTCTTCCTGGAGCAGAGGAATGCCTGGAAAATATTTTACAAAGTTAGTTAAAGATGTCAGGAGAAGATTAAACTGTTACAAGAGGGTAAATTAAGTAATCCATTACCAACACTAGAGGACGACTAGTTTAGCTTAAAGAATATAACATAGGATACTATTCTATTTCTTTTTTTTTTTTAAAGAAGTAATGGAGCAGAGGAATACCTGGAAAATATTATTAATGTTTGTTAAAGTTTGTTTGGGACTACTAAAGATTAAACCATCACATGTGGGTAAAATAAATAATCCATTACCTAAATAAGATGACTATTTCCTCTTAAAGTACAGGACTATTATTTGCTCTTCTAAAAAGAAGTAATGATAAAGGGGGGACCCTTGTTGGTTTTCTAATATTATTTCTGCTCTAATTTCTAATCAATAATCGGTGGAAACTGCTCTATAGCTATCAAAAATAGATAGATCATTTGAGATACCTAGAACACCTGGTAGACCTCTCACATGTGGGCTACCGCCAAGACTGTAAGTCATTAGAGAAATATATTTAAAGACCCAAAAATTGAGGGTTTATAACGAAGAGCTTACGTGACGGATCTCATAGGGCCATAACCTCATCGCCGCCACCCCCGCCCATGTCTCCGTTGGTGGGAGCACCCACATTGCTCTTGTTGAGGACCGTCTCCGTGTCCACGCAGCCCTTGAAACGCATCTTGGCATCGTCGCCCACATAGACGGTGGTCTGACACATGATCAGGATGGAACAGGAGACGACGAACAGGACCGATGGCACCACCGAGGCGAACACAAACTGGCGATAGGTGACCTCCAGGTCGAAGCGTGCCACAACCACATCCTTTTTCCCTGGCGAATAGAAGCAGGGAAATCGTGCCCTGGCATTGTGATCACTGCCATCTCGTCCAAAGTCCTTCAGAAACTCCTTGCACTCGTCCATCAGGGTGTTCACACAACCCTCCAGGTTGATCATCAGCTTGGACTCATTGGAGATGGTCAGATCGACATCGGGTGGTGCTATCTCCGGCACTGGAGTGGCCACCGAAACGTGCAGGTGGCTGAGATATGTGAAGTTGGTCAGATCGCTGAGCATGTTGTGCTCCAGGGTGGAACCATTGATGCAGTCCACCGCATCCACCTGATCCGAGGTGTGCCTGATGAAGTAGCACGAGGTCATGGCCACATTATCATTCGATTCGTTCCACACCTCCTCCAGTGTCTCGGCATTAATGGCATTCTGACACTGCGATAGATATACCTTGTCCCCACTGAGCACCACCACATTCTTGTTCCGGGTGGGTATATCCACACACCGCCGGTCGCAGTTATAGGGAGTCCTGATTTTGCGGCACGTTCCCCTGCTGCACGAGTACAGACCACTAATGTCCATGCAGTTGATCTTGCCCCGTCGGCCGGAGCACTTGACCGGTGCATCGCTGTTGTGGAAGACGCACTCGAAGGCATCCGTGATGTTCAGACACTGGCCGGCGGTGCAGTTGAAGGTGCCGGTGAGGTTCTTGCACTCATCGTTGATGCAACGAGCCTTATCCGCCCGATCCTGATCGATGCCATAGCACGTTTTATTGGCCGAATTGGTGCAGTTCTGGAATATCAAATTGCTGCCATTGCTGCGAAGATTGACGTAGATCTGGATGCAGGCGCCAGAGGTTTTACTCAGGCACCACTCGCCACAGCTGCCCCACTCGCAGTTGTCCTTGTTGACCGCCCTGGTGGTGGTGCACATCACCGGCGTGGGATCGATGCCACTCTTGAAGGCCCTCGTGGATGGCATGTATATGGCCACGGTGAGATAGACGAGGGCCACCGAACTCAGCACCAATGTCATCTGGCAAATGCATATGGTGCCGCATATCCGAGTGTCCTGCGGCGGGACAACCAAGTCCTCGGTGGCCACCTTCTTCTTGCCCATCGCTTATGGCTTCTGGCTTCTGGCTACTACTACCCTGTAATTCGCTGACTGCGATCCAAAAGCCCAGTGGTTAATCCCTCGCGTGCAATCCAATTAGCAACTCGTCATAATGTCGGTTTTCTTTTTTTTTATGTAGTCTATCGATTTCGTGGCTGCAAAACGCTGCGTGGGCGGTGTATGATGTGCTATGTTATATAATGGCCCTGCGTAGGTTGAGATTTTCCTCTGGGTGTTTTTCCTTTCGCACCACAAAACCCAAACTTTGCTGGCTGCGCACGTTTCCAGCTGGAGGAGGACACACACGTTTTCACGTTTTTTTTTTTTTTTTTGGATAGGCCAACCTATTGATTTTTGGCCTAGCTGACCCCGCACACAGAAATTCACTTTAATCACTGGAGTTCATATGCTGGCCAGTTGCATCACGTGTTGTTCGCTTGAGCGACTGCCTCCAAAGCCACTGCCTTGTCCCTTCTTTTTTTTATGAATTTAAAGGAGTTTTATGCAATTTATCTACAATTATTTGTTAACTATTGAGCAGTGCTATTTTGTTGGCAATTATATTTTTCCCTTCGAGTTACTGGCAGCTGGTGGCTCGTGACCCAAGGCTTCTGCTCCTCACTGGCGACTGCATTCGGCTCGGCTCCGTGTGGGTCTCCGGGTCTCTAAGTCTCCGGGTTTTGCAGCTCTCCAGCTCTCCGGATTTTCTCCTCACTGACCGCCGACAACATGCCACATATCGTGGCGGGTCGGTCTCGTGAATTTTTCTGCTCTCGCTTTTTGGCACACAAAATCTCGGCTCTGCGCGCGCACTTTTATTGCAAAATCAATAGTTCCGCATTCACATATTGCTGAAAAGAGCAGGCATCCCCAATCCCCAATCCTTACTCCCTATCCTTCACCCCCGCCCACGCTCGCCAAGCTGGCTCCAATCGGTGCCCATTCCCAGCGAGCGTTTCCCATTGATTAAGTCGGCCTCCACATGGCCAAGAGTGCAAGTGCACCGAGTGCCATGTGCGGAGGCTTTGTGTTTGCTCCAGTTATGCTCAACCGCTCATCACGTTCCGTATATTAATATGCTCATACGATAACTTTAGTTATAAATACAATGCATATGCATCAAAGTAGTACAAATTAAAACTATTAATGCGATTGATATATGAAAGTAGTTGAATCATTTTACGGTTTTAACTTATATACTATGAAAATTAAAGCAATTTTAAATTGTAATTAAATCAAAATTCAACCAGAACAAAGTCTAAGTCTAGGACCTATTAACATGCTTGCTCTTAAAATGTAACACAAATCTTAACGAAAAATTGCAACTGAGTATATCCAAGTATATAGTTTATCGACGTATTCTATGAAAAAAATAAAATTACATTAAATGGCATTTAAAAATTTAGGAAGAGCATACATTACTATTCGATCAATGATAGGTTTTATAAATTTATAAAATAAAAGTTTAGCGTTTTTTTTTATAACAAAAACAGAAAAGAGGTGGTTGGGAAAAAATATGAGTATAATAACTGAATTCTTATCTCAAACGGGTACTACACATTATTACTCATGTTTTTGCACAAGCCGAACGTCTTTTTTTTGCTATTGTAAGCATTTTGTTGTAAACAATTTTGTTGCTCGTTAAAATATCAATAAATATAAATGACTGCCATTTAATATGTTTTGAAGTGTAAAAAGTCATACTGCAGAAAATTCACAAACAAAGTTTATTTTTGTTAAAATGTAGCTATACAAAAATGTACTCACAAATTATACTTTTTGTAGACTGTAGCAAAGTCGATAAAAAAAATGTCTACCGATTATATGCAAATATAAACACGAGATATACTAATATTTAATATCACGAAAACTATGATAAGCAAACAGCTAGCTTTTGATCACTAAAAATAAACCAATAAAAATACAGTAAACGCATTAATTTGTCTATATTTGCCAATAACTAAATCACAAATACAATGACTGATTAGTAAAATTACCTACAAAACGGAAAACAATAATCTCTTCAACTACTTTGAATATATATTGTAATACAAGAATCGCTTATGTGGCAAGTCTGAAGAATGTTCAATTACAAAATCTGATTCACAGGTTTGTACATAAATGTTTAGAGAATAAGAACATGGCTAATACTTTGCAAAAAACAATAATGAACAAAGCAATAGGTAAAGAAGTTTGATACGGTGTTCAAAGTGGGGAGTTTACAATATCAATAGATTAATGTTGTTAGTTGGCAAATAGTAGGGCGTATCTGGATATCGGCTATCCCGTCCTTATCAACATGCCAGTTTTAAAGTACAAATGTAGATTAGCAAAGCTTTTGTTTCCGTGTAATATCCGAACTGAGTGATGTGGCTGCGGATCCGGAGAAGATGCCTCCTCCGCCAGAGATTAGCTACGAGGGGTGCTCCCAGTTGGGATTCCCTTATCCATCCTTGATGGGATTTCCCCAGGACGAGGCGATGATCCTGATGGTCTTGCCATCGAGCTTTGGTCCCAGTAGTGGATTCAGTTGCGCCAAATAGCAGCAGAGCCAGAAAAGCCAGCAAACGACGGCGGTCAGCAGGAAAATGCAGCGCACCAGGTCATCCTGCGGTCCCTTGGTCACCAGGATCGGTCCGAACTTGGCCACCGCCGCCCAGAAGACGGTGAAAAAGATGATCATCAGGATGACTTCCATGGCAGCGCCTATTTTTTGCTTTACTTTCTTTTTGCGTCTAGTTAAACTCTGCTTTTATTAATCATCTGTGGCAATCAGTGCTGCCACTTTAGCAATTTACTTGCTAGATCTGGCAGCTTTAAATTTCATTTCTCTTTTTTTTAATGTTATTAGTTGATTGCAGTGAACAACTTGAAATTGTTTAGGTTAAATTGCCTAACATTTATAAGCAAAATAACTGGAAATTAAACAACTGTCTCACACCAAACTTTTTTTTCAAATCTAGCTATTTTTGCTTCGGGAATTCTGGCAGCGCCGACTTTCTCAAGAGAAATGCACTAACGCGTTTCACCAAAATCAACGCGCTGCACAGCACTAGCACACACTGTCAATTATTTTCAGCACTGGGCAACTGTTGGTTTGGCGGCTTAATTTTATTGCTTAAATTTTTTTTAACGCTATTTAATACGTGGTCTTAGTGTTCTTTTTCATAATTATATTTAAAGGTGTGAAATGGCTTTAGATTCAACATGCATAATTTGCTAAATAGAGGTTTGAAAATGCTTTCGTTTTGGTTAAATATTTATAAATATTTATTAAAAAGTTCTCAGTGCTTGTTCTCCTGTAGGGGATTCACTAAGAGATAATAATAATACTAATTCGATAAATGTTGAATTATTAATAATTTGAAGACAATTCTAGTAGTTGTCACAAACAACAATTACTTACTATCTATTTTTGAAAAAACTAGTTTCGTGCTATCTATAATTTGAAAGAAAAATCCATTAAAAATTAATTTCAGTGCATTGATATGTGGTATGAATGACGTATTTCGTTCAAGTACCAGTTGGAAATTGATTGAAATGTATTGGACACTGAAGTGGTAAAACATTGACTATTGGCAGTTTGGATGTGTATAGAACTACTTGGTGGCGAACCCTTGAGCCCACCCGACTACAGGGTATCACAAAGTTGGTCACAAAGTGACTTTCTAACGACACCATCACTTCGACACGCTCCACTTTTGTTTTTATCACATGCCAAATGGAATAATCAATGGCCACAGGGAGAAATTCTAGTTGCACGCTAAATCAATGGGAAGTGCGCTTAGATGTAGGCAACGATTTTGAGGGTCATCGAAGGATCTGTACGGGATTTCCATTTCGGATCGAAGTTTTCGGGCAGCAGCAGCAGCAGTACTCACATGTAAATTATGGATGTTTCAGCTTCGAGTGTTAAGGTTTATTTACGTTCCTGCCTTTGGGGACACGCACACGCGGATTTTGGGGGGCGGTGGGCGTGGGGGCAGGATAACGACACCAATACACTTGCAGCAATCGCAGTCACAGTTGCACAGTGTGCCATCAAAATCGTTTCATAACCCGCACATGTCTCACACTTCGACGGGTCTCGACGGTCTATTCGATTTCCTTTTTGATCCTTAGCTAACCAAGTGCCACAAATGCTGCGTTTCTGCACTTTTCCACCATTTCCCCGTGGCTGGGCGAGCCGAGAAAATTCCAAACACAGGAGAACGTTTCGTTACGTTTCCCTGCTGTTTACGCCACTTCTGACACTTCTCAGCTTTCGACCAGCGGAGCTCTCCCATTCTGGTGGGGATCGGCAAGCGCCTGCGCCGGCTAGCTTTACGTCATCGCTGGCCGCTGTTGCTCCCAGCGGGAGAATGGGTTAGAGAGAGCTTTCAGCAGTGTTGGTCAGACTTAAAAGGCCTAAAAACAAGAATAATACTAGCTCTTGACATTTAAAAAAATATATATATGTATATTAAACTAAAACCCAATTTTTGTTATTTTTTCAATCACATTTTTACACTAAAGCAAGCAAATCAAAACTGAATAATTTAATCTTATTTGCTTTTACAGAGTTTAAGTTGTGTACAATTTTTTACTTAATTTAACTTAAAAAAACAAATGGATCATGCTAGAACATAAAATGTTTTTACATAAACTTCAAACAAAGTTTAAAAGCTAGTTCCAAACAATGTAAATAATGTGGTTTTTTAGTTTTACTTTCATAGCGGACAAGCAGGGAATATTAGAATTAATGTTACCACTTAACTGTTATTGAAATAAAATCTGTGAGTTTATTAGTTCCTCAGTTCTAAAGTAGCGCATGAGCAGGGATCTTAAAAATTTTTTCCTGACTGTTTTTACTTTATTACCTAAAAACAGCTATGCGTAAAAGAAAAATGCTGGAAAAGCCAAACGAAGATATTTTAATATCCTCATTGCCGCATTCCATGTCAAATTAGCTAGATCTGGCAAGTTATTGGCTAAGAGGGGAACCCTGGGAACTCAAGTTTGCGAACGGTGCAGGCGAAAGCTCCGCTCCGAAGCTTCAATTGGACTTGGGCCCTTAATTCCGCTGCAGTGTTGCCAGTGGCAGGCAGTCCTTTCGCTGAAGAGTTCAGCCGTCGTGTTGTCGCCTTGCTCCTTTTCTTGGTTGTTGTCGCCGTCGCCGTTGTCGTTGTCGTTGCCTTTGTCGTCGTAGTTGTCGTTATCGTGGTCGTTGTCGCCCTGCTCTATTGTTGCCACCAAAAAAAAAAAAAGAAGAAACGCAAGAGACGAACAAAAAATGCCACGAAAGAAAATGTGGAGCGTGAATGTGGCGATTGTTCAGCATTAGCAACTTTTGACCCCGTGCGCAATCAGGTCACCATTGTTCCATGGTAAACAGTGGTAAACCGAATGAAAACCAAAAAACCGAAAAACGGCAAATGTGTGCTGGTGATTTGTGATTGAAAATGCGTAATCCCCGTTCCGTTGTCATCGTGTTCACCGCGTAACCTGAACCTTGAGTAAACACACACACAAACGCAAGTCGAAAAGGGGAGCACGCAACTCTACGTCACAAGAGCTTAATAGAAAGACGGGTAGGGTGAGAGGGGCCCCTACAAAAATACCTTTAAACTACTGTAGTTCAACTACATTTAATTGATCTCCAAAAAGGGGGAGAGAAATCTTTATTGAGGACCTCCCAAAAAAAAAAATTGTTTCGTGCATGGCACAAGAAGTTGGCTCTACTCTAGCCCACTCACTCACTCCTTTGAGAGCTCCTTTGCCGCATAATTTCGATTGGAGCTGGCTCTCTCGCTTTTGTTCTTCACCTCCCCCCTTTTTCTAAGGCTCTGTGTACGTGTGTGTGTGATTGTGTGTTTGTGGGGGGCCTTGCATGTGCACGGCCTGTTTCCAGTTCCTATTCTGGTGTTTGTGTGAGTGAAAGCGTGCCAAATGAATTGAAAATTACATGTGGCTCCGCTATGTCTCCCCCCTCTCCAAGCCCCTCCCCCCCACAAATGCATCGAAGGAGTTTTATTATTTAAACACGACGAGTTGAGCTCATTTGTGCCGTGCCGCGTGTGTTTCCGTTTCGTAACACTCGAGGTTACATAAAAATAGCCATCGTCACCATTTTCTGGGGTCTTTAAAAATATACACGCATTAATGGCAAAGCGCGGCCTAACGGTATTTTAAAACGGTAAACTCACGCACCCCCTTACACCCACACTCTCTTATAGCCTTTGTGAACTGCACGTGGCAAGGAAAGCAAGAATAACGGGAGAAAGAGCAAGCGAGAAAGAGCGAGCGAGAAATAGCCAAGCAAAGCAAAATAGTGAACAAGAAAAACAAAACTGTCCGTCCAGCATTCTTTTTTCTACACAGCACTACACATTTAAAGAATGTAAATGTAAAGTGAGTCAAAATCAGAGAGAGAGACCTCAAAACTGGCCATTGGCAGGCCAACAACACACACAGACACACTCAAACACACACACACACATACGCACACGTATCCTGCTTTGCCGCAGTCATAAAATAATCAAGAAGCAGCAAGAGCTAAATCAGGCGAAAGCAAGAGGACTGCAGCGTGCTGATGTTGACGAAACATCTCCGTTGGGACGAATAAAGCAATTAGCAAAGGTTCGAAATTGCCCCCACTGCCAGGAGGAGCGGATGAGCGGAGCGAAAGGATGCAGGATGCGTGGGACTCCGTGGAGTATTTAGCCTAATCGAGAGTGATGCCGAGCACAAAAATGCAGGACCCTCCCTGCAAAAGTCAGCAATGTGCGAGATAACGGGACACCGGACAGCCAGGCAACCAAAAAAAAAGAAGGAAAAGCAAAAGCAAAAGCAAACGAAACGAGAAATCGAACTCTCCCTGTGATATAACTTGCACCGTAATCGTAATCTAGCTCTTAGTTATCGTTATCGATCAATAATCGCCATAATCGCCGCAATTGTAAGCTAAGTTACAGCACTAAATATCGCCGCTCTGCTCCGCCGCCGCCACCGCCAGACCTGCGCCTAAAAAAAAATCAAATATATAGTTATATAGTATAGACTATAGACTACTAAACCCGACCAAAATCGAGCTAAAATATGGGAGACGAGCAGGACAAGCGAACCGGCAAGGAGAAGCTGCTGTTCTACACCACCGCCTTCTTCATCCTGCTGGGGACTTTCAGCCTGTTTGCCTTCCTGTTCCTGGTGCCCTTCGTCATCGAGCCCGCCTTCACAACGATCTTCATGCAGTTCGAGGAGGTCCCGGCTCTTTGCGAGACCTACGACACGGAGATCTATTACGGGGCCAAGAACTGCTCGTGGGCGTCCTGCCGCGAGGGCTGCACCAAGGATATCTACACGTGCACCCAGATCCGGGTGAACTACCGCCTCAATCTGTACAACTACACCGATGAGTTCAACTTCACGGAGTATCACATCAATCTCAAGGAATCGGAGCGCATAGTGCCGCCCGTAAAGCGAACGGATCGCTATGAGCGGGCTCTGAGGAGCGACTACGAGTACGATAATCTGGGCACCGGTGGCACCGGACTGGATATCGACTTGGGTGGCGGGCGGCTGGAGCAGCTGAATTTCGGGGATGCCGACGGCTCCAACGGGTACCTCATCGAGGATTCGGAGGATACGCACGGGCTGAGTGCCTCGGGCACCCTTATTCCCGACGAGCGAAGACCCTTCGACGAGATCTCCGAGCTTAACGAGGGCCTCATGGGCAATCGATCCATGTACTACTATGTGGGGGCGCGGCTCTTTCCGAACGTCAAGGGCTGTGGCTACCCGCCTATGCTCAATTGTACCATCTGGCTGAAGAGGTACACCAAGATCGGCATGAAGTTCCCATGCTACTACTCCAAGGTGGATCCCAGTCTGGTCATCAGCGACCTGGACTACTGGCAGAACACCCTGAATCTGGTGTACTCGATGGCTATTCCCATACCCTCGTTCATCATCTCGGTGATCTATCTGACGTACGCCTACTTCAAGATCTACAACGAGGACGAGGAGACGGCGCCGCTGGACAAGAATGCCGAGGACATGGACATCGATGACATCGATGCCGTGGACGACAGCGATGGCGCCGTGCTGGCCGACAATGTGGCCGGCAGCCAGATCATCAACATGGACTCCACCACCAACGACAGTTGTCTGGAGGGTGTCCTGCCCAACGGCGGTCCCGGAATGACCGCCTCCATATCGCAGGGTGGCTCGGTGACCACCCCGGGTGGTCATCCGTACATCGCGCAGAGTCCCGCGGGCTCGCAGATGACGCCCAACTCGGAGATGAACTCGTTCGGCCACCAGCTAAAGGTCCAGATGGCCGACGAGCTGTCCAGGGACTCGCTGGAGAACGGAGTTATCTCCACGTCCAACTCAGTGCAAGGGTAAGATGGGACGATGACGAACAGAGGTCTGTCAAAAGTGGGTCTGTCGACAAAGAAATTCCAATAACCTTAAAAATAATAATATAATAGAATAACCTAGTATTGCCTTCTGATTTATTTATTTTAAGAACGGATTTTTCTTTTAAAAGAAAAATTTTGGCTAAGCTTCTTTTTAGGCCATTCTTACCATTCTAAAAAATAGGATGTCAATTAAAAAATATAAAATCAATTTTATTTGCAGTATTTAACTATGAAATATAGCAAGTCTTACAATCATTAGGTAATCAATACTTATGTATTTTTTATAAGGAACAAAAACGGTTTGTGGAGGTCCGGAAATTTTCCTTGAAATATGTATTTACTTGATATCTACTTGATATGTATATTACGTATACTTAATAATTAAGAATTGTGGATTACGTATACGTTCCTGACAATTTGTAGCATACCCTTATGGGCAAGTTAAGAAAAGCGGAAAACAAGAAACTTAAAGCCTTACTAAATTATGTGTTTGATTAAAACCTCTAACACACCCAACTTTTACCCAAAAAATAATATATTTCAATATATTTTGTGTTACAGAAACTTGAGCAAGACGATGACGACGAGTATCTCAACTCCTCCTGGGCCGACGGCGGCAGTCTGAAACGTCAGGCGCATGGTCTGGAAAATGTTAGATTCCGATTCGGAAAATGAGCCGCTGCTGGATTCGTAGGCCGCCGAGCGGACAACGGACCACGGAGCAGGCGGAGATCATCGGAGCAGCGACCCAATCCAAATCCAAAGAACAAAACCGAAAAGCGATAACCCCAAGTATTTCTACCCGAAACAATCGACAACAACGCAGCGAATGCGACCGAACCTGAATACCTTCAGAGCTGTTAGCGGCACCTAAATGAACTATGATAGATTATATTTACCTTATGGACTAGCTACTCAGACACCCACTCACCCACATAAAGCACGCTAGAAATCCGGAGTAACTCCGGATCGCCACACCCACTCAAAATTGCAACACACGGGCATTAGTATATCTGCACAGTATCTGATATCTGGAGATTGGACGGATAATGGATGATGCCACATCTTAGGCGATTGGTACAAAATACAATAAACATAGACCGCAAGAACTCGAGCATGGAGTGCTATTCATATACCTAGAGGAAACTATAATACTTATACACGCATATACAAATATTTACTTGAATTATTTTTCTATTTGCAACAATCGTCGTCGTCTCGAGGCCGAAAAATAAAAAACACAGAAACTACACACTACCCATGCCCGAAAACCAAAAAACCGAATAAAGCAAATAAAAGTAAAACATAATAAAGCGCGCAACTTATTTACAAATCGATAAATCGAGGCGCTGAGGTTTTTTAAATATTGTAATGCCCATTCAAGTGCTGCAGACCGCAAAACACAAGCGAGGAACACTCGAAACCAAAAACAGAAATTAAATTTACCGAACGAATGCATCGTGTATTTAATTTAAACGTAACGATAAACGAAAGCAAGTCGAATGCCTATATTTGAAGTAAATTAAATTAAAATTAAATTAAATTAAATTAACGTAAATTAACTAACAATTGTTATCCTTCAAATTAATGCGGATAAAAACTCACAGCTTTAACTAACTGAAACGGAGGCATAAGATTTTTCTTCTACATATTTATTTTATTAAGATTATTAACGGATAATGAATATTTATAGGTCCTACAAATGGTTCAAGCTATTCAATTAAAAACTTACAAATAAAATATTGCATTAAATCTTAATAATTTAGGTCTGAAATTAAATATAAAATAACGTTTCCTTTTTATATTACAAACAAAACCGAAAACCGAAACACATTTCTAAAAGCGAAGGCGAATAATCTCAAAATTCGTTGCCTAGGCATATAGAAGCATCCGCATCAGCATCTGCATCCGCATCAATAAACTGCACTTTTGCGCATAATGTATCAATGAAAAGCGGCAAAGAACTACACAGAAAATCGTTTGTTTTTAACGACAGTTGAAGATTGTTAACGAGAGTTAAGCAATGGCAAAACAGAAGCGCAACTATTAGCTAATATCATGTAAAACAGACAAACAAATAACAAAATGCTACTAGAATTGAAACCAAATACATGAAAATCTCGAAATAAATACGCATTTAGCAGCCTAAATCATTCTGGAGTTTTATTTTCGATTTCAGCTTACAAATTTAAGACACAAACTATTATTTTTCAATTATAGTTTTTCGAAAAACTGGAAGTTAATTGAACTTTATTCATTTTTAAAAATACAAAAGTGTTATTTTGTGTTATTTAGTGGTAAACAGTTTTTTTTACTTTTACTTTACAAATATATGCTGTTTGATTGATATAAAAATCAATTCAAAATATCACTTATTTATTTGCATTTGTCCTTTAAAATTCGAATTAAAAAAATTTCGAAAGTATTTCGAGATATATTTTATAACTCAATTATAGGATACGGAAAAAGTATTCTGGGATCAATATTATTTTTTTGTATAAAGGTAAGATTTCTCTTAAAATATATTCTTAAATCGCCTTTCCAATAAGAAGTTGTTAATAATTGGCGCCATCAGGTTTTGTTCCCCGGACGTTTTACAACACTACAAAATTTTAGTGAATGGCAGTGCTGCCAGAAACTTCGAAGCAAAACTAGCTAGTTTTGGAAAAATAAGGCAGTACAGACAATCTGCTTTGTAAAAAAAAAATTGCTAAGGCAAAAACTTAAAAAAATTATAAAAGTTTAAATTTAACTTATAAAGATAGAATTGCAAAAGGTTGCCAAAATTGGCAACTAAATAGCTCATGTGGCATCACTACTGGATATCAGGGAAGAGGAAGCAATCAGCTGTTGCCGTTTTCACCTGTGCCGAGAAAAAAATTGCTAAAACGAATACTTGTAAATGTGTTTAAAAACAAATCACGGCTGCCCTACTTTATTAACGCTGCTATTCAACTATATAGACGTCCGATTCCGTTAAGGAATACGGAAAAATACGCTGCAGTAGAGTAAAACCTAGATTGAGGCACACCGACGGCAACATTTTTTTTTTTGTAAACAAATATTTTGCCGTGGAAAAAACTTAGCTATCAGTTAACAAATGCCGTTTAGCTGAGGAAATCGTAAAAAAATTGCTTCGATGGACAATAAAAAGGATATTTACAACCTTTGGGTGCAGTACACGACAAAGGTGAGGCCCATTTTGGAGTAAATCGAGTGATAAGAAGCGGAATTATGGGCGGCGGAGGAGCGGGGGGAGGTGCTCCGATTGCGGGGGCGGCCGCAAAATGTTTAAAGCATTAGTCACCGCAAAACAAAAAGGCAATCGTTTATCAGTTTTTCACCGACTGTAAACAGTGTAATGATTATATAATCCCAGACAGGCTCAAGCTAAGTCCTTCCCTCTCTTTCGCTCTCATCCCTGCAGAACGATGAGACCCATTTCCGGCAGTTTGTGGCCCGCTTTGTGGCCATTTGGAGGAGCCAACTGCAGCTGGACTTCCAGGCTGAGAGCTGCCCCATGTGGCACGAGGTTCTGCCGGACAGTGGTCCCCATTTGGGTCGCCTGCCGGACGAGCTGCTGCCCGCCATCGGCAAGTTCATCATTGTGGCCAGAGATGCCTGCGAAACGGAAGGAAAACTGGAGGAGGAGGCCATCGAACAGGTGGCCATTCTGGTGGACTGCTTGGTGATTGTGTGCCGGCACTTTGACAACATCTTGGCGGTCATTAAATACGAGTACAAGCCCAATCTGATAGCCATACTCTCAAGAGTGTTCAAGCAAGTGAGTAGATTACTTAATTACACTATTAAATCCGATAACCAATCACTTTATTTTAGCAAATGGAGCTGCCTCAGGCCTTGCCCGCTATAAGCCATCTGTTCGGCAGCTTCTCGGCTTTCCTGGAGGTCATGTACGATCCGTATCTGACATGGCGCAGTTTTGTGCGGGGCCAAACGGCAGACTACAGTCGACTCTCCTACAAGCCGCACTCGGTTCATGTGGAAATTGTTCCATTTATTTATGGTAAGTATCGAGTACAAGAGGCAATGATGGAAGTGTTAGCTCTTGCAGCTTATCTATATATGAGCCCCACCTAATTGCCTCCTCCCCCATCACTGCCCCTTAATTGTTTGACTCTCTAACATATTGCGTTGGCTTGCTTTCAGATTGCTTTCAGGAGGAGAAACTCATCCGATATGCGGAAATAGGCGAGAGTCTGCTGAATATCCTGGGCGCTGTGATTTGCGGCTCGCAGGTAGCGCCAGAAAGCGTCTCCAGTCCCCAGTCCTGTGTAGTCCTTTCTAAACATACTACTTTGAAAACCGTTTAACTATTAACCTCACTTCCTGACAGCTTCTCTTTATGCTCACTGCTTTCGCTATTAATGTTCATTAGAGCTCTATCATTCCGTTTCCTTGTCCACTCTCGTTTCGTTTCATTTCGTGTATCGTTGATGTGGCTGGATCCCCTCCAGCTGCAGCTGAAAGTGCAGAAGTCTCTAAACTCGACCTCCTCGACCCTGACAAATAGAAATACTAACGCTCTAACCACTTCTTCACTTGCCCCCTGCTCGGGTGATGGGCTGCTAGACTGTGATAACTTGGTGAGTGGTGGAACCATCTGTTGTCCCGATCATTGTTGTCCCCCTAACCGTTGTCCATGCATGCCATTGCTTGTCTGTCCCGCGATCCTGTTGAATTCCATCCGTATAATGGTGTTTTTGGTTCGCCCAGCGCAATGGCATGAAGGCCATTTGCCCCGCCACGGTGTCCATCACCATGAGCATTCTGCGGCAGTGGGAAAGTGCCAGCAAGCTGCGCCGCGTGGCCCTTCAATGCTATGCCCTGATGGTCATAGTGCTGCAAAAATCTAGTCCGGAAGAAGTAAGTCACCAACTATATCAATTTCACATCTTACTAATCGTAACTCTCTCTCTTGTGAAACAGCGCCAAATAGACCTAGTTACATTAGTTCAACTTTATTGTGATGCTCTGCAAGAGCTGCTGGCCACCAAGCACTTTGACAGCGGCGATGCCAACTTCGATATAGCCAGCGATGCTGACCAGGATGTGGCCATCGACATGGCCGCCCTCTCCTCCTCGGTGGCGGCTGTGAAACTCTTTGTGGCTGGCGATGCCGGTGTTAGTGAGGCAATCGCTGATTCCAATCTACTGGAACTGCTCACCAGTCTGCCAAAACGAATAAGAGTAAGGAGTTTGATCTTTTAGAATTTGTATTATGATATTTAATAACATTCTATGTTTAGCCCTGGCACATTTCCCATTCGAGTTCCCTGTGCAGCACCATGGAGGCCTTGGCTACTTTGACGCGCCACTCCGCGCAATCTGCTGCACAGTTGCGTCAGGGTGAACGCATCCAGAGGCTCTTTGCCAGCTTGCAGGAGTTCGGAAGCCCAACAGTGGCTCTTCTGGACACCTGCTTCATGCTGGGCTACGATGAAAGTGGCCACTTGTTGCTGCTGCCCGAGGTGATGCTGCAGTTGCTCAACTGGGTGCCAACGCTGCAGGAGCAGGAGCAGCTACATGTGACAAACCTTGTGCTCAAGGGCTGCACCGACAACTATGGAACGTGAGTGGAGTGACTATTATAAAAACTATAGATAAGTAATACATTTTATAATCATTCAACAGAAAATCTGTAGCTTGCGGCAGTCATATTATCAAGGCTGTGTGTGGTTGCCTTCTGAAAGCTGAATCTCTGGCCGAAAACTGTGTCCAGAATCTCATCAAACTGATAGAGGAACTAAGCAAGCTCAGTATTGTGCCCGCTGAGCTAAAGTGCATCTTTATGCTGTTGCGTCAGGGCACAAAGTTCCCGCAGAACAAGCAGCTGCAGCAGGTACAACTCACTATTAACTAATATTATTCGTTTTATTTAAATAATTGATTTTTTCAGACTCTAGTGGTGATTGCCCTGCAAAGTTTGAGAGGCAGCAACTCCTGCGCCCAGTACTTCTCAATCGAACAGCCCACCGATGGGATTCTCGTGCCGGACATTCGAAACTGGACCATCTCCGGTTCGTACGGCTTCATCTTCCACATTCTGGTGCGCTTCAATCAGCTGAAGGATCAGTCCAGTAGTCGACGCATGCTGCTTGCACTGCAGACAGCCAGTGGCAGTGGATTTGAGGTCTTTGTCCAGCCCAATGGAAATGTTGTGGTGGCTGCTTTGACCAGGCGGGAGTACCTTACATCCTCCACGGCCACAAAGACGCTGATGGATGGTCAATGGCATTACCTGACGGTAGCCATAACTCCACCAAAGCGACCCTTTTCCTATAGTCAAATCAACATCTATGTGGATTTTGTACAGAAACTCAGTGCCACACTGAAAGTTCAGGCGGTGAACGAACCCTTCACCCACTGCTCCATTGGAGCTGCGGTGGCACCACCACAACCAGGCGAAGTGGCCAAGGCTGGGATAATGCCCAGGTCCTCATCGCAGGAGAGTGGATCCATCTACAAGGGAATGCTGCCCAGTTTATTGGAAAGAACCCTATCGGCAAATGTAAGTGGAACACATTTTATTTGTAATTTTCCTCGTCTTACTGAAATTATACCTTTAGGTGTCCAACTACTTCACCCTGCCTATGCGCACACAGACGGCTTTTGATCCCAATGTGAAGAACTTTCCCATCGGCATGCAGGACACAGTGTTTGGGGAGCAGACTTGCCTGCATGGACATCTGGGCGGAGTACTGCTGGCCGATCCCACCACCAGCCTGAAGACCATCTTCGATGCGGGCTCCAATTTCAGTTCGATCTTCTCGCAGGACAATGATCTCCTCGAGCTCAACTCTCGCTTCGTTTTCTGCTATGCCCCGGGAGCAGTGTGGCATGGCACCTGCCAGGATCTCATACCGGGCGGAAAATATCCGGGAAGGATCAGTGGTCAGCACTGCAAGGTCGTCAAGATCCAGGAGACAATCAACAGCATCGGAGGCATCAGTGCAATACTGCCCATTCTGCACAGGCTGGTGAGTTCGGAGCAGGCGGCAGACATCTCGATTGGCAGCGTGAGCGAGGAATCCTTGTCGTGCGCCCCAACGCCATCGGCCGAGGAGTTCACCGACTGGGAGATGCTCTCCTCGAACTCGTACACCGAGTGGAAGATGCTGCAGCATCCGTTAGCCAGCTTCCTCTGCCTGCTGCGCTACCTCACGCACGAGCACGAGACGAACCAGGAGCAGCTGCTGAGTAGCGAATGCCTAGCCATTGTGGGCACAATGCTCCAACGCTGTCCACCCGCTCTGTTCGATGTGAACGCCCTGATGGCCACCCATCTGCTGATGGAGTCGCTGCAGGGACACAAAGCGGAGGCGGGCGGTCAGCTCCTGGATGCATTGTACGCTCACATTGTGTTCGACTTTGCTATCTGGTCGCGACTGCAGTTCCAAATCACACTGGGACATGCCCAGTACCTAAGTGCCATGATCAAGAATGACAGGAAGTTCTTCCGCAAGCGGTATGGCGTACAGTTTGTCCTGGACGTGGTGCGTCAGTACTACTCCACGCCGGACAGCATCAGCGATGACGATGCCAAGACCATTCGGGCCACGCTTTTCGGCATCATTCGGTTCTATCTGCAAAAGGAGGTGAACATCAAGGAGGTCAATTCGATGGTGGCCTTTCTGGCTTCAGTGCGACAGGATGTGGTTCTTGTGGAGTTCCTCGAGATGATGACCTTCTATGTGCGCGGCAAGAACTGCAAGGATCAGATGGTTCTTCTCCTGCACGAACCCCAGTCCGCCAATCTCATCTACAATTTCTTTGTGGACAAGAGCTACAACAATGAGATCCAAGAGGCGGCCATAAGGGTGAGATTGTTTACTCGATTAATGTTAACAAGTTGCTTACACTTTCTTTTTCTAACACCAGTTTATCAGTGGACTATTGGCCACCTCGCGGGTGCATCAGAAGTACAAGCAAGTGCTCCGACTGTACGACCAGGCCACCGAGCAGAGCATGTTCCCTGGCTTCTTCTCCTTCATCACACCCATGTCGCTTAGCTCTACGATCCTCTTCCATTTGGTAGATGAAATGCTGGGCCTGCAGCCGGACTACGCAGGTCTCATCTTCCTCGTCTATCACGTGAGCAGCTGTGATTTGCCCGTGAAACTGGAGATAGCCAAGCGACTGCTGCAGACCACCTTCGTCAAGCAGCAGTCCACGGTGGCGATGGCCAAGCAAACGGGTTGGCAGGAGTCCATTGCCCGCCTGCTCATTCGCAAACCCATCACCAGTTCGCCACCAGACGAGGAGAAGCGACGCAGCTTTGGCATTAACTTGGATGTGCTGCTCGAGGATAACTCAAGCTTCCTGGCCCAAGCAGATCTTATTACGTTCTCGGAGCAGGAGATTGGCTTGGCCCAACTTCAGCAGCAGCAACAGGAGGAGCTGAGCGACAGTGGCCTGATACTCAACGAAATTCAGGCCAGTGTTTCCGAGGCAGCCACTGTCATCGAGAGCGAAATTAAAGGTAACTTTATTACTCTATCAGTATTTATTAATTAAGAAATGTATGAACATTTCAGAACTGGCTGAATCCGTATCCGGAGCTGTGGTTGAAAATGCCAGCAGTTTGTTCTCGGTCATTCGGCAGACCACCCATGATCTGCAGGACACCTTAGAGTCCTTGACATTGGGCAGCTCCACGGACACTGCCGATGGCGCCCAGACGCCCTCCATACAGCGTGAGGAATCCCTAAGCTCGGACAGTTCCACACAATCCCCACATGGACCGCCCAAGAAAAGCGACTCCTTGGAGGTAAAAATAACTTTTGCTTTATAAAAAAAAGTATATAATTGATAATTTCCTCCTTAGAGCACCTCTGCTTTTGACTTTGTGGCCGATGGCGATGTGGACACCGAGGAGCAGTTGGTTTATCTAGTCTCAAACACACTCTTCAATATTTTCTGGCGCGGTATTCCCAACGATCATCCGCAGTGCTGGCAGGAGCGTGGTCAAGTTTTGGGTTGCATTAACTTGTTGGCTTTGAACAACGAGCTGATCACTTCGCATCTCTCACTGCGACTCCGGATTCTTGAGATGGCCGTGCAGGCCTCACTCTTCGACCTTTCGGAGCACGGCAGTCAGACGCTGGTCAACCAGGAGAATGCCTCGCACATCCTGCGCATGGTTTACGAACTGGTGGTCCTGGGCTCCAACGAGGACGAGTCCAAGAAGTGCTCCACCAAACTGCTGGACGGTGTGCTGGCCCTGCTGGACGCCCTGATGATTTTCCAGCAGGGATCCTCTGACGACTGGTCGGACATGATTCGATTGTGCCTGGGCCTGCTGCTCAAGTGCTCACATCACCCGAATCCTGGCATTGTGGCCATGGCCACGGCCAAACTGCATGCTATCCTCCAAAGTCGTTCTACTGAGGATCCAGCGGAGCTCTCTTACCTTTTGTACAGCATCAATAGGGCGTTGGATAATGCCATCGAGGGTGGGTTTTAAAAACATATTCTATAACTTTACTCACACCTTACTAAATGTTTCATTCATTTTTGCAGTTGGCAACCCGGAAGAGTATTCCTTTTTGATGCCCGTGATGAAAGCCCTGCTGGAGAAATGTCGCTTTGCCTTCAATTTGGACTCCACTCTACCAGATCTGCCTTCAACTTCCTCTGGTCCTGTCTTCTTCAATGATTTCCAAATGTACAGCACCAGCAAAAAGTGGAGGAACTTTATTGAACGCATGGTGAGTAATATAATAGGTATTTAAATTTATTCAACATCTTAGCCTAGTTTGCAATACAAATAATAATAACCTAAGGCTAAAGTCTAAGTACTAGTTAACCAAGTCTTTAAGCTAATTCAGTTGAGAACTCAGTATAGTTTGTGGTTTTTTGGCAAGTTCTGACGCAGCCCATGGAGATTCCGCTCCATTTCGCGATCGCCCAAGGGGCTCTTGAACAGCGTCGTATCGAAGACGCCCTTGGTGGTCCGCTTGGCGGTGGGTGCTCCTCTGCCGGGATCCGCTGGCTGCAGGGCCAGCGGCGACACTGGTCCATGATTCCTCACATAACCGGGGCGAGTGGGTCGCGAGCCACGTACTCCGGTTGTGGGTGAGTACTGCTGCCGGGTGGGTGGTGCAATGGTGCCATCGTAGTAGCTCTGTGAGTGGGATTGTTCAATCCTTACGCTCGTGGTGATGGGATGATCAGAATTCACGGGTTGTGGATTAGTGCGATACCGGGAGGCGCCACGATTTCTACTCCTTCCGGTAGTGGGTGTTTCCGGAGTACTGGTCACTACAGTGGGTAAGAAGGCCGTGCGGGTGGTGCTGCTCCTGCCCCTCATGGGACTCCAAGGTGCCGCCGTAGTCGATGTCGTCGTCGTAGTTGTGGGTGTCACAAAGTTAAAGAAGGTCTGCTTGCGCTCCACAAAGTGTGAGCTATTCGCATCCGTATCCGCGTTCTCATTCGATTCCCCTGAATGCCCTGAATGGCCATCCGCATCGTAGGCCTGCTGGAGTTCAGGAACATCGAGAGTATGCTTTGCGGGCACAATTCCTGCGCTGGGCTTACGCTTCCTCTTTCGCCGCTTGGAACTGCCAGCCGCATGGACATCTGAAGCGATTTCATTGTGATCGGGTGAGGAGGCCAGAATGGGCGGATACGACTCCTGCTCATCCCGAGTGGAGGCTTCGAAGGGCACCGGATCGTAGATGGGCACTTCGTAGCTGGATTTGGGAAAGTCAAAGCTAGGGAACTTGTGGTGTGGATTCAAGGGCAACTCCTGCGAGGGTGGAGCATAGTCATCCTGTGGATAGCTCTGTATGGTATGGGAATCGGAGGATATGTAGTTTGTGGGAGGATGCTGAGCTGGTTGGTCGTAGGTTGATGAAGGTGGCTGATGTTGATAGCTGTTGGAGTGATCCTGAGCAGGTTGATCATAGCTGGAAGAGGGATGTTGTGGAGGTGAATGATCATAGCTGGATGAAGGATGTTGCTCTGGATGATTATAACTGGAGGAGGGATGTTGAGGAGGCTGGTCATAACTGGAGGAGGGATGTTGTGGAGGTGAATGATCATAACTCGAAGAAGGATGCTGGACAGGCTGCTCATAACTGGAGGAGGGATGCTGAGGTGGCGCATAGCTATTGGTTGAAGGATGCTGGACAGGCTTCACATAATTATTAGACGGTGGCTCAGCGAATCCATCCTGAGATGGCGATGGATGAGGTGGCACATAGCTCTGCTGGTGATTTTGCTGATAGGATGTGCTAATCTCAAAAGCGGGCGGTGAATAGGCAATCTCAAAGTTGGAACCATGTGTCGTCTTCTGTTTCGGTGGCTCGGCAAAGTTCTGATGATAGCCCACATTGGGGATCTTCTGCTCATAAATGGAATACGAATCGGGAGCTGGCAGATCCTGATGCGGATAGCTGGGAACGGGTGCCGGAGCAGTGGGCACTCCGTAGCGAGTGGCTGGCGGATGGGCCGGCGGAGCAGGAGGTGGCGGTGGCTCATAGTGCGAGGCAAAGGAGTGATCCGGCTGGAAGCTCTGCTGCAGCGGGGGCAATCCGTACTTCTGGTGGGGAACGTGTTCATGGGTGGTCACCAACCCTAAATCCAGGCTGGGAAACTTGTGCGCCCCATAGAGATCGGGTTCCGTGTCGTGGTTATAGAAATCCAGATCCATGGACTGCGCTTCGTAACTCGAAGTGGGTATCTTGAAATCCGCTCCATCGAACTTCAGATGCTGGAAGTCATCGAGCGAGAAGCTGGGCTCCTCGATATGTTGTGTTGGAAACGAGGGCTTCGAGTAGCGAATGTGTGGTGGTGGTGGTGGTCCGTACTTGAGCTTCGGATGACCCTTGGTCCGTCGCCGCAACTTGGAGTGCTTGACCACGGCAAAGGGCGGTTGTCGTCGATACCGGATCAGTTTCTCCGCCGTGGGCACCAGCTCCGTCTTGGGCACCAGCTCCGACTTGGGCTCCCGCTCGACACTTGCTGTGGCATTCGATTGTTCGCTCAGGGCGAAGGGCAGCCAGACAGCCAGCTAAAAGGGGGAAAGGGGCAGAAATATAAGAGGCAAAGGGTGAGTGGGTTAATCTTCCGCAAAAAAAGAAAAAATGTCATCAGACACATAAACTTTCTCCCACCCAAACTTAAATGCTGTCATCTCTGTGTGCTCGTGTCTTATGGTGGCGCCAACCTTTGACTTTCCAACTTAGACTCACTGCTGACTTCCGCCTCAGTGCCTCACTGCCTCTCTGGCTGATGGCAACCAGTGGCAATCGAGTCACGAGTCACGAGTCTTGCTCGCCAGGCTCCTCGTAATTGTTGCATCGACTTTGGAGGCGACTTTGCCGGCTGGCTGGTCTCACGCAATCCAGCCAATCGGGGAGGAGCTGGGATTGGGTGGGGAGGTGGTGCAACTGGGCACCCGAAGGAGCCAAGCATTGAACCTGATCGTCGCCAGGTTCAGGTGTGAGCGCCAATCCATTTGCAGCTGCTTGTTTTTTGATATTTGGCCATGACTTGTTCGGCTTGCTCTCTCAACAATGTTTAAAATTATACCTTATACCTATTGAAAATAACATAGTTTAATAAAGAGTTTTCTCTGTCAATATCTGTTTAACCGAAACTTCCTATACTTGTTATAATTATTGACAAAAATATTACTTATTTAAAGCAATAATGAAAACTAATTAGTAACTCAACATTTCAATAATATGAAATTCTTATTCTTGCCATAAACTATAAACGGCATTTTCTATAAATCTCAATATCAATATTAAGTCATTACCCACATTTTACTAAACTATTAAAAATGATTTAGTAATGAATTTTGTGTTTCTTCAAAAATTCTTTAGAAGACTTCACATCGTACTTTACTTTAGAATTTTCTTCATGATCGCACAAAATGTGCTTTTATTGATAGGGTTTTTTGGCAAATTTAATTGAATTTGATGAAATTAACAATGCTTTCAAAAATATATTACATTATATTAGATAGTGTAATGTCTAGATACATTTTATATTAGGATGGTAAAACAATAATCAGAACAATGATATTTATCTAACTTGCTTTTATTTGTTATTTTTTATTTAAATCAAATTTATGTTATTTTCTTGTACACAAAAGCTTTACACCTTCTTAGAATCCTTTTTTTTTTAAAATTAAAGTTTTGTTATTACACTTTTTATAGAGCCCCCCTGCGACAGCACACATGAGATGGCAGCACAATTAATTCACATATTATTTAATCGCTTACAAAACAGGCCGAAAGCCAAAACAACTTGCACATTTTGAGCGGTAGACAAAACGCGAATTAAACTCTACGCAGTATTCAGTAGTCGCGTTTTTCCAAAAACAAATTCCGAAATCGAAGCGAACATCAACAGCACACAACTTTCATTGGCGGCGGTCCAGCGACTCCGAATCCAAAAACCAAATTGGAGTTGGAGCTGGAGTTTTTGAACTGAGTTTGAGTTTGAGATGGTGATTGAGATTGAGATGGTGATTGAGATTGAGATTTTCCTAGCGGCGGCTCCCGGTCGGTCACGACTCGTCGGACTTTCTTTCGGCAACTGAGCTGACCAGCAAGAAAGTGGTCTGGTTTTGTGGCTCGAAGAGGCGCAGCTGGAACCAGTCGAATGACAAAGCGGCGTCGCTGCCGATGCACCCACCAAGGCAGAGATTTTACCAGAAATATTTTGCACCTCCTCTCTTTTATTTTGTATTTTTGTTGTATTTTTTTGTTGTATTTTATTTTATTTCATTTGATTTAATTCGTGTGTGTGCCCAGTGCCTTGGAACGAGCGCTGGATTCGCTGGATGGCTGGTGGATTATGCAAAGAACCTCCCGCCGCGATAATACCTTCACTTGCGCAATGCGGATGCCTCCTGGATACGCCACATATATATATATTGCCAGATATCTGGCCAAGATAGACGATTAAATAAACCCCAAAATAAACAGCTATTGAGAGGGGATTGCGTCTAACTGGTTTGCACAACAACTGCAATCGAGTGCTTCCTGTGCCCGCGGCTCCATGCTCCATGCTCAATGCTCCATGCACATTGAACTTGAACCTGACCGGACGTGACTTGAACTGGGAGTGATCTCCTCCAGATGATCGCCTCACTGCCAGCAGATGGAACTCGAACACGCACGAAGACTGCCCCTGAATCGAACGAAAGCGAAAACAAATGCAAGCTGCCATAATCGTCAGTCTCGATACACATTACAATTCGCAGACTGAAAGAAAAGATTGATTGATATAGACAGATATAAGATATGGTGATCACAAATAAGATAAATATTTTTAAAATATTCAGGGCAATACTCTAATGGCTATGTATCTAAAAATTTTAATACATTCTAAAAGCATATCAAAATCATATTAATTTGTAAATAATTGATATGATTTTAATATGATTAATTGGGACATTTGGTTTTTACATATTCAGGGAAGGTAGTCATATGATTTTGATTAAGTTCATCTATTTTAGTACGTTCCAATACCTCTACATGTTTATAGAATTCATGGTATTTAGAGGCAATAATGATGTACAGATACTCATGAATATTACATTTATTATTAATAAGCAGTATTTATATAAACAACTCTAGTAGTTATGTTTTCATATAGAGTTATGCAATGGGATACATATTATCATGGTATAGAGGCAATTATGACATACATTTTGTCCTTAATATTACATTTAATATTAATATTATGATTATGATAATGTTTAAACAGTTTTTAAAGTTCTGTTTTAGTAACTTACTTTTATTTATAGATCTTATTTCAAATATAAAGCCTATAGGAATTCATATTTATGGAACAGTTTCTTTTTGTGTACTGATCTCGAGTTTCCACACTTGCAGGTGAAGCCGCTGTACGATCGCTACCAGCGCGACATTGAGCTGCACCTGTGGGAGCCCATCAATCGCTTCTGGGCGGAGTGCTACGAGGCCTGCAAGGCGGCCTCCAAGCAGAGGGCTTCCAATCAGACCGAGAACAGGCGCCTCTTCCAGCAGAAGATCTACATGCCGTGGAAGGTGCGCCAGGTGGAGGAGATGCAGCGTCTGCAGGCGGCTGCACTGCATCACAAAACGACAGACAGTCACATACGGAAGCGGTGGAAGACCGCCAAGCGTTTCTTGTACGGCCCCCGCGGACCCTGGTACACTGGGTAAGTTTCAAGCCCATTAAATTATTTTTACACAGGGAGAACACACAAATTTCTTTACATTGTTGCCTTCTCAAAATTGAGTTACTGTTCGACTTTAATCGTACTATAACAAACCTCTGTTTCGAAAATTATATAAAAGGTTACTTTCAATGAATCATTATACCCTTGCAGAGGGTATTATAATTTCAGTCAGAAGTTTGCAACGCAGTGAAGGAGACGTTTCCGACCCTATAAAGTATATATATTCTTGATCAGCATCACTAGTAGAGTCGAACTAGCCATGTCCGTCTGTCCGTCCGTCTGTCCGTCTGTCCGTCTGTCAGTCTGTCCGTCTGTCCGTCTGTCCGTCCGTTTATATGCAAACTAGTCTCTCAGTTTTAAAGCTATCTGCATGAAACTTTCCCAAAAGTTGTCTTTCTATTGCAGGTAGTATATAAGTCGGAACGAGCCGGATCGGACGACTATAGCATATAGCTCCCATAGGAACAATCGGAGAAATAAATGAAAAAAAATTATAACATTTCTGTTTTTTAATGTTTTATCTAGTTCTTCCACATATAGCAATGGTTATATATTTCAGAATTATGGTTTAAATTTCATCAAAATCGGACGACTATAGCATATAGCCCCCATAGGAACAATCGGAAAAATAATTGAAAAAAAATTATAACTTTGCTGTTTTTTAATTTTTTGTTTTGTTCTTCGACATAAAGCAATGGTTAAATATTTCAGAATTATGGTAAAAATTTCATCAAAATCGGACGACTATAGCATATAGCTCCCATAGGAACAATCGGAAAAATAAATGAAAAAAAATTATACCTTTTCTGTTTTTTAATTTTTTGTTTAGTTCTTCGACATTTAGTAATGGTTAAATATTTTCGATTTACGGTTTAAATTTCATCAAAATCGGACGACTATATCATATAGCTCCCATACAAATAATAAAAATATATAAAAGAACAATCAAATAATTAAGCTGCAAATCGTCATAGCTTCAATGTTTTTAAACATATACGCAAGTAAATCATAATTTTAATGTTTTCAAAAATATTTAATTCTTGCGATAGCTGCAAGGGTATATGAACTTCGGCTTGCCGAAGTTTGCTTTCTTTCTTGTTTTAAAACCCATTTTAATGCAGATTCTTAGAGTATTAAACCAAAAACATTTAGGGGTATATCTCTGGGAAATCGTTTTTCAAACATTTAAAGTCAAGAAAAGTTCTATGTCTTGTACTTAGTTTTTTAACTTAATTAAATAAACGCATTTTTCGGAAAATAGAAAATATAAAAAACAAACTTTTAGGGATGTATATCTGGGAAATCGTTTTTTCAACTTTCAAAACGGAGGGTATTATTTTTCAATCCAATTTAAAACTTCAAGATTATTCACTCTGTAAACGTCAGCGAGCCCGCCCCGATTCCATTATGAAATGACGCGAAATTCAGCATTTTAATTGCCCGCCTCGCTGTTGTGGCGACAATTGTAATCGAGCGTGCCAACGTTGTGTGTGCGTGATCACTTAATCACCCGGAGGCACACACACTCGGAGTCTCAGACACCGCTAGGCCACTCGAAGACTCAAACACGGCCAGAAGTCGCCGCGCTTTGTGTTAATTTCACTTCGAAATGCAAACAAATCCCTCTCAATCATTAAAGTCTTCAGCAGAGCCACCAAAGACACCAAAGCCACCAAAGCCAAGTCGTCATCATCATGATCATCAACACTCTCCACTTGGTGGTAACCACAGTACGTTTAGTAGGTTGTTGCTGCCCGTGTTCCACTGCCACAATGGGTGAAATCCGTCAAAACAATGCCACAAATCGGAGATAATCTGATGTAGATTTAAATCTTATTTACATTTAATCGTGTGTTTGATTTTAGTGGTGAGATTTTGAGTTTATCATATCAGGTTTGGCATAAACTGGCAGTTATTAATAACTTTAAAAAAGTTATACTATTATTAACTGAGGCCAGAAAATCTCTGCAAGCTTTCATCAGTTTGACTGGCTTTTAACTTCAAATTAATTTTAAAGCTGTCTGTAGAAAAAGGTTATTCTCAATATAATAAAACAGTCAAATCCTTTTTATAAATTTAAAGGAAAGCTTAATACTTTAAAATATTGTTCTATTTAGTATTATTTTAAAAAGCTTAAGCAGATTAAAATATGCATATTAAGTTCGAAAACTGAAACATGAGAATGATATCAGTTTTATTATTATAATGAAAAGTTAAAAAAAATGCTATACCTTAAAAGGCTGTACTAATTGTATTTAGAAAGGCAAAGGAGATTAAATTGAATAAATAGAATAAATTAAGTTCTAATACTAAAGTCTTTTTAGGATTTAAGGATAATTTAAGTTATTTACTACATTTTACTTATAAACAGTAACTGAAATTTTCCTTCCATATTCCTGCTGCGCTCTTCCATTGCCCTTAATTTTTGTTAATACCCCAGCAAAGTTTTGGGCCCATTGTAACACCTGCTGTTTGGTGTTTGTTGTTTGGTGCTATTAGGTGCTGCAGCTCGTCTTTTGTCTTACGCTTTCGCCCATGTCTTTTGGAGCGGCCCCTCCACTTTCCCGCCCATGCCGTATCGCTATCAACATTTCAATTTAATTTTATTAAATCATCAAAAGCGTTTAATGTCGAATGCAACACAAAGGCCCGTCGCATTATGCAAGTGCAAATGTAACGAAAACTCATTATGCGATCCATAAATGTTTTACATAAACAAATATGCACATAATTGAATTGAATGGTGTGCAGCCACATGCAGATGTGCAGACGAGGTGGGGTTTTGGTCGTCGCCATGGGCGGATGGAGGTCAGTTCTTGGACGGATCGAACGGATCGAATTATCCCAATCCAAAGCAAATTGAAAGGGGCGCGGTAAATGGCAATCAAATATCCAGTTTTCCATTGTGCGCAAGCTGGCCGGTTGCCAATTACTCGATCGGATCGATTGGCAATCGCTGCGGAGTGTTCTCCAGCTGAGCCCATAATTCATTTCATTTAGACCACTTTGCATTGACGCTCGAATTACGCAGTTTTGTGTGGTGCGTGGTTTGGGCCTTGAGCGATTAGCTTGCGCTCCATTGACGGCCAAAGTTGCAGCAGCAACTGCAGTTGGTAGCAGTAGCAGTGACCCGTTCAGTTCAGGTGGGGCTTGTTCTGTTCTAAGGTCGAACCGTTCACGGGGAAAAAAATGGACAAAAAGTCAGAAAATTAAACAACATGTCCCAAAATTAACATGAACTGCATGTATTGCCAAAGAAAAAAGGCCTATTCGCCACTGACTTGTTGCCTATTTGGTTCTAATAACATCGATTAACATTCAATGATTTAGAATTGAGCTTAACTTTAATAATTGTAATCATATTAATAGCTCTTTTAAACAATTAAATATATTTGTTCAACAAAATAATATATTTCTCGTTTTTTATACGTAGTTAATAGCCTACATATGTTTAATCAAATAAGTAAGGATTTATTTTAAACAATTTATATTTCAGCAAAGATTTCAACTGAAATTCGATTATGAAAATGTTAATGAGCTTCTTGGTTTCTATTTTTTAAATTCTTCATAACCATACATTTAATACAAGTCATCTAAGTTCGTTATAAGAGTCCTGAATATTTGATTCTATGCAGAGCATTATATATTAGCGGATAAACAAAATTAAATGCTTGAAGATAAACGTAAATACTCGTTTATGAACCTATTTTTGTGTTTTCATACAGATACACTCAGAAAAGTAATCAAAAATCAGGGAGTTTCATTAAAGTAATTATGAGCTCAATAAGACTAAAAAAAATTTACTTGTGACCTTGAATATATGCCCTCGTGTGTCAATATTAAATCCATTATTACTCAGATGTCTCTGATTTTTGCTGGCTTTGTAAAGCTTATTTACTTTTACTTTAATTATCCCCGTTAATCTAAAAAAAATATATATATCATTAATTAATTCATAATTTTCCCAAAAGAAAACTGCATAACTTTCCATTTGCATAGCTTCGGTTCGTTTATTGCAATCTCGTTTCGTATTCTGCGAGTTCTACTCGAGTGCACAGGCTCGGATTAAATAAGAATTGAAACGGGGATTGTAAGTTGGGGATTATAGAGTTTTTATCGCGGTCAAACAGCCTTAAGATTAAAAAGACAAGAAACAAGAAAATGAAAGGCCTCGACAATGTGTGAGTGTAGATGAGGGGACATTGGATCCGTATACGGATACGGATTTGAATCCGTTTCCAATCCGCCGTCCGTGAATTCGTATGTACATATTTCGATAGATGGCTTTCATTTCAACTAATACTACAACTACTATCGACTACGATCGGCCCGTGGCCGGCACTCAACTGGAGGCCACGTGGCAGGAGAAGTTGGTCGCGATGTGTCCATTGTTCGGGAGCGGCAAGAGGTCGGCATTTGTCGTATATCTCAATCCGTTTGCGTTCGATCCGTTGACTTAGTGGTAGCCCAGGTGCGACAGGGCGGGCAGAGCGGGCAGGGCCAGCTTCGGCAGGGCCGGTCCATAGCCATGTCCGTAGGCGGGGGCCAAAGCCGGTCCGTATCCATGGGCCAGGGCGGGACCGTAGGCGGGGGCCAGGGCAGGAGCATAGGCGGGCACCTTGGCCACCAGGGGGGCGGCATGAAGCAGCGGGGCCGGGGCCAGAACCTTGGCCACCGGAGCCACCGCCTTCACCACGGCTCCCTCGCGGTGCACTACTGCGTTGAATCCGTGCACCGGATCGGCGGTGTACTCCACAATACGGCGGGTGCCGTCGGCTTCGATCAGGGAGTAGGCGCCCTGCACCACATCACCGCTGCGGCTCTCCTGCTGGCTCTTCACATCGCCAGTGGATCCATCCTGGGGGTACAATTTAGAAATAAGAAATTAGGAGACCAAGAAACCATATTATTTTGAGAGTTAGTTAATTTCTTAAAGGTTTGCCTTATTTTAAAACAACCAAATCTTTTGGGAAGAAAAAATTACTTTTAAAATTATAATTAAATATTTAATTTAATATTAAAATATTTTCTAATTTTTTTAAATCAAACCATTAAATTTACAATAAGTTTGCCATGAGTATTTATAGAACATTTTTCTTATTTTACAAAAAAGGTTAGATGTTTTATAAAAAAGTGGGATTTAGATTTAGACAGACGTGAGTTTTCATAGAAAACTAAAAAAAAAAAAAAATTGTACACAGAGTTTTGGGCGATCATAAACAGGGTTTTACTATTACTCTCTTAAACATTTTATTAGATAGTTTATGGTTATCTTAAAAAAGTTTTCATAAGTTTTTAAATTTTAAATTCGCCTTACAACTGTTCTGATTAAATCAATAAACACCAAATAAAAATGCAAAAACTCGAAATTATTCATACCAGCTACTTAGGAAAGCAATGGGAGTCTTATGCTGATTAAAGATTTGCATTTTATGAGGTGTCTCAAGAGCAAAGAACTTGTAATTCAAACAATAAGTGACTTGTTTACTTTTTAGAGTTGTCATTGCTGTTTATGTGGTGTCTCAATGAAATTGGAACTGCAATAGAGCACCTTGGTTACGGACAATGGGGTATCTAATTTAAATTTGATATTTGTGAATGCTTTTTATGAGAAGTTTTAAGAGCATAGAACTTTTAAATTTGTCCTTGCTTAATAAGAACTTTTAATTAAAATAAAATACCTAAGTTAAGGACAAATTAAGCACTCATTTCGCAACATGGTAACTCACATGAACGTCGTAGCTGAAGCTGTACTGGGGATTGGGATCGTAGGGCTCGGGGGCGGCCACCTTGGCCACCGCCACCTTCGCCACGGCGGGATACGCGGGATAGCCGAGCGGGGCCAGTCCGGGACCGGGAACGACCACGGCGGAGGACACCGCCACCAGGGCGCTCAGGACGAGGATCAGCTTGTGGGCCATTCTGGATTGCTTGCTTTGGATTTAGATGGAGATATGGAGAACTAGTGAACTGGCGGTTGCTGCTACACGGCTGACAAATGAACTCGATCTGTGGTTCTGTGGCCGTTCGACAATTGCTTTTTATAGGCCTCCCAATAGACGCGAGCCCAAAAATCCGCCACAGCCTCCGCCGCCGCCTGCCACCGCTGGATATTTATGCAAAAAACGCGCAATAAGACACACAAAATAATAAACAACTAAAAAGTGCGCATGCGTGTGGAGTTTATAGCGACTCTGTGTGTTGTGTTGTGTTGTTTCTATGCGAAATACTTGCATCGATCGCGACAAATATAAAATAATTCATTTTTCGCTGCCCATGGCAATCAGAAGGGGGGAGGGGGCGGTGTGCTTATCGAGGGGGGCTACGCATGTCTGGGAGTTTGGGAGGACTGTGCCGGACCAAAGTAAACTGGTCCCACGCCGGCTGACTCGATCGTCGTTCGTCGTGACAAAAAAGTTCAATTCGAAAGCGAATTTTTTGGGTCTAGACCGGGTGGCCGGACGAATCAGGTGTGTGTGGTGTTGTGTGGTGTGTGTGTGTGGTGTGGTCTATGAGTACCTCCCATGTCCCATGTCCAATGTCCCATGTCTCGGCTTTATGGCCACCAGATTGGGGCGAAGCTGCACACGCACCCAGCAGTCGATTGTTGAAAGGTGTGTTTGGGGCACAGCCTTCGAAATTGGCTGGCAGCGCTCCAAGCCGCGCCCACCCAAAAATCTACGCCAGACGCAGTCACTGCACTGTGAAAAATGTCAATTAAATTCTTAATTTTAAAAGGCCACTTTGTTAAGCCAATATCCTTATTTCTTTTTCAAAAACATATGCAAAGTATTCGAAGAATGGTTTAAGCTACACCTTTCTGCTATCTAACTATTTGTAAACAGTCGTAGTATTTAAAAAAAATATTATATTTATATATTTATTATTATTATATATTATATTTTTTTTATTTAAAGTATTATATTTATCATAAAATTAAAACCAACATAAAAATTATTTAAATAAAAAAACTTAGTGAAGCACTTTAAATTATGAAAAATGGATTGCACTTGCTTTATAAATTTAAATGTTCCTTACTAATAATGGTACATTTATCTTTGTATTAATATTAATCAATTTTTTTCAGTGCACAGATTTTGTTCTGTTTCGTCGCTCTGTTGCCATTGGGACAATTTTGCCCATTATCACTAATTTTCAACGCGTACCGCCGCTTGTTAGGCGTTGCAGTCGCTGCTGCAGTTGCAGTTGCAGTTACTGCTGCGATTTCTGCTGCAGTTGCTGTTGCTGTTGCAGTTGCTGCTGCTGCTGCAGTCAGCGCCGGCAGCAACATCTATGGACATGCTCGGGTTGGGGTTTGCGTAATCCAAAAATTGCATCTCGTGCCGATTTTTTACTTTCAATTAAGCTATTGAATAATTTGAGTGCGTGTTGTTGGGCCAGCGAGTGAATGTATTTATTTGGAGTGGAAGAGTTCTTTGGGCGTTGGACAGTTGCGGGGGATATTACCATCTAAGATTGGTGACTTACGTAAGTGGAAATTGGCCTGTGATATGGTTCAGCTTTCTTCTTTTCCTAGGAATTTTGTTACATTTTAAATGACAAAAACAATTTTTAAAAGATTGGTGTAATATTATGTTTTGTTGAACAAATTTGCATTTGACATTTTTAACTACTTATAATAACGAAATATTTTAATGGTAAAACACACTGATTAATTTCAAGTTCAAAACTAAATTGTTTGCATTAATGACACGCATATTTTGATCTTGAAAAAATATCAACTTTATATCTAGTTATTTTGCACTACTTTTTAGTAACTACTAGTATTAATTTAGTTCATTATCATTGACTGAGCTGAGGCCTTGAGCTTGCTGATCAGCTTACTAATTAATAAAATGGATAGGTGTAAATGTAAACTAGTTTTTGGATTTACTTGAGCGAAACACTAAGAGTGATATACTGTATTACACTTTTTATTAATTGTAGGCATTAAACGGTTTTAGACTTGGCGGTTTTTCCAAGTTATGTTTTATAAACTAACTAATAAGCTATATGCAGATGTAAGCAAATCTTAGGTGCATCATTATCTTTGGCTTACTGAATTTATTATTAATGGATATATGAGTGTACAACGGACTAAGGAGCAGACAATAAGTTATGTAAAACCTAGTTAACAAGCAGTGGGTTAAATTCTAAAGCTTCGAGTTCCTAGCCCAGCAGGGGGCCAGCCACTGGAGCCACCAAAGGACGAGGAGCCACCGGAACAGGTCCACGCTGCACCACCGCATTGAATCCATTGATGGGATCGGCGGTGTAGAAAACAGTGCGCAGAGATCCATCAGCATCCACAACGGAGTAGGAACCCTTGACCACATCGCCATCCCGCACCTCCTGCTGGCTCTTACTGTCCCCGGTGATTGCATCCTGGACATTATAGGCGAAGGCGTACTGTGGATGCGGATCCACCTCGGTGTTGAGGGGAACTCCCAATGGAACTGCTCCCGGGAGCAGGGCACACTCAATGGCGGCGATCAAAGCGCAGCAAATTAGGGTGATCTACAGGGAAATTACATAATATTAGCACGGTATTCAAATCTTTACTACCTTTTAAAGCAAGAATTATGATATAAATGATTTATAATACCCTCTTTAAAGATATAGAGGTATCATTCCAATGCGGAGTATTATATTTTCATTTATATCTCCATTATTGATAAAGATATAAAGGAAAATCATATAACATTAGCATAATATTTAAATTTTTACTACCTCCTAAATCAAGCATTCGGATTAATAAATTCATTTTTTATCTTTAAAGATATAAATAAATTATTCCCATGAAGAGGCTGTTATAATATCATTTATATCGTAATTCTTAATAAAGATAAAAAGGTATTCTTTCATAGGATATTATTACTTCTTTATATCACAATCCTTTACAAAGATCCTCTCAACTCACCTTGATCAGGGCCATGACTAGATTTGCAGCTGGATAACTGTTGGTTTTCGTAGTTGGTGTGCTGGTGGCTTGACAATGCTGTCGGAACTGTCTTGGGTTGCCCATGGATCGGGGTTATAAAGGGCCTACCCATTCCCAATCCCACCAAAGACATGCGTCGTGTGGCAACTGCTGCCAAAAACGATTCCATTTGCTGACGTAATGTCCCATTTCGGTACCTGTTCCCCTGCAAAAGGTTTCCCCAATGGACGTGCCAAACAAATAGCGCCCGACTTGCACAATTCTCCCCTCCAATATGAATTGTGATAATCGTAAATATAGTTGACACTACGTGATTGGCATTTAAGATGTAAAGCTTCGAGACTTAGGCTCTTAACCTACCACAACTTTGATTGATTTAGTTTTGCCAGGGAATAAATGGAGCATTTTTAGATACTTTAGACAGTTTGTTAAATTGGAAATCTGAACTTATTAACCCAAGAAAATAAACATTCAAAGCTAGCACTGCACCATATTAAAAGTTTTAAGAATTACTGAATTTTACTTTTGATTCCGATTTGCCAGAAAAAGTTTATGTTTCAACGTAATTATACTCTGTTGAATGGAAAAGTAA
Source organism: Drosophila elegans (assembly GCF_018152505.1). Taxonomy (NCBI): domain Eukaryota; kingdom Metazoa; phylum Arthropoda; class Insecta; order Diptera; family Drosophilidae; genus Drosophila; species Drosophila elegans. The sequence continues at coordinate 5,122,710 of NW_024545578.1, forward strand.
ATGTTTTATCCTTTAAAAATAAATATAGAAACCTATTACAAGAATTCGTGTGTTCTAAAAACAATTCCATATTAAATGTTTTTTAAATTTGCAAACTTTTGTGCTAAAAAAAAGGAAATTAGGTCATTTATAATATATTTCTAGATGAGAAAATCATTTTAAAGGCATCTCATTTCTAAAACTCTTATAAATTCAGAAGATATTTTAAAGCCCTTCGAAAGGTAAAAAATATTGATACAATTTTAGATGTGTCCCATTAAAGTAATTGTTTAATTTTTTTCGTTCTGTAAGGAATTTTTACGATCCTTTACCCAAAATTAAATGTAATTTTCAATGTTTTTCTTTTGTACCGAAACTTTTATTCAGTAAATGCAGATACTAATTCACTAAGATCCCCAGAACGGTATCCCGTGTCCCTAAACGTAGTCTGTGGTGGCGGTAGTGATGTAGTGTCCAATCGTCCACTTCGATCGGAGATGGAGATGGAGTTGCGAAAAGTGGGTCAACAGCGGGTGGCAACAGCAGGCACGTTTTGGGTTGACTGACAGAAAAGTGGGTTAATGTGGGGGCTTATGTGGTGGTGGTGGTGTGTATAGTAATGCATTAGAACTATTCAACAACGGTCCTACAACTAGGCCAGAGGGTTTGTCATCACTGCTCGGTTCACTGCCCGCAGGGGATTAGTGGTATCCACCTAGACTGAGAGCAGGTGCCGAGGCGTATCCAATCTTGGTGATGGCGGGAACGGCGGCAACGGCCACAGCTGGCTTGGCAATGGCCACCGCGGCCACGCCCTTCTTCTCCACCACGGCATTGAATCCATGGATCTTGTCGGCAGTGTAGGTCACCTTGCGAATGGTGCCATCGGGTTCGGCCAGGGAATAGCTACCATGGACCACTCCGTTGACGAGGGTCTCCTCCTGCTGCTTGGAATCGCCGGTGTGGTGATCGGTTACCCCGTACGAGAAGCTGTACTGCGGATTGGGATCGTAGGGCTCGGCAACGGCCACCTTGGCCACGGCCACCGGAGCAGCCACGAGCTTGGGAGCAGCATACGAGATGGCTGGAGCGGCATACGAGATGGCAGGAGCAGCCAGGAGCTTAGGAGCAGCATACGAGATGGCTGGGGCTGCCAGGAGTTTGGGGGCAGCATACGAGATGGCAGGAGCTGCATACGAAAGTCCAGGCGAAGACAGTCCATAGGGATCTACGGGAATGGCCACCGCCGCGGACAGGATCAGTCCCAAGACGAACAGACTCTGGTGGGGAAGATGAAATCCTTGGTTGAGTGGAGCTCATCAGTCACCCCAGTCAAAAGACAACCAACTCACCTGGGCAAACATGGCTGGCTGAAGGATGTGATGGAGGGAGCTCTGTCTTGGCGGTGTCTGCACTACGAGAACTCAGCTCAAATGTGAGATGCATTTTCCGCCAACTCTTCAGTTTTATATTCGCAGCAGCTACTGGAAAACTGACAAAAAAAAAAACAAAAACAAAAAACTGGACAATCTAATGGGCAGAGTGACAATTGCGTCTCATTTGGCGACGACAGCCCGATCTCGATCTCGATCTTGCACCCCAGACCTCATCGCTGATGGCGGATTTCGTGTTTCTGGTGCGGATTTCATCACGAGCGCTGGCTTTTCTCAATGGAATAGCTGGTGCAGTACCACACACCACTCACCGAAATCCATTTGAGTCCGTTCAAGAGCGCCGCCGCTCCAAGACACCATCAACAACCAACAACCGAACAACCAAACAACCAAACACCACACCAGACTCGTTTTCCGCTGACCAATCTGGTTTCATTTTTTCGCTGTTTTTCGGCACATTCTCAGGTTCTCCTAGCCGAATTTTGGCTGATGTAATAGCTGCTGAATGTTGGGACAGTTGCAATTGCCACAAAAATAGTTATGGTAGCTTTAGGTACTCTTAATAATAATAATAATAAATAATAATAGCTCCGTATTTAACTACAACATCTACAGACTCATACATTAAAACTCCAACATTTTAAATATAATTTGTAAACATTATTTTTTAAAGAGTTTAACCAACATAAACTATATTATTGTTTTAGCATTTAGTTTAGTTTAACAAAAATAATATTTTTAATGGTTATTGTTATTATTTTTTCTGCTTTGATATAAAAAATCTCTTATAGAAGAAAAAAAAAGGAACTTTAAATTATTATTATTTTTCCTATCTTGATAAAAAAAATCTCTAATAGAAAAAAAATCAAAATTAATTTCAAGTTATTGCAAAAAGAACGTGCAAGCCACTACGAAAAACTAATTCTTAAATTAAAGTTACAATTGAACAAGTCACAAAAAAGAATTTTCAATGATATATATAAAAGAGCTTAAAAATAACTACCATAATCATTAAATAACAAAGTTGTATGCCTTCATTTAAGTTATGCAGCTGAGTTATGCAGCTTATTACTCACACGCCATGTTGCCTAAACGAAAGCAAATTTAGGCTGGTTCACGTGTCGTATGAGTAATTTTGTTGTTAGGTAACTTCCATGTGTAAAAAGAAACACCCACTGTTAGAGTATCAAAACGAGATCAATCGTTTTGCTGGCCAGCACTCGTTTAATTAGAAAACAAAAATGGCAAGTTTCGATAGTTTTTTTTTTGGAGGAGGAGGAGGAGGAGGAGGGAATGGGCGGTGCGCAGGCGCAATTACGCACTCGCAAACGCATTAGCCCCTCGCCGATCTAATTTTTCCACTTGAGCTGCAACAGCGCCCACTTAGCCACCGTAATTGCCTGCGATCAGGCCAAAAGGCAACTAGCCGGCATTTGGTAGCTTTTTAACCTTGCCCACAATTGGCAGCTAAGTGGCAGTGGCCAATATTCCGTCTACTTTTAATGATTTCTCATCTGAGAGCAGAATCGGTCGATTGAGCAAGGAACTACTTAAATGGCAGTGGAGCATTCCATTCGCTTTGGCCAAATTGGACGACTTTATACTATATATCCAAGCTGGTTTCCGGTGGCCGGCGATAATCTACGCCGACAACCGTTAATGAAATCCCCCAACCCGATGAATAATCCGGCGATCTGCTGCCAAGTTTTTTGGGGCTCTCTCTCTCTGTTTCTCCGGGTCTCTCTGCACCTCTCCGATGTGAATCCGTAGCCAACAAGTCGCAAGGTCGTTGGTTGCATTCTGCAAAAGAGTCACGAACTCGAAAACCAGCCACCAGTTACAGCACGGAATCGATGGGGAATCTTTAATCAACCAATGAGTTAGGCAAATACCAAAGATTCGATATTTTTTGTAGACTATTTGTTGAGAAAAATTATGAAATTGTTGAAAGCAATAGTCTTTTCAAACCAATTTCTTTCTCTAAAACAAAACCAAATAAACAAACTCAGGCAAGAAGGGACTAAACAAAAATTTATTAAATATAATTTACTTTATCAAATATTATTAATTTCATATTCCATTTATTTGGATTTCTACAGAAAATAAACTGAAATTGATTGTTACGCTTCTTCTTAAAAATATTTAATATCGTAAATAAAAACCCAATACAAGACCTTATCAATCTAATCGATATTCCTGGGCCACATTGACCCAGTTTTACATGATAAAGTGAAACCAAAACCCTTTGTGGAGTCAACCTTATTATGTAGAGGTGGTACCTCATTAGCATTTGTAATTGATACCCAATAAAGTGTACCAGAAACTTTCCAATTTATTAAACGGCCATTCCAATCAAGTTTTTTTTTTGTACAAGGTGATTAATATCTTTAAGTTTTATATTCTTGCAAAGACCTTTTAATAATTTGCAAGTGCCAATGTGTGAACCCTTGTCAACCCGAGTTCAATCAAGTGTCTCAATTAAAGTCTCGCGCTTTTTGGTGTAAAGGAAAATTAAAAGCATTGCCATTGGATGGAACCTGCATGACAATTACCGAAAACTACTGCTCCGAAATATAATCAAATCGCATTCACTTTCGATTCGAGCCGAACAAGGCAAAAAACAGTGGCAAATAAAAATGAAAACTTGGTGTAGCCACCGCCGCGCAAGACGGCAGAAAATTGGAGTACGTGCTGCGAATTTGGATCAAAGCCCGGTCACAGACGCAGACGCAGCCAAAAAAAAAAACATAAAAGCTGGGTAGGAAGAGGCCCCAACAAATGGTGATGATGATGATGGTGATGAGGGGCAAGGAGTTGGGACAATGGGTGGCCCCTTACCATACCATACGCAATTGGTACGCAGTTCCCTCAACTGAGCGCCGCATGCAAATTTCGCGAACGCATCTGGGTATAAAAGTCGTGCTTTTTTTGTCCAAGGCATGTCAGTTCATTTTCGATAACCGACGGTGACAATCGCACTAAACCCCCACCCAAGCCTTACAATGAATCCTTTGACGGTAAGTCAAGACTGGACGATCGCCCTTTGTTCAAGAGATTAACCACGATCCTCTTGCAGGTTGTTGCAGTCCTCTCCTCGATGGCCCTGTCCGCTCAGGCTGGTCTAGTGGGTGCTCCCCTGGCCGCTGCTCCTCTGGGTGCTCCTCTGGCCTACTCCGCCCCTCTGGGAGCTGCTCCCTACTTTGCACCGGCTGCCTACTCCGCCGGCCCACTGGGCTACTCGGCTCCGCTGGGATACAATGCCCCACTGGTGGCTGGACCTGCTCCTCTGGTGGCCAAGACCTACGCCGCTGCTCCCTTCGCCGCTGGACCTTTTGCCGCTCCATTCGCTGCTCCAGTTGCCCCAGTTGCTGCCCGCCTGGCTGCTCCTCTAGCTGCTCCAGTTGCTGCTCCTCTGGCTGCTCCCGTTGCTGCTCCATTGGCTGCTCCAGTTGCTGCTCCTTTGGCTGCCCCAGTTGCTGCTCCTCTGGCTGCTCCAGTTGCTGCCCCCGTTGCCGCTCCCCTGGCTGCCCCCATTGCCACCGAGATTGTGGATGCCCATCCGCAGTACAAGTTCGCTTACGATGTCCAGGACACGCTGACCGGTGACTCCAAGACCCAGGAGGAGACCCGTGATGGTGATATCGTGCGCGGATCCTACTCCCTGATCGAACCCGATGGTTCCCGTCGCATTGTGAGCTACTACGCCGACTCCATCAACGGATTCAACGCAGTGGTGCAGAAGGATGTGCCTGTGGCTGTGGCCCCAGTGGCTCCAGTTCTGGCCAAGACCGTGGCTGCTCCCGTGGTGGCTGCTGCCCCAGTGGCACCTGTGTTCGCCAAGACCCTGGCTGCTCCGATCGTTGCCTAAGGAGGAGGAGCAAAGGAGCTGAGGAAGGATTGACCCCAATTCGACAAAGGACTTTCATCTGTACATATTCGATTAATCATTGTCGAACTCTAAAATAACTTTCATCGCAAAACCCAAAATAAAAAAAATTCTGAAAACAAATTATTGTATTCTTATAATTAATAGAAATAATTAGTTATTTACAGATTGTAAGTTTAAAGTTATAAACTCAAGTTAGGGATAGCACTCGTAGCTAATTTGGCTTTTGACAAATATTCAATAGTTTTACTTTTATTTAAGTTAGAAATTCCTGAGATTTTTATTCTTTTAAACATTCCTAAGGATCTTAAGATCTTTACAATGTCTATACAATTATGGATTTATTGATTAGTTTTATAGAAGATTTTCTAATAAATGTATTTTGGTTTTTTTCGTAACATTTTCAGAGACTTGGATGAGGAGTTCTGGAAACTATCGCCACATGAGAACGTGGCCCGAATGCGTCTGAAGTTGGAGCCCCAATTATATCCAAATAAACACGAGAATGCAGCCAATCTGCGCGACAATGCGACCAGTGCTTATGACACCAAGTAAGCCTTTACAAACCTTAAAAAGAATACTCTTATATAAACCTATAACTATTTAAACCCCAGGGAAATCTCTGAATTTGACTCCACCATCAAGAATGCTGTGGTGCGTGATTTCCTGGCGGACGACGAGAGTTCGCAATTGGAGGAGGAACTGCGTCAACTGATCGACACGCAGGCGCAGCAGGATGTGGCCCTGGAGAAGCTAGTCATGTCACAGGACTGTGAGCTGATCACGCTGATGACAAAAGTTAAGGGACGCATTGAGGTCAACCAGAGTGTGTTCACCTTTGTGGATTTGAGTCCACCAACGGACGATGGAGCCAAACACGACTTTAGGTTCTCCACCAACAAGATACGCGAAGTGCATCTGAGGAAGTATAACCTGCGCCGGAGTGCTCTGGAAATCTTTCTGGTGGATCAGACCAGCTATTTCCTTAACTTCACCACAAAGGTGGGTTCCTTAGCTTAGTAAAATATTTAATAAATAAAAATAATTGTTTATTTGTAGACTCGCAACAAAGTCTTTACCAAAATTGTGGGTCTGCCGCTGCCAAATATTCTCTATGGCTCGGGAAGATCGCCGGCTGAGCTGCTGAGAGCCTCGGGACTTACCCAGAGATGGATCAATCGCGAAATATCCAATTTCGAATACTTGATGTACCTAAATACTATCGCAGGTAAGGAAAAAACACTTGTCTTTTAAACTAAGTTTTAAAAACGATTTCTTTAACTATTCGCAGGTCGATCCTATAACGATTTAAGCCAGTACCCCGTCTTTCCCTGGATCCTAGCTGACTACACCAGTGACGTCTTGGACTTAACAGATCCCAAATCATTCCGTGACCTATCCAAACCCATTGGATGTGTAAGTTTTACTTTTACTTTTTTAATAAATAAAAGAAGAATTTAATAGTATGATTAACCCCCATAGATAAACCCCAAAAACGAGGCCGAAGTGCGAGGCAAATACGATTCCTTTGAGGATCCCTCCGGTGCCATACCCAAGTTCCACTATGGAACCCACTACTCCAATTCGGCGGGCGTGCTCCACTATTTGCTGCGCGTGGAACCGTTTACCTCGCTGCACATTGAACTGCAAAGCGGTCGCTTCGATGTGGCCGATCGACAATTCCACTCGATACCACAGACGTGGAAGCTGCTAATGGACAATCCCAACGATGTCAAGGAGCTGATACCCGAGTTCTTCTACTTTCCAGAGTTCCTCAAAAACATGAACAAGTTAGATAGACTTTAGCACTCTTATGTCAGTGTGTTTAATTCAAATTTTCAATGCAGATTTGACTTGGGCCATCTGCAAATAACCAAAGAAAAGGTGGACGATGTCATACTGCCCGCCTGGGCCAACACTCCGGAGGAGTTCATTGCCATACACCGGCGGGCCCTGGAGTCGGAGTATGTGAGCCAGCACCTGCACCACTGGATCGACCTGATCTTTGGATACAAACAGAAGGGACCCAAGGCAGCCGAGGCCTTGAACGTCTTCTACTATTGCTCTTATGAGGGCGCCGTGGATCTGGACAAGATCACCAATCCTGTGGAACGGGAGGCGGTTGAAGGTGGGTTCATTTAAGGGGTTTTTCTACATACATTAAATACATTTTAGTAATTTTTTTTATTAAAAAAAATTAAATATATATCTTAAAGAAGATCTGCATAGCCATTTTCCATTCTTTAATTTTGTTTTGCAGTGACCAATAATAAATGGTTAAATAGTTTTTTTTTAGTAGTTAAAAAAAAAAATTTTAAAAAATAAAGATTACATTTTTATGTATTAATAAGTTTACTATGTATCTTGGTCAGCGATTCATCTTCAAACTTTAAGGATGTGTCATTAAATAGTTATAATACCAAATAATTTCAAACTCACAAGTGAATATAAACCCCGTATGAAAGTTTTATAAACATTAACTCACGATTTCTTCTATTTTATCTAGGAATGATCAACAACTTTGGCCAGGTGCCTTCGCAGTTGCTTCGAGAGCCACATCCACGTCGTCTCACGCAGGATGAAACCGCTTTGAAGCTGGTGCGTGCCGAGCTGCGGAGGCCGGATCTCACCCAGTTCCTGGACAAGGTGGTGCAGTACGACTGCGAGCTATCCACGCCCAAGGATCCCATCGTGTACCTGAGTCCCCCACGCAGTCCTCCACGCTCCTTCCTCCAGCTGAGTCCCGATGTTCTAGTCAGTGTGTCCAAATCCAGCATTCTGGGCTGCAATTCTTGGCTGTCGTTTGATAAGGATCACGGATTCCTACTGGAAATCGATGCCACTACAGCCAATCTAAAGTAATATATTCTTTTAAAATTAATATTTAGATTAATCTACATTTGTTAGATTTTTTTTAAAGGAACCGAAAGCGGGTGTTTGGACCCTTCCACTCCTCTCAGCCGCCGCACTCACAACTCTTTGCCGTGAGCACGGATGGCAAGCTGCTGTATGCCGGTGGAATCTGGGATAATTCCCTGAGGGTGTACAATCTGAACAAGGGCAAGGCGGTGGCTTCGGTTACCCGTCACTTGGACATCATCACCTGCATAGCGTTGGACAATTGTGGCTCATATTTGGTCACTGGATCCCGTGACTGCACCTGTATTGTGTGGAGCATCCAGTCACAGCAACAGGGTGGCGGTGGCTCCACCAGCAACATTCCAGTTCATGCCTTGACTGGTCAGTCGCATCTGCAGGCAATTACCCAGCTGAACACCCAGAACCACTACTCACCCAAGCCGTTGACGGTGCTTTATGGACATGACGATGCCATCTCCAGTGTGGCTATCTACACGGAGCTGGATCTGGTGGTCTCTGGATCGCTGGTAAGGATCAGTAGCTTCTATAGAAGGAATATCTATTTATGATCTACATGTTATTTCGTTTAGGATGGCACTGTCAATGTGTATACCCTACAAGAGGGTCAATTTGTAAGGACACTCAAGCCCATTGGATGCACGGAGTCCTGCGTACAAATCTCTTTTGTTACCCTTTCCTATCATGGTAAGTTTGAGGTTATTATAATACATAGTTACTGCCTTGCTTTATGCTTAAACTTTGATGGTATTCCCTTTGTTCATCACATTGCAAAAAATCTTCGTTCAAACAGTTTGAGAGACACTGCTGACATCGCCTAAAAGTATGCCTCAAAATATTTAAAATGTTAAACAGATAGTTTTAGGCATTCACCATACGAGTCCAGCTCTTTTAATATAAATTAGTCATGTTAAAAATTTATATTTGTCTATATGTCATTGCATTACCAGTCACATTTAATGCAAATTTGTTTAACTTTAAAGATTTAATTGATCTTTAAAATGTTACAAAATATGTAAATTCAAAATCGAATCCATTCATATGTTTTTTAAAGGTTAGGCTACCATATATGTTATATTAAACTTCTATATTATAGATCGTTCAAATTCCTGTGTACATTTAAATTTAAAAGTTTATGCAGTTAAACTCAAATCTCTCGCATTCTTAAATTCCAAATACCTGGCATGCACTTTCAAAAAGGTCTCCCAAATAGCTATTTTATAAAATAAATATTGTAAAAACCCGATTAAATTCCCCAGCTATTAATCATTGTCATTCCTGTGAAATTTTTAATCAATTTAGGTACTTGAAACCCTCTCAAAAATCTTAATTGACTCAGTGAAGTATTATCGATATCAATATTGTCTGGGGGACTATCTTTAAATTGATTAGGCCAATGAAATGGATCTTGGTTCTCTGACTCACAAGACGGCTCGCTGTTGGTGACCACATTTTGCCCACCTGTAAGCTATAATCTCCGTAAATCAACTCTCTTTCCTGTCCACTCATGGTGCCCCTAATCTTCCGATGAGGCGGCGGCGGCGGCACACTCACGTGCTACTGCGTAGCATTCCCATATTATGTTTGAAGAGGGCGGCAATCAAACAATTTAATCAGCCCTCCCTGCTATCGGCAATTGCCACATAAGTGAGCCAGAGGCAGAGGCAGTGCGACGAGAATCACGTGATTGTGTGGCCATGTGCGTCGCCCCCTTCGGCAGACTACTAGAATACTATATGGTATAGTATGTCCGACTTTGCCCCCATGCACTGCGCGGCTATAGCCATGTATATCTTATCGGGCGGTGCAGTCAGCTAACGCGACAGGCCGTTAATCCAAATTAAAGCGTGCCTAAGGCACTGAAAGATCATAAAGTATACACACCCCCGCAAGGTTAAGACTTTGTCCGCTTGTCGGCACACTAAATGAACGCCTTTGGAATTCCCCAATCCCAATGCCCATTCCTCATAGCAACACTGTCAAGGTATCATTATCATACAAAATCAGGGTCTTTTGATTTTGCAAAAATAAATATACAAAAAAAAACCATAATATATCGCCACCGATGATGGTACGTGCCCGATAACGGAATATAATAATTGCGCACTTGCACCGACTTAAATCAATATATTTACAATTATGTTATGCCAACGATCCATTGGCCGTAATTAACATGCCCATGATTATTGACCCATTATGATGGTTTTTAGAAAAGATTTCATAAGTCACTTGCCGATTAGCATGGGCTATTCAATTCACACTTACTTGACAAATTTTGTATAATGAGTCCTAACGTTTCTTAAAATTAAAATCAGAACATTGGGCTAGAATAATAAAAAGTCTAAATTTCCAATCAACTGGAATTTACAGCTGAAAAATTTTTATTTGGGTCAATTTTCGAAAAAAGGATGATGGTACCTCTTATAAAAAATGCTAAAATTGGCGACCTCCAAAAATAGAGTTTAAATTGCAGTTTTTTGATCAAAACTATGGTATATAATGGTTCAATGATGGAATGCCATACCTCGTTGAATTCGTCATAAAATTTCCAACAAACTGGCATTCACAGCTCAAAAATTTTGGGTTGGATCAAATTTCGAAAAAAATGATGATGGTACCCCTTAAAAAAAATGCTAAAATTGGCGACCTCCAAAAATAGAGTTTAAATTGCAGTTTTTTGATCAAAACTATGGAATATAATGGTTCAATGATGGAATGCCATACCTCGTTGAATTCGTCATAAAATTTCCAACAAACTGGCATTCACAGCTCAAAAATTTTGGTTTGGATCAAATTTCGAAAGAAATGATGATGGTACCCCTTATAAAAAATGCTAAAATTGGCGACCTGCAAAAAATGAGATAAAATTTCTTCCAAAATATGTAAAATAGTGACTATCAACCTTTTTGGGTTAACACAATATTCAATTATTATTTTAATCAGATTATTTATTGACTTTGATTATATAAAAATTTCTTATTGAGAACGACTGCTCCCAAAATATTAACATTCCAAAGATTACAATAATGACTTTCAACCTTTTTGGGTTAATATTATATGGGTTTACCTTAAACATTATTTAAAAAACGAGCAAAACTCGTTTTTGGGGTGTAAAGAATAAAAAATATATTTCCATTACCTACAATTCCACGTTCTTAAAATTAAAATTATTCCGCTGCCTGTACTTAACTTTCATTTTTGTTTGTTATACAATATTTGACTTGTGATAATGCTTATAAATAAATAAGCCTCGAATTTCGTTTGCTTTGCATTCCTATGAAGTATGAAATGCGTCAATCGATGGCGCCAGCTTGCATATCGACTTCTTTTTTCTTTTAAATATGCAGCCATATAGATTCGCTAAGCCACTCGATTTTCAGGCAATCAGCTTGGACATTTTTGGAAATTGATATACTGCCAGTGCCATATAAACCCCATTTCCTTACCACCAGTATATAGGTGTATATACGTACTGTGCATATAGGCACATGCAGCCGGTCGCTTATCGAATGAATTAATATTACTTCTGATTATAAATTCGCAACATCCGGCAGTCAGCGGCTCAGAAATATTGAAACCGAATCGAAAAACGTCAATCCAGTTCAGTTTCCAGGGCAATGATGGGCACTTAATTGCGTTCTTGTCGGGCCCCAATCAATTACATAGCCGCTAATGAAGACCCGATGCCATCCATTGATTGACTATCAGCCCGCAACGAAATCACACATACATGAGTGTATGTATGTACTATAAACATACATACATATACGACGATTCTCTGGCATTAACCCAGCGTCGTTAATGGAATCAAATCAGAAATCAGAAAGGCGAACGAGCCCCGTGAACGAATCGCGCGTCACAGAGTCACACGACCAACCGATCTCCCAATCCCCCCCAATTCTCTTGACCCACCACCGCCAACCCATCCGACGATTCATTCATTTTTTGAAATTCTTAAGACGCAGCACAAAATTTATGAAATAGTTGTAGTAAATTTCGTCGAAAGGCCCCAATAAAGATCAAGATATAATTTATTCTCTGTTTGTGTGTGTGTGTTTGCGTGTGGGTCTCTGAGAGTTTGAGGTATTCTTTTTTTGTTGAATTGTTGAATGAACTTCAAGATTGGCCAAAACCAACCAGACACGGTTATTACTAGTTATATCTGTACGCGTGGCCGGGTCATATTAGGAAGTTCATTCAGATCCAATCTAGGGTATTTAGTGGCTCTTCCATCTGAACGAGTTCTGATTTCTCAGTTTCGCCGGGTGGCATTGGCATATAGATACGGATACTGATACAGATACAGATACAGATACAGTCGCCACATAATACAGATACTTGGGCAGATACAGATAAGAGCAACTACGCATTGCTTGGATGTATGAATGTATGAATGTATGTAGTGTGTAGTGTGTAGTGTGTTGTGTGTAGTATGTCGCCATGTGATAATGGTTCTTTAGACGATGCCAGGTTATCAGCACAGAGTGGGCCGGACCTCGTCTAATAGCATAAAGACATTCATTTTTACTGCGTAAATGCTCGCCACTACGCCCTGCCCCACATTCTCAAATCGGAAATTAAATTATTAAATTATCAAAGAATGCCGCACCTTATGGCAAAACTCATTATCCCTTATCCGCAGGACACATCGCCTTTAGTGCTCTGGACGACACCTCGCACTCGGTGCATGTGTACAGCATCAATGGCTGCAGTCTGGGCTCCAAGTATGTTTCTGGCCGGGTCACCGGATTGGCCAGTGCTTCCGACTATTTGGTGGTGGCCGACGATGCCGGCGACATCACCATGAGCAGACTACACGGGTAAGATATCGCCCAAGACTTACAGTCTCCAAAGAAACATTTATTTTTTTTTATAAGGTTTATTTTTTAATTAAAATTCAAAAATATGTCTGTTTACTTTCCTCAAACAATATTTTAGTTTAATTAATTAAAATTAAAAATCTAAAACCGTTTTTTAAATGTCCGTCCACCGAATTTCATAAGAAGAAAACCTTATTCTTCAACTTATGTTATTTTAAATAATATTAATAATTTAATGAACAAATTCTTCCCCCTTTTTAATTTCTTTTTGTCTTAAGTCTTATTTTGGTACTGCCTAAAATAATAATAAATATATTAATTTACAAATAGTTGACTTTATTAAATTCCTTAAATAATATGTTGTGGAAAAAATGTTTTTCTCTGCTGGTAAAAAATGATTTTTAGAACCTCACTTATTAATTTAAATATTTTCACTTGCAGTTTAAAGCCCGTTTTCGACATTCCGCTGCACGTGCCCATCCAGACGGTGGTGGTGACGCCGGGCAACACCCACATCCTGGCGCCTCTACGGGATGGCCGACTGGCCGTGATCGCCGTGCAACTGCCCTCCGGCGGCAACAAGAAGCATTCCGTGCTCAATGTCTAAAAGAAATAGCAGCAGGACAGCAGGAGCTTAGCTTAACATTGGACTTCCTCAATTCCCGAATTTTACACTCTCTGCCTAGCATAAGTTGCTCCTATTTTCGTCTAGTGCTTCTAGCACAACCTAGATGTAGATTTTGTGTCTTGTGATTTGTCATGATTTATTTTTTTTTTTTGTCATTTTCCATACTACGTGACGTGCCAAAAGCAAAGCCTTTGACCAACAAATAATTCCCACGAAAAGTTGACAAATGTGTCTAAAGATATTCAGCAAGTCGATCGATTGCATTCGCGGAATTTCCATGCGCAACTGAAAAGTATTTCACCTGTCAAAAGTGCGTGTTCACCTGGCCGCCAAAAAAAAAATGGCCAAATGATCGATGGCACACTCTTCTTCAGTTGACGAACATCCAAATCTGAATAAATCATCAATCATGCGCCGAGGTGTGAGGAGATATATCTCTTCGCCAGGCAAATGGGACGGAGATGGAGACGACAACAAAATCGGAGGAAGACGATGGGGAAACTGGTTGTAGACGCACTTGGCAACTACTCTACTCACTGACTCACGAGCGACTTTCAAATTTGGCCAAAAAAAAAAAAAGAACCTACAAAAAAGCACCCGGCAACAGCGGCAAGACGCTTGAAAAACTTAAAAAACCGCAACCGACCGCACAGATCGACGGCATCCAGCTGCTCGGGTGCTCAATAAAAATAAAGAAATAAAGAAAACACTTTCGTTGCGTCCCCTTTTTTGCGCCTGCAGACACAACCAAAAATAGAGCCCCCAGAGATCTTCGTCCCATTAAGTACGCACACACTCGGATCACATGGTGTATCCAATAATTAGCAGAGCAATTCCAATTGAAAGTATTATCACCGCACGATTACAGTCCGTCCACACAGATCCGCAGATCCACAGATCCAAGTTGAAAATCAAACACACAGACAATACCAGTGCCAGAACAAAAGATACTATTCTTCTTTTTTTTACCATTCCCCAAAACTTCTGCCTTTGATCTTACTCGTCAGCGATTGTGACTCTAGAATCTGAATTTCCAAAGACAAGCGACAATATCAAAGGTGAATGGAATATATATATATATATATATATATATATATTTTACGAATTGTAATCGCATAAAGCCCTGGGCAGCTGCAACAGAAAAGCAACCTATCAATATCTTACTCCAGCAATATATACAGTATATCATCTGTTTACGTAAAGGTCCCTCTGGGATCGAGTTCGTTATCTGTTGTTAAGATCGTATCGCGTATTATCGTAAAAATGTTTTCCCCGTTCAATGTATGTACGTAATTGTACTAGTTTATGTAGATAATGTCACTATCCGTAGTTTGTAGATCTGTCAATAAAGTGATGAGAACCACACAGTAATTGAAATTCCATGTTTTATTCAACCGCCCAATGAGCAGAGTACTTGCCACTTCAGTTTTCTTGTATTTATTCAAAAACCATCGCTTGAATGTGGATTAAAATTAAAAACTAAACAATTAGAAAACCATATTTCAGTTCTATTACCTTATAAATTAAAACATAGTCGTGGGTAGCTTATGAAACTGATTAATTCCGTGAATACTATTCCGTGATTCTATATGGGCTGCGATGCTGGATGAATTTGGTCGATCAATAAATAGGTTGTAAAAATGATGGGTGCACATAAATACGAATTGGGTGATTGACTGACTGATTGATTGATTGATCAATTCTGGTTTGTGTTACAAGATTATATAAGTGCTTGGGTTGCTGGGGTACCCTTAAGTAAACGGCCAATTAGTTTAAATACGTTAACTAGAGCTCGCCTGAATCGCTAGGAACAATCATTGCTACTTACAAAAAACAAAAGACGCGTGATTACAAGCCGATAACTAAAGCTATAATTAAAGAAAACGAATAAAGTAGATTCTATATTTCGAATGCGATACTTGTGTGACTGCTATTCGAGGGTGGTAAGTTAGAAAATTAGTGTCTAAGCCGGCATTAGATACGGTTAATTACCTGGATTACGAGCTAGATGGTGCTTAACCTAAATTGTACATAACTGTAAATCGTATGACCTTTCTCTCCATAATTTCTTATTATTTTTTTTTTTGTGGTTTTTTCTAAGCATATTTCTTTTCTTTTCACGCATCTTCGAAGGCATTTGATCTATCTAACTAACTAGATGAATTCCCGTCGTCAATCCGATAGCCTTTTGTTTTGTGGTTGTGTAATGGTGGGATCTCTATTCCTCCTCCCTCTGCAATAAAGCGAGAAAAGGATAAGGGATTACTTAGGATGAGTTGGGATTGGAGGGCAAGGAAGGTGAATACTTACAAGTACGGGATACACAAAGGTGTCGGCGGAGTCTTTGCCGACGGCATTGCGGGCTATGCACTTGTAGTTGCCCATGTCCTCCCACTTGATCTCGGAGATGAGAAGATCACCGCTGGGCAGCACCCGGTGGCGATGTCCCTGGACGATCTCCTTGTTCTCGTTGTTCAACCAGGTGATCTCGGCCCTGGGACGAGCGTGCACCCGACAGGGCAGCATGATGTTGTTGCCCATCAGGTCCAGATGCGTCTTCTCGGAGTAGATGATGCGCGGCTTCTGCGGACCCGGGTAGGTCTTCTCCGGCACCAGGCGAGAGGTTCGGGGCGGATGCACCACAGTGCTGGCGTAGATGGTCTTGGAGCCAGTGCGTCCCACACAGGTGTAGGTGCGGGCCTCGCTCAGCATGTGATCGATGATGTGGGACGATCGCACACGGACAATGGTCGCCTCGTTGGCCTCGTCGGCCACCTGGTTGGATTCCAGGTCGTCCAGCTCGGAGTGCGGCAGATGACCCACCACCCACTGGATGCTGGGCACCGAGGAGCCCATCATCTCGCAAACGATCTCGACGGTGGCACCCTCCGCCTGCTGCAGCTTGGTCGGCGGCGTCTTGATGAACTTCAGCCAGTCGGCCGCGAAGGCTCGGTTGCGGGGCTTCTCCTCCTCGGCCTCGATGGAGTTGTCCACATTGTTGCTATCGTCGTCGTCTACCAGGTCCACGGCTCTTCCGCGGACAGTGGCGATACTGCCGAACAGCAGCAGCGCTAAGGCGCACACATGTAAATTCATTTTCTGCAATCAGATCAGAGTGGAAATCGACGTTGAGTTCAAAGTTCATCCACAGTCATACGACTCTAATATAGGTTAATAAACCCCAGAGCAACGTGATGCGATAGCCGCCTGCATTCCAGCCAGTCATCCCCCGTCACTTATCACCACCTATGTATGTATAATAGACCAGGGGAGGTCTCCGCGTCTATTTCCCCCGATAAGAGCAAAAAGGCCTTCAGCCGCCGGACTCTAGAACATTACTAACACTTGCGAAATGCCATGACTCTCGGAATCGGAATCGAAATCGAAATCCTTTCCCGACAAGAAAAAAAACCCCAACCCCCTAGAACCCCCAAACCCTCGATCCCGAGAGATCTTTTAGATCTTCGCTCTCAACACGAATTTCACAATGCCACGACACCAGAAACAAAAAAAAAATGATATAAGAATCATGCGTGGGCCGAATCAGAGGCAGAAATTGAAAACGGAAAGACGCCATTGTGACGTCAATTTGTTCGAATTCTACAACTTGATTCATGTTCACATTCTCACCCACGCTCTGGCTCTAGCCGCAGATCAAGGGCCAGTGTGTCCCATGTCTAGAGTCTAGACTGGACAAACTGCGTGACCGATTAATTATTCATATACAATAGTTTTCGAGGGTATTGTGTGTAGTCATTCGCCAATCGCTGGCGAATGTTGCATCAGACGGTTTCTTTTGCCCTTCGACGGGGATTTTGGTTTTTGGGAATTTCTACGAATTCCGATTTTGACAAAAAAAAGAAAATGACGACAATGATTGATAGGATTCACTGGTCTATTGTTAACGCATTACTCAGACTCAGACTGAGACTCACACCCACACTGACACTCACCTTTTGATTTGATTTCTTTTTTCTCTTCCGGTAAAAAATGTTTGCAAATTTCTCCCTAACGTTGGATGATATGCTATCAAGTGCTATCGTCGGTCGGCCTGTCGTTATGTTATGAACGAATTTATCAGCTCTATGTTGTGGCGGCTCCTGGTTTGGGCTTTCTGGTTGAAGTTGAGCAGCAGTTGGCTTAGCACTGACATAGATCCGGCGCTGGATGCCGTCTTGGAGGTCGTGCAGCTCAGTGTTGGCGGAATCTTGGCTACTTGCCGGACTTTCGGGGGCCGAATATGGATCGTATTGGATGGTGCTTCGCTTGGGGATAGCGATTGTCTGGATTAGGCTGACTTGGGATCAGGTGGTGCAGCGCTCTCAGTGGGTCAAAGTCTCGGTCTCGGTCTCGGCGTAGCGAATATCTAGCTGACGGCTCTGGCACATTCGATCCTCGATTGGGTATCAGTGATCGGAACGGGCTTCCTTGGATGTGGCGGTAGCTTTGGATTTGTTGGTTGTCGTTGTCTGGTTGGCGCGGCACTCGTTTGAATACGCACGGTTCATCGACATTACACTCGAGTCAAGGTGTTTGGGGCGTTTTTTAAGCGGATCGCGGCGAATTTCAAAAAGAAGCGAGGATCGGATCGGTTAAGTTCGGGTTGGATCGTAACGGATCGGATTGGATCGGCTCTCAAAAGTTGTGTTCAACAGCTGGAAACTGTAACAGAACTGAATGTGTGACCGCTGCGCTGTTCCATTTATATGCGACGCCGGCTCACTCACACATGGGAGCCCGCTCTCCTTCTGCTTCTCCTTCTCTTCTCCGCCTGCCTCTTCCGCTTCGCCGCTCTTCGATCTCTCCCGGCTCTCTTCGCCGCTCCGCTCCGTTCCCTCTTCACCTCCTCTCCGGGTGACAAGCCGCCAGCATTCAATTACTCGTTCTCAGATCGTAATTCTTTGTGCGACCGCCGCACCGGGAAGGTGCGGAACAAAACGGATATAACCGGCCCGGGGGATTCGATTATCCGCCTCTGGATCTGGATATGGCTTTCGCTTGCCTAATTGCACCGTCAGCTACAGTCCAACGCCCATAGCTTGCAAACCCAAGTGTCGCAGAGGCCGTTCAACATAATAATATAGCATTGGATGTCTTACCAAAGGATTTCTATAAAACCCTCTATAAATTTGATCTAAGGGTTCCTTAGAATGACCAAATTTCTTCACTGAGGTCTTAACAATTAAGTTTATTCAATTTTTTTTCACTTATTATATAAAATTGTATACCATTTTTAATAGAATACATAAAGATACAATTTTATCTACATTTCTAAATTTTCTTACTACTTCTCACCCAAAAATGAAGTATAATTAGTCAGGGGTATTCTACAAAAGTGGGCGCTGTCAACAACAGAAATATGATCTTTGTATATAGAAGGTGTTATAAACCGAAATAGGATCTATTATTTTCAGTGTTTGACACTTCATGAATCGCCCCTCGAAATAAAGTTATAAAGACAATACAACTTAAAAAAAATTCAGTCATGTACCCAAAGTTAACGAAGTATAACTTTTCGATGTTCTCCTGTAGTTATCAGGACCACAGATTGAATCTGCTGATTTCATTTCACAAATTTGAGCGGATTTAATTATTTTTTTGTGATTTCATTTTTCACTGACTCGCCTTTGATATGCATGACCAATCTGCCAATTTAATAACCACAAACGAAAAGCAGAACTTGGCTTTAAGCCCGTTGACAGTGTAAGCAGCATTCAAATTTTCTGCCCGATAAAACATACCACTTCTTATGTTGGGTAGTCGGGGATTGGGTATTGGGGATTGAGGATTGGATGAGGGGTGTGGCATGGAGTGGCATGGTGCAAGGTTCCATTAGCCGAGACCGTGTCTGAGTTCGAGTCCGATTCCGAGTCCAAGTCAATGGATTGTCCGTCCATCCGTCTGTTTGTCTGTCTGTCCGTTTGTCTGTATGTCTGATCTGTCCATGCGATCGCCTCATTGCAATCAAGTGTGAGTGCCAGTTTGTCTGCGGTGATCGTTGGCTGAATGAGAAGCGGAGGAGGAGGAGGAGCGGCGGTATGATACCACAAACTACACTGGAAGAAAGAATATTAGACTAGAAATACGAACTCCTCGAATGGGAAATAATATAATATAGCATTTAACCAATGAATAACTAAATCATATTAAATATAGAGACTCCACTTAACCTAAGTCAAAGTTATCTATTAATACAAATTTATTGGAATAAGGTTTTCATCCGAATTGTTTTAGATATCTGAGATTAAAGCAGATCTTCCCTATAAATTGTTTGTATCCGAGAAAAGATTATCGTGACAAAGGTGCGAGAAGCCAGAGGTAACTATAAATATCTTTCAAGTTGTTTGTTTAACACCTTAGATCCGTGTTTACCCGAGAAACACAAAAAACTAAATTTTTATATAATAAACAAAAACTTAGTTTAATTAAGTTTGAAAAAATAATTAAATACAAAGTACCTATTAAAATTGCACCAATTAAAACTTTGTTTTCCTATTAAGGAAAATTCAAAAACGTGTTAGGGTTGAGATTAAAGATTCTGTTTAAATGTATCAATTCTTTAAGGTCTTTAAAGTGCAATTATTTTAGGGAACTATAGTCAAATTTTTTAAAGTGCATTGCTGATTGCCTACTCGTAAATGTAAGTGTATCTGAGGGGGAGGGAACGCTGTGGAGGGGGGTTCCAAACTAGTCTGAGCTGGCGTTGCCGGCCGGGAGTTGATCACTGATCACTGGGAACTGGCAACTGGGAACTGGCAACTAGGGGCAGCGGACTGGGGGCTGGAGGTGCAGTCAAAATGGCAGACAGACTGGCAGCCACATCGCGTGTTCGCTTTCCGCTGTTGCCGGGCGGCAGCCGCTTGTGGTCGGGAGGAAGGGGAGAAGGGGAGGGGAAGGGGGAGCGGATAGGGGGACGGACGATTGAGGCACCGCGACTAGTTTCTTTCTTCGCTTTATCGACAAGCCACATCGACAACTAGATTCAATTCTACGAGTAATTTATTTATTGCACGTTACACAAATCGTCCGACCGCAGACTGGTCACCCCCCCACCCCCTTGATACCCCTTCTACCCCCCCGCTCACCACCATTACAGAAAACACTTGGCAGCGGCATCGAGCCAGCCACAAAGCGAAATTCAATTGAGAGAAAAATCTTGCAGGTGCTTGAAATTGTGTCTCGTGCCGCTGCCTCTGCCTCCACCGCCAATCCCCTCGAGCCCGGGATCTTATCCGCCCCCTGGACACCTCGTCATCCTCGTGCTCCACGGCGGTTACCTCCTCAGCCTTGGACGGCACACCTCAAAGCGCTTTGGCAACGATATCGTAACGCTGACGTAAGGGGCACTGAATTGAAATGGCCTTTTGATGCGACTTGGGGAGCACTTTCTACAATAGGAGGGACTGCGACTGCGACTGCGACTGGCATCCGATTCGATCCGATCCCCACACGTAACAATCGCCAGTGACGCGGTCAGGGGTTGCACTTCCTAGGTGCCCGCCACACGGATGCAATTGAGCGGGATCAAACTGAACAATCAGACATAAAAATCGGATATTTTGCAGCTAAATTGAATTTGATAGCTGCAATAAAGCGTGTTGATTGTGTGATTTAACTAAGTAACAATCAATTAAGAGTGTAGATTGCTTCTACTGAAAAATGACTTGGGAATTATAAGAAAGGAAGGGGAACTTTAACTTTGTTAATAAGGAGTTAGCCTAGGTCAAAATTTAGTAGGGTCTTATAAACCCTATTAAAGTTTGTAACATTAAGAGTAGCATACTTATAAAAGGCCTTATTAAAACTGTTGCTATTTCAGTACAATCTTGCGATCTCCCATTTTGATACCGAAAAGGGTAATGGAATCTTTTAATTTGGAATTTTTAAAATTAATAAAAGTCTAATTAAATTAAGGAAGGACTTTTGAATTTGTGCAATTATTAAAATTGGGAATAACTTAGAAGCGGTATAATTTTAAAACCTTTTTGTATTCTTTTAAATAAATTACACCATATTGATGCAGGACTTTCGGATTTCTTTCAGTGTGCTTTCGGGGCCTTCCCAAATGAGATCACCACGGATCGGATCGGATCGGAATCGGAACCGTCTTTACTTGGCTTGGCATACATATTCATGTGGCTGTGGCCATCGTCGACTTGGGAGATCGTCACCGGCCGGCACCAATACCACCGATCTCCGACTATCAACGCCCCTCCGATCTCGAACTCGAACTCGATCTCGATGTCGATCTCAGGTGGACGGCCCAGCGGCATTGTCATCGAAGTCTTTCGTGCGAAGCGTAGATTTATAGGTTCCATTTCCTAGAAACGATCGATGGCTGGTTTTCACTCCGCACACAGCACACAGCTCACAGCACATAGCCAAGCCAAAAAGATATATGTACATGTGGTTGAGTGAAAGAGAGGTCGAGGTCTGGCACCCCGTCACTCTTTTTCTTTTCCATATGGCATAGCTGACTGAAAATCGTACGATTGTTCGGTGACTTGATGGCACAAATTATTGCATCATGACAATGGACGATCGGAGACTCGTGCATGTGCATGGGTAAGCCAAATTGGCCCGCTTCCGCTAATGGGTAATGGGTAATGGGTAAATCTCTTCGGGCACCACTCTGCACCACTCCGCCCCAAACTGCAGCACACTGCATCTGCAACTGCATCTGTATCGCACCACTCGGCTAGCTGGCTGGCTGTCCCGCATCGTTTGCACTTTTCTGCTAATTAACGTCGTGCCAGCGATAGCAACACCTCCAGAGCCGCAGATACAAAGCAGCAACACACCACCGGAACCAGTCGGTGGTGGGGGTACACAGAGGAAAATTAATAGGAATTGATGTGTTCTATAATTGTGTGGGTCCATACCAAAACTGGTGCTAATCGGACTATTGATAGGGATAATATAGAATGTTTTCATGGTATAGTTAAGAATACGCCTTAGGGTATGCTTTGTTTTTTCTGATATCTCAAATTTGATTAATATTTAAGGACCTTTAATAAAAATATTAAAAAAATAATAATTTTTATGATTTTGTAACATCTGTCGTTTCAAAACTTAATGCAACAACATATTACCTATGTTTTTAATTTGTTATATCATGTCCAAAAAAGTACCATTACAATATATACGAAAATGTACAGGTAAAGAAATACTAATATCTTTTATCTTTAAATTTATATCTTAAAAATGAATATATATCTATAATATATATAATTGCGGATAGTCAACCTTTTCGTTTCAAGCAACCTTATATTAATTACTGATCTTAAATAATTCCAAAACGATCCGTCTTTTTGCAGTGTACCTGTGGAAGAGGTCGGGGAAACGACCCATTCAAAGTCAGACATTTGAACAGCGGACGGATAGAGCAGGAGACGGAGATAGATATAAAGACGGAGACAGAGCGAGAGTTCGGGGAAAAGATAGTGCAACATGCAACTGGCAAGCCAAGACCAGTCGGCCAGATACAGATGCACCGATACAGATACAGATACATTTACAGAGGCATTCGTTGAATTGCAGGTTGTCGGTGTTGCTCCGTATGTGTGTGAATGTATCAGCCAGTGGAACGCTGGTGACGACGTGAGAAAATTCATGTTCATGCCACAAATTCTGTGCCGTTTTCACAGTCTTTCTACCCCTCCTCCATCCACCCCTGCCCCCTCTTGCCTCTTTTTGCCTGCTGTCACTGATAGAGTCGGGTTTTAGCCGCCTAGCAACAGCCCAACTTCTCGGCTTCTTGGCTTCTCGGCCTCTCGACTTCCCAACTTTTCAACTTGTCGACTTGTCTTGATCTCATCGGCTTGTTGGCCAAAGAGTGCAACAAAGACAGAGTGCCGCAATGAGCTCGTGTCGCCTTGACAGCGATATGAAAGGTCAGTTCAGGGAATTGGTATAGGAATCGGAATCGTAATCGGACAGCACGTCCAGCTATTCGGTGGCATTTCGCCAGGTGCTACTCCACAAAAACGCTTACCTATCAAATCTAAGATCTTGAACATAGTAAAACTGTTTTAGGTCGAATTACAATCTAGCACAAAGTCGTAAAAAATGTTGCATTTTATAATTGAATATTTCTATCTTCACTTGTTTAGGAAACTAGTTCGACTTATAGAGACTTCCCTGAGCTTTAAGGTGTCAAAGTTTGAGCTATAAAAACTATATCCTGTATATCCTTAACTGAATGGTTATGTAACTTATCTTAGTCATTTAGTTTAGTTTGTATCACTTTGAACTTTTTATAAGTTAACAGCTATCAACAATTAGAACAATTTCGAAACAATCAAGAAGTTAGAGAAGTTGGAATTATAGAACGGATTGTAACCCTAATTAAGAAACGGTAAATATGTTAAGACACTGAAGTTCAAGTAGCTATAAGGCTGCTATTCCTATCTGTAGCTTTAATTTATAACTCTAAGCGAATAAATAAACAAAAACCATACATATTATAAGAAACATTTGTTTCATTTGTTTTAAAACATTAAGTTTAAATGATTCATTCAAGTTTTGACGGTGATTTCTTTGCTAAGATGGGGAAATCACGGCAAAGTCAATTGGATTGAATCTTTCGACCCCTAAACTTGAACTGGTTGGAACCCAAAAGTTCCTGATAAGCCCCCCGACTCTCTCTCCCTCTCCCGTTCTCTTGGGCAATGCCCGATTCCAATTCCGATTCTCCATAGCCGTTCTACATTATAACGAGATCTCTACATTATAACGCACACTCACGCACACTTCCCATACAAAATGTGTGTGGGCAATGTAATGTAATGTACTGAGCATAACGAACAAATGGAGTGGAAAATTTTTGAAACCACATATCAAGTTTCTTCTCTTTTTTGTAAAATGTGGAAAATTTTCACGACACATCCGAATGAAATGCAATTATCACTAATTGCTTGGCGTTGGTTGGGGGTTGTTAATAGCGATGTGTATTGGAGCTGGGAACTCAAAATTTAAGCTTATCAGCGAAGCGAAGGTGACGGAATTGGTATTGGAATCGGATTTGGAGGCGGACTTCCTCATCGCATATTCATGGCTTACAAATCAGCATTCGGTATTTGTAATTTAGCAATTAAGAGGCGACGAATTATGCGATCACGGGTAATCCGACTCTCTGGAATTCCTCGAATGAGTTTGGTTGTCTCTTTTTTCGGGTCTCCGGTTTCCAGACGGTATACGTACACCTTCTGTTTGTTGTGCAACAAAAAAGCAAAAGAGAGGGCTCACTGACTCCGGCTCTCTCACCCAATTTGCGTTCCGATTGCATCAGCCATTTAAACCGATCCGCACCCCTGCCCCTATACCCTACCCCTGCTCTTACCCCTACTCTTAACCATTGATGACTGGGTGCGCTCTTTAGTGCAGCGAAAAAGGTAAACCCGAGTCTTAGAGCATAACCCTGAGCATAACCATGTGTACGTGAGAGAGACCCGAGACTCGAGTGAATGAGTCATCGCCAGCCGGTAATTGAATATATTCGAAAACTAAATGGGTTGGGTCACTGGAAAGTGCATCCAAGTGGCAGCGAATTAGCATTGCCTACATGTCAAAATTCTGCATAGTGGGTTACCTCCACTAGGGATTTCAAAATTTCTGTGTTTAAGGTTCCTACAGTTTTAAGGCTATTAAGAAGAAGGTTTTCCTTTGAAAACTTTGTACAAAGTTTTTTATCATATGCTTCACATTAAGAGATTTAAAAATATCTACTCAAAACTAAAAAGACTTAAAACCCCTTTTAAAAGTAAGATAGTAAGATGAACAATATTGATTTTACACGGGAAAACAAGTTAAACTTTCACGTACAGTCAGAACAGTTAGATTTTGAAAGGTCCAATGACTTCCTTTCCGATATGTTAGGTATGAGTATTAGAACGTGATATATGTACAAAATCATCCAGTTCGTCGCGTCCCTAACTCTTTGCGCCCCCCATTGACAGTTCTTATCTTTTTTGTAGTTCGTTCTAATTATATTCATTCCATTATAATGATTTGGCAAAAGAAAACAATAACATAACAAACAAAAACGAGGTTAACTTTTGGAAACCGAAAGAGGTATACCCTTAAAAAAGTTTGGGCAGGGTGTATCCTCAAATACTGTTTATATTAGATTTGAACATACATAGCTAACGCAAAGTCAATTATCTTCAAATATGTAAAAATCTCTATGACTATAAAATGACTCGGATTCTTTGAATAAACGTAAGTTCCTGGAATCGAGTCTTAATAAGTCCTATAACTTTTGATAGTAGCAAGTTAGCTATTTGCTGCGCACTTAAGATTAACGCTTGCATTTTTGGGGTGTAAGTCAACGCTTTACCTGGAAGAACTAAAACTGAGAAAGCCAATATAAGTTAGTGAAAAACAAGTACGGCAGTTCTATACTTAGAGATACAAAAAGGTATGATACATAGCGCTAAGGAAATTTGACTTACTCAAATTTAGACTGTATGAACGTAATGTTATTGAACTTGAACTTACATACATATGTAAAAAAGGGTTGAAAGTCTTAAAGCTTAAAATTAACATCTTACTGATAGAATATGATTTTAATAAGAAATTATGAGACCAAGTGATTCTAATATGCTTCCATACATATGATTCAAAATTCAAGATCCCCTAGATCAGTAGCATCCCTAGTTTTTGGATAGGGTAGCCAGATGACGTCTGATGACGTGTGAGGCGATGTTATTTTCAACTTGAGCGTTGTTATCGTCGTCATCATCAACGCCCCAAGTTCAATAGAGCTTGAAAAACATTTATGAAAGCAAAAAAAACATATGTATGTATAAAAGGGGGCTCGTTGCCTCACGCACACAAACATATACTTATGAAGAAGAGGGGGTGTGGCAAAGGGGGAGGCCAATTAAAGATTCCTCCTAATTGTCTTCACATACAGTGGGTGCTGGTGTGTCTGTGTATGGAACATATTCCAGTAATTCATTAGTGTGCAGCATAATTGAGTGTGCCGCAGTGAGTGTGTGACCGTGTGTGACCGTGTGTGTAAGTGGATAAACACACAGCATCAGTTGGGGGCTCGTCTCTCACATACACTCACACCCATGCAAAAGGGGGGCAGCCAAAGAGCGAGGTTTGCTCTTCAATGCTCTTTCCTCTCTCTTTGCTCTTCAACCTCCTCGTTGGCCCACTCTCTTATCTCGATCGTATATGCAAAATGGAATATTGCGAATAAAATTGTGACGCATTTGAACTCGCGCCTCTCTGCCCTGACCCTCCCCCTCTCCCCCTCATCCCCCTTTCCCCATCCTAATTTCATTGCGAAAAAATCGAAGGCAACGATTTATATTGCTTAGTCTTTTGTTTTTTTTTGTGTTTAATAAAATTGCAATTTATTACAAAAGCGATCTGATTATTAATTGCTTGTGAATTGATTTCGATTCAGAATCGAACGATAGTGGTTTTAGGGGGGTTTTGGGGGGAGGGAGGGGTAGGTGCCTGCGTGACCAGCGCAACGTCAGGCTCAAAAAATAAAACATGTAACCAATTCTCGAGGGAAGTCGGTTTTAAAGGTGCTTTTAAAGGTGGATTGTGGTGAAAATGTGGAGATGGAGATGTTCGCCGGCTCACGTAGACACCGCTCCACTTGAAAATGAAAATGGAAATGGAACTGAAAACCAATCGGGGAGGTCTCGAGCTGACGCGACACTAAATGCATCGCAATTTTTGCCTAACCCAAGAAACTGACTCAGCAGATCGGATTAAGGTTATAGTTGTATCTGCAATATCTAACTGTATCTGTCAAGGTAGCAAAATATCTCCAATATCTAAAACCATATCTTATCATATCATAATCACAAATTAATTTCCAGTTTTCCTAAAATATCTTAAAGAACTTGCTTTTTTTGGACAATAAAATATAAAATATTTCTCAGCTCAGATTTTCCATAATTAAAAAATAAGAAGAAAAGTTTTTTATTTCGAAAAAAATACCTTTAAAATCTTTTAAAAATTGTGTTTGTGTTTTTCTAGAAAATTCCTGTTATTACAATAGTGTTTTACTTCAAAGCAATGATTTGCAAAAACAGCAGAAAGAATAACATGTTTATGAAAGTTGAATCGAATTAGTTAGCAAAGCCGAGTCGTTATGAAATCAATGATAGGTTCTCGAACCCAAATCTCAATTGAATCAATGCATAAGCTGAGTTTCACCATGCAATGACTAAAGCATATTCCAGAATGCAATAAAATTAAACGATGACGACAGTCTATTATTTAGCACACTTTGATTAATCTACAAAGCAATTGAAGAATAAATAGATTTTAAGGCAAGGGTTTAGATGGCAAATTTTCGATTGGCGAATATAAAATCTGGATCAAACTGCAAAAATTCGCACAGTTCTCAGTAACACATTCTCCGGACGAGGAGATTAAAAATCAAAACAGGCGAAGACTTCAAAATATTTTGCTTAAGTTTTGTTTAACAATTCGCATTCTTCTCACGCTCGATCGCCTTTGAGGACTTTGTTTACTCTTGGTTCCTCGTTTTTCGGCGGATGAAAGCATATTTTCGGCCAAGCGATGCACTTATCATTATTGTTCGGCTTTTGCGATTCTTCCACTAAAATAAACAACATGAGATCTGATATCAGGCGGAACCTACAGACCCACTGGCGACTTCTCCATTAACTTTCCGATCCCATAGGTCTATTTGAAGTACTGTTCTATTAACCAGATTCCCAATGTGGCCTGTTGCCTAGCGCGATAACGAATCTAGCATAGTCATTTTTCTCGTACAATTAAAAATCACGAGTGTGCTAAATTACGAATTTGAAACGTTTCAATTAAACTGTTTGACAGTCTGCCCCTTCGAACCCACGTCACATGAATCAAGGCAACCTGAAAGTATTGCTCATTCCTTATGAGCACTCTCATCCCGAAAAGTTATAAATTGATGGCACGAGATCAGAAACTGGTTCAACTATATAGTAGATGGTAAGTGGCCAAAGCTCAAAGTTTGTCGATGAGTCAAGCGGAGGAAGCTGCTATACGGGCTATTACGATGGGTTTCGAACCCCGAACCCCAATTAACTTTGCTATCTTTTCTGTTAAATCAGTGTTTCTAGGCAACATTTTATTATATTGAGGCAGGTTTTTTATCTATAAATTAAACTTACCAGAAATATTTCATGCCAGATGGAAAATTTTGTTCAGAAATAAATAGCTTTTACAAATTAAATAAAGTCTAAAATTTTTTCTTGACTGTTATAAAAAAAACTTTTTTTTTAATTTGTTTGTAAAATAGTTTAGTTAACACATTGAATAATATTACCGAAGCTTCAAAACTTTTCTAATATATTTTTTATTTCTTTTGTCGAGTTTGTGTAAAATCTTAAAAATTATATAAAAAAGTATTGCCTAAATATCTCCAACTCCATACACTTATATTTGTTTTTACAAGAAACAAAAAAGTATAATTCCAAAAAAAATATATCAATTAAAGCATGTTTTTACCTATTTTCCGAACTTCTTCCATATGCTTTAAGTTAGTTTATTTATTTTTATTTATTTTTCAAGTTATTGACTTGTAATCCTACCTGCATATCTTTGGTTTCTTAGATGACGTTCACTTCAAAGCTTCGTTCGGCACTTTCACTGGAGTTCTAGAACAAACGCTGGAGTTTCCGGTGGATTTATTTTTTTTGGATACGTTAAAGGGGGTTTTCGATTTCACTTGGCACACCAAACTCAAGCTGCAGTTAGATTCTGGGCTCTTGGTACTCTGTTCTCAGTGGAGCTCCGTTCTGCTCGAGATGTGGCGAGTGATGGACTGTGTGGCGGAAGATTGAGCGTCCATGCTTTTATATCTGGCATGGGCATGCCCGAACCAAAAATCAACAAGTGGGCGAGCGGGACGAACGGACGACGAACGGATGACGAACGGACGACGAACGGACGACGAACGGACGACGAGCGGGACGAGCGGACAGGCGGACATATGGACAAACGGACAAATGGACAAACGGACGAGCCAGCAAATTGGACTCCACTGGGCTTTAATAACAGTTATGGCGTCGGCACTCTCTACACATACAAATACAGATACAGATACAGTATCTGAATCCGTACTTGTATCTATATCTGTATTTGTATCTGTATCTGTAGCTGTGCTCGTTGCGTTGCTCGTTTGTTTGAGCCCCCCAAAAAGGGGGTGGCTCACAGGGGATGGGATTGCTATGGCCGATTGCCGATTGCCGTCTTACTTGTTGCTCTCCACTGATTGATTGACTCGCAACCGCCGATGAAAATTTCATGCAAATTTATTATTTTAAATCACATTTTTCTCATTAACATTCGCCGAAGTTTGGATCGGCTGGGATCGGATCGCACTGGATTGGAAATTGAAATGAAATGCATGCCCCAAATGCATATGCCAAGCAGTACGGTTTTTTCTTTACAGTATATAGCCCTCGATCCGGTACCATATGGTGGGAGGCCAATCAAGGATCAATCAGATGTCAGACGTCAGATGTCAATTAAGAATGGAGCAATCATCCACCTTTATTACCGCCGCCTGCAGGCTGATAATTCTGGATTTGTGCAGGTTGCGATTTTAATGCGGCTTGCCGCGAATTAGTTTCATCCAGACAGTACAGTACAGTACAGTACAGTCAATCATCGCCAAGTGGTCAAAGCCGATGACGATGTCGATGGCGATGGCGAACGTCACTCCTTGTAGGGGCCATGGATATAGAGATATATAGCCATAGATATAGACATGGCAGACCTGCTGCCTCCAGTCGGGGGTCTGAATCAATTGCATCTCCGGCACTATTTGCATTCCACAGTCGAACCAATTGCACAAAGATCCCGCCGCAGACGCTGCTGCAATTGATTTTGGTGTGGCGTCAATTGAAATGCACTTCGGAGTCTAGGATTCTTGGCACGGAGAAAAAATACAACCAAAATTGGTAATCCCACTCATGACAATTGAACACTTAACAGTGAAAATTATAACAATAACACTCTTAAGCTGTTCTTTAAATGGCTATTGTAGCCCCTTAATTAGGTTCCACTTTATATTTAGACAATACCAAAAAAAATTCTCAAAAATAACTGAAGGAGGCACAGTGAAAATTTATGACTCAAAAAAGATGGCTCATCAATATTATTCTTCTTCAAAATTCTTATCTGCTTACGTTCTCTACAACTCGTCACTAGGTGGTGATATTGCTAAGGTATAGAAATTTATATTAATTAAAATAGGCTCTTATCTGTGACAGCAATTGAATTATTTCCATAATTTATCAGTTTAATAATATACACATAATATATATATATATAAGTATTTCATTCACCAAAGCATGGCTTTCATTTTATTTTTTTTTTTTTTGATAAAGAAGAACATTATTTTCTTTGTCGTAAAATTATAGTGTTATGAAATTATGATAACAATAAACCAATGTGATAACATTTTATGCGTTAACAAAGAAATGAGATAATATATTATCAGAAACACATAATTTACCAATTTATAATTTGTAATCAGATTCCAAATATTTAGAATTTTATATTAGCGGAATTCTTTTTAATCTAGTTATTATAAGTATGAATTTAAAAGTATTTAGTTAGTTAAAATAAGAATTTTAAAGTAAATCATTCCTCAACTTCACACTGATATAATTTGATATCTTTCTTAAATTCTGTTACCGAAGTTCTAGTTTCAGATAAAAAAGATTTGATCAGTTTGATTTGCTTTGCTTTAATTTCTTTCTTTCTTTACCTAAAAATATAATCTATCTTATCTTAACTTGAGATATTATCAGCCTAAAAATTCTTGGGCATTTTTCTCCGTGTGGGCCTACGTGCTCCGCGTGGCCTGCCACCGTTATATTCAAATGAAGTGGAGCTCACGCAATCACGGGCGGCAACAGACAATCGGGGAAAGTCATCATGGAGACCAGCGGTTTGGTCATTATCGGGTCGGGAACGATGATGATGATGATGATGATGATGGGCTGCTGGGACCTTGCCACCGCAGATGGAAATCAAATGGCTGTCACCTAGCAACAGACGATGCCACGCCCAATTTAAAGTGGCCATCGCCCGTGGAGCCACCCAACCACAAACCAAATAATAAACCACCCAACCACCCATTTGATTCTATATATATATATATATATATATATATATATATATATATATATATATATACAGATATTGGCCCCTCTAGTCGCCCACGCAGTCGCGCAGCCAATTTGGCCATCAGTCAATAGGGCTTCATTTGAATTGCCAGCTTGTCTCCAATTGATGATGGCCAACCCCATGGAGGGCTTGTCGGGCCCACGCTAGGTCCTTGCCAGGACCTGCCCCTCATCCTCATCCTCATCCTCATCTCCATCCTCATCCTCATCTCCATTCCCGCCCACATCCCATCTACTTGTGTATCTATGTAAGTACATCCCCATCTGCAATCAGTCGGCAGCATGGCGTAATTAAACCCGCCGCTGTCACAGTTGTCGTCTCGTGGCGTTTATTGGCAACATTGTTCACTTAATCATCCAACATTTACTATATTTGTTAGCATCGATGCACGTCTGTCTATCCGTCTGTTCCGTCTGCGGGTTCATGGAAAATCCCTGAATGTGACACATGCACGAAGGGAATTTATATTCGACAACTGCGAAGTTCATCGGAACTTATTAGCTGCCGGGAAAATTTTACTTAAATACTTTCATGATGCAAGAAAACTGTCAGTTTCACGATCTGATCATGTTTGATTATACATTACAACACATGAAAGAGCGGAGGAAATTTAAAATTCATGAACAAGTTTAGTACTATCTGTCGATCGTGCTTTGAAAGAATCCCTGTAGATGACAAATAATCAATTAATTCATTTTTATTAAAATCCCCTATTTATTAAAAAAGTGATTTTTTTGTAATGTTTATATGCATTATTATACTTTTTTTTTAATATGCTTTGAGGGGGTAACCTTTTCCTATATCATTGTCTATACTACAAACGTCAACTGGGAACCTATTGATCATCCTTTCAATGATCATCTTAATATTTTGAAAATCTTAATCTCTATTTAATTCATATACGTTGCATAGAAATAAACTAAACAATACAAAACCATCGTTAGTTGCGCATCACGCTGTTTAAAAATATATTTCAACTTTATATAATATTTTTCCAACCACTTACTATATTGTTTTATATTTAAGTATACTCGTATAAGTGGATGACCGCTGCAGTCTATCAATAAAATTTAATGCCGACCTTCGTATTCTGATTAGACTTGTAGAATCTATTAATTGACCACTTAATGTTCACATACTATAGGATTTCATTGATAAGACACAGAAATAATCAAAGCAAATTTGATAATACTTTAACCTTTTTAACTATATATACCATTTTAAATTGAAATAGTTGCTCAGCCATCAGCAAAACCTGTCGTGAATTTAGGGTTATTAAGAATAAATATAAGATTAAAATGATTATCAAAAGGAATTTTTTAGATTTTTTTTTGCGATTTTAAACGTATATTGGATTTTTCTTGGCCAGTTATCAACAATTTAGGAGATACGCCTTTGATAAGGTTGCCCCCAGAGGTATACCACATAAAAAAAGAAATGGATTTAAAACCAAATAATAAGTAATGCCCTGATAAGCAGGCAAACAACTGATACATCTACAGAATTAAGTACATTTTATATTTAGAACATGATCTCATGTTTCACTTGTGATTAAGCTTCACTGTAAGAAGCAACCAAATATTTGTCTAGAAATAATTATTTTAAGAATGTGATCTCATGGTTCACTTATTATTGAGCTTTACTGTACACAGTCTAAAGCAGGCAATTACTTGATATTTGTCTATACAAAAGTACACTTATTTTAAGTTCATGATCTCATGGTACTCTTGCTCATGAGCTTCACTGTACACAGTAATTAAATGGTTAAACGCCTTATCTAAAGCTCTAGATTATTTAGTACCAAATGAGCTTTAGTTGGCTGAACAGCTGACAAAAAAAAGCATGCTCTAAAGCTTTAGATATCTTTCAAGGTTAAACAATTAATACACCCAACCAAAAAATAATAGTGCAACCTGTTGTGGTGGAACTATTTCTGTTACCCATGAAAAACTGGTTTTTCACCCATGTACACTCTGACTTTTATGGGCGAAATGAACATTTATTTCGTTTCTGGAGGCCTGACAATTTTTCTAAATTTATACAGTTAGCAATTTGAATTTTTCTTGATTTTTAAAACTCTTTTAGTTTTCTCACTCAATAAAAAATATGTGTAATGCGTATTTATTTGTGTTTAAAATCATTCTATTCCATTAGGTTAGTTGACAACTTTCCGCACACTCCATTTGTTGTTCTGAAATTTAGGTCGACATGTTTGAAGTACACAGTGTCGACTGAGCATCGGCAGTTTCTAAATTTTAACAGTTTTTCAAAATTCCAAATAGCCAGAGATTTCTGCAAGTGTAAACGGTTTGATAACCCCCCGACAAAAGCTTTTTTTCTGCACCAGTCGTCTATCGGTTGTAGCCACATACAGTTCGATATTTGCTAACCAATTTTAAGAGGAGACCGAAGATCAACAATGAACCGTCGACTTCCAGAAGCTTTAAACCAGTGCCAGAGGTTCCTCTTTGCAGTAAACAGCCATGCAAAACCGGCCTTTTCCGCTAGATTTCTTTCAACATCGCGGGTGAACCACGAGCGGCAAGAGTAAGTTTGTTTATTTCGCTGTGAAAAAGTTTTGCTAGTTTATCGCGAACCAACTGGCATGCCAAGTGTATATCTCTCACAATAAAACAAATTCAATTAGTATGCTTTAGGTGGGGTTAGCAACTAAACAAAAAGTATACCTAATTAATGGCGATAACGAAGAGTTCATTTGTGGGCCATGGTTCGATTACGAAGATACATAGATTAGCTTTTTTGAGGGTGTGGTCAGGGGATTGTCCTACTTTTAATAATCTGTCATAAGGGGATCCTGAAATTTAAAAATTTTTTAATTAAAATGTATTTTGTCTACCAGATGTCAAGTTCTGGTTGTGGGCGGCGGAACTGGCGGCTGTGCCATGGCCGCCAAGTTGTCCTCGCGTCTTGGCAGCAACAAGGTGATCGTCTTGGAACCCGAAGAAGTAAGTAAGCCTGCCCCTCATAACTAACTTTGTTATAATGATACATATTACCTGGTACTTCCCCGCAGAAACACTACTATCAGCCCATGTTCACTCTAATTGGAGGTGGAATGAAGCGACTGGACCAAAGTCACAGGCAAATGTCGGATGTCTTGCCCAAAAAAGCCAAATGGGTGAAAGAAAAGGCCGTGGAATTCGATCCGGATAATAATACGGTTAGCACATCCGGCGGTAAGACGATCAAGTACGATTTCCTTGTTATTGCCACAGGAATGCAGCTAAGATATGAAAAGGTTAGTTCAATTTTAATAATATTTTTTTAACATAATAATGAGAAGATTTTGCAATAGATCCCTGGACTTGTAGAGGCCCTGGAGACCCCGGATAGCAATGTTTGTTCCATATATTCGCCCAAGTACGTGGATCACGTGTACGAGTGTCTGCGTAGGACATACAAGGGAAATGTGATCTTTACCTTTCCCCATTGTCCCATCAAATGTGCAGGTGCACCTCAGAAAATCGCCTATATATCGGACCACTACTTCAGGAAGGTGGGTATATCAACTAACTACATAGCTAACTAACTAATAATCAATTTACTCCTTTTCCAGTTGGGTCGCCGCGAAAACGTCAATATTATTTACAACACATCTCTTCCTGTGATTTTTGGCGTAAAGCATTACGCGGATGCCTTGATGAAACTGGTCAAGAGGCGAAATATTACGCTCAATGTAAGCAGAAATCTCGTAGAGGTCAGACACGGCGACAATATAGCTGTCTTTGAGGACCTCACAAAACCCGGAGAGTTCTATGAGGAAACGGTAAGACCTTGGAGAATATAGAGTCTATTTAAATGGTTTTATGAAAACGAAAAATTGTGTTAACTTTAATTTGTTGAAATTGAAAATTTGTTGGATAGTTGGTAATCTAAAATTTCTGTTCCATAAGCTACAGAACAATTTTTGATCTTTTTTTTTTTCTTTTTTGAAAAGAATTTATCAACTTATAATACTGGTTGAATTATATTTGTTGAGATTTAAATATTCATGTAGGTTAGTGAGTGTTTAAAAATGCGATGGTGTGTCCCTTTAAAATTGAAGAGCCATTTCAAACAATTTAATAATTAATGGTATTATTTATTAATTTGAAGTTCGATTAAGTTTCGCTTTCTTTTTGCCTATGATCACATTTCGAATCAAATTTATTTTCATTTTGTGAAACTCCCCCTTAGTACTCCATGCTCCATGTGACGCCACCGATGACCGCTCCGGATGTGGTAGCCAATTGCAAGCAGCTGGTCACCCCCACCGGATTCGTGGACGTGGACCAGGCGACGATGCAGCACACCAAGTACAGCAACGTGTTCTCCATCGGCGATTCGGCAAGCTCCCCCAACTCAAAAACGGCGGCGGCGGCAGGTAAGATTTGGATTCCGTTGGAAATCGGAATCGTAATGGGCGAATATTCAATGACCTGTGGAATACGAAATGAGTTTTATCCGCTTGCAGCTGCACAGTCACCGGTGGTTTTTAGGAACCTGATGGCCGCGATCGAGGGCAAGAATCCCACGGACCTCTACGACGGGTACTCCTCCTGTCCCATCGTCACCGGATACAGCTCCTGCATTCTAGCGGAATTTGATTATACACTTACGCCCGTGGAAACATTCCCTGTGGATCAGAGCAAGGAGAGGTATTCGATGTTTTTCATGAAGAAGGAACTGATGCCGGTGCTCTACTGGAAGCTCATGATGAAGGGTTATTGGAATGGACCGGCACTCATGCGAAAAATGTTCTCCGTTCTTAAATTTAATAAAAAGTAATATTAACCTTAGTGATCATTTCATATTTGTACGTTTTTAAAAAGACCGCCAAGCTTGCCACTCACAGCGATACGGTTTCTACATGCAAATTCAGCCCTGAAAAAATACCATATGTACATTGCGCGTTACATTAATAGGTTCAAAATGACAGTTCCTGAAAACTTGAGAAATTAATTTTTAAAAAGTTTTCAAAGCTGTGGATTGACTAAGTCGATGTTACTACACATAATAACTGAGAATATCTTATAATAAAATAAATTTGTTATAATAAAAACATCATAGATTTGCATAAATCTCTAGACTTTCTATCTTAAGCTTATTCAAAGTTTTAAGTAATCATGTACGGTGAACCTATTCAAGTGACGCGAAGTGTACAAGCCCCTGTATATTCTGGTATATATTAAATGTAGTCTGGTATTTGCCAGCATTAATCGCTTTCACAAATTCGGTCACTCTAAAACAAAGCGTGGCGTCGCTTGGCGCTGGAAATTTGAAGGTAACGTCCGAAAAGAGAGATCAATTTGTGCTCCAAAACAAGCTGAAAACACACTAAGAACCTCAATTAAGTGGTAAAAGAAAGCAGAAAATATGAAGGCAGTGTAAGTATAACGCCGGAATAAAAAATATCGACCACAGGACTGAAAACTCCTCTCCACAGACCCCGTACGCCGATGCGCGTCGTCCCGAAAACACCGCGGCCACCAAAAACTACGGAGAAACAGCGGCAAAACACCTCCGATAAGGCCCGGGATCCCGTGAATGTGTTCTGCCGTGTGCGACCACTCCAATCCGATGCGGATCTCACCTCTCTGCGGGTGAAGAACTCCACAACGATCGCTTTGAGTCCGCAGGATCAGCTGCTGCAGCACCACAAGCAGCACAATGGCGCCCAGCGCGAAATTCAGTACATCTTTAAGCACGTCTTTCAGCCGGAAGCCACGCAGCAGGATGTGTACGTGTCGGTGGCCCAGCCACTGGTGGAGAATCTGCTCAAGGGCCGGGACAGCCTGCTCTTCACATACGGAGTGACTGGCAGCGGCAAAACGTACACCATGACCGGGAATCTGCGCCACCGGGGCATTCTGCCGCGCTGCCTGGACGTGCTCTTCCGCACCATCTCCGATTACCAGGCCAAGAAGTTCGTCTTCCTGCCGGAGAAGCCAAACGGCTTCGAGATTCTGTCCGAGGAGGATGCCCTACTGGAGCGCCAGAAGGAGATGAATCAGCGGTTTGCAGGCGCCGGTCGGTTTGCCTTCCGGCACAAGGATTCCGATCCGGAGATAGCATCCCAGGCCTCCGTGGAGCCAGTGCCGCTACTGGGTTTGGATGAGGACAACATGTACTCGGTGTTTGTCACCTACACTGAGATTTACAACAACAGCGTTTACGATTTGCTAGAGGATACGGGCAGACAGGAGTGAGTACTGGCATCTAGATTGTATTTATCCCTTTTTAATCTAATATACGATTTGTGCAGGACTTTGCAGAGCAAAATCATTCGCGAGGATGCCAACCGTCGCATGTTCGTCCATGGCGTCACTGAGGTGGAGGTCAAGACAGTGGAGGAGGCCCTCGAGGTCTTCCAAATGGGCCAGAAGCGCAAGCGCATGGGGCACACTGTTTTGAATGCCGAATCCAGTCGCAGCCACTCGGTGTTCAACATTCGCCTGGTCCAGGCGCCAGTCGATAGCCAGGGTGAGAATGTGGTCCAGGACAGTCGGAACATAACAGTGAGCCAACTGTCCCTGGTGGATCTGGCGGGCAGTGAGCGCTCCTCGCGCACCAAAAACACTGGCGTGCGACTTAATGAGGCGGGCAAGATCAACAACTCGTTGATGACGCTGCGCACTTGCCTGGAATATCTGCGCGAGAACCAGCTTGCAGCGGCCAATGGCTTGCCACCCAAGAAGATTCCCTATCGCGAGTCCAAGATCACACACATATTCAAGAGCTACTTCGATGGCGAGGGACAGGTGTCCATGATTGTGTGCATCAACCCGAGAATCGAGGACTATGATGAGAATATTGTGGGTTTTAATGACTAATACAAAGAATAATCTTTGCTAACATGTATTTTTCCCCCTCTCAGCAAGTGATGAAGTTTGCTGAGATGACCCAGGAGGTGCAGATAGCCAGAGCCACACCCATGAAACAGGACTTGGGTCTGACTCCTGGCCGCCGCAAGGCCAACAAGTTGTTCAAGATTGCCATTAACAATCTGAACGAGCTGGGCATTCCCGAGGCCAAGGATTTGGAGGTGGATGTTGGACTGGTGTACAGTTTGGGACCCGACTTTCCCGCCTATCAAATGGACAGTCCCGAGGCGGAGGTCAAGATCCGGGAGTTGATGTACTATCTGGAGCAGCGCATTGAGAAGCGCAAGAAGCTGCGCGCCAATATGGACATAAAGTGTGGGTCTCATTCTGCTCGCCTTCTAAATACATAAATGCTAATTTTGTATATTACTTTTAGGTGACAGCTTCCGGCAGATGCTGATGAACCTGGACCGCGACAATCTACAGCTTCGCACTGAGCTCGCCTCCTTGAAGGCTGTGTACAAACAGGAGCGCGATCGCAGCGCTGCCCTCGAGAAAAAGGTGCGCATCCACGAGAGCTCCATCGACGTGCTTAACAACACGTTGAGCAAGCGGGAACGACAGATCGAGGAGCTGACCTTCAAGCTCAACGAGAAGGAGAACATGCTGACCCAGAAGGAGCAAGAGAAGGAGAAGCAAAAGAAGAAGTTCAGCTCCAAGTTGGCCGTCGAGTCGGACAAAAACAAGCGCGAGTTCGAGCTTAAGTTGCGGGAGCAGCGAACAAAACTGCAGGAACGCATGCGCATCAAGGACGAGAAACTGCGCCTGGTCTCCAACATTCTGCAGTCCGAGGATCTGCCTAGTTTGCCGCGTTCCCAGAGCTCGGAGGATATACTGAACGATAAGGAACGCGGGGCATTCACAGTGCGAACAGAGACATCATCAGTGCCGGCTACACGAACAGATATTTACGCCACACCTCGTCATGTAAGAAGTCTCTGTCGCTCTTTAGAAATTCTATTGTAACATTTGTGGTTTTTATTTCAAACTAAAACAGGGAGCAGCTGCGGCCAACAACCGTCATAGACGCTCTCGTTCCGCCGGCGACAAGTGGCTGGAGCACCGGGCCGCCAATCCCGTGCCACTGGGAACCATCATGCAGCCGTACCTGAAGAATCGCAAATCGGTGACCAAACTGACCGACATGAAGGAGCTTACCGCCCACGGAGCCAACAAGTATTGCCTCGTCTCGCAGGATGCGGATACGGATGGCGATGTGGAGACCAAGCTGTACAAGGGCAATGTGATCCCCACCTGCGGCGGCGGTGCCCAGGTGGTGTTCAACGATGTGGAGTGCCTGAAGCAGAAGTCGCCGGTTCACTCGCCCACGCGAAAGCGACCCAGCAATGGCACCATCTCCGCTCTGGGAGGCGGTGTAGTGCCCAGCACGGTCACCTCCGTCCAGGATGTGGCCTCGCGCTGCAATCTCGGCATCGAGGGACACAGCAGCAAGAAGTCAAAGATCTAGGGAGAATAGTTTTGACACTACGTTGAATTCTTAAAGTCAAATACCCAATTACCAATTAGCTTATAGTTATTTAGTTTCACTAACTTAAATTTAAGTTTATTATCCATTATGGTTTTGGAGTTGAATCGCATTGAAGTGATTTATTTGATTAAAGACAAGTTAATCTGTATAAATGACCCCGTAAATGAATTCGCAATCCCTCGCAAATGGAAGTTTTCCCTGGTCAAGAGCCGCTGATAACCGGAGGATATCTGCGGAGAGCTATCTATGAAAACTATCCAAGCATCGTCCATTATTAGGTTTGCATTAGTTGTACCATAAAGTATTGAATATTTTTTGTTTCCTGGAGTAATCTCCACGAAAAACCAGTTATAAAATGAACAAATAAAGTGAAATTATGCGTATATATTAAATATCTTAAAATGTTTTATTATTTTTACTTTGGAACTAAAGGATTACACTTTTGCTTA
The DNA here is from genome assembly GCF_018152505.1 of Drosophila elegans. Taxonomy (NCBI): domain Eukaryota; kingdom Metazoa; phylum Arthropoda; class Insecta; order Diptera; family Drosophilidae; genus Drosophila; species Drosophila elegans. The sequence continues at coordinate 5,163,296 of NW_024545578.1, forward strand.
AGCAGTTTTGCAAATAGGCTACCCAAACAACACAATAACCTCGTTTTCTTTTTAAATGACAAATTTATTAAATGTATTTCACTATTATTTTGGAAACTTTGTTGAGAATACAAAGTCAGAATTTTGGTATTTTGATCAAAACTAATCACTATTTTCGGTTTGCAAAAGTTAAAATTAGTAATTTTTTAAATTTATTTCAACAGCCTTTAAAAACTCCATAAAATTGGGTTTCAGTTTAAACTGAATGAAAATGTAACTTTAAAAAAAAGCATAAGTTGTGAATATATCAAAAGTGGATCATATTTTGGTTGTCCAGTACTAGAATAATCCTGAAAAATAAAATGGTTCACTAACCAGTACAAAACATTCACATATGGATGGTTTTAACTATTTTTATTATTATTCCTGCGTTTATTCAGATTTATGCTTAAACCGATAAATTTTATTGAAATACATACGGTACCATTACACATACATATTTGTAGATTAATTTCAATTACTAATAAATCAGTCTATAATTAAAATATATGTTCGCTTAATGATTTCACGTGTGTGTGAGTGTTGTTGTGTTGCAGTGTTGTTGTTGCAGTTGTTTTTTATTTGTTTGTTGTTTCTTGTGGGGGTAGCTGCTGCTCGATGAGTTCGCAGATGACTCTTAAACGCTATGTACGGCAATTGTGGCAGGTTCCTGGCAAATGAGGAATTTCGAATTTCGAATTTGGAATTGGAAGCCAATCTAGCTAATGCTACTCGCTACTATACGACAATAATGTCAAATCAAATTTAAAGGGACAAACAATTGATAAGAACAGGACAATAGAATGTAGGTAACTCCAAGTACATTTAAACAAAACAAATTGGACGAAACGAAACCACAAATGTAAACATAATAGAAGGCAAACTCAACTCAAGCGCTGGGCCAATATTAACATAATCCATCTTATCTGAATTCCAGTTAAACAAATTACAATTTAATCAATATAAAGCTCTGTTTTCATAAACGTTCTCTCGGATTCACACGACGCGGAACAAGGTATTTGCATCTGCAACTGTATATAATCTGCTGTTTATATAATACGTAATCATAATGTTATCATTAATTCAATCGACTCTCGCCAAATGGATAATCGTAATAAAAACTAAGAAGCGAAATTATTCTACGGTGGAAAACGAATTTTGGCTATGAAGCAACGTAATTTAAAGAAGGGTATTATTAACAATACACACTCACAGCCACAGCCACACCCCAACCACCCTTCTACCCTTCCTCTCCTTTTTGCACTTTCCTCCTTAATTGTTTTGTGTGTTCAGTGTTTAGTGTTTAGTGTGTGTATATGGTGTGTATGGTGAGTGTGGTGTATGTGAGCAGCTGCATTTTGTTGGCAAGGCAATCAACATTACGTTGCGGACTTTCACATCCGCGGTATCTGTCTGTGTGTGTGTTTTTGTGTGTTTAGATGAGTTTGCAATGAAATCTCGCTTGAAGCTGTATACTAGCTGCCCCGACCTTGGCCCTTCTCTGCCTGGATCCAAACGCGCAAGCGAAGCCCGGATCTGAAGTGCCCCACCGGCTCCTATGAGCACTTGACACATGCCCCCTCCACGTCAAAGTCCAGGACCATGAGCTTGGTTTCCTCCGTTCCGTTGCGTGAGCCAACGGCACAAATGAGTTTGGTGTCGTTTGCCCTGAAAATACCATGCAATCATTATTATTATTTTATTAGCAATAAGCGGATTTTGTCTTATCCAAGACTTACCTAATCCGCCACACAACTCCGCCGGATCCACCAGAGTCCAGGGCCACAAGGTTACGTATAAAGTCGCCCGTCTTAACGTCCCACAACTTGACAGTGCCATCGTCGGAACTGGTCACCACAAATCGGGAATTAAACTGCAGGCAGGTGACCGCAGACTGATGCTTATTTGGACCTAAAAGGCATTAGAAGACGAGATGAGATTAGTAATGGTTCTTCGAAGTCTGTTTGCCAAACATTTAAATGGGTTTTATAACATAATAGTCATCCTAGACGGGCGGAAGGCCATAGTTGCTAATTATCTTAGTTAGAAGTTTGCTTTTAGTTTAAAACCATAAATATAAACAAATAAATAAACGTGTACGATTAGGAAAGATGAGGTTTTTAATCTATTTAAATATAACTATCCTTATATAAATAAATAAATATGATAGTACGATAAAATGGTAGGTGTTTAGATACATTTGTGTAATCATAATAAAATAAAGCTCCTTAATTCATTAAATAATTCCAAATAAAAGGATATGCTCATGACAATAAATGTAGTATATAAATGGTTAATTATAAACCAAAATCAGTTAGTTCTCGACTCACCCGACAGCGTTTGCAGACATTGTCCGGTTGTGATGTCCCACACCTTGACTGTGGAATCGGCGTTGCCCGAGACGAGAATGTTCTGACGCAGTTCCATGCCGGAGGTCAAACTTTGATGACCCATCAGGGTGTGCTTGCAATTGCCCGTCTCCACGTCCCACACGCGAATGGAAGTGTCCAGTGAGCCGGAGACCACGTGTAGGCCATCAAACTAAATGTTTTACAAATTGATTAGTACACAAACACTCTAAATATGATTTCCAAGCTTACCTGCAACGAATAGACGCGGTTCGTGTGCCCCTGCAGCGTGTGTAGGCACTCCTGCCGCTCCGGATGCCAGATCTTGACCATGTAATCATATGCTCCGGACACAATCAGCTTGCCATCGTACTGGACACAGCGCACTGCGGCCAAATGGCCAACCAGGACGTGCAAACAGGAGCCCTGTTCGATGTCCCAGACCCGCAAAGTTGCATCTCGCGAGCCACTGACCACCCTGCAAAGTAGTTCAATAAAAATAAGCACACGTTAGAGGAAACTTAGGTGTCTCTACTCACTTGCTGCCATGAAGATGCATGCACCGCACAGTGGACGTGTGCCCCTGAAGCGTGTGCACACAAGCACCACTGTCCATGTCCCAGACTTTGAGAGTGCGATCCGTGCTGCCCGAGATGATGATGTTGCCGGACATTTGGGAAGACCAAACGCCACCGGTGTGACCCACCAAGGTGCGCAGACACTAGGGAAACAAATAAATTAAGTTTTTAAGAGAGATTGAGACTGATTGAGACCTACCTTTCCATTCACCGCTGACCACACTTTGAGCGTATTGTCATCGGAGCCGGACACGATGCGATTGCCGGAGAACTGCAGGCATGTGATCACATGATCGTCGTGGCCCTTGAGAACCTTGGGCTTGCGCACCGGTCGCGACCGCCAGTTCATCTCGATGATGTGCTGGCGCATGTAGGCGGCCTTCCAAGGCGACGCAATGGGCGGCATGTTGCCATCACGTCCTCGCTTCGGACGATCGCTTCGTGGCTCGGCGAGGATCTGGGCCTTGCGGCACTTCTCCTTCCACAACAAGTTGTCGTCGCACAGGAAGCGCCAGCTGCGGCAGGTCTGGGCGGCCCTCAGCAAGTCCTTGGGCTCCAAATAGGATAGCACAAAGAGGGCCAGTTCCCGTGGCAGCAGGGAGATGAAGTCACGCTGGAACTGCGGCTCAATCACCTTCATCATGTGGCGCACCTGCGAGGGATCGCAGTGATCGATCAGGCGGTCCACGGCCAGCAATCGCTCAACGTGGGACCAGCGCTGAAACTGGGCCAACCAGTGCTGCAGCTCTGGCGGCGGATTGTCACGGGTCGGAACGGAACGAGGCGTGCGACGGCCCAAGCCCGATCCCGGCGAGGCGTTGGCCAGGTGCGACGAGGGCGTCAGCGACAGCACTGCCGTGGGAACGCCCGAGTGTTGCGAGGAGCGCGGCGTGGAGGCAAAGTCGTAGGCAATCCGCTTGCGGCAATTGTCGCTCACGCCCGAGCCCGGTCCGCCCACTCCGCCGCTGGACGAGATGGTCAGCGAGTAGTCACCGCCATCGAGCAGACGGCCCTCGTTGTACTTCCGCTTGCGCTGCTGCGAAATGAGCGAGCTGGGATTGGTCAGCGAGCAGTCGGCAAAGCCGGTGGCGGATGCGGCAGTGGAAAGTGACAGGGAGATGGGCTCATCCATGGGGTCCATGACGTCCAGGTCGAAGGTTTCGCTAAGACTGGCATTGCTGCCGCCGTAGCTGCTGGCGTTGCCATTCTGGCACGTGCAAATCTCCTCCAGATCGGAGCAATTGTTCTCCTCATCGCAATTGGCCCACGGCTCCTCGGCGCTAAAGTCGCCGGGCTCGACAAGGCCGCCGCCGTCTCCGCCGGCAGCTCCCTCCTCCACCACCACCTCGAGGTGGGCCACATCGCTGGAACCGTTGCGACGCTGCCGCACTGATGCCGCCGGCTGAGCTGCTCCCGCTCCGCTGGCAGCTGGAGGATTGCTGCGGGCCAGGAAACGCTCTTGAGTCTGGGCGCTGGCGTTCACCTGGCGCGTTGTCTTCGCCGTCGATGCAGTGGCATACTGACAACGATTGGAGTTGGACGCTCCAGCGCCGACGCTGGCGGAGGAGGTGGAGGTGGAAGCCGATGTCGAGGCCTGAGAGTCACCCAAGCAAGCGGCTCCGGCGGAACAGGCCGCCGTGGGATTAAGGGCGGTGGTGCGACTGCAACCACCTTCCTGAGAGGTCTGCGATCCCACCGAGCTGTAAGATACGGATGCTGTCACGTTCTCATCCGGCTCCTGCTGGCAGCTACCGCTGGATGTGGACGATCCGGATCCGGAGGTGGTCGGAGCCAGTCCTGGGTAATCATTCGAGTTGGTGTTGGTGTACACATCCGTGCGGGCTGCTCCGGTGCAGCTGGTCGACGACTCTGTGGATTTGGATGTGGAACTGGAGCTGCTCCTGTGCTGGCTGCAGCTGGAGGCGCCCAGCGTGGAGCCCAGATTCAGTTTGGCAGTGGACTTGCTTAGCCGGCTGTTGGTGTACTTGCGACTGCTCGTGGGAGTCGTCGACAGATCCTTGTAGGTGTACTTGCTGTCCGAGGAGACGGTGCGGCCATTGCTGCTGCTACTGGGCCAATCGTCGCTGTTGGCCGTGCCCGATCCATTGGACACCCTGCTGCCTCCGGCCATGGACTTGATCAGACTTAGATTCAGTTTGTTCTGGCTCATCATGGAGCTGGTGCGCAGGATGATGTCGCCCGTCAGCCGCTGCTCCGTCTCGAAGTCGCGCCGCTCGATCAGATCCATGGACTCGATGTCTGCCTTGGTCAAGGAGGAGCTGGAGTTTGAGCTGGAGTTGGATGTGGAGGCCTCCTCGGGGGCGGCGGCGTTGGCAGAAGCCGCCGGCGAGGGATTCGAAACGGCCGCATTGGCCGTGAGGCTCATCTGCTTCAGGCGCACGGACATGAGGCGGTCGTGCAGGGAGGAACAAGTGGCCGCATCGTCGCCCTCAAATGGATGGTCGTCCACGGCGGTGCCAGGCTCAGACTTGATACCTCTTACCAAAGCCAGGTTCTCCGCCTGTTCCTCATCGCCCAGCAAAAACTCATCGCTTAATCTTTTAGGCTTGCCTGTGAGCTCCGACTGGGATCCGGTTATGATCACCTGGCCGGGATGCGGCTGGGCCTCCTCCACGACGGGCGTCTCCAGGAAGATCTTGGATCCATCGGCCGCCATGATGGTGCCGTCGGCCAAAGCTAATTGTGATGTGTTGAGGCAGTCAATGGCGGCTACTCCAATATTTACCACGTCCTCGTCATCGTCCTCGATCAACTCCTCTTCATCCTCGTCCTCCGGCTCGGGGTCGTCCTCGTCGTCATCGTCGTTTATCAGGCAGACGACCGGAGGATCCTCATTATCCTCGTTAAAGAAACCCTGACGACTGTGTTCCGAGGAGGCAGGATGGCCCAATGGATGACCACCGTTCAAGGTGTCCGTGGAGGAGCTGTCTTCGGCAGCCACCACGCCCATGGTGGACGCCGCCCCCGCACTGGTGGGCAGTGAGTTGGAAGAGCTAATCTCAAAGGTGCTGGACTCGTCGTCCAAAACTACGGCAAAGCCATGCTGTGAGTTTGACGACACACACACGTCCTCCACATCCTCCCGCAGCGTTGACATAGATACAAAGGCTTCTCCGCCGGCTCCTGGTGATCCCGCTTCTGGTGACTCCGCTACTGTTGATCCTGCTTTCCGGCTGGTCGAGGCCTGACTCTTGACCCACGTGGAGGTGGAGCTTGTGACTGCTGACTGAGTACGCTCCCCTGCACTGGCCACGAATTCACTGCTAGCAGCTGGGCATCCTCTTTCCATAATACTTTTCAGGCATCAAAAGTGGACAGCACGCTCTCCTGGAAGGATAAATTATTCGGAATTGAGTTTTCTCTTGGGGAATAAACTAATTGCAAAGGCACTCTTCTGGAAAAGTGAACGATTTGGAAATGACTAATGGAAGTCTGGTGCTAAGGTTCCTGGGAAACTGAACAATTTTGAATAGAGTAAATAGAAGTTTGAAAGAAACGCCTATCTTAAATATTTGGGTAGAAGTGATTGGAAGTAAGGACCTGAAGCGCTGGAATTAAGAACAGACGCTACTTGGCTTCCAAAAACAGAGGGAATACAATTTTTCACCACTTACAACAAACGATCCTTTTGTGCCCTGAGAATCAAAGATGATCCGAAATTCCCACGCAACAAGCGCAAACTGATGGTTGCAAAAAAAATCCGAAGCAATGAAAAGCAGTGGGAAAAATTTGTTGTAAGCAGCCGCCTCTGCCGACGTCGTTGGAACTCGAAAAAGGAAATCACAAAAGTGCATCGGATCGGCGGAAGAGGCTAAAACGGCGCGAAGTAGAATGGGAAAAAGAAGACGAAACGGGTATTACAACAAAAACAAGACTGGAAAGAGAGACAGCAGGCACCAAAAAGGTATTGCGGAGAGATGAGGAGAGAAAAGAGCAGAGATGACGAGAGCGAGAAGTAACGGACGTAAGAAGAAGAAGCACCAAAGATACACAGCAGCCGCACCACCAACAACAACAAAGAAAACAACAACAACATCACGTACACCTTGCAATTCAAGCCGCTATCTTTTCCCTCCGCTTTTGACTGGATTGCAGAGATGATCAGCACGGGATGCAGTCACTGTGACCGAGAATAGCTGTCACTCAACGTTAAAGAGAAAAACAATTTGACTGACTGATTTGATCATAATCAAAATCTCTAACCTTTTAATAATAGTCACCAAAATGAGTCACATCTTTTGGCCTTTAAAAAAAATACATAGCTCATCATCACCAAGAACATTGACCAAAAACGTGATATTTTTTGATTAACTTTTTTTAAGTGTGTAATTCGCTTTTTATCATTTGTGTTTAGTCACATTTTAAAATTGGTTCGTAAGCATTTTTATAGGAATCCCACCGAAGCTAGTGATAGCTCAATAGTGCTTTCGAGTCACTGATCCTTGCCAGCTTGAAGTCACAGTGACTGGAAATTCGAAGATGCGCATCGCTGATGCTTGACAGCAGCTTGACTGGCCATCACATCCTACCAACACACACACACACGCACCCGAGAGAAAAAGGGATCGCTGCAGGCAGAGATTGAAAGAATCCAGGGACGAGAAGGAGGAGGAAAGAAGGCGGAGATCAGCCATTGCAGCGCAGCATCCGCAGAACAAAAGGGGCGAGATCACAAAGGAATTTTCAGCGCTCCTGCTGTTGCATCACTGGCGAAACAGATCAGATGTGCAGGCATTTCTCCCGAACATTTTCTTTTATTCTCTTCCAACCCTGCCCCCTCCCATTGCCAATGGCCCTTGGCTGTTGACCTCCCGAAAAAAACGTTTTTTAGGGTCTTTTCGGTTCTCCGCTTTCACACCGTATAGAAATACGCGTTTACCTGTGCCAAAGGACAATCGGTGATGCGCTCAGGAACATATTTTCTCCCTGTGGAAGGGGATTTTAACCACGGGTGTGGAGTCGTCATAATCGTTGCATACACACACACAGAGATAATAAGCAGAGACCTGTGGTCCCCCAAAAATAGATTACTTTCGTTGCAAATTCAGAGCAGAAATACGCGTTCCTTGTGGATTTCCTAACCCCACTTTTCTGCACCTGCAAATGCAGCGGATGGAAATGGAGATGGAGGGATAGCCCCATAATTCGTGGAGCAAACAACAAAAGAAAAATGTGGACATTGTTGTACACACAGGCAGAGCCATACACACACTCACATACTGCGACAGCAAAAGTATAAATGCGCGTGGTTCTTTCCATATTGTTTATAAACCTTTTTTAGGTAGCTTAAATTTAGAGGGGCCCTTGCAAACACACCTTGGTTTTAGGGGCACAATCTGTTTTTAATTATTTAACTACATAAACGCATGTAAAACTTTTTGCGTTTGGGCCCACTCTCACACACACAGGCGCACACACAGGCGCAGCACACACGTTCAATCGAATTTTTCACATACGTTTTGGGGCCTTTGCTCCTCGGAGAATTGCGAACTTTTCCTTTTTACGGCTTATTTCTCACTCGATCTATCTAATTATAAAGTCTTTAGATACGGGAATATGCATGCAAATTGCGGATTTGGACAGATTTTGGACCCGAAAAAAAAACTAATGCGGATCCAGTGTGACCGCCGCTCGACCGTTGAAATATACCACAGGAATTTAAAGTCGGGGTTAGAGATGTGCGTGTCTTTTTATATAGAATAGAATAAAAATCATTAAATAGATATAAAACTAGGAGTTAAATATCTTTGAATTGTTCCTTAAATAATTGGGAATTTGGCAAATAGTGCCAGCTGTTCATACAAATGTAATTTTGTGATTTAAGAGTAAGAGTTAAAATAAATAGTTGAATATTTATAAAAACCTTGTTGAATTATTGTTGTTATTAACAAATGATAGGTAAAATGTTAAGAAAAGACACTTCAAAATTTAATTTATAAATATATTCGTAGCAACATTTTTTATATTAAAATATATTAATACAAAGTTCTCAAACAAATTCTAAAAAAATGTTTTTTTTTTGACAAAACTATTGCAATTTGTTAGTGTACAGAGGGGGGTGTGGTAGCACTAGCATTTCAGTCCACACAATGTTTTGGTCACACAGGCACACATAAATTGAAATTTTCGAATTTCGACGGTCGCAATGAGTGAGGCTCTCGGAGATGTGGTTTCGGAATATCTGGAGCGAGGCTTGGTGCTGGTCATCGCGGACCTGCTCAGCCTGATCACGGTCTCGTCCTGTCTGGTGATCAAGGTGCCGCAAATAAATACGATACGGGCCAACGAGTCCTCGAAAGGTGAGAGTACCAGTACCAGAACCACCCACACAAATCCCTAACTCGTCCGCCCACTCATGATCTCAATCTCTGTGCTTCTGGATCAGGCATCAGCGTTTTGGGACTGTGTCTGGAGCTCTTTAGCTACACCGTGATGCTGTCCTACAACTACACCAGTGGCTATGACTTCCTCTCGTACATGGAGTATCCTGTTCTGCTGCTGCAGGAGTACGCCTTGATCTACTATGCCTTCAAGTACCAGGATCTGCTGGGCAGGAGGACGCAGCTGGTGGCCGTACTATATAGTATAGTGGCCACTCTCATCTACCTGAAGCTCTTTCCCGTTATCATCCTTACGTTCCTGGTGGTGAGTAAGACGGCAAAGTTATCACCTGGCCACTGATTAGGGCATTCTTGCCCAGATAACAGCTCCAACGTAATTCAAACCCGTTTGACACTCACTTCTCCAGTTAACTAATTATGTTTCCGGCAAACGGGTTTGCTTTGATTTATCATTTGTTTTAGTTTTTAACTGGGCAGCATCTTTGCTCAAGGTCATCATTGTTTGTTGTATAATATTTGAGCAGCTATTAATACCCTCGCCACTCGGGCAATTGATATATATCGTGGTATTTATTTAAATATTTGCCTTTCTCTTTAGCCTTTCTGCACGCCCATTGGAGCCACGAGTAAGGTGCTCCAGCTGCTGGCCATTCTGAGGACCAAAGATGCCAGTTCCGTCAGTAGAACCACCTGGGCACTCTCTGCCTTCACCAACATGAGTGAGATCACAACGTGCATTTACGTTTAAGGTCACCAATTAACCCGTACTATTATCTTGCAGCTCGAATCTACACGGTCTTCTTCCAATCTCACGACTGGATGCTGCTGTCCAACTTCCTGATTTCAACTTTCCTTAGCGCATCCGTTTTTGGAGCCGCCTGTTTCTACAAGAAGAAGGCCAAGGCGGAATAGTTGCCCACCATGATAAGAGGAGCTCAACATAGACAAACATTGTGCTGGCTGGAAATGCTTATCAGTCATTGTTTTAATTTAATATGCTTATCTGTTGAAATTGATATTACAAATTCTCGTTTGAATCGATAGATGTCACTCGTTTAACTGTCCGCGTAGAAAGCCACCACGATGGCGAACACAACTGTGAGGATTGATACTGCATAGATGGCCGTTCGCTGCCAATTGATCTTGGACTTGGCCGGACCCACATCTACGGTCTTGCGCTCCTTGTGTTTGCGCTTGCCGAACTTCGCCTCGAATTTCTCGAGCTCCATTCGGTTCCGCTCCTCCTCGTCGCGACGCTTCTGCTCCAGCTGCTGTTGCTCAGCCGCCTGGGCACGGGATTGCTCCGCTTTGCAGTTGGAGTCGCACTCCAAGGATGTCTGACCAGCTCGATGCTTGTCGCAGGCAATCTCCTGCTTGAGTCGCTTACAGGCGCAGAAAATGCGAACCTTCTTGCGGCACAGTTCGGGATTAGGACATTTGCTCGAGTGACAAATGGCTGTGCAGCGATGTCCACACGGATACTGGAAACGTATGGGGAATTAATTGAATGAGATATCATTTATCCAATATCCATATCACTCACATTCTTTAAACATCGATTTCCGCAGCTGCGTAGCTTTTCCCTGCGTTCAATAATCTCCTGGACAGTGCCCGTCTCATCGAAATACTCGCTGCACTTGTACACCAACTGATTGAGTCCACAGTGGCACTTGCTCTTCATTACAAAGTTGCAGGGCGCACAGGGCGGTGGATGACAGCCCTTGGGACAGGCATGAACACATCCGGTGGGGCGAGGAACGGAGCAACCCTCCTCGCAATTGGCACATCCAGCTTGCTGGGACATGTCCTTGGGCAGCTGCACGGAATGACAAACCAAGGAGCACTTGTGATTGCCGCACTTTAGCTGACGCGCACACTTTCGCTGGCAGGAGCTGGGTTTGGAGTTCCAGCACGGCCAGGTGGCCACTTCATGTCCTCCAATGCAGGTGACAACGACGCCTTCCTCGCAGCGGGGATGGGGTAATGCTTTATATTCATACTGTAAAACAAATAGGGAAAAATTTAAATACGTGTAGGTAGTGTTTTGAACAAGGAGCTAACCTTTTTGGCCTGTGGCCTAGCCTCTTTGGGTTTGTTTACTCTAACTGCCTCATGACAGCGAGCCTTGCAGATGTGTCCACACTTGCTGGTGTCATTGGGAAGACCACACACTTGGCCGCAAGGTGGACATTCGCCTTTGTGGCAGCGATGTTTGATAGCGTGATGACATTTGGCAGTAATGCTTTGGGAGATTGAGTTAATACTTAACCAGGACAAATAAGAAAAGTAACACCAACCGACAGAGTTCCAGGCACACGATGCGTGCACTTCTCTCTCTGCCACAAGGAACACTTTTCCTAGTTTTTCCGCAGCGACAGTTTATCTGAGATTCCAGCTTGCAAGGATAGCAAGGACCGTTGTGGCACACGGACTGACACTTGTGCTTGTTGCAGCTCAGCTGCTTGCCACAAATCTTCTCGCAGGGTGGACACTGGTCACCACAGCACTAAAAAAGCGATAGTGATAAATTATTTAACAAATTCAACAATCCTAAAATCATTTAACACCTTTCTATTGCAGGCATGTTTGCCACAATCACGTATCTGCTTGCATTTAGTCTCACAAGTGAACTCCTTGGAGCAGGGCAACTCCTTTTCATGCAGGCCACATCTGCACTTCTTTTTGGTTCTCACTGGACACTGTAAATATTTATTTTTAGAGAATTGTATTGTTTTCTAACTGAAAGTCTTACGGAAATGCAGGGACCACGATGACAACGTTGGGTGCAAGTGTGCTGGCCACAGGACAGCAGCTTTTGGCAAGTATCGCCACAGGTTTCTTCCGCCTCGCTACAGGGTCTTACTTGAGTCTGCACATATTAAGTTTTAAATTAGTAGAGGCTTCCTGGTAGATTATTAAGAGACATACATTCTTGCCACATGGACAACTCCTGACTTGGAAAGGACACTCCCCATCGCCGCATGATCCTGCATGGCAAACCTTTTCGCAAATATGCAAACCGCAAGTAAAAGCAGCTCCACATACCTGTGAGGAATCAAAAGTTAAACATGTTTCTTTTGATTATATGGGTATTCCTTACATTCTGACATTTCCACTTGCGATCGGAGCAGTTGACCATCTTGGATTCCCGCTGACACTCGCAAGGCTGCATGCTCTTGCTGGTGCATGGTGGACATTGGCCTGGTCGATGGCACTCCTGATTACACTTGTGCTTGCCACAGGCCAGCAGATCCTTGCACTAAAAGATGGGTTTATTGCTGAGTCGGTCAATAATACTATACTTAATATTACCGCTTGCTGGCACTTCCACTGTTTGTCAATGCACCTCATCGACCTGGGACTGGATTTTCCGCACAAACAGGAGACCTGCGCCTGCTGGGCACAGGGCGGACATGGCCCCGGATGACACAAAAGCTTGCAATCGTGTCCACACTTGGGCTGCAGCAACTTTCCGCAGATCTCGCCGCAGGAATGGGGCACCAGGAAGGGCTGGTTCTGGGGATTCACCTCCTTGCCGCAGAAGCAGTTGTACTGCGTTGGCTTCTCCGCCGGCTGGTAGTCCCTGCGGCACTGGGGACAACACCAGTGCAGAGATTTCTGGCGCTTGGGCGGCACAAACTCGCCCAGGTGATTGTAGTGCCCCTGGCTGGCCTGGCCATTCTGCTGCTCCGCCGCCTTCACCTTCATCTGCATCATGCTGTCATTGGCCCACCGCTGGATGCAGTTCAAGTGGAAGAAGCAGTAGCAGCTCTCGCACGACCAGATGGCCTCCACCCGGCGGATGCTCCCGATGCAGATGAGGCAAGTGGCTGCTCCGGAGTGCAGGGTATTCTCCAGGAAAGTGCTGGTCCGAGCCGCATCCTTGGAGCTGCCGGTGCTTTCCGTCGGCCGATAGTTCTTGTACAGCAGCTCTTTATCAATTAAAGAAAGTATAAAGCAGATTTAGTTGGTAGCTTTCTTCAATGACACGTCACGAGCAGCGGTAGATTTACCCAAAATATGCTGCTCATCCAGTTCGCCTTCGTCCTCGGAGCTGGAGGCATAGGTGTCCACCAGTTTCTGGGCTGCAGCCAGATTTTTTGCTTGCGCTTTATTGAATTTTTCCATTTTGAAGCCGGCCTTTTTGTCTATCAACTGGGAATAAGTTCTTGGGGGTAGAACCAGGGATGGAGAGCACTCTGATAAGAGCAATTAGGGGAACCAGTTCCAATTGGAACTGAAACAATTGAACTACTTAATTATGGGAACTTAAATTATTCAATTGGAAACGACAATTAAAATAATAAAACTTAAATTATTGCTTCTTGCATTTTAAAATTATCAAAGTTACATAGGCAATACGTAATACTAAAATTCATGGCAATCCTACGGAAAGACAAAAAAGAAATCCTTTGTTATCTATGTCAATTTGACAATTTTGATACCAAAGAGAAGTTAGAAATTTTAGAATATATTTCAATTGGAGTTATAATTTATAATTTAACTTTTCCAATCAATTACCGTTAAAAATACATACACTCCAGCCCTAATAATCGATGTGAAACATCTGTTTGTGAGTGCGACACCCTGGAACAGCTTTCACATCAATTACAACCAAATATAAAAAAATAGTTAAATATATATCCAGCGGCAGAAATAATACATACCGATACCGATCCAAGATGAGTTTCCTCAATTACGTGTTTGGCCCGAATCTCTTCATGGAATACCGGGGCGTCCCGGAGCCGCAGCGCAAGATGTACGAGGCGGGGGCGGTGGAGAAGTTTGGGGAGCAGATTCTATCGACGGTATGTGCACTCCGACCCCACGGAAAAATGGAAAACTAGAGCATATGTTACCTCTTTGCAGCTTTCGGTGATGTGGTCGGTGGGCTACTACACTTCCCCTCTCCTGGTCACCTTTCTCTACCGCCGTGGCTACCTGGTCACCGAATCGATGCCGACGCTGGCCAAGATCACCACCAGCGTGGGCCTCATCGTGATCATCTCCCTGGTGATGCGCGGCCTGGGGCGCAAACAGTCGCGCTCCTACTCCAACATGATGAAGGCCCTGGTGCGGGCGAAGGCCACCAAGTCGCCGACCGATGCCAACAGCGAGCTGCGCCGCTTTGACATCGAGTTTAACGCCTGGCCCGTTGACTTCGATGTGAAGGCTTTGACTGGGTACGTAATGGTTACCTTGGGAGTGGTTTGGAGTTACAACTTTACCTTTTCTAGGGACACCAAGAAGCCCGTGGTCACGGCCAGCAGGCGGGAACCGCTCCAACTGGCCACCCTGCCCTGCGAGGTGATCGCCTACCTGGCCATCAACACTTTTGGGCTCTCCATGATCTATCCGGGTTCTGTGAAGCTGCTCCAGAAATTCATGAGTAAGAAAGCTTTAAGGGAACTTAAGGACCCCATACAATCATACATTATTTATCAAGTTTCAACTTATGCGCATTTGCTTTGAAAGTTCATATATAGCTACACAAATATTAGTCATATTGCTTGTAACGTCTGTAAAAATTTTAGTTAGATAACCTAAAAACTAGTTTGTCTGGACAATACACACCTAACTTTGCTTATCATGAATGTATCTATTGTTTTTCTACAATTAACTTAAAAAAATATGATATGTATATGTCTTTTGCAGGACCCATGCTGATCTCCGGACGCGCCAAGCTCATCGAGGATGACAATGGCATCCGCTATAAGGTTAAGACCATCGACTCGAACGAAATCGACACGTTGTTTATCGACAACCGCAATGACAACGTGGGAAATGGCAAGACGCTGGTCATTTGCTCTGAAGGCAATGCCGGCTTCTATGAAGTGGGCATAATGGGCACCCCGGTGGCCCTGAAGTACTCCGTTCTGGGTTGGAATCATCCAGGATTTGCCGGCAGCACGGGCACGCCTCATCCGCACCAGGACAAGAACGCCATTGATGCTGTTGTGCAATTTGCCATCAATAATTTGGGCTTCTCCGTGGAGGACATCATTCTGTATGGCTGGAGTATTGGAGGCTTTAGCACATTGTACGCTGCATCCGTTTATCCGGATGTCAAGGGAGTGGTGCTGGACGCCACCTTCGATGATGTGCTGTACTTGGCCATTCCACGAATGCCAGCTGCTCTGGCGGGCATTGTCAAGGTAGCCATTCGTAACTACTGCAATTTGAACAATGCCGAACTGGCCAACGAGTTTAACGGACCCATATCCTTTATTCGGCGTACTGAAGATGAGATTATTGCCGAGTGAGTACCCCTTATGCGCATTTTACCAGTTTAAAATTATGAAAACCTTCTCAATTCGTTCAGGGACAACCGCATCGACACCAATCGCGGTAATTTCTTGGTTTTGTCAGTGCTCAAGCACCGGTATCCAAACATTTTTGGGGCTTCACAGTTGAACAAGGCCAAGGGCCTGCTTTCGAAGCCACTGGAACCCTACAGTATCCCCACCGCCGATGAGAAGCTATGCATGTCGCGCCTAATCACCTACGCCTCCGACGAGGGCAAGTCCTTCCCTATGAACATTGGAGCCGATTACTCCGACGAGGTGCGCAACCTCATGGCTGTCTTTTTGGTGGGTTCATTTGGACATCTAGACTGAATAGAAACTAATACTGTCTACCTTGTTTTTTTAGTTGCGCAAGCATTTACGTGACTACAACTCGACGCACTGCACCCAGTTGCCCGGGGAGTTCTTCACCATGCCGTGGGACATACCCACCGAGCAGGGATTCGTGTTCACCTAAGCCCAACCATTCCGGAGGTGATTTACGGCCGTATGCTTAGACTTAGTGAAATGGTTTTAGTCATTTTTGCATTATTCTGACTGCTTATTAAATTATTCAAACTGGGAACAGCCGGGAAGCTGGTGTAAAACTGGAGTAAAATTGTCTTATATACAAAATAAATGTCACAAGCTAAACTAATCTGGATGCGTTTTGGTGGTAAGTTTCTATTTCATTGTACAACTAAATTGGAGGGGGGAGGCAGTTCAACACTTAATTCCTATGAGTTTTTCTTGGAGCCACCGAAGCCGGAGAAGCCCATGATGGCGGCCATGTCGTCGGGCATGCTGCCCGCCTCGAAATCCGTATCCTCGGCCTTGCGCTTGCGCTCTTTCCGCTTCTCCTTGCGGTGCTCCTTGTAGCGATCCTCCTCCTCCTTCGCCTCGCGCAGCCGGCGCTCCAGCTCGTAGTCCTTCTGCTTCTCCTCCATCTTCTTCTTGTTTTGCTGGAAGCGCTCCTTCACCTGGTCGACGGTGCTGCGTTCCACCTTCATTGACATGCCCAGATTGCGCTGGTGCTTCTTCCCGTTGATGTGGTCCAGGAAGTTGATCGAATCCTTGACCACGCAGTCGCAAACGTTGCAGTAGTAGCCACCGGATTGCGAGGTGGGTGTGTTCTTGTTGATGACGACACTCTTGCCCAGCTTGCTGTCCAGGTCCACCTTGTAGTCGCGTCGCTTCAGGTTCTCTCGCTGCACGGGCTCTGAAAGAGATCGAGAATCATTGGGTTTGGAGGAATCCAAGGGAAACCCTTTCATCCACTAACCTTCTTCCTTGGGCGCCATCTGGTTGAGCAGCCGCTCCGCCGCCAGCTTCTCGTACTCGTTCTTGTCCCATTTCCTTCGGTGGTCATCAGGTCGCATCGTCATGGTGCCGCTGGGATTTGGATTGCTCTAAAATCTATTGTGTAAAACTAGGGGGAAAATTTGTAAATATTTTTGTTAGAGATGCGGCGGTATGCGCTCGATAGACATCGATACTATCGATTTAATCATTATCGAGTAATCGAGTTTGATATTGGATAAAATTTGAATTTTAAAGAAACAATCGAATTTTAACGAAACATTTAAGTTCTTACGATCCCTTGCAACCCGTTTCGAAAGCAATCTGAACTTCAAATTTATAATTGTTTTTTAAACTCTTTCCGGTTTCAAAATAACCAATTGTTTGTTAATTTTCTTAATAAATTTATTTATTTTCCTATCAAGGCTTACAAGGCCTATTTTTCCAAGTAAGAATCCAACCTGGCTTAAGTTTTGCTTTTGAATGAAAACAAACTAAATCTGGTAAATCGCTTGTCAAGTTATGACAGCAGAGCTCATTTGGAAAACTTACCCATTAAGCAGTGGCCATTCAAAAATTAATTGCATAAGCAGTGCTATTTTTTGTTCCAGCAAGCAGTTTGACGGGGAATGGCAACCTGCTTTTTGAAAATTGTTATCGACAATTGAATGTAAGCAGTGAGCAGTCTTAGGCGATAACTTATTGATTTTTCATATACATCAGCTAGGAAAAAACGGAAGGTTTGAAAAATACCGTCAAAACCATAAAAATGGGAGCCGCTTTCTTTCCCGTGCTGTTTTTCACCGCCTTGTGGGGCGGCGTGGGCATCGCCATGCCCATAATGACCCCCAAAGGACCTCACCAGAACCTGATTCGCTGCATCCTGATGCTGGCCGCCGCCTGCTGCTGGCTCTTTTGGCTCTGCTGCTACATGGCCCAGATGAACCCGCTGATTGGACCCAAACTGAAGCGGGATGTGGTGGCCATGATCGGCAGGTCCTGGCACAACGAAATCGTGGCTGGCTAAAAAGGATTCTAATTAATGAGCAGTTTTAGCCAACTAAAGTATTTCAGCAAACTTACCAAATAAACTGTTTATATTGTGTTGTAAATAATATGTGCAAGTACCCAATGTTCTGAACTGTTAGCTGTTTAAAATAATATTTATATATATATTTATTTGGAATATTTTTGTTTAACTAATTTCATGCAATTTTTATTATTAACTGAGTCAAAGTTAAAAATATAACAAAAATGAAAAAAGGAGAAATAAATAATTATTGTCACAACACAAATGTGTTTTATTTTTATTTTAGAAACCTTAAAACATATTCACCTCGTAATATTCGATTGTAATCGAAGAGGTTAAGAACAATTTAGTAAAGTATAAAAACATAAAGAAATAATTTCTTTTGAGTAAAAACAATTAAGTCCATAAATAAATTTCTAATCTAAACAAAAGATTACATTTATACTTAAATAAATTCCTAAAATAAGAAAGTATTTGGTCATTCCAAACAAAGCTATACAAAAATTTTGTTTTCAGCTTGCAATAGTAAATATATTTTGATTTTGTTCAAAACTACTGCAGTAGCCAGTCAACAATGGAAATACAACATTGAAGGCGATTTGAATAACAGAAGAATAACGATACTAACTGATAAAGGGAGAGCCAAGTGGAAGAGAGGAGAGAGTTGGAGAGAACCAACTCCTCTCTTTGGAGCCCATCTTCATTTCTCTTTTCCTTTCTTCGGTTCTTGGAGGCCAGCCAACTGAGATTTGTGGCCACCGTCTTCAGTTCACCTCCAGTCACCGTCGCGATCAGTCGGCATTTCAAATCCGTGTGCTCTCCGCAGTTTCCGAAAGCAAATACCGTGAATGCCCCAAACCGATCGGAAATATATCCGTAAAATATATAGTCGATGCTGTGCAACATTTGTGATTGAATTCAAATACAAATCGATTGCAGGAAGTATTTCCTATTCCCCGGTCGACCTCTTTTCAAATGGAACCAATTTGCTCGAACAACGGGGGACGATAATTTAGCAAAGCCTGGCAGGTGAGCTTACTAGGAATTTACAACTTAATTTGCCAGATAGGTGCTCGGCAGCAGGATCACTCGACCACAGTCACCCTAAGACGCGAGTTGGGCCATAAACTAGTTAGACATGCAATAAAGCAGTCCCGGCCAGCAGAAGGTCCAAAACTGGTTACATTTCGAAGTAATTCTCCAGCGTAAGAGGTAGAAAATGGAAGATGGAGTGTTCAAGCCCGGCCAGCAGCAATAATCGCGCACAAACGAGCTGGCAAAGCTACGAAATTATGGATGTTAAAACGAAAATGGCAATAAAAAAAAAAGGGGCCCAGTCGCGAGGCCCTCACCGAACAACAAAAACCAGTCTGTAATAAAAGAAATTAGAAATTATAGTGAGGCTCCCCCCCCCGAAAAAAAGGGCGGCAAGAAGCAAAGAGCATTCCGAGCAACTCCGAAACCAACTGGCACCGATAAAAGCGTTGAGAATGGCTAAAAAGGTGGACAGGTGATCGTCCGTCCACAAAGAACTCAAAAACAAAAGGCCGGAGAACGTTTTGTTGTCTCCTCGCGGTCTTTTTCTTGGTGTCGCTTTATATGTCGCTAACCGCGCAATTACCACGTTCATGAACTGGGCCAATTGACAGTTCAGTGTTCACTGTTCAGTGTTCAGTTCACTTTAGTCTTTCATGGCCACTGGCCCCAGATCCGTTGCACTAAGCTCTCGGATCCCCGGAATCGACGGGGATCGTGCATCGCGGGAGGAAACTCCATCTCTATTATTCTCCGCTCCCACTAACCGCTATAAGATGAGTGGGTCGCCCATTATGACGGTATGGACAGATGAGGTCGCATCGATAGCAATCCAAAGTACGGGGAGATTAAAGATCCATAGCAAAGCCATATGTTATTTTAATTTTATAACCAATAGATAAGCCAAAAATATACAAATTTCTAATTGCAATTTAAACTAAAATAAAATAAATAATTTAATTTTATAATAAATTTAAACATTTTATTACATTTTTTAAACATTTTAAAAGAAGTTGGTTTGCACAAAAAAAAAACGAATTTTCAACTTAACAAGCTTTTACTTTACTTTTATATTTATAGCCGAATTAGTAAATGGATGTAAAACTTTTGTTAAGCTTTTACAACAGTAATTTAAAGATTCTTAAGCAATTAAAATTTTATGGGCCCCCCTGGTGTGCTATTATTTCGACCACAGCTGTGCCCATTAGCAATATGATCGTTATGCATGCGCCTATCTATGCCGGTTGCGGAAATTGATTTTTAGACGCAGTTAAAGTTTTAAGCATTTAATTTTACAGTTCTCGTGCTTGAAAGCGGGGACAGGAAAAGGCCGTGGCTCTCGGCACTCATTTTTTGACCCAATTCGAGGTGGGGCACCCAGTAATAACCGACAATTTACGCAAATTCTCCAACGATCCGATCCGATCAGATCCAAACTGAACTGAACTGACTCATTGATAACTGCAGTCAGTCGGTGGCGGAGAAAGTGCCAAAAACACTGACTCAGCACGAGACAGTCGAGACAAGGCCGAGATCCAGACAGGTTGCCAAATCCACTTCCAAATCCGAGTCTGCATCCGAATCCAAATCCGAATCCGAATCCTAGACGCATAAACACACCCATTTCTTTTGCTCTTTCTGTCTATCTGTCACCATGGCATTTTGTCTGTGTTTCTCCCATTATTTTTGGATTTTTTTTTTTATTTTGACAATTTTCACCTCAAATTAGTTTCACTGAGGCAATGAAAATTTTCGTTTTTTTTTTTCGTCTGTCGGAAGTGGATCAAAGACACACGAAATAGAAATGCGCAAAACCAGATTGAGATTGAAAAATTATGTACATTTTTACGAGCATTTCTCGGGTGTGAGTGCTGGTTTCTGTTTCTGTTTCAGTTTCGGTTTATTTTGATTTCGTTTTCGTTGTCTTGACTCGAAATTATTCATTTACGAGTTAATGAAACACTTTCGCTCGTTATAAGAGCCGGTCAAGAGTCGCAGTCGCGGCCCGAAAATCTCGGAGATCTCAGATCTTTGATACCGCCGCCTCCACAAAATTAGGCTTCTCTTGGATTCTCTTCATTGCCAGCAAATGATTCTGCGTTGAGAATCGTAAATTGGTCAAGAAATGTTGTTCATCATGAAGATATACGACGACTGGCCCATATTGGCAGCCCGACTGATCATCCGTGCCGCACGATTCTTCTGCTCAAAGCCAAATGACAGAAGAATCAGAAGAGCGGAGTGGAGTGAAGTATACTGGCCATCAACCATCAGATTGATCTCTGCAGCTGACTTCGTGCCGGGGCGAAATAGAACATAACGCTAAGCTGCGGCCAAATTGCATTCAAATGATGTAAAATCGGCTCTAATGGGCCGATCTTTTGTTTCGCCTGCCAAGAGGAAAGCGACCTCAAATGCAAGAGTTCGTTGCGGTAAAGCGAATAAAGCTCTTGAGTGCACCATGAAAAAATATTGTCTCTCCTTTATTGAACAAAAGAAAAAGAGATAAAATTAGTTTTAATTTTTTTGATATATAAAATATTTTATGAAAGGGTTCCATATACTTTAGTTACAGCTCGAGTAATTTTGTGGACGACTAAGTTCGTTTGCACCATGTAGCTTCCTTTGGGAACAGGAAGAACAGCTGTGACCTGGTGATTTATGTGCTGTACATTCATTTTGTCTACCACAAGATCATGCTTAAAATAAATTTCTTATTATATATTTACTTAAAACTTGATTGATCATATATTTACATTATAAGGGCAGGAATGGTTCACATTGGAGACGTCTTTAATGAAGTCATAGATGAAACTAGCAACAGGATTGGAACTAGGAGTCTTCAAGAACTTGCAGCCATCAATAGTGATATTGTAGAGAAAGGGCTTATATCCATTAAGGCGTTTGTAGACTCCAATATTAATCTAAATTGCATTTTCTAAGTTTTATGGAACTTCTAAAATACATGTATTTTGTTGCATACCTTAACTGTTGTAATGGGAATTTGAAAGAATTTTAGCTTTCCGGAGAGGTATTTAAAGGTTCGGTTTACAGACTTTATATAGCAATATTCGAAATCGCAGAAATTCTTGTCCAGAGATTCACACTGTACATTTGTGAGCTCAACGAGGCAATATACCTAAAGGTATTGTTAAAGGGATTATTTTTAATTGGAATGCTGTTTTTTTACCTCTATGACCAAGGATGATGTAACCAGGAACAGGGCAATGAGAAAATTTAGCTTGTTGTCCGTCATAATGTGATGAATTTACGGCAGCTAATTTAATAATGTTGAGCTTGGTTTAACCGAGCAATCATTAATAAATAATTTCTTGTTTACAATAAAGTAATTATATGGGTTAAAAAATCGATAAATCGATGGAAGTTGATAACAACCAGCTTTATTTATCCGTCCATGAATATAATTATATATCATTAAGCCCAGTACATTTCGGGTATTTCTAAATTTGACTTCACTCACTTTAAAATTTGTCACGAAAGTGTTACCTACAATTGAGTTATAGTAAACTCAACGAGAAAATACACCTCAAATTGTTCATCGTCAGAATAACATTTACAAAGGTATGGGAGGTACCTCAAGAATCAAGAATGTAGTAACCACAAGGTAGAAAACGAATAAAAAAAGTTGCTATCCATCATAATTTTGGAGTTCAAAAAAATCAAACTAAATATGTATATACTTGGCACAATAAAGAATTATATACGAAACACAATATAACGATATAACCAAACGTTATTACGTTTTGGTAATTATAGTTATGGTTAATATTTTGATTTATAATAATAAATTGTTGCTAAAATATAAATAAAAGTATCATAACAAGTCGGTTCTCTTGATAGAACAGCTCTTTTACACTATAATTATTTCATTCAGTTTACTAATAAGAGTATAAACCTAATAGCTAGTTAAAGGGTATAAAGTTTATTTAATTCACATAAAAATAATTGGTATCATAAACAATATTATTTGCTATAAGCAAACAAAGCCACTTTTTATTTTTCTGCGTGTTTGAGTTAGATGGAAAGCATTTTCATGCCGAGTAGAATGGAAAAGCATTGGTCTGATGCGAGTTGCTGTGGGTATGAATCAGATCGTACGGGTTGGTCTCGAAAAGAGTAGAAGGAGTAGCTCTCCACTGGATGTGCGTGCCTCGCATGTTGATCGTGGCACTAATTGCAGTTCGGCTTCTTATCCGCCAAGTGCGTCGATGCATACTAAGCTGTCTACCATATGTTGACATTTGCATTTAGACACGGCTACTGAGCCACAAGCCAAATAGAGTTATTCAGAACAAGTTGGGTTTTTCACTGCCACGAAAGAATATATTTAATTGGTTTACAATTAACATATAATTAAAAGGGGTGCTAGAAAAAAGCTAATGAAATTACTTAATTTTATCGGAGACTATAAATGTATAACTAAAAGAGACACACATTTTATGGTTAAGTAATAACTTGAAAAGTTTTATCAATTTACAGATTTTCATCAAATATTTTTAGTAAATACAAATTTATTTAATTATTATCATCTTATTACTTTTGCTAAAGCTTAGCTCTAATAATAAATCCGTATTTCAAATTAAAATCTAATCTAAAATCTTTAATCTAAATAATTAAGACTTTTAGTGAGAATTAGTTTCTTTTTAGTTTGAGCTAAAAGCACTTCCTCTTAATTTGGATCGGAAATGAGAATCTGATTTCCAGATACCCCAGCACTAGATGAGATGATTCCACAGATTTTATTAAAGCTCTTCTAAGTAACATGGAACGAATTCACCCGCTATATTCAAGTAGACTTCCCAGCTTGGCTGACAAGTAGCCCTTCCGGCATTTAGCACTCACTGTTGTTAATACTGTTACCTCAGCCTAACTGTTCTGCCCACCTGACTTGACACATTTCACCTTCGATGGGGCGCCCTGTACAGTCCGTCCTCGACCAGGTACTCTAAACGTTCTACGGACAGTGAGTAATCAAGTTACCGAATAATTCTCGGGGGAGCTCACATGTGGGAAAAGCATGGCGCATTTGTTTGTTTTTAATTAGTTTGGTCGTCGGTTAAGGCGTAACGGTGAATGCTTTTAATGACAATTCTCCACTATCCGCTCTTCGTCACTATGTTATTATATATTTTTTATGTTTATTCTCTTCGTTCTTGTCAACTTCTTGCCGCTGTTTGTCACAGAAATGAAATGCACTTTTAGTTCCGCAATGAAAGATCTTTACTTTGTGCCGTCGATTTGTATGCCAAGTGGAGGGGTATATTTTCCTTCTAATACCCCTCAAGTATTCTCCTTCTAAAGTGGTTATGCTCCAGTAAGACTTTGGTAGCTGGCTCCGTTAGAGCGATTACGAAACTGCAAACGCTGCACAGATTGCTCCCGACGCATACATATTTATGCATTAATGACCATAAACAATTTAATTAATTTATTATACAATTAGTGGCAGCGTTATTGTGTTCAGTCATTAATCGTGCCTTTGCGTATACAAAACAGTGCAGATCGGGCTAGGTTTTATGAGGTACTTAAGTTTCTTAAGAGATTATTTGAAACAGAAATTATCATCTTAATCATTTGATAACATTTTGCATATGTTTCATTGTATCAGATATATTTTGATCATTTAAACCAATTATATTATGTTATATAGCTTTAGAGAAACCAATAAGTAAAGGCTTTTGATTTAAGCAATTAGAGTTTTCAATTGATTTCATTAGCTTAATATTTGTTTAACCCTGCTATTTTCCTCACAACTTTTCACTGAATTTCATAAAGAATGACTACTTTACTGTCCGTTCTGTTTACATTAGACTAGTTATCTGATTTTCATTTGCGCTCTTCGTTGCCTTTCTTCTGGCAAAGGAAAAGAAAGCAAAGAAAGAAGATTGCATAAATCTGCACACTAGCCTGCTAAATTGAGGCATCAATTATGAAATATGGCTAGCGGTTTTCGAGTCTCCATAATGCGGCTGCCCAAAATAGAAAAAAAACGCGACTACCAATTGGCAATCACTTTCCAAACTCAAACAACGGCCCGCGTGTAGATAAATAATCAAAAATGCTGCATTGTTTGGATGCGTCAATGAGCGGTTCCTCTAGTTTCCGATGCGTTCGGAATAAACTTTCCATTTCACCGTCGTTTTCTGATAAGCATCCATTGACATCGATGCCTCACCTGTAAATAAAAAAAAAATAAACCCCGCCCCCCAAACACCTGTCACATTTCACTTTCTTCGACATTTTGTCGGCGAAGCTATTATGATTGAAAGTGGCTGGGAATCTTAATCTGGCCGAAAATCGCGTCGAAATGCCAACGCATTTGGCCAGGTTAAACGTGCCAACGGGTTAATGGCCGACTTCCGTTAGGCATTTTTGCGGATATATACAGATATATAACGAGTATGTACCCACAGACCGACAACTGTCTAAATTTCCAGATCAAATTCTCATCAATCATTCTTTGACGCTTTTTCGTCCAGCAATTTCACCGATAGAGAAAATCGGCTAATGCGAGAAATTTAATCAACTTAAGCGTGGCCCGCGACGTCTTAATACTTAATGCCTAAATCGAAAAAAAAACACACACACACTCTGTGCAAGTGAGTGTGTGCCAGTATTATTTTTGTATTTTTCGTTAACTTTTTTCAAGCGGCTCAAACGCAAGTCAATTTATTCTTTCTTTCTCCAAACACTAAAACGTAAATACACCTGAGGTCAAATTATTGGATTTAAAGTTGAATATAAAAAAAATATTGATGTCTCAACTTTTGAGTGTTAGATTATATATACTTTTTAATGTTTTTGGAGGGCAAAATATAAGTTGATTTCATCAGAAGTCTTAAGTCTGAACAACATTAATACATTATTATTGTAACAAAACTCAATTAAATAGCAAATGTCACTAATATAAACAGGTAAACATTATTTAATTAAATTAAGCTCCTAGAGTCAGAATCATTTTGTAAAGAATAAAGCAAATATTTTGCCTAACATTGTTGTTATTATTTTTGAATAATTCTAGTTATTCAGATGTCAGTTATTGAATAGAAGTGAACACTTAAAAACGTAATTAAAAAACACTAAAATATTTGTCTACTAAATTTAGTTTAAAATTAAATTAATTTGGAGTGGCAAAATCGTAATAGATTTCACTAAAGTGCCACCAAATGTATTGTCCAAATTTAAATCTTTTAAAATTTAAGATAACGGGATCATTGTTTTGACCGCCATTGTAGCTACGTACTGGATGACGGGCGTAAGTTACCAGTTTTGGTTTTGGCCGTCTCCGGGCTTTTACTCCACCCCCTTTCATTCATCGTGCTCCGCGCATGCGCATCTAGGTCAAAAGCTGGTGGCCATGCCTTCGCTTTGGGCATCCCAATGACGATAACGATGGCGATAGCTCCCCAAGCGTTCTAACTGTCTTGGGTGGAGGGTACCTGGTACCAGAATATTCCCCCTGGAGCCCAGCCATATATGTATGTAGACATATCTCTACATGTGTTGCTGAACTCTAATTGCACTGGTTCTTCAATTTACCTCTTTTTCTGCCAGCTTGGGCGCGTTTTTGGCGATCTTTTTATTAGGCAAATGGGTTTCCGTTCCATTTCAATGGGAATTGGTGGCGATGACAGAGATTCCGGGTCTGCGTTTACAGTTAATGGGGATTACCATTAAATAATAGATGGAAAGATTTATGGGTCCTCGAAAGCTACTCACTTACAAGTTAAATCCAGATTTATTTCATTTGAGTTATTACAAAAAAGAGCTTAAAAATGTTATTTTAAATGCTTACAGTAAATCAATTACTCACGAACATATGTTGGTCATTTCCAATAATATATATGTCAGCTAACAAAAATAAAAATTAAAGTCTTTTCCCAGACCCTTTTCTTATCAATAAACTATGTTAAATTTTGCATAATCCCCCAATTAAGTTTGAGTTCGATTTCTGATGACCCAACCATGAAGCTTCTTTAGACCTGATTATTATTCATAGTATCCAATTAGTTTCTCTCCGCCAGCCAGAGCCCATCATCAAGAGATTCCTAAAAATAACAGAACTTTTACTTTTGCCAGCTCGAAGCTCAGCAGGCCCAGACCTCTGGAAGTCATCCATCCAAAGAGCATCCAATCCAACCATCGTTGGCGGTTTTCTGCCCGCGGCTTCCCGCACCGAAAACTATTTTTACTCACGTTTCTCTGCGCCTGAACTTTGCTTTTGATTGCACATGTACAACTAAACCATACATTGTGGCTTTATAAATGCCGAGATCTTACATGTGTATATGACGGCGGAACAAGCCATAACCTGGCCCCATCGCATCCCATCTTGGATGTGGATGTGAATGTTGGAGAACTGGAGAACTGGAGAACTGGTTTCCAAAGCCCACTCCATCGCAAGCCCATCTGCTGTGTACTTAAGCCATTCGAAGGAGGAGGAGGAGTGGGTTCTTTATGCTGGAGCATGAATGCTTCCCATGAAGTGAAAATTCCAAATTTGTAGGGTTCAGCCAGTGAGCGTATCAGAGTGCCGGGGAATTCTCTAATTAAAGTTTTTTGTTTATGCCACTGAGAGCTTTCGCTTTTTTACGACTGGTCACCGAAGAGGTCTTCACTTTTGACCAGTCTGGTTGTTCAATTAATTACCAAATTTATGTGATAGCTTCTTTCATTGAGAAGGTGGAACAAGGTTGGAATTTTTATATGCATGAGAAATGTCTCCATTTGTTGGGGGATAGGTGCTATGGCATGGCATCTTTCCCAGTTATATGTTCATACAAATTTAATAAAAATGTTCAAATAATAGACCAACAAAATATGTTTAGTTCAAATTAAATAAAAATATCTCCTTGTTTCTTTCTTGTTTTTGTATGATCTGTAAAAACCAATTAAAAATTAAGTTATGACATGTAAGGAAAATAGAGAAATTATATTTATAGAAATTTGATAAAAGAAATTAGGATTTCACTTACTTATTTATTAACCAACTGCGAAATGTGTTATGATAAAGATTGTGAAATTCAAATAAATTTAACCTAATCAGCTATATTTGTATATATTTTCTTTGTGTAAATAAACTCCTTGGAAAAGTTTTAAGTACTTTGGGAAATGCAAATCAAACCGGTTGACGGCATGCATATCTCATGGCTATTGTGCACTGTTCTTTTCCTCTTTTCCCTGGCGAAAAGTGAGAATTTTCGTTTGGCTAATGGGCTGGCAAACAGGATTAGCCGGTTCTCCGGCATGCTGGCCCATTAGCGACTTTTCCACAGCCCGATCCCCGAATCCGATCCCGAGCACGGATCACTCAGGCCCACTTGAAGTGGACCCCAAAAGAAAGCAAAGTCCGAGAACGAAAGTGAAGCAAACCGCTAACAAAGATTTCCCAAAATGTTTGTATCTTTTCAGAACCTGCGATTGCAATTGTACTATATTGTACGGTGGCAAAATGGATACCGTCTATGGAACAAAGAAATACTTCCAGAGTTTATCCGGCGTGAGTGATATATACAGGGCTCAGACGTGTCGGCAAATGGTGAGTAATGCCCATCGTTTATCACTTTTGGGCACAAAAGGTTTAACAGTTATACAACGATGATTTGATTAGCATTTCTAGAATAGAATCGAGGTCTCCCAAAATCTCTTTGTCAATAGAATTGTTACATCAACTCGTGTCGGCTTTTTTTTTTTTTGTTCGTGTTACAAACGAACGCAGCTTGCATATTTATTTATTCATTTGGATGTTTGTTTGGGACCTGCGTCTCGGAATCGAGCTGTTTGCATTCCTCATTTACCAACAAACTCGAGAGTCGGAACAAAAAAGATACATAGGTACGTGTAACTAGCGAGCCAAGCACGACAGAAGAACGTTCTAAAAGGTGAATGACTTTCTCTGGCAGCCAAGAAAGAAGAGGCAACGAAGAACGCAGAACGCAGAAGAGAACGCAGAAGGAAAGAGCCAAAGGCAGTGGCAATTTGGCCAACAACCGAGTTGTTTGGCAGGGGGCCAAGCGGAAGAAGAGAGCTCCCCGGTAGCAAGAGGGAAACTAAGGGAAATGCCCTGCAGCTAACGAATGTAAAATGGTAATCAAGAAACAATCAGACTTTCCCATAGGCCCGTCGGGAATCTCCCCAAGCAATTGCACTTACACCTGAGGTCGAGTTAATAGCCCACAGGCTTCTAATCAATCAATCTTTCTTTCTTTCCAATTAAAAGTAAGGTTTAACATTTGAAAAGATATATGTATTTCCTAGTAATTAATTTATGATCACATTTCAAATAAATTTTAATTGTTTGTAATATAAATGGCACCTCTTAAAGACTTAAACAAAAAAAATTTTTTACTTGAAAATTTTTTTAAAATATTTTAGTGTAATTTTTTGTTGTTTCTCAAATTTACAACTCAAATTAAAACTTAAAAGATATGAGTATTTGTGTATTATTTATAGAAACTGAAAAGATAATAAAAATTTCTTTAATTGAGTTAAGTCTCCAATGAACAGTTTAGGTGTGTCTTCAATACTTTTTAATTAGATGTCAATTTTTTCTTTACCTATGTCAATGTCAAATCAAAAGACTTAAGTAAAAAACTTGTTTATGGAATCAGTAATGAAAATGCTCCAACAAAAAAGAATGTGCTGATCAAATAAATCGAATAAAAATTAAACATTTACACTATTAATAGAAAAAAAAGATATCTTAAATGTTTTTATTTTATTAGAAACTATTATTTTACTACTACAATTTTTCAAAGAAGCATATCTGTAATTATTTGAAAGTGCTAATTATCTGATTGCAAGTGTGCCCAAGAACCTGCGGAAGTTAGCCAGATTCTGAGAATCTGACCAGGTGCAATGACTTTATACGACTTCATACTCCACACTCGCCAGGCTAATTAAATGCGTTTTCCCAGCAGTGTTAATGAGATGCATTAACAAATCATGACAAGTGCTCACCGGTGATAGCGATTCTGACATAACGCTGGGAAAGTTTAGGGGGAAGCTTGCGGTTGTTCTCGGCGATAGCGCAAATTGAGTCCAAAGTGGGGCCGTTAGAGGCCAACTTCTTCCAACTTCCGTCATCTAGATTGGGGACTGGAAGTCGCGATAGAAAGTGGCCAAAGGGTCGAGAAAGTTGTGCGACTTCGGGCGACTAAATGTCTAATTAGTGGCCATCGGGATCGATTACTCTGGCATACTTTGGAAACCCAGTTAAGAACAGACATCGGACATCTTCTTCATTTGCAGAGTGCGGATTATACATACCAGAACACAGTTGGCCGGAGGTCTCAGCTTGGGGCATACTATCACATGAACAAGCAGCCCTCGTACACAAATGAGCACAGTCTAAACAGTCAATATGGATACAATACGTGGGGCATCTGGCGGGATGGAAGGAACATTGCCCCATCCACGTTCTCGGCCAAGACGCATACTCAATACCCCAAGAATCGATCCTTCAGCATTATCCTGACCACGGCTGCATTCATTGTCCTGCTGGCCGTCATCTCCATCGCCGGATTGGCCTTCTACTTTAGCTCAATTAAGACCACACTGGAGGATCGTAAGTAAAAGGAATATATAGCAATTTCGGGCAGCTACTTAGCTCTTTATTTTTTCTACAGCTATTATGGGCTTCGAGGGTTCTTTCCGCATTGCCAAAGGGGATCTCTTCTCCACGGGTCTGAAATACAATCACACGACAACCTACAAACAGAAGATTGATTTCTACAAAAGGTTTGTGGAGCGATCGATGATGGATAATGGACTGCAGCCACTGCGCACTGATGTCTGGGGTTTCGGAGAGGGTCCACTGATAAAGGTCTCATTTCGGGTGTTTCTCGACGTTCGTAAACTACCACAGTAAGTAAACTATTCTCTGACATTTTAAAGATTAAAGATTTAATACTCTGTCCATTATAGAAACATTCTGAGCGTGGAGGAGTACATTAAGGAGTCACTGTTCCTGGAAACCTCTGCCACGAAATCCCTGTATCGCTCATTGCGTTTGGATACAGAATCGGTGGAGATAAAACGCATAATGGATGAGCAGGTGGTGCGATCTGCAGCTATATTAAAGGAAGCCGTAAGAAAAGACATTTCTTTAAGTAAAAACCTATATAACACAAGTTCTTCTTTAACAGCAAACGGTGCCAACTAGTCAAACCCAGTTGGAAAAACGACTCATGAAGAAGGGAAGTACTCCGGCACCAGCTCCACTTCATCCAAAACCTTTGGGAAGCAATACCACACCCAAGCCGAAGAATCCTCTGTTGCGCAGTCATTCCGCCGATGAAGAGCCAGATATTGATGTCGAGAATGCTCCGGTTATCCAGGGTTCGTTTGAGGGATCCTTTGAGATCACCAAGACGGATGCGGACATTGCCAGGAAGAAGACTCCACCCACGAGAGCCTATCAAGCCAGTAGTAGTAGCAGCACTTTGCCACCCAAGGCTATTGCAGTGACACCCTTTTCCTTGAGGGTGAAGCCCAAGAAACCGAGCATTGAGAAGCTAACGACGGTGCTTCCGCAGCAGGTGCCGACTGGAAGTCCCACTAGCACCACCAGGGCAACCACTAAAGCCACCAAGGCAACCACTACTACGACAAAGAGAACTACCACTTCTACGACCAGAAAAACCACCACTACGACTACTCCTAAACCTACGACAACAATACCTACGACAACAACGGAGGCAACCACGACAACTACCACTTCAACGACAACAACACCACCACCACCACCTCCTAGCACCACTAGAGCCACCACAACTACCACCACTTTTACCTATCCCTCGGTGGCTCCACCCACTCCTTCAAATCAAGGAGGATCTTTGCCGAAATTGGATGCCAATCTGTTCACCACCTTCCCCATTTTGGACACCCAACCTTGGAGACCAATGCATCGAGAGGTTCCGGAATTGCTGCCAGGTCCACCTCCCGCTTTTCCCACCAAAACTTTAGCTGGAGGAACCACTCCAACTATAAATCATATTCCCCAGCGGAGGATAGATGAGTTTGAGCTGCCCTTCATCGGAGATAATCCAACTCCTCCGACAGCAGCTGTGGCTCCAGTGACCATTGATCCCTACAGTCTGGGGTTCCTCAATCCCGGCTTGCGAGTACAGGAGCCAAAACCCAATCTGGGACAGCAGCCACAGGATCAAGACATGCTTTTCTACCACAACTTTGGCAGTCCGATCTTTATGCCAGGCACTGAGAACATAGAGCGTTTGGGCGGAGCTCTGGTGGAACCTCATCCTCTGCCCGTGCCCCTCATAGATGATGTTATCATTCCGCCATTTAAGCCCATTGATCCGACGATAGGAACGGGTGAGAAACTGCCCTTTAATCTGGATGTCAGCAACGAGAGATTCGAGCATCTGGGTGGTGGAGTCATTGCCAAGAAGCCACAGGAGAAGATGGAGAAGAAGGAGCAGCCAGCGAAGAAGGAGCCACTGGAGCAGCAAGTTAAGGAAGTGAATCAAACGCAGGTGGAGAAGAAGGATGTTCAGAAGGAGAAGAAAGAGGAGCAGGTGAAGACAGAGCAACTTGAAATCACCACAAAACCAGTAATTAAAGTGGAGAAAGTGGAGGTCACCACATCGCCTTCAAAGATCGCAACTAATAGCCCACCCAAACCAACAAAAACTCCATCTTTACCTTCCCTAAAGCCAACGGATAATTCCGTTTTGGCCGATACCATAGGAGAATTCTTCATGGAACTATTGAATCTGCCCAAAGAGGATAATGCGACTGCCACAAAAAAAACAACAGAAGAACCGATTGAATCCAGGGTAGAACCAGAGGAGGATGAGACCCAGAAGTCGCCCAGCTTGAGCCACTCCAAGCCGAACTTCTTGAATCTCAAGCAGATCATTCTGCAGAGGAATACCCCTTCGGCTATACTGTCCAATGCAACTTTTGAGGAGGAAACAACGACTACAACGTTGGTTACCACAACAACCAGCACAACGGAGGAGCCTAGGACCACGAAAAGGAATCGCATCCGGACCACCAGTGAACGACCCACAATGATGGACGACTCCAACTTGTTTCCTTCGCATTCAAAGTGGGAGTTTGTGAACAGTTCTTCGGCTCAGGGATTTGGACACAATTCGAATATGAGAAAGGTCTTCAATCAGACGCTGCAGGCTTGGGTATCGGAGGACATTGACAAGTCGGAGAATCTAACTTTGAATGACATCAAGACGCGAATCAACAATGCTAGTAACATTCAGGACATCTCGTTGATCTTTGACACATTGGCTTCCAAGTTGGGTATCACTCCTAGTGTGCCCAACAAGTTCCCACCCTTTTCGCAGAACAAGCTAAAGCAGGCACCCAAGGAGGAAGTCAGGAGACCCATACCCACATCCACCACCCCGCAAGTTCCATTAGTAGTCCCGGAAAGCAAACTTCCTGTTGAGAGGGAGCCCTTCATTAAGCCCATGGCCAGTTTTCTAGAGGATGGCTCCTCTGAAGTCTTGGGGGCAGCAATACCCGTGATTGGCGAGGCGGAAGTGGAGGTGGTGGACCCACTGAACTACGAGGAGATGCTCAAGATCTCGCAGTTTGCTCCTAGCAGCACGGAGCCCAGTGTGCATCGACTGGTGACTCTACTTCCAGTGCGATCGAACTCGGGAATTCGCACGTATAGACCACCAGCCGAGGATGAAGAGACGCAGAGGAGTGCGAGTGATTCAGTAATGCCCGTTCCTGGACCCACTGTTCCGGCTTCCGCTCCCGGAAGGATCAGCATACGGCGCAAGAGCAACCTCAACCAGAGCCGGAGATTCGGCCAACCACCCGCAGAGGCGGTGGTCAAGGGCGGCATCCAGGTGACGGTCAAGAAGTGATCACAGAGTCGGCCAAATAGCTTCACCATGAGATTAGAGGAGAGACAAGTTCTACCACAGAGCCCCATGATTTAGCTTAGACCACTATATGTTAGCTATAAGTAGGGAATATACATTTAGTTAGGTCGATCGTGCAAATAACGAAATCTTGTTCGAAAATTGTTTACCCCCATGTTGGAACAATTTTGGAATGACACTTCCGGTTATACTCGGCGGTATCAGCGACTGCCAGTCCTCAGTATTTAAGACAAACCACATCACATTCATTGCCTAGGTATCGAATCATTAGTTTGTATACAATCCTACGATTTTCCAATATTATTTTCTTCAGTTCATTGCGATTCTTATGTTAATGTTAGCTATGGATGCGTTAGAGAAGTACTTTTAGTAAATGATTAAGCTCGATCTTGGAATAAATGTGAATAATTTATTATTATTTGGCGACTTTACTTGGGTATTATAAATTTATTGTTTCTTTTGCATTTTAGAAAAGGTTTAACAAAAAGTTGATTAATGGGAGATTCTTTTTAAATTTAATAAAGTATTTATCTTGATTTTTTAACCAACAAAATTTAAGGAATAATAGACATACTCCGATGAGCTCTCAATAAAAAGGCAAATTAATTTTTTCAATTCAATTTACTTTACATATTATTCTACATAATAGTATTTTAAATTACGCGCGCCGACAATGCGCTAGGCCGTAGATAAATGGGATTATCTGGTCACACGTAAGCTGGTCACACCTGAGCACCAAACATTGGAGGACTAGACTAGGCGTTGTTGTTGTTTCATCGGTTGTGAATCAAAATAAGAACAAACAAGTGGCTCAACATTCTCAAAAACTAGATATAAGCACATAGTGATAAGAGGAATTAAGATCGCTAATTACTTGGACGTGAAAAAAGTGCAAAATGGGCTGTGCGGAGAGCAAGGACGGGGAGGGGGAGGCGCAAAACAATAGGCCTAAATACCGGTCCTGCACGGACACCTTTTGGCTGGCGATTTACATTATATTCTGGCTGTTTCTGGTAAGTAATCAATTATAGATTATACCATATAGAGAGATATAGAAATGTGTATCGGGAAAGTGAAAGTTAAGAGATCAATCTGCGCAACGCTGCTCTCTGTTTCGCTGTGTGTGTGAGCGTATATTTTTTGCGGGAGGAAAAAGCGGCTACTTGTTACTTAAAAATGTCTCATACTTGTGTCGTCATCGCTGGCACATGAGCGGAATTGTTAATTCAGCTAATGAAAGCGATGATTTAACATTTAGGGTAAGCCTAGGCTTAAGCCAAAGCCCCATATGAATCAATAACAGCAGGACTTGCCACTCCCCGAAAGCATTTCCATGTCAAGTATTTGCATGGGTATGTCCACCAAAGCGATTATAATAATAGTGCCCCTTGACATGACATGCGGCTCATGGGGGTCATGGGGCGTTGGCAGCCTTAACTATGATATATCCACTTTAATTCCGCTACTCTTTAATTCGCAGATCGTGATAGCCATCTTTTCGTTTGTCTACGGCAATCCCTTGCGCATCATCAATGGCTACGATTCCTTTGGCAACACCTGTGGCGTCAAGCACAACGAGAAGTTCCAGGGCTTTCCCCTGTCCGGCATGAATACCCTGGACAAGCCCGAGCTCTTCTACTTCGACGTCAAGGAGCTGAAAAAGTCCCTGAAAATATGCGTCAAGTCCTGTCCCGCCAAAACCATGACCAAAGGCAGTGAGTTGCTGGAGTACTACACCCAAACGGGCAGCCAGCTCTGCAAATACGACTACAACATGCAGCAGCTGAATACGGCGGGAAATAATGCACAGACCTTCAACTTCCTGGGTCCCTGTCCCAGTTTTCCCGTGCATGAGAGGTTTGTTGATGATTGTTAGACGAAACAGTTCATAATTTGTGATTCGTTTCATTTTCAGTGCTCCTGTCCTCCATCGTTGTGTGCCCAAGGGAACTGGTGAGAAGGTTCAGAACTACTACGACATGCTCAACAACTGGGATGTGGCCCAGCAGTTCGTTGGAGACATCTACTCCACCTGGCACATCATTGCCATGGTCTGTGGTCTGGCCTTGCGTAAGAATAATTTTATTTCCCATTTAAACACCATGTTAATAGGTTTTTTCTATAGTCATTTCCATTGCTCTGGTCACCATGATGCACTGGCTCTCGCGCATCGTCTCCTGGATCATCTGTGTGCTGGTTATAGTGGCCAGTGTGGCACTCACCGTGGCGCTGTGGTATGCCTACTACAACATCAAATACAAATCTGGCATAAACACACAATACTCCCTGCTGGAGGAGTTTGTACGCAATCAACAGGCGGTTTTAACTCTGGCTGTCTTGGCCACCATAACTATGGTTAGTTTACTCATATTATATCTTATTATAAGTTATTAATTTACACTCTATCCACAGGTTATCCTTATAGTGGTGATATACTTTTTGAAGAACAAACTGGCTGGCTTGTCGGCCCTTTTCGAGGAAGCTGGTCAATGCATGATGAATCTCCCAGGACTTTTGATTGCCCCGCTCCTAGCTTTTCTCGTGCTTATAGCCTTCTTGAGCTTCTGGGTGGGCGTGGTCATCTGCCTGGCCACAGCCAGCTCTCCTGGCCAGAGTCCCATTGCTCCGTTCGACAATTCAAAGGCCCATCAGCAGCTCCTGCCAACCAATGCTTTGCTCGTGCCCAACACCACCAGTATCAATGATGTAAGAAGTAAGTAGTCATATCATTTAACTATTTCTAATCAATATCTACAGGGTTTTAAAGCAGCTCTATTCAAAATAATCTAAATCGTATATTTTTGCATTTTTGTGGTTATTTGATAACGTAATTTGGTGAATAAGTAAGTGATATTAGATAAGGGCACAGAACTTTACTCTTTTGTACATATTTCTGTGTTTTATTCTTCTTCACCATTTTTGAATCTAAAGTGTAAAAATTTTTTAGAAATATTCAAATATGTTTCCAGAGTATAAATCTTGTGATTTCTTTACCCAGCTAACGCACGTGTAGAATATGCCGATGCTGAAGCTATTCGCAGCATGTTCTGGATCTATGTGGTGGGTCTAATATGGACGGTGGAGTTTATTTTCGCCTGCCAGCAATTTGCACTGGCCGCTGCGGTGGCCTTTTGGTACTTTCAAAAGCCCACTACCACACCCACGATTTACGCCATTGGCAAACTGATCAAGTATCATTTGGGTACGGTGGCCAAGGGATCATTTGTGATCACTATTTTCAAGATTCCCCGCTTGATACTCACATATTTGTATGCTAAGTAAGTTTGTCTTTTATTTGATTTGTATTTTTTCTCTTTACTAATTGAATTCTTTAATGCAGATTGAAAAAAGGCGAGGATAAGGGATCGGAGTGTGCCGCCTGCTGCTTGAAGTGCTGTATCTGTGGCTTCTGGTTGCTGGAGAAGTTTATTCGCTTCTTAAATCACAATGCCTACACAGTGGTGGCTATTGAGTCCATTAACTTTTGTCCCGCCGCCGGCATTGTAAGTTTAACATCTGATAAGCCTTGCATTCTATACAATTTAAATTATATTTTCTATTTTCAAGGCTTGGAATGCCATGGCCACGAATGTTTTGCAAGTGGCCACTATTAATAGCGTTGGCGACTTCATCCTTTTCCTGGGAAAGGTTGTGGTGGCCGCTCTCTCCGGCCTGATTGGTATCGTTTTGCTCAAGGACATGCCCGGTCTTAACTTCTACATGGCCCCCGTCATCATCATTATAATCTTCTCATTCTTTATTGCTCACATTATTCTATCACTGTTTGAGGTAAGCTAACAATTCATATTTGTTATGTCAAAGACAATGTGTGTAATTCATGACTGCCGACCTTTTCAGATGGTTGTGGACACTCTATTCCTGTGCGTCTGCGAGGATAAGGCTTTGAATGGCCGTTCCGGTCGCTGGGCGCAGAGTAATCTGGCCAAACTGGTGGGCGAGGAACCGTTGCAGCCTGGCGAGGAGCCGCCCATCGAGGTGGTCCAGATGATGCCCATCAACAAGCAGCCCTTCAGTATTACCCGACTGCCCCAGTCCGATCCCGAAGTGGCTCCCATGTCGCCCGAGTAGGCAAGAAGTTGCTTTTGCTTATGTATTCCAGCCCCAGAGAACCCCGAAACTCAACGCACATCTCATTAGGATGTTAATATTTATATATACATACCATAACTCCGTCGCGACGTACAAACCAGTAAACAGTGGGACAAATATTGGCAGGTTACCTTGTCTATTGATATATATTCAAACTTAGGATGCACAGTTTGTAAACGTATTTATAAAGTTTAATCGTTTTTGTATCTAAATGTAAAAATGAGGTGTTTAAACCTTCTTCGCACGTTTAATGGTTCTTGCCTTCTTTCTATCGATCACCTCTTTGATGGCCTTCAGTTGCTTTTCCTTGATCTTCTTGGTGAGCGCTGATTTGGGTGTTTGTTTGGCCGCTTCTTCCTTCTTCTTCTTGGCTATCGCAGCCAGAATCTTGGCTGTCTCCACGGGATCGTCATCCTCGAAGAGCTCCTCGTTCTCCACGCCATCGTAGGCTCTCACGGGTCGCGTGGCCTCGTGCTTGACCTTCTGCTCCACCCGGTTTACATACTTGTCCTTGGCGGACTTTTTGAGTAGCTGTCGCTGCTTTGCGGGGCTCACATAGTCGGGATTCTCCCAGATGGTTTTCCCCGTGAACGAGCCATCGAAAATTTTCACGGGATTCATCACATAACGCGGTCCCACCTCCGAAAGACCACCGTCCTCGGAGAGAATCTGGAAATTCCTAAACCAGATGCGATTGTCCAGGTAGGTGAAGGTGAAAACATGATCCACGAAGGGCTGGCTCTTGGGATGATGATTTGGTACGGCGAAGGTCTGGACGAATAGCTCCTTGAGCAGCTTGAGATGCGGCAGCTCATCGAATTTGGAGTCGAAGGAGAGCAGTGGACGCGATCCTCGCAAGCAATTGCCCGTCATTTTCAGCTCGGCCATTGTGTGGATGTTTTCGATGAGGAACTTGGCCGATGGGCCAGTGGAACCCGAAGTATTGGACACCCACATGTACAGATCCCTTTTCCGGCGACCCTCGAAAAGCATGGCCTTGTTGCAGTGCTTCATTTCGCACATTTCATTGACCACCGACAGTGTTTTAGAGCGCTCCATTTTTGATTCCGGGCGATGGTGCGGCATGAGTGTCTTGATGTCCTTCATCAGATGTCTGTCCCGGTGGCTAATACCACGGGCGGAAAAGACCAGCACGCGCTGCTTGTTCACCCACTTTTCCTGTAATTTAAATCGAGTTTTTAATTAAGAAATAGTTTGTTTAAAGAAGTCTCAGTTCTTGCCTTTTTGGGCACCACTTCGTCTGAGGAACGCTGTGGCGGCAAAGGTGGGTTTTCGTCCAGCGGCACTATCTCCAGCTGTGGAGCAGCCTTCTTTTTCTTATTCTGGAACTTGCGACCCATTTAGCTTTGTTTAATTAATTAAAAAATTATTAAAAAGAAGAGCAAATGCAAAACAACGTGGAGTTGAAATGAAAACAACCAGGGATGGAACACGTTACAAAACCAGGGTGTCAACAGCACGTGCACCTAGTAAGTACGGGCCTTTTCCAACACTGTACAAGTTTAAATATTCCTTATATAAATTAAATTCCCGTTAAAATTGTAAAATGTTTTTAAATTGATTTTTATTTAAATTACATGTGATTTAAATGATGCTTTTAGCTGGAATGAAATTATTTTTATATTAATGGCGAAAGTACTCCTCAATCCTCCTCATCATCGAATCCCGGTTCGGGACACAGTCGACACCTGCTCTCGTTTATGCCATAATTCATGCAATGTTCGCCCACGCATTCGCAGCAACCATCATGAAACCATCTGTAGCTGGTGGCTCCGGTTTTCAGGCAAGTCTGACGGCATCTATTCCAGGATGTGCACTGATCCAGATACAAAACAGTGCAATTAAAACCGGAATCTGGCTGCCCATCGTTTGAAAACGATACCACGCTCCAATTGTAGGTGTATCCATCGTTTGGCGATGAGGACATAGCCCTGAACAACGCTGACATTCCCTCGAACTCCTCAGTGTGCGATTTCCTTCGCATTTCCGCCATATCAGCAAAAACTAATTGCAAAACTGAGAGGGAAATTGTAATTTTCACAAGTAACTTCATGTTGAATTGCCAATTATAACTGACGTGGCGAAGGCGTGGTCAAATGGTTTTTAAATAAAATGTATAGTTCAGGTAGGGATATACGTACTTTGCAGGTAAAACGAAATTTTACCAGGTGTCGCCAAGGGTCGTTATCTTTATTATTTATTTTACCTAACATACATAGATTCGTCCTCTTGGAAGGCATTTATGACTTTTTGTACTTTACTCGAACGTAGGTTTTTAAAACCACCTGATGTCGAACATAAGTCAAGATCAAAATATTGTTGTGAAAACAACACTTTTTAAAAGGCTGCAACAATGTTTAATCCCCGAGCAAGGTTAAAGCATTTGGGTAACTAATGTTTTTCCTTGTTAGTAAGGACTTTGCATTAATTGTTCAATAAAAAATGTTTTGCTTTTAAATTTAACACCAGGAAAGTTTTTAAATCGATTAAAAATGTAGTGGGAACGTCCCATTGTGAGAACCCTGTGAGCAAACTATTTTGACAAAGAATTCTGACAAAGCCATTGACGGTCATACTTTTTTTATGTATACGCCATCAAAGCGGCAAAAAACGAGAGAAAGAAGTGAAGTGCAAAAATCGCAGCGGAAAAACAAGATATCAGGAGAAGAATAAGAACCATGTCGGACTATCGATCCCAATCTCGCGGCGGCGGACGTGGCGGCCAGGAGTACTCCAACGACGACGATCCGCCGATGTCGCGTCTGTTCATCATTTGCAACAAGGCGCACACGGAGGAGGATTTTCGCGAGGCCTTCTCGCCGTACGGCGAAATCGAGGACATTTGGGTGGTGAAGGATAAGCACACGCAGGAGAACAAGGGCATCGCCTACGTCAAGTTCTCCAAGACATCGGATGCGGCCAAGGCGCAGGAGGAGATGAACGGCAAGACCATTGGCAAGATGGATCGCACCCTCAAAGTCCTGGTGGCTGCCAAGTAAGATTCGCTTTTGGGAGCACCCCCGTGAGCAAAGCAAGGCCTAATCTTGTCCCCTTTCTTGCAGTCGCAATCAGGGCTCCAATAAATCCGAAAACGAGCAGGAGAAGTACGTAAGACTGTTCATTGTCATTCCCAAAACGGCCACCGAGGAGGACATTCGCGAGGAGTTCGCCCAGTGGGGCGAGGTGGAGACGGTGACCATTGTCAAGGAGAAGAACAATGGCAATCCCAAAGGCTTCGGCTATGTCCGCTTCACCAAGTGCGTGGCAAATGCAGCGTGACTAACTTCTCAGAGCCCAACTAATGTAATCTTAATTGCCAGGTTCTACTATGCAGCAGTGGCCTTTGAGAACTGTTCCGCCAAGTACAAGGCGGTCTTCGCCGAGCCCAAGGGCTCCACTCGCACACAGCGGGATCAGTACGGTCGTCCCGCCGAGGATAATCCGCTGTACAGCGGCTCAGGACGTGGCAATTCCAATTTCAATGGTGGCAGCAGTAGCAGTGGCGGTGGCGGCAACAGCTACAACAACGACTGGAATGCTTCGCAGAACAACGACATGTCGGCCTTCCTGCGCATGCAGAATGTCCCGGTGGCCCAGCCCTCGTGCCTGGAGGTCAACGTGAGCAACTGCGTCAACCAGGATCAGCTCTGGCGGCTCTTTGATATTATACCCGGCCTAGATTACTGCCAAATCATGCGGGAACGTAAGTGGCCTGCCTATTTTAGGTCTAAAAACATCTTTAAACTATTTCTAATTTACTTGACAGATGGACCCCGCACAAATGAGGCCCTGGTGGTGTACGACAACCCCGAAGCTGCCATTTATGCCAAGTAAGACAAGACCTAGAATCCTTTTCTATAAAGTCTTTAATATAATTTTTTATAGGGACAAACTACATGGCCTGGAATATCCAATGGGCGAACGCATCATTGTCAAAGTCAATGGCATGAGCTCGGCTCGCATGGACACATCTTTTATAGACAGTACGCGAGTTAAGACTTTTATGGGTTATAGACCGCCCCATCATCTATAGCCATTTATTAAACTTTTTTGTTTCGTTTATTTTCTAAAAATGTTTGGGCTTTAAATCTGTGCTTAATGTTGCTGTTATCTATAATCATGTGGTCTTTCATTTTAGAGCGCACCAAAAAAGATGCCATCTGTAATGTGCCTTTGCCCCCAACTCAGCCACTGGCCTCACCCGATGCCCAGGTCGCCCAACGCCTGTTCATTGTTCTCTCAGCGGTAGGTAACACTGTACTGTGTCCAATTGAAATTGGTTATGAACGCTGTTTTCTAATAATTCAGAATTTGCCGCATTCGATCTTGAAAAACATATTCTCCTGCTGGTCGGGACTGATTGACGTCTACCTACTGCCCAACAAGAATTGCGGCTACGTCAAGTAT
The DNA here is from genome assembly GCF_018152505.1 of Drosophila elegans. Classification (NCBI taxonomy): domain Eukaryota; kingdom Metazoa; phylum Arthropoda; class Insecta; order Diptera; family Drosophilidae; genus Drosophila; species Drosophila elegans. The sequence continues at coordinate 5,205,688 of NW_024545578.1, forward strand.
GCGGAGGCTGAGAGTGCCCAAATGGCAATTCATACTCTAAATGGTGCTGAAATCTGCGGCACTAAAATAAAGGTTAGTTATTTTACAACTATTTAATTATGTTTTAAGTGATTTGGTATACTTAAAATGTACATACCATGCTTTCAAAGCTTACCAATATAACACTTAAACAAAGCCTATGCGTTAATTGTATAATTATATTCCATTACAATCCCATTACAGGTCATGGAGGCGGAGGAGCGCAGTGGATCCGATGGCGATGACGGTGGACGGAAGCGATTGAGGCGTAATTGAGTGTAAGTACCAAGTGAAAAGAGCATAAATCCCGTATCTCTTAGTGTAGCCATAGTGGGAATGTGAGTGTGTGCCGTGGTCCGAGGTAAGTAGTTGTGCAAATTCCAAACCGAATCCTATTAACGATTTAAATAAAGCATTCGCCTAACACTTGTCACAGACAGTTGTTCGGTTCGGTTCGACCAACCAACCGAATAGTACTTACCCCGTGCACCGGTTGGCCATCGACGATATCTATGCCGCCACTGAGCGCGAACATAATAAGCCAAAACATTTTTATCTTTCTATCTCCGCAGACCCACTGACAATCAAGAACTTACAGAGAACGCAATGTACGAGTACGTAACTAACTTGAGAATACAGTCCGATAAAAACAGTTGAACTGACCACCACCAACAACCACGCAACAACCAACCAAGAACCAAGAACCATGAACCATGAACCAATAACCAAACAACCACCACCAAACAACAACCGCTCAGAACCAGAACCAGAACCAGTACACTCTTAAACGGAATGCCACAATAACCACGAAGACCGGAAACGGCGAACGGAGAACGGCGAACGGAGACGGGTGAACAAACAGCCAACGAATATTCACCACACCCGTTGACTACCATTGACTCTAACTGAAGAAACACTCGTGTACTCAAGTGGGTTCTCTCTCGTACAGAGCACTCGTAGAAAGACCCTTACGACCTTTAAACGGATCCAACGAAAATGCAATGCTTGCTATATACCATAGTACACATACCCAATGGAGTGTATATGTATAAAGCAACCGCTTAGGGGACTTTTAAATATATATCCGTAATACGGAAACGAACTCTGTGAAACTTGTACTATTACTAACGTATTCCGACGAGATCCAGCTAAGCAATGAATTCAAAAATAACTGAATGTCTCAAGAGTATTGACTCTTTCTCGTCAACTTTACGATTTAGCCGTGCGTAAAAGATATTTCTTTTCATACCGTAGACTTAACCAATACCTTAATGTGTAAGCCCTTAAGTAAATAATAATAAATGGAGAACATAAAGAGTTGTGTGTACTTGATTTTTATTTGGGTGCTGGTTACCTTAAAACTAAGAAAATAAATATATTTAGCATGTTTGAGTCTAGAAAGGATTCATGAAATTGTATTCAACGATATAAATTGTTCTGAAGTTCGGAAATGAATTGACATTGGCTTGGACAAATATCTAATTAAATTTTTGATTGGCTTTCTAAATTGAAAATAGTCTTGTATTGGTGGTGATTTGATATTCAACGTTAAGGGAAAAATATTTTTGAGTCGCGAAAATATCTAAAAAGTGTTGTTTAATGGTAAGGTATGTTACAAAGTCTTAAAATTCATCGACATGAGCGAGGAACGCTAAATTTCAGAAATAAAACGTATTAAAAACTAACGGACCTGTTCAAAAAAAAAAAGAGTATAAAATGAACTAGTTCCAATATTGAACTTTAGCCACGCAGCCCTGGTTGATAATGGTTCCACAGACAGCTGAGTTGGATTTTGTTTAGATTTGTGAATTGTTGATTTTACGAAACGGGACTAAATAATAGGGATTCTCCAAAAGAAAATTTAAAAAAAACATAAAAAATGGATCCAGCACTGCTTCGCGAACGCGAGGCCTTCAAAAAGAGGGCGATGGCCACGCCCACGTGAGTACCAGACATGTGGCCTCTTTTGTGAAGATTGCTCCCAGAAAATGATGAATTATCCTTTCAAAATAGCGTTGAGAAGAAGTCCAAGCCCGATAGACCTGCTCCACCGCCGCCCAGTGATGATTCCAAGCGTAAAATGCGCCCGCCCACGGCTCCCAAACTGGATGCCTCCACGTGAGTTCCGCAAGAGGATTTCCCTGTTTCCGGATTGGTTACTTACCATGTGGATTCCACTTTCCAACCTTTTCCAGATACAAGACCATGTCGGGCAGCTCCCAATACCGGTTTGGAGTGCTGGCCAAGATTGTAAAATTCATGCGCACCCGTCATCAGGACGGCGATGATCATCCACTGACCATTGAGGAGATTCTGGACGAGACCAACCAACTTGACATTGGTCAATCTGTTAAGAATGTTAGCTGCCAGACATATATACTGCTTAGCGTTATGTTATATCGTACTCCTCCATTCTAGTGGCTTTCCAGCGAGGCTCTGCACAACAATCCCAAGGTTGAAGCCAGTCCCTGTGGCACCAAATTCAGTTTCAAGCCAGTGTACAAAATCAAGGATGGCAAAACCTTGATGCGACTGCTCAAGCAGCACGATTTGAAGGGTCTGGGAGGCATCTTGCTGGACGATGTCCAGGAATCCCTGCCGCATTGCGAAAAAGTACTGAAAAACCGAGCTGCCGAAATACTCTTCATTATAAGACCCATTGACAAAAAGAAGATTTTATTCTACAACGACAGGACAGCTAACTTTTCGGTGAGTAATTGCATTTTAATTAAACCATACATTTCTACTTTAAGATATAGACAAAGAAAAAAATATCAGACATCTTTTGGCAAATTTTTGATAACACTTTATATTTATATAAATCCTTAAAAAAAGATAACAAACATTTACCCAATTAACATTTTTAAATCGCTGAACAATAGTAAAAGTTGTAAAGCAGAAAAGAAATCATATTTCTTTAATTTCTTTTGATTTAGAAAGAAGTAATATGATTAATATTGGAGACCAAACTTTCAGGCATTTACCATTTTTAAATTGCTGTATAATAGGTAAAGGTATGAGGCAGAAATGTCGCTATTTTCATTTAACAAAAAATTAAATTTAATACCGTACACAATTCTTTAAAAGTTATTTAACTACTTTTTATATCCTACAGGTGGACGAAGAGTTCCAGAAGCTATGGCGTTCGGCCACAGTGGATGCCATGGACGATGCCAAAATCGACGAGTACCTCGAGAAGCAGGGCATTCGCTCCATGCAGGATCATGGCCTCAAGAAACCCGTTCCCAAGCGCAAGAAGGCGGCCAACAAGAAGCGACAGTTCAAGAAGCCCAGAGACAACGAGCATTTGGCCGACGTTTTGGAGGTCTACGAGGATAACACACTAACGCTGAAGGGTGTGAATCCCACGTAGAATTATAACTCTCGATTAGGCAATAAAAATAACTCTCAATGGAAATAAGTACACTATATAAATTTGTTTACCCTCTCGCAATCTCATTGAGAGTCCGCATTTCGGTGTTCCTATGGCCGAATACTCATTCCCGGAGATTTATGGACTCAGATTGCTATCTGCCATCGGCTTTGAACTTAGAAATACGACGATTGGCACAGGGAAAGATAATTAAAAAGCAAAACTATGTAATCTTGTCGTGACATTCTCTGTTGTTCGCCCACCTCGACGATTGCTTGCGTGTGAGTTTTCCAAAATCGATGCTATTGAGCTGATAAATTGGCAACAGTGGGAAGCCATAGCTTTAGTCTGCATTGAACAGCACCCAAGTTCAGTTGGAATCGATTTGGAATAACCAATATTTGTGCGACGGTGGATTATTGTGAGCAAATTTTTTAACCGGCTTTTTACAGGGCTCAAGAACCGGATTAGGCCATCCTTGATTGGAGGTTAACAACCGGCGTAGTACAATCAGATATTGGAAAATAACACTTTATTGCCATTTAATAAATAAAAATGCAGCCCGTGTCGCAAAACTAATTTAAATCTAACTTATTTTTACAACTACTCTAAAGATAAACATTATTTCGATTAAAAGACAATTAAAATAATAACTAACTAATGATATTAAAACATTTTTTTAATATTTAATCAATAAATACACCATGAAATAAATAAGTTCAAAACTAATACCACAACCTACAAAAATATATCTGATTTAAAGGTTTTGAAATTTTGTTTAAAAATGTTAAGCCATTAATCAGTAAATTTTGAATCCACTTCAGTTTCAAAAATGTAAATGAAATCGTTAAAACTAGTGAATTAGTCTGAGCTCTTTTTTTTTGTAAATAAATAATACCTTAATTCTTGGGAATTTCAATTTAAACAAATGACAGCTCAACAAATTAAAATAAATTACAAAGCATACTTAATCAAGAACCAATAAAAGTAACATTAAATTGTAAGTTTTGAAATAAACAGGCAAATTGTAAGTTAATTTTAGGGTTTCAATTGAAAGTATTTTGTTTTCATATTTAACACAAAAAATAAATAAACAAGTAGGTAGCTTATATAACAACCAATTAAAATACTGTCAAGACTTTAAATTTTTCAAAAAGCAATCAATCTTTCAATATTTTTCTAAAGTCAATCCACTTTAATTTCACAATTTAACCTAATTTAAGTGGGAAGGGTATTCAGAAATGTACTTTCCGAAAATCAGGTTCTTTGTTTACTCGAGTTGCCTCTGTGGAACGGGCAATGAGCTCGAGCTCTCTACGCGGCGGCCGAAAACTTGTTTTGAAATACTCAAATCCGTTTAATTATAATTCCCGAAGCATTCGCCAGTTGTCTTTGAGAGTTTCTGAGCTGAGGTTGACGCAATGAAGCGGACTGCACTAGGATTGGCCCTGCTCCTGGCCCTGGTGGCTCAACTGACGGCCCACAGTGCGCAGTAAGTGGTTCAAACTATATAGTATATAGATAGGTAGATACCCCTTCGATCGGTCATTAACTTTCTCTTTGATTGAAATCAATCCGAAACACAGTGACTTGGTGTACGGCTACGAGTGCCGCAGTGGTCTTTGCCAGAAGGTGGAGCTCAGCGAGGAGAACTTCGCCAAGGCCATCAGCATGCCCGTGTGCCGGCTCTTCTGCGGCTCTGCCATCGGCACGCTGTGGCCCAAGCCCACGGGTGCAGTGCGTCTGGACACGCTGATGCGTCAGGTGGACATCTCCTTCATTGACTTCCATGTCAATGGCTCGGCGCGCCAGGAGAAGCTTTGGCGTGCGGCTGAGGACCGCTTCATGGACATGCTAGAGGCCCAGATCCCCGATCGCAAGATCCTCGCCCGCGGTGGCTATCGCATGTCCGTGAGCATCAACACCCCGGATGAGCCCACACCGGCCCGGCTCACCCTGGAAACGGACGAGAGCTATGTCTTGGACATCGACACGGATGCCTCGGGTCATGTGCTGGCCAACATCACGGCGGCGAACTTCTTTGGAGCACGCCATGGTCTGGAGACGCTGGCCCAGTTGATCGTCTACGATGACATCCGTCGCGAGGTCCAGGTGACTGCCAATGCCACTATTCATGATGCTCCGGTGTACAAGTGGCGTGGCTTGCTGCTGGACACCTCGCGTAACTATTACTCCGTGAAGTCCATCAAGAGAACGTTGGGTAAGGCATTGGTTGGGGATTAAGACATCTCTTTCGGCATCATAATGATCACCCTCATTCCTCCTTCCCGTGCAGAGGGCATGGCCCTGGTCAAGTTGAACACCTTCCACTGGCACATCACCGACTCGCACAGTTTCCCCCTGGAGGTGAAGAAGCGTCCCGAGCTGCACAAGCTAGGAGCCTACTCCCAGCGCCAGGTGTACACCCGGCGGGATGTGGCCGAGGTTGTGGAGTACGGTCGGGTGCGGGGAATCCGGGTGATGCCCGAGTTCGATGCTCCTGCCCATGTGGGTGAGGGATGGCAGCACAAGAACATGACCGCCTGCTTCAATGCCCAGCCATGGAAGTCGTACTGCGTGGAGCCGCCTTGCGGACAGCTGGATCCCACCGTGGACGAGATGTACGATGTGCTGGAGGACATCTACGGCACCATGTACGACCAGTTCAACCCGGACGTCTTCCACATGGGCGGCGATGAGGTGTCCACCAGCTGTTGGAACAGCAGCCAGGTCATCCAGCAGTGGATGAAGAAGCAGGGCTGGAAACTGGAGACCGCCGACTTTATGCGCCTGTGGGGACACTTCCAGACGGAGGCGCTCGCCCGGGTGGACAAGGTGGCCAATGGCACGCACACGCCCATCATCCTGTGGACCAGCGGACTCACCGAGGAGCCCTTCATCGACGAGTACCTCAATCCGGAGCGCTACATCATTCAGATCTGGACCACGGGCGCCGATCCCAAGGTGAAGAAGATCCTGGAGCGTGGCTACAAGATCATAGTGTCCAACTATGATGCCTTGTATCTGGACTGTGGAGGACCTGGCTGGGTCACGGATGGCAACAACTGGTGCTCCCCCTACATTGGCTGGCAGAAGGTGTACGGAAATAGTTTGAAATCCATTGCCGGCGACTACGAGCATCATGTCCTGGGTGCCGAGGGAGCCATCTGGTCGGAGCAGATCGACGAGCACACGCTGGACAACCGCTTCTGGCCGCGAGCCAGTGCCCTGGCCGAGCGTCTGTGGTCCGATCCCATCGGCGGATGGCGCGAAGCCGAGTCCCGGCTGCTGCTCCACCGCCAGCGGCTGGTGGACAACGGCCTGGGTGCGGAGGCCATGCAGCCGCAGTGGTGCCTGCAGAACGAGCACGAGTGTCCCATTGACGCGTACGATGCACAAGCTTAGTCGGCGATTGAGTCCAAGTCCTTCTTAACGGTCGCTATCCTTGTAGATGTAGTTGTAGGTGCGGCGGGCGGCTTTGGATAATCCTAATCCTACTCGGTCAACTCACAACGCTCTACTCCGCCTGAAAATAAATCCACAGCTCAAAGGTGGCCTTACGCAAGTGACTTGTCGTTTTATTATGTTTAGTATAAATGAGATTATAGGCCCTACAACTCTCCGCTTGCATCCGATTCAAAGTGGCAGGAATCGAAAGCGATGAAATCCCTTACAGCTTCACCAGTTCCGAACCCTTTGAGTCCGATGGGCAGCAGAGATGTACAAGTTATGCTTTGAAATGGGGTGAGGCATAAACTCCTGAATGGGACTCCTGAATATGTACGTATGAGAGTCTAGATACTAAAAGCAGCGTTCCCGTGTGCAAAATGTTCGCATGGAAGCCCTCTACTCGTTCCACTCCTCCTCGTTGCGTCCGAACTTGTAGATCAAACTGGCGAACAGGATGAAGACATTCTGCATGAGCAGGGCTACTCCAAACCAGCCATCTTTCTTATCTGTGTGGTGGATTATTTATGGTTATTAGTCGCATATAACCATGTTTTGTGGGTAATCTCTCACCGTTGTTGATGAAGTCATCAATCATCACCCAGACGGCGGCAATGATGGAGGCAAAGCCCATTACGAAGCCCACTAGTAGCCAGATCTTAGCTATCCTGGCACCCGATTCCGATGAGTTCTCCTCCGAGATCTGCGCACATAGAATCAAACAAGGAGTGAGTCATTTGGTGGGCTTTATGAGAAGGGTGTTCGCTTACGTGCTCCCCCTTCACAGCGTTGACCATGCAGAAGCTGATGGTGCCAAAGATGCCGATGAAGACATGGCCAGTGGTGATCTGGTGATTGCCATCAATGGTCATGGCATCGATTAGGACCCACCATCCTGCGAAAAACTAGAAAGGAAAAAAGTTGCACAGTCAGGCGGGGGCGACTCATGTCTGTCTGCGGACGGATCCTCACCAGCAGGCCTGCTATTATGGAGGAGTTCTTGTTCCGGGACGTCTCCCCTGTGAAATAGTTCGCAACATTGTCCAACACGCCCATTGTTTAGCTTTTAAAACGTAAATTAATTTATTCTATTTCTGCTATCTTTCTTGTTTTGACCCACAGGGTTGCCAGACTGTCTGTGGCTGTTAAGAGATGGAACTGCTATTCATTTAGTATTTTTGGTATATTTTCTTTGGTATGTGGTAATTTTAAGCTAGTTCCTTTACGGTCACACTTCCTAGTTCACGTTCAACGCAATTTTAATTGAAAATTGTAATTATTATTTAACAACCGATCGCAGCGACACGAGTGAGTGCGTGTGGTCAGTGCTTAGTTAGAGATTAAAAAGGACTCGTTGCCGCAATGCTAGTCATGAACACCTGTAGAACTGCCTCCAGACTGGCGATCCGTAGTCTTAACCTGCGATCGCCGATCGTCTCGCGCACTTTCTCGGCGGGATTGGCCCTGAAAACGAAAGATGTGTGAGTAGCCCCCGTGTGTATATTGGGAGTATTTCCACACCCTAGACCAAACATTGACCATCATCATCATCTGATTGCAGTGTCAACATAACCTTCGTGCGTGCCAACGGGGACAAGATCAAGACGTCGGGCAAGGTGGGCGACTCCCTGCTGGATGTGGTGGTCAACAACAATGTGGATCTGGATGGCTTTGGCGCCTGCGAGGGCACCCTGACCTGCTCCACCTGTCACCTGATCTTCAAGACCAGCGATTTCGAGAAGCTGCCCGACAAGCCCGGCGACGAGGAGCTGGACATGCTGGACCTGGCCTACGAACTGACGGACACCTCGCGTCTGGGCTGCCAAATCACACTGTCCAAGGACATGGAGGGACTGGAGGTCCATGTGCCCTCCACCATCAACGACGCCCGCGCCGCGTAATCGGACGCCAAACACTTTGTTATACTTTGTTGCAATTTTGAGTGCTAATTCGCTTTAGTTCAACTAGATGTAGTCAATATTTTCTGAATGAAATCTTATTGTATTGTCCCAGGGACACGAAGCTCAGGCGGCTATTATAGATGCGTGCATAAATCCGATTGCGATTCCAAAAGGCGGATTTGCGTCCGCTGTTGTTTTTAAAGTGTTTAAGCTCAAAGGGATTAGATCAATATGTAAATATGTGTTCCCAATAAATTTACATGTATTTTCTTACCTCCACGCTGATTTTATTGAACTTGTGGAGGTGTATTCTGCCGTTGGTATCAAAATCTTATCAATATCAATACTATTAGGCTGTTTCAGTTTTTGAGAGGCATTTTTTTATCTTTAAATGGCACCGAAAAAAAATTTCAAAATTTTGTTTATCATTAATAAATAACTAATTTTTCAAAATGTTGACCTATTTAAATAAGTTTTTTTTCTAATTTATTATTTATTTACAAATATTTACATATTTTTCTGCGTAATAAACTGCAATGACTTGTTTTCTGTGTAATAATTCTCAATGATTTGGCACTTGTGCTCGGCAAAACAACAATCACAAGTCAAGACTTTCCTCGGTATCATAATGATAATGCAGTTTTGATAAGCAAACCCGAAGAGTGTAGTATACTTTTAATCTCAACTTAATAATATTCTGAATCTGGGTACTGGTATTATAGCCAAGACAGTTTTATCATCTGAAATCGTAGTAGTAAAAGTAAACGGACTTTCCTGATAGTTTTAAAAAAAAAATGCAATAAAAGGCCCATTCATTTTTCTTGACCAAACCAAAGCAAAACTCGCAGTCATTTCCAAAACAAAGGCTTATCAAACTCCCAACCAAACATTTCATCACCCTGATAAAGTTTGCACTAGCTTTGTTTTGCTATTTCTTATCAGGGGTTGCCTGGCCCGATAAAGTAATAGATCCAATGGAAACACTGGGTGCTTAATAAAAGTAAACTTTTTATTATTTCGCAGCTATCAAATAAAGTAATAAATAAATAATTTAATATATACATTTGCTATATTAACTTATTGTAAACGATTTTCTGCTTTTCCATGCTTGCCGCTACTTTACTTCGTTTGATTTTCGTTTTCGATATAAACTTGCATATTGTAACATTCAAGGCTTTATCTGTATCTGAATCTGAAGCTGTCCAATCAGATGGAGGCCTTAAATCCTTTGTAGGTATAACTGAAACTTAACAAGTCTGACAATTCAATTTCGCTTCGTCTAAAACTAGGGAAACATATAGAAGATAGGGCGTGGTGTTGGAGGAGGAGGAAAAGTGGTTGGGTCTCAATAAATAACCGAAGAATAAATAGTGAAGTGATTGGATGGCTACAGGATAGGGGGTGCCTATATAGATGGATGAGTAGTGTCTGTCTGAAGTGCACATAAAACTGATTTGGTTTTCTGTTCACGCCGATGATCGTCGTCGTCGCTGGTGATGAATTGTGGATCCTCGGGATTTTTGGTCCTTCAGATCCTTAGTTCACATAGGCCATGCCCGCACCCTTGCGATCGAAGTGACGCACGCGGACGAAGAGGAAGGCGGCGACTAGAGAGGCGACGGCCAGGACGAGGAGCAGCATGACCAATCCTCCCACAAAGCTGGGCACCGACATGCAGATGGTCTCCGCATCCGCCGAGCGGGCGGACTGGATCACCACCGTCTCGTTGCTGGCATTGCTGTTCAGCGCAAAGTTCACGTCGCCGGGAGCCACCACCTGGATGATCCTGCTGGTGTTCACATCGGTCATCTCCTGCGCATTCCTCTTGTAGATCCTCTGCGGCTTCATCACAATGTCCATGGTGTCCCTGCGCCTGCGCACGCCACGCAGATCGTCCAATCCCTCGACGGATCGCGGCCGTCCTCCCAGGGAAACCAGATTGCCACCGGCACTCAGGTCATCCTTGCGCTTCACCGTGCTGTACTGACCACTCTGACCGGGCAGTGGTGGCGGTGGCAGACCCAGTTCATTGCTGCCCGTGGGCTGCTGGGGCTGCGGGGAGCTGGCCGGTCCCGATACCGATCCCGAATCAGCAGTGGGCACTGCCGCCGACGTCTGAGCCTGAGGTGAGGGCACCACATCGGGCTGATTCTCCGAATACGCTCCAGTGGCATCGTTGGCCGGGTGACGTGGATCAGGGTAGGCAGCCGGGGGCAGAACTCCGGGACCGCCCAAGGCAAAGTCATTGCGTTCGTAGGCCTCCGGCGGACCGTACTCCTCGGACAGACCGTTGGCGCCAATCTGGGGCAGACCGTACTCACCACCCGGCAGGCCAGGACCGCACTTGGGCTCGGGGCAGTTGTAGCGGCACACCTGGATGACACACTGGAAGTGCACGTTCATCGAGTCGGGGAACTTGAAGGCCTGGAAGTAGGCGAAGCTGACCACGGAGGCGGAGGGTCCGAAGTTCTTGATCTTCTGGAATTTACTCATTATCTTGGGCCTGACAACGCAGCCATTCTGGTCCACCAACTGGATGGGAGCGCGCTTGCCATCATGGGCCACACAATTGCGGACCAGCATGTCGAACTTGTTCTCATCGTCCTTGATGGCCAGCACCATGGTCATGGTCTGTCCGATCTTCACAATTCCGGAGACTTCGGAGGCCCAGGGACCCTTGCCCACCTGGATCTGCATCCAGCACTGGAGATTGTCGCCCAGGAAATTGGCCGTCACCGCATGCAACATGTCCACCTGGAAGGGTCTGAAGGTCACCGCCTTCTCGTAGAAATCGTACCAGGTGCAGCGCAATTTGCGGGCCTGATCCCACACCTCCTGCACATACGGATCGTACTGGATGATGATGGTGTTCTCCACATAGCTGCCCGATGGCGTGGGCGCTCCATAGCCAGCCGCATTGTGATTGGCCGAGCTGGTCATGCCGCAGCTATTCAGGAAGATCTCGAAGGTGGCGCTCAGGTGGCCAGTGCCCGGCTTCAAGTGCACACAGTGCGGATCGCTGTAGAATCCCTTGGAGAAGATCATGCCGTAGAAGGGTCGGTCGAACTCGATGTTCACCCGCATGTGCGTCTTCTCGCACTGCACCTGCAGGTGCTTGATCTGCGGACTGTCGTTGGTGCTGGCCAGCGGCCAGGCCTCCTCCGACACATCGTTGGTGGCCCCGGTGCTCAGCGGTCCCTGGGGCGCTCCGTAAATGGGCGCCGGCGGACCGTAGCCGGCCCTGTGTTCGAGGGGCAGGGCGGCGGACTCAATGTGCGAGGCGTCGCCATGAACCGACAGGTGCTGTGGAAAGAAAATTAGGGGAAAATGTATTAGAAAAGTATTGAAAGATAGATAAAATATGGGTTTAAGTAATATAAAGTAATCTCCAAAAACTTGTTTTTAATAGTCGCTGTATTAAACATCATGGATTATATATTTAAAGCCTATATACATATCTTTTCTTTAAAAACTTGACTATTCTTTGGCCTATTAAAATTAATTTATAATTTTATGTAGTAAAGAAAACCGCCAAAATCCTTTTTGTTTGAGTCTCTGGATTAAACAACTTGCAAACCTACATTCATGTATTTTTATTTAACATTTTACATTTATTTTACATTTATATTTTGCAAGCTTGACAAAAATCCTGCAACGTTGCGTATGAGAGATGTTCCTTAAAGGTAAGTAATAGGCATATCACGCATACGCAGCGTTGAACTTTTATTTTAGCGGCCCTTCGTCCAGATTGTTTTAGAAAACATTTTTTTGATTAAGGTTTCTTATTTTTGGATAAACTTGTGCTGAATGATAGAAAATGCCCTGGAAGTAACAATTTTTTATCTAAATCAAATTATTTTAATTGAATTTAATTTAATCAAATCAAGTTAAAATTCTTAGATATTTCTAAATATAAATTCAAACTATAAAGTATGTTAAAGTATAGAGTTATTTTAAATACAATATTCAAAACCAAAGAAATCTTATTTCGACTTTATCACAATCATAACCTTTATGGATATCCATTGCTTTCATAATTTGGGTTCCTAACTGCTTTTGTTTATTCCCCTTGTTCATACAAACGATGTCAAAATATTACGCCCACTATAAATGTTTCGATTACAACCTAGGTTATGGCTCAGATCACAGGATTGCGGAAAGCTCTCGATTTCGGATTCGTTTTGGTTTATCTTTTTTCCGTCACATAATTGGATTTGGGTTATGCAATAGCAATCTCAGTCAGACACCGAAAGCACTCTCGACGACATTTCATTCGAAAAGAAGCGAGGCGAAGCGTTGAAAATTACACGACAGCTGGAGTATGAGTATTTTGAAATTAAATGGTTGGCAGAGCGGCACGCTTACCAAAAAAATACAAAACAAAAACTGAAACCCAAACGGAGCTTAACCCATTGCGTAAGACAACAGAGAAATGGCCACGCCCTCCCCCACTTCACCGCCCCCCGCAGGGCTTTGTCACTTTCTTTCTTTCATTCGCATCTGGTTCATAATTTTATGGTTGTTTTTTTTTTTTGTGGCTGCACACGGGAAGCGGATGTATCTCAAAAGTCCACGAAAACCGAAAGTTAAGTCCAACGCGATGACGGTGTGGATTTTTCTGTAGGTTGTGGTTGTTGTGTTTGTTTATTTATTATTATTTTTGCTTTCGGTGGCGGCTGGTGACCACGCGTTTACAGATGTCGTGAGATGATTTTGAAAGTGAAATGACCAAAGGAAAACGAGCTGGCCAACAAAAGAAAAAGATACGCGAAGCCAACGAAAAACCGTCTCGAGTCTCGAGTCTTTTCTTTTTTTGGACATTCCACGCAGTTGGCAATGGAGATATCAATATAAACACATCTATCGATCGATCGCCTCGATTGGTATTGGTAATTTATCTTCTCTCTTTTTTCGCTCGACGCTTTGGAGAAAGAAAACTGACAATAAATAAATAATAAAGCAATCTCTGTGAATTAATGCGCCATAAACAAGAAAGTCAAAACTGGTACAAATCAGAGCATAACTGCAATTTCTTCGCCGCCTCAGCACCCAGACACGCAGTTGGTTAGTTGGATAGTTGGATAGTTGGATACTCGGATGGCTAGTTGGCCAGTTTTGCGTTTTCCTTGACGTGATTGCATCGGCTTAAATCCGCAGAGTGTGTGTGTGTGTGTGTGTTAGTGTTTTCCATCGGCCTCCACAGTGATTGATTCGCTTTAAATAGCCCACTGAAGGCTGGACTTTTTCAGAGGGGGGAAAAGAAACATTTCGTCTTGGCCATGCTTATCAAACGAAAGCGTGCGGTAGCCCCAAGAAATCGACCAAATTTATGGCCTTTTCTAATATTGATTGACAGTCTATCGCAATGGTTAATATTCGTTGCATTTAAAATGCGCAAAACTGATTAAAATGTGTTTTAATAGAAATCAAGTTAATATTTAATTCTTTCTATAAAATTAAATATCTTTTAACTACACTTTCTTAAGCCTTAGATCTCTCAATTAAATTATTATTGGTTTGCCCAGGGTAACCTTCTGGCTGAAAGTTTCTCCTTTATTTAATTTTCCTAATAAAATAGTTTTACTTAGTTAATTTAATAGATCAGTTAATTTAATATAATCATCTTTAATAAAAAGTTGGCTGACAAAGTTATTTATTTTGAATGAAACAAGTTCAAGTTACTGTAAGTTATTCGAGCCGCAAAATGATGTTAATGAACTATATTAATGAAAAATACTCTACACATTGTTTTGAATACCTAAAAACTTTTGTGAATCTGTTATGCTATAAAAGCAATCCTAAAATGTTTTTTTTAAACTCCGCCTCTGATTTGTAAACTCTCTGTTAAATCTCCTTTTTTCCACCCTCTCCTATTCTCTTTTATTTGCGCACTTCTCTTCTTGCCTTTTTCAAATATTTTCTGAATATGGTACTATATATAGAATATATAGTAACCCTCCTAAATATTTGTTTAACCCCGCCTTTGATTTGCTTACTCCCTGTTAAGAGGCTGTTAGTTCACCCACTGTAAAAGCAAACAATATATGTATATGTCCCCCTCTCCCATTCTCTTGTGCATATCTGCTTCCTTTTCCCTCTCGCAGATAATTATCCAACTCTAATTGCAATGATTAGCAAAGTGCCGTTTAGTTGTTACATTTTGCTCCATTCCCCATTCGCAGACTCTCTCGATGCGATATTGATATTGATCTGGCAGCAATTCGATCTGATCCGATCCGCTACAGCGATATTCTTCTCGGACTTCCCCACAAAACTCAATCCATCAATAGACACTCGCAGTGATTTGCATTCGAATCGCTATTGATCGAACGGTAGTCTATCTTAGAGTCTAGAGTCGAAAGTGAAGAGATCCGCTAGAGGTTGGGTCTGCATACGAAATGAGTTGCTGTAAAGTGGGCCACACCACAGATCTATCTTTTAACTGTACGTTTCCTAATTGAAATTATGGCCCACACTTTCCAGATCCCATCATTTACGCTTTAGATATATATGTATATAACTCACCTTTGTGTTGAGTACCAGGCATAGGACTATGGCCATTAGGCTGCTGCTTCGCGTCAGGTGTCCCATTTTGATCTGGTTCTGTGAGTTCTGTTTTGGCTTGAAATTGAAATTCCAAAAATGTGGATTTTTGGATTTCGCTACTCGGCCTCACTTCTTCGGCTTTCTTCTCTGCTGCGGCTGCTTTTGCTGCTGCTGCTGCTGCTATTCTCTATTTTTCTATTTTTGTGTGGTGTCTGCAAGAAAAGAAAGGGGAACAAGGGTAAACAATGCGCCGGATTTGCATACGAATGTGTGTATTTTTGAGGCCAGCCAAAGAGAGGCTGTAACCGCGCTGTTATTAGCACCAGTTGTAAATCACTGTTAGCCAAAATAACTTGGCTTATCTCACTTAGTTTAATAATATTGCCTGTGGAGAAGCCCCGTGCTCCTGGACAAAACACTTATGTACATAATTCAAAATTAGACTTTATGGCCGTCATTAAGCAGCCAAATTATTAGCCACAATTGCCCGTTTGCAAGCTTATGGTGTCGTTGCTAGTGCTTGTTAATACGCGAGAAAGAAAACTGCATTTTATGTAAAGCAAATGAAAACTCGCGCGCACCAAACAGGAACCACTTTCTATTTTCACTATAACAGTACTCCGCAAGACAACTTTAGCTACGAATACGTATACGAATCCAAATCCGAATCCCCGAGTCCAAGACGCCAACGCAGCGTCAGGTTTTCCACACAGTGGCTGCACTTTACGATCCATCCATTAATTTTCGACTGTTTTTCCCCAGTCGCTTGAGCAAAGGGGGGCGGGGGGAGGGGTCTTACGTTTAACAGTCGCACTCTAGCATGACTTGGCCATCTAACTTAACAGTGGCGGCCCAAAAGTAACAGACGGAGTTTAGGCCTGGCCAAAAAGAGTCTGGGTCTGCCGATTCCGACGGTGCGAATGCGTTCGAGTGCCGATAAAGACTGAAGACTGGATGACTGCAGACCTGAAGACTGGAAGACCCGAAGACTGACAGCTTTCACACAGCCGCCGGAGCGGTGGAAAAGTAAGCGGCTTCAGCTTCGGGGATTCGACTTCTCAGCAGCGAACGCATTTCACTTGCTCTCCCGCTTCTTTTTTCTTCTTTCTTTAGTTTTTTTGGCTTAAGAGACTTGGGCTGGCAGTTTTTACTTTTACACATGGTGGATATGGATACTGTTTTGGTGCCTAGGTCTTCTTCTTCTACTTAAAACAAAAAAAAAAAGAAAAAGAAAAACACATGTAAATGGGTTTTTAACAAGTCGCGGCCATAAAGTCCGAGGAGCAGCCGATGAAACCGGCTTGCTGGCGTTGAGCAAGTGTACTATTAACCCACTGAAACAGTAACGGATACCACTAAACTAGCTGGCGATTGTTTTTCGGCTGAAAGAGGGGGTGGGTGCAGGTGCTGAGCGACTCTCTAGCAGTAGCCCTACAGCTGATTGTGTTATGCAATCATGACTTTCTGAGTTTCGAGCTTCTAGCCCCTTTGAAATTGAAGGCTTTAGTACTTTTAAGCATTTTAAAAGCCCAAAAGAAGTATAAAGAACTTTTCTTATATTTACTATGACTATGAGTTCATACTTGATACTTTTAAGAACAAATTTAGTTTAATATTGCTAAATTAAAAAATATTAAGATTTCTTATGTTCTAAAAGCACCTTACTTTTACAAATGATTAGGTACTACTCATATAACAACTGATTTTTTTGTAATAAGGTTTTTTAACTAGTTTTTAACTGGTAGACATAATAAATAAATGTTATTTTACTTAAATATTTGCTATTTAATTTAAAAGTATTATTTTCTGTTTTGATAACCTTTAACCTTTTTTTGCTAGCTTTCTTAAACCTAATTAATCTTTACCAGATTTAATAAAACCAAGAAAAAGTTAACTTAGCATCCCATTGCCTAGTACAAGCATACTTTGAAATGTTTCCCCTAAATTGCAATAAATAATGTTAACCAAAAATTAGCTTTGTCAAAAATCAAGAACCTTTTTACTTAGGCAACAAAATTAAAATTGAAATTATACTTTTTCACTCAAGACATGGGACAACTATAAGCACAAGTCTATTTTCTGCCAAGATAAAGATGAGTAATGTTAGCAACGAGTTATTATCTTCTCGAATTTTTTAGGAGGCCTTCCCATTTAACGGTGGTTCATTCATTTATTTGAGTAGGTATTTTTTATTTGATTTTCTCGGCCACTTTCTTCACCAGGAAATGGCCAAAGATTTGCATATAAAACTAGAAATCTTTGGCAATTAGCAAAAGGCAGCGAAATTTTGTTGGACTCTGTATTTTTCTTCATTTTTTTTTTTTTTGCTAATTGCTGGCACCCAAACAAATTCCTTATCAAGCGCCTTCAATCGCCAACAAAGAAGACAACAAATTTTTCTTCTTCAGCAGCTGATGGAGCTTGTTTAATGCTCATTGTTGCTGCTGTTGTTATGTGTAACTGCCAAATGGAATTGTTTATTGTGGCTGTTTGGCAAGTGAAAGTTTTCACCGCCTCCTCTCCTGCTTTCTGGGTTTCGGGCCCGCTTCTTACAGATGCCGCATATAAGGGCATATATTTATTTTTCTCTTCTCTTCTCTTCTCTTCCTTTGTTTTGTTTTCTTTTTTAATTAGCACTATAAAATTATTTGCTTACATATCGCACATCGCAGGCGAAAGGTGCAACTGAAGACTTTTGTTTTCAGCTAATTAGTTTACGATCTGGGTTCAGCATTTTTCATTTCTTTGCCATCGCACTCATATACCTATATTTATAGCATATCGGTACGAGGCGGTGCATTAAATCATGTGAAAAGCGCTGGCAAGTGAAAATGCAATGAAAAGTCGTCGGATGACTGGTGGCGATGTCTCCAATTGATTGAATGACAATGCGTGACGCTGGTCAGGCCAATAGCTGTGCTGGCTATATGGTAACTGGTCCATTGCAAACTAGGTGAACCACTGCTGCACTCACATAACTCGCGGTTGGATCGTTCTAATTCTCGGTAATTTACGTGGCTTACATTTTGGGGCCCCCGAAGCCGGATGTCAATGCGATACGAATCGGACATCTCAATGGTTTACATGCTGAAATTGATTTGAATAGAGCACTGACATTAGCACAGCGACATTTCCTGCAAATCAAAGTCAAACAAAGACCTCGAGAAGTGTAATTCCTCAAATTATAAGGCATTTTTCACACATTTTAAGCCTATCCTTCTGCTCTAATTCGATAATAACTCTCATTGGCATCCCCTTTAATGACCATGTAAGGAATAAATATAAAGCCTGGCATCCATTGACATCGATTGTCAATTAAAAGAAAACGAAATTGCATTTAATGCCATGGTCCAGGTAATTATTTATCAGCACTGGCTGCTGCATTTTTGTTTTTTGGTTTTGGCATTTGCCAAAACGGCTGCTTGGAGTCCATTAATTTAATTGAACGCTTTCACAAATCCCCCGTCGAAACTAAAACTATGCACACTTATTTTTTTTTCGTTTTCATTCATCTTTGGAGTTTTGAAGCCTCGGGGGGTATGGCGCATATAAATACGTTTCTATATGTCTTCATAAACGTCTTTGGATATTTGCTTAATTGAGTGAGCTGACAAATTTGTAGCTCTTGACATGGGATAGCTGATCTTAGGATGAAGACCCCCACAAAAACACAAGATGATCCATCCGAGTTTGAGTCTGAATTGACAGAGGCGCGGTCGCAACCGCAAACACCATTTTTTGGTTAACAAAACAGAGAACTTGGCTTGGAGTTTTATGCTTTGGAATTTTGTTTTTTGGTTTTTTTCTGTTGTTTGTCGATCGATTCCAAGTGGCGGTTGTTGCTCGGTAAAAGTTTCACTGCCGTTCAAACATTGCAGATGCTGTGGACCTGCTTTTAATGCACCGAAAACAATTATATACACTATCAATTTAATGTTTATTCATATTTGCTTAGGTTGTTAAGATGCTGTAGAGCAATGAATTGACATAAAAGCGTGTTGTATTACACATTAAGATAAGCTGATAAAATAAACTGAAAGTTTATATTTAATAAACCTGTATTAAATGATCAAGTTCACTAAGCAATGTTTAGATAGCAATTTATGTTTTACGGCAGCAATTAATTTCTTATGCACATATATTTTCTCATTCCTTTTAAAGACATGTTTTGTATAATGATTAATGATTAAAGTGGTACTAAAAACAAAACGATACAATCATTTTTTATCTCTTTCATAAAATTTTTCAATGATAATTAATTTAAGCTATGAGTGCTGTAAAGAAATTCCAAATTTCATAACACGTTTCTTGCAGTGCAGCATTTCGAAATTGTAACGGTAAGACCAGCGTTTCCACTCAATTTGATGTCATTTGTGGCCGCCATGGCTTTTGTGGCCGTAAACGATCGATATTATTTGCCATAGTGGCATAGAAATTGAAGTCGGCCCCCAGCTTTAAACAACCTCCCCCCTCCCCCCGGATAACCCCCGCCGATCGGCCGCCGGATCATGCGTAATTAACTACACATGTCGATATCACGAGCCGCGGATGCTGTGAAAGTGAAATTTGTTCGCACCGCAACGAGCAACAACAATGGCGAAGGAGTGTGGGGCAGAAAAAGCGCAAAAATGTTAACAGCCATCGAAGGTTTATTTTTCTTGTAAAGGGGCAATTTACTTTCGTTCATGTGTGCCAGTGTGTGTGTGTGTGTGTGTGTGTGTTAGTGTGTGCCTCAGTTAACTGTGTTTTTTTTATGGTTATTAAGTAACTTCTTTCTTACAGATGAACAGATGGCAACACAGGGTAAACCGATTAGCTCTGAAGCGTGCTCGTGTGTTGAAAGACCTCGGCTGATGAAATGCCCATATGTTTCCCCACTAATTTAATTTTCTTCCTATGACTTTTTAATTTGCATCGGTAACTGTTTCAGTTAGTGGTTCGTAAACTTAATAGCATGATTTAATCGGTTCGGGGCAGTTTGGTCATACGTTTAATGGCGGTTTATATATTCGGTAATCGTTTGTTTGTTTCATTCATTTTTAAGCATGGCTAATAATAAACAAACAAAAATGGCCAAATCCTGATAATGGAATTTTATTTTGGTTAAGGTGGTTTCTTTATAATTTTTGTAATCTTTAAAAATAAATTTGTATTTTAAACTTGCAAAAATAAAAGACTTAGGCAACAAGCAAAAAAAAAACAAAAGACTTAGGCAACGAACTTGCAACAATCTACCAGGAACCCGCAGTTTTTCACAATTTATGTCCGGGGCAAGCGATAAGCAGCGCTAAAACACCCTGGCATTATGTAAAATAGAGCAAACAATTAATTTTCTTTGCTCCACTTTTGGCGACAAGGCGACAATTAACAAATGCGATAAGGCGAAGGCGCGCTGGCGCCCGCAGACTTGCCCCAGGTGCTGTCTGAGTGGCAAATGAAAGTAAATTGTGGCAACCGCAACTCCCCTTTTCTCGCCTCTCATTTTTTTTTTTCGACGGCATTCCATTCACTTGGCCTGTTGGCTGCTTGCGAAATTTCCTTGCCTCGCATGTGCGTACAAAAATGATAACGCAATTTATCGCAAAATAGGGAAAGTGAAATTAGAAATGGGCTTCGCGAGCAATTTGCATACTGATCTGGCACACTGCGGGTTGAAGGCCAGAGAAGCCGGAATGCGGGATGCGGGATAAGCGGTGTGAAATATGTTAATTGAGGAAATTGCAATCATGGCAAAGGAAACAAAAAAAAATGCTGAAAAAAACTGAATTTTTTTTAAAATTAGTTATTGATTTTTATTGCCTTTCCTTTTACTTTTGATTTTTGCATTTGGTATTAAATGGATTTTTGTATGCACGTTATAGACGTTCGGATATGCTTAATTTATTTATTTATTAAAAAAAAATAAAACAATAATTTTAATACAAATTGTGAATTGTGCCTTTTGAAAACATCGTACTGAAGTTATGTTAATAGTACCCCTAATAAAACTGTACGATTTCGTGATGAAACCAATTTAATCATTTCACCCGGTTTTCAGTCAACCATAGCCCCACACTTTTGCCGAAAAACTGCGAGTGGAGAAGAATTCCCGTTATCTGCTAACCGTTTCCGTTAGCTGGCCAACAGTTACAGTAAGTCACCCCTTACAGATCATTAGTGGAAAGCCGTTAGCCAGGATCAGATATAAAGATACAGATAAAAGAAACAAGACAATTAACATAATTCACAAAACCCCTATATTCTCCTCCCCATTTTTGGTTCCTTTTGTTGTTGCCATTTTTACTTTCCATTTCTTTTAACGGTAAAGGCGAAATCCGCTAACAAAAAAAAAAGAAAAACGACTCCAATTGCAAAAAGGGGGCGAGGCAAGGGGCAGGGGCGAGGGGATTTCAGATCGGGATCGGATGCCATTGAATGGGCAGAACCGGTTACCATTATGGCCAACCACTGGCAACCCAACGAAAGTAAAAACTCAAGGGCTTGCACTTTCTGCCCAAGTTTATCCGGTCCAGTTCAGTGACGATCGGTGAAAGAACGAAGGAATGGAATGGCAGTGAAAGAAGATGGAGATGGTGAGGGTGAAAGAAAGCAAAAAAGCGACAAGGTGATCAACGGCGAAAGAAGGGGCCAGGGGCGCGCAGAAGGGGGCACTGCCGAGCTGGGGGCATATCCTCAAGTTGCAACTTGCAACGCATCGTTAGTCGAAGCCAACTGGAAGCCGCATTGCCTGTGGAAGCCAGAGTTTCGTGCACCATGAGAAAAATTACCAATGTCAAATTTAAATTGCCAAATAAATAATGAATTAATGGACATTTTTCATGTTCCTTTTTTTTAAATGTTAAAGTGAGACCACTTTATTTTAAATTGAAATTACGAAAAACGTTTACATTTTATAATTTGATATAATAAAATTCGTATTTAAAAATGGTTTGACTAAATTTAAATATTCAAAAAAAAAGTGGTTTTAATTTGATTCCCTGTCAAAAAGAGAAAATGTTTGAAAATGTTGTTAAATGTAACGAGCAGAAGTTTATGATTTATAAATAAATAAATAAAAACTTATTTGACGCGGTAAAACTTAATTGAATTATAGGATATTGTGGACATTCCACAGGTAACATAAATATTTAATTACAAATTATAAACCAAAGGAAATCACCTCATCAATGGTAATAAAACTTTCAATTTAATATATTAAGGAATTTTTAGAAATTTGGTACAGATTTTTTAGTACATAATTTATGGCTTACCAAAACAATTTTCGTTAACGAGTTTTTGCCATATATTTTTCTCTGTGCAGAAACAGATACAACGACTGAGCCAAAGCCAAAGCCGGTTGCATTTTGCTCTGAAATAATTAGTGACCCAATTTCGGGCTGCGGCGGCTGTCGCCACGGAGCGGCCTGTTCCGCTTGCCTGCCTCCGCACCGCTCGCCACTAAAGGCACCACCACCATCCTCACCACACACCACTTGCAACTTGCAGTGGTGCAGCAGGCAAATTGCTCGACTCTCGGGCTCCACTTGGTGGTGTTGGAGTACTCGTACTTTGTGGCATGCATGCAAAGAAAGTGGTTTTCATTTCTTTTCAGCGCATCGCTCAGCCACACATGCAGATACAGACACAGATACAATTGCACCGCCAAGTTACTCGAGATGTTTCATTTTTGGTGCTCGATTTTTGGAGTGACTCTCGCGCGGCTCAATCAAAAGAAAAAAAAGGAAAAACGAAATACGAAATACGAATGGATCTCTGGGCGGCCATTGATTTGACTGATTTTCCATGATTTCCATGATAATTTCGAATCAACTTTGATTGCGCCTAAGCCTAATGAAGAGCTGAGCTTTGGGAGCGACTTGAGTGGTGAGTGACGTGCAGCGGATGGTGCCAAATGAGTTTTGGTGGTCAACAAGCCGAAAAACGCTGAGTTGGCTGCCGGAGAATTAGAGGGTTAACGGAGTTAACCAAGTGAAAAGGAAAGAAATCAAAACAAATGCAAGTAAAGTGAATTGAATTATTTCAAGAATTACATGTCAGTAATGAGAAATTCACTTTGCGGTCTCATTAAAAGCAGATTGAAAGCTAGGTGAAGGTAGCTATAGAAAAAAGTTATTATATTTTGAAAGCTATTATGTTTGACTTTCATGTTATAACAATTTACTTTTGTTATAAAGATTTCATGAAAAGAAATGATCATTTTTTTCAGAAAATAATATTTTAATAAAAATCTTTTATAATTTAAAGAAGAATGTTTTTCCAGTACGTTTTATATGGCTTACTTTAAAAAATCATTATGTTTATTTTATAGGTCCAAAAATTCAAAGAATATACGAAACTTTATATTAGTTAAAATTTTTCATAGTTAAAAAAAATAGTGTTTTTGCAGTAACTTTTTGGAAAAACTGTGTAACTACTAAAATAAGAAATCTTTCGCTTGGGCTTAAAATAGGCCAAATAATCTTTAAATATATATTTTTATAGAAGTGTTTACTCTTCAGCTTTTGTTTCAAGTTCTTTTCTATTCTTTTCACTTGGCAGCTAATGAAAACCGTGTTTTCACAACTCCTGGAGCTGCCAATGAAAGTTCGGTCGCTTTTCTTTTTTCTTTCAATCCCGTTGTTGTTTGACATTTTCACGCTGCCATGAAAAACTGCGTGAAAATTGCACAAGGCGGCGAGACAATTGCCGTTAATTTGAAATTGTCGCCAAGTCGCTGAGCCAGTCGCCGTGCTTTTCAGTCTTGCGCCAGGGTTTTCAGATTGAGATTGAGCTGGAGTTGAAGCCCCAACCGAGAGCGAGAAACCAGTAATTATTGCAGCAAGTGGCGCAGCTTCTTTCACTATGAGAATGTCTGTGTTTTGCGGTCCACCAATGTCTGTGTGGAATCAATTAAAAGTATTGCCAGGCGCTATGTTTGGGCAGCGATGACAAGTGGTGGCAGTGGCAGTGGCCCACACGGCGTATGAGCAATGCAACCCACTTGGCCGAGAGCGTGCGCGTGCTAGAAGATGCAGAAGATACATGTACAATTATAGATACAGATACAGAAAGTATATCTGTCTGATAGCATCGGGGTGTATTGTTTTTTATAGAAGAGTGTGTGGCGTAGTGAGCGAAATTGTTTTCATGTGCTCATCTGGCCCAAAGTGGAGCAGTTTTTGAACAAAGCAATTCGCAATATTAATCAAAGAGAAGAAGCTGCAGCACATGTGTGTAAGGAAAACTCAGCGACTGCATCTGCGAATGAGAAGCGGCACAAGGTAATTTCAGACTTTCATTCGCGCGAAACGCGATGAAATTTCACCAGCAGCAAAATCAGCAACATGAGACACACAGAACGAGAGCCGGCGACTGCTGCACAACCACTCGAATCTCGTTTCAAGTGGGTGGTTGGGTGGCTTAGTTGGCTTGGTGGTGGCTGCTTAGCTCTGTCTTTGGCCAACTGGAAGCTCTGTGTATGCAAATCCAAATGAAGCTTAATGAGCCAAGGGTTCCACAGCAGTTTTATCCGCTTCACGCCTCAGCAGCTCCTTAACTATTATTAATAATAGTTGTATTTCCGCATAATGCACGACGACGAAAGTTTGCCATGCGTTTTTGGCTTTCTTCTGCACTCGTTTCCAAACGAATATAACAAAGATTTACGGGTATTCTCTCTTTCGCCGAAGTGATTGCAACGCTTTTGTAAGCAAATGGAACTGTGGCTTTAGTGTTTCGAAGGTTTCCAAACAGTTACGATTGTGTGTGTGAATGGGGAAGATGTTTATATGGTCGGCAGACAGACTATAGACAGCATTTAAAGAACGGTTAGGTGCGGCCATGGCCAAGACTGATCATTAAGTTTGTCTGAAGTGTGGAAAAATGATTTTTTTGTTAAAAGAGCTCTTTGGTGGAATTAACTGTTAGCATACTATTTTTAATAAGCTGACTGAAGTTGTGAAAATTAAAAAGAAATTGAAATTTATTAAAGCATTTTAAAGAAACACATTTTTCCTTTAGTATGGTTTCACTTATGAACTAAGTTGGAAAAGTTTTTGAAAGATTTTATTGATATTAATTGAATTTTTCATGACAAGTTTGTTGCCTAAGTCTTCTGATTGCAAGTCAAATAAATGTGTGTTAAAGGAATACTTGATAATTTTAAACGATTAACTTTTAGAAATGATTTTATTTGCAGTCCTAAGATCCTAATTTCCAATTTCACCACTGTTTAATATTATTATACTGTGCCACTTAAATCCGTTCATTGATCTTAAAACTCGATTGGAGAAATAATCAAGCAGTTATTTTTCAATGTCGTTACACTTTCTTACCTTCAGGTTGTTAAAATCCTTTGCTTTGGGCCTTAGTTAATCCCTTTTAGCTGGAGTCAATGGCACAGCGGTGGATCACGTTGGGGTTTTATTCGTGTTCCACTGGATTCGAGGATTTGGATCTATTCGATGCACAAATTGAACCAAGAGCAAGTCTCGAGTTGCTCGCTTGTTTTTGAAGCTTGTTTTTTTTTTTTGTATTTTTAAGTCGAAATTCTTAAAATATATTCCAATTTTATATAGATCTTCGATGCGAACACTGCGGGCGAACGGAACGAAGAGGGACGCGCTGCGGACGCGGAGGTGGCTGCTAACAGGACACGCGACTGGAGACACAACTCGTCGCACACAAAGTTGAAATGAAAATGCGGCCCGGCCGTATTGCTTACCAAGATTTTATATCGCGTGAAAGTTTTGACCCCTTTACCACTGGAGCTGTCGCTCCGCTCGAGCGCCCGATGCCTGAAAAGCGGCTAAAAGAGCGCTCACGAAGAGGAACAGAGAGAAAAAGTCGCTCTTTTGCTCGGCACCATCGAATGCCGAATGCAAAATATGCCGTTTTCGGGTATTCCAAAAAACTTGTTTTCGCCCAACTTTTCATTTCAGGCCGCTTTCTGCTGCCGGCCACCTTTTTCTCTTTCTCTTACGGTTTTCAACTATATATTGGTTTTATTTTTTTGTATTTTTGGCAACCGTCTGCACGGTGTCAAGGTAACTGGTGACGTCGATCGGTCGGTGGCGGATACCAGCGAACTACCTCAACGATTGCCTAATTTCGATTGTTATTCGAAAAGGGTTCGTGCGTCCGGCTGTGACTCAGCTACAAAGCTCAGCTATTTGGCCACGCGCTTGTTATTCTGGCCAATGCATTGGAAAATTAAATTATGATCGCCAGCCTTATCGCTTATGCAATCCCTAATGACATAATGCGCACACTTAGCGGCCTGAAAAGGTGTGGCACACAGACACATTTGGTTGACCTTTGTGTGGGCGTAGCGTAAATAAATTTAATTCGTTTACCAAGTCAAACTTTTGTTTCTCTGGAGCGAGTAGAAAAGCATTTATTCGATTTTAATTGAATAATTTATTTATTCAAGTTCGTTGCCTAAGTCTTTTGTTTTTCGAGTTAATAAATTTTTAAAATCAACAAACAATGTGTGAATTGTACAGTTTGTGGCTTTGTTATGGGAAAATTAACATTCCGAACAGCTTCAAGAATAATTTGTGAAAGTTTTCTTAGTGTTAATTTAAACAAATTCCAGAATTTGCAAAGATTCAATTAAATGTATGTGCGGAATTCAGGCATTGTTTTGCAATGAATTTTTATTATAGGAAAGTTAGGTCTATTTGTCTGTTATAAATATTTATTACTAAACTACTATGATTTCAAAGCCATTTGACATGCTAATTTTTAAATGCTTCCCAAATATTTTTCCCAATTCCTTTTAAAACTTAATTTGAACAAATTAAAGCAAGTCTCAAGAAAATGTCACCATTATTTGTTATTAAAGATTGTTTAACCAAATGATTTCAGCCCAATTTTCAAATGCCTTGGGGCCAGTAATTCCATCTGCACATTGCACAACGCAAACAAATAAAGAAAAGCAAACCACTTTGTGCCAATTTCCTGGCAACAAATTTGATCAATTTGCCAAAGTGCAAAGCCCAAAAGTAAATTTGTCGTTCGCCACTCTCGAAATTGTACAAAAAAGAGATGTGTCTTGGTGGCCAGTCGGCCAATTTCCGATGATGAAATGGCACAAAAATGTCTAACCAAATTGCCAATCAAAGCAAAAGGCAAGTGAAACGAGCATCGAGCGCGGGCACAAGCCGAAAAATGATTAAGTAGAAATGCCCAAATCCGAGAGATACAGCATGGATCACCGCCGACAATTGGCCGAGCCCAGCAGCGCCAAGAAAGTAATCGGCTAACTTTCATTTGAATATATGATTTGGTACGCACCGTGGCTGCCCAAGCGATGACATCGAAAGAAATCGAAAGTTCCGCCTTTTGCCACAGGGGTTTCGATTTCATGAAGAGTGGATCTCGGTCAGGGCACGACAACGCCCCGGATTTGTGTACAACCGCCGTGAATCACACGCAGCTCAATGACGTAGATCCTCGAGTAGCATTATCACCGAGTTACCATACACTGCTCAAAATGGAATTGGGTCAGGGACGTGCCTGGCATGCTAATTGAGCCGTGATCCGTCTCGGCTGACGCACTCGTACTCGTAGGCAGACCCTCATCCAGTGGCTTCTTTTTGCTTTGCCTTTTGTTTCTAGAAAATTGAGCAACTTCTGGGCCCGCATTTGAGGCACAGGTAGAGTCAGGTTGGGAAAGGCAATGGTTTTCGACTGAAGAACGCGACTGTGATGTAACATTTCTGGAGAAAGTGAGGCAACCGTTTATAAAGTATGATACATTTTTGTTAGATTTGCATAAATTTCATAATTAAATGAAATCCAAAATTGAGATCCTTTTAAGATCATTAGGAAATAAATTAAAATTACTATTTACATAAATTTAATAATTTAATTAAATCTAAAATTGGTCTTATTAAAAAAAAACTTGAAATAGGAGAGACTTAAAAATTAAATTGATTAGTTCAGAGATGTATAAACTGATCATATGCCTTAAATATATTTACATACATGTTTTAATAAAATTTAATATATATAAATAGTTTTATTTCAAAGGGTTTTAAAAAGGAAAGCTTTAAAAATTTAATTGATAGGTTCCAGGATCTATAACTAAGCCTAATGGCACAGCCAAAAAAATTTCTAGATGATTTACATTAATTTCATAATTTAATTAATTTTTAAATGGGTTTTATTAATAAGGTTTAAAATACGAGAGCCTGGTTAACAAAATCGGTTATGTACAACTAAGCCAAATTAATTAAAAAGAAATTATTAATATGTAATCTACTCGTTCGCAATTTTTAACCTATCCCACCCCACTACGCATAGAAAAATAAAATAAATAAACAAAAATAATAACTAAATGTTTATCAAACGATATAACCGTTTGCTACCTGTCTATTTAAATTTTTTTGAATGCACCTACTGTTACCCCTTACCTCTTTCACCTTATGAAGCTATAACAAAATAATCCCGTGTTCATTCAGTTATTTTTGTTTCATTTGTGAGCAGATAAAAACCAGTTGCTGGCTGAGTTTTGCACAACTCTTTCTTTTTCCAAGCCGCTTTGGCAGTGCAGTTATAACGGTGCACAATCCGGGCGCTTATTGTTTATAAACAAATTATTGTGGACCATGGCCTGGCCCAAACAATGTCAATCATTATGTTATGCAAGGCGCACTCTGAACGGAGCTGCAACCCCGGTGCCCGGTCATCGAGCTCAATGGAATCGCCTCGCTTTTTACTTTCCATTTCTTTTGTCAGTCGCTGGGCTACAATTTGTTGGCCGTTTTTGTTATTGTTCACTCAGTTGCTGGCGGCTTTTCCGTTGGGCTGTCGCCAGCCCTAAATCACATTTATAAAGACAATGAACCTGGCTCTTAGATGGTTAGATGCCCGCCTTGGGCTCAAAGAGGTTAGAGCAGCACACAGGTGTAGATCGGTTAGAGGTGAGGGCCACGACTTGCCCTAACTAGTGCAAAATTATTTAATTCACAACCATTATACCACTCTTCTCTTGCTGACGAAGGTGGAGAAGTCATTTTTTCTTCTGCTTAAGAATTTTGTTCAATTAATTATTTTATTTAGGTTTTTTTATTGCCAAGCCAAAACTTATTTGTATAAAAGATAGATCATTTTTTTCTTATTTTGGCCAAACTACAACCAAATATGTTTATGAAATGTGTTCTTTTTTTTTGGGACAAATCTTCAAATACCCAAAAACCCTTTTCTGAAATCGTATTTTTAAACTCTTTTTAAAAATTCTCAGTTGGTAAAAATTGTGTTTTTCCAAAACAGTCACTGTTATGGCTGTACGACCAAGTTACAACAAAAAGACTACTAAGAAATGAGTTTCAAAAGTTAGAAAACTATCTAAACTATCTCAAACTAGGTAGTAAAATTGTTGCGAAAACTAAAAATGTAAAAAAACATTCCCTCGATTCCTCAGAAACAGGATGATAAATTTCTCTCAGTGTCTTCGAAACATGTCAATTGATTTGCCTTCGGATTCGGACCACGCATGGTGGCTGCTGCGCCCTTTTTTCCCACTTCTTCGTCTTGGGCTGCATAAATGGCTCTTAATTAATATTTTATGCATATGACTTCCCAATCCGGGATGGGGTCGGCTGGGAGTAGCGTTGAGTGGGACTCGGAGTCGATGTCGAGTCGAGCATGGACGGAGCCTGAGTCATGCGCCATATATCACTTTCACTCGCCAAAAAAAAAATGGAAGAGACAAAAAATGGCATAGCAAAACGGCAGAAATCTCAATCGGGCAACGAAAAGCCAGACGCAGACAGCCAAAGGCGTGTCTGGGACCAAGGAACAACTATGCCATATATACAATAACAAAACAGAAACATGCGGCATTACAAGCCGATCAGCCTCCTCCATGGACGATTTACATTTAATTGCGAAAGACAGAGTCACGGGCTCAGCCGCCGCATAAATCCCAACTTAAGTCCATGTTGCAGTTAAAGGCGTTGAAAGGTCTTAAGTCCGCACGATTGCATAAGCCACTCAGCCTCAGTCTTGCAAAAAAAGAAAAGATCTTTTAAAAATAGTTTTCTAAAGAAATGGTAAAGCTTTTTGTTTGCCTTCGATCGAAATCCAATTTCGAATTCCCAGGGATTGCGAGACGATCAATATTGATTGTAGACAGTTGGAAATTATGTGTATCTTTCGGTTAGACTCTCCGTTTAGCACCCAACTGGAGTGTTTTCACTTTCGTTTTGAGGCCCAGTTGTAGTGTCTCGATTTTCGGTGGTACGAGCATCGGGGTATCTGTGAACTGTGCGTATGCGTATGCAAATTAGGTAGCGACAGCGACAACAAGGCGCAGAAATACCGTAAGTGGCCAAAAGCAAAATCTCTGCTACAGATATGAAAAAAGATGCCCGAAAGATACGCAGAGTAAACCGTTTTTTATTTTTTTTTTCGCCAAATGAAAGAGAAATTGTGTGCGGCGGTACCAAGATTTGTTTTTATTTTTAAATGTATATAGTATGCTAATTGGTGCGCTAGCTGAAGCTTAAAGTTATAAATGTTTGGCTCATAAGCCATAAGCAAGAGTATTATGATTTTATCAGGCTTCTGGAAAGGGGATAAGTTACTTAAGTTTCTTGTAGCTATACAGCTACCAGTTGATGATATATATTTTTGTTAATAACTCCTTATAAGATTGTAATTGTATTAATTGGAAGCCATATTTTATTTGGAATACATACAATAATAGATAAACAAATTTAAGAGCAGTAGTATTTAAAAGGTACAATACATTTTCCACCGTAAAATTATATAAAGCTTATACAATATTTTTAAAAATCTTGGTAAACTTCTTTTATCAAGTGACTATCAATTTATTTTTATATTGTGTGAGCTTACTAATTTTCTGAATTAAAAATTTTAATATGTGCTCCCAGAACAAAAGCTATTTTAAGGCCACTAAAATAGTATTCTAAATAAATTTTTTTCCTACTTATTCTCTTAACTAAGGATTAAAACATATGCTACTAGTACAACATCTTTTTTAGAGACCACTAAATCTATATTCCACAATAATTTCTCTCCCTACTACTTACTTTTGATTATCTTAATTAAATATCAAATCTAAATAAATACAAATATTTATGCTACTATTTTACTATTACTATTTTACTATTTTCTATTTACTAGATTTCTCCCCCCGAAAGAGTATCAAAATATTTACTAAGCTCCGCTTGTTTATCGAACGATTAAGCTCATGCTGTGATTAGGCATGCAAATATATTATAAATTTGGCATAGCGGCCACCATAAGATATGGTTGCTTTCTTCGGATCTTTCTAAAGTTGGATAACATAATGTTTTGTTGTGTGGGATTCGAAAATGTTGCGCAATCCGGCAAGGTGAAACATTTGTCCCTCTTAAAATCGAAGCCATTTGACAGAAGCATTAATCAAATCGGTGTGATCTCAGAATGCCGCGATAAAGTGAAAACTCGGAGGAATTTGACACCCATTAAAACGGTTTGGCTTCGGTTTTCGGGGGCTCTTGCTTTTGCTTTCATTGAGCGTTAATTGAATGTTAAGCTCTGAGCCGAGGTTAATGGTTGCGTATTGGATGCGTTTGCCAGCATCCATAATTGCATTTTAATGCTATTTATATCGCGCTAAAAGGTATACAAACGTGTGTTTTCGGTGAGGGAGATCATTAGGCAACTTTAGTGAGCCGCTGGCTTACTTAATGACCCGCGGCCGAAAGACCTTTTCAGCCTTTCAGCCGCTAAACTGTGAAAGAGAAATGCACGGGCGAAAGAAAGAGATGCGGAGAAAGCATCGCAGCAAGTGGCGTCAGTGGTAGTAAAGTAGCAACATCGACAGGCCAAAATCAAACCAACTGCAACAATTCGCCAACATCCAAGCAAGCCACAGCAACAATAACCATGAGAACAGGTGAACTACTGTGTTTTTGAGTATGTAAATCTGCTCGGCAATAACTTTCGATAGCTGTACTGGTACTGGTGCTGGCACTGCAGTGCCGAAAAGCTTGCCTTTGCCGCTTGCTGATTAAGTTGCTGTCCGAGATCTTTTCAAGCTGTTTGATTTGCATTTAAATAATCATGTACGTTTTATAGATTACATCTATGTCTGCAGGGAAATTTACGAGTTTTCACTATTCGAACATATAAAGTAAACTTCGTTGAAAAAAGTTTTTAATTAATTTGCCTTTGGGAAATTTTGTATTTAAAAATAATGAAGAAATACTTAGCAATTAAGTTGTTTTCTTATGATTACAAAAGAAATATAAAATATCTTTTTTTTACACAAACAATTGATCAAACAGTTGATCTTTGAGGTTTAATTCTAGAAAATAACAATTTAATACTTATTTCAGCTAATATTTAATTATTTTTTTTGAATGGCTCCAAAAATACCTATTTAAAAACATTTTGAAAGTAAAAACACAGTCAAAACACTTCTTTTATATGGAAATTTATTTTAAGACCTATAATTATTTTTCTTTTCCAGAAACATTATTTATTTTGTTATATATACTTCTTATTGATATTTCTTTTAAATTTCCTCCTCATTAATACATTTTACTTGGCGCCCCTAATTTCTACATGTAACTTACACTATTCTTTATTTTACATAAGTGCGACCGTGTCAAGTTCTTTGACGAACTTCACAGCACTGACCGCAACAGCTGATGGCTCCCGCGACTTTCAACACTCTTTGCGCCAAAAGTCGAACTGTTTATGATTGTGTGCGTGTTCAACTCGGGAATGTTTTTGGTTGTTTCTTATTATTAATAAAAAACGGTGTGACCCAGAAATATGAGCGAATCGGTTGCAGAAACTGCTGCTGCAGCGGAAAATGAAGAGCAGGCCGACGACTCAATGGAAAAGCTGGTGCTCGACGAGGAAGAAGAAAAGAATGTGTCCGCCGAAGATTTGTTGGGTGGCAAGAGTTTGATAATGTCGGACGACAGCGAAAATGAAGATATATCCGAGCTAAGACCTCGGAAAATCTTTCCCAAGGCCAGGCGCCAGAGAATGGTGGACTCAGATCAGGAGAAGGAGCACATTTCACCCAAAAACAAAGGGCAACGGCTGCTGGACAGCGATGAAGAGGAGGAGCAGGTGGCCCCCAGGCCAAAAAAGAAGGTCGCCACCATCATCGACTCTGAAAGTGAGGAGGAGGAACAGGTGGACAAGGAGGAGAAGCCTGGCCAAAAGAAACATGCCCAGAAAAACAGGAAAAAGGCATCCCACGAGGAAAACGATTTGGAGGATCCGGATAATGAAGATCAGGAGCAGGAAAAAGTCACCAAAACAGACAAGAAAAAGAAGATGACTAAGAATAAGAAACAGACGCAAGCTGACCATGTGGAGGACAATCTGGAGAAACCCATAAAAAAAGAAAAGACCAAGAAGCTGGTTAGAAATAAGAAGGAGGAACCCCAAGAGGACCAAGGAGAGGATCAGGATCCAGAAAAACCTATTGAGACAGCAAAGCCAAAGAAGTTGGCCAACAATAAGAAAAAACAAACGGACATCAACGAGATAAATGAAAAGGGTGAGGAGAAAAAGAAGCCTCCTCAAAAGCAAAAGGCAACTAAGAATAGAAAAGGAACAATAAAAGACAAAGAAGAGGACTCACAAATGGACATAGATGAACCCTTTAAAATAGAACAAGAAGGAAAGACAGAGCTGAAGAAACCTGCCAAGAAACAAAAGCCTAAAAAGTTGCCCATTAAAAATAAACAAAAGGAGCCAGAGGAGGAGAATGATTCGGATGACGAGCCTATGGTGTTGAAAGATAATCCAGGTGTCCTGGATATTGTGCTTGATAATCTCATAACCCCAGAGCAACTAAAGCAGAACCAGGAGAATCTGGAGCAAAAGAAGGAGAAACCTTCCACGAAAGTAAAGTCCAAAAAGGTGTCCAAGAAAAATAAAGAAAAAATAGAAAGCGACGAGAAGTCAGAGGTTAATGAAGTTATTGAAAAGCAGGATCAGGACCCAAAAAGCGGTAGTAAAAATGTTCTACAGGTGGATAGCGATGAGGATATGCAGAAACCTCCTAAAAACATTAAGAAAAAGAAACAACGAATGGACAGTAATAGCGAAGATGAGAATCAGATTCAAAATCAAGATCAAATCGAAGAGGAAGCCGGTCCTGTCAAAAACAAACTCAAAGGCTTAGTGGATTCCGAATTCGAGCCGGAGGAATCCGCTGCTGAAACCAGTTCCGCCAAGAACAAACTAAAAGGTTTAGTGGACTCCGAATCCGAACCAGAGCTGAGCAATCCAGAGGAATCTGCTGGAGAACAGGAAGCACCAAATGAGGCGGCGAAAGGAAAACCCAAGAAGCCCAAAGTAGTGCGGGTTAGTTTGATTTATTTAAATCTAAAAACATGCCAGTTATTTGTATAAACATTTTCCCAGGAATCTGCTAAGAAGGCACTGGAGGGAATGCAGGCCATCCAGAGCGAACAGCAGCGACTGCATCGCGAAGCGCACATCAATGTGCCCTACCATCAGCCGAAGCCCAGGACACTGAAGGAGTTCCTCAGCCGGCGCACCATCAATGCTCCATTGGCCACGGCTCAGGCTGGCGGAAGTCCCATGCCCAGCAGGCAGCCCAGAAAGTCAGTGGGACTTCGTATGACCAGTGAGGAATTGGAGGCATATGCGTAAGCTAAGTAAAATATCTGGAAAGCTCTGTTTTAATTCCTTAACTTTTAGAAAACTCATGGAGGAACGTGCCAAAGAAGCCACCGAGTTCTTTAAATCCGAGTCCGAGCCGGAAGAGGAGAATGAATCCTACAACGAAGAGCCTATGGAGTTGAAAGATAATTCAGGTATCTTGGATGAGGTGCTAGACAATCCCAAAACACCGGAACAACCCAAGGAGCAGACAGAAGAGCTGGCCAGCAAAGAAACACAGGAAGATCTTTTCATGGAGAAAGCAATAAAGGAAGATCCTATCACAGAAGAAGAACCCATTGCATCCACTTCCTCTGCAGCTTCTCTGAGATTTACAGATAATTTGGAAATTCAACCCGAAAGTGCGGTGAAATCTCCCAGCAAAGTGTGTCTAATCACAGAGGTAGTGGAACTGCCCAGATTGGACTTGAGCACCATTAACATAACACCGCCCTCCAAGCCAGCCACGCCCAAGATCAGCGATGCAATTCGACGACTGAAGATCGAGAAGAGCTTGGATGTAAGTCCATCGCTCAAGGGCGATGCCAATATGGTCATTGACCTGGAAACAGGCGATATGTTTGCCAAGAAACCCACAGGACTGGATGATTTGCTCCAGCGCCTGATGAAGACGAGGGAAGCCAAGAAGCACAAGACCACAGAAACCGTCAAGTAAGTTATCTTATTAGACAATGAAACCATGTAGCTAACTTCAATACAATTTCAGCATTTTAAGCACTGAGCATGGCAAGCTGGAGATGTCCAAGGTCAACATTCACCTGCACGAGGAAGAGATTGCTAAGGAACCAAAACCTGGAGCGGGTTACATTAAAATGCAGGAGCAGCTAAAGTCACTGATAACCAAGAAGCGCATGGAAGATCTACGCAAGAAGCAAGCTGAAGAGCAGGAGAGGATGGCTGAAGACGAGGAGGAGGAGGGCATGGAAGTGGATGAGGAGTATGAGCCAGAAGAAAAACCTGGCTATACTGAGGTCACCATAAACGAAGATGAGGAGATTATAGAGGAAGGCACTGCAGAAGAGGATGAGGTGGCAGAAGAAATAAGAAGCGATGCAGATGAGGATGCAGAGGTTGACCTAGTTGAAGATCTGGAAATAAAAGAAAACAGCAGTGAGAGTGAACAGGAAAGCGAATCCGAAGCAGAGCCTGAAACTCAAGGGAGGAAAAAGAATAGAATCATTAGAGCCTTCGAGGACGACAACTCTGATGAAGATGATCTCGACCTGCTGCAAACCCCCAAGCCAAGTAATGTGGCTCCCATAACGGCCACTCAATTGCAATTGTCAGCCCACAAACTTTTCGATGCCGAGACCCGGCGAACGGCCAGTGACGAGGAGAACGAGCTGCTTGATCTATGCTCCGGCCAGTTCCCGCAATCCCAGATGGTTTCCTCCGCCGCACCCTCTGTAGACACGGCTGTAATCAGTCAGATTCCCATGACACAGTTTGGAACTACCAGCCAGGCACCTGATGAACTTGAGGGACTTTGTTCCGGCACCTTTGCCACTCAGCTTCCATCGCAAGTAGCCACCCAAAAGCCTGAGGCTCCGGAAGAATCCCAAGAGCCGCCTGTAGTGGCCAACAGAATTGTTTCCAGCGATGAAGAGGTCAAGGAAGTTGATCCAGATGCCGACAAGCTGCGCAACAAGAAGCTAACCAAGAAGAGGCCCAAGAAAAAAGCCAAACTTGGCTTTTCGGATGACGAAGAAAGCGATGGTGATGTCGAGGAATTCGAGGAGGACGAGAGCAACGTCGAACCAGTAGAGGAAGTTCCTGAAACCTTTGTGGACTACGATTCCGAGGAGAATGAAATTGTTGTGGAGATGACCACGAAAGATCGCAAACTACGAGCCGCCAACTTTGTGGACAAAGAGGCTGAGCTATCAGAGTCCGATTGGGGTTCGGCCGACGAGGACGAGAAGAACATGGATGAATATGACATAGAGCTGGGCGATGAGGATCAGTTTGATCGGGACAAGTTGCGTCACGAACTGGGACAAATTCATGCGTAAGTAAACATCGCTTTATTACCACTTTGAGTACCCAAATTTAATATAATTTCTTTCCTTACAGTCGCAAAATGATGGATCAGGATATTCGGGAGGTGCGCAAGATCAAGGAAATGCTCTTCGAAGAGGAAGAGGAGGGGGCAAGTCGCCAACGCCAGTTCCGCTGGAAGAACGCTGAGAGTGGCTTCAGCCTAGATGATCATCGTCCAGAGAATGGCGAAGGAAACGAGGGCAGTGGCGATGAGGAGAACGAGCATCTGTGGCGAAAGATTCGATATGAACGAGAGCAGCTACTCTTAGAAAAGGGCCTAAAACCGGTGGGAGTTCTCCTAAACTCTCTATAATTTTTTGTCTTAACAATTATGATATTTTAG
The DNA here is from genome assembly GCF_018152505.1 of Drosophila elegans. Lineage (NCBI taxonomy): Eukaryota > Metazoa > Arthropoda > Insecta > Diptera > Drosophilidae > Drosophila > Drosophila elegans. The sequence goes on from NW_024545578.1 coordinate 5,243,027, forward strand.
GAGGCAGCTTCTCCACTGTCCGCAACCGTGATAAACACCAGTAACTCTGGAAATTCCATTCGCCGACTCAACATCATCTCATCCAAAAAGTCAACGGTGGAGATAAAGAAGAGCTCACCATTCCTGATCTCAAAAACAGTAGCTGGAAAGCAGCAAAAAAGCGCTGTGCGTGGCTCTTTTCTGGTTCGAGACCAGCAGACGCTCACCAAATTGGCCGGCCTGACCAAGGGATCCTCCGGCGATGTGGACGGATCGGAGAGCACTATTTCTGTAAAGACTGCAAAGGCCAAGAACTTTGTCTTCGCCACTTTAACGGAGGAGGAACATGAGGTATGTTTCTTCTCAGATCTATTTCGTAAACCCCTTTCTAAAATTTAAAACTTATATAACTTGTAGAGTCGGAAAAGAAAAGCCGCCGATATTCTTAACAGCAGCACTGAAACGGGCGTTAATTTCATGAAGAAACCACGACTAGAGCCTCGTAGAGAAAAGTGCCTTATAGATCAGCTTCTTTAGGCTAATAACTTTTAATTCTAGACACATCTTAGTTGTACATTTTTCTATAGTTTCCAATAAGTTAGGCAATAAGAGTAAAGAAACAATAAATTTAATTTGTATATGTAAATTTTGGAAACTATTTCTGGGGTATCCCTATTATTTTAATTTTTTGATTACACTTATTACCCAAATGTTTTGAAACTTGGAATGTAAAAATATACCATTTAAATAGATATAAGCATATATATAAAAACCACTTTTATTATTTCAAAACTGAGACCTCTACCAGTCATTTTACTTTGTTTTCAGTTTTTAAGCAAACGTTGGGAAACTTGGTATGTAGAAATTTATAACTTAAATATATATATATATAATTTAAAAAATAAATATATAGTTTAACTTTAAGTTATAAAACTGGTTTTTCAAAGCTGAATAACGGTATGTTGGCATAATAAAAATTGGTATTTTAGTATATTTCTCCAGTTAGATGGTTTATTTGGCTACCTTTAACAACGGTCATACTGTTTGTGAATGAAATTGTATATGGAAAAGGTGAATATGTGAATCATTTATTAAATCGTGATCCAGGAGGCACAACAAAGGGTTCAACGCTGACGCCCACATAGCCACCACCATCGCCTCCTCCTCCGCCGATTAAAATTAATCTAATCTCGACGAAGCAGCGACTGCGCTGCCGCAACTAAATTTTTAACTACCGGCGGGTCGACGACGTCTCAATCAGTAAACACTCGCCCGAAGACGCCGCCGGACGTCCCAATCCAGAGATCCCACCCAGCAGTCCGCCGAACAAACACCCAGAATGGTGGCCCCCTCGAAACTCAGCCAGGTGCTGAGCTACCAGAACTTCGTTCATGCCGTCTCCGGAGCCGCGGTGAGTGCTCAAATATTTACCCGGCTAAAGGTCAAGATGGTAAACAGTTGCTAATTTGCATTTGGACATCTCTCTACAGGGTGGCTGCATCGCCATGAGCACCTTCTATCCACTGGACACTGTGCGTTCCCGCCTGCAACGTAAGTTTCCCCTTGCGATTGTTGGTCAGTCTGTAACTAATCTTTAATCGAACCAAGATAAGCGGGCCACGCTTAGATAATACATATATATATATATATGTGTACCTGCAGGCGAGTTCAAACTCCAGCGATTTAAACTTTCTATTGATATGTTAAAGAGCCCCCGTCTAATCAATTGCCCGCGCTAATCCAAATTTGGGTTCTGTTTATATATGGCACTCGATAGGATCTAGTTTCTGGACTCAGACAAGATTGCATAAATATATATTTATTTAAAAAGAGCATTTTTTAAATGTATGCAAAGGGCTTCAAAGAGCCTATAGATGTTTGTTAAAGGAATTTTATTTGTTTTGTTGTGTTGTTTTTTTTTTTTGATAACCTACAATCTGACTTCATTTTGCTTTTATATTACAAAATTCACTTAATATTTAATATTATTATATATATTTTAATAATTTACAATTGCAACACTTATTTTAAAGCGAGAGTTCACTTTTAAGAGTTTCCAATTTATTTCTACTAAAGGTATACGCTTCTAACTTATAGTATACAAAAATGCATAAAATTTGCAATTGTCTATAGCTCTTGGACTTTGACTAATAAAAAAGAAATATATACAGTTAACAATGCTTAAAAATAAACTTGTATGTCCCTATAAAAAATTAATACAGAAATTTGCTCCTAAAAATTTGTTTAAAAGTATTTAAAAAAATTAAAAAATTTGATAGTTTTTTAAAATAGTAATTGAAAATTTGTAGTTATTCTTATTTTATATTCTATTTGTTTCTTCTCCTAGTTGTGTAAAATACTTATTAAAAATGCTACCTTATTTGAGTAAAAAGTAAACACTCATAAAATGCAGCTTTTAATGCTGTTTTGTATGACGATTGCACTTCAAGTCAAATGGAATATTCTGTTACTTATTAGTCAATATTGACTGTACATGCACATATACATGTATGTCTGAAACGCATCAAAACAAAAATTAGATAATTATCATAATAGGGTTCAAGGTTGGGTTGATATGACTGATTCCGGAATATGCGTGACAAACTAAATTAGCGCTTTAACAGAAATCACCTGAAAATAAAACAATTGTATTTTATTTGCAGTGGAGGAGACTGGTGAGGTGCGGAGTACCAAGCAGGTGATCAAGGAGATTGTGCTGGGCGAGGGATTCCAGTCGTTGTACCGGGGACTTGGTCCTGTTCTCCAGAGCCTGTGCATTTCGAACTTTGTCTACTTCTACACATTCCACGCCCTCAAGGCGGTGGCTTCGGGTGGATCCCCCAAGCAGCACAGTGCCCTCAAGGATCTGTTCCTGGGCAGCATAGCGGGCATCATCAATGTGCTGACCACCACACCATTCTGGGTGGTCAACACCCGGTTGCGTATGCGCAATGTGGCTGGCACATCGGACGAGGTGAACAAGCACTACAAGAACTTGCTGGAGGGTCTCAAGTATGTGGCCCAGAAGGAGGGCATCGCTGGCCTGTGGTCCGGCACGATTCCCTCGCTGATGCTGGTCTCCAATCCCGCCCTGCAGTTCATGATGTACGAGATGCTGAAGCGGAACATAATGCGCTTCACCGGCGGCGAGATGGGCAGCCTGAGTTTCTTCTTCATTGGTGCCATTGCCAAGGCCTTCGCCACGGTGCTCACCTATCCGCTGCAGTTGGTCCAGACCAAGCAGCGCCATCGCAGCAAGGAGTCGGACTCGAAGCCCTCCACTTCGGCGGGATCTCAGCCGCGGACGGAGAGCACGCTGGAGCTGATGGTCAGCATACTGCAGCACCAGGGCATCCGTGGTCTGTTCCGCGGCCTGGAGGCCAAGATCCTGCAGACCGTGCTCACCGCCGCCCTGATGTTCATGGCCTACGAGAAGATAGCCAGCACCGTGGTCATGCTGCTCAAGCGCAACTAAAAAACCGAGGCTCTAGTCTACACCTAGTCTTACTCAACTAACTACCCATAGGCTAAGCTATCACACAAAAACAGACACAATCTGACTTAGGATATGGCCAGCAGAACAGACTCTACTCCAAAGTTTAGCCGCTAAGCGTCAATGGATTAAAGAAACGATTTAAATTTTTAAAGAAAGAGAATAATAACTGGAGCGTTTTTATTCATTAAGTCTGCACAGCAGAGTGTTTAGCTATAACTAGTTGTGGTCCTCTAACCATTGCCTCCTTTGGGCTGGGAGTCCTCTCTTAAGGCTTCTTAGTTTCCTCATTGGTTTGTTCTAAAGATTACTTGGTCTCGTCCTCTTTATCGGATTGTGACTTTCCATCTTCCTGGGCTAACTCCTCCTTCCCTTCCTCCGACTTGGCATCCCCTGCAGCCTCCTCCAAAGACTTCTCCGACTTGGAATCTCCCTCACCGCTGGATTTCTTCTCGCTGGGATTGGCCAGCTCCGCCAGATTGAACTTCTTGCACTCCAGATAGTTGTCAATCACACTGAGCAGGCACCAGCCCCTCATCACCTCCACTATGATGGATTTCTTGGCCTCCTTGAGGCTCACCGTGTTGCCCACATTCTTAGAGTTGACCAGTTCGGCCAGCTGGGTGATGATCTGATCGCGTTTGATCTGCTGATTGTAGCGATGGTTGAAGATGATGCCATAGCTGGTGGGCTCCTTGAGGAAGTGCTTGTCGAAGAGCACGCCGGCTGCAGCGATGATGTCGGGCATATTGGCACGGCACACGGTTTCGATGGGCACCAGGCGTAGGACGAATCGGGACATGGACTTGCCGGTGGTGGCTATGTCGTTGACGATGTGCTTCCCCAGGGCCACGGGATCCTCCAGATGGGTGCGAATGAAGACGCAATTGGTGGTGTTGGTGTCCACATTCTGGAAGCGCACATTGCGCTGGACTAGCTTCTCGCGCAATTTGGCAGTGGCTGCCTCCAGATCGTCATCATCGTCGCTGATGGTGGCTCCCGCTGGCCTTCCAGCATCCTCTCCTGCTTCCCCACCGGCTGCTCCCTCCTCATCCTTCTTCTTCCTTTCCGGCTCATTCTCCGGGTTGGCGGGGCCGTAAAGCAAGTCTGCATAGTGGTTCAACAGATTGTAGCATTCGCGAACGCATGCCTTCTCATTGATGTTGCACGTGGCAAAGAATCCGCGCTGGCCAGGCTGCAGCACCTGCCTCTTGGTGTGGAAGTACTTCTTCTTGTTGTTCTTGAAGTTGGGATTTTTAACCATTTTCGATTTTTTAGCAGAAGGTTCCATAAAATTGAAATATTTATTACCGGCTTTCAGAATGAGACAGACTGTATACGCAGAGTCCAAATAATACCTCAACTGTTGAGCAATGCACTAAAATTGCCAGCACATCACGGATAAAATATGGTAACTCCAAATTTAAAAAAAAATTGAACATTTTAGAAAATATATATGTTTTACTTATTATGGTTTCACAATACTAAGTGTATGGCGAATAACAAAATAATTACTTAGTGTTGTAAATTAATGTTACTTCTCCATGTTTTGCCCAAAACTTTTTTTCTTAAGCTTCATAATGCCAATTTCCAGGTTCTGTAAACCATTTATAAATAAGTGTTTTAAAATTTGTATTTTCCCAGGGAATATTATTTCTGTAAAAAAACTTCGACTTATATTTCGAAAACGACACTTTTTAAGTGCATTAAAATTTCCATACGAATTTGAATATTTAACCATCTTTAAAAAACAACCCATACCCAAATTGATAGTCAGCTAGTTTTCATTTAATTTTAGTTACTTTTATTATGCCGACAATTCTCACATACATTTGCCGTAGTCTGTCACTTAAGTTCAATTACTCTCAATCCATTTGATGTCGTAAACATATTAGCGTTAATACGTATGTGCCTGTTTTGGGTTCGAATTTAAAATTAGATAAATTTAAGAATTTTGGAATTATTTATTTTCAGCGTTCGCACTAAGATTAGTTCATCGTTCATCATTCGCTCACTCACATCGATTGCAATAAACATAAGAAGAACAGAATTCATCAGTTGTATCAGTGGTTGGTTTTTGCACACTTAAATGCTAAAGCATGGTAGCATATTATATGCGAAATGAAAGTACAAAATACAGATGGAAAAGGCTGCTGAATAGCTAACTAAGGACCTATCTCGCTCCGCCTGGACTTCATCCGCAGACTTATGTTTCAGGTTTTTGATTTTTGTGGTTTACCAATATACAGCGGTATATCCTATTAAAATATAAATAAATGTATTGCAAAGTGGCGTCGGACATAACAAATGCAGCGCCGCCCGGCTTTGCTCTGACTTAAGCCTTAAATGTTGTGAACTTAAACGTCTAGAGGGTCCTTCCTAAAACAAAACTAATAGATGCACTGTCCGCATGAAATCGCTTCTCGTAAACATAGTGTGTGTGTGAAAATGTACAAGGCAAAGAGCAATACAAAATATTATATCAAATTAAAATTAGAGTGTGTGTGTGTGTGTAAAGTAAAATGTACAATTGTTGCTATTTATATAAAACAAGCTAGCGCGTTCTTTGCTTCCGCAGTTGCCTATGCCGCATGTCATGCAGGATTGCCATAACTTTTGCCCACATATCCTTGAGTTTCGGGTGTGTGTGTTTGAGTGTCTATATATGATCGATGTCCTTTCTTTCTTGATCTTTGCATATTTACCAAAGTTTTAGTGCTTAATTTTTTTTTAAGGAAATCGCACTCTGCCGCTTTTCCAATTGGTCAGCGGGAAAAGCGGCAGGTGCTGCTAAGGCTCCAAAGCCGAGAACCGAGTAAAAGTGGGTGTTATCAACACATTTGCCAAATGAATTGCATCTGGAAACGTGTTCACAAGATCACTTTTAATGTCCAACGGCAATGTTTTTAGTTTCTTAGTTTTCTTTTCATGCTCTCACGTATTCAAGTGCCATATAAATCTGGTTTCATATATGTATATAAATAGGTGTTATCATGATTGATTGTTGTGGTGGAGAGGGAAAAGTTGCATTGCGTTGCGTTGCGGTGCTTACAATTAGGTGAGGTCTGCTCGTAGGTGCATATGACTATAGTATTTACTATATAGTATGATATAGCTTGCACTACCATAAGATCAATGACGTTTTGTTTAAAATCAGTACGTAAATATACAAAGCATACGAAGGGTAAATGAATCGAACTTAGCTTAGGTCAAAATGTACAGTGTTGTTGTGTGATAGTGATAGTTAGGTGTCTGATTTTTCTCTCTGTGTATGTGTGAGTGTGTGTGTGTGTTATGGCTGTCCAATAGAACGCAAAGTTATGACAAAAGTACATAAAGTCAATCATACGATCATACGCAAGAGTTGCTGAGTAGGTAACATTTAAAACCGCCCGGCTGATTGCCCGCCCCGAAAATCAACTTAAACTTGAATCTTAAGCGTAGAGCGTGCACTCGATGTAACTCGTGGGCACGAAGCCCTCGTCCCAGCCATTGGAGTTGTTCGCCCGCCGCACCCGCGTCCATCCATCGCCCTGGTCAATCTCGATCACTTGCAGCTCCTCGCCCTCGTTCATGGGTATGCTGCCCTCGCTGGAGGCTATTAAAGGGATAATAGTCATAATTATAGTCATAAGTTATTTCATAAGTTGATAGTGATACACTTACCTTCGAAAGGATACAGGGCTTTACAGGTGCCCAGTGGGTTTAGGGTCTCCACTTCCGTTTCATAGTAGGTATCCTCGCCAATCGCATTCTCGTTGGCACTGCCCTGGCCCGATCCTGGCAAGGATGTGTGCGATGTGCCCAGGCCGCTCTCGGGACTTGCCGAACTGCTGGATTTCACCATGGAAAAGGCAAAATGAAACGAAATATTTGAAGAAGTTGCAATTTTCACATTATTAAGTGTCATCATGTAGGGTGTAAGGCAATAAAGAATAAATTTGTAGCTACAAATTAAAAGTTAAAGCTAATTTGTTTAATAAATTTTGTATCTTTGGCATATTGTGGACTTTCTGGGCTGTTATTTCTTTATAGACTTTGTGAATGAGTAACGACGAACCAACACCAAAGAAAATGCCACACACCATATAAAGTAGTGCAGTGATAGTATGATCGAATTAAATAATACAGATTAGATATGCGATGCCAAAACATAATGCTACGATAATGTATGTACGAGTAGTGTATGTGGGTGAGGGATATATTCATATATATATATATAAACATTGAACGTAGACTTATGAGTGTACCCGTTATTGTTATTATTATGCCCATTTTGTATTTGCGCCACATTATCCTCAGAATCTGACCTGCTTAAGCTGCCAGCATCATCGGGCTGGTCATCGCCATCGTCATGATGGTCATCGGCACTGCCATTGGAATGTCTAAAAGGGAAAACTCCAACATTAAGGGATCTTCTTTAAAGAATAGTAAGACTGCAAACTAACCTAGAGGTTCGGTGACCGTTTTGCAATTGATTTCGATTGGCCTGCGGACTGCTGGTGGCCACCGGCACTTGGCTGGCCTTCTCCAGGAAGCCCTGGTACTTCTTCAGATCCACCTTCAGCTTCTCCAGCTTGTGCTCCGACTCGTTCAGTTGTCCCTCGACGGTCATGGGATTGCCCAGCGAGGAGTTCGCCTCATAGACGATCTTCATCTTCATCAGGCCATCCCGGGCATTTGTTTCCTGGGCGATCTTCTGCTGCAGTTCGGCGATCTTCGCCTGCAGCTTCTTTCTCCGCTGGTTCGGTGGCAGATCGCTAAAGTCCTCCTTTTGTCCATCGGCAGTCAGGGAATTCTGTGGTATGATTACTATGATTAGTTTGGAACACTACAAATATCTTAAATGACTTCTTAAGAGGCGAATGCAATGAAATACATTACAAATCAGGACTAAAAAGGATAAGACATCCACAAGACACAACAAAAGTGGCACGCAGTGATTCGAATCAGTACAAACAACAGAAGAGTCACAAAGAAACATCAACAAACAAAACAATAAATGCAAATATTTTGATAATCCAATGACCCGCTTTCGACATCAATCAAATCAAACCAACAGGCTATTAAAAGGTACCATAAAAAAAGTATTAAAGTAATGGAACGAAATGGCTTTCAATCATGCAAAGGGATTTTCAAAAGCTAATGAAACAATAAAAAAAATAAAAAAAAATGTGTGAGTGTGCTGCTGTGGCTTTCAGCTAGTTTATTTACTGGTTAATTTAAATATTTGAGGATAATTGGTGATGTTATTTTTAGAACTTGACCATGTTAAATGAAGCCAAGAATATGCCGATCGTTTTGCGTTCAGGCGTTTAAAGTGAAAGTGGCTCAGACTATTAATTATTATTAATGAAATGCTAGTGATGGTTAGATTTGTATTTAGCTGATTGTGATTAGTAGAGATAGCGAGATAGTGGTGTTATTAAGATTAATCGTAAGGGACTAGTTAAGGCTAGGCTTAGTTAAGGTTAGAGTTAGTTATTTAGTTAGTTGGGAGAGAGCTGAAAGAATTATCATACCTTCATGGTGATACAGGCTTCAATTATCTGCCGTTGCTATTGGCAACGAATTGATTTAGTAATTTATATTGTAGGTTTGCATTTTTTTTTTGGAAATTGTATCACATGTTTGTCAGTGGTTTTTGTGTTGTGTTCGTGTGATTATAAGCATTTTAATCATTTCAAAATCGAATGGCAGCAACAAATATGTGTACAAAAATAGAAATCAAGAGTTAATCAATTAATATTTGTGAATTATAGAAGAAGCTTGGATTTGGGATAAGTTTGCAGTGGGTCAAGGTTAACTCAAAGCACAAAAGTATTAGTAAATGAGACACAAAACATGGCAATTCATAAGCAATCCGAGGGGGTGAGGCGATGTATGTATATATGGAAATGCCGATCAATTATGCATGGAGAGGACACGAATCGAGGACATTGGACACTTGGTACTTACGGCAAGAGGCAGAACCATGTCCAAGTGAAATAAAGATATGGTAATCGAGATTCGATCAAATTAATATATATAGAAATAGAACGGAAAAGAGAGAAGACTGGATGAGTAAACCATAAGGAGAGACACGAACCGAAACCAAGACCTACGACTTATGTGGTATTATTTAGAACATCGAACTTAACAACTAATCAAGAAGCGTCTCAACTGAAAAGAGGCTCTGGTGCATACACAGTGGAACGGACAAGTGAGAAAGTTAACTGAAAACTCTGGAAAGTAGGGTCATCCACGCGGAGTTGGCCACGAACTTGCTCACCTTGTTGCTGCCGAATATGTTGAAGATGCCCACGCGTTTCTTCAGCTTGTTGGCACTCATCGTGCCCCGCATGGTCAGGTGGTTCGATGTCGAGTTGCTGTAGTGCGAATCCTGCACGGAATCCGGATCGCACTTGGAGAGGTCCTCGAAAGGTATGTCTCTTGGTGGCGTGAAACCAGATTGGTATCTGCAATAGCAACTCAGGTAAGTTAATAGCTCATGGCTCATAAAACTTGCATATAACAAAAGCCAACCTTTCTATGACTTTGAAGGTATCCTCCTTCTCGTTGATGGACTCGCCGGCCTTCACAATGCCCTCCATGCAGCGGGCAATGATGGGCGCCACCGAGGACTCCACATCCGCTGCACCCACAATGAACTCCCGGAATCCCCGGGTGCGCTTCTCGTCCAGCTCCTGCAGCCGATTGAGCACTGCCGGCAGCAACATGCTGTAGTGCTGCTGCTGCAGATTGTTCGTCTTCTGCAGCTGATTGGCGTACTCGTTCTTCGCATCGTCCGACTGCTGGATCTTCGAAGTCATCACGTTCTTGTAGCGCTCCACCTCGGCCCGGCTGAGATTGAGGTCCATGTCCGCCCGCTTGTAGCTGTCCACCGCCTTCTCCGAGTCGCGGTACGCCTTCTCGTAGTTCCGCTTGGCCCGGTCCAGCGAGGAGAGCTGTGTGGTGAGGTTCTGCTGCAGGGAGGCACCATCGCTAAGGCATTTCTGTGGGCATTTATATATATTTATTAGTTATAGTTAAGCTTACTTTAAGCTGAATCACCCACCTTGCGTTCTTCGCGCAGTGTCTTGGACAGGAGCGTCACTCCCGCGATGATCTGCAGCTGCAGGGATTCGGACACCACCTCGCGCTGACCCGCCAGATCGCCCACCTCCTTGAGCAGATTGCGGAACGCCTGCATCGATGTGAATCTGCAATGTAATGGGAGCATGTGAATCAGTTCGACCTACGCCAATTTGCGCCTGAGGAGCAGTAAGACTTTTAATGCACAGAGAAAAATAAAAACCTGGTCACCTGGCTTTCAACAATAATGCAGAGCTTTAATAGGCACTAACTTTTACAATGCGTTTAAGAAAGTATTTTTATGAGCATTTAATTTAACGTTTTTTTAATAGTCGTTACTTCTTTTTAATTTTACTAATTGTTAATTTAACGAGCATTTTTTTTAATTTGCAATTAAAATTCTTCTAAATACATTTTATACAAAAATGTTTAAATCAAACTAACAGTCAAGCTAAAATATAATGTATATACTTATTTTTAAAACGTAGTAAATCAAAGAAATTATACTAATTTAAATAATAAATTTCAAGATTTGCTTTTATTTTCATCCATTGCTGATTCTAGCTATTTTTAATAATTTGAGATTAATAATTTAGATATTTAAATTATAAATCATATAAAGGGATATTTTTCCAATATTAATCACTTTGTGATGACCATATAAATTCTTTTTTTTTCTCTGTGCAGACCTATAGCTTATGCTTATGAACTCAAGCCCGTAGCCGAGGGCTAGATTTATAGAGCTCTCGGATTGACAGAGTTGGACACGCGCTGTGGAACGCCCACGCGGATCCGGACTCCCTGCGTCCGTCCGTCCGTTGGTCCGTCCGTTTATCAACGCCGTCTGTCAGAATGGCCACTTTATATGGCCGGAGGAACGAGGAGGGCATAAATTTATGGATTTTACAACTGAATATGGCAAAGCGCTTGGCGTTTCATTACCAAGTCTTCCACTTGGCTTTCGTCATGGCTGTAGCTTCATTGTCATGTTACACACATGCCACAATTCACACAGCCAAAGCCACAGATCTATTTGCGGGTCATGATGTCAGTCAGTTGGCCAGATTTGCATGTCGTGTAATTAAAAACTGAGATTCCCGGACCGCACACACACTAAACTACTTGAGTCTCAGTCCAGCTCCAGCTACAGCTCCAAGTGGATTTTTTTTTTAGCGCAAATTGAATGGCACACAGCACGCACAATTAGAGCGAGAGTCATATGAGATTATCCCAGCCCAATCCACTTAGCACATTGCCGACAAATATGGCAAACAAAGTGCAACAAATTACGGATAATTTTCCAAAACATTTAACAAACGAAAAAGGCAAAAGGTAAATTGTATATTGTATATTGTTTTCGCTTCTGATCGCGTTTTTTGGTTAATGCTTACTCATTGTCTTCCTCCTCCTTCTTTTTGGGCTGGTAGTTTTTCACTAGGCGCCTGCAAGAGAAACAAAAAAAACGAAAGGTAAAATCAAAATCATGGCATTAGTGAAACTTTGTATATGCATAGAAAGAAATAATAATAATAATAATAATAATAGTGGCAGCAGCAGTAGCAACAGCAGCAGCAGAAGCAGCATTTGCATTAACACGAGACTTTTCATTTTGCGATTGCCAAGGCGGAGCACGCAAAAGATTTCACTGCGCCGCGCATTTTAATACAGTTTTTCCTTATAGTTTTCATGTGGCGGCTTTGTGGTCTAGTTGCTACTGCTACTGGGTCTCATCCAGACTCCAGCTCAGAGTACAAATACACTTGGAAAACCAAAAGGATATATTTATAAAATGCAAGGTGGTTTTTCATGGGATTGATATTTAAAAATCCCATTATTTGATTAATTATTACAAATTAGAAATCCTATTTTTCTAGTTGGCATTAAAAGTTTATGAAAATATAATTATTAGGACTTAGTGTTTGGGGTATACTTTGATTTACCTTATATTTATAGTGAATTCTCAAAAAATTTGAATATTTTTTTCAAATGTTTAACGAAAAATTGCTGTGTCAGGCATTTGTGATAATGACAATTAATGATACTTAAGATTTCATACATATTATATTATTTTATTAAATTATTAAACCCTTAGAAAAATTAAAAAGTGAGAGATAACAAGAAATTGTTTTAAAATTATACTTTTTTCAAAATACCATATATTGCTTAACTTTCAGAAAATAGTTTTTATTCAATATTTCAAATGGCATTGTAAAGGTATTGTTATTCAATTTTAATGTTTTTGTTTTAAGAGAGCTATATTTCGTAAAAACCATTTCCAACTAGACCTAAGTAGGAGTGTACAAGCCGCAAACAACGTTAGACGCGTAATGATAAAGTCATTAAAACAAGTCAAGACGGTAGCTCCCAGCCGTATCAGGGGCCACAGTTCAGTCCCACCATCCGGATGGATAGCTGGATAGCTAGCTAGCTGGCTAGCAGAAGAAACTGAATCTGTGGCTAAAACTGAAGCTGAAGTTGAAGTCGAAGCGGAGTCATCAAGCAAATCTCCGACTCATTGTGGGAACTTGGCGGCAGTGGGAAACCAGCGATGCCCCCTCTTGAAATAAACACCTTGGCGGTAGTTGAGGGGGCAGGCAACATAATCTTCGCTTAAATTAAACAATTATGACGGACTGACAGCCAACAACGACCCACGCTGCCACGTTGGGCAATCGTCTGGGTAACCGAAGCCGAAGCCTAATCCCATTAGGTCCCCCACATGTCCAGTTTTTTTTTCTGGGGAAAGGGGAGCTGTGGAGTGGAACCACCAGTCGCGTGTCAATTGCGTGGGGCAGGTCGTTGCTTACTCGGGTGTCACTCAATTTAGTGCAATTTACAGGGGTGCAGCTTGCAGTTCTCCAAATTCCCCGGGATCCATAAACCTATCAGCCGTAATTGAAATGCGCCACAAGTACAAAAGTATAAATGCACACAATTAACTATTTACAATTATTGTTTATGGCGCGTTGTTCTGTGGCCGTCGAAGGTTGCAGAAAACAAAATGTGCGAGACAAAGACTTGAATTAAATACGTTTTAAGCCTACACGATTTTTGGTTTTACATTTTTTATGTTTTAGCCTGGAAAGGAGCCTGCTGGACAGCTGGGCAATCACTTCCACAAGTGGACGACCTTGTGCTTATTTCTTGGTAGCTGATTTTTTGTTGTTGTTGTTTTTATTTTGATGGTTTTACATTAGCGAGAACATTATTCGGCTGCCAAAAGCCAAAAGCCAAAAGACATGCCACAAATGGGTGAGGCCAGATGCAGCTTGTAAAAAGTGCTTGATACAAAATATTTATATTTAATTGGCTATTTGTTAAGGCCAAATTTGGTGGCGCTTTGCAATACCTTACAAGAATGTGAAAACTATGAAGCAAAAATGTCTGAAATTAATATTAGATACACAAGGCAACTTTAGAGATTAAACTCAATTACTGTCATATTTTATTAACAGTTTTAAAAAGCCTCATTCGTTGTTTTTACAAGTCATGGTTTATATAAATGAGTACCTTATATATATTTGAAATTAAGCTTAAATTATTATAATCCTCTTTAATGTGGACAGCCATAAAAAGGAAACTTTATATGTTAAGGCCAGTCAAAATTTTTCATAAATCCTAAAAATAATTCATAAGTATTATTCAAATTAAATAGATGTATGGAAGTCTACGTATAAATCATTTTTTATTTTAATATTTATTGGCTGCCGGCTTAACACGTAATTTATATTCGACACTTGCTTGATATTGAGAACTCACCTTAATTTGCCGGCATATTCCGTTTCTATGGCCACTCGATCGCGTAAGAAGTTGGCATACTTGTCCAGAGCATCGATGCCTCTGTTTGTGTGTATCGCCAGATTCTCGTTTTGATCCTGAAAACATAGAAAATGGACATATGGAATCTATTAGAAAAAACCCGAATAAAAACCACTTAATGCCATTTTGACATTGAGCCAAGGCAAATGCGTAAATCGCGATAAATAAAGAAAAAAAGGAACGAGGACAGAGCAAAAATAATACGAAATTAATCTAATTTTTTAATTAGCTCGATATACGAATGATACTGCGTAGCAAATGGAATTCACTTATACTCAAGCACTGTGGATATGGATCTATCTTATACAATATACAATGGCACAATGGATCGATTCATAGAGCTTTCAAATCTTCAAAACTGCACCATTAACTCATTAGCCTTAAATTGGAGGGGACTGAATTTTAATCGCTACTAGTTGACAATTAAGTGTGATTAATTTATGGCATGGGTGTTTGCAAAGATATGTATCATTAGTAGCTAACCGCTGACACAAATATGGGCAGTCACTTCCTCCTCGTCGAGCGTTATGACATAATATCCACCTATCGCTGGGGCTATTTTCTTTCTTTTTCTCTTTTTTCACTGGCTGCCTTTGTGGGCAATTTGCAACACTTTTCAATATACTATTTGTCAATAGCAACCTAACAACAATCAAAACAAACTGCGCTCCACTTTTGATTTTATTTTCGCACGCTGGCAAAAAACTAAAAAACAAACCAACAACCAGCCTAGACACTTCAAAAGACGCTGCCGTTTTGGCCGACTTAGCTGCCAATCACGCCCCCAAACGCAATCATCGGTGGCAAGCAGATTTGAATTTAAAGTAAAGTCAGCTGAAGAAACCTCTAAAAAGCGCTTAAATGGCACACAGACAAGACGCGTAGCCAATTTGCATTTGAAGTTCAGGCAGAGAGTCAAGAAATTAACATCAATTACATAATGAAACCCAGTTCCGATCATGGCCCAAACAAACCATTCCGAATTGTTGGTAAATTGTCGAAAATTTACGCTGCCTGGGTTTTTTATTTTGGTGTCTTCTTTGCGGTCTTGCCAAATTTTGTAATTTTGTCTCAATGTGATTATAATAATTTCAGTTGTTAACAGTGAAACTTGGCAACGTTTTGGCGTTCAATTTTCCCTTGCTCATTTATAAACGTGCCCGCCATTAATTAAAACAATTGTCAATTACGGCTGCTTTCAATACACCATTATCGAGTGCGTTTGTAGAATTTGTTTGATTTGGGCTGTTTTTATTGGCTTTTATTTCACGTTGACGCGCCTTGCGTCACAGTGAAACTTTCACCCGCTTCAAGGTGCGGCACATCTTGGCACAGCACACTCAATGAAAAGCATTTTTCGCGTGGAAAAATGGAAAAAGTGTCAGCCGACAAGGCACAAATGTCATGCGAGGAGCTGCAGTAATTGAGTTGCAACCACTGCCGAAGGCGTTGGCCACACGATGTGGGTGGAAGCCACCAGGACTCGACTCCACTCGACTCGACTCGAGCTTCAAACTGGGCGTATAAACTACGGGCATCTGTCACTTGTGCCCCTGGGAAGTGGCCTGTTTATATAATCGAATATGCCTGTCAGGCACAGAGAAAAATATTTAAGTCGATGGCAAGTTGATTTCTCAAGATAAAAGCATTGTAATATCAAAATTTGTAGTACAGATTCTCTATATAAATAATATCTTAGCCATTGATTATGTTTAGATTACGTATTTACTCTGCTTAGAAATAAATAAATAATAAATACATTTCAGAAACCACCGCCAAATTATTTAAGATTGTTTCATAAATTAATAATGATTATAATACTGTTTAGATTTACTTGGTTAATAAAAAAAAATTTAAATTTAATAAATTTAAATTTCTTGGGTTTTATTAATAAAAATCAGTATAATAAAATATTTTTTGGTGTTTAGATTTTTTGAATAAATGTGCCAAGGTTATTAATACTTCAAAATAAAAACAAAAGCTTTAATTTCTTAGTTTGCCTAGTTTATAATTAAAAAAAGGTAAACAAAACATTTGAGAAACCAAATTTAAGATCATATATTTTCGGTGTAGATATTTTCCTGCAGCGCCTTTCCATAAACTGACTACTTCGCTCTACTGAAAATCAAATCAAATTAATTTACTTTTCACAGTAACAGTGCGGTGGTGCGCTTACGCAATGTTCCCGCCCCCCGCCGGCGGGAAATTGTTTTTCCAATTGATCTGCTTCGACTGCTCCACCTATATACATATACATATGTATCTACCTAGCCACGGGTGTATGCGTGCCAGTTTTTCCATCTTGTCTTATTAAATGGAATGGCAAATTGCCTGCCGTTTGCTAAAAGGCAGGAAAGTTGCCATTAGTGCCGTTGATTTATATAAATGTTTAATGATAGAGCAGAGCAGCTCAGTCAAATGCATTGATTGAGCTAAGTTTATGCTGTCGCCAAGATTATGAGGTGAGAAAGGAATGTCTGGGTGTCTGGGATCTGAGCGGTCGATCGATCGATCGATCATTGATTGATTAGAGGTAGGAATGTGGGAAGAAGCACTTATGTTGGCTGATATTTTTCAGTGAATTTCTATGGATGCCGAGAGGCCGAACATGATCGCTGACGCTCATCCAACGGGTCGCTCTGACATTGATAGACGACGACTCTCGAGGTCGACGTTTTGCCAATCGGATCGCATTGTTGACCTTGACCGGATCGCGATGCCAAGATCGCGGAGGCAGCCGCAGTCTGCGCATATAAGGAGTGGAATGAAATGGAATCAAGGGTCTTTCAAATTGGCTCCGAGGTGGAGCACACATGTGTTTTGGTGCCAGCTGCCAGCTAGCTGCCACACATATCTCTCTTTTGCGCCCCGCGGGTTAATGACATCCAATCGCATCCCAAGACACTGGCATTTAAATAATATTTATTTATTTAAGCACCCAAAGCCGGAAGATTAATGTCGCCGCAACCAAAAAAAGCTGGCTAGCTAACAAGCCAAGCTGGCCAATAAATCATGGCGAAAGTTTTACATGGGGGCATCATCGAATGTCACAGAGTTTATTAGCAGAAGGCCCCAATCCCGAGACGCACCAATCCCGATTCCCAGCCGCCAGTTGATGACTTTCACTTGACACAAGTTGGTTCATCACCGTCATCATCTCGGGGCTCGTCAAAAACAATCAACAAAGTGTAGCAATCAGAATGGGCGAGCGAACAGTATAACTCTTACAATGTCCAACCCCAGCAAAACAATGACAATAAAAAGCAATAAAGAAATTAACAAATTGCTGGCAAGGGGCAGAGAGCGGGAAATAAACAAAATACATTGAAAAGTGTTAAATTCGATTGAAGATTGTCATCGATTGTTTGGATGGTTTTTTTTTCTTTTTTTCCCTTCATTTTTCAAAGGGTAAGTGTGAGCAATCAATGTCGAGTGGAGTGTGTGGAATGTGCGTTGGGGCATCCGATATAAGGGCATTCCATTAACCAGGCCCCACTGACACCGCTCAGTGGGTCAAGATTGAAGGCTGATCCGACTGATTAAACGCATTTTGTCGCTTTTTATTTTTATTTGTTCGCCACATTGCATTGTTCTGTGTTCTGAGTTCTGTGTTCCATCAATTTAATCGTGGTTTCGATTCGTTCCGATTCGTGTTTCAGGGCTCGTGACATTCGATCAAAAAGGAAAGGCGGAAAAAAGTGGAACGAGGACGAGCTTCGATGTGGTAAATAATGATGATAATCGAGAAAAGAATTATTTTATTTATTATATTGTTTGGTGTTGCAAGAATTTTGATGGTATTCTTTAGATATTTACAATATTTGTCAACATAATAATCACTTAAATTGGGTGTAAAAGAAGTAATAAAGAATAATAAAATCAACAACTAATACTGTTGGTAGAGGGAGGCTTTATAGTTTTCATCTCCTAAATTTGGTTTAATTTTCAATAATAACAATATAACAATAAATCAAGTTATTATTAGTAGCCCCACAATTCAAGAATTCTCATCACAACCCAGTAATCAGTTTGTTTTCCTGTTGCTGCAATATTATCTCATAGAAAGTACTTACTACATTTCAACCGCCAAACCAGTTAACTGTAGAACTGTTACTGATAGCTACAATTCGGTGAGTAATTTATGATTGTTGCATTAGATAATGACAATACCCCACAGCGTTCACCCCTCGCCGATCTAGTTAAACCATGGTAACCGCTTTAATCAGGGAGCAGAAACCAGACGGTTGCACAAGAGTTGGTAACACAACGGTAAAGGGAAATCTGCATGGCCTATAGACCCCAAGCGCCCTGTCAATTGCCTTTATGTAACTACCAATGACTGCCAAATGCAACTGCAACGATCATTGCAACTACAACTGCAACTGCAACACACACAAGAGGGTGTCAATTGAAGCAGAAAGCGTTGACGGCGTCTGTCTGGCATTTGTCGATCTCGCTCTTAAACTACTATATATATATATATACGTATCTTTACCGATCGGTTAATACCTGGTGGTACAATATGGTTCCTGTTTGCATTACAATTGCAGGAGTGCACTCGACCAGAAACGTTGGCTTCCTTTTGCCTCGGCTTTGGCTTTTGTTTTTGTTTTGCTTTGGTTTGGTTTGGTTTGGTCTGCCAGCGATTAGGAGAGAGACCCAGTTTGGACGACCGACTAACCGAGCTGGCAATGCCAACGGCTAAAACTAAATAAAACGGGGTAACAGGTGCACCACCACTGTGGGTTGGTCGGCTTTTGGCTTTGGGTTGCGCTAGCAACGATTTTGTTACCACCGCCGGTTTGTTTTGTTTTTTAGCTGCGGTTTTGGAAGCCATAGACAGCGGCTCAAGCAGAATGGGGTGGCTTAGACAACGAATCTAACCAGAGTTAGTTGCTGCACTACACTTGGCAACAGAATTGGTTGGAAAGGTTGATTTTAAAGGAACATAAAATCACAAGGCTTAGAGTAAATAACTTAGGCAAGGATTATTCATTAACACTATGTATGTTTTAGATGCTCTTAATGTAAATTTGTTCTAATTCCTTCTTTCTATCTTTACAAAAATGTCAATTGAATCTTATGTTATACTATGTAATATATTATTTTATATGAATTATTATTTTCTTATTTATCACTCCTTTTTCTTAATTTAATTTTCCAGGAATAAAGTATAAATCTTATAATTCATTAAGATTATGTTTGGTTTATGCAAGTAGCTTTTTATGTTAAACAGAGCAGAAGAGATTATAAAGTAAACCAACTTCAGATTAACGCATTACATTTGTTTTGTATTGAAATGAAGAACATTTTCAGAAGTTATTAATGTATTTTCTGGCAGTGCATCAATGATGAATTCTTGGAGAAGAACACAACCGAACGAACAACGGATTCAGCTCATGGGCAGCCCGCTCAATGGAAGTTCCGCAGCACGCGTTTTTATCTGCAACGGACGTGGCACGCAAACAACAGCAACAGCAACTGAAGCAGCAGCAACAGCAACACATTCATGGCAGCTGATAAGCAGGGGAAGTAATAATATACACAAACATATAGGGACAAGTCGGTGGGGGTATACATCATATCGATAGTGAAGTTGACCGCCCGGCATGACGATGAATTGTTTTTGCTGTTGCTGTTGCTGCTGCACCCAGTCGACATTTAGTGGATGACTATGACTATGACTATGACTGTGAAGTCCGATGATGAGTGTTCCCTTGGCCGACGCAAATTGACATTGCCCCCAGTGAGTGCAACATGCAACCGATGGCGGTATGTCTATATGTCCATATGTCCAATGGCTTCCGCCACGCCCCTTCTTGCCGCCTACTCGGTGATGTTTTTTCAGTTTAGCATGACAACGTTTGGGCGGCGCCTTTGTTTGTCGTGACGCCTAATGAAAATGATGTTTATGTGAAAGCTTTACAGCCACTTTTTTTTTTATCAGTTTTTCCATTAAGCCAGGTCAGTGCGATGACCCCGCCAAATCAGTCGGCTTTTTATTAGTAAAAAGTTTAAAACCCCAAATTAAAGTCAAAGCGTGTGAACTATTTTTAAGTTGATTTTTAAAAATACAAAATATCAGCCTTTTTGCTTTAAGTGTCTTATCTTAAATCGGTTATTAGGTGGTCTACTAAAAAAATACCCACATGAATAACAACTTCAAAAGCAATTTAGCAGCGGTTTTCCGCAGAAATTTCCCTAACAATTGCCAAAGACAATGAGTGGGAGAAAAACGAAACTAAAGAAGCAACTCCTGACCCGTTTTCTTGCCATTTTCCATTTCCATTTCTATTTATAAGCGGCTTGGCTTTCCTTCTTCTTCTTTTTTTCTGCTCATTTTCAGTTAATTTGCTGTAACGATTTTCCGCCTCAATGCTGCTGCTCCGTGGAAAACTCTGCTCCCATTTCCCGCCCACTCCACACTGGATCTATATTTACATGTCGTTTGCCACTTCCTCTTTATCACCCACACACTCCACACATTCGCCGCAAATTGTTGTTGACAGTGGGAACCCAAAATTAGCACATTAACCCATTGGTGCAGTTGCCGTTTGTGCCGCTCGCTATTGATTAAATAACTCTTCTAAGTTTTTGTTTTTCCCGCACTTTTCGCACACATAAATCGATATTTAGGTCACGTCGGTCAAACATCAAAGACAATCTATCCAATTAGATCAAAGTACAGTGCTTACAAATATAAAACCATTACATTCATAAATAACACAAAATAAGAGAACTTAGAATCGCATAAGTGGCTAACAAATTGGCGCAACTTGATAATTACACATGTAAATATGCAATCATGCAAGCAGAAATGAATAAATGAATAAATCAAGCGACGCCTTTTCACAGTTAAAAATGTGGAAATTCAACAGAGGCGGGAGAAAAACGAGAAAAAAACCGAAAACCCAGTGCAACATGATCTTGGCCAGAAGCAGCCGCTCGAGCGGATAATGCTCACGGCTACAAAACAGGAAGCATAAAACATTGGCTAGAATGAAAAACATATGTCTCTTCATTCTGGCTATCTCGCGTGTGAACCGTTAGGCACCGCAAAGTTGTAATCATAAAAATAGTTGAGCCACATCGCGTTCAGTTGAACTTTAACTTTCAACGTGGCCAACAGAATAACAGAAGCAAAAAAGTAGCCGCCAGCCAGCAAGCAGAAGCCGTTGGCCGTTGGTCAAGTGCTGGAGCCCCAGACTCCCGAGATCATTAGAGATGGCCAGCCCCAAACGGTGGATGCAAATGAAAATGAATAATATGAGGCCTCCGGGCCGAGACTGCTGATGAATAGTTCTTTAGCCCAGCACTGATTGTCTAAAAGATCAAAGGTTTTCTCCTGCAGTCCACCTCTTTTAATATTTTACAAGAAGTGGTGGAAAACAGACATCCTATAATGGTATTTTACTTTGAAATAAATTATAATCTATCTTCAACAAAAATACTTGATTTACTGTCTATTAAAACCTCGTTGTGAAAAGTCTCTAATATTTTAAGAAGACGAGGTGGACAGCAGCTATCCTATCCTATTTTATTTTAAAATAAATTATCGTATGTTTTCTATTAAAAAAATTAATTTTACCGTCTTTAATAACGTCGTTAAACATTTATCGCACTTTAAATATGTAAAAGGTCTTTTTATATTTTAAGGATAAGAGGTGGCTAACAGTATTTTTCTTTGAAATATATTACAATATAGCTTTTACCAAAATGCCTAATTTAAGTGTCGTTTGTTGGCTCTTTAAAACTTAATTGCATTTAAAATATGTGAAAAACATTAATTTATTCTCAAAACACAATTTTGTATATTATTTTAATGAATTTTTGTTAGGTGTTGTTTTATTAGGCAATCACCATTACATTTTTGTTCACATGTCTTATTACAGCTAGCATAAATTGAGTTTTGCAGCTGCAAATTTCGTGTCTTTTTCACTAAGCATATTTAACTTCAGCTCTACTTTATAAGCATGTATCACTTTTCTTTTTAGCTTTATAATAAGCTCCTCGATTGCACAGTTTTAAGTACAAAGTACTCTACTTTTTTACAGTGCACTACCAACTTGTTTGGCACAATCACGATCAGCTCTATCTACCGCAAGCAGTCGAAGCTCAATTGCATTTCGGTTATGCAAAGAATCAAATCACATTTAAGCGGCGACATTTAATTGCAAACTGGTTGTCCAGTTAACCACCTGCGGGGCATTCTTGTTGCTGCTTTCGAACCCCACCGGGCACACACACACACTAGCTCACCCAAAATTCCACTTGGCTATCCCTGTGATCCAAAATAGTTGCAACTCCGGATTCGCTGAGGCTGCGGGCCGCATTCAAATAGCTGAGCAGGCAGTTCATGTTGAGAGCCACGAACGAACTAATTGACCAACTGTTCAGCCAGTAAAGTGGTATCCAATGGCCAGAAGAAAAGTGGTAGAAAAAAGCAAAAGATGGGGAGGAGGAAAAATGTTCAAGATAAGCCAAGAATTTCAAAACATGTGCCATCCGCGAAGAGGTAGTGCTAGTGCTCTCAGATACTGATATACTTCTCATTTATCCATCACTATTATTATTGTTATTATTATTATACTGATTTATATTTCGCTGATTGCCAGCTGTCCAAGTAACCTCGAAACGTGCCAAAACCGCAGAAATAGTGTATGCGGAGCCAAGACACCAAACAGTTGACAATTGGTGCTCGTTAGGTGAACTGCCAACAAACAAGAGGGAAGTTGGTCAGACTTAAGCAGTTTAGCTTACAAGTCAAACTATAAGTACGGCAAACACTTCCGGGCAGATTCCGCCTTATATACAGCACATATATGGAGTGGATCTCTGGCTGAGAAGCGCCATTCAAGTTAATTTGCTCCAATTATGAAAATGCTCATGTGCTCATTAAACTTAATTGAGAACTGGGAAAAGGAGAAGGCGAAAAAGAGAAGACGATGTCGCCGCTTTGTAAATAAAAATCTAAAAACAAAAGCTTAGGCCAGCTAAAAAATAGAAACAGTCTTCAGTGAGTGAGTGAATGAAATGATTGAATGACATTCGTGGCAAACGGATCAACGGATTTTCTTTTTCCTGCCATCATCTCATCTACCATAATAATACTACGTTTTTTCTTTCGAAAGAGGTAAGTAAAAGTACATCATGAATCAAAGCACAAAACACCATCTTAGCCCAAACAAGCGGCTTAGGAAATATGTTGAGAAATTCATGAAGTACACTGGGAGGTAACAAGATCATTAAATTCATTTTGCTGCCAAAACTGACACAAAGATCTTTTCTCTAGTAAACGAAAAATAATAATAAAACTACTATTAATGTTTTCTTTATCTATCAAAACATCTTAAAATGTAACCCAAATACCTAAGAAACTCAAATTCCAATCAACGAGACTATAAAATGGTATTTTATAATGATTGATAATCTATTCGTTTTAGGTAAGATTAATGGGGTAAAACTAGGTTGAGAATACCCTATGATAAAGATAAATAAGAGATAAAGCTTAATATAATGAATATAAAGGAAACTATCTTTTGTAGAGAATCTATTTTTTCCTGTGTACTTCACATTCCATTTTGATGGGAAGCTAAAGTCAGCCGTCTGGCGCTTTTTATTTACTTTATGTGACTTAACCATTTTTCAGCAACATTTTGCGTAAATCTTGCAAGTAAATTGCCACGAAAGTTTAATCTTTTTCCTTTTTTTTTCTTCTAAGCTAATGTCGCTGCGGATGCTGCTAAAAATAGAGGCGGGGGGTAGAGCGCGGTGGAGAGCCGAAGATGGAACATAGAAGCGGTTGTAAGCGGCGCAGAGCTGAAAGCAAAAAGAGCTATAAATTTGCAGCCACATTCTTTGGGACCGGGCCAAAGCCACCGAACAGGTTGAACTACTTTGGCCAACACAGAAATCAACAAGCTAGCAGAACCATGGCCAATAACTCCGAGGCTCAGCTGCAACTGCAAGACCGGACATTCGATGGACTTAAAAGAGCTGGCTTGCTGGCTTGCTGGTGACTTCGGCATCGCCCAGAATCATGGATTGGATAAAGCTGCCCCGCTCTATAAATAGAGCCCTGGTCTCGGGCCTTATCAGCCTCGATCCGCGTGGCCAGAGTTTCGCTTTTCAAGTCTCTTAAGAGTCTGTTTTTTTTTTTATGTGTCTCCACTCGCTCCCGAGTGGCCATAAAAATTTGTTGCATTTCCGTTGCTTGTACAAGCAAATATGCAGCAACTGTCTTGCAGCGCAAGTTTGGATTTGGATGAAAACTGGAGCAACAACAAAGGCTGGGCGGCATTTTCCGAGTAACTCATTTCTCATGTCTTTACTTTCAGCTCCTCAAAGTTATCATTAATCTCGCGCGGTGCAGCAACGAGATGCACACTGCAATCTGTAGGCTATGCCGCCATACATGTAGCATACAAGATCGTTGCTGGCAATTAAAATTTCTCACATATGTATTTACATACTCTCGGTGATTATACGAGGCGATAGCTTCGTGGAAAACAAGGTGGCAATTAGCCGTAGAGAAAAAACTAGCTAACTATAATGCAAATACTTGGTATTCCACGATCCATAGAACAGAATGAATAACTCCACACGCTGCTTTTATGCCCAACAAAGAAGAAATGTTTACAGCACAGCGCAACTGCAATCCATTTGCTATTTTTATAGCAAAACAAAAAATAACAAACATAATCTACACATATTTCATTGGGCGGGAATATTGCCATTTCCATTTATTTATGAGCCATGAAAATGCAATGGGAAATGGTGAGTATAAAACGAAGACACTTTGGTTGGCGGATGGGAAAACTTGATCAATTTCCTCAAGCGTCTGCTTCCGAACTTGTGGGTGCCCTACCCTCCTGTAGATTGGCCCATCTTCTTCTTGTTTCTCTCTCTTTTACTAACCACAGACAACGGGGCGTATGCGCAATAAATTAAGCGCTGCCATTTCGCCCAGCAAGTCAACTCAAAAGTCAATTAATAAGAAACAGCTAGCAACAGAAAAAAAACGACAGCATTTCACTGACCAGACAAGCATCTCGATGTTGCGGCATCGCAGCTGCAGATAAAACTGTAGTCAATATATAAGTAGATGCACAGAGAAAAATCTCTTAAAATTATGATTATTATTTTACATAATAATTGTAATAATAAAACACCTTTTAACATTGCTTTTAAAATTTAGTAATGCATTTATAATACTTATCATTGATTTATTGTTTATTTGAATATCAGTTTCAAAGAGATAAAGATTTCCTTTCGTGTGCGACTGAGAGTTGATTGCCTAGTGACGTCACAAAATGCCTGCACTCCGACTTTTGACCAGTTCACAAAGGTTAACTCGCTTTTGCCTTCTTCCACCGAACGTGAGAGAGTTTCAGTCTTTCACAAAGTTATTTCAACCATCTTCATCCAGATGTTTCTGTTATGGATTTCGTTTATTTCTAAGCGCCTCATTGTTTTCGCAACCCAATCTCATTTCGCGTCAATGTCAATCCCGCAACCCAATTGCCCAGACAAAGTCCAAGTCCAAGTGACTAACTAACAGCCGCAGTTCAAACATTTAGACAATAGCCGGTCCGTCAACAAACGCTTTCAATTAAGGCGGTGAAAAGCGCAGAAAAATCCGAAAACTGGAAACACAAAGCCTCGTACAGTGAAACATCTGCGCCTTAGAACAAAATAATGTAAATTGCCTGACCAGCTGGACGGAAAAAGATCGGGGGATCGGGGGATCAGGGGTTTTTGGGTGTGGGTTAAACACGTGCCTGGTCTACTCTTTTCGAACGGCAACATAAGTAACAGTTCGAACGTGATTTGATTGCTTCGTTACCCAGTAATAGACGAGTATGTAATCACAATGGATATCAGGAAAATAAAACTTCTTTATTATACCCATAACCCCGATAAATTCCAGATATAATGTTAAAATAAAAACGATATATGTAGTTAAATTGTGCTTTCTATTAAATTAAGAAAAAAATCAATGTTAAAGTTAAGTTTTTACAAAGCCAAGCAATAAATAGAATATTATTACCAATTAAAATGCAACGCAGGCATTTTTAGTCACTTTTCCCCTGCAGTTGTTAAGAGAACTTAACATTTTTTTCCACGTTTATAGCCCTGATACAGCCCATAATTAAATATTTTATATCATACAACAAACAACTTACTTTCTAAAGAATAAAAAATTCAATTAAAATTACATTACCGTTAAATGAGATCTAAAAGTGCTGAAGAGTTAAGATTTTATTTGAGGCTTGGTTCTCTTGTAGGTCAAGTGATGTATAAAATATTAAAACCAATTTAATTACAATGCAGGGCATTTCCCAGTCGAGTTTCCACTGCAGTTTTGAACTCATTCTGAAATTGAGTAGGGCAAATAAATGAAAGGGAGAAAGAGTGAAGGCGGCAGGAATAGAGGAAGTGAGTGGTTCGTCGTTGGGGGAG
The DNA here is from genome assembly GCF_018152505.1 of Drosophila elegans. Classification (NCBI taxonomy): domain Eukaryota; kingdom Metazoa; phylum Arthropoda; class Insecta; order Diptera; family Drosophilidae; genus Drosophila; species Drosophila elegans. The sequence goes on from NW_024545578.1 coordinate 5,269,854, forward strand.
TGTCCGTCAAAATAGCCGCAAAAGTGAAAATCTAAACCAAAACCAAACGAATTCTGGTTTCAATTGCCCGCGGTTTGAGTTTGCCATTGTTTAGACACGAGTTTTGTTTTACTTGGCGAGGGTCTGGGCTTTGAAGCGTTTTTGTGTGTGAGGCTCAGACGGTGTTCCAGCTGCTTGACGACGATAAATGCAGACTGCATGCGATGCGGAGGATGGTCGGTCAGGAGCGTCTGTGAGCCGGGAGATTGCCAACATTTTAGCAGCCAATAGCCAGCACAGCCGGAGGAGTATTAAAAATCCAAACTCGTTTCGTGCCCCAAAGTGCCAGTCAGTCTGGGACTGGACTCGAAAACTCGGAGACTCGGAGACTGGGTCTGGGTCTGTGGCGATCCATTGTTTCGCTCAGCTGGCCTGGTTCAATTTCTACAGATGGAAAACGCCTCGGTGGCGTCCAGGGGGAAAATGGAAATGGAAAATCACATCAAGCATGTTGCGGTGATTTCATAACAAGTGTTGCCAAATGTTCGAATACAATCGGCCTATAATTTAAGATCTTTTCATGTGTATAAGCATTTGGCGTGGGCGAATTTTTTTTTCTTTGCGCAAAATTCGTATAAGTTGAGAGCTTCTCTCTTCTCCCTCTTGTTATTTGTGTTATATTCAGCTATTTTAAGATGATTTCTTTTATATATTTTCCGTCAGTTGTGTGCGAGCCGTTAGGTATTCTAAAAGTTCCACTAAAACGCATCAACAGTTAGCTTTTAGTGCAACTGAACGGAAATGCCGTTAAGAAAATTCTCTAAAGAAACGAAATTTATATGTAAATTAGGCCTCAAATTTGATGACCTAACAGGTTAAAATGACTTGGCGGCGCTTCTCAATTTCCATTCAAATGATATTTCATTTGTTTATTACAGAAACCTTTGAGTTTTTGTCTGTTTGAAAACAGTTTTCACTTTTGCAAATGAACAAAAGAGAACCCCTCTGTGTTGAGAGATCGTAAAATAAAATCAACTTCCCAATTTGTTTATAAAATTATGCATCTAGCTTCCCCTTTATTTCTCTTTTACCTTTCCCTAAACCGGTTTTGCACTTGTCAGGAAATTATGAAAGACCCGGCCGTAGAATGCATAAATAAAAATACTAACAAACAAATGACTAATGCAAACATACGAAAAAAACAACATCAAAATCAAATCTTTTATCAAAACATATTTTTTTGTTGTGTTGTTGTTGCTATCTAACAATGGAAATGCAAATCGAGTTGACGCTTGGAAATCTTTATGATTTGTAATGTTAATTATGCCGGAGGGGAGTAGTTTCCATTAGTCAGCAAATCAAATCGAGGCGAGACAATAAAGCGAATGCATAATCCAAGTGACTGGTGGCATCCCATATGAAAACTGAAAGTGCCCAAAAGCGAAATGCGGAAATATAGATATACGAATCTATAAACAAATTATGAACGCAGTGCGTTTCAAATACAAATTGATTCGTTTTCGATTTCAATTTAAAATAAAGTAAAAGTAGCCAGCAGCAGGCCTTTTTGGGAAATCGGGAGAACCGCTTGAGGAATATCGATATGGTTTCTGTCTGGCCCAGAAAAGTTGGACGTGATGTTTACTAAATAAGAATGCCACGGAAATGCGTCAAGGAAAACAGTTTTCTGTGGGTGGCGGGTTCTGTGTATCTCCCTAGTTTTCTCTTCTTTTCTTTTTTGGGTTCAGGTTCGATCCACTGACTGGCAGTCAATGTTAACGTAAACACTATCACGGCTATCAACTTGCTTTTGTTTATAATAAATGCGCCGAAGTCTTATAAAAATAAACTCGCTCAACCGAATGCATTGCCATTGGCTGGAAAATTCACTTCACCTCAAGTCCAGACTTTTCTTTACTCACAGTGCTTTTCGAGCCAATTGTTTACATGGCAATTGTTTTTCACGTCGCTTGATTGATGAGAATTGAAACTTACCTGCAAGAAAAAGAAAAAATGGTTAGCTTATAAGGTTGAATTCTTTGAATTAAGAAACAAAGATTTTCCAAGGAAGACCGATTCGGTTAAACATTGACTTAAGTTTATTTATTTTTTGATTTATGATACAAAATGGAAATTTACAAGGAACAGATTTACAAACAATAAATGTATCTCAGTACATTTAAAAAAAAACAATGGAAAATTCTTTCGAAAATTAAGTTATTCTAACTTATTTATACAAATTTGTAATTCTAAAAACATTAACCACAACATATACCAAATTTTACAAACATTTTCCGGGTAAGTACATTTTTTATAAGGCTAATAGAATGTTGTTTTGATCAACTCCTACGATAAATATGGATAAAAATACCAAGAAGATATAAGTTAAAGCTGATAAAAACTGTATAAAAGCACCCTGAAAGGTAACTCTTGATTTTGCCAATAATAATATTGTTTCTCCTATGAATCACCTATCATAACGAAGACTGGCACGCAATAAACCAATTTAGATATTCCTAGAAATAAGTGTATCAACACTTGACCATTGGACTGAATAAGCGAACAGCTCAATTTTCCTTAAACGAGGCAAAGTCAATATTCTCGCCGCAAAGTACTTAGTTATGTTCGTCGTCAAATCAGCGCTACCATCTTTCCATAATAGTATTAACTGAAGTAGACGTCGCATCTTCTTATTTACAGCAAACAAGCAAACAAACACGAGACACGAACACTGAGGTGCACTCACATGGATGCAAAATAGTTGGCAGCTGCCTCAAGTTTGCACAGTTTTCCACAATGACGGCGAGTGCAATGCTCCGGGGATCCCCTTTCCATTCCCCTTTTCCAACCACCCACCTTCGCTTAACCCTCCTCTTGTTTACCCCTCAAAGCCCACGCCACTGAACTTCTCTGCTCCACTTGCAACCAAGCAGCGCGCAACTTTTATGCCTTCTTCGTCGCCATCTGCAGCTCCCACTGGCATACCTTATGGCTCGGTACCTCTGGACTCCACTCCACTCCATCTCCATCTCCATCTTCAACTCCATTCCACAGTCCTCAAATGGAGACCCTGCCCAACCCTTTCTCAGTTTAGCAACGTTTTATGGCGGTGAACTGCAGTTTTTAATAATATTATGTGGCACGTTTGAGTGGCAACAATGTTGCCGGCTAATTTACAGAGGTTTTTTCAGAAGAGCAGCTGGGCAAAAACTTTATAACTTTATTTGACATTTTGAGAGCGTCTTATAAAAGTAGAACAACATTGTCTTTTGAATTTAATAAGCCAAATATTATTAAAAGTCTATCAAAATGTATTATAAAATGATTAAGTAAATGTTTTTTATGATTTTCCTTTAGTTTTTCTCCGTGAACAGCTAGTACTGATGATGATGATCCAAAAAAAAAGTGGATAAAGCGATCCTCTACTATTATAGCCATATCAGTGCAATTTCTCACGGTGGCCAAGAAAATCATAACACAACAAAGCACTGGGAAAACAAAGATCACCAGCAGCAGCAGCCGTTGATGAAGCGATTTGGATCGTTAATGGATGCTTTTTATTTGAAACTGTCATAAAACATCAAAAGGCAGACAAAAGGCGAGCACTTCATGTGCACAGCACGTCATAACACATCACCTCCCCCTGACACGCGTCGGCAAAAAAAGAAAAAAATTCCTGAAAATGATTCAGGACTGTGCAGAAATGGAAAGCGACCCCAAAACATATGGATGGATGTGAAACGATGAGTCAAAGATTGGATCAGGGTCCACAGAATCGATTTTAATGCAACGTCCACGGTTCAATGACTTTAACGCAGCAGCTAAATTTTGCAGCAACAAATTCGCTCTTATCGCCAGAGTATTTAACGATTTCCGCTATAACTCCTCCATGTGGAGGAGTTTCCAATTGCCCACACTCAGGCGAAATAAAAACAGACAGCAAAGTTTGCTCATATTTTTTGCAACAAACAAGATGGCCAAGCGAACAACAAATTTATGTATTTCTGAACACAAAAAATACTTGAATTTTGGCAGGGCTCTAAAGCTGGGCCTGTCATGTGGGCAGGAAATGAAGCTAATTTGTTTTGCGGGTGTGCCATCAACTGTTTTTTTTTTTTTTTTTTTTTTGTCAAAGGGGTTGAGGAAGACCCGTCGACAAAGGCGGTTCCGTAAAAAAAAAAAATAGTATTAAACGAAACCCAAACTAAAGGAAACCCAAGCCACGCAGGCAGCCTGACTTAGCCTTCGTATTTTACTATACAGCGCTTATGTTTATGACAATGATAAAAGCGAAGCCGGGGCTGCGTCCTCAATTCCTCGTTTTTCTGCTCTTTGCATAATATTTGATGACGAAACAGGGACACAAAAGCCATCCTTTACCTTACTCCCCGGCCTTTGTATTACTTCCCCTGCCTCGCCAGCTGCCTTTGAACTTGCCTTCGAGCTGGCGGAAAAAAGCTCCTTTCAATATGGCCAAAGCTGTGACAGCTTCTTTGCAACAGCAAAACACTCGAAAAATATTTAATAAAATTATGGGAATTTTAACATATGATACTGGAAAAGAATTAACCATAACCAGAATCTCAGTCAAGAAAATTCATCAAACTCTACTTGAGATTTGATTGTTTTCTGCTTGTATTTTAATACCAGTTTTAGGGGTATTTGAAAATACGTTTATATATAAAAATAAAAATGATAAAACGGACTTATAAAAACGGTCTTTTAAAATGTTAGGGTTTTACTTAATTTAAAGAATTTCCTGATCAAAACATAGCTATAAGGTCATCATTTAAATACATTTCCCCCCACTCTTTGTTAATTTAAATTGTAACTTTCAAGAAACCTAATGTATAATGTATAAGCTGGCTTATTTTAAAATTCCCCTTTTTTTAAACCCCCATTTCCTGCAGTGATCCCCCTCAGTAAACATTGTCACACTCTGCACAGCAACAAAAAAGTATTAAACAAACATCGTAATCAAGCACTTTGCCGCAATGTTAGCGGCATTACATGAGGGTCTGCTTGTGGGTGGGCGTTGGGCGTTGGGAGGACCTGAAGGACAGCCAAGCTCAGCTGATGAGTCATACAGCTGAGCCGATGGTTGTGTGCGTGTGTGTGGGAGGGTGGAAGCAACAGAATCTAGAGGAAGCAAGGCCACCCCCTTTTGGGTGAGTCAGTCGGACGAAGTGGGTGACTCAAAAAGGAAAGAAGGTTTTTATCAACTAGCTGGGATGTAAATAATGAAACGTGCTGCTAGAATCAACGGCTAAAACGTGATACAAACTGGCATTAGGGCACATTTTCATATAAACGTACATACATATATAGGTATACTGTGCAAAACACACAGGGGATCGAGAACAAAGGGCATCGGTTGCCATGACGTCTCCCATTTACCACTTCAATTCGAGTGCATTTTGGACAAGAAAACAAAAAGAAATGGGGTTGCCCGATCCAACTGCAATTTCAAGTGATTTGTGGCCGATTTCTGTTGCCGATTTCTGGCAAAATGGCACACACTCCCTCTGGGACAACCAGATCCACTCGAAAGGAGGGCTCTCCAGGCATTAACTTGACTTGGTCATGAGCCATCAGCGGCCACATGTCGCCATGTCGGAAGAAGTCAGAAGGCGTGAATGAATTATCACGGCCTATCCATAAATCTCTAGACTAATTAATAAATGTTGGAATAATAAAAGAAAAATTGCCAAACAAAAGCTGACAGCGCAGGGTCAGAGTTGAGCCCGGCAACCTGTTGATAATGAGCAGCGGAAAAGCGTTCTTATCGAGCAAACAAACAAACTACAAATTCCGACCAATCCAACGAGTCGATAAGCTAGACTAACAATATTAATATTAGGTATACACATTCATTTTAACAGAGAGAAATATTAAAAGCTAAAATACAATTTTGGCAATTAAATAAGAAGAGTTACATTTTATTGAAATACAGTCTAAAATGATCGTAAAGAAAAAAAATGTATTAATGTATATTTTCAAATCATTTACATAACTCCCCTATCAAATAATTTAATTCATATCTTTGAAGTATCAAAGATATCCAGTTGAAATTGATATTTTTTCTTGTGGGAGTGAATTCTCTTTTGATTTTAGCTTTCCATGCACACATCATAAATCTTCGTGTGGAATTTTAATTATTATCCAAAATCGAAATCTTTGATTCATGATTTTGTATTATGTATTTTTTGCCTTCGGTTCGAACCACACCCAACTTGGCCATGTTGTGGTGGCCGCAACTATAATTGAATTTGGCCTTTGTTCCCCTCAGGCAACCACAAAAAATATTCTAAGCGATACGTAGCACTGGCCACATTGTGTATCTAATGTCTAACTAATATTTACTTATTAACCTTTGCTGATATGATACGCCATGTATGTGAGCTGATGTGAGTGTGCTTCGTTAAACAAAAACGGTTTGCTAGTAAAACTCTGAATTTCACATACTCTAGCCAAAAGTATTGAGAAAACAAAGATCGAATGACCGTGAAATCTTGATATTATTTTAAATACTATTGCAGGTGAGATAAATCACTTTGGGATACATTTACTTATGCTAAAAAAGCGTAAACATCTTGAAAGGCCTAAGTAAAACAAATATTAATATTAAATTATGTAAATGTTATTATAAATTATTGTTTTGAACACAAAAACTATTTCTTGTAAAATTTTACAATGTATATCTATATTTATATTTAGATTAAATTTTTTTTGCTTGAACCTTATCATAAAATATAACATTCCCGTATTCCCCATAGGGTGATTAATCTACTGTTGATATGGGGCCAGGCAATCCCTCTACTTCCGATAAAGTGAGCCACAAATTAAATAAACTGAGCCAGGGATTTTTTGTCACCTGTTTGTGTGCGTGTCTATATAGATTTTATGACCAGCAACAGGTTCATTTAATTTAGTCACATACGGCCGGCAAAGTGAATTCGCTGATAAGTATTCTTCTGACACATCCAACAAAGCCAACAAAGAAACCGAACTAAACGGAAACGCTCGAAATGCTCTATATAGCTGGAAAAAACTACTAAAATCTCTAAGTCTTAAAATTATTATAATGAATTCCGTACAAGATTTTTCTCCAGCTGAATCAGCGGCAGGTATTTTTTAAACAAAACAGCTTCTCTGACTCACTTCAAGTGGCAACAAATTGATTTGTTTTGGAAATGCCAAGGTGTTAATCATGGAAATAGAGAAATTCGGCCGCATTTTGTTCACGTTCTTTGCACTCGCAATATTTATTTATCCCAGCAGTAATGTATGTGGTAATATATTTATTCTTTTAATATTTTTATTTTTTTGTTTTATCGCTTTTCTGGAACAAACTATGCCAAAGTTGGTCATTTTATCAAAACGAAGACTTAAGTTAAAAGGAAGTGGGTGCGTAATATACACATATTTATCGTCCAAGAATTTCTTGCTTATCTCTGAAATGTTTTCAAATAGTAGAACAATATTCCATGTTAATTATGACTCCCATGTGAAGCAATCGCAGAGCAGTGGCACAAATTTAAAATGGTCACCGCAGGCGCCGCAACCGATTTTTATTTCAAACTCCAACGGTTTCAATTTGCATTTTAAAATGTTTGTTGCCTGCATTGGCAAAAGTGTCTTGCGGCTGTTTAGTATGCATGCGGCGCAAACTGGCTGAAGGCTACTGAAATCAATAGACGCCACGACTGGCGGACGAAAAAATGGCAACGCGAGCCAAAGCGTGCAAAATGCAAAATTGCAAACAAAAAGTAATAATTTTACAATGCACTGCCCAAGACGATGTGAATTGAATTTGCAATCATGGCCAGAGTTGTGGGACAAACAGAGAAGGATATAGAGATGGTGAGAAATGTTGAATGGAATGAATAGATAATATATCTGGCAACAAAAATATTAAGTATATATGTAAGTATAAACATATAAATGATGTTGAAGAAACTTTCTGTTAAAATTGCAAACGTTACTAAAAGCCATTGAAAAGATGATATCAGGTCTAAATTGTAAAAAAATATTTTGTGCTTGTTATTTATCATTATCCTTATCAGATATGATAAGCCCTGATAAAAAGGAAAGAATTCGATTTTTATAGCCCATAAAAAAAGCAACCTTTATCCATATATTTTTACAATGGTTCATTTTTAGATTTCACTGTACTCCCCCCAAAAAATTATCTTAAACGCACTTTGCAAATATTTTCAACTGACGCCACACATGACAATCGGTTATACATTATCCCCATACTAAGAAGCCCAACGATTTGCCAAATAAATTACCCCTTAGTCAGTTTTTCAACTTCGTCTACGGTTGCCGCCAAATTCGGTTGAGTTCGCATCTTCGCATCCGGATACAATAAAATCAGCGAAAATGTTTTTGCAACCCCCCGTGGCGAGCGTGAACTTGGAAAATTCCCTTGAGTAAGCCAAAACTATTTTATTGTAGTCGAGCGACATATTGCAAGGAGAAAAAATCGATAAGGATGTGGAAGAGGCGGTGGCGATGCAGATTAAGATTTTCAGATAGGGTGCGTTTTGCACGCAGGACGAGAACGAGAACAAGTGAAGGAGATATCCAAGGAGCATGGCCTTGAGCCAGAGAGTCCACCCCAATTCCGGGGATGTCCTGGCCCTGACACTTGCCCTCGCTTAATTGGAATTGTGCCCAAGGAGATCTTACATAAGGGAAAAGAAAACCAAGTGCAGTCTTGAGAAGGGTGGCCTCTATACGGGGAACTGGTGATAGAATTTCAATCATGGCGGACACGTTAGAAATAGAACAGTATTCATCCCCAGGTCCTCCCCCTCGACAAATAACCTGCTGCGAAAAGATATATGAGCTTCGACTTCATTTTTTATGGAGCGTGCGGCCAAACAGTGCCCTACAACAGTATGTCCACACCCCGGACACATAAAAATTGCTTTACGAGTACTAGTCTAGTCTGTCTGTGGCCATATTTTTAGCCGCTCAACAAGTTGGGGCAACCGAACCTAAAGTCGTTGTCCAATTCGATACATACTTTTTTGCTAATTGCTTGGATGAACGTCTCACGTTGGTGAATGTTTCAGTTTCTGTTTTTATTTTGTTTTCTGTCTTGGGCCTTTCAATGTCATGTGAAAACTGATCAAAAACGATCAACGGCAGCAGCAGCACAAATTGCATGAAAATTATTTACACAGTGCTCGACAACATTAAACAGCTGCACTCGACTCGATGGCATTGAACGCCAAGTGGAGGACCGAGGTCTGGAACTGCGGGGATGGGTTAAAAAAACGTGAAGAGGAGCCGGTCAGTCATCGGATTGCAAGATACTGAGAAAAGTGCTCTAGGAAAACCAGCTGATTATATAGGGTATGACGAGGCAAAACACTTTAATGAAGACACATTATTCATAGAGACAGTAAATTAGAAGACAGATAAGTTAAAAAAAAAGTCTAAAGATATACATTACTTACATGTAAATGCTCTACAAAATAATTGTTTGGTAGATTGCAGATAAAACTGTTTTGTACATATATATTTTGTAACCTTGGCATTTTAAAATACGGAGATAAGACGCTTTTTTATGGATGATTCAAGCAAAAATAACCAATTGTGCAACTTAAAGTTAAGCATTATGATGAAATAACTTTTACACTGATAGCTAAAACACTTATTATCGTTTTAAACTTAAATTAATAAAATGAATCCTTGATATGTCTTTTAAATCTCTCCCAAATTTTCTGGCATCAAAATCATCATTAATTCAATATACTTTGTCTAGACCCGACGCAATTTGAAATTACAAAAACACACACTATTTTTAGGCCCACTCTGTAGTCACAAGAAAATCCAAGAGCTGCAGCAGAGAAAAAGAGTGAGAGAGAGGAAGGAAAAGTGAGATATGTGGGAGGGGTGTTTTCCCAAAAAAGAAATTCCCATCAAATTCAAATGTCGAAATAAATACTTAACAAAAAGTGATTTTATTTAACCAAGTTTTTGTGGGCCCACAACTTTTTTGGTTTTTGTTTTTTGCATATGCAAAGCAACGAGTCACAGTGGACGGCGCATGCTTTAAATTTAATTAAAGTGAAAATCTTGCACATAAAAAAATGGGCAAACAAAAAATGCAAAGAAAGTTTTTTTTCCATTTTTTTTTTCGTATTACTGGCAACTGGTCACTGGCGCTTGTTGCTTGTTGGCGGCTTATGCAGGCCCCGCAATTGACCCGCTTAGCCACGCGCTCGATCGACGTTGTTATTAGCCAAGAAAATGGACAAGGGGGGAGGAAGGGAGCCTATGATTTTTGCATTAAAAATGTACAATATTATTATTACACTTTTTAATTTTGTCCGCTTCGCTTTCCATGCACAAATTCAATTAACCGAAATCTTTCTGGTTACACTTTCTTTGGGTTAAGTGGCATATCGAGGAGTATTTCTGTGGCGTGCAAATCATTTATGCAAATGCTAAAAATACACTTTTGGGCATATATAATGTTCGTCGGCTACTGATTTTCGCTAAGCGAACAATGCTTCGTGATTGAGTCTGCAAATGTGGGTAGAAGGAAAATGGAAAGAGGGGCTCCAAAAACTGGATTTCTACCACTAACATGAGTCACTAAACAACGTCGTGAAGCCAAGAATAAAGCAAAAACTCTAACAATGTTGAATTGACCATAAAACCTGAAAAGAATTTGTTTATTTATTTTCTTGAGAAATTGTGTATTACTTTTTCACTGTTCTCATATTAAGTTTTTTAGGAACCTACCCAAGAATTGTTTATATTTTAAGTTTGGCCTGGTTCTGAAGACTGTTTTTTTTTTGTAATGTGAGATTTCGTTTACTTTTATATGTGTTAAATTCTTTTTTTTTAATTCATTTTTTTTTTTTTGTTGATATTGCATATAATCTAATACTATTCTTTGTTGTTAGTAATATTTTTACATTATAGTTTCCCAGCTTTTTATTAGTTTCTGCTGCTATTCAGTACGCTTTGAGCCGTATGCAAATCCCCTTGACAAACACTTGACAAGCTTTTCAGAGCCTAAAACTTACAGCAGACACTGGGCAAAATCCAACTAAATCCCCGCAACTAAAAAAAAGTAGAGAAAACTGTGGGAAAAAAAGAGAACAACAAAAATGGCAACAAATAGATTGCAAAACGTTGTCTAGACGTGCAATTTTGGTCCTGACACCGGGGAACCTCCTCTGCTGTCGAGGCGAATTTTCCGCTTACACACACACACTAGCACACACACCTACAAGCACACGCACACCAGCACACATTTTGAGGGTGTGCCGGCTGCTGTCTGATGAAAGAAAACTACCCCCGAAACGCGGAAGGCATATAAAATCCATCGATATTCGAATATCCGAATTGAATCGAAATCAGCAAAAACTAAATCGGTCTAAAGAGGCGGAATGAAAGCAGCTGAGGCAAGCTAAAAATTGCTTTTATAATACTGTTTGTGCATTTAAAAATCCCTGCACAGGCAGGTAAACTTTAGCTGGGCGTGTCAACGCCCTGGCAAAAACTAGGAAAAAACCAACAGAAAAACAGCTGTGAGCTGGAGAGTTGAATTTCATAGACGGAGAGCGGAAAAAACAAAATAATAATAATAACAATGTGGAGACCCGGTACTCGGAACTCTATGGATCGAAGTGGAATGTGGGGCCTCCGCCGAAACAGAACACAAAATCCGAAGAAAATAAAAACAACAAGAAAGCAACGATATATCCGAGAAATATATATATTTCGTTGGGGCGCACGCTGCTGGCCGTGCTCATATGGCAGCAATTTACATAAAACCCGCAAAACCAGTTTTTTTTAATAAAGTTTCAAGTTCCAGCTTGGTCGGTAGAGGGAAAAAGACGGCAATGCAGTGGTAGAAAGAGAGGGACGCCAGAAGCGCGCGTTCTTAAAACATTTGCCTGCACTTTGGCTTATGGGAAGCAATTTGTAAAATTCTCACTGCTTTGAGCATTCGAGTGGATTTCCTATGGGTAACTGATGACATTGAAATAATTAATTGACACAAATAAGTTTGCTCAGATTGTTCAGCCAATTAGAAAATATTGGGTTTTCTAACTGGAACTGAGGATGAGGTTTACTTAAAACGGAAATTTCGAGCTTACTGCCGAGAATACAGAAAACTTTTGGGGAATGATTTGAGTATCAATGTGCTTTTTAACCAAATATGTTTCATGCTAAATTACAATTTCCTTGCATTAATTTTTAAATTTATTTAGACTGCTTATAATATGTCAGTAAGAAAGTATTTACATTTAGCGATTTAGGGGAAATATTTTTTGTGAGAACCTGAGTTTCATACGATATTTGTAGAGGTTTAAGGAGTTATATTTCAAATTGTATATTACGAGTACAAGAGTTTTTACTAAAATAAATTATTGTGGGTTAAATTATATTATCTAGATAAGGCGAAAGACTTGATATCTTTCTACTGACTATTGATTAATTTAATGCTATTTAATATTTTAAAACGTTTTTAATTTATGGATTTTTTATTAAAACTGCATTTTTACTACCATTATATAAGTAAGAACTGTCTACAAACTGTGTTATTTCAATTAACTAATTTTTCAATCATATCCTAGTTTTACCAATGAAAAAATTGTACCCCTCAATAAAAAGATAATCCCCCAAAATCGAAGGAAAACAGAACTTACCCATAGCTCGTTTCCCCAACTCATGTTGTTGGAGTTTTGCGCTGCGTTTTCCGATTCGGCCAGTTTGTTGCTGCTGCTGGTTCTGCTCGATCCGCCTGCCACTGTTTTTGTTGTTTTAATAGTAATCCACAGAAGATAATGTAATCCACAGACGGCGGAGAAAGAGGGAGAAAGCGAAGAATAGTAATAGATGAGAATTTTTATTATTATTTTATTATTATCCCGCAAAGGTTAATTAATTTTATAGTTGCTTTTTCGTTTTCATTTTCCGTTTTTTTCAGCGTTGCGCGACGCGATGTTTAATTTTCTATGAAAGAGAGCAATTCGAGTCATATATTTCATTTTTTTCGGTGGTTGGGCAGGTAAGAAAGCATGTAAAAAAAAGAGTGGCAATGCAGACGTGTCAGTTGCAATAGCAGGTAGAAAAAAAGTAAAAACAATTATAACTAATGGCAGTTTAAACTCTTTTTTCTTTTGAGGAGTTGAAAATAAGAAAATTCTATGCACTGGTATTTCGCTGCGCAAAGAGAGAGCGAGAGAGATGGAGAGAGTTGGAGTGCAACTGCATTTCATAATTGAGAAAAAAAGAGAGGACAATTGGAATTCTACTATTGTTGTATTTACATAATTTCGCACACAACACCCACGCACACTCGCACACACATGTAAACACAATTGCCGAGTGCAATTCTTCTTCTTCTGCCACCGTTTTATTGCTTTTCGTTTATTATTTTACTTATTTCCTGCAAGTGCAATTGCAACTTCATTTTGGGTTTTATGCACTTCAGTATGCGTCATAATTCGGGCGACACTCGCACACACACACACACTCGGTACACCCGCACTCACACAACGCAAGCATTTGTTTCTCCTTTTTGGCGTGCGAAAACAATTTAATTTCAACTATCCGCAACTATCCGCTCGTCGTTGTTTTTTCTCGGGGTTTAAAAACAGTGTGACCAGACTGGGAGACTAGAGGTGTGGAATTGTCTATTCCAACTGTCATCGATATTTTCATCGTAGTAATATCGATATTTATTACGTCTCTAAGAAGTAAAGATAGTCGAAATGGTCACACCAAAAAATATCCCTGCTGTTCTTGCGCGCTGTTAAGTTTCCACCACAGTTATTTCACATTCTGTTAACCGTCGTATGAAATGCACTCAATCCAGTGAAAATGTTGTCATCGATAATTTCAAAACGTTTGGCGGGTTATTATCGATTTTCTTCTATCTCGAACACTTCGTTTATTGTGGTGTATGTCCTCGTTAACTTTTAGTGTTCCCTACATCAGCTGTTCAGTCGCCGTTTTACAGCACTGTCAGCTGGTGGATCAACAACGTTGTTTTAGTCAAATTTTTTAATGAATTAAAACTTCTAAATAAAGGACTTTAAACGCATATTGAGTTATTTAAAAGCTGCCGCTAACCACCAACCAAAATGCCCTCCTACGAGCTAGCACTGGTGCTGCGTCAATTGCCTCGCGTGAGTAGCACTAGAATTTCCACCGGCAGTTACATAAAAGTAAATAAGAATCTCCATGCCCATTGACAGCCCGAACTGATTTCCGTGATAAAGCGAACGGCCGAGTCCATCCTGGACAAGGGGGGCATCATTAGGAAGCTGGAGAACCTGGGCACCCGTGCCCTGCCCCACAAAGTCAGCGAACACGGAGTGGTGCATCGCGAGGGTACTCACTTCACCATTGCCTTCGATACGGCGCCCACGAGGATTGCCGATCTGAAAGAGGAATTCGGCCGCGATATAGACATCGTGCGGCGCTATATCTTCAAGGTGGAGGAGCCCGAGCATAAACCCTGCACGCTGCACGAGGAGATGCTGCCACCCGCCTACCGCAAGGATGTCCAAGAGATTGTCGCGGCTGCCCAGAGAAAGCAAAAGAAGAAGTACAACTACAACTCCGGCTTGGACTACTATCCCTTCCAGAAGTAAACCCCGAATAAAGCTCGCTCATTATTAATTTTTAACACGATAAGTGGCGTCCACGATCTTTGGCTATTTTTAACTAAAGTGCTCTTATGAAATGCCCTTCTTATCGCTGCGTTTGGCACAGTGTTTGTCTTTGTTTAGTTTATAGCCCCCAATTGGCGCTTATCAGATAGATAAAGGTGCCGTAAAAATCGAACTCCATCAATAGAAACGTAGATTGGGCAAGTAGTGCCCCAAGAATCGCTGAACAGTTCACTAGCACCTCCTCCACTTGAGTGAAAGCCGCAGAAGAAGAAATGGCACCGCAAATACGACCACTCACGCCAGAGCTGCAGAAAGTGGCCATCGAGCAGCTGAAGGAGGATCCCGCTCGTCTGGAGGCCGATCTGCTGGCATTCAGGACCTGGATCGAACAGCAGCCACATCTGAATCCCCGAACCGACGACCAGTATCTGGTGGCCTTCCTGCGCGGCTGCAAGTACAGTCTGGAGCGGGCCAAGTCCAAAATAGATCAGTTCTACACGCTCAAGACCAAGTATCCGGAATACTTTCGAGTGAACAGCACTACGGATGGAAAGTTCCGGGAGATCCACCAAACGGGGTAAGTAATATACCTTAGAAAACCAATAAGAAAAAACCATTAATTTGTCAATCTTATCAGGGCCATAGTCTATTTGCCAACTCCCCTATACGAAAATGGACCCCGAATTGGCATTTGGCGAATGGGTTTGGTGCCCGTGGAGAAGTACACCATGCTGGAGTGCATGCAAGTGGCACAGGCCATTCAGGAAATTGCCATTTTAGAGGATGACTATGCCAATATTAATGGCATTGTTTTCATCATGGACATGAAGGGCGCCACGGCAGGGCACTTGTTCCAGATGACTCCTTCGATGGCCAAGAAGTTCACCGTCTTTTCGGAGGAGGCTCTTCCACTGCGTCTAAAGGCACAGCATTTCATCAACACCATCAGCGGTTTCGAGCAGATGTTCAACATGTTCAAGCCCATGATGTCCAAGAAGATGCAGTCGCGCCTCTTTGTGCATGGCAACAAAATGGATCTGCTGACGGAGCAGATCCCGCTGAAATACCTTCCCGCGGAATATGGTGGCGAGAATGGATCAGTGCCGGAAATTGTGGCAGTGTGGGAGAAAAAGTTGGATGAATACAGCGAGTTCTTCAAGGATAGTGCCAACTATGGCACTGATGAGAGCCTGCGACCGGGCAAACCCATCGATTTCGAAGGGCTCTTTGGCATCGAGGGTTCCTTCAGGAAGCTCAACGTGGATTAGTTTGAAAGTGGTAGGTTTTGTTAACCCTAGAAATGAATTTGTTATTTTAAAAATTGTTATTGTCTACAATACCTGGTTGGGTTCAACCCATTAATGGCTTAGAAAGTACATTTATATGTCTGGAGTTTTTAGTTATCAGCTATTTTGAAATGGTTTATTGTCTCTAAAACTATTAAAATGGGAATACGCTTAACTGCTTCTCCAGGAAAAGGTCAAAGCAATATAGATCCCTCCTATATGAACATTATCTATCACATTAAGTGCTTATATTATCACCTATAGAAGCAAATCTTTCGCTGCCATTTAGTGGGCGTAGACTCGAATATCTTTCTTCGGTCCAGTGAATTTTCCAGGTAGTTTTGTATCTGCATTTCCACATCAGATCGCCACTTAAGTTCCAGAAAAAGGGGGAAAGTTTCTCCTGCTTTTTTGAGACGCCTCTCTGCGGTTTGATAGCATTTCCAGGGTTGTGGTTCCACCACCAGGAGCTCTGCCAGATTGGACAGCTTCTTCAGAAATAGTTGTAGGCCTTCATCATGATGATTTAGGTGAATCCACATGGTAATTGAGTAGCAGCAAATGGCATCGAACTTTTCAAGATTATTAAGCTTCAAATAAGCGTTTACGGATTCAAATGCTTCATCATTTAGGACATCTACGCAGGCGTAGCTTATTTCTTCAGGGGATTCATTCTCCTCCACAGCACGTTGAATCAGACGATTGTCTATATCCACTCCTAGAATTTTCACTGGCCTTTGGAGGAGTTCCTCAAGATATTTATGAAGCAGTTGGGTAAATACCCCGCAATTGCAGCCCACATCCAGTACAAAATAGGGACTACTTCCGGAGGATTCATTATCTTTTAAAGGAGGTAACCATACATCTTTATCCGGCAAAAGTTTAACACGTTCCGAGGCTGAATTAAATTGATAATAGTTCATGAAATTCCCATATTGAACAGCACCGGGGTCGTTGTTTCTGATGTCCATGATTTAATTTTATATATTGTTTATAAGCACGTTAAAATGATTTCGATTCACAAGATTAAAATGTTTATTTTTAAGTGTGACCCTTACAGCAGAAACAACGATTATTATTCGATACTTTTTATGGTTAACCGATAAACTGTGTTAACTGTGTGACCACATTATACACAAAAACATAACCAAATGCCAGTGCTCAAAAGCGTAGCAACTTGTATTAAACCGCCAAATTCAAACTAGAACTTCCCTTATCATCATTTTTGCATTTATTTACTGCGTTCATTGTTTATATTTGTCGAAACGCCTTTTCTATCTGCTTATACGGCTCTAACAATTTCCTTACACTTAAAAATCGATAACACTTGCTTTGGTGTGTAAATTAGTTTCGAACTATAACTAAATGTACAAAAGATCATCAATGAAATGTACAACAACAAAATATACACAATGTTTCGTTTTCGAAATCGAATTTCGTTCATTATTTTCGCATTTTGGCATGTTTGCAGCTGAGATATCATCAAAGTAACAGTGGAGATCAACAACATTCAACGGCAAACACTCGACTTGGGACCCTGAACGCTCCACTGGCGAGGCCTGGGAAACTGAATTTGACCCACTAAGGGAACTGGGCGAAATTGGGAACCCCACCAAATCGAAGCGTTCAGGGGCGGCCAAAAGGAAAATATATGCATCTGCATTTGCCGGTTTAAACAACGATCGAAACTTGACACTAGCCTATCCTTTCATTTTCGTTTTTATAATTTTTTGTATTTATTTATCGCTAAGAACTACTGGAAATGTTTTTTTTTTCGGGTTTGATCGCTTTCGTATTTTAACGTTTTTGCTGGGTTGAGTTTTACATCGTTTAGTGGGCCTGGGATTTCCGTTTCTAAAGCGCATTCGCAAAGCGTGCGAAGATTGAATGTTCTGAATTTTGAATTCTTAATTTCCGGTCCGTCGTCAAGTTTGGCAAATTGTTTAATAAACTCTACACGATTTTTTTTGTAAAATTCTAAATGCTACTTAATATGGACTTTGAAAAAGGTTTATATATATATACGCAATATCTTGCTTCTTGAGTAGCATATGATTTTCATATTGTTTTTAGTGTGATAGCAAGTTTGAATTGTAAACCGGAAACGGAAATGTTCTGCTTGCCTAGTGAATTGTCTCTTGTCTACGAATTAGAATTAGAATTAGAATCGCTGCTACAATATGTATATGGCTAGAGTTAAGTACAAGTACAAGTATATACGTGGTAAGCTCATAAATACACAATAATAATCGTCAATCAATTCAATTCAATCAATCAATCAATTAATCAATCATAATTGGATACGCTAAAAACTCTTAGCTTAGCTTAGGTCTAGAAATATGAATATGTCTTTCAACGTGTCTGTGTTTTTGGTGTCTCTGTGTGGTTGCTGTATGGTTGGGTGGCTGAGTGGCTGAGTGGTTGAGTGGCTGAGTGGTTGAGTGGTTGCGTTTTAGAGTTTCTCAGTTTTTCTGTGGCTTGTGGGTGGTGCTTTCATTGGCATGTCGCGTAGCGCCAAACGGCCCGTAAATATGCAACTATATGGCAACAGGCAAGTAAGTGTTAATATAGATAGAGAGAGAGAGTTAAGGAAATGGCTCAATGCAATTACAACCAATTTATTACTTGCGGGACTTCGAAGTTCTTCTCAAAGGGATATAGGGGTTGCGGAGGGGGTGAGGGGTTGGGGGGTTGGGGGTTTTTTTGCGGTTTTAATTCTTTTGTATTTTTTGAGGAGAATGAAAATCTAAATCTAACTCTAGTCATCTGGGTCCAACCCGATTAGCTCTGCTTGCAAACGGCCCTTAGTCTTACAACAAATGGTTAAGCAAAATACTCTCAAAGCGATACGGAATTGCGGCGACATACTGGTCATGATTAGAATTTTCCAAAACGAATTCAATATGCCGATCCAGACGACGGCGAAGTTGATAAGAGTACTTTGGATAACATCGCCCGTGACCACCTCATACAGACGCAACAGAATCCATGGCAGCCAGGACACCCAGAATGCAAAGACTAATGCGAATGACATCATATGACTAGGGTTCGATAAATTTTCAGCCAGAGCAGTTGCATATTCTTTATCGTGTATCGGCTCGCCGGACCTAATCTTACGCATCATTACAAAGATATAGCCGTAGTTGTGTACGATTGAAATGAGGCTGGGACCTAAGACTAAAATCGCCAGAGTGGCGCTATATGCCGCCATATTCCCCCAGTCCAGCATGCAAATGTGCGTCATGTTGTTCTCGATGGGCATCGAGTAGCCCAGAATTGGGGGGCAGCAGAGCAGGGCCGCCGATATCCACGTGAACACCATCCAGCACTGGCATCTGCAAGGGCAAACATAAGAATAAAGATTAATCCGATTTGCTTTAGAAAAATTAAATTTATTTTAAATTCCTAAATATTGCTTAATATAATATAAGCTGTAAAAGTGAATAATATATTAAAATTGGTATTGAAATAATATTATGAAGGATAGTAGGCTTCCCATAAAATGTATGCTAAACATTTTCTCCAAATTATATTTGATATCTTCTATCTTTTGTATCCGGTTATTACAACTTATTTATTTATAAAATATATCTATATTATTAATTAAAGTATTTCAGTATTCCAAAAATGATTATTATTTAATTATTTTGTGTCTTTTAGATTACAATTACAAAATTACATTTTGAAATTATATAGAATACCATTGCAACTAGTTGTTTCAATATTTCTAAAAATTTTTTCTGACCAACAAATTCCGATTTAATTTTAATTTGTTAAGACTGGGAATCTAGATGTCCCCCCACTCACCTCGTCTTCGTCTGGACCGTCTCGTATCGCAGTGGCTTGCGCACCGCCAGATACCGATCCACGGATATCCACATGAACGTGTAGACGGACACCGCCCACAGAGTGACCTCCAGGTAGCCCGTGAAGCGGCACACGATGTCGCCGTACATCCATTCTCCGGTCAAGGCGGGATACACGGAGAAGGGCACCACCAGCAGTCCGCAGAGCAGATCGGCAATGGCCAGGGACAACAGGTAGTAGTTGATCACCTCTGTGGGCCCTGTGGTTTATAATTTAAACATTAGGCATTGAAGTAAAAGGGATAAGCAAACTAAAAACAAATGCAAACAATATTTTGTAAATTATACATTCAATAACTTTTTGGGCGGCTCTATATTTACGACATTCACAAACCTAATGCTTTTTAAATGTATCCAATAGATCAAAAGAAAACATTTTTTTGACAAACATTGTGGGCAGGGCAGGAACTACAAATCATTAATTAATATCTTAAGATAAATTAAGCAAAACCTAATTTTTCATTTTTAAAATAAAGCCGACAAAAACACATGACATTTAAATAAGAGAAGATGCTTTTTTACTTCATTCCTTTCTCTCCTTAAATTTAATTTCGGATGCATTTGTACTTTAAACATTGGTTTTCTTAAAAGACAAAATTAAATTAAAAATTTAAATTAAGCTTTAAATACATGTTTGTTTTGAAGATATTGTTATTTGGACCAAACCTAACCGCGTTCAAGATGTTCCTGTGGAAAGCATTAATCGTTTGTTATTTGAACAACGTACCCTTGAAGTTGGCATAGGTGGCGATGATGAGGAGGTTGGACAGGACGATGGCCACGCCCAGTATGGATATGAGCACCGCCTTGGTGAGGGCCTCCACCTTGGAATTATCCTGCAGGTAGCTCATTTCCTGCATTTTTACGGTCCGCTGGCGGTTGAAAGTGGCGCTCCTGTGCTCGTTGTTTTTACTCCTTTGGCTCCGGCTCCTGCTGCTCCCTCGTTTCACCTGCTTTCACTTGCTTTCTCCTGCTTTCGCCACCCACCTGCTTGGCGGCTCCTTGGCGGGCTGATTGTTATGCAAAGGCCAGTGTACGTGGACGTGACCGTACTTCACTTCCGGTCATGGCGGCCGCCCATGCAATTGTCCTGTGTGTTTGTGTGTGTATTTCTATGTGTCTATGTGAGCTGGTTTTTAGTGTATAGGTGAGGTCGTGTGTGTGTGAGGGTGTGTGTGTCTGGGCGAGAGTGTTAGTGGCGTCCTTTATTGTGCAACGACGCTTGCACACGCGAAGGTCGTCGTAGTCCTTGGCGCTACTTTTCTGCCTTTTTTTTCGTTCTTTTTCCACCGCTGGCGCCAAATTTGTATAAATTTTCTACTGCCTACTTTTTGGGCCTCCGTATTTCTGGCGCTGAGCCAAGCATTTGATTGTTACCCTTACAATCCTGCCGCCGTGGTTAAGGTTAAGGATAAGTTTCTGCTCGGTTGTGTGTGGGCGTGTTCTTGTTGTTTTTCGTGTGTGTTTGAAGCTCGTTTAAAAATTTTCTTTGGATTAAAATCTTACGTTTTAAAACTACTAATTGTGTACAATTTGCTCTAAGTTAGAGGATCGTAAACCGTTTAATTTATTAGTTTTTGGTTTGTTAAATTCACAACGCTCTTTGCTAAGTTTTAATGAACGTTAAACAGTTATATATATATCTTTTGGTATTTATAATTCGCTAGTAGTTTAAATATCGATTTAAAAATGTACACATTTCAAACTCGCAAGTGGAAGAATAATGATTATTATTATTAATATTTAATGTGTAATAATTACGCGGTTTTTGGGGGTTCTTTCGTGGTTGTTTGTAATTTTTGGTTGACTATAATTAAAGCACAGCACAAATGTTGTTTTGTTGTTTTGTAAGGCTTCTGTTGTGCTACATTTAAGTTGTTTAAAATAGTTTGATAATAGTTCGGTTGTTAGTTATCGGCTTTGGTATTTAATTTCGCTGCATGGTGATTGTGATTATCCTTTTGCTTGTAAATTCTGGCTTTGTTGTTGTTTCTGTAGCTGTTGTTGTTGCTCTCCACATCCTGCCGTCAGTTTAAACTAATTGTGCGCATCTGCAAGGATAAAGCGAACCAATTAAATGCCATCTGCGTCTCATAAATATGTACTTTACAGAATCTCCCATCTTGAGCCAATCAATAAATTATCCCCACATACGGCATGCGGAAAAAGCCTTTTAGCTGCACAAACGCTTTACATAAGCGTGCTTATCCTGGGGCCCGTCACTTGCCTGCTATTTCAGAGCCACAACCCCAAACCACCGCCACCCCCTTTTCCACCACCAAAACCACCTCCTGCAATGACCCACTTTGCCGTGCCACTTGACACAGTTTGAGAGCCATAGCTGTCACTGGCCGGCTGCTCAAACTGGGTTCGCCTCTCGAGGGCCTGGAACTGTTAAAAATCTCGAGGGGTCTCCGCTTTGGTCTCCATCTGTGGACCACCGTCATCGATCACGCCCACTCCATCTATATTTAACGAACCCCTTTTGAGAGTTGCCAACATGGCTATTTTCCGACAGGGCTAGGCTGATTTAAAAGGAGAAAATACTTGAGGAGAATCCTTAAAAGATTACCTAAATGGTTACACTTAATCGTAGCGGATAGGATTTTTTAAAAATTGTTGTCTCTGATTTTCCTCTAAAATTCCTTTCTTCAATTATTTTAATCTCTTAAAAGTCTATATGCAACAGCAGACAACGTTTTAAAAAAGCCGTTCACCATTCAAGTTGAAACTCGCTTGTAAAACTAAATACCTTTAAAATTGTATAATTCTTGAAATAATATTAATTATTTAATTTAAATATAAATATAAATAAATATATAAATTGTTAAATTAAATTAAAACTAAATTTATATCAATGTAAGACTATGTTTTGTAACTTCTCAAAATAAGAAAGGTATTTATTTTTACGTAATATTCAACTGACACCTCTGATTTTCCATCGCAGCCTCCATCATTGACATTTACTACGTCATCGTGCCATTTTCCACGCAGACACAAAGATAAACACAAACACCATTATCAAATGCCATTAGACATCAGCGGGGGTGCTCCATGTGTCAAAGGGGGCTGATGAAACGAGGGGAGGGGACGGGAGGGGCATTAGGGGATGTCGCTGAGTGAGGTAACAAGTTTGCCATTTACGCCCCGGCTTCTCCTCTGCTTCGCTCAACTTGGTAATTTAATTAACAATAACGGGGTAACGCTTCTGGTTCGACAGTCAGTCACTGGCCAGGTGATAAATATCAATGAATTGCACTGGGCAACCGAGTCGCAGAAAATCACCTCTGCTCCTCCACCTGATTGTCAATCATTACGTAAGCGTAAGCGCCTGCAGTTGGTGACGATGCCGAGGCAAACAAATGTCATTTGTGCAAATGACTTCCTGGCCTGCCACCAATTCAAATCCATTCGGCTTCGTCCATCCCCACTGCAATTACCCTGAAATAAGTGTTATTGCTGCCAACTTAACCGGAGCCGTTCGCATAATGAGCCCCTGAACCCCTCAAAAACCGGAGACCGGAAACCGGAAAGCAGAGAATTGGGTTCACTGAACCCTCTGTGCACTTTCTTGGAAGGACAATCAATAAGCGCGGCCGGTGATTAATTATGTAAATATGTTCATTGTTCTTCGAGGGGCACCGCTAACAGGCTGATGAGATTTTGATTGCCAATGGGAGCGCAGGGCAGCCCATTAACTGTGTGGCATAATTAAAAATAATATGTGGCCTGCTTTTAGTCGCAACTGAAGTCCTGCCCGAAGTTACATTTTTTGACCCACTTTAAGAGACACGAGTTTGTGAAAACTGGAAACTGGGCTGTGGAAATTGTAGCTCCGGTTTCAATCGAAAACACAAGTGACCCACAAGTGACCCACAAAACTGACCATTAAAGTTTGTGATGAATGCTAGACCAAATGTACATAAATATAAACTTAGAAAATAGTAAATGCAATAAATATAAAACTAGGTCAGTTTTATAATTTGTTATTACGTACTTTATACTTTTTATTGCAAACTCTACTCTAATAAAGTCATACAAGTCAATTATTTATGACGAAATATAATAAGCATTAAAATAAATCTTGAACAACACATTTAAAACAAGTAAAAAAACTTTTTGTAATTATTACACATTTTAATAATAATTAATAAAACTTTGACGTAATTTAGCGTTGTTTAAAGTTTCAAAGCATGCCAACTGTGTAACTACCCAACATCGCCGAAACGCACTGTATGTTTGCGCTCGACTTTCTGCTGGCCTGTTTTCATTTATTGTTTGGTAGGTTTTTCAGCGTTCGGGTCCATAAAATATGTATCCCATGCGTGTTAGTGTCGCCTCAGAGAACACAAAACCCTGAGCCCGAAACGAAACACAAACAGAAGCGGAAAACCATCGAATGTGACACTGTCATAAAATTATATCCAAATGTCAGGCAGGTGGGTGGTAGCGGTAGTGGTAGTGGTAGTTCGGTGTGAAAGTCGCAGGATGGAGAAAAGCTTTTCTTTTGGGGCGCTGGGCGCTATAAATAGACTTTCGGATGGCTACGTGTTTAAAACAAATTGCGATATACCGCAACAAAGGCCAAGGCGAGCTGCAGGCCCAAGAAGGATACCCGTTTGATGACGTTAGTTGTTGGTTGTCGGCAGGAAGCCCCAGGACGACAAGTGGGTGGACCGGTGGGTGGCGGGCTGACAAGGCTGCTGCGGATGGGCGCCACGTCATCATCGTCATCGTCGCCATCCACGTGGCTGCGTCTTTACATAAGCATGACCTCACCTTGGCTGTTATTTCTCGTTTTCATTTCCCCCCCCCAGCAGCTATTTTATTCAATGTGTTTACTCCGGCCACCTGTTTTGCTCAGTGCATTTGCCTAGGCGGCTGCATTATTTATGCTTACGCATGTCAAATGTCGCATATGCCTGAAAATGCATGTCCTTGAGGGGCGGTGCGCGAGGGATGGGGGGCGTGGCCGGGCTAGACCTGGCAGCCCCTGTCACTCAGTGGCTTAAGGACTTTGCTGGCAGTCCTGCAGCCTGTTGCTTCGCTCACCGAGCAAAACTTTTGGCCACAAACTTTTTAGTCAACCCCAAAATGCCTGCAAGCAAATTGCAATTAAAGTGGGAGAAAGCTGGCAAGTTTTCCACAAAATGCAACAGTTCGGGTAGAAGAAAAATTGAGGGAATTTCGATACATGATTGGTTAGAAAAAGGCATAACCTTTATTCAACAATAAGTGAATATATTCAAAACATGTATCAAATAAAACCAAAACTCTATATTTATAAAACCAACAAAAAGTTACTAAAAAATCTTGATTGCAGTTTTGAAAGATTTAAATATTATATTTCACATTAAAAAGAAATAGGATAATAAACATCTGCAAAAATCAATAGTAAAATAAAACTGCTCAGCTTAATGTGTCGACCAAATCTGCAAACTGTGGGAAATACCATATTGTCATAATAATAATGAGTAGCCCAAGGAACGTCATAAAAAATCCAATTTCCCTATGAAATGCCAAGAATATTTCCGTCCTCAAAATAAATGTCGGCGGGGGATGCGTGATTGGGCCAACTTAAATTCACGTGCTACCCGCTGTTATGGCCATAAACCGCATTGTGAAATGCCGTACCACATGTCGTATACGCAATGCTTTTATTTGGGCCAATTTTGCGTTTGCGAGGGCGGTGATAGAGGCAATAAGAGAGGAGGCGTGGCTCGGGCCAAGGGCAAACAGCGACTTGGCGACGCGCGCGTGCTTAGTTTTATATTGTTTTATTCCCCTCAGAATTTTTGTGTAGCGCTCGAATGCCTCACTAATTCAGATTTCCCCTTGGTCGAAAGTTTTTATTGTAACTTGAATGCTTGAATATATTTACAAAATGCAAGGGTTTGCAGATGTTTGCAATTGGCAAGGTCACAGTCACGGGCTTTCCTTTTCATTTCGCCTCCCCCATTTACCCAGCCAACGTGACGTATGCGTAATAAATAAGACTTGCGGCATTCGGCGCTAAGGACAATTGTATTGGCTCCTGATACCGGCTCTACCCGTACAAATACACACCCCTACACACACACACACACACAATCAAGCACTGGAACAATCGATCAATAAAAAAAAAAAACCCCAACACGAAATTCGTTTCAATGCTGCTACTTGACATTCAGCCAAGGCGTCCATTGTGGCAGTGGCAATAGCAAAGCCAGTCGGGCAATCAATACGGCAATGCATCAATTTGTCATCCCCGCCATGGCTCCTGTTCGCTCCGCGGTTGTTGTTGCCGCCTCAAATGCAGCAACTTGTTTATTTGTTGCTGTTATTTGCTGTCTGATTGATAAGCAGAATGGAAATGAATAGAGCCAATGGCCAAAGGGGGAGGAACGCGGGATCATGACGGTGCGGTTTTGATGCACACACAGGGAGAACACTTAAAATAATTTAAATAAATGTTTAATTACCTACGCCATATTTGTTGTCAACTTTTGAACATATTACCTTAAGATTTTAAGAACAACTCTGTTCTTGAAACGGGTTGACTAAAGCTTAATTGAAAACCCAAATAATTGATTTGTAATAACTCAAACTTATTATATTGAGTATAGTGAAATAATAAATGTAATAAAATAAATTCCTAGCATTTTAGAAAAATTAGAAAGTTGCAAATAATTTAATAGTTATTTCCATTATTTTTTCTCCGTGCACACAAGGCTTATCCGTCGCCTTGTTACTTGTATTTCATTTGCAATTTATTGGCTCAATGTGCAAACTGACGCTGAAAGAGCTGCCAAGTCTGGTCGGAATTGAGACGGAAGCTCTGAGGACGGTTTGACATTTAACCAATTTGCTCGCAGCAGCTGCCAAATGCACACTTATTAACGTGTGTATCTGAGAGCCAGTTTGTATCTGTTTCCGTATCCGTTCGTTGGAGGGAAAAGCTACTCTTCGAGGGTCGCAATAAGGACTCGAGAAGGGAAATGAGGGAATAGCCCCGCTCACTGGCGGCAATTAGTTGGCACTAGCCCAGGGCCACGCCCATCATAAATATATAAATCAAGGCGGTCACAGCCCACAACTAATTAGACGATGGCCAGGACAAACAGAAAGTTGCGATTTGTGTGTGCGTGAGAGGAGGTGAAAGGAAATGAAATGCGGGAATTTGGGAAAAAAACAGTGGGTGGAAAAATAGGGAAGGGCGGAAAATTGAGAGCGGAAAAACAGGGAGTGTTGGAGAATTTAGGCTGAGTGGGTGTGTCCATTTAGGGAGGCCATCGACCAGCGCTTTTGTTTTGTTGTTTTGTTTTTCCTTTGGCAGTTTTGGTTAAAATGTTTTCTTTTCATTTCGCTAAATGCTGTTTTTGTGGGTGCGAAAACCAATTATGATAGTTAATAGGGTATATGGGACTTTTCATTTAAAATGTCACTTGAAAATTATTAAAATATTTTAAGCAGTACCCAAGATGTTATATTTAATAATAAGCCAAAACAATTTGTATAGTTCTTCCAAAGGGTATTTGTTAGTCACCATTTTACAATAATATCTTTATATATATGCGCTGTTTAAATTGTTGTTGGTATATTAAGACATTTAAATATAGCAGCGCTTTTTTGTTTGCCTCATTTTTTTGCCAGCTATTTGTTGTCAAACCTAAAAGCCGCCAAAAAACAGCCCCACTCTTACTTTCCAAAATTTCTTTTCTGAGTAGGTACCACATTATTAAAAACATTTGACATTTGCAGACACGTTGTGGTCATAAATCAAGAAAGCTATGAATTTCTGAATATGTATGATTGTAAAATTCTTTTAGATGGAATGTTTGATAAACAGAAATTTATTACTGAAAATTGATTTTCTTAGAACTCAATCAGTGTTAACTGAGACAACTACATAATTGTTTTAATTGAAGTGTTCTAAAGTGTAAAAATAATCTTTATTGACTAATTAAAAATGTATTTAAATTTTTTGTTTATGACTATTAGTTTATTATCAGTGTCGTATAAAGTGTAATATTATGAAATGAATAAACAATTCTTCGACTTTAGCACTCAAGTAATATAACTATGAATATTTTTAAACCAATGATATAGCAAATTCTGCTCCTGTTTGAGCTCTAGTTTTAGTTCAAGGATATAGTCCTCAAACATTTACAGCCAGTAGGCCACTCTCGAATTTCCCCCCACTCTCGTATGCAAATGTGTGGGCAGCAGCCGTTGCGGCATTTTGCTTCCTTTATCGGACTAATTGAATACGTGTTTCGAAACACAAAACGCCAAAGAATGGATGCCGGACAATCACACGTCACAACTCATAAAAGCATGGCAAAAAGCGAGAGCAGCGTCATTTGGCATGTAAATTAGACTACGGGCCAGCCTTGAAGTATGCTATGGAAATTGCACTTGAGTGCCGGTCATGCAGTGAATGTTGCATGTTGCTCGTTGCATGTTGCACGTCGCTAGTTGCTGCTGCTGCTTGCTGGGGGTTTTGTTTTAGGTTTCTGGTTGCCGGCTGTTCATGTGTGAAAAATGGCAAGTGTGTCACCGCCCACACGCCCGCGTCAATTGCATTATTCAGAAACTATGCAGAATGAACAAAAGCCACTCGGAAAAGCGAGAGATTGTGGCATGTGTTAGTCAGAAAAAGAGGCACAGAGCGGTGGGCGACCCAACCCGACCCGGCCAGACCCTTAATTATGCAAAAGACGGCAACGACCTTGAAGCTGCCAATTGCAGCACACGTAATTAAAGACGAGCAGCGAAACGCAATTCAACACAACGGGTTTTTGTTACAGTTTTCACTCGGACAAAAGAACTCAAAGGTGGCTTGGAACCTTTTTAACAATTTAAATAATAAAAAGGCTTAATAAGTCTCTTGAAAAATGACTCAAGAACTCCCTTTGAGCTTCTAAGTTCCTGATATTCGCTATTACATGCTTTTATTTTTGAAAGCACTAACATGACTTTTTAATAACGTAACAGAGATCAGTCAAATTGGAAAAATAATATATTCAAATAAAATATAAATATATCTTAATTACAGGACTTGCAATACTTGTCTTAGTGGTCATTCCAAAATATAGGTCTCCACTGACG
The DNA here is from genome assembly GCF_018152505.1 of Drosophila elegans. Lineage (NCBI taxonomy): Eukaryota > Metazoa > Arthropoda > Insecta > Diptera > Drosophilidae > Drosophila > Drosophila elegans. Next base: position 5,298,732 of record NW_024545578.1, read on the forward strand.
AATATTTTTGGACCTTATTTCTAAAGGTAAACAACTGTCGCCTTGGTGACTTAAAACCTGTTTATTGTATAAGCCAGTTCCATAGGCTCTATACCAAATGAACAACTACCCTGCAATTAACTGAAATTAATTAAATAATACAACGACAGACCACTGTACTGGCCCAGCTATTTCGCAGCCCTTTGGGACAACGTGTGAAATTTCCCATTGTGTGATCGATAAAATGGTCATGTGAGGGGGTAAATGGCGGTGGGTGGGGGGTGACGGTGTGTTGTGGATTGTGCGGTGTTGTCGCGTCCTTGAAGGCAAATTTACGACAAAATAAACAACTTGGCAGCGAAAGAGTCCAGGCCTGAGTCCTCGCCGATAAGGATAAGGATATGGGCTCTCGTTTGGCGCGAAATTTTATGACGCAGCAAAAGTTATCGACGGCTGCCAAAAGACAAATTGCCTATAAAACGACAAAGTCAATAAAAACGAAAGAAAAAAAACGACGAGGCGTGTAACGTGTGACCGAATTACAGATACATAATCTTGGCTGATGCAGGCTTCATATATGTATATCCTGTCAATCCTGTGTGCTACACATAAATTGAAATTTTCGTAAACGAAATTTGCGTGGAAAATGATGCGCTGAGCTCGAGCTTTTCGGTATTTGCGCAAAGTCTTTGGCTTTGGCTAATCCCCAACGAATGCGGCCGTTCTTTGCATTGAGCTTTCCAACTGAAATTCGTTGGTTTTTTGCTCAACTTTGCCTATTTTCGTATCTCTACATCATCACCGAAGGGCGGCACATAAAGGAGATGAGAAAAACAGCACAGCATTTCCGATTGGAGAAGCACGGAGAAGAGTGCACGTGAAAAAATATTAGAAAAAAATACATTATAAACAAATACCTATCATACGAATTTAATGATGTAAGAAACATCGAGAAGAAAACGCGACTAAAATATTACGATTTAAAATATTTAGAAAACTGTTAGGTTTCAGATCATAACTAAATTAATATTTTCTAGTATTTCTGTTTAGTATTCATCAATTATTAAAAGAAACCGAAAACAATTGGTACTTGATTTTTTCAACATTTAATAATCACGTGAATTCTGTGTATTTTATTTCATAAAAATAAAATTACGGTCTTTCGAATAAAATACATTTCAGAACGTTGAATACTTTCAGGGATTTTTAAAAGATTGTAATAGCTAACTATTTTATTCTTTAAAGACTTTATAAATTGTATTTTTAAATAATTCGATAAATCTTTTGAGCCACACCCGAAAGTCCTAAATATATAAACTGTGAATCTAATTTATTCCAGTGTTTCCTAGCACTTTTCCTTTTAACCATTACTTCTAGTATTTCGCTCTTTTCGGGGTTGTTTATGTTTTGCTTCGCTCTTTCGCTGAGACTCCCAGATTCTTCCCATATATGTTATATTTTTTTTGTGTTGAGGTAGGATGCGTCTGGAGCAAAGCTCGACTTGATGCTCCGAACCCAAGGTACTCACCTTAGACGGGATATCCAGTTGAGAAGTGGGCCTTGACATTGCTCCGATTTCCAGTTTAGCGTTTAATTATTAAGTAATTTATTTGGTTTTTGTATATTTAAGAATATTTATTACATTTTGTCTTGAACACTTTGTCTTTATCACTTTGTTTGCTAACTCTTTGGCTGCAACAGGCAAGAACTGTAAAATATCTAGATGAATGTGGGCTTAAGACATGTTTATCTAACTAAAGTCGGCCGTCCTCAAAGAAACGTTAAGCAGCCTTTGATCACTAATAAATCAATCAAATAATATTTTAATGCATGCATTCGGTGGTGTTAAATTAAATGGATTTTTTATACCCTTGCAGAGGGTATTATAATTTCAGTCAGAAGTTTGCAACGCAGTGAAGGAGACGTTTCCGACCCTATAAAGTATATATATTCTTGATCAGCATCACTAGTAGAGTCGATCTAGCCATGTCCGTCTGTCCGTCCGTCTGTCCGTCTGTCCGTCCGTCTGTCCGTCTGTCAGTCTGTCCGTCTGTCCGTCCGTTTATATGCAAACTAGTCTCTCAGTTTTAAAGCTATCTGCATGAAACTTTCCCAAAAGTTGTCTTTCTATTGCAGGTAGTATATAAGTCGGAACGAGCCGGATCGGACGACTATAGCATATAGCTCCCATAGGAACAATCGGAAAAATAAATGAAAAAAAATTATAACTTTGCTGTTTTTTAATTTTTTGATTAGTTCTTCGACATATAGTAACGGTTAAATATTTTCGATTTACGGTTTAAATTTCATCAAAATCGGTCGACTATAGCATATAGCTCCCATAGGAACAATCGGAAAAATAAATGAAAAAAAATTATAACTTTTCTGTTTTTATACCCTTGCAGAGGGTATTATAATTTCAGTCAGAAGTTTGCAACGCAGTGAAGGAGACGTTTCCGACCCTATAAAGTATATATATTCTTGATCAGCATCACTAGTAGAGTCGATCTAGCCATGTCCGTCTGTCCGTCCGTCTGTCCGTCCGTCTGTCCGTCTGTCCGTCTGTCCGTCTGTCCGTCTGTCCGTCCGTTTATATGCAAACTAGTCTCTCAGTTTTAAAGCTATCTACATGAAACTTTCCCAAAAGTTGTCTTTCTATTGCAGGTAGTATATAAGTCGGAACGAGCCGGATCGGACGACTATAGCATATAGCTCCCATAGGAACAATCGGAAAAATAATTGAAAAAAAATTATAACTTTGCTGTTTTTTAATTTTTTGTTTAGTTCTTCGACATATAGCAATGGTTAAATATTTCAGAATTATGGTTTAAATTTCATCAAAATCGGACGACTATAGCATATAGCTCCCATAGGAACAATCGGAAAAATAATTGAAAAAAAATTATAACTTTGCTGTTTTTTAATTTTTTGTTTTGTTCTTCGACATAAAGCAATGTTTAAATATTTCAGAATTATGGTTAAAATTTCATCAAAATCGGACGACTATAGCATATAGCTCCCATAGGAACAATCAGAAAAATAATTAAAAAAAAATTATAACTTTGCTGTTTTTTAATTTTTTGTTTAGTTCTTCGACATATAGCAATGGTTAAATATTTCAGAATTATGGTTTAAATTTCATCAAAATCGGACGACTATATCATATAGCTCCCATACAAATATTAAAAATATATAAAAGAACAATCAAATAATTAAGCTGCAAATCGTCATAGCTTCAATGTTTTTAAACATATACGCAAGTAAATCATAATTTTAATGTTTTCAAAAATATTTAATTCTTGCGATAGCTGCAAGGGTATATGAACTTCGGCTTGCCGAAGTTTGCTTTCTTTCTTGTTTTCAGATAAGATAATTTTGAGGGTGTAGAATTTATGGCTTTGCTGCCTAGAAATATTTTAATTTTCTGGCTAGTAAATATAGATATATTAAACGTTGTCACTTTGCACTGTTGTATTTTTTATTTGCGGTAAGGCAATTTTCCACTTCCAATTTTTCAATTTTTGGGGCACATGCAATTATTATTTTACTTGTTGGCTTTTTCGTGGCTGCTGATTCTGCTTAGCCTTCAACACACATACAGACGCAGGAGCTTCTACACAGATACACACATGTACACACAGGACCCTCTCACAGACATGTGCGCAGGTGTGTGCCTTGATTTTTCAATTATCGTCTAGCTCGTTATTTTCACAATTTAATTGAATACACTCTGGACTTTGAATTTTTAATTTTTCCATTTATGATTGGTGGGACAAAACAAAAAGATTAAGGATGAACAAACTTTTCGTTTTTTGGCCAGCTGAAAATTGTGTTTGCTGGCCGAGTGTGTTGGTGTGTGTGTCTTGGTGTTGTGTCTGTCCGTGTGACTATGTGTGTGTGCGAGTGTGTTTCCACCGTTTCCAACAACAACAACCACTGAACGCGCTGCTGCTGCTGCCGCTGAATCTTTTCGATGCGTGCGTAGGTGCGACGCGCTCACTGTCTAACTGGCAACTGTTTTTCCGCTTTTCCATCGCTTTTCTCAGCCACTGAGAAAACTCGGCCAACAGAGCAAGAGACATAGAGAGTGAGAGAGCGGAGCTGGAAAGCAGCAACAGGAAGAGCGAGAGCGAAAGCTTTCGCCAGCTGAAAGCTTTGCGGCGCACATGGCGGATTGTTTATATTTGTGGCAGGTAAAAATAGCACTGCATATTTTTAGGCACCGCCGACAAGAATGCGCCACTGCGCATGCCCCAACATCCGTTGCCAAAGGCCTGGTTAAATTAATTAATTTATCTCCGTGCTCCAAATGCACATCGGCAATATATTTTGGCAGCTTCAAGTTTTTCTGCGGAAACATTTTTAAGTGGTTCAAATTTATATTTAATTTTACATAAAACTTATTCCTGAAAAGATCTTGTTCGGTAACGTTTTAAGACTTTGTTAAAAAATTTAAATTTCAGAAACTTAAATAGTTTTAGTTTTACCCAACTTACTTTAAAAACATTAAGATTTAGCGTTTAAAATTATATTTTATAAGGGAACAACATATACTTAAAATTTAAAGTTAAAATGCATCAATCAAAAGGTTTTATTTACTACCGAAATGATTGCTTAATAAACTTGATAGAAATGTAGTCTTCAGGTGGCATGTATTGGCCGACTTAGGCTTTAGTTATTAATCCTCTCCAGTACTTGGCTCTGCATCGTTAACGTTTAGTGAAAGTTCTGCCGCTTGCTGATCATCAGCCAACGTATGTCGCAGAGGATACAGGTGGTCCATGTGTTCTATGAATGGACGTATGCCTTCCGGATTCTTCATATATTTGGCGACGCTAAGGATAATATGTCGGTAGATCTGGTGATCTCTGTATGCCGCATTCGGTCGCCGTTTTTGAGGGGGCCTTTTGGAGTAGGAATATAAAATGGTACATATATTTTCTGAATAGAATTTTTAAATTGGTTTTCGTACCGTTCCTGGGCTCGCTGAATCACCCGTCGACGTCGTATTGTCTCCGTCCGGCGGCAACGTTCACAGTATGCAAAATATGCGCAAACGAGAATTACCAATGCGGACAAGGTGTAAATGAGCCAACTCCAGCTGAGGACACTGGGTGAAATAAGGGATATAATAATCTGGGTGGCACTGCTATCCCCGCACTCTTACGTCACAAATGTGGCATTCAAGTCCTTCCAAATGGGCGATACCTGATCGATTTGGTGCGTCTTCACCTCGCTCCTCCAGAATGCGAATTGATACATTATTGGCCTGCTCGTCTGACGGCTAACTGCCTTCTGAAGTCCGGGAAAAAATTTTGATTTCAAATAAAGTGTGTGTGTGTCAATATTTGTTTATGCCGATTTCTAAATCTAAAATGGTTTTCTAGAGATGTGTAATCTTTGAGTGCTTAAGAAAAGCAGTATAGAACACTAGATTGCAATTAAGACAAGTTGCTCAGAACATATTGTGCAAATAATATATACATATATATATGCAAATATATTTATGGTTAGTTATTAAGTTATCTATTTACGTCACTTTTTATAAAAGGAATTTAATTCAATTCTTTTTTCAACAAATAAGTTCCCAAAGTTAAAATATAAAATATGATTGGGGTAATGGTTTCCAAATGTAAAATACAATTATTAAACAACTAATTTGTTACGGAATTTCGTTGGTTTTTTTCAGACTTCACTGATTTACAATAGAAGCTATTTTTTAATAAGTAGTAATTAAATTATTCCCTCATTAATGCGAAGTATGATCAATGCATCACCACGATCACTATGCTGCTTATCCTTAACAACCTGGAAGCTACGGCTTAATAAGGCCTCAAGGTTGCCGATCGTCGAACAGTCTACGATCGATTGCTCGGCCGGATCATCATTTGGCTATTTCAAGTTTGCAAGTTGGCAAGTTGGCGATTTTCGCTTTTGTGTTGAAGCTGCAATTTGCAATGGCAACTCGTGCGCTTCCGTCAACAATTGCCTCGGAAAAGCGTGAGCATATAAATTATGGGGTTGGGGAATGCTGACAGTGTCAAAAGAACATTTCAGGGAATTTGTTGGAAAATTTGCCTGGCGCTTGACACATTCGCTTCGGATTTATGGCCAAGTGTCTTGGCCACAGTTTGAATTCCTCACATTTTCCCCTTTGTCTTCGCTTTTTCCCCCTCCAAGTGACACTGCACATTGCCCCAAATTGAGGCACGATCGTTCGTTTGCTGGTCAAGCGACCCCACCCCATATTCGAATCCAAACCCCAATCGAAAATCCAAACCAAACCCAGATGCGAAGCATGGATAATGCCTGACAGAGCAAGCGAAAAGTAACGATTTTACGGCCAAGAATCAAATAAATGTGCTGACACATCGATAACATCAAAAAGACTAAATTTTATTTTGAGTTAAATAATACATATTTCAAGCAATACATTTAAAGGTTTATTTATAGCTACTTAAAACTGTATTTGTTGATCATTCAATTGTTTTTATTCTGCATCACTTCCATTTATTAAAGATTATCCTGTAGTGGTTGACTATCATTTATGTTTATTTTTTATCTTTACTATATTTAATTGCTAAAACTTATTTTATGGGTAATTAAAGGGCCATATAACTAATATAATTTTTATTAATGCATAACTCTTTTTAGAAAATAATCTTTATAGACTGCACCTTTTAATGTTATACTTTTCCGTTTATAAAAAAGATTATTTCTAACTTTTATGTATATATTAAAAGCATGGGTTTTTTCATACACTCCACTAAACGAGATTGTCTAAAGCTAAATCAATTCCATCAACTCCCACCTGAACCTTTAAAGACGATACAATTTGGCTGCATGTTGTAGCTCATCAAACGGCTGTCAAATTACCTAAACACTCCATGAAAAGACTCTAATGCCGATCTGCTGCAACTGATGAAAATGGTCGCGATAATGACGATGACGGCGATGACGATGGGGAACCCACACGAAATGCTAATGAATTGTTATCAGTTAATTGTCTGAGCGGGGTACCTGGCTTTGTTATCAGCTTTTATGCTTTATTCGAATACGAACTCGAATTCGACTTGGGAACGCCGCGTGGGTGTTCCCCAAAGTCCCCACTCAAGTGGCTACTAATAGCCCAATAAATTGTGATAGTCGGCGAAGAGGAAACCCAAGAAACATACATAATAATAATAAAAGAAGACCGTACCTTTGTGCAGCTAAGCGAACTGTCAATGGCTGTGGCACATTGTTCGATTTATGACCATTCTGCCGGCCAGAGAATGTGCAACCAGTTTATGGGATGCCGAAAGCCCCAATGCTGGATGTTTCACCGCGCAAGCGCAAATCCTTTTGACATGTCCAATGTGCTCAGCTCAGCGTTTAGACAGTTATTCCATTGCCAATGGCTAATAGTATATGGCAATGCACTTGGAAAAATATATATTATAATTGCCAAAATGTTGAATAAAAGTTTTATATAAACAAAGTTATAAAGGAAGAACTTTTAGAGTTAACTAAAACTTTTGAATTTATATTTTACCTTTTTGTAATTTATAAGAAACTTATAATATTTTTTATTGATCGTTATTTTGTTATTTAAAGCAAAATAAAATTGTACATTAAAAAACTCAAACCTAAGTTTCATATTAAGTGTTTATAAAATTTAAATTTAGTATAATTGATTTATTTTGATAATAAGTAGTCATCTAGATTTCTATAAGTAACAAGTAATCCCACAAAACTATTGTTTAATATTTTAAAAACTAAAAATTTATTTTATAAAAAAGGGTAAATAAATTCACTTCGATAGAAATCCCATTTATAAATGTGCTTTTTCCTGACCTGCCTTTATACAGTATTTAAGTCATGTCTCTTTAAATAGATAAAGACCGAATCGAGTTTTTCGAGTGTGGTTGACAGTAGCACTCTTATGATGACAACGACAGATCCAGCACCCGATATGGACAAAAGGGCTGCAAACGAGTTCTCCGCTCTCGGATTCTCCATGTGAAAGATCAGCGAGCCGTGCACTAAACTGGCTGCCCGGCGGCGGTGGGTAAATATTTAACTTAACAACTTGCCACCAACCGGAGAAGAAGCAACAAAAGCAGCATTGGCTGCAAGAACAACAACGGCGGACCATAAAAAGCATAAACCGCAAACTCCAAATAGTTTGGACAAGGTGGTGGAGCGGGGGCGCGGCCTGTTCCCTGTTGCCATATAAACAAAACAGCTGTAACGCACTCAAAAACCAGCCAACGACCAGCCGAGGGCATACCTGCCCACTGTACCGCCCACCACCCACCACCCCCTCGAGTTGTTCCGCCTGGGGAGCTCATCCCGATCCTCTGTTGCATCAAACAAAGGAAGCCAACTTCTGCCCCATCGGTCCAATTTCGTTTGAACGAACCAGCGAATGTGCACCGAACATGGGCTTCGACTGGTCTGACAGAGAAGATCACTTGGCTTTTTAGCTAGTTACATTTAAAAAAAAAATTTTTTTTAGCACATACAACATGCTTTGGTTGTCAAAATTCCTTTTATGTAAATAAATAAACTTTTTAGAAATTATACAACTTTTGAGAATATACATTTTTAATTTAATTTGAACACTTTATTATAAAATTTTTAAATTAAATTATAAATTTAAAACAACGTTTTGATTGCAAAATTTAAAAAAGAAAATACATTTTTTTTTTGTTATAACAATTTAGCATATTGCTTTATACCCACCTTAAATAAGGCAATGAGAGAAAGAAAACCATATGTTTATCTTGTGAATTTTCTGGATGATTAATGGGATGAAATATTTAATCTGTGAAATACAATCATAACAAAGCTAATGATTTAAAATTGATTTAATAAATTTGTAATAGATTTTTTAAATGCCAAACAAAAGTCGGGGAAAGTACAAATTAGATTAATTATGATATCATGTTTTTTCTTGGCATTAAATATTTATTTGTCATTATTTGTTTACGGAAATTAAATTTAAGGAGTAACAACGCTTTGTGTAAGCAAATGGTGAGCAATAAACAATGTTGTGGGTTAATGACTACCGAAAGATTTAGTTATTTAATATATAAGATAAATATTTATTGATTTTTAAGGCGTTTCTGAACCAAAAACAATGTGATTTTCAGCGACGTCGACTGACAGCACAGCCAACAGCGCTGCTGATCGGCGATCGTTAACTGGACTTTCGGTTTCGGCTGAGCATTTTCAGTTCGTCTCGGGACTTCTAAGCGATCGGTTTGGTTTGGTTTGTGTTAGCTCCGCCGCGTCAGCTGAAAATTTGTATCTCAAAGATTGCAGCGAGTTTTGTTCGTTTTTTTCGCTCGGCATACGGAAGCGGCTAACGCAGAATCTGGGAAAAAAAGCAGACGAGGAACCATATATATTCCTCTGTAAATTTTATAAATATATTTTTTAAAAGCCCCATTCACGGTCTTGCGTATAATTTATTGTTCAAAAAAGCCAAACGACGGGTATCTGTTTAATGTCAGCGCGAAAACTCAATTCAATTTACTGTTTGTGATTGCAAATTTGACATAATTGTGTTTTGATTTATTTGAGTTTTGGAGGCATCTTTAAATAAGTCAAATAATCTGGCCACGATTGTCTCCGCATTGAACCCGCGGTCAGTTGGAATTTGTTCACTGTGTGTAAGTCGCATGCAAATATTGTTAATTAATTGCAATTATTTATGAATTGAATGTGTGTCAAGCGACGTGCGACATTTCCTAGTGCATTAATCTTGCTCAAAATCGATCCTGTCTAGGAGTTTCATGTCACTTATGGACGTAATTTGCATTTTATGGTGCGGCTAACTAAGTTGTCTGGCGAAGTGTCTTTCATTTATGTGCCTTAACTACTAAACAATGCCATAAATGGGTTAGGAATTAATTATCGTGTGAACTTCTAGACGCTGTCGTTATTAAATTCTTGTAAATAAAATTATTAAATAATATGTGGCTTATCATGTAGGAAATTTTATTATATTATAAAATTTTTCTTGTGCTATAAAATATACAGATGAATGTTTAAATCTTTTAAAGATTTTTAAAGTAAAATAAGTATTTAATAAGTTTATTCATATATTTATAAATAACGATAAACACCAATTTTTTGTAAAATAGATATTTTTGGAGTTTTGTTTTTTCTTTACAAATTTGCATATCAAACTTATTTCCATTTGGTTTCTTTTAAATATGTTATAAACTGTCTATCTTATTTATTTTAATCTTAATAAATTCTGAGCTAAACATTTGTGTGCCCTCGCCCATTTTTAGATATGTTAATTTTACGACATTATCACCATCACAAATTTGTTTAAATAATGTGACAAAAGCGGCAAACGCAAGACATTTGAATAATTTTATAAATACTTTCCATTGTTTTGATTAGTTTGGGAAACAATTATGCAAGGGCTAAATTGTGTTGTATTTTCTTGATGTGCTAATGCATTCTGCATTTTGACACATATCGTTCAACAGGTGCGCAATCAAAAATTGTAGTTTGGGGCACGATCCGTTGAAAAGCGATCGTGCCTTCCTGCATATCATAATCTTTGCTTAAATATTATTACTATGGAAAATGCCGCCGTAGGCAAAGGGGAGGGGAAGGGGAAGGGAAAGGGGGGTTTGTTGGTGGCGCATGTCTATGAGTTTCTTGTTTTTCCTTCGCTTTGCTAATTAACCAAAGTCATTTGCATAAATTACGCAGCTAACGGTAACTGGGTTTATGTCTTTTGTCTGGCTTAGTTCCCCCGAACAAAGTCCCGGGTCACCGTGAGCTTTGGGGGATATGGATATGGTATATGGTATATGAAATATGGGACCAGGGGGCATGTGTGGGCGTGGCCTCCGCCCCCTTGCAGCTGCAAAGCAATTAGCAAAAGACTGGACATGCCAGCAAATTGAGCTCTGCTGTTGAAGTTTTTCCTTTTTTGGGTCGCTGCAATTGTTATTGAAATGAGTTTTCGCATTTGAAGTTGAACTTGCAGGCGCTTTGTGCAGTGCGAAAAATAACTTTAAAGGCTAACTAATAAATATGAATTATTACCCAACATAAAAAAAAGACAAAATATACTCAAAAATACAATAAATATATGTATATACAATAAAATAATACAAATATATATATTTTCTTGGCATTTAGTTAAAATTTGCATTTAATTTACTTTTTATTTGATACTGAATCCATAATGTATCCATAATGGTTTTAAAACTAATTAGAAACAAATAATTTAATTTTCTAAGACTAAGAAATATTTTGATGGCCATTATTAATTTAACAATTTCATTAATGCTATTTAAATGCTTTTAAATTTTGTTTCATATTTAGAAATATATTCTAATTCATTTAAAATTGCAAATTGCATAAAAACTGAATAAAGTCCTTAAACTTTTATCGTATCTAATTGCTGATCTTTGTTATCCTTTTAAAATTAATCTCATATTATTTTTCTGGGTGTAGGAAAGAGAGGTGTTGGGACTTTGAAATGTCAAACTGTCGATGCTGAACATGTTGCATAGTTTTCGCTTTTCATCTCTGACTTTGTTAGGGAAGAAACGCAACAACAAAGGCCAACAACATTCCTTTAATTGGACTGAAAGTAGAGTGTAAACAAAAAAGCCGCGATCGAACGACCCATGGCCCCACAGCACCCCCCTCCCCACTCCCAGTTTGTTGATCTTGTTAAAAAATAAAAACATTCAAAAGGCAAGAGGGGGGAGAAACGTCAAAAGTAAACGAGATACAAACTCCGGGTAAATGTGTCATGATTTTGCATATTAAAGACAGCGACACAATATCAACAGATGAAATAAAACACCATGTGAAATACACTATCAAATGGCGGGGCTGGCACACACTATTAAACAGTTGACTGGCCGTGATTTTTCTACCCATCAGTGCTGTCTTGGCTGTCGTGGGAAAAACGAAGACGAACCAGTCGACCAGAACAATAAACAAAGCGAAGGAATGAATGAAATGTGTAACCCCGCCGTCCTACGGCAAATATTTGGCAATCTGTCAGATAAGATACTATATATTCGATAATCCTCCGACACGTTCGGTTATTGAACCCCAAGAGCAGCGTGAAAATTGTGGCAGCAGTGGGTGGTTTTTCCGCCTCGTTTTCCCCCCATTTTCACAGTATTCTCAAAGTGCGATCGTACATCTACTGCAGTTTTCCCGAGATCTAAGGCTTTTTGCAGCCCATCTCGCCTGTCCAGATAATGTTAATAAAAGCAGCGCTGAAAAGCGTTTGCAACAGCAACAAATTGGAAAAATCGATTTTTTCTCGAGCCGCCATAAAAGAAAAAAATGCAAAGTTACCAAACAATTTCTCGTTGTTGGGGATCTCCTCGGCAGGCGGCGTTAAGCTCTTAGTTTATCTCTTTATAAGAACTTGAGGAGTGGCCCCGATTACACAAAACATAAATAAAAACGCATGCTAAAGTGGCAGCTGTTTGGAATTGCACACAAAAAATGTTTAGAAAAAGTGAGAGAGCGGCGGAGGCATTTAATTAACATTTAAATGGCTGGCCGTCGGAGGAGTTGTTAAGTTAAATTACAGCGCTGCCCAAATAAAACCAAAAGATGATCAATTTACACACCATTGAACACGAGTAAACAGATTCGAGAACCCGAAGAAAATCCGAAAATAACGAAAAAAGTTCCATAATGATTGCGTTAATTAAGTAATTTGTGCAGTTTTAGTCACGCGTCACGACATGATTAATTTTGAAATGCAAAAACTTGTATTTATAAAACGGAATTGTGCTATTCTCCCCATTTTTTTTTGTCAGATTCTTCCTCGACAACTATTTTCCCGACAACCAAAACATGTCACATGGAAATGAGACATAAGCAATGTTTGTGGGGAGCTTGTAGAGTCAGAAAATAATATGAATTCGATAAAAAGGAATTTAAAATATGATTATTAAATATTATTTATTTTTTTATTATTTATTACAACAAATTAAACATTTTGTTAACTGTTTATTTATTTATTTACACGTGATAACTATTCGTTATATTTTATTGATTGCAAACAAATTAAACATTAAAAAAGTAAATTAAATATTACAATAAATTAAGGTATTGATTTAAATTAGTGAGGAATTGCTTTTTTATGCGCTTATGAATTTATTTTAACATACACTAGTTAGTTTTGTTTTTATTTATTTATTAAATAATAAAGCTGTTGACTTACCATTTGAAAAAAAAAAGATTTTAATTTGTTTATTTGTTTTCTAATCTTCTATATTTTTCTGTTGAGCACTGAATCACAGTTTTCGAGGACTTAGATTAGATTACCTCATATCTGGACCTCACCGTACCCCACAGCTTCCTAAATGCTGTGAGATACATATGTGCCTGTACGCATCTCTGGTGATTCATTGGCCATAGCTCATGTCTGGGTCAGCTCACAGTTGCAGATACAGATATAAATATAGTTTCAGATACGGATACTCCCACCGAATCCCCGTGTCTTGTCAGGGTGACAGAAATAAAGTTGACACTTTTCCGCGCCTCTAGCAGTGTTTAGCCCCTGATTTATGTGCTGGGAAAACAAATCAATAACATTTAACACACACTAATTTCAAGACCCACAGCATACAGACAGATACAAATTTATGGCAGCCTTTGCATAAATTCCAGCTAAACTGCAACCACGACCCGAAAGTTGATTTATATATAATTCTTAAGGCATTGCCCCAGCTATTAATTAGAGATATATCAAAATATAGCCGCCGATCGGTTGTGGGCTGGCTCTATATACATACATATATATCTCGGAATACATCTCCACCTTTTCGGGTTCAGACAAACGCCGCGCGATTTGATTTATCTCCGGACTGACCGTTTTTGGCAATCCAGCAAGGTCAAGGCGAGTTGTCAACTCGGCTTAGATTTCAACGGAATCAAGTTGTTTTTCCCTCTGGCTGGATTGCTTCAACTCTTTGGCTAATTTTTTTATTTCGATTTTTTTTTGGTTCATTTTTCTGTCTGCAGTCTCGATTAAGTTTTGTGGCGGCGCCCGAAAAACCTTTTTACCACTTTTTGCGATTTTGCATTTCTCGGAACTTTTGCAGAGTTATGACAACTGGTTGGGGGCTGGGTCTGACATTTGGCAGTCATTTGAGTGGCAGTCGAGCCCAAGGGGTTCCAGGGTTTCACTTACTAAGCGGCTTAAAACCACACCTGATTGATACTGCCCCTGCTCTTTTCGATTTTGATTTCCATGAGTTGCATCCGAGAAAAGGGCCAGACTGGCCACATTTCCTTAACCAACTTGCTTACAATTTCTCAATTCTCAATCTTTGGCTGGGGTTTTTTAATTAGCGCAGCAAATGTTAATGACGACTCGGGTCCGCTGTCAGTCGAACCTATCAAAAGATCTTTGGAGTTTGTCAATTGCAATTGTACACTGCGGGAAAAGAAATATTAAGTAGAAATTTTCTTATGTAAAAATATATTCGGAAATTAATTTGTTAAAAATAGAACTGTGCGTTACGCAGGCCACAGAATTTGTATTTATTTGGCCTATTATTTAATGAGCTTTTTAAAATAATATTTTAAAATATTTTCATATTTAAAACTAATTTTTATAAATAAGTTTCTAAAATTTCTTTTATAGGCGACTAATTTGTTTACTGTCGGTCTTGAATTTAAAACATGTCTATATTAAAATTGTATTTAAATCAACAAGCTTGCTCTGGACTATTGAAAAATAGTAAGTTTGCAGTGCATAATTTTTCGAAATTAAAAAACAAGAACGGACATATGTTAGATTCACTTTAATGAGCTGGGCGTTTGGAACCATAAATTCAAGTGGAAGCAATGAATATTAATAAGCTCACTGAGCAATTGCAATGAATGGTTTTTTTATGGGTTAGGGTGGTGCGAGTGTAGAGCAGGGTGGTGCGTTCCTGACAAATGAGATGCCACTGCTCCACAGTCCCGCAGTGCGCGATATTTTGAAAAATGCCACTGAACAAAGCCAAAATTGATGCACATTTTTCGCTTCCGGCTTCGGTTCACTCCACTTTGCTTCACGTTTTGGCATCTCCTGCCGGTTAACTGTTAACGCGTTTACTTTTCTTGTTGTTTAACGTGTGATTTATCAGCAACCGAAAAAAAACAAAAAAAAAAACAGAATAATAATCACAGTCACCGTCATCATCGTCGGATGTGTTGAACAAATTGCCTTTGTCTCTGGGCTACAAAAATTCGAACCGTACTTGGAAGTGTTGACCACTCGACCATGAAAACCGTTGGCCCCATCAAGAACTGGGTTCGAAAAAGTACCCACATTACTTCCTTAAAACCATTCATTATGTCTCTAAAGTTTTGGAAATAAGAAAACAATGGAATTTTTAAGATTCCTTTATTTGGTCTACTTGTTTGTAAAGAATGTTCCTTATTAAATATTTAGCTGTTTAAAAATGTATTATTATGGTTAAATGTAGTTAATATATGGAATTAGAAAAAAAAAAAATGTATATTAAACATAACACTCAAAAAAAACTGAAAGCTTAGTCTTACTAAGTGTGTCTTGAAATTAAACTACAGACAGTATTAAAGTATAAGTATTAATGCAATACTAAATAATGCAATCCCTCTTTTATTTTCTATACCGAAGAGTCTAAAACTGTAGTCAATGGCCATTTTTTTTGTTTTTAACTTTCATGGTATTAATTTAATACATATCTTATTGAGTACTTTTTCATACCCAATAGTTTAAAATTTACGTAACAGTAGTTTTGTTTCTATGAACTATAAATCAAGATGAATCCTAATTTCAACCGCAAAGTGTACCTCAGTTTCGTGCTGATCCTGTAACGTTGTCTAGACTCTAGTTAATACATTTATGCTACCTTTCAATTACCCGATGATGGACAGACAGGTCGGCGCTCCGTCAGACAAAGGAATCGGTAATGAGGAGCGGTGGATCCGTCTTGTTGCTTACATTAAGTGAGGCGTGCAAAATGCCTAGGAATTTGAATGAGAACGAAAGTGAATGTAATTGAAGGGAGGTTGGGGTTTTTGCAATGAAGAAACAAGTTCAGCACTTAATAAAGTCAGCGTTCTTTTCTTTATTTTATTTTACTTACAGTTCCATTTAGCGAATTGAGATAGTGGTACGCCATCAACGAAATACCAGATATGATTTACTCCAGCCTTTTCCTGCTGCTCTGCTGCACAATCCTGCTGCTGGGAACGGCGGTGTCAGGTGCACAGAATGGTAGTTTTAACAGCACTAGTCCTCACCACAACCGAACTCATCGAGGACATGGCCATGGCCATCGAACGCGTCATCAGGGAAATTACCTAGCCACGCAGCAGAGGCAGCAGCGCAGATTACAGTCGTTGAGCCAAGCCAAATCGGATGTGGAACTACTGCCCGGGGTGACCATGCAGGAGGTCACTAGATTACGACGGGTTCAACCACTCAATCCCTATAATAAAGTGCAGACACGACACCTCCACCAATCACGATCGCTCTCCGAATGGGATTATAATACATATAATATCCTGACCAACACGTTTGGTCCGCCTCCGCCGCCGATGCCTTCGTCACCACGCGCCGGAAAGGGCGAGGATAACACCCAGGATGTGGAGTTCATCGGGGTGCGGGAGCGGGGCAGGGGCTACTCCTTTGTGCCCTCAGTTAGCACCAGTGCCCCACCGCCGAATCTGAACAGGAGATCCGCCAGTCCTGGTTTTGGCAGCAGCCTGGGCACCATCCCACCACTTGTTCCGTCCAGAAGGGGCTATAGCTACACCACCACAACATCTCCTCCCCTAACCACCATCACCACCGAAAATCCCTTCGAGACGAACACCATTGGTCGGGGCTATCCCAATGATCCCAAGGAAATGGAAAGGTGAGTGGAATACTATTAAATTAAAAGAGTTTTAAAGAATGGAGTTGGGGATGAGTTGGCTATATAATATTTTATATATTTTAGTTCCTGAATACAATTATATTTTAATATTACCATATTTAAATTAAGGTGTAAAATATTAGATTTAAAATAGTTCCTATTTGATTTAAATTCATTTTATTTAAGTTAAATGTGGTTTTAATTTTTAATAACATTTCACATATTAAAAGCATTTCCAAAAATAATCAAATTAATAATTTCATTTTTAAAATAACTTTTTTGTTTTTGGCTATATGGAATATGATAATAATACTTGTTTATTTAAATGACCTATTAATTTCAAAGATAAATAACGAAACTTACTTAAATAATAAACCGTTTAGAGATATTCAAAATCGTATCTTAATCAACCAATTAAACGGCACCTAAGCCCATGGATATTAACCTTGCAATCTTCGGTTCATTGAGCCACGGCGAAGAGTAAAGCTTTTGGGTCCACACCCCTGGGATAGATGAAGATGGAGATCTGTTGGGCGGGGCGTGTCCGATTGCATTTATCAGAGTCTCAGCCCGTCGGTTCAAGGTTGATGCAGGCATAAATTGACCGAAATGCCGGCCGAGATTTACCTTTGGCCCAAGATCTGCGGCTTATCGCGTCGCCCATAAATTATTTAAATATTATGACACGCCGCGCTTTCAATGTCAGCAGCTGCGCTTCGCGGGGCTAATTCGAGCCCAGCAGAGACCAGTCCGGACCAAATGCCAGCCAACTGGCTGGAAATTAGCCCCAAGGCCAAGTGGCCGTGATTTTTCCAACCAGCTGAAGCACTTCAATTGTCGTGTGTCAATTGCAGCGAATCAATGAGCGTGCACTTGTGTTCGAAACAATTGCAATTGCAGCTCCTTAAGTGTAACATGCCGATCTTCAGTTAGATATGGCTTGTCTTCGCCTTCTTTTTTTTTATTTTTTTTATTTTTCTGTTTCCACCGATCTGGCCAAGATCGCATCGCGATGGCATTGACTCCAAAAGGCAGTCTGTCGCCTCCAATGGTCGTGGTCTTTAAGGTAATGAACTTTAACTAGTTTTCAATTGCCAGTGCCCGATGTGTGTTTCTAATTGGAATTAATGCCAGTCTACTTAAGGGCACGAAGGAATGCCACTGCAATCCTACGCCTTTGCATCTGCCCCGGGAACACGCCGCGTATGCGCAATCTGAGAGCTTAGTGCTGCAGTTGCAGATTATGACACTTTTTGATTTATGCGGTAACTGCCAAAATCACGCCACAAGGCAAACACACAGCCAGCATCATCAGTCACAGCACAGTGGCATAAAAATGTTGCAGCAAACACTTTAAGACACTTCAAATAAATTATATTGTCAATCTGACAGGTTCATTATTAATTTGTTAATAATGTAAATAGATATGTAAGCCAAAGAAACGTTCATTGGTTTTTAAGGAAATATACAGAATGGATATTAAAAACATTTATTTTTAATGATTTAATTTCAAAAGAGATAAAATGACACACAAATTACTATAAATATTTTAAGGTGCATAAATTTTAATGCAAATATTTATTGATATTTTATATGCTCTTAAATTTAGTCTTTTACTTTAATATGTATAAATTTTTAATAGAAAGATTATATATAGTATTTTAAATATAATAAAATATAAATCACAGTGTACAAAATGTACAAATCTTCTATCTTCTGGCTTCATTTTCCACTGTTATTGCCTCAATACGTAGGCGCTGCTGCCTTGCCCATTTGTTTTTCTATTTATTTAAGCACTGCACGTGCGATGCCAAGAAACTGGCAATTTCAACTGCAAGTGGCAAGTGGCAAGTTGCAACAGAGCATATGGAAATGACTTCTCGAATGGATTGGCTTCGCTTGGAGATATTCACACGCCGCCATCAGCACATAAATCCCCCTCTTGCCAACGATTGAACCTGGTTAATGGCCAGTGCAACGTTTCAATTGCGGTTACAGACTCCGTGTTAATCAGCGTCATACGCGGCGATTTGCGGATAAAAGTGAACTTAAGTCGTTTTCCGCTCCTTTGGCTATGATATCACTGGAAAAAATGCACATCAACTGCATTTTAAATTGATTTAATCCTTTAAATATATTGGCTTGCATGGAACAAAACTCTAGAAACATTTTTCACAGATATTCATTTTATTTCATAAATATTTTCTTTTACTGAATCAGTTTTAAATCGAAATAAATAGTGCTCCAAGATTTTTTTCTCTACACAGCACCACCAGAGGCGAAGGAAATTAAGTTTTTAATTAGCAACAGCGTGTTGTAACTCTATATGCAAAAGCCAAAACATTTGAACCCAAAACTGAAACCGAAAATTGGTTGTATGCTTTAGTGTTTTGGCTTCTGTTTGATAAATTCAATTGATGTCTGCACTGTGCATGTTTTGGCCAATTTGTTGTTGCTGCCGTGGCAGTTGCAGTTGCATGTGCCCGACAGTTGATTGATGTCTGTTTTTTGTTTTTTGTTTTTACTGCCACTGCTGCTGCTGCTGCTGGTGGGGCAGATCGTATTGATTGACTTTTGATTTGCCTCCGCAGTTGCGCCATCACCGATCGGGAGTGATCTGAAACGCGAGCCAATGAATTAATTATAGATTCCAGACTTCATATACGCTGAGGTGTTGATTCAGGGAGGGTGCATGTAATTTGGTGGGCGTGTCCCGCTTAAATGCCACTTGCAACTCGATTGGTACGGCAAGATACTTGTACAGATATCTCTTTTCTAGCCTAGCATAAGAATCGAAAACAAAGCAGGGCCTTGACTTCAATCAGCCGCAGCAATAAAAGCCAAAAGCAACAATTGGCAAATGCACAATCAAATGAGACAAGAGCCAGCGCGGAGTTATGTGCACTCCGAACAGCACTGTGACCCCAGACAGAGCCACAGACTGCACTTAGAAAATATTTGATAACTAAAAGAGGCAAAATAATGTTAATTTTTATATGTACAAAATTTGGGGAAAATACATGTCAACTTAAAACTTAAAATAATAAACAGGCACTACATAAAAAATGTTACCGAAGGAAATGCTGAGCTCAAAATTATAAATATATTAAAAACTTATTAATATTCATTAGGAGAACATTTTGTTAGAAATACATAAGACATACATTTTTAAAAGTAACTTCCTTTAAATTAATGGCTTTCATTTTATTCACATCTACAAAAATATTTAAATATTCAAATTCGTTTTTGTAAATGTATTATGTTTAAATTTAATATTAATATTCACACTAAAACTTGTAATAGTCCTTGTTATCCTAAAGAAATATTATATATATTCTTGACAAAATCAAATAAAAGTGGTGAAAAATGATTTATTTTAATTTGCAAAAAGGGATGCCGTGTTTAGGAGCCATAAAATCGATTTAACAATATGTATTTTTTGAGTGTGCGTCTTAGACGGCGGCCCAATCGCAGCTGGATGCGAGTCAGGGCTCGAGTCGAGTCCGCCGCCTGCAAATTGCTTGTCAACAATCGACTTTGGCTCCGAAACCCAAACTCCAGGCCAGCGATAATTATGGACACAAAGGGGAAACGGGGCCGGGTGACGAATGATTTGATATGCTGCGCTTGGAAAAACTGCACTTAGAATGCGGCTGGGCCTGTGAAAATTCGTTAACATTTTGCACCGTGAAGCATTGTGCTCAATGGCTACGCCTACGCGTGCCAAGCAAAAAAAAAAAAAAAATAAGTAATCTTGAAGACTCGAAGACTTTAAGTTTCAGCTCTGGAGCTAGTGCTGGTACTGGAGCTGGAGCTGGAGCCATAAGCTCTGGGCTTATCTGAAGTCCAAGTCATGCCATCAGGCCAGGAAACCTTGGCCCAGGCAGAAGCTCGTTTAATGAGTTTTTCTTGGGATTCATAAGGAGGCAAACTCGGTTAACTCCTACTACTTGGGGCAAAAAAAAAGACATGTACACGTGCTCATCAAAAATCAGCGGAGTACACGACGTGATACGACATCAATTGAACAAATTGCTTGACAAATGCAAATCGTTGATTTGCCATCTCAATGTTCGTTTTAATTAAGATGGATTTCTCATTCAAGCGGCTGCAAACTTTATTGAACCCTTATGGAAACCACGTTTTCGAGAGGTTTATGGCAGCCTGCACAATTTGGTGACCCCGATTCCGGCATTAGTCATGGTCAGAGTCACTGTAAATGGTTCAGTCTGGACACCTATAAAGGTGTCTCCGGAATTGTCTCAGTTTTTTTGGGTCAAAGGTCTGACAAACATATTTGTTACACTTTCCCTCAAGTGTGACATGTGTGGTATTTGTTGGAGTATCACTTTACCAGTTGAGTTATTTACTCACGATATTGAAACCTATTCAAATAAACATAAAATAATTGATGATTGAGTCACGCTAGAGTTGAACGGAAAATCAGCCTTTGGGCTTAGGAATTATTTTTAGGTTTTAAAATCACTTGGGAACTAAATAAAAAACTTTTATTACAATATATTACATGCAAAAGCACACAAACCAATTTAATTATCAGACAAAACTATTTCAAAATACATAATAAAATAACAACTGTTGTAAAATGTACAAAAAAAAAACAATGGGCCATATAAAATACCAAATAACGATCTCTAGTTTTTTTATCTGAAAGCAAACTGTTCAGAAATATCTATCACACCTCAGGCTTAGCCATAAACCATAATGAAAATTTATTAAATGAATATGCAAATCACACTTTATGGTCTAAATTTACGCCTATTGTCTGCTGCTCTGTCCACGCCATGCAATTAGTGAGTTTTTCATATAAACATGAGTAAGTCACTTGCAACATGGATTGGACAGTAGACAGTATACGGTGTACAGTGGACACTGGACAGATGGACAGCTCCGTCACAATGGAACTGCATGGGCTCAGCGGTAATTTGCAAATCACGCAGCTTCGCATCTCAAGTTGGAAATTGGGTTAATGCAATGCTGGGGGGGATTGCGACTGGAGACCGAAAGCAGTTCCCTGGTAACACACAGATTACATGGAAACCCGTTCGAGGAGTGGCTCGGGATGGGGGGTCATGGTGATGGCGATGGCGATGGCGATGGTGACGTTGTCTTTGCAGTGCTTTTGTCTTGCAGCCAGTACAAAATACAAAATACAAAAGACAACAAAACTGCGAGCGCCACACACGAGCACGAAACCAAAAGTCAGGACAGCACATGACGCACAAAATTCCAGCCAGACATGATACACTTTACCAAAATTCCAACGAAAAATAATTTCTTAAAATTATATGACTCAACAAAATCTAATTTTTTAATTTATTGTTTCTGAGGCATGTTTCTAATCTTCTATGAGTTTAATGCTGCAAGATAAAATTCCCGGAATATTTGTTTTGCTAATTGTTCTTATGATGTCAACTCTTCTGATTGACTCATCAATCATCATCATATCAAAGCTCATTTAATTGAAATCACAATGCAAATATCCCAAGCTCAAAAATTCAATCTTTCTTAATGTATAAAGAGTTTGCTGTGACAAGAAAATATTTTTTTATATTTAAATTGGTTGGTTGTTGATTTTAGAAATTTAAGAAAAACAATGGAAATTGTATATTTTTGTTTATATTTCAAATTATTTCCAGAAGCTCATGAAAATGGTTTAAATGCATATTAATTGTTTCATTTAAATTGAATAGACTTTCTATAAGCTTAATGAATTTCTAAATATCTTAAAGTCTCTATATATATGCATTTAATGTATATCATTCAATATTTTAAGCTTAAAAAATTTAAGTGTACGTTCTTATAGACCTTAAATAAATTTAAAATTTAAAAAAAATATAAATATAAATATATTTAAAATTAAGAACATTAACCTATGCATTTATTATTACATTTTTGCTGAGTGTATCAGATAAGCATGCTAGTCTGCAAGGAAAGCAAACAAGACACGCCATTTGGCTTACTTAATTATGTTGCAATTGGATACCGAGCGGTGCAACATACAACCTGGGATTTGGGACTGGGCTTGGGATTGGGTTCGGAATCGTGGAGTATGTGGACTGGACTTGATGGGATCGGTTGGTGGCGCTGCACTTGCTCCACTGAAAGCGTGGGCTGGGAGATTCGTTGGAAAATATCTTCATCTGGGGCATTTTGGCAGCAGCTTCTTTTTGGTTTTCCAATGCAGAGGGCTTTCAAAATCGGTTACGGCCTTTTCACTCGTCGTTGCGCGATTTGGATCTCAATTTCAGCATTCACATTAGGAGTGTTACATACAATATATGTATGTATAACAAAGGTAGCCCCAGAATGGGGTATGTTAATTTGATGAAAACTTGTGTGCGTTTGCCGTTTGGCTGCGCTTTTGTTGGCCAGTTCATCGGAAAGACCAAAAGCCGACGAAGAGGTGGAAATACTTACAGCAAAACAACGTAAAAATGGAAATCGTGCACGCCTCTTGCATTTCTCTGGCGTTTTCTTCGGGTCTTTGGTTTTTTGCTTTTTGGTTTTTTGGGTTCGGAGAAGGGCAGAGGCAGCAGCAGCAGCAACAGCAGCAGCAGCAGCATCCGCAGCACAGCTCACGTTGCCACTAATCGGATTTTCGGCCACGGCTCGACACGGCCGTTGTTTAAACAAGTTTGGGGCATTAATCATGATTTACACACCGACACACACTCTCAATCACATTCACACTTTGGCAGCAGAGGCTGCTGCAGGGCCCCCACAAGAAAAGGGCCCCGAATTAGTGGGGGATTTCGAATGCACAAAGGAGGGGAACAAAAAAATACAAATGGGGAGGAACCCATTGACAGGCATCGAGATCGCTTATCGCGCGATTATGTTGTAGGGAAAAACTGAAGGGGCTTGGGCGGCCACTGAACCCCACTTCCTCGGGGGCCTCAACCATCCTCTCCTATACCATATAATCAGCTCAGATTACCACAAAATAGTGCTCCATCTTCATCGCAGCGCGAAATCCCCATTTTCATCTCCAATGCAACTGCAATGTACAATGTACAATGTACGCCGTACGCCGTCTGACACTTGCGGCAATTTTCTTTTCACTTTTCGCAACAAATTCTTTCTGCGTCTTTTATTGCATAATCTGGCCAAGAGAGCAAGACAAATTTACAGCCATATTAGAACTGGCTGGCTGCGGTTAGCCGTGACTGGCGATTTCTGCCACGAATTCATAGGGTGCAATTCAAATGCCTATTGGCTTTAACAACAAGTTTGCCGACGAAGAGATCTTGTAATCTATTGGATATAACACAAGAAATAATATTTAAAATTTTTTAATCTTAAAAGGCAAATAACAAACAATTTATATATTATTATTATTATTTTTATATAGTTCTTATCTTTCAAATTGTATGAATGAATTTTTAAATATTTTTTTTTTTTGAAAGGATAACATTAAAATTGTTTTAGCGAATAGGTGAATAATAAAATGTAATGGCGATTATTCGCAAGCCATGCCTATGACTGAAAATATTTGAATGCAGCATCTGCAGACACTAAACCTTAAAATACGGAAAGCAAAGAAGTTTCGTTGGCGTAAGCCAACACATGGTAGCCAACAAATGATGGCCATATATTATCCCGATCTAGAAAAGTCCAATCTGATTTGTTGCTGACAAGTACTTCAAAGCAATGAAGAAATTCCAGCAGTGTTTGCCCATTTTTGGATGAGGAAGTAGCGGCCGTGATGGGCCCGCTTCCCATGGGGAATTGTCTGGCTGAGAATGGCAGGGAATCCCCTCCTGCGGCCTGGGTATTTGTCCAGTCGCATATTGGATTTCCACTTCAGCCGCCGCTGAGTGCTGTAATAATTCTCTGTGCAAAAAACTAGAAAAGAACAAAACCGAAAGCGGTAGAGCTGCTGCATTGGCTGCATTTTCTGCTGGCTGCTGGCTGCTGACTTTAGTTGCACTTGCCAGCCGTGGACATGACTGAAATATTATTAGAAACGGCGAGGCAGTGCGTCGTCGACGACTTTGTGGCATCTTCCTTTCCTGGGAGCCGTGGTCACATGGGCGTTGCATTTTACGCTAAGTAAGAATCCAAATAAAGCTGGGCCAGCTGGACCAGGAAGCACGTCTAAAAATGTTCGCCTCCCCTGGCAGCTGCTTCTCCTGTAGCTTCTTTCTTCATGGCTGTCGTTGTCGTGGTTGTTCCTCTGTTCCTGTTCTTTTCTGTTCAGTTCCTCTTGTCGTTGTTGTCGTCGTGGTCGTGTTACAAGTTACACGAAAAAAAACTTTTTTAAATAAGAGTTACTGAAAGGTTTTGTATTTTTAGTATATCTCTTTTTTCAACTTATATTTCTTTAACTACAAATAAATTTGAATAGTTTTTTGTTCAGTTTAACAAAATGCAGAGAGAGTCAGTAGTAAAATAAAGTTTAGCTTTGTATTTTTTTAATAACTTTTTTAAAGATTTTAAGTCAAAAACCATTTTCCATATTTTTGTATAACAAAAATGATTTATTTCATGAATCGTCTGACTAAAAAGAAAGTTTGGTGAAATTTAAAGGTGAAGTTTTATAATATAATTGTTTTCTACATTTTCAAATTATTTTCTTGAGCAAGCATAAAATTGAAAAGTTTTCTTCCAGTTTGAAAAAATGCAGAATGGAGCAGTGGGTGAGTGCATCCAACTCGCCTAATGATGCAGTGCAGCTCGTTCTGTTCTGGAAATGTGCATTCGCTGGCCGGGCCAATTTAAATTCTAATTCCATGTAGCAAATCAGATTAGCTGCCCAGTTGGCGGACCACAAATGGCCCAAACAGTTGGCCAAAGCAGCCCGCACTTGAGCCGCCTTTTCGGCCAAGTTGGGGGCCAGCCTTTTGGCTTTGGCTTTGGTCTTGGCCCGGCCCAAAAAAACATTTTCACTCCTCCTTTTGCAGACGCGGCCGTAAAAATTCATTTTACGACTGTGGCAACAATATTTTTATGTTTTTATAAATTTATTTCACATTTTCATTTGGAAACTAGATACACAGAGGCAGAGACTTGCACTTTTCTCCGGCATATTTACCATAAGCTGTTTACTGCCGTTAAGTGTCGCCAAGTTTTTGTGGCTTAGGTTTTTTACTATTCGCCTTAACTGTTTTTTAAATGCATTCACGTTGCAGTTGTTAAGATTGACAAAATGCAAACTGGTTTCCGAAATGGCCCAATCTCGAAAGAGCCCAATAAAAATGATTTAAATCGGGTTTAACTTTATTCAAAGACTCTTTATAATGCCGGGCCATCTAACTGGGGTTTCATTTTGGCTAAAACCCATTTTATCTGCCTAATTTGTTCAGTCATAAAAGAGTTGTACACAAAGGAAACTTCCAGTTTACAATTTTAATTTCCATCACAAAAACTTAATAAAGTTCCCAAGGTTTTGCTTATTTCGAACACAATGAGAAGTGCGAAAGTTGCATTTTAATTAAAAAGTAAACTTTAGTGAAGGGAATTAATATTTATCAATTTACAGGGCCTAAGTCAAGGATAAACGTTTAAATTCATTTTATTAAAAAAAGAAACGAAGGGTCTGGCGTATAAAATATCAAGGAAGTGTTTTCTTTTCGTTAACTATATAATCCTCTGCCATTTAGTTTTGTGGAGACATGGAAAATGACTCATCTTCATGAGGGCACAGTGCCGAGATTTTTATGAATCCCGAGCACTATCCATTTATTAGCCGAGGGCCCATCTACACACTCCATTAAGCCCACACACCCGCTCGGGGTCACCTCTTGGCCTGCAGCCATCGATGGCTCATTAATTTCTGCTTGGCGCTCAATGAAAATAAATCGTAAATCAATAAAGCGCATAAGAAACTTTGGCCCGTGTTTCGGATCCCCACCTCCCGTCATTTTTCTCCGTCTTTCTTTAAGTGCATCTTTTGGGTATCCTCCTGAACTGACCAATATATATCGCTGGTTGTGTTTCTTGTAAAATTTAACAGTTTTCATTTTTTTTGATTAATTGGCCCGCTTGCATTTTATTTCTGGTGGCTGCTGCTCTTCGTCTGTCTCCGAAAAAAGCAATTTTGATTGATGTTTTTATAATTTTATAGGCCTGTCGGAGGCGAAACCCTTGGACTTAACTGAGATTTTACTTCTTCTGAAGCCGAAAGAGAACGCTAAGGTCTAGCCACAGGTGTTCGGGCTTTCAGCAATTAAAAATTCAAATTTAATTTTAGCCTAAACGTTTCTAAACAAAGCAATGAAGCCATTCACAAACACACGCGCATGTGATTACACTTTGTCTGGCGCTGTCTGGCGCAGCGGGATATATACAAAGCGTCGGTGGGTGAGGGGGCGTGGCGGATCGGCAGGAGTCAGGGGTGCATCGTCTGCATGTGCACACAGAAAAAAGTGGTGCATTTCATGTAGTAAAATGTGAGGTTTTTATTAAAAGGGTTTTTTACATAGTTTTTTAGATTTAAGCAATTAAAGATATCAATTAAACAAAAATTAATGACTTTTTTTAAGACTTGTCATGATATGTAGTATACTATACGAATTTAATCTTAATTTCTATACTTCTGAGAGCTTGTCGAGTAATTTTGAAAATAGGTCTGAACTAAGTTTGAAATTAATTATTAAATAAAAATATTATTTTTCAGAAAAGGCTTTTATTAATAAAAATTCTTCAAACGTTCTTAATCAGTTAAAAAATAAGTTAAAAAGTAATTAAAATACAGTATTGGAATTTTCATAACTAATTTAGGGTTTTATAAAACCAATCAACAAAAATGGGATGCTATTGTGTTCTGTTAAAGTTAAGAATCGATCGGATTGTTTAATTTTCTGTTTGTTTTTTGTGTATTGAACCCGCTCGGAGATTTATGCAGCCAGCGGATTGGAGATGGAAATGGGAATGAGCATTTCATGTTGCACTTTGTTGGCACAGTTTCTTCTTTTCCAGCGAAGACTTCCGCATTTTGTTGGCCGTTCTTGTTATTGTATTTTCGATTGAGGCAGTATCTTTAGCTGATTCCGTTGCCGTTTGTTTGGCGCCCTTAACGCTGAGAATGCTGGCGCATAAATAACGTGAGAATTATGGTACAAGAGAAGCCAGTTACAGCTTACAGCAGACAGGAAAAGAACCAGCGCATAAATATGCATGCGCGGCAATAAAGAAATTGGTAAATGTCCCGGTCGCAGGACCATTGTGGCCAACTGTGTGCCACTTTCCGCTTTTAAATCGCGAATTTTGGCCAGCAAAAAAGCCAAGCGATCGCAGTAGTCAGTCGTCACTCAGTGGCCACGTCACGCGTTCGCAATTGTTTTTGGCCCGCATTGCCAATTACGACACCATCAGCAACCAGCAACAACAGCAGCAACAGCAACAGCAACTGCAGCAGCAACAGTAACTGCAGCAACAACTGCAACAGCAGCAACACCAAACACCAGCGTTTATTCGCAGCCTCTCAGGCCTGCCAATTTATGGATGCACCTCGCTTTTGGGCCAGTTTGCCTTTTTTTTTTGGCAACCAAAATCAAAAACTGCTTATTATCAGCGCTTTTTATGTTTGTCTGCTTGGGGCCAAAGGTCTTAAGAGCATTGGTACTTTGGATTTGGGTTGGGTTTGAGAAGCACTGGGGCATATACATATGTATGAGGCAAGGAACCAAGTGTAGTGGGTAGTTGGGTGTGTAGTAGCATTGAAAAGCCCAAAGTAGGTGTTGAAAAAGCTAGGTTTTAAGCATTAAAAATGTTTTTTTTTTTTTTAACTTTCAACACACTTTCAGTGTTCCTAAAAAATTGTAATAATACAGCTGATCTCCAACAAAATATTTGTTATTTCAAATAAATATTTAGCATATGAAAACTACATGTTTTGAATATTTCTATTTTTGCCAATCGTGAACTGGAGCAATTGGTTGCCAGGTTGCCTGGTTGCGTGGTTGCCAGTTTTTAGCCAGCTCCTCCAAATGCAAACAAATGACATGGCTGACATGGCTGCAAGTCATCGGTTGGGAGCATGTCGTGTTTGTCATCGCAGATACGAGACACTGCGTTCCAGTCCGCTGGCACTTTCCCGACACTTGTGTGACAATTGCCCAGATCCCACTCCCAAATACAACCTGTTGGCCGAGGCTCTGTCGTTATGACAGTAATTGGCCGCCGTCGTCTGGAAAAGTCAGTTTCACTTTTGCAGATGATGAGCTGCTGATTTGGGTCATCCAATCCAATTCAATTCAATCCATTCCAATATTTCACACCTCGCTCTGGTTTTCCTTGTACTCGTTTTCAGGCGGCACATTTGCATGCAACAGCGAACGGTGACGATGCCCGTGAAACGAACGGAGGTCTACTCCCGTCCCACCTGGAAGCACGTGGCCATGCCCTGCCAGCCGCCCACCTACAATGGCCAGATGTGCACCCGGGTGCAAGTGGTCCACGAGCAGGCCTACAGGGACGTCATCGACCACAAGACCGCCCAGCAGATGAGCTACGACTGCTGCACGGGCTGGAGCCGGGAAAACCCAAGGGCGGATGCGTGCATGAAACGTGAGTACTCAAAATATTCATTTCGCTTGATACTAAAATTTGGCCTTGACTTATAATTAATTATTATACCTAGTTTAATGACGCTGTCACTAGATAAAAGACAATTTTGGTAGAGCATTGCTAGTACGAGTTTTCAAGTTAAATATGCTTAAAATACAATAATATAGTATACATACTTAACTCATTTTTTGATTATAATGCCTTTATTTGAATTATTTTCGTATGAAAAAGTTATGTAAAAAATTGTATTCCTTTAAAGAAACCTGATATGTTTAGTAAAATAAGAGAGAAAAAGGTATATAATATATAAATGTTAATTAAATATTAATTTTGAATCAAATACCTTATAGCTAATTATAAATATTTTTATCCATTATTAATTTTTTCTTGAACAAAAGACACTAATTTTTCCTTAACAACAATATGTTTAAATATTTGATAATTAAAAGCTTCAAAGACTTTTTGGCATATATGTCAATATATATATTGTTTTGTTTTTCTAATCCCTAATCAAATTCTTACTTTGCTATATAGCTGTTTGCTCCACCCGATGCCAGAACGGCGGAAATTGTACGGCTCCAAGCACCTGTAGTTGTCCTTCGGGCTACACAGGACGTCACTGTGAGCAGGACGTGAACGAGTGTCAGACGGAAAAGCCCTGCGATCAGCAGTGCGTCAATACACAGGGCTCCTACTTCTGTCGCTGCCGCCAAGGATTCGTCCTGCAGGCGGATCAGCAGAGCTGCAAGAAGGTGTCCACGAATGCGGACGACGCCTTCGAGGCGCGGGATCTGGAGAACGACATTGACGACACGGATGCGGAGGTGGTGACGCGGCTGCAGAAGATCGAAAAGTCACTGGCCAACGAGCGGGTGCACACCAACGAGCTGCAAAAGTCGCTCCAGGCCACCTACAGTGTGGTAGACACACTTAAAAGTCGACTGAGCACGCTGGTAAGGATTATTATCGGTTTGAGTATTTACAAAAATAAACTTTATTACTTTCTTAACATTTATGTTGTTATGTTGTGTTATGTTATGTTTCAAAACTGGATTAGATCGAGGATTTCCTATGGTTCATATTATTTTGAATTAAAATTTTGATTTTACAAATCTTAAACAATACTGTATATTTTTCACGTTCCTATAATAACGTTTATCTTAAGCTGATTTATTTATTTTTAAAATTACATAAACTCAAATATTTAGAGATCGTATTTGCAGTTGGTATTAATTTATTTATTATTTACTTGCAGGAAAAGCAGGCTCAGGACGTCAGTCGACTTCAGACGAATCTCTACAGGACGGAGTCGCGGACCAACAAGCTTGAGGGGATGCTAAACCTGCTGATGAAGTGCCGGAACGGCCCCAATGCCAACTGCCCCTAAAACCAGAACTGCATTTCCCTATACGCTATTATTAAATGTTAGTTAACCTAATTGACCACTCTGTTCACGTGTAGCGGCT
The DNA here is from genome assembly GCF_018152505.1 of Drosophila elegans. Lineage (NCBI taxonomy): Eukaryota > Metazoa > Arthropoda > Insecta > Diptera > Drosophilidae > Drosophila > Drosophila elegans. The sequence continues at coordinate 5,329,603 of NW_024545578.1, forward strand.
CCTGCTTGTAAGCCATTCCCGAATGCGAGTCGAGTGCCTCTGTAGTCTCTAGGATCAGCCCTCGGATCAGGATCAGGCTGTTAGTACTTAAGCGAACGTGTCATAAATGTATCGAGATCTGAAGATCTGAAGTTTTAGCCGTAAGCGCACCACCGCACTATGCACCACCCTATTATATGTGGGTGGTGCACCGATAAGTTTCTGCATGTATCTGTATATAATTTTAATGTATATGAGAAATCACTGCACAAATAAATGCATTTTCTGATTTGAATCGGTAACTTTTGTTGCGCGTTTACTGGAAATTTAATAAAAATATAAACTTCCTGGTTTACATTTGCAAATTTTAGGTCGCCGAGGTTATTCAAGACAAACATAAAATCAACAATTGTGATGCATATTCAAAAGAAAGTGGGTGACGAACTTTAAGAGGATCATTTGGCCAATTGCTAATTTTAACATTTAAAGTCAACCGTCAATTGAAACGGTTTCAAAAATATGTAACATATACCAATAATTCTTATTCCATTACTAATATTTCGACCATGACTGTAATTTTACATTAACGTGAAAGATTTATCGAAGTTTCGCACCATCTGGCGTACATACTACAGAGGCATATTAAGGATTAATACCATTATCAACTCTGGTCACACTCCTAAACAACAACCCACAAGCAAACAAAAATATTGCAGCACAATAGAATTATTATCAGTATTAATTGAAGGGGACACCACCAGCATAATTGAAACCATGTCAACTCTGCGACACCAATAACAATTGAACATTACGAATCTTCTGGAAAATCCCAGAAGTATGCAGTGACGTCACTGGCAAAACAAAAAGAAAACTGCGCAGAAAATAAACAAGGGAAATCTGTTTAGGCAAGGTCGATGGAAAAAGGGGCGGGGGTTTCAAAGAAACTGATCCCCCAGATTTCACTTTTACCACAATTATAAACTGATTACAAATCGAAGTGCAGCGAGTTCAAAGTATTCAGTTCACGATGACACGCGGCGATGAGAAACTGCCTCTCAAACAGGCGGAGATCTCCATACAAAGGTTTCTGGATACGGCGGTAAATCGTATACTCTATACTTCTATAAAGTTCTAGAGTTTAACTATGTAACCCCCCTTTAGATACCACACCATCTGAGCCTTTTGAAAAACCATCGCAGCAATATTGAAAAGAGTCTGGCCCTTGGCGACTGGCAAAAAATCAAAAAAGAGGAACTCAATGCCATGCGGGTTATCAAACAGATCAAGAATCTGCTCCTGGAAATGGATGCACTGCGCGAAAAAGTGCGGGAGGAGGATCTGGAACGCTTCGATGACCTCATGCGTCCTGGCAAAGATGAAGCCTTTGCTGGCATGAAGGAATTTGCAGGTTAGTTAGGGTGTCGCCCCCAAAATACACAGGTGTTTCTCAAAATTTTCGCTTTTGCAGAACTCCAACTGAAGTCACCTACCTCCACTTTAAATTCCCAGTACGACGAGGACCAGGATGTGCCAGCGCAGGAGGTGGAGATGAGCAGTTTACCTGCCCACCGACACATGCCACAGCTGCAGCTCAATTTCCAGCCCGAGGAGCACCAGTTGGCCCAGCGACAGGCCTGTCTGGATCAGATGGAAAACCTGCAAAGGGAGATCTACGATCTGCACGGCATGTTCCATGGCATGCGGCAGCTGACTGCCGAGCAATCGGTGGCAGTGGAGAAGATCGCAGACAATGCAGAGGAAGCTCTGGAAAATGTTCAGCAAGGCGAATTGAATCTTCGCCGAGCGCTCACCTACAAGAAGGCCATGTACCCTGTTATGGGAGCTCTCCTCGGAACCTGTGTGGGTGGACCCATTGGCCTGGTAGCGGGCATGAAAGCTGGAGGATTGGCTGCCGTGGGCTGTGGCATCCTGGGCTTCACCGGTGGCTCTGTGCTCAAGGCCAATCCCAATGTAATGCACGGCAATATCGAGGAGGAGCAGGCGGAGCCGGATAGCGAGTCGACCGAACGACTGGAGCTCAAAGAGAAGCCGGAATGACCTGCCGGAGAAGGCGGCCCTCGATCCGCATCCACGGCTCTGGCCACTACGCACATCTGGTCGGCGAATACGCGACGTTTGGAGGCAGCCACCAGCGGTGTGATCTGCAGTGTGCGCAGCTATTGTTCCGTTCAGTAGAGAGATTTTACACCGATTTTAGTTCAATATCCCCCATTTTGTGATTATCCATGTGCAAGGGCAACATTTCCATTATGTTTCTAGTTTAAGCGTTGGATATTTTGATGTTCACATGACACCACAACTGTGTGTAGATTTTAAGGCTTTAATATGCAATAATAACTCGTAGCTTTAACAACTACATGAATGGCTGATTGCTTCGCTTTGAAATGGAAAGTATTTTGGTTAGTTAAAACTTGTGAAGTCTTTAATTTGAATATATAAACTCTTAGCTATAACATTTTTGTAGAAAAGGCCTACAAAATCACCTAAACTAAGCGAGGACTTAAAAGCTATGTTAAGATACCAGTTGGGCAATCCTGTCACCCGGTTTTAAAGAGGTACATTAACTGTGGTCCAGGCCTGTTTGAAGTTCTTCTTCTGGGAGTGCTGCTTCTTCCTTAGGCGCTTGGCGGTCTTCTTCTTCTTGAACCACGCAGGATAATTGCCGTACTGATCCTTGAGAGTCTTGCTGTTGAAAACGTGCTCCACGCCTGTGTTTTCGTTGGTAACCTTGACCTTTTCACCCTTCTCCAGACTCTCCTGGTGCTCGTAAATCAGTTCCTGCTCCTCCTTGGATTTGGCCTCCTGAAAAATGATTTAAAATAGGGGTTTTAGTAAGGATCTAGATTGAACAGTAAGGGGGATTATTGGTAAAGTAAGTTATACAGCTCAAACCATACATATATACACAGGTAGGAAGAAAATAAGTACCCAGGTGTAGCACTAAATACAGGTACACAGATACCATCTAAAACTTTACAAAACTCACCCTCTTGAGCTCCTTGGAGGTCTTAATTTCGACCACATCGCTGATATCCTTCATGATCTCATTTCCATCGGCATCCAGAAGTCCCAGAGTTTTCTTCAGGCGAATCAACTCCTTAGCTTCATAGCGCGCCTTCTTTATTTTATTCATTTCATCGCGGCGCTTTCGCGAACGATTATTTCGCCCCATTTTGTTTATATATACACGAAAAGTACGAAAATCTCAAGAAATTGCGTTCAATTTGCTAAAAACGTAAACACGTGCGTTCTAAAGGCGGTTGATTGAGAGTGCCCGTACGTCTAAATAATACCAGCTCTTGGAATTTGTTTTTAGTATTTTGTACCACGAACATTTTGGACTCTTATATACTGTTTTAGTATTTAGTTTTAAAAGCACTGCTCAAAATTACGTGATTTTTTAAATATTTAAAAAGTGCCTATATAAGTGAGTTTTGAATCATATAAATTTTAAACTATTTTTAAGTTAAATAAATTTTTTTTTTTTTTGCTGGCCTTGTTCCTAAAATTATAAGGTTTAGTTTAGCTAGTCAGCTAGTCAGCTTTACCAATATTTACTTGATTTTTATATTATTATTTTTTATTGCATTAGTGTTTTAATGTTTTGCCTTTTCATCAAATTATCGAATCTTAACGTTTACGATCTCTTAAAAAAAAGTAGTTTTAAAGAAAATCTAAAATTAATGCTTTTATGAGTTTTGTATCTTAAAAAATGTATTTTATTAAGAATTTAAACAAAGCTTTTGTGGTTTTCTTTATGTTTCCCCCCTCTACCCATTTTTATTTATCCCCCTCTTTATTTATTTACCCATGTACTCTCTCCCCATCTCACAGAATGCAATATGATTTTTGTATACAAACAAAATCAGCTGCTAAAGAGAGGAAATGAGAGGCTTGCAAATTACGAAAAAATATAAAATGAAGTGGTGGTTTCTTCAATAGGAATATGGAATACCCTTTGTTTACTTTTTGTAAATGCAACTACAAAACATTGTTAGTCAGAAATTTCGAGTAACAATTATGATTGGCAAAAGATACTTGTTTTAGATAACTTTTGATGATTTAAATGTCTCGAGATTTTGAAAGAACCGCTAAGAGTAAATTATTATTTATTTATTTTATCTATTTTATTGGATGAGTAAATAAAATTGGCTAAAGTTACATGTTGTAGAAGGTATATATTTGTCATTTAAGATTCCAGAGATTTTATAAGCACGTCATATGTTAACTGGTATTTATTTTTTTTTGTTTGCAGCACTACCTATGGCGTGGTCATCTGTGGGGTACTTTGGATAGGGTATCTAGAAAAACCTCTCTTGCACATGCGCAGCAGCGGAAACCTCGACGGAGAAGCAGAAACAGGGTAAGTGTGTCGGGCTCAGCTGTAGAGCCACCAATACAGCAGTGCCGCAACCAATACCATCTTGAAAACAGAGACACAGACACTGACAACCAGCTTTGTTGGCCAGTTTGTAAACCTTCTGCCATCATTCGCTCGTCAGTCGTCGTCGTTGCTAGCATACGTCACGGAGTTCCTGTAGCGCTGCTTTCCGCACTTCTCACCCCCTCTCAGTTCTCAAAAAAAAAAAAACGGAAGTCATCAGCACAATAAAAAACAATAATCACAATTAAAAACATTTCGAAAATTGTGTGAAAAGCCTTGCTGGTGAAAAACATTGCAGAGAATAGAAATCAGAGGAGAGGTGATTCCGTATCCATCATCGATCGATCAATAAACTCCGGGCAGCAAGTAAGTGCAGTTTTAACCCCCAAAAAAAAAAACTTAGGCGGAAGTCCTTTAAGGAAAGGACCCTCACTCACAATGTGTACACATTCTCGGATATGTTTCTCAAAGTTTAGCTGCAAGTCGATTTACATGTACACACATCTCAAGTGCAGCCAAGCGATACATACACAAAAAAAAAATGCACACAACAAAAAGGCAGGAACAAAAACGTTCTGATTGCACCTTTGCATCCAAAGAGTTCACACTTTTGCGACTGTGTGAGTTTTCCTCGGTTTCGGCCAGGCCGAGTTTTCCTGCTCCACACAGTTTTTCCCCCCACCAATATATCGTATTCGTTTTTGTATTCGGGCTGCAAATCGGCCGAGTTTCTTGTTAGGGGATTTCCATTCTGGGCATCTAATAGCCATAAATTTGACTTGCATCACGTTTTCAGCATTTGTAGCGATCGTTATCACAGCCGTGCCACATCTCAGATCTCTGGCATTTGCCAGCTGAGGACACTGCGAAAAAATAGGGATTTTTCACTCAAATGTTTATCTTTTTAATGGATAAAATCGAATTGGCAGAATGCATTTGCAATGCATTTTCTTGATATAGTAAACACTATTATGAAATCTTAAGGGCTTAGGTTTTTAAAATATCTATTAAAGATTTAAAAAGGGATAGATCGTAATTAGACAAGATGACATAGTCTTAAAAAATATATTTTTTTTTAAATATTTTAAACTTAATTTTGTTGTACTTGAGTTACAAAAATTAATAAAACATTATTCTTCATTTTTACCATATATATTAATTTAAATTCATTTAATAATACAGAAAACAAATATATCTTTTCTCGCCACAAGTTTTAATAGATCCATTTATTTAACCCTTTGTAACAAATAAGATTTAGATAAAAGTCAATATTGTATCACAGTTTAGCGAACTTTCTCTGCGTGTTTAGGCTCATTTAGCTGCTGCACTGTGCCCCACGATCGAGTTTTATTTTGTGCAAACTTTATGACAATGTGTTCATGGAGTGTCATCTGGCGATGGCAAGTGCAATGAATGTTTCGCTGATTAACATCTTAATTAGCCTTGCTATAATTTCCTCAACTACAGCTGAGCACTTCAATGGCCAAAAAATATAGCTGGCTGCCTGCCAACAAAAAGAAAAATAATGCATTTGCGCTGATGTGTTTTTAAGACTCTTTCAAAGACAAACGAAAATAGGGGGCATTTTGGGAGAGAAACCTTCGGCTAGGCAACTCCAACAGCCACAAATGCAGGCCCGAAAACCCAAAGTGAATCATGCGGCAAATGTGCAGAACAGGTCTTGCAGTTTGCCATTGTCCATTGTCCATTATTCGAGCTGAGGAACCGAGGAATTGAGGAACCGGGGAACCGAAGGTGCTGGATCGAAACGGAGGGTCCAGGTCGAAAAACGGAGGGGCAGAATGGTCCCGGATGATAAATCAAGTCTGGCCAGTTGTTTGTCTGTGTGTCTGGCTGTGGTAACGAAAGAAAAATTGAAAAACAACAGCCACAGACAACAACATAAACAGCGAACAGCTGATGATGCTGCAGCTCCTCAAAATACGAGTGTGTATCTGCCAGATATAGTCAGTTGGCTGGCCCGATCGCGGCCAACGAATCTGGCCGCCTTAATTGGCCAAAAGGGTAACCGTAGTCACAGAAAGTCCAACATTTGCACACAGCACAAATTTAGGGTGTTAAAATAATTTTAAAATAAATTCAATAGGAGACAAAGTATCTAACGTTACAAAATGAATAAGAACTACAATTATTAGAAACAAAACATAAAGATTAAAAGTATATTATCTCAATAGAAAATATTAAGGAAGCGCAAAATATTAATAAAGCAAAATAAATTTTAAAAATTATTAATTTATAAAAATAAATTGCTACTTCCCTTCAGATATAATTTTAAAACAACTTATATGATATGGAACAAAATTAAAAATGTATGGACTAATTTGTAGACTCATGTTTTCCTCTATTTTTTCTTTGTGTGCTTTTGTTTTATATGAAAACAAGATATCATCGACCCATTTTAATGATTTTTTTTCTCCCTGTATCAGTGTCAATTCCTTTGTAAGCTATTTTTGAACTAGTCTTGGCCTTTTAAGGCGCTGACCACCTTTTAGACGCTTTTTCACTCGACCAAGCCGATCTGAGTAGGGAATGAAGGCAATTAAGTCATCGTTAGACGGCATTAGCGGGTTTAATTAGAACGGAATAGTGTTTGTCGCCTCTGCCAACTGACGCTGCAGTTTGTCTGGGTACGGAAAGCAAAACCCAGATACAGAAAACCCAGCTACCAGGTAGCCAAGAAGGCAGATGGCTAATGGCTAATCCCTAAATGGCACGCATTGCGGACGGACCCTCTATCCGGGTCCGATTATACCCGTCTATAATTAGAAAGTTAGTCACCCGACATGCCGTAACTGTAATTACGCATGTGTCTACCCGAAAGATATCCAAACAAAAACACAAAAACCGAGAACACTTGATATGCTCTTGTCTCGGTTTTGGGTTACTGTATTGGGCTCCTGGCAGGTCCTGATTTATGGCAGCGAAGAAAGTGAAATTCGGTGTGGGAAAAACCTGTTTGCAGTTAAGCCAAGAAAGGAAAAAAAAACAAAGCGAACGACAATGACAACAACAAAGACAAAAACAAAGACCAGAGTCAAGTTCAAGTTGTATAGTGTAATGACGAGTTATGTAAGTTTTTTTTGCCTTCTGAGGTTCTTGACTGCGCATCAAAATGTCAAAAATTATGTCATAATTCTGAAATAAATGCAGCTGCAGCGAGGCATATATAGGGGAGGAATTTTGGAAGGGTGGGGACTACGGGGTGGCGCTTCCAGGTGGTAGTACGTAGTACTGGGCCTACCAGTTACTGCACACTGCGCAGTTCCTCCCAAATCCCTTACCGCTGCTTTTTGGGGTAGCTGACGTGTTCGTTTTCCACTGGCGTTGATTTGCAGCTATGGGCCTTTTTCATCGATTTGCAGCTTAACCCGTGTACCCATGTATGTTTTGTGGGGGCTAAAGCTCTCTAAACTAGGCACGGGCCACCCTCTCAAACCCCTAAAAATAGCTAAGGTGACCCCCAAAAATGCTGCGGAACGAGAGGCTGCGAAAAAGTTTCGCTGGGCCTACATTTCCCTAAATGCGGAAGTCGTTACTTTCTATATATATGTATATATACCACGTAATATATATATACACATAATTGCAGCGGGGAGCATAAGCAAAACATTCGATAGGGCCTGTGAAGGTTGCTAGGTAATCATTGGGGAAAATGGAAAATGCCCTCGACTGCGCAGGTCAAACAAATTTGTTTGTAAACAAAATCTGAATGAGCGTAGAGAGAGAGAGAGTCTTCTCCTTTTTTCTCTGCATTGAAAGTAGGGGAAAGTCAGTAACAGTAACGGTAACAGTAACCAACTGCGGTCAGAACTATTTTAAGCCCAGCGGGGGCAAAAAAAGAGGGGGTTTCTGCAAGGGGTGGCGGGCGGTCGATTTATATTTGCCCATAAATCTTCCTTTTAATTGGCGACGTTCAAACACCATTGCGGCGCTTTAATAGAGGCACTTTGAGCTCTATATTTATGCAGGATGGCTAGGGAACTTTCTTCCACAATGGGGTCAAAAATAACTTAGATTATGAAGAACTGTGGGATTGGCTAAATAAGGATACATGAGGGTAGTGAGAATAAAAAGAACACTATAAATCTGCATTAGGTTTTTATATGCAGAACTAATCAGACAAAAGTATAATAAATTTATAAGCTAAGAGAAAATTACAATTGTTTCTTATTACAAACAATAACCTAATATATCCAAAGCATTTTTATTATTGTTCTTTAAAGGTACTTGCCTTATCAATTTATTTTAATAAACAGTACTTAAAAGAAGTTTCACGTTAATTTTTATTTTGATTTGATTTTTAACTTCGAGGCATCCGTTTTCAATGCTTTCAATTTTTAAAGACTTCTGTTAGACCTTTGTTTTTTAACATAAAAAAAATAAATATAAACTGTCTATATTAGTTTAAAATTGGGTGTTTGCTTTTAAATCCCATTATCATCAGTTCATTTATAAAATTGCTAAGGGCTAGATTATTTCATTGCGACTTTAGCTATGTTTTAAGTCACGATGATTGCGTTGAGTCTAGTCACTTCCGAGTCGCCAGTGGAGCGCCTGATGTAATCCGCCAGAAGGGCGCGTAAATCGAATAATAGATTGATTGATTGTTTACTAGAGATTGGGGCCACAGGCGGCGTTGACCCAATATTCTATATGCGGCAGCTGGACCTAGTACTGATAATGATAAACAAAGTGATAAAAAATATGCGTCGTGCCCAGCGGATTTGCCTAAGAAGAGACACATGGAATGCGAACAACTGCGCCTCACGTACTAATTAAATTACGCGTTATAAAACATCCCATTATATATATACGAATATAATAAAAAGCTCATCTAAATGCCATTAATATGTACAGCCAAAGTGCAGCAAGGTACGCGAACTTGAAATTATATATGTGCTGACAGAGAAACCTGCAGTCCCACATTTATCATCGATCGTTTGATAAGCAGCCACTACACACAATAAACCTCGATTCGCAGAGGTATTGGTACAGTGGAACCCCACAAGTGTCTCTTTGTTTGAGTGGGATGTGGGATGTGGGTGAGGGTGAGGGTGAGGGTGTGTGTGCAGGTCGCTGTGACATCAAAGAATCGTTTGCGTCATTTTTCGAGGAGCTTTACTGGGGGTCTTTATGGGCTTTCTAGTTATGGCTAAATATATACATTGCGCCATGTTGATAAAGAATGCGGTTTTGTCAAACATAAAGAATTATTTATTATAATTGTTTATTAAATTAAAATGTTTAGTTGCCAACAATTGTTTCTTATTTATTTATTTAGACATAACATTTATGATTACAAAAAAGGATTTTAAAAGTAAAATATATAAATATTCAATTAGTTACCAAAAAAACTTTAACGCACTCATGCAACAAATGTGAGGCAATATAAGCACTAAATTTAGGATTTTATATGGCTCATAAAGTATTCAAAGCACTTTAGTACTGCAAAACGAGTACAAACTAATAATTATGTATTTTCTAAGTACCCCATGATCATATTGTTCTACCGCACATGGTATCCATTACAATGCAGCTTAAATTCCACTTACTACAGCTAAAAAGCATTCATATGCATACGCGTTTTCCACAAATGTTTGGCCATCCAAATGAAAACATAAAGCGAATAAAAAGTGGCTTCACTTGATGTCGCATTTAGCTTCTGTCGATGCGTTGGCGTTTGTCATTTGCCTTTATGTCACAGCGATTCGAAGTCTCGAACTGCGCAATATCTCCAAGCTATGCTTATAGAGGGGGTTATACAGAGTGGGTTATATACTATATGGTCCGAGCTGGCGGAGTTTGTGCGCAATAACCCAGAAAGAAATGCTCGGAACAGTTGAGTTCACTTAGGTTTGGCCATGGTTCACTCCACACTCCACACTGCCTTTGATGCTGGCCGCTTTGCTCGTTTGTTTGGATGTAAAACGCCAACATTTGTTGTAATCATTTTGAGACAGAAGATGTGGCAGCTAGCATAAACATAAACATCAAGCGATTAGATAAAGCATTTCTCTTTTGCTGGGGCTTGTTTATTTGAGTTTAAAGTGCTGCCGCGCGCAAATAGTTTTCTATTTTGTTTTCTATTTCGTTGGCGTCTTCCCGATGACGCCAATTTTGTTTACCTCTACGCAAAAGTAGGGGAATTTTGTTTTCTTTATCATGTTTTTTCTACACTTTTTTTTGTTAACATAAACAAAACGCGTGCAGACTGAGATTAATTATAAAATAAAAAACTTTGGGTTGGCCAATGGTGTGAGGGGAAAAATCACAAGATTTTGTGTCGGTATAGTGGCCATAAGCACACATAAATTTTCCTATATATTTGGAAATATATATCTGGCTAAATCCGGCGATCTTTTTGCTGCTTTCTGGCACCTGTAGTTGGTGGCTTTGTAGTTGTCGCCGCCGTGAGCCACTTTCCTCTCTGCAAAAGCTACAACTTGTCGCTGTCAGCTGTTGCATGATAGAATATCTAAAAATATATAGAGAACCACAACAGAACGCTGTGCTAATGGCTAAACAACCTTGAACCTGGCCGAGAGGTTGTGCTTTTGCCAGGAATATGTATCAAACATGCACTTGTGTGTTGTTGCCCATTATCTAAAACGAAATGAAATTATTTAATGGGTGGCGTGCCGAACGAGATTCAATTTCGGGTGTGCACAAGTAGCGGTCTCAGATAATTAAAAAAAGCTCAATTAAATTATTCCAAAAAAATATTCTTAAGTCATAAACAAAAAACAAATAAATACATTTGTGGTAAATCAATAAGCCAAAGTAATGAACAATTTATATTTTAATGGTATATATAAAAAGTAGATATATTGCGTTGCTTAAAAATTAAATAAATAAAATAATAAGTAAATAAATATTGGTTCTTAACTATCGGAAGCAAAATATAATTATGATTATAATTATCTAAATAATAATTATAATAATTTTATTACTTCAAAATTGAATCCAAGAGACACAATAAAGATAAATATATATGAGCTCATTCGTTTTTATCTTATATCCGAACAAACAGTAGCCGACACTTGAAGATTATTATTTGAATTGATTTCGAATTGCATAATGCCAAACTGGCAAGGAAACTAAGTCAGAACTTATTTGAATGGCTCGAGTATTCTTCGTTTGGCTGAGAATGACAGTTTGCAAATAGTTCTCAGCATTTCATTAGCATTTTTATGCGTTCCGAATGTTCGACAACTTATTGCTTGGCTGCCGTTGCCTCAGCCGTGACTCGGCATTAAACATTTGAAATTATTAAGCAGAGAAACTGTATTTCAGCGTGAACTTTGGAGCTGCCAGCTGCCAACTACTTCACCCGTGCGAGAATCCCACACCCATGCACTTAAACAAATGGATTTTCTTTTTTTTATTTGACTAATTCAATCATTCAAACGTTCAACTACAAGGGCTCACAGCTTATCATATTATTCATTGATTTTGACTCAGTAGCCTTGAAAACGTGGTAAAGATTAAAGAAATCAAAGATTACGTTACACTTATAGTAAATAAGTAAGAATGTCACAACAAAAATAGTAATAAACTATTTATTATCTTACAATGGCCTTGAAATGTTTTTGAATCGTTTTATTATTTCGTTTTAAGCGAAGTCAATTTTCAGATTGGGTATTTATTAGACAATATTAAAGGTTGTATTAATATAAACAATTATTATTAATATGTAATATTATTATAAAATATTTTCTTGCGCTATGTATTCTAAAATTAAAATACCTATTCAGTATTAAATCTTTTGATTATCATAATTAAAGTAATTTATGTACTTATTTAAAGTAAATCAATAGTAAATGTAAAATCATTTGATTTTCGACTTAATCTTTATTCTACTCCACTGTTCGTGGACATTTATAAATAATAAAATATGAAATTTTTTCTTGAATATCAATCTTTTGATAATATCATAATTCAAGCGAACAAGTTTTAAATATTTTCTTTAAGTAAATCAGAAATGAATGCTACATCCCTTGATTATTGTTTGGGTAGCAGTCTCTTTTTATTCTCCTCCTCTGATAGTGTCTATATAACTACTTTTGATATTTATTATATTTTGTTACTAGCTAATAAAAATGGCATATTTTACTTGAAGTGTACACACTATCCGCGCAGCTTAGTCACTCGGGCGGCCCGTGACCAGTTGGCAGCGAAGAGCCACTTGGTCTGGCGGCTATAGAAAAGTATCTAACAGATACAGTTTGGCGGACGGTGGCGGGACGGTGGAGGGGCCGGGAAAGTGTGTCAATGCGCTAACGTCAGAGCAGCTGATCGGAGAGCGAAAACATTAGTAATACTATTTAAAGAGAGAGCGCGAGAGCAGCGATCGTTTTGTTGGTAAACAAAAATCACGAACAACACGTATGATGATCGGGCTCTCTTTTTGTTGAACGCTGCTCAGCTGGTTGGAGCATAATTTTGGCGCTGGCTTTTGTTGACGGCTGCGATCGTGGCTTTTTGCGTTTTAAAAAAATACATAATTATGGGCTTAGATACGCTCGTGAGCGTGATTTTCCGCTCTCTCTCTCTCTCTTGGAAGAAATCAAAAACTGAGATACTTTTTCAGACCAAACAGCGATCGCTGTTGTCATTCGACTTTAATAGTTTAAAGCAGACACAACAGCAGCACCGCAACTCGAGTGCAGCAGAAGAAAAGTGAAAATTACCCTCGAAGAGAATTGGGTAAATGAACAAGAGAAGTGTGAAAAGTGAGATATACTATATAGCAGCCCAAAAAAAATAATAGAGTAAAAACTGCAGCTAAAACAGAACACACAGAAATACAACAGGTACGCACACAATGAGATACTCAGATACAGGTACTCGCAGATACAGATACAGATACAGCTACAGCCAAAGTATCGCAGTGTAGCTTTTGTTCTTGCGTCCGCTTTTGAAATTCAAATGCGCTTCCGTCGATTCAGTTGGCAATCGAGTGTCGACTAGGCTGTACCGTCTGCTGCAGTGGCATCCAAATCCAAATCCATTTACATTTACATTTACCCTGTGTATCTGCTGAATTGACGTGATTTTAGTGAACCATATACGTGTGTCTTCTCGGTGCACTTTTCCACATCCATAAGGTGAGCATCAGGCCATCGATACACGGGTATATATTTCCAATTGTGCTGCCAATTAGTGCCTATAATTGGCAGAATTCAGGCACTGCCAAGGTCGCCACTGACGTCATTTGGCTCTAGCTTGCATAATTCCGCATTATGCCATAAAGAGAAAATTCTATAGCCCCACTTCGCTTACGAGTTTTTTTTTTGTTTTCCCAAACAAAAGTAACAAACAAAAAAAAGGAACAAAACACAAAAACACGAAATTCCTTCAAAACAAAGGAACATTTGCACTTTGACTGGCCCAAAGCTTAAAGCTAATCAGATACAATTTGACTGATATGAATATATGCCCACATATATAGAAGATACCAGTCTGTATGTGTTTTTTATATAGATTGGCTATTGGTTTGCACTTAAGTAGAAAGCTTTGGATATGGTTCTTTGTTTGAAATACTTGTGGCCGTATAAATAAATCGGTGAGAGATTTTTAGTCTTTATAGTCCAGATATTCCAGTTCAGTAAGAGCCCCTCTTCTGCCCCATAAATCTTTGCTTTTGTACTTTTTCCATTCTCTGATCACTGCAGCTGTCAGCTCAACTAAATTAGTTCAAGTTCATTAGCCCAGCCCCATTTCAAAGCCTTCTCCCCCTTCGTTCACTATATTATCCCCACTATCTGGTAAACTATATGGAACAATCAATTGAACAAAGCTTGAACTTTCGACTGTCGGCTCGTTTGCTCGTTTGCTGCACACGCCAGTCAAAGCTAGACTATATAGTAAACAATAGTATACAAATAGAAATTATTAGCATAGTTGACGCTGTCTAGCGAAATCGTCTGGGGTGCGGCTTATCGCTCCTCAAGTGAGTTGGCGAATTCTACATTGCTAGGCTGATAAACAGCCAAACTTATTCCATCATCGGTGGAGAAGTTTGTTGACTTCGATAGCAAACAATGCCAAAACATTGTGTGACTAGCGATTTCCTCAATATCTAGTCTAGACTTATATAATCAATTAGCGATCAAGGTCAGTGCCAAAGCAAAACAAACAAAATTGTGAGCTAAAATAAACGCTATGATATGGTATCTACCAATGCAGCCTGTCTAGAATATATAATGAAGAATAGAATATATAATGTTCTATATATGCAAACATTCCAAGGTCACCATTATTTGGCTGCAGATGTGACAAAAGTGAAAACGAATTGACTGCAGCTCAAACAAAATAGACTTTATATCTCGGGGTCCATGACCAACCATTCGGGCGGGTTATCTAGGGTGCTGTAAGCTGTCGGCCATAAAAGTATGAGCCCTCGATCGGTCCCCCATACGTGTTTATTTATAAAATGCCTGCTCGGACCCGTAAACGCAGCAATCGCTGTTGTGCAATGCAGTTCATTTCGACTGCAAAATATTTTGCCTCTATTTTCGGTTAGATATATGCACTCTCTTCAATGTGCAAAAATATGGCAAGGCATTTTGAGGTCAACCAACAAGCTGTCTCTATGAAAATGCCCACTTTATTCCTATGCCAATTACAATGGCAGTCCTTTCCTGCATCTCTGCTTACTGTTCATTACCATCTCCAGGCAATTATCAGAATTTATTTCAGCTGCCCAAGTCAATGGCCCCCCATCAAATTTGATTGTCAAACTTTCGCTGACATTTCGACTCGGACTGCCTCATCAAACCCAAATTTCGTACGCTTTTTGTGTCTCTGCTGCAGGAGATTTCACTTTGTTAGTTTCTGTGGCTTTTCACGTTTTTGTTTTGCGGTCAAATTGCAAATTGCCCCGGCAATTGTCTCTGCAAGTCCAGCTCAAACTAAAGCTCCATTTCCACTGCTTTTGCTTTTGAGTTTTCCGTTTTTCGTTTTCCGTGCGCTGTTTGATCGACAAAAATATGCCAGTCGAGCTGCTGGCATCTTTATGACGATGCGATAATCAGGGAAAAACTGGGAAAATGCACAAGGAAAAGTATATTTTGAGAAAAGAATTCTCAGATTTTAATATATAATCTTTATTAGGCAGTATAGAAAACCACAATTATGGTTTCTTATTTGTTATTTTTAGCTTTTCACATCGCAAGTTTTCCAATAAATCATTTTAAGTTGTTAAATATACCATATTTGTTAAAAAAAGAGAAAACTAAAGTTTAAAGATTAAGTTAGAATCTAATCTAAAATAAAAACAGTTTTTTATGAAATTTTTCCAAATCTAAAGCAAATGTGAGCATGTATTTTGAAGAGTCATTGCAATCATAGTTTTCTCAATATTCGTCAAATCATTTTAATTGACACCAAAAGAGATATATTTTTCCGAGTGCACCACCGATTTGGTTCATCATTTGGAGAGATATGTACGGTTATAGTTTGAGTACAAATTTTCCTATTGTCATGACGTGAGCCCGATTCAAATTGCATATATGCAGTACACACACACACAGAGTGTTCAGGCAAACCGCTCAACGATTGTGTGTGCCATATATAATTGCCTCGATCATAAGCTCGGCGCATGCACACCGCTCGAGTTGGAATCGCATGGGATGGGATTGTGGGGACTGGGGGCTATCAACTGGGGAACTTAATGGCCAGTGCAGCGATACTTTATGGCAGTGGCCCGTCTATTATACAGTTGTCAGCACAGTGCTATAGATAGCATATAGATTAATGTAATCAAAAGTAATTGGCGCCTTTGGTTAGTTTGCGTTGAGAAAATTTCACTTTTCCAATCGAATTCGTAAGCCTATTTGCGTTGATTTCGCTTGAGCATATAGCATAAAGATCTAATAAATATCATCGAAGTGAGGCAATAAAAAATAATTGAGAAGGAAACTTATCTTTTGTGTTTTGAGCTCACATGCATTTAAATTAAGTAAAATAAGTGCAATTCAACCAAAAATAATTAAATTAATTGCTGGGAAAAACAAGGATAGATTCAATGGCGCATGTTTGATACTCTCTTAAATGTTCATTATTTTTTTTACAAATAGTTTATGAAATAACAGCTTTATTTGTTACTGGCACAAACATAAATTTAAGCATTTAATGAAAAACTTTTTAACAAGACCCTTAAAATCCGCTTAACAAAGTAAATATTTATTTTTTCCCACCATTAGTGTCTTGGAATTTTATAAATAATCAGTGTAAAAAACTCCACTGCTCACCACTTAGCAGAGTATGCGAAGTGTAATTAAATGAAATTAAGTAGCCGCCCCATTGAACCGCGTTCGCCCACGCAAACAAGCAGCTTACTGAAATGGGGGGGGTTGCTGATTACGCAATGTGCACACAATTTGCTAAGCTAATTTCTAACATTTTTCCCCACTCTTTCTTTCTATTTTCCGCTTGCAGCTTCTACGCTACGAAAAACTAAAGAACAAGACAAGGAAAAAGCGTACAAACAAAAAACAAATACAAAAAAAATAATTAAAAGACTGAGCAACGTTCAAGCAAATCCAAGGAACAAAACCAACAGCAACATAAGCAATCTCCCACACTATTTGTCTCTCTATAACTGTGAAACTAGGCCCGAAAAATCCGAGTGGAATATAGCGCAACTTTGATCTCAGCACCCGCAACGCGAAGCAATAACAGAAAAGCCAGCGCCTTCTACCGCCGGATCAGCCGCATTAACCCCGTATAATGTTAAGCAGCCTCGCCTCGTATCTCTTTGGATCGTCAGCAACATCCGAATCCATTAGCCAAGACGCCAGTCCCGCCCAGACAGCCCCCAGCAACCACAACTCCAATCCCGACCCCTCGAGCGATCCCTCGGCGGGCGATGTAATTGAGGTCACCTCCTCGACGCCCTCGGTAGCGGGCAATAATCGGGGGGCGGTACGCGCCTCCAACGGCAAGCGCGGCAAGAACAGGCGTGGCAAGCAGCAGCGGACCATTCAGCAGCAGCAGCAGCGGAAGCAGCCGGCCATCACCAAGCTACTGACGCCCTCGAGCGACTCCATCGACGAGGACTTCGACGAGGACGAATGGTACATCGTGGAGAAGGAAGGTGAGTTGGGAGTAACTGCTTGAAAATATATATAATAATAGAAGAGTTTATATATTACAAACAGCAGTTTAAGTTATAAAATATTTCCTTTAAAATTAAATGATGTTTCCAATTGAGAGACATAACTTTTCAAATCAATTAAGTTTTCCAGAAATAAAAAAACGCTTTATGATGAGTATAAATTTAACTCTTTTCAATAAAAGAATAAACATTTCAATACATTAAGACATAAATTTGATTGTTATAAATTTAAATTATCTTATATTAAAACATATCAATATATTAAAAATAAATTTGATTAGTATAAATCTAAACAATCTAATAATTCAAAAACAATTAATGACAATTAAAAATATATGTGTTATCTTGCAATAATCACAAGTGAATAATTTAATTCTTTGAAAATAAAGTAGGCAATTAAAATCATAAGGTTTTGAAGAAATTTTGGTCTTGATACTTGTCGTATCACTTTGATATGTTTAAACATATAGAGAATAATAAATAAATAATTGCATCTTACTAACCTCTCCTCTGTTTACTTTGCAGACGAGGAGGACGACTCCCTGCCGCGCAGCGACTCCGAGGAGGAGCTCTCCGTGGTGGAGGTGTCGCAGTCGCGGGGCGGCGCCCCCGCCTCCTCGGCGGGCTCCTCGGCCGGCGGCCATGGCCCAGCGGCCGCCTCCCAGCGCCGCCGGCAGCACCTCAACTCGCACTCGCATTCGCATTCCCTGTACAGTGGGCCGCGGCCGCAGCAGCAGCGCAACTATCTGCAACGCTCGCGCGTCGTTCGGCCGCTGAGCATCAGTACCCTCAGCCCGCCCAGAAGTGTGCCCGCCCAGGGAGCGGCGGACTCTGACAACCTCAGCCAGTCGCTGTACGTGGCCTCGCCCAGCGGCAGCGACCAGGGCCAGGGTCAAGGTTCAAACGCGGGCCTGGGTTTCGGCCAGGGTACTAATGTGCTGATGGAGGAGTCCTGGTACGTAACACCGCCACCATGCTTCACCTCGATTGGGCCAATCAATATGGAAACATCACCATTTGAGAATCTATTGATTGAGCATCCAAGGTTGGTGATCTTTATAGTACACACAATACGAGTCCCCATGCTCCCATGCCCCCTCCCCCATCCAGCAACCACAATTTACAGCCAAAAACGCACGCAAAATAATAGTTTTCCCTTTTAAATTGTATGATTTTCTATCTAATTTGTGGTTTGTTTTTCACTTGCAGCATGTCCGTTTATCGTAGTATTAGGTCCACCCAGGAGGGCACCGAAAGTTTTGTAAATCTTGATCTCGGGGTGTCGTCGGAGGTGCCGCAGCAGCAGCTGGAGGATCCGGAGCCGGAGGCCGAGCCGCAGGACCAGCACCAGGTTCTTCAGGAGCAGCGTTCGCCCAACGCTCGCTACGATCGCCATGCGGCTGCCCAGCTGAAGCAGCAGACGCTGGCTCGTCAGAGCCAGAAGGTAGGCATCGAGGGGCTATATCTTTATAGGGATATATTTTAATATGGTTTTTTATTGATTTTTAAAATTTATTTGAATAAAATATATATGCTTAAACATATTTATTTAAATATTTATAAATCCAAATAACCTTAAATCTAGCCCATGTGTTAAAAAGAAATTACATAAAGTTTATGGACTCATATGGGTCATATTTTTTTAAATATTTGGCTTTACTTACTTTAGTTTTGTGAGTGCAGAATAACTCTCCAAGTTTATAAAAAAAATAAATTTAATTCCTAATTGTTAATCAATACACATCCTATTCAGTATTTAATATTTATTTGTTCATATTCTCCCTAAATATAAATGGATGTCAGAGCTTATTGCTTATTGAAAAATGGTAGAATAGAATAAGAGAAATTAATGAATTTTATTTAAAAACCATTCTAAGCTTTGTTGACCTATCCCTAATCAATATATCCACTTTATCCCATCCACAGAGCAACAATAAGAAGCAGCACCAGCAGCTCTGCCGCAGTGCCATCAAGCGGGCCAACAAGGTGCGCGACTTCCAGGCCAAGGCCAACCGCCCACGCCGCTCGGAGATGCAGCACTGCAAGCTGGTCAGCGGCGCCAACAACAACCGCAGCAAGTGCTGCTACTAGGCACGCACCACCCACTGCAATCGCTGCACCACCCACCACCACCAACACCCACACGCCTCCCACGCCCATAAGCTGGAGGAGCATTACAATCATGGCAGGCGACGCGATTTTAATTAGTATTTTAACTTAACCCCCCAATGAAACGATAAAAAAACCGCAACTAAAATGCCACAAAAATATCAAAATCTAGCAGCTACAAAAAACACATATGTTTAATTAATTAAACTTAGCAATTAATTGTGTAAAAACGAAAAACAAAAGCCACAAAAAAATTTAACTATCTGTGTAAATGCGTAGGTTTTAATGTTTGCCGTTTCAATTTCACAACTTATATGAAAAATACCAAAAAAATGCAATAAAATTTTCAAAATGAATATGCAAAAAAACCCATAAGAAAAAAAACACACATGAAAAATGACAACAAAAAAAATGTATAAAATAAGCAACAGAAACGATTTTGTTAATGTAGCTAAGAAAACTATTTTATTTATTTAACAATCAAAACACACACACACAATTAATTTATGGTATGTTTTGCAGAAAGCTTATGTTTGTTTGAGTGAGCAATCTCTCGAAATCGATTTGTTTGAGTTTGTATGAATTTTTGTGTGTATAGTGTATGCTTATCGACATATAGGATGTATTGTATTAAACCCCTGGCACCAGATAAAATGTTCTATTGTATGCCTGATTATGTTGGAAATGCGCGTGCGTATGTGTGAAACAAAAATGTGTGAAAAACGGGGTATATATACCAGAAGGAAAAAATCACAATAAAAAATGATTATGCTAAAACTTAAATATTGATTTGATTTTTATGGGAACATTGGATTCCTGGAGGGTAATTGCTGTTGAGTTATAATAAAAGTTTTAAAATGGTTTAAGCTAAATTTTTATTTTGTACTCAAATTGCTGGAGATTCTCAAAAATAATTAATTTAAAACATAAATAAATAAGTCACTTGATGGTTTTTTTAAATGAAAGATTTATGTAGCTTTCAGAGTATTGCAAAGGCCATTACCATTACCAGGCCATCTACCTTATATTTTTCTCTATTAGAAAGGGATCACAACATTTTTATTTTAATGTACATTGAACATTCAGCTCTAAAATTTTTTGAGGACTTGCTTAGAGGTGAAAATATTGAAAATATAATGTACTGTAAGAGAACATTTTATTTCTGATTAATTATTATATATTTACTTGACATCCTAGCACTACTTGTATAGCTTAGTATTTAATGTGCTAGTCGCCAAAGATTGGAATATTTGTATCACAAAATTGTTAAAAAAAGGATCATAACAGGAAACAACATTTCAGGGAATGATACAGTTAATAGAAAGTTTTTTTTTTAATAAATGGATTTTGAATAAGTGGATTACATAAAGTTAAAGCTGTCTTAAGGTTTAAGTTGTAATAGTTAGCGAATAAAAATCTCTTGTAATGTAGGTCAAAGTGATCAAAGGAGCGTGCTGTCACGCTTGATGGACAAGGGCATCCCTTGCTTGGGTATGGATTTTAAGACATTGTCCATAGAGACGCAGTTATCCCAGGGTCAAACGGTCGGGAGGCGGATGAGCCTTTCACAACGCTTAAAGTGCCAAGTAACTAATTAGTGATTAGTATTTTAACGCAGACACGCTTGGCAAACGGTGGCAATTAAACGAGCCTAGAGTTTAACCTGCAGACCCACGCTCGACAGTTAGGTGCCGTTGACCTTGGCCAAAAGGTAAGGGGTTACTCTACTACTATATATTATCATTGTATGTGGCTCCTAAGACTCCTCCTTTAACTCCAACTTCCGCGATGCAAAGTGAGTCTAACGGCGAATCACAACGAAAGTAAATCAGCAAATGGAATCATCTCAGGTGGCTCTTCGAGATTCTTTCACAACCTGCAGCAGATGGAGAGCCCTGAGAGGCGGTTGGCTGGCTATGCTCTTTTACACAGAGAACAAATTCTATAAACTAGAAATACTTATAACAAGAAAGAGCAGTCAAACAAAAAAAGGCTGGATTAATATCCAAAAACCATGTTTTACGTTAGCTCATAAAAGGGGTTTTAAATAGATTAACATTTATTTTTATAATTTAATTTTTAGGATGTCTTTATTATCTCAACTAGCAAAAGTTAATATATATTATATGCAATAAAATTATACAAAAGTTAAAAACTTTAATTTTTCCTATCCTGACAAAACTGACTTGTCTTATTAATATGATTTTTCCATATGTGTATTTTAAAAATAATTTTGGAAAATAAATTGTAATAATAGATCAGTTTCTCTTTTTAGAATAAACAAAACTGCATTTTTCTCTGTGTATCATATTGGATGGCTGGATGTGTGGATGGATGGAGGAAAACTTTATAAAGATCCGCACTAGCCGCGCTTCGCTTCACACCTGCTCGCATCGCAAAGAGCTGCAAACCACAAGCGTCCGCAGAAGTTATAAGACTCAAAAATTCAACCGGCAACGGTACTCGGAACTCCGTTCGGACTATTATGTAAGATTAGGCAATCTGCGAACACACATCCACTTACATACTCGCCCAACTCCCCCACTTGGCGGCTGATTCTATTTGGCAAGTTGCACTTGAGTGATTTTTCGGGCTTCCAAAAAAAAAAAACAAAAAACGGAAAACCAACAAACCTTTGAACAGACGTGCAATATGTAAAGCGGCCCAAATGACGTAGCCGAGAAAACCCGACCAAAGAGCTGCCAACCAAAGATCGCGCAATATCAAAAAGCATTATCGAAAGTGAGACCAAGACAAAACCTCCCCCGCCCTCCGAAAAAATAAGAGCTACCGTTTTGTATCGCTTAAAGACCAACATCGGATCCGGATCGTCAACTTTTATGACCAACGTCGCGAGGATTTGCTAAGCGCCCCGAAATGGGCCAAGTTGTTCGGTGTCAGTTGGTCAAAGTGCGTGCCGAGCTGTGAACTGTGAACCGTGAATCGGGCTTGTGGGTGTGAAAAAAAGCGCGTTGGAAAACCCAAATTGAGTTGAGCAGGTCAGTGCTCAAACTGCCCTGAAAACAAGAGGCTAAACGGATTTAAATTAAAGGAACTTGTATTAAATAGGTAAGTACTTTGTTTGGCATTTTAAAAATAGCAAAAATATGGGACTTTGGTAAAGGGTTATAAGATTTTTTAAAAATTAAAATAAAATTATAAATTTGTCAGCATAAATCAAAGAATTTAAAAGTTTAAAGCTTATATTTTGGTATTGTAATCTGTTTAAGCTTTTTAAAATTAAACACCGTTTTAATATTTTGGATTGTTATCTGATTAGACCCTTTTTAACATATTAGAAAAGCTTAAAGCAACATTGGTTTTTTAAGGAATACCATAAGTAGATAAGAAAAGTTTAGGTCTTTGAAAACACAATCACTTTTGAGTTTCAAGAAAGTAAACTAAATAACCTCAATATTTAAGCAATTCTTAAGACTCAAAACGCAACCCACTTTAAAATGTTTGATTCGAATTTAAGGGCTGATCTTACAAAGACTCTTTTAAAAAATCAAACTGCTATTATATTATTCTACCAAAAGGAATTGTCAAAGACCCAAACCGTTTTAACCACCAACCAATAACGTATTTGGAACCGTTAGGTATTTGCAATTAATGCAGGCAAAAGAAAACGGCTCAAGGTCAGTTAAATGCGATTAACTATAATTATAAAAGCCAAGTGTAGGAGCAAAAGCAGAAGAACAACACCAACAAGAGTGGCAAATAATGAAAGCCAAAAACCGAAACCAAATGCCCAAGAAGAAGAAGCGGCAACAACATCAACTATTGCATAACAGAGCCCAACTACACAGCAAAGCGAAAAAAAAAACAATAAACAAACATGAAACAAACACCAACAAGAAGTTGAAGTAATTATAACAACAATTAAGCAAACGGCGTGCGTTTTTACAGCTAAGCGAAAAGGCAGCCAAGCATTTTGGTGGGCGAGGAGTAAATGCGGGGCGGATCATATCGTTCATTAAAATGTAATCCAAGTTTAAGCGCAGACTGAAATCTTAGACGGCGGGTTCTGCGTGGGCCATAATTAAACCATCGCAACGGGTGACAGTTTTATGGCTTTGACCTTAACGCCAGACAAACGGAGTTAGAAGATGATGTATCTGAAGTAGTCATTGTTCTGGCCATAACTTCAACGACATTGATAGGAAGGAAAACTAGCATGGCGAAGAGTCCAACGGAAGTTACATTATGCTTGATAGATAACCTGAGATATAACCTTAAGATAGACTGGTAATTTAATTAAACTATCCCAAGAACATATATTTAGTTTGACTGAAGTATTTGGAACTAAATGAAAGTTAAAGAGCCTCAAAAATAATTTGACATAAAAACACCAAAAGCTTAAAGGGCATAATAAAAGGTATATACTAATTACAATCTTATTTTAACTACATATTTATAATATATGAGAGTTTTGTGTTAAAGAATGTCGACTTATTAAATCTAATATTTTAATCATTTTAAGAAAACAAACTCAAAAAAATAATTACAACATTAATAAAAGATTGATTTAAAATAAACCAAAATTATTACTCAATTTAAGTAGAAAAGCCAAGACAGCTTAAACAGTTATTAACCATAGAAAAATGACCTCTATCTTTATGATCTGCCATAAATCAAGTTACGGGCACCGCAGAGATGCCCAAGATCTTCCACTTATGCACATTGGCCACAATTAATTTATGAAGCACAAACTTCCTTCCTGCCAGCACGCATTTGGTGTAACCAACGGCGGACAACACTTGAGTGACCACTACCAAGGTCAGCGTGGGGCAGCACCAAGCATGACGATAATTATGATACTGATACTGATACAAATACTGATACCGATTCATATTCGCATTCCGATAATATTGAATGGTCCCCTATGGGACTCCATCTCGATCTTTGCAGCTGCCAGTCGAGTGACGGACATGAAGATGAGCAGATTACCCAAGCGCTTCGGTCAGATTCTGCTGATGATGCTGCTGATGAAGCTGCAGGTAAGGAACCTTTCACCTCCGACCGGTTGCCCAACGCGAAGTGCATTGCCCAAGTGGCGGCCGATGGGAAATCTAATCTATTTAACAGTTCTTAGCATGAACTTCCTGATTAGGCCTCATGAACCGTAGCCGATCGTTGGCCAATCGGCCAGCCCGTCTAACGGATATGCTCTGCTCTAATGCAGATTGCGTATCGACCGCGAGCGGAAGAAGCTTTGTCTGCCCGAAATTATGTGGCTTTGTTGCTGATGCAGCACTTTTACTGTTTCTACTTCTTTCGCGGACTCATAAAACCCAAGACTTAAGACACAAACTCGACCGAGTGATTTATGGCATTGCGTATACGCCCCACGTGCCGCACGCACTTTTGTAAAAGCTTCGTTTTTTTTTTGCAGCTGCAGCCCATTAGCGGTTTGGAACAAAGCACAGACTACACGGTTGTTAGCAAAAGTGCAGGTGTGGCCACCACCACTTCGGCACCACCCACGCTGGTGCCACCACTACGCATTTTTAAAGGTCGCATTCAGACCACAACTCCATCTGGATTATCCACTTCTGGTAGTCGTCCTTTGGCCGCTGGAGCTGAAGCGCAACAGGAGTTGGTTGGCATCTCCAAGTCTTACATCTCCGGACCCACCACACAACCCTCGAAGTTGTCTAAAAGAGCTGGATTAGCAGGGCCTAAAAAGTTCCCGAAGGATGTGCGCAATCGCAGCAGCAATGCTGTGGAACGCAACAAGCTACAACACGAAGTGGTGAGTTTTTATATAAAAGTGTACAGACTTTTTAAATGATTTATTTTGTAATAAAAGCCCGATCACGTGCCCGACTCTTCTGGCTTTATACCCCATCGCATTGGCCATCCTGTGCACCTGGATTACGGTTCTACGGGCGTTGATTCCAGTGGAGCTCCTACAGGAAGCGGAGGATATCATGCTGCGCCCTATGAAAACAGCAAATGGCAGGAGGAATACTGGGATCAGGAATACGCGGGACAACAGCACCAACACAATGGAACCAGAGTGCAGCGTAAGTATTATTTATTTGCTAACTAAAAAAGAAAATTTTTAGAAACAACTACATCAGAAATACTTTTAAAATATTTTCTATATTTACCCAACATAGACATCGAAGCGGAATGTCAGGATGACTATATGAAGATACGCATTGGCTTCAATGGCTCTTTCAGTGGTTTGCTTTATTCAGCTGGTTATGCTTATGATCCAGACTGTATGTACATCAATGGATCTGGTAGGGACTACTACGAATTTTATATTCAATTAAATCGATGTGGTACATTGGGCAAGAATTCTCTGCAAGAGGAAAGTCGCAAGAATCCCACGGTGCGTATGATTAATATAAGTATTTATCATTAAATAATAGGTTATATTTCTGCTATAGAACTTTATGTGGAATACGGTAACAGTGCAGTATAATCCACTGATTGAAGAGGAGTATGATGAGCACTTCAAGGTCACCTGCGAGTATGGCTATGATTTCTGGAAAACTGTGACATTTCCCTTTCTAGATGTGGAGTAAGTTCGCAGCTTAAGATTAATAATTATTTATTAATAATTTATTTTACCTAGGGTGGCCACTGGTAATCCTGTAGTCTTTACACTAAGTCCACCCGAATGCTATATGGAAATCCAGAATGGCTATGGCATTGGAGGTCCACGTGTGACTGGTCCAGTGCGTGTGGGCGATCCCCTGACCTTGATCATCTACATGAGGAGCAAATATGGTAAATGCACTTAACCTTAGCATCTAAAGTGGTCTATTAATGGCGATCGGGCGGTCCACAGACGGCTTCGACATTGTGGTCAACGATTGCTATGCACACAATGGCGCCAACAAGCGGATACAACTCATCGATCAGCACGGTTGTCCGGTGGATGACAAGCTCATCTCACGCTTCAGGGGTTCCTGGTCGGATTCTGGAGTGTACGAGACCCAGGTGTATGCCTACATGAAGACCTTCCGGTTCACTGGCTCCCCGGCGCTCTATATTGAGTGCGATGTGCGGATGTGCCATGGGCGGTGTCCAGTAAGTAATGCCTTGCATTGCATATAATGGTCCAAAATTGGAAATTCCTACCTTGTTTTACTCGTTATAAAAATTCAAAATACTAATATTTTTATGGATGAAAATAAGGATATTTGTGTCAAAAATCCATTTTTTAACATAATATTAATAATATTAGGCATATGAGTGTTACAAAAACATCTTAATCATATTTACACTTGTTAAAATAATTAAAAATTATTTTTTCACAGAGCCAACCATGTCACTGGAGAAATCTAAAGGCGGTGACCAAGCGCGACACCTCGAATATGACGGCCACAAATCTTTCCATGCCGCCATTATCCGCCGAAGGCGATGGCTTGACCACGGAGAATCCGCCAGCGAATTCGCTTTCGGAGAACGTAAATCTCTTCCAGTCACTTCGAGTTTTGCAAGAGGGGGAAACTGATGGGGATGATGTGTATGCCCATCGGCAGTCGAAGCCCTTGTCGCCACACCAAACCTGCCTGAAGACCTCGACATTTTCGGCGCTGACCGCTGGCTGCTCGGCGATATTGTGTGTGCTTACAGTAACCCTCTTCATTGCCTGCTCGAGATTAAAGCGCCGCAAGGAGTCCTCACTGTACGACTCGTATATAGCACACAAAGGACAAATCGATTGATAGCACGCAATCTGGCCAAGTTTTGGCCTTGTTCTGAGCACATTGTGTATATAGCTTTTGACCCACAACATTCTGTTTTAGTTAGAGCTAAGTTTGCTGTAGTCTTTTTATTAGGTTCTGCGTGTTAGACTTAAGTTTTGATTTTGCCAACTATGATCGTGGGTAGAAAGGTGAAGAGCTCCCACGATTTCTTAAAATTATAAACATTTTCAAATTCTTTCTTAATAAATAAAGTATTTAAAATGGAATTTTTTAAACGAAAATTGGTTTGTTTTACTTATTTTGCATGTATGTTCAAAGAATTTTTAAATTATAAAACAAGAAAAGATACAAGTAAGAATTAAGAACTATTGAATATACTAAAAAAAAAACTTTATGATTATTTAATTTTCTTTATCATATTTTCGAAGTTATTACCTTCTTAACATAGTTTACCAATTATCTACATGTCTTTTAAAAAATCTTTTTTTTGCCTACTTTTAGGCTGCAGCAAAACCAATAAAAATGGTGACTGTAAAAAATGTTGCTTGCACTTGGGCTTGCCTCTTATAATCTCTTCAATTTGCTTAATTTGAAATGTAAGTCTGGCCTTAGGAGGCGTGTTTTTGCGTTACCGCTTATGCCGCTCCATGTGGCAGGCATAAGGAAGTCGAAGGTGACTCGTGCCACCTGTAACACTTCCTCATGGGACCGGCTTTGTCCTCAGCCATTGACACGACCATTTTCGGTGCTTTTGGAGAGCTTGTCACCGAGCCATCGAGATTTATGTGTTTTGACTGGCTTTTGTCGGTCGTGCACCTAGCCGCATGATTTTCGCTTGTTGCCGCTTCCAAGGTACTGGGTTTGACACAAATTTGTGACTGCGGCGCGCCGCAAAGCATTGCCCAAAAAGTGTTAATATGGTTGAGGACTTTTAATATTGCCCAACCGAAACTGCAACTTCGGCTGCATCTGCATTAGCAGCAGCCGCAGAAATACACTGCTAATTGTGCAATTTTCGATGGCCCGCTCATTTGGCCTCTATTATTGTTTTGGCAAACGCTCATCGCCTGTTCTTGGGTGTAAAAATTAACACGGAATTGGCCAGAGCCAACGGCTAATTAATTTATTTGGCTGTGCGAAAACAAACAAAAGAACCCACACACAATAACAATCCAAATGTTTATGATATCACATTACATTTTTATGCAGAATGACAGTGTTTTTTTTCACACACAGTTTTGCATACAATGATTGTGGCTGGCTGTTTTTTTTGCTCATTTATGATTAATGACAGTTTAAGAAGCGAGTGAGCAAAACACACTAATTGAATCATAAGCTGGACGTGGCTCTCTAAAATTTAAAATGCCGCGACATGCCTTGGCTCTTTCTTTGCATAACGACCCCGCCCAGTGTGTTTTTAGGTGATTTCTCCATTTTTTCTAGGCCATCTCATCCATCTCGGCCACGTAGATCAGTGGCTTTGCTCAAGACGACCTTGAGCAAAGTGTTTCAATTGAATGCAGCGAAATGATTAACTAAAAATTTATGAAGATACAGAAATTAATTTGATGTAATTTGCGTTGGCGTTGCCATTGATTTTATCGCTCTCTAGTGGCGAGGAAAAACCTGCCTCTTGGCTGCTGGTGACACCAAAATGGCACCAAAATGGCACCCAAATTGCGCCAACCGAGCCGCACAAAGGCTTCAAAGCTGTGCTTTTTATGCGCTCCACGGCGACCTTAGAGTTTTTTAGAGTTTTTGCCCAGCGCAGCCGCATGTCTCATAACTTGCACGTTCGTGGCCTGAGTTTTTCGTCTTTCGTCTTTCGTTGCATTGTATTGCGCTGTCATGCGCACATGAAAATCATCATCAGCAAGCCGGGCCAGCCAAACGTCGAAGAAAAACCACACGGAAAAAAGAGATCGTTTTTCACTATAAATTATCGGGTCAAAATATATCAAGATCAATCAAATGGCTTATTCCACTTCTCTTTAAAGTAAAAACTTTTATTACATGCTTTGCTTACCGAACTCTCATTTTCTTAAGCATTTTATTATTAAATGAAACATCTTTTAGATTTGACATAGTTTTTAAAAATGCAAACTTAATATACAAGCTATTTTTATCTTGGTATTACATATTTGTGATCTTTTACATCAATAATTTATTTCATGTGATATAGTTAACACAAAAACAAAAACACAAACATTTTCTTTTTGGCAATTTCCTAAAATATATTATATATATATTATATATATTTTTCAACAAAATACATATTTTTACTCTCTAAGTTTATGGCTTAAAATGGTAATCAAATAATATTTTTTAAAGTGCATTAAAGGCAACTTCAGCAACACCATTAAAATCAGTAATGTAAAAATATGCTTTCATTACCAAATGTCTAGCGCGCAAGTATTAATACACATGGAATGTATAATGTTTTCCTTTGGGCAACTCATCGTTGTCTCTTTTCAGTTTTTTCTGTGCAGAGAATCTTTAAACGCTTTTCGGTCTTCATTGTACTTGTTTTTCCCCACCCTTAATAGATTAAATAAATTGTGCAGCTATCAATCAATTCACGGAAGTTTTTCAATACACCCATCCATTTGGCAATTTGATTCAAAATGTAATTAAAGGTTGAGACAAGTGCTGACGGCTGAATGAGTTTTGGAAACCGAAAAGGTCAAAAATTATTGCCTGTCCATAAAAGACCTATGGAAGAATGGGCTTGCATTATCAGATAACTGGAACAAATTTAGCTCAATTGTAGTTTTATTTTGTAAATTTTTTGAAAAGTGTCTTGGCAACTTAGTGCAAATTTATTTAAGCCATTTAGGCGCAATGAGGAACTGCGCTTTGCTAATGATACCCACCAGCGATTAGTCGCAGTCGAAACCCAGCTAAAAAAGCTATGAAACGACAAATTAAATGCCACGCCCACATGACCTTTTGAGGCGTTGCCTTTGTTCATTATTTTTTGTTGTTTCTCGCTAAATTTATAGGCCCAAGTGTTGTGTCATAATTAAACATTTTTATAACACAATAAAGCAAGATTATCAAATAGCGGAAGCATTCTTCCATTTACTTTTCGCAATCACTGTGGTGGAAACTTTTTGTGGGAGGGCGGCAACCCTGGAGGCCAAGCACATGTGAACCAAAATTATCAACAGCTGATAAGGCCAACTGCTTTTGTTTACAAACTAAAGATAGGTGGAAGGGTGGGTTGCGGAAAAACATCTTTTGAAAAGAGAGTGCTTTCCTAATTTCACTCTCATTTATCCGGGATTTTAGCGCCTGCGTCCTTGCATTTCTTTTCAGTTTTGGCTGCTGCGCTCTAGAAAGTCAGAATCCCATTGATTTTTATCCAGAATCCCGAAGTAGAGTTCTTAATCCGCACCCAAACTGACGGCTCCAGTTCAAGACGAAAAGTTCGGAAAGAAAAATCATTAAAAAGCTGTTAAAATTAAGCAAAATATTTAAAAAGAAATAACCAAAATCAAGAGAAGCTTGAGTTGAGGTGAAGTGTGCGTTTTCAAGATGTTCGACCGGGTCTAAGTCTGAGTTTTTTGTGTCTACAGTTTTGGGGCGTGGGCCCAGCCAAACCCGATAGCTCCAAATTTGGCCATGTCCCTGGAGTAAGTGAAAAGTGGAAAAATCATGGAGTCTTCCAGCAAATCCTGGCTGCTGTGCAGCATCCTGCTGATCCTGGCAATTTCTTTGGGTACGTACTTTGGGCTGCGACGGCAAGGACTGGTTGTTCGCCCCGCCTCCTTTCGGGCTGGGGCGGTTATGTAATTACCAAAAAAAAAAAAAAAACCAAGAAGAGGCCTTGAAAAATCTTTGTTAACTCTGCTAATCGTTTCTTAGACCCCGCAAACAAAAAAAAAAGCCAACTATCTTTCTATTTCTCTTCTCTTAGCTAGCTTACGATTTTACAGCAATGATTTGATTTTTTTCTTAAATTTACGCTTTGCGCTGGCAGCGCCGCCTTAACAAGTTCTCCAAGCTCTCATTGCCAACCACCAAGAACCAACAACTACCACCACCGGCCCTTCAGCTCCTGGCATCCAACGTTTTGTGTATATAGCTTAGCCACACTACCCCCAAACAACAACAAAAAGAACAACAAATAAAGTATAGCAACTATATCCAGTAGACCAGCAACCGCCACACAACCACCGACAAATCTCGACTTGCGATTGCCCCGAAAATAAATGAGACTTGGAGAATCTGCCAAAGCGTCGCTGCTGCAGCGCTGCAAACGAAAAAAAAAATACCGAAAAAATTATAACCGAATCACAACTGCGCTAGTCATCAACTCTATGTAAACTAACTATATATTCCGTAATCTCAAGTAGAAACCCTCATAGCACATCCCGCACTCGATTCAGTGCCGCCCCACAGACTAGATCTTCTGCCATAGCTCTATCTTTAAATAGATTTACTTAACCCTAGCTTAGCTCTAGCTATCTATCTCGCTCTCTGTCTCTTGCTCTCTCATTTTCGCTCCCGCTCTCTCCAAATCTCTCCAATGCTCGACATCTATAAACTTCTGTACCTGAACCAGAAACTATACTTCCAGTACACCTGCATACTCGTCTTACTCTATGAATATTATATATAAACATATATCCCCCAGCTATAATCGCTTTTGTAATTAAACCTTTCTCCAGAGTCCCCTCTGCATCTCTCTCTCGCTCTCTCTCTCTCTTTGACTCTCTATCTCTCTGCCTCTGTCCACACCCCCCAAAAAAAAAAGTTCCCATGACTATGTATCTACGAAAAGCGTGGTAGCCAAGGTCCTTGAGGGACCCGCAGGATGGGTGGTGGCGTACAGCATCCGACCGACCACCGCAACCGAAATGAACAGCAACCGAAAAGAAACAGAAAATGCAAATCAAACGAAAATGCAATGAACTGAACCAACAATGCATATATGCTATATATACGTGTATATAAAGATTTCTGTATCAACTGCCGAATCTTAATTCATACTCCTTCTCTTCTGAGCAGTCCAAGAAGTAACGAAAAGAAAAGCAAATAGAAATTGTAGTCGAATTTCGCATAGACAGAACCCCCCAATCAGGTTTAGAGTTATATTTGGTATATAAGAAACGAAAAAATATTAGTACATTCACATTCATTCGCATACACAGACACACATGCACATTCAGACATTCGCTTAGTATTTATCATCATAAATGTATACCCAACCCAAAAATCATATCGTTCACCTAGCGTTAATTGCAGCTCCAAAAAGGTGTTTCGAAAGCCACGCACTCACACTGTAGCAGAAGTGGTCGTGCTCCATATATGAGACCATACACACGCACACACTCGAACGACAAGGATAACCCGGTCACACACACATGCGGCGGAGAGTGTGGGCCCCAGCATCTCTGAGCTTTCCTCTCCCTCTTTGCCACTCTCTCTCTCTCCCGCTCTTTCGAAGGACATTGCCGTATGTGTGACGTGAGCTTTTCCGGATAAAGCTCACTCAGCTGTCAAACAGAAAGGAAAACAACTGTAACAGGGACTATAGCCATCTCTGTCCCTTGTAGAAAATAGAAGTGGAAACTCCCGTTAGAATATCCCTGCTGGGACGCCAATACAATGTTGCACTTTGTTGAGCACATTTTACCGAATAGCTAGCTCTGTAATCTTCTAACCTTAGTAATTTGTTGTGCCAGGACTCTAGGACTGTAAGAATCACGAGGCACTCGCATTAAACCATCCTCTATGTGGGGGGGTATAGCCACTTCCCCATCTCATAGTTCTTGTTTAATGCAAGTGCCTCCCATGCGGCGTATACTCAACGTAGGCCAGAACAACAGCAACAACATCAACAGTGCCACTAGCACACCACCACCACAACTAAAACCACCACAAAAGACACCCACCTGCACTACCAAAAATACAGCCACTGAAAAATTAACCACAATCGAGCGGTTCTCATGTGTCGTCCATTTTTGTTTTACTTTCCCAATCAAAATTCCAAAGTGATGCTGAATTTGAAGACGATGAATCGGTATAAAGTCTGAGAATGCCTCTGTCCTATCTGCTCTCTCTCTCTCTCTCTCTTTCACTCTTCCTGTCTCTCTCTCGCTCTGTCTCTGTCTAACTCTATCTGTCTATAAGCTAAATCATCCCAAGCCCATTCAAAAAAAAATTCTAAAAAAATGAACAACAAGAAAAACTTAAACAAAGAATACAACAACTTTGCTCATCCGTTCGTTTCTTTGTTTCTCTGTATTTTCTTTCATTACTTTTGCCTTTGGAAACCCTATGTGTTATTGTGTGCCCACCATTATGCTTTAATTAAACCCTATATTCCCTCCTCGCAATTCCCGAATGTTTGTGTACCCGCTTCCGTTTCTTGGGTTCGCTTCCGTTTCCGTTTCTGTATCCGTTTTCCGTTGTGTTTTTTAGTCAGTGCATCCGAAGATGAAGAGCGCTTGGTGCGTGACCTCTTTCGAGGCTACAATAAACTCATACGACCCGTACAGAATATGACACAAAAAGTTGGAGTAAGATTTGGTTTGGCGTTCGTACAGCTAATCAATGTCGTAAGTGTTCTCAAAATCAAATTTGTCAATCAAAAAACAACCTGAATAATAACAATAAGATTATGCTAATAAAAAAAAAACAAAAATCATAACTAACATTCGTAGAGTGTAAATGTGTTTTCGAGTTCTGTTCCTAACAAATTCTTCAGTTTCGTTGCTGTCATTTATCGTCCATATAAAAAAAACAAAAAAAATAACATACACACACACAAACACGCCCATTGACAGTCAGCAACACCCATACACACACACACAAACACATGCACTGGCTGCTCCCTCGGCCACGCCCCCCGTCGCGGGAGATGGGTGGGGCGGGGGCGGGAGGAGGGGCGCATCCAAAGTTTTCAGTTTCGGTTATGCTTTGTAAATAATTACGTACACGTTGTCTTGACTTTGTATGTTTGTAGTGAACTTGATGCTAGTAAATCAAATACAAAATACAAATACTAACCCTAAACAATTAAGATTAAACAAGCAAAACAAACTAACCAACTAACTAACTAACTTACCAACTAAAGTAAAGCCACATGCGAAATAATGTCTTAACTGCCTTCCCACCCGCTCTCTCTCTCGATTTCTCGATTGTGTACGCCAAAATATCGATTCGATTTCGATTCGTTCCGAATCTCAAATGCAAATCGTACTATTACTCCGTACTTCGTACCGTTCTCTCACACCACCAAACCACCAACCAACCAACCAACCAACCAACTAACCAACCAACCAACCAACCACCAAACCACCACCATCTGATCACAAATCAAAACCGAAAAACAAAACGAATTCCCGAAAAAAAAAAAATTCACCATAAAAACCGAAAATCGAAAACCGATCAAGAATGAGAAAAATCAAATTATGAAATCAAACGTTTGGTTACGTTTGGTTTGGTACGACTACCAGCTGCAGTGGGATGAGGCCGACTACGGCGGCATCGGGGTTTTGCGTCTGCCCCCCGACAAGGTTTGGAAGCCGGACATTGTGCTCTTCAATAAGTGAGTAAATGGCCATTTTCTCTAGCTAACCCATCTCAACTCCAACTCCAACTCCAACTCTGTACACTATAAGTCAAGAACAAGAAAACAAAAGAAACCGTAGGCGAAAGTCGGAGCTTTTCTCGTTACTATCGCTGTGAATGAATGCCCGAAATTAATATTGTACTTTTCCGCCCCCTAGTGCCGATGGTAACTACGAGGTGCGCTACAAGTCCAACGTGCTGATCTATCCCACTGGCGAGGTCCTCTGGGTTCCGCCGGCCATTTACCAGAGCTCCTGCACCATCGACGTCACCTACTTCCCCTTCGACCAGCAGACCTGCATCATGAAGTTCGGTTCGTGGACCTTCAACGGCGATCAGGTCTCACTCGCCCTGTACAACAACAAGAACTTTGTGGACCTGTCCGACTACTGGAAGTCGGGCACCTGGGACATCATAGAGGTGCCCGCCTATCTGAACGTCTACGAGGGCGACAGCAACCATCCCACGGAAACGGACATCACCTTCTACATCATCATCCGACGCAAAACGCTCTTCTACACCGTGAATTTGATTCTGCCCACGGTGCTGATTTCGTTCCTCTGCGTTTTGGTATTTTACCTGCCAGCCGAAGCCGGCGAGAAGGTAAGATTGGGATCGTCGATTGGTGATCAAATCCCGCTTTTAGAGGGTCACATCTGGTCACGGGTGGGGTCAAGTCAAGAGTACTATACACTTTGAACAGATATCTAATATCATAACCCGCCTAGATATTGTCAAACCACTTATTTCCCTATAATTAATGATCAAAACATCTTTGTAAACATTAATTAGCTTAACTTCAGCATCTGGTTTTTAATTTGGCTAATTCCAAAAAACAAGATTGATTAATTCCAATTCGATACGCCGCTGAGCTTACAAATTTGATAAACATCTAAAAAAATAGTTTTAATTGAGGCACAGTCTTTTGTTTTTTGTTTTTTTTTTGAATATTTAATTACTATCATATTTATTTTAAAATTGCGTATATATTTTTTGATGATTCTGTAAGCATAAAAGCAAAATCAATGTTATTAAATTTAAGTTTATTCATACTTTTAAAGCTAAAAACTCGGCACCGATGCATAAAACAAATTTTATTAAATATAGGTTTGTTATTCAAATTTTTTAAAATTTTCTACCGAGAAGTTCTTGCGACTGTTTTTTCCTTTTGCTTGGTACCTTTTTGAGCTGGTTTTTTAGGTGGGGTCACGGCCATTACCCGATCGGTTAATAACGATGTTTGTTCCCAGGTTACGCTTGGTATTAGCATTTTGCTGTCACTGGTTGTGTTCCTGTTGCTGGTGTCGAAGATTCTGCCGCCGACGTCGCTGGTGCTGCCGCTGATCGCCAAGTATCTGCTGTTCACCTTCATCATGAACACGGTGTCCATCCTGGTGACCGTGATCATCATCAACTGGAACTTCCGTGGGCCGCGCACCCACCGCATGCCCATGTACATCCGCTCCATCTTCCTGCACTACCTGCCCGCCTTCCTCTTCATGAAGCGTCCGCGGAAGACCCGTCTGCGCTGGATGATGGAGATGCCCGGCATGAGCATGCCCGCCCACCCCCACCCCTCCTACGGCTCGCCGGCCGAGCTGCCCAAGCATATCAGCGCCATCGGGGGCAAGCAGTCCAAGATGGAGGTCATGGAGCTGTCCGACCTGCACCACCCCAACTGCAAGATCAACCGCAAGGTCAACAGCGGCGGCGAGCTGGGCCTGGGCGACGGCTGCCGCCGGGAGAGCGAGTCCTCCGACTCCATCCTGCTCTCCCCGGAGGCCAGCAAGGCCACCGAGGCGGTGGAGTTCATCGCCGAGCACTTGAGGAACGAGGATCTGTACATTCAGGTGAGCAAGTAGAACTTGGGGCATCATGGACAGTAAAAAACTAAGAAAAGAAAGAAGGGGAGTATTTTACTTCTGCACTGATACAAAAATGGAATAGTAAAAATAAGTATCTGAATCTAAGCAATAAATTAAATACTTAATTGAATCATTTAATATTCAAATATTTTAGTAAAGTGAAAAATATTATTTCTATTTGTACAAAGTTAGGCTAAATTCTTAAAGTAAATTCACAAGTAAATACAGATTTGTAAAACACATTATATTCCTTTTTCTTTAATTAATTGACAACTGATTGAGTCATTAAGTCATAAACATTCCTGTGTTTAAGAGTAGTTATCAAAATCATTTTGACAAAACTGTAGTTGTGGGAAAATCCTAAAAAAAAGAATAATTTAAAATGATTATAATATGGCAGCTAACAAAGTGATTTAATCATTGAACACAGATGAAAATATTATGTTAGCATAGTTGAATAGTTAAATTAATAGTAACTTCAAAATTATTAAAATTAATACTAAATTAAGCTGAAAACCCATAAATGGACAGCTGTTGTCAGGAAAACAAATTACAATATGGTAATAAACATTCGATTAATTAATTATTTATAGTTAGATAATTATGAAAAAAACTTTAGTACTCATATTTTATTTATCTTCTGCATCGAATCCCATTCACACACCAGACTCGCGAAGATTGGAAGTACGTGGCCATGGTGATCGATCGTTTGCAGCTGTACATCTTCTTCATTGTGACCACGGCCGGAACGGTGGGCATTCTGATGGATGCCCCGCATATTTTCGAGTACGTGGATCAGGACCGCATCATCGAGATTTACAGGGGAAAGTAAGCGACAAGTGAGGACTGGGAGCAGCCAGGGGCTGAATGAAATGGTTAACAGCATTGCAAACGCAACAATAATAAGCAAAACGAGGTATTGAGACAGAAGAAAAACAATGAAAAATTGCGAAAATTAGCGCGGATTTTTAGATTTTAATAATTAAAGAACACTAAACGATATTTGCTTGAGCAGAATTAACACCTAAAATAACTAACTAATATTAACTCATTTTGGTAAGCACACGAATTGGAACACTGAACAACACACACACACTAAACAGTCGTCAAGTAAAACCAATAAGCAAATAATTCACCAGCAACAAATGTTAAACAAGTAAATCAAAAAGACAACAACCTAGTGGAATTGTGAGTAAATTTATTATTTTTAAAACGAACTTAGCTAATATAGACATATATAGAATGAAGTTTAGTTTAAGTGCAATAAACAGCGGGACGACCGTTTTCCACGAACTTGTTATTATGTTGTGCCGAACTTAATCATAAGTAATCCAGTTTTACGCATGAGATTTAAGAATGGAAACTGGAAACAGCCCCAATCAATTTGTAAATGCTTCTCAAATGCGATCGCAGCTAGCATAAAGATCGTCTTAATCGGAGGCCCAGGCTGCCAACCCGGAGCCAAACATGAAACCAATAAAAATGCAAAGTTAATTAACTGAACCTGACTATTAGCTGTCTTGGCTGCATCGCGCATACGCCGCGTGTTACGCGCCTGGTCATTTGGCTTATTAGCTAATTGATATGGGCATAATATATATTTTTATTGGCCAACTGGAGAATGTCGATTCGCATAAGCATCGATTGTCTGTACAGCTTACAGAGTAAACAAACATCAAAGTGGGAGGAGGGTTGGGGTTGCCAATTATGTAAGCACGATTCTAACAGATCTTGGCCATATGTGTGTGTTCGGTTTGAAATGTCTGGCGGTTATTCGCACATTAATCATCCGCCCACGTAGCCCACTATGGTGTGAATTCTGTCGTCTCCCATCGGACCTAATTAGTGAAACACATAAACGGCCAGAAATCCCCCACATTTGGTTCCTGGTTTGAAGTTAGCCCCCGGGCTATAGGCAAACACTAACTAGTACGCGCTGTTATTGACTTACAATCGTCGTTGATTCGCCGATTACCAGATTACCAGATATAGATACAGTATCTCTGTCCTCACCTGTGGCTACATCAAAGGTTGCAGCATCACGACGACGACTAAAACGATGACGACTGAGAGTCGATTGGGCCAAAACTCGTCTCGCTGGCTGACTCAAAACTTCGGCATCTGCTGAGCGCCGAGCGCCGACTTAGCCAACTCAGCCAAGCTAGCCAACTTAGGGGCTGCTCTGGGCCAGGCCGGTATAAATGCGCCAAGGGAGAACATTTGGGCATCATTCGATTTGTGATTTTGCAACGAAGACGTCGCATCGGCTTCCAGCAATATCGTGTGCGGTTCGGTTCGTCTGCGAAACCGGTAATAATTCGATTCGCTGATTAGTGATTTTTCGTGTGTTGTCTTGCGGCTGCGAGGAAAACTCGGAAAAACCGCGGCGCTCATTTGGCAACTGGCAGAAATGGTGAGTTCGTTGGCAGTCGGAAAATGCCGCCGGTTTTCATCCGTGTTGTGTCTTGCAGCGCTGTTTCCTGCCTTTGGTGGCCCTGCTCCTGGCAGCGGGGCTCGTCCACGCGGATGTCTCCCACCTGGACACGGATCTGCAGGAGGATGGCTATCACTACAAGCAGCCGTCGGTGCCGTTTCCGCCTCCGGGCTCGGGAAATGGCATTGAGGACGGTGGCATAGGCCCAGGACCTTCGCCCTCGGCTCCGGCTCCTTCCTATGGACCACCGCAGACGCAGCCACCTCGTCCCCAGCCACAGCCAACTCCCACAGCTCCAGCTCCGTCTCCTTCCTATGGACCACCGCAGACGCAGCCACCACGTCCTCCACCGCAGCCAACTCCCACGGCTCCTGCTCCTGCCCCGTCTCCTTCGTATGGACCACCGCAGACCCAGCCACCTCGTCCTCCACCGCAGCCAACTCCCTCGGCTCCTGCACCATCTTACGGACCTCCCCAGACGCCGCCACCTCGTCCGTCGTCGCAGCCAACTCCCTCGGCTCCAGCTCCCTCCTATGGACCACCACAACCACAGCCTCCGGCGCCACAGCCTCCATCCCCGCAACCTGGACCGGAGTACCTGCCACCACCACCCCCTGCACCTCCTGCACCCAGGCCACAACCCACTCCGCCACCACCTCCTCCACCCAGGCCGCAGCCCACTCCTGGCTATGGTCCACCACCTCCGCCTCCAGGACCTGGTCCCAAGCCTCCAGGACCACGCCCACAGCCGGGATCTGAGTACCTGCCGCCTCCTGGCGAGAACGAGGTGACCCCAACTCAACCGCAGCCAACTGCTCCAGTGCCGGAATACGGTCCACCACCTCCGTCCAAGCCTGCACCACCTCCGGGGCCCACTTATCAGCCACGTCCCCCAGCACCACCTGCACCACCAGCACCTGCACCTGGACCCACTTATCAGCCACGCCCACCAAGTCCGCCTGCTCCTGCACCTGGACCCACTTATCAGCCACGCCCGCCAAGTCCTCCTGCACCACCAGCACCCACTTATCAGCCACGCCCACCCGCACCACCTGCCCCAGCACCGGGACCCACTTACCAGCCACGCCCGCCAGCACCACCTGCTCCTGCCCCAGGACCCACCTATCAGCCACGTCCCCCAGCACCACCTGCACCACCAGCACCCACCCAGGAGTACGGACCACCACCACCCACCAGTGGTGGCGATGAGGCGGGCTCGCTGGGACCCGATGGCTACAACTACAACAAGCCTGCCAAACCCTTTACCTTCTAGACAAGTACTCAAGTCCACTGTACTGTGAACCACCATTGGACCCACAGCCCACCACCCCAACCACCAAAATCTTTTTCCAAATAAAAAACAAATCTCGAAAAGCCAAAGTCAAAGCTGGATATGTCAATCATTCGGGGGATTCGCTGGTGGGTCAATGTCCCAGCTTAAAAACGCGACCTTCTGTGGCGTCACTTCTGACAGCCATTACACTTAAAGAAAAATATAATAATCAAATAAGGCAATTTAAAATATTTTTTTTTAAATTTAAAATATAAGGAAAAACGATTTCTATGGATAAAGAAATACATTTCTCATATATTCATATTTATCTTAAAATCCCTACTTTTTTACAGTGCAGGCATATGGCCTAGCCAAAATACCAATGGTTCAAGTGCAGTCCCCAGACACCACCCAGTGGTGCACAATGGCCTGGTGGCCGGTGGCCAGTTGGTAGGTCAAATCAATCAAACCTGGGGGTGCCATAACTCAGAGGCGGAAATTCCGAGAGCCTCAAGCAGCCGTGAACGTTCTCAGGCCGACGCTGTTTGCAATATCTATAAACCCATAACGACCATATAAATACATATATATATATAGATAGGTATAATAGTGAGAGTCCATAACGATTGCAATTGGCAATAGCCACAGACATTGCATCCATCCATACATGGGACACTCAAGGTGCCGGTGGAGCCAAAATAAATATGAGCGAGTCGATCGGCGATCAACGATCGACGACTCAATTCCCACCGGCTGTCGTCAGTGACTTAGTCAGTCAGTCAGTCAGCCAGGTTAATCAGTCATTTAGTCAATACGCCAGTTTAGCTTAGTCAATAAATTGAGTTAGCCGTGGCAACTTCATTAGGTTCCCAAAAAAAAGAAAGATAAACAAGAGACAACAACAAAAAAAAACTAAAACTAAACCCAAAACTGCAACTGCAACTGCAAGTGCGGTTGTGCAACGATTTTCGAATAGGGTTTTTTGGAGGGGTGGGTACATTGCCACTAATTACATAAGCACCTACCATACAAAACGGCCTTCAATTTCGCTGGACACACGGGCGCCCT
This sequence comes from Drosophila elegans, assembly GCF_018152505.1. Taxonomy (NCBI): domain Eukaryota; kingdom Metazoa; phylum Arthropoda; class Insecta; order Diptera; family Drosophilidae; genus Drosophila; species Drosophila elegans. The sequence goes on from NW_024545578.1 coordinate 5,371,128, forward strand.
AAGCCTCGCTCACACATCACAGCTCGATCTGAGCCATTTGATTAACGTCTTAACGAGCGGCTTGGGTGTGATTTATGTTGTCAGGCATCTGCAGCTGCACTTAGACTTTACTTTTTGCGTGATTTATGATTACAGCACGGCACTTGAAAAGATTGGGCATGACAAGAGATTCGCCACGCATTGTTTGCCTTGCTTTGATAATCATGCGATGGAAATTACGGCAGTACAAATGGCTCCATATGTAGTAAAGCTAAGGCCCAAAAAAGAAGTTCGAGCGAGTCACCTGCTGACCCTAGCTAATTTCTGCCACACCGATGACTATTCCGATTCCAATTCCATCCGGGTGTAAATTTCCCAAACAAGCTATTAATATTCCGCTGCCTCCATCAAGCGAACACGCAAATGTAAATGCGAGTATAAATATTAAATCATTCTAAATATGAAAGCGGCAAAAAAATACATCTGTTTTTTTACCCGAGGGCGAAATTCTCAACCGCTGGCATCTTCATCGTTCATCTCAAATTTCCAATTAATTCTTCAAATTTTATTCCGACAGGGGCTAATCGAAAATATTAATGAACATATTATAATTATGGCTTAATAGACATACAATAAAGTCATCGAAGTGATTTATGCCGGTGCCAAGAAGCCGTAAAGTCAAGAAACAGCACCTGTTCCCCCTAGAAATATTGCGCATACGCAACGTGGGCCACATATGCGTTGCGTTACGTTTGGCCCACCCTTTTGTAAATCAATCACAGGCGAAATTGCCCTTGGCACAGTTTCCGCTGATTTTTTTTTCTATTCTTCACTCGATTTTATCTTTTTGCTGTCTTGGCTCATAACTGTTCAATTGTAAACAACAGCAACGCACTCAGACGTTTTCAAACATTGCGTACGATGATTTGTGTAGACGGCGCAGGCCAAGCGAAATATGAATCAAGTCGTCAGCGGTGCTCGACTGGATCAGCGGGCAAAAAAAACAGCTATGAAAGCCACTCACGCATGCAATTAACTCTCAGTTCAAACAGTGAAAATATAATTTGCCAGCTTAAAGTTGTGCTTTGAAAATGGTTAAAAAAAATAAACTTTTGTTGGCCATAGATTCTATCAAAATGTGTAGTCTACTTTTTATCTGGCTTTTGCTCAAGTTTTAAGCTCCGTCAAAGCTTGACGTAAACAATTAACTTAATGTTAATTTGTAGCTTTGTCCACTGCCTTATCTCAGCTTTTTATTGATGCTTAAACAGATTAAATCTTTTTACTGCTGACAAAATGAGCCAATTAAAATCATAAAAGATTGTTAAAAAAATCTTAAAAGTTACTTTAAGACAGCTTTGTTTCATGGACTTTGTAATTAATTATGGCCTAACAATCACATTTGCCGTAAGTAAATCTAATTTACACCAATTAAATGCTGTAGCCTAGAAAACAAAGATTATAGACCGATTAAAAATAATTTTTTTTTTATTATAAACTTAATGTATTCAACACTTCGCTTAATTGTATTACAAGAGAAGGTTTTAGTAGCTGATGGAAATTATAAAAATAAATAATAAATAATTGTTGTTATTTCCAATTAAATATTAAAATTTTCACGATCTTTAAAGCTAGATCTATATAAATATTTCTTTTTTTTTATAAATAATATTGTATAGCTGTTAATAAATCTCTAGTAGCCCGAAGTCTTTGTTGCCTTAATGACTTTTCTTCACCTCAGTTCGTGAGCTGAATTTTTATAAAGGTTACTTTGCTATTTTTAAAAAAATTTTATGGCTATTCATATATCGATACAAGCCCCAAACCTCGATTTAGTTTGTTATTACCCTAATGTCTTTACTATTTTTAAATGTATTTGCTATTTTCGCGATCGTTTCATTTAAATATCGGCAATGAGCATACATCTCGATTAAAAACCCACTGATGTCTCAATTTATAGCTCTGCACGCGTAATTCCGCATAATCCATTTGCACTACAACTTCCTCATCCAATTGACCGATATTGACTCCTTTGCAAAAACAAAAACCCCTGACCTACGCCTCAAATCGCATGCTTGTATCGCATTAACAGTAAATTAATCAATTGATAATAGATGTTTAACAACTGTTTAACCTTCCCGGCCAGCATTCAAGTGGTTGCGAATTAATCACGAGTCCCACAGACAGCGGCGATTTATGATTAAACGTTGCGATTCTTGAGCGTGAACAAATCGTTTAGCAGTCAAAAATTGGCAATTACTCGGTGTTTTTTTTTGTTGGTTGGCCGTTCCAGACGCAGTCAGTCAGTCAATCGGCTCGTGGCCAAAAAAGATGATTTGGCTTAGCCTTTGTTAAGGATGTTTGCCTGTGTAAGCCGAGAGTATTGAAATCAAATCGCTGTGGGCGCCAGTGATTAGCATAATACCAAGGCATCGGCAACACATTTTGTCCGCTCTACTAAGTTTTAATTATATAACGAACAAAACACCAACATTAATCAAAAGATGCAGAAAAGAGCGACAAACTCGATGCGGTCTATATCGATCGAATTTGAAAATTCATTCATTCAAATGGTGCGACTTGAGCCCCAGAGGGCGGCTTTGTCACGCAAATTTTGTTAATGCCGCTTCTGACTTTTAGACTAGCTGACTGCCTGGCTACTTTTAAACTGCTGGCCAGCGTGAAGCAATTAACGGCATAAATAGTCTGGGCCATCCAGCCATGTGGGTCGTTGTCTTGAGAGCACTGACAGCACTTGTCAAACCAATCCATAATGGATGTCAAAACAGCAGTATGGGTCTCGTCCAAAGCTGGCTAAGAAATGCAAATGCAGAGTCAACACAACGAATCCGATTGAAAAGGCAACACGACGCATAGCAGTTAATCCAATGTTTACAATCTCTTTACAAATTTCGACCTTGGCCTTACACAAACAAAGCGCAGCAAACGGCATCCGAATCGAAACAATGTCATAGCAGTTAGTCAAAGCATCAAAAACACCAGACACATGCAAATTTTGGGTTTTACTATATATTTGGCCGATGGCAAGATGATCGTCCGTTGACTCACAGATTCGTTGGATGCCAGAATCTTACAATCTCACTTGGCAGACAGAACGGCGGGCCAAAAAGAACCTTCATCATCATCATCGTCCTCGCTAGCCGCTTGGCGATAACCATCATGATAATCATTCGCCGGTAAAAAAAAGAACCCATGAAACGGGTTCTGCTAATGGCCATTAAGCATCGTCCGACCATAATAATCAGCATTTGCATTTGTGCAAATTGGCTAGAATGGCTTATACTTATATCTATAAACATTTAAATCGACGAACTAGAACTGGTTGCTCTGGTCGACTTCGTGTCGGGGTGCGTTTCTCACCGAACTAGATCAGCATGAATGAAATCAATCTGATTGATCGCCTCGAACTATCCCATTAGCCATATAAGCCTAATGCTGGTTTTATTGCGTCAATTTTTCAGAATTCAAGTTCACTGCCAGTCGATTACAGCACATTTGCAGAGTATTATTGGGCATGCCGATTGGCGATCCATTTCCGTCTCCATATATGGATGTCCCCTATATACGTTTTGCTTATCTGGATTGCTATATTAACGCTCTGCTAATGAAATGTTAAATCTGACCTCAATTCTTGAGTTATAGCCAACCAGTTCCAAATGCAGTCCGAATTCTATGTCTATTAGCATAAAATTAGTCATATTTGTTTAAATTAGAAACTAATATAGTTTTATATGATTCATAAAATCTCGTTATCATTAATCGTTAAGAGAACATTCATTTTAAAACAATTCTATAATTTTAAAGATAGTACATTAATTTTAAGTTTTTACATTTAAAAGATTTTTTTGATATTTGTGGTTGTTTTTTAAATATTGTATAACATTATTTGTTAAAGGCACTCAATATATTATATTTTATACGAAACCATATTGAATTCGCCCTATTTAATGAAATTGGTCTCTTGTATTAACAATTAAATTGACTCTTTTATGAGCTTTACTATAATTTTTAAGGAGTTAATGTTATTTGAAATATAGATTGGTATAGTAATTATATCAAATTAATTTTTTTTAATATAGGGTTTAGTCTTTTAAGAACTGTATAATCATATTTGTGATAGAAACTCTAAAAAAATGTATTTTATATGAAAACTACTAAAGTTAAGTTAATGACTATATTTAAAATCAATATCAAGTGCGACTTGTTCCATGAAATTATACACTTTGTCTTTTCAAGCAGACATGACTGTTTTATGAGCTTCAAGTCGTGTCGTCTTGTATAGTTTATATCTATATTCAAAGTCAAAGTTCAAAATGCCAGCTCACTTGTCTTTGTCGGCGGCACGAGCCAGCTAAAAAGGTGCCAAAAGTGGCTAAATTGCTCAGGTTCACAGCCACCAACGTCGCGACGAGTCTTCGATGCTTTTTGGGCCCTCGGGCGGAATCGATTTCATTGTTCGCTGTTGTTGCGAAACAAATTATGGGGGGAGATAATAAAAAACTAATTATTAAGTTAAACAATGATTAGATGGAGCTCTTTGTGGCCATTCTCAGTCTCAGTCTCAGACTCATTCTCAGTCGCCTTTCGATTCTTGTGACCGTTTGGCTTTTATTTGATGTCGATTCTGGCTAATTTCAATAATTAATTTATGCTTCCCATTAAATGTTAACGTTATTCTTTGGCGGCTTTCACTGTGCGCGTGTCCCAGACCGCCGGCTTGTCTACGACGGGGATCGATTGGAACCAGAATAATCTACGGAGCATCTTCCCCTGTAGGGTAAACACTAAACAAGTCTAAACACCTGCAAAACAACTTGTTTCCATTCCAGAGAATTGTTCGTTTTTGGACACAAACTAACTGCTCCACTGTAGGTCAAGTGACTGATTGACGATAATTGCTAAATCATTTGTTACAGTCAAATGCAGAGGCGGAAACGAGACTAACCATTAACATTTGTGGGCTATTTAAAGACAATTTATTGAGACGGTTATAAATCTTTGAAGTACCTCAAACATTTTGAGTTGTTGCAATAAATATTTCTGGGCCTAGATCATCGATACCCAAACCAAAGGGTAACTCAACTTTTTCGACCATTCAGCCTCTCATCTTGATATGTTTTTTGGACAAGAGTATTCCATAGTTTTCAATTGTCTCTTCAAGATGATATATTTGCTGTGCTTCGCTTGTTGTTTGTTATAATTTTTTGCGTAAAATATTGAATATTCATAGTGGTCGACGGCGTGGTGAATGTGCGGAAGCTTGTATAAATAAAAAATTCCACAAACTATTTACGAAGCATTGTGTCGAGAATCGTGATGAAAAGACGGGAAAGCTAGAATAGCTTGAGAATCTTTGCTTAGTCAAGGCCAATTAAAAATGATATTACAGCTGAGAACCATCCAAATTTATTGGGGTTCAACATACCCTTTAAATGGAGTTATGTTTGCTAAGAAAGATGTCAAGAAACGAAACGAACCGTTGAAAATGTTTAATTTACTGCTTATTCACACGCGCATATTCAAATGCTAAATAAATCTGGTGGCCAGATAACGAGGCGTGTCTTACCGAAGACCAAAAAACTCTTGCTAACAAATGCGGCTAAGAAAATGTATTCGAAAAAACCCGGGTGGGCATCTTTTGTGATCCTTATCAGGTGGAGCGGATCGCATGTAAACACACTCAACCGAACAAAGCTTACCCACATAATTTGTATTTATTTCAGCGTTTAACCCCGGCCGGACAACAGGTCGTATGCTTGATATGTATGAACGCTTAGAGCAAAACAAAACGAATGTCGTGGGGCACGTGAAGTCGACTGGATTCTGGCTATCGGCAGGCCGAGGGTCATAAATTAAAAGAATCTTCGATTACCGGCATTTAGAGTTGGCCAAAACTCCTATGTCGGCTTATGGCTTTTGATTCACTTGGTGCGATATCTGGTTATCGTATGCAAATTGAGCAAAAGTATTCGCCTTGGTTCCGGCCAAATGACACGTTGATGGAAAGATCGAAAATAAATTTACCTGTTGATATTAATTTTATATTGGCATTAACATATATAAGAGCTTGTTAATATAAATGTAATCACCTCCGACACCTGCACTATATCGAAATCGTTTGTTGGTCGCATAAATTTGCCACGCCCTTGTCATTGATTTACCGATCAATAGTGTTGTGACCGTTGGTAGAACGATGCTTTTCAGACGCAAATGACACATTTTGCAAGTCAAATCGCTGACTCAATAGACAATGGCCGCAAATGGCAGAGGCAGCCAATAATAAATGTTTCGCGCGAGATCAAATTTATGAATGTGAAACCCAAGATGCCAGCGTACCAAAGCATTATTAATTACATTTTAAATTTTCTAATAACCGTAAAAACACACAATAAATTATTTTTCGGTGTTTATTATTTTGGTAAGATTATGAAAAATGTTGCATATACTTAGTATGTTTCATCTTTGGCCGTTGACAAACATGCCATCAATCAATGCAAGTGAAAGGCAGCCAAAATGATGTCACTTGATCGGATTAGAACCATTTTAAAGTGGGCTTTTTAGTCAAAGGCTTAGACATGGTAACATCTTTACAATGTCTGTTGGCAACTGAGTCGAAAAAGCTTAACCATTTCCTGTGTTTGTGCCACTTAATCTTTTCGGACCGGCCTTGATATCGAACAAATCATTTTTATTGGCACTGCATCTTTGGCTCAAGTGGCTTCATTCACTTGACGGTGGCAGGTGAATGTATTTCCCCACACACACGCATGAGAAACGGAAATGATGTATGCCCAAAAGCCGTTAAATTTGCTTATTGTTGCCACTGAGGTCAAGTGAAGATACAAACAATCACGCCAGCAGACAATCCAATGAATGGAAGAGAGGGCTACCAGGCAAACAATCTACAAATTGACATGATAAAGTCAGGTTTTGTCTATTAAAATACAGAAAAATAAACAAAATCAGTAGATATTCTCCTGGGTTATCTGTTTTGTTGACTAATCTTCCTCTTGGATAGATTTTGTGACTATTCTAGCAAACTGGAATAGAGTCACTTCAGTATGAAAATATTTTTCTAACAAAATATTATGCAAATTATTTCATGCAGGAGACAAAACAAGAGACTTAGGCAAAAAAATTCAATTGAGGCACGCGCTGCGGGGAGAAAAATAAATAGCTTTAAAACCAGAGTATTTACACTGACAAAAATTTAGTTTAAAGTAATTTATATGGCTTAAGTAAAAGACTTAAGCGACAAACTTTAAAATGGTGATAAATGATCATTTAAATGGTGATATTTTCGCTGAGACAAATTTTCGTATAAAATGGCAATATTTATTATGGAAACATCAATGGAAAAAGATTTTGGAATCGGTTAGTTAACAAACACAAAAGAATTTCTCGAGCTAATTAAAATGTAATTTAATTATTTAATTAATTTAAAAATTAACAATTATTAACTTTATTTTACAAGCTATTACATTTTTAACTATTTATAAATAATTTAAAGTTGTAAAAATTCTTATTTTTTGCAAAATTGTTTGGGCAAAACAAAAGACTTAGGAAACGAACTTGAACTTGTGTGTAGTAAAAACTGGATCAAAAAGGCTGAGCTGCATTTTTAAGAGCAAGAGATTATGCTAAAACCGTGGCTTGGCTAAATAAAGTTGATCCATATTTAAGATTGATATTTTTATCAGTGTGGTTTTCTGCTCTTTCAGTGTCTTGTGACTTGTGTGTGCGTCATGGCTCGTGACGACACCGAAGTGATTGTCCAAAGGGTTCCAGCAGCAACTCCAGCGCCTTTTCTAGCCGCGGATTCTTCTCAATTCGTTTCGTTTCATTTAATTTAAATTTTGATTTGAATTGCCACTGCCGCAGTTGTTGTTTTTGGTGCTGAACGGTGCCGCTTCTGCTGCTAATATTTTATTTTTGCCCTATGTATAACGTGGTGTGCGGTTTGTGTCTCACCGGGTTTTTGTTTTTGGCGGTCGCCGCCGCTCTGCCCAGACTCTCTTAGACCCACGTACCGAACTGAACCGAACCGGACGGACCGAACCGGCGATATAGTATAAATTTCATACCCACTGACCAGCTCATCATCATTTGTGCTTTGAACTTCTTAAGTGTAAATTGCTCGATCGCTTCTGCTCGAGAAAATTTCGTGAAACCCAAAAACCAATAAAAAAAAAACAAAAATGGTATGTGATCCTGGAAAGCAGGATAACGAATCCTAGTGAACTGCTGCTTCACCAAGCAGGATATAAACTAAAACCGAAAACCAAGTGAATCGTGAACTGAATCTATTTAGATCAGAAACCAAAAAAAACTCTTACTCACAAGTGCTCCCCAACCCAAGCTCAAGTGTTCTAAACGACTTCATCAACGCGGCTGTCTCATTTCGAGTGGTCCTCGGGACTTATTTCACTTCACACCCGTGCCGGAGTCACGCACATAATTATGATCCAGAACGTTCTTAAAATAGCAATAATATACTTCAAGCTCTAAAATATTCAGTCTAGAGCTTCAAGTAGATTCCTGTTTGATTTGAGCTGTTTCAAATGGAATTTTGACTTAATAAAGTGAACAAATATATCTTAAATCCTCCTCTATATGCAGAGCTAATTAACTTAAAATTAATATTTTTTATTAAAATTATTTGTTTCATTATTATTATTCTTGTTTTTTTTTATTTGCTTGGGAAATGTATTAAATAACTAAAATTGTATGTCTTTCAACATTTAGCTGAATAGTTTATATTAGTAAAGTAAATTTATTTTTGCATACAATGTTTGAAGTCTTTAGGCACTCAAGACATTTAACGAGTTCACAGAGTGGTCAGGGATATAGTTCGTGAAGCGTAGAGCTGAGCTTTAAAGTTGTTGATTTAAATTCTTTAATTTTCTCTTTCAGAAATTCTTTATGCTTTTGGCCCTGGCCCTTGTGGGCATCGCCGCTGGAGCTCAGCTGCCCGACTCCGCCACCCAGGGACCCAATCCCCAGGACATCGCCACTCCGGAGCCGGAGTACATCGATATCGATGAGCCTGCGCCTGCGCCGGCGGCTTCCGCTCCTGCCCCTCGTCCTGTGGCCGCTGCCCCACGTCCTGTGTTTGCTGCCCCCGCTCCCATCCCCCGTCCTGTGGCTCGTCCCGTGGCCGTGGCCCAGTCCTTCGTCCAGCAACCCATCGTCCAGCGGGCCCAGTACCTGGCGCCAGTGGCCCAGCAACAGGTGGTCGTGCCACAGCAGCAACAGCTGGTGGGCCACACCTACAACAGCAGGGCCGGCTACCAGTACCGCCGTCCAGTCTATGTAAGACGTTTCTACCGCCTGCGCCGCTACTAAGAGGACGCAGCTAGCTCTTAACTATATTTAATACATGCTCGACAATCCTAGTAATTCCACCTATATTTTGTCGTTTCTCTTCCTTCTCCCACCACTCACCTGCCCGCAACAACTCTATACGCACCAATCTCCAAATCCAAATCCAAAACCAAACCAATCCAATCAAAATCCAAACCGAATCAAGCATTAACAATTTTACCTAAATCAAACACACATTAAACCACGCACTGATCACCACTATCAAAACTATCAAACTATCTTATTTAACCTATCCTAATCCTAGAACGAAACCATCAAAGAAACGACCAACAAGAACAAGACAAGATCAAAAGCATAAAGAGCGAAGTACAAAGAGACAAATGATGTTCTAAAGACAAAGATCGAAAAACGAAGTATTCAGTTATTGTTGAATTGCCAAGTAAAGTACGAATAAATAAACGTAAATTATTTGTAAAAATGATAAACATATTTTGTTCGACTATTTCATTACGTTCATCATCGGCCAAGGCCAATAGAAACTGGTCGGCGGTGGCAAACTTTTGGGGGAAGAGTATCAGGTTTTAATTATATTATTCACAGCTCATCAAGGCACAATAAAGTGTGTCGAAATTGTACACAGATTCGTTCTCGATTTGATGAGTACCCCCTGTCGGCAGGGGCCTCTCATTAATCACGGAATGCCATGAGGAAAATGTATTTGCCATCTGATATGGGCATTTGCATACGGAAGCACTGAGGCCGCAATGGGAAATAATTTGTGTGTTGCGTGGTGTCGACACTCAGTAAGCCAGCACTGGGATTAAGTGGTGCGGCTTCTTCGGCCAATTAGGTTGGATTATTTATGCAGGTTCTTGCACGACTCTTGACGGGTCGTAAACCGAAACTAGTCACAGCGAAAACAAATAGAAATACATAAATCTGCTGGATTACTTTCAAAATACATTAAATTTTAACCGGTTTAAGCTTCTGCCAAACCTGCTAAGTTATTCCCAAAAATACAGGTAACAACTGGCCACATAGACAAATCAGAAGTGTAAACAATCCGTTTTAAAAGCCATAGTTTGTCCGGGTGGCCAGGTTTTGTGAGACAATGTGCTATTGATTGATGGATTGATTGTCAATTTGATTGCCTTGCCTCGGCTTCTATTCAGGGGCATTAACAGTCGCTTTTGTCGTCGAACTATGACAAACTGGGTCTCGATCTATCCAATCCACTCTACTCCCCTCGGCTCCTTTTGTGTGCCAGCGATGACAGGCGTGGAATCCATCATTTGGAGGTGCTTCCGTCTTGGCTGGGATTTCTACCGATTCCCTGGGTCAAGTGGCAATTATGCATCGCTCTTGGCCTTGTTGTCTGGTTGTAATTACATTGATTTTCACACCTTCAACCGGCTTTCCATTATTGCACCAGCAAAGCCATTACATTTTATATGAAAACTAATGTCCGGTAGTTAAACGGAATATAAATAAAAGTATTAATACTATTTGCAAGCTTAATCTATTTTTGTTGTTGTTTGTTTGTTAAGGTTTATATAAACATTATGGCTAAAATTTATTCTTACAAGGGTTATACATTGATTCTTTTTTAAAAAGCGTTTGTTTATTGTTTTACAGGATGTTTTGGTTTCTTTACTTAGTAGCCAAAACTGTTATACTCCTTAAGTTTATTGCATAAATTCTGGAGGCTTCTTGAATGTGATTGAATTTAAATAAAAAGCCAAAAGGTAGGCAGCATATACTTAGAGGGCTGGAAGCAAAAACCAACAGCTTATATTTTGGCTGAGAAAAGACAAAATGATTTAAACACAAGTATTTTCATGTATACATAATTCCACATTTATCATTTGAATCCCCTAAAAAGGGGTTTTAAAGAGTTTAATGAGTTCAATGTATTGTAACACAGTAAATGAAAAAAAAAGTATAATTTAAGGTATTGGATGTTTGTCTGTTCTTGTTATTAAATTACATTTTATAAATCTTAATCTGTACATTTAATTTGCGTTAGTATCAATTAATTTCCCTTTCGATCCAATTCTGATTTCGAACGTTAGTCACCAATTGCAATATATTAATCATACGCACAGTATGCACATGCAAACCTAATTTATTTAAATAGTTATGATAAGCATGTTTGTCTAGAATTTAAATAGTTATGATCTACGTCTAGAATGATTAGATTCTACCCGAATTCTAATTAGCATTTCGTCTATAATGCATCAACACCAAAATATCGTGCCAAAAATGAGGAAACAAATAGTTGGTTTCATTAGTGGCGAATAAGAAACAGGCTAAACCGCCTGGTCGACTGGGGTCATCAGTTTTGCTTTCTAAAATCAATGATGGGAGACATAATTTATGGGCCGTGTTTATTTAAACGGCGCTACTAAGAGCAACAACCGTAGATAAAAACTCTTAAGTAAATCATTGTTGGGCGTTCAGCCGCTGATAAACGTAATAATCTAATTAATTTGCATTTGCTGACAGAAAGAAGCGGGTGGAAACGGGTTCCCAGCCATTAGATCATGCAGCTGATTTGCATAAAAGCAATTCATTTTGTCAACAAACATTCCGCGAGTCTTCTTCTCCGTTGATGACAGACCCAAAATAATGAACTACACTTCCTGATCGCATTAATTTCACTTTCACAGCCACAGCATCGTGGGCGGATTTAAAGAACTCCGGGGAGTCGAAGGTGTATCTTCACACCTCTGAAACAATGCCAAGCGATTGTCTCGAGCAATTAAGGTGGCGTCATAAATTATAAGACTGTCGTTTATTGAAGCTAAGCCACAACAATTCGGTCCATAAAATTAGAGCTTAGAGCCGTTATGGCTGCTCACTTCAATCGCTCATAGTTGGGTTTTTATTTGTGGTGTCAATAAATCAAGCCGGAATTGGCCATAGAGCATTACTCAGTCCGGATCCCAAAATAGCCACAACTGGATTACCCATGAATGAAACTGTTCTGCCGCACTCAGCCATATTTTTAGCTGTCCCAGGGGCAATTATGCTGTCTTACGAGTCACTTGAGCTGAGTTCGTGGTCGTGGCCTCTCTTGGCATAGGATTTTCCCTACTCAAGTTCAAGATCAGAACAGGATATAACACTTGGGCATATACGTTTTCGCAGTGCTAAGCTTTATTCGTTTTTTAGTGCAGGCTGAGCGTGGTAAACAATAAATAACTACAGGTAAATACGTGTGACATTCAAAGACAACAAACAAAAAATGGCTGAGGATGAGTGCTGTTTAGAAGAGGAAAGGCTGTGCTGGGGGATCGTAGTGGTAGCCCTCATCACTGTGCGGCACTGGGATCTCCTGGGGCGGCAGATAGGTGTTCACGGGTTCCTCCAGAGGAGCAGCATACGAGGGAATCGGGATCTTGAAGGTGGGCACCACAGCTGGAGCCACATAGCGGGGTTGCTCCACCACGGGTGCAGGTGGCAGATAGGCGGGCTTGGGTGGGTTGACCTTCACAACTGGAGTGGGAGGAGGCAGATAGGCTGGTTTCGGTGGGTTGACCTTCACAACTGGAGTGGGAGGAGGCAGATAGGCTGGTTTCGGTGGGTTGACCTTGACAACCGGTGGTGGAGGAGGCAGATAGGCAGGCTTAGGTGGGTTGACCTTCACAACTGGAGGCGGAGGAGGCAAGTACGCAGGCTTGGGAGTCCTGACAATTGGCACCTCAGGCTTCACAGTCACAGGAGGCAGGTAAACTGCTGGAGGTTGAGTCGCAGGAGCCACACGAACAGTCACAGGTTCCGGGGGCAGATAAGCTGGAGCCGGAGTGGGCAGATCAAAGGGAATGCTCGGCGGGTCATAGTTGTAGCCAGGATGATCGTGGTGATCATGGTGATCATGACCGAACAGATGCGAGACATCGGCGGCTACCAGAGCCAGACTGCAAACAGCCAGGATAAGAAGTTTCTAAAAAATAATACAAAAATAAGATTTAAGAACTCCAACTTATTATCCCTGAGGGTCACAAAACAAACCATGTTTTCTGGTGGAACGTTCTTGCTGCGACGACGGCCTCTACCAAAGTGATACAGTTTCCGGCAAGTGCTTCTTTATTTATACAGTTAGAGAACCTGAACCTGAACCTGAACCTGAACGTGAAACAAAAACACTGATCGCTATTAAGTCAACGCCGACGCCGCGAGAGACGATCTGGCTGCGATCTGACTATACTGACTTTGCTGACTATATGGCCCGGCTGTCAGCTAAGCGGCGTTTAGGGGTCTCGCCCCTTTGACAGCCGGTATTGGAAATTGGCATTCAATATTTATTAAATCTCTTAATTCGAAGGCATCTCGTTGCGTTGGCTTTTGTTTTTTGGCCCGGCCAGAGAGCTCTTTATGGCTGGGAGCCATAAACATGTTGGGTTTTACGATCGATGCTGCGTTTGCCAACTATTTAAAATAGTTTTTGGTTAGGCAATGATCGGGATTTATAGTTGAACGCACTCTTTTTTAAGCTGCTAAAAATGTATGAAATAAAAACATTTTATAGGAAGGGGTTACAACGTCAAGATTACCAAAAAATCGCCATGAAATTACAAACAAATTTTTGAATGCAGATTTTTAGAGCCTAACGTCACAAGACCTGAAAGATATCTTACTTCGAAATCGGATGTCTGTAAGAAAAGTTATAGAATTATATCTGCATCTTTTTGGCCACTTTTCTGCAAGGTCATTTTTTGGAAATTTTAAAAGGTGTTACATCATGAAAATTACAAACAATCGACCCGATTTTACAAACCAATTTTTGAATGCAGATTTTTAGAGCCTAACGCCACAAGACTTTAAAGATATCCCACTCGAAATCGGATGTCTGTAAGAAAAGTTATAGAATTATATCTGCAGCTTTTTGGCCACTTTTCTGCAAGGTCATTTTTTGGAAATTTTAAAAGGGGTTACATCATGAAAATTACAAACAATCGACCCGATTTTACAAACCAATTTTTGAATGCAGATTTTTAGAGCCTAACGCCACAAGACTTTAAAGATATCCCACTTCGAAATCGGATGTCTGTAAGAAAAGTTATAGAATTGTAACTCCAGCTTTTTGGCCACTTTTCTGCAAGGTCATTTTTCGGAAATTTAGAAAGGGGTTACATCGTCAAAATCTCAAAAAATCGACACGATTTTACAAACCAATTTTTGAATGCAGATTTTTAGAGACTAAGGCCACTGTATTGATGTTTCCTCTGAAACGTGCTTGCCCCATCTCTGGGCAACATTGAAAGAGGTCAACTGTCGCTCCATAGCTGTTGGCTGCAATTGACGATTAGCGATTTTGGTTCGGCTCGAATCTTTCTGTTACAGACACCGCATCCAGCTATTAATACCTTTAACCAAACACTAACATCATTTTTCATCCGAAAAGACAGTAATTATGGACACTTCAGGTGATGATCATGCCGAACTGAAGCTAAAACCGAAGCTGTTCGGCTACTTTGGTTGATTGGCCGCAATTAGATTTGGGGGTCAGATGGCCATCCACATGGGGATCCCTCGGGGCAGGGTGACAGCAATTTGGGTTCGATATATGTTTGACCTTGAGAGGATTGGCCCAAGAGTGGTGTAATATTGACTACTCCATTTCGTTTTTAGTGGTGTATTTTGCTTTGAATTTGTACAGCTTAAACTAGGTGCAGTGTTTATGAGAGTTTGTTTTTGTTTTTTTTGTCGGTGGTTGACTAGCCTAGTGTTTGAAGCGACGCAGTGGTGGCTTGTAATGGTATCCCGGTTCGGCATCATGGATTGGACTGGGAGCAGGATCCAAGGGAAGAGCGTAGGATGGGATGGGGATGTGGAAGTCCACCTCTTGTTGGGGTGGCAGATACTGTGCCTCCGGCTTGGGAGGCAGATACTTCTCCACTGGCTTCGATGGAGGCAGATACTTAACCTCCGGCTGTGCAGGAGGCAGGTACAGTCCCTTGGGAGCCACTGGTGGGGGAGGTGGTGGTGGGGGCAGACTAGGCGCCACCTTAGGAGGCAGATACCTGGCCACTGGAGCAGGAGGCAGGTACTTCACCTGTGGAGTCGTTGGAGGAGGCGGAAGGTACTTGGTCTCCGGCTGACTGGGGGGCAGATAGGTGGGCTTGGGAGCCCGAACTGGGGGTGGTGGCGGTGGAGGAGGCAGGCTGGGAGCGACCTTGGGTGGCAGATACTTGGCCACAGGCTCGGGGGGCAAGTACTGAGACTCTGGCTTCGAGGGAGGCAGATAAGTGGCCTTGGGCGGAGGAGGTGGTGGCGGTGGCAGGGCCACCTTGGGCGGCAGATACTTCTGGCGCGGCTTCTCCGGAGCTCCATAGCTGTATCCACTGGGAATATCAAACTTGGCCTCATGGTGATGGTGATGATTATCCGGCTGGTAGTGCAGATCAATGTGCAAATCATGATGGTGATCGTGATGATCATGATGATCATGATGATGATGATCATGGGAGTGAGCATCGAAGTGGTGATCGTGCCCGTGATCATGGTGGTGATGGTGATCATGCCCGTGATCATGGTGACCTCCTCCTGCTCCATACAAATGGGAGACATCTGCCCGAACGCAGATGGCAAAGGCAGCCAGGGCCACTAGGATCAGCATGGACTTCTGCAATAAAGTCACTTTAATAAACGACTTCCAAAAAGAGATAATCCTGTTCCACTTTACCATTTTCTCCAAGCGATTATCCACTGATCTCAGATGATGTTGCTGTCGTTTGCCGACAACAGGTAGTAATGTCAATAACGTCGCTGGCCACCTCTTTTATACAAAGATCGCAGCTTCCACTTTGGTTTTCTTCACACTTTTCTTGGTTTTCATGAACTTGGAGCCGACCAATTATCGGCGTGTGGTGGTTTATCTCTTTACCCCACAACAACTAATGCGATTTCGGCTAAATTAAGTCTCCACAATAAAGCAGCTCATGAATATGCAGTGGATGCGACGAAATCCCAGACAATTGACTGTGATTGACTTGGCCATTTGTGCTCCACTTTGTCCCATCTTAAAATTAGGGAGATATCGATGCTAATGGGGTTAACAAAACAGCGTTTATTGAGATAGTTTTTTTTAGCCTTATGTAAACGTAAGCCTAGTGGAACGATTTAAAACAAAACAAATCCGGGGAAATCTTCCATATTCAGTTCGGTGGTTATTGCTTTTCTTTTGGCCTAGAAGATGAACTCTTGGGCAGGTGCATCGTAGTGGTAGCCTGGCTCTGGTTGAGGTGGCGGGGGTGGCAGGTAGGTGGGTACCGGCGTGGGTGCGGGAGTGGTTGTTGTGGTGGTTGTAGTGGTGCGTGGTGGTGGTGGTGGTGGAGGAGGAGGTAGGTAGGTGGGAGCAGGAGTGGGGGCGGGAGTGGTTGTGGTGGTGGTGGTGGTAGTGGGTGGTGGGGGAGGAAGGTAAGTAGGAGCAGGAGTGGGAGCAGGAGTGGTTGTAGTAGTGGTAGTAGTAGTAGTGGTAGTGGTAGTTGGTGGTGGCGGAGGCAGGTAAGTAGGCACCGGTTTGGGTGGCAAATAAGTCGGTGGCGGTGGTGGTGGCTCAGTCGTTGGTGCAATCACAAATGGCACCTCCGGTTTGGGATAATCATAACCATAGCCATGATCATGGTGCTCCTCCAAAAGTTCCAGTGGCAAATGGGACACATCTCCAGCTGCTAAAGCCAGCAGGCAGGTGGCCAAAATGAAGAACTTCTAAAATAGTACGAAATCCATTAAATCCAGGCTGTTTTATAGAGCGAAAACCAAGCAACTCACCATGTCCGTTTTTATGATATTTCTATGTCTGACACCTTGAGCTCTTAAACCACAAATGATTGACCGTTTGCATCGACAGCGGTATATTTATAGTCAAAATTCTAAAACAGATCGACACTGTCCATGGCTCTAGAGGCCAATTATTATCATTTAAATCGGTATAACTCCGCTAGCCCCACGGCATTCTTTGTATCGGTAAATGTGAATCTGTATTTGTAAATGTATCTGTAAATGTATTTGTATCTATAGCGCTATGTTTATATGAATGATTAGCGCCACAATAGTGCGCCGAAGTTGACAGAGGAGCAGAGTCAACAGCACCGTCATTGTTTCGGCAGAAAAGCTCTGCAACCATTATGCCTTTATGGACCCTACTGAGCCGTTGGTTTTCATCAATGTCGTCACTTCGGTTTTGGGTTACCACTTCGCTCATTGTTACGGTTTTAAAAGTAAGCCTCCACTTCCGACGGAACATGGGGCACAAAGCCCAGCACCCAGAGAAATAGAGATCTCTTTCAGTTTTATATTCATATTTTGTCTCATATCCATATATGAATATTCAGATAAATCTATAAAATCATAAACAACATTTAAATTGGTAATTATTGGTTAAATTAATACTTATGTGCTACCACTAAGAGCTATGCATTTAATGTCTTAGTTGATTCATTTAAGCCGCCTTAATGTCCAAAGATACCACTAAATCTATTGATTAATATTTTATGTGTTCAATGTTTTTTATTTTCTATTTATAAATAACTTATAACATTTTTCTCTGTGCATCTCAGGAGTCAGTTCCGCCGCTGGAAGCGTTGTAAGCGTGCTCTGCTGGCTGTCATAAATCATTTAGACTTCATTTATAATAATTATGGCTCGCGCTGCCTTTTGCAGCTCAAGAAGTCTGAGTGGTCAGCGTTTCATGGACAGATGGACAATGAAGCTGTCTGCTGGACATGATCTTGCGGAAGCAATTCAGTTACAGATCAGTCGAGTTATATTGCAGAGGCGGAGAAGATGGTTAAAGACCTACAAATAAGTGTGATCGAGGAAAAAATTCAGATCATTTTCAAATCTAAATTCCTCTATTAAAACAATTTAAATTAAATTTATATTTATAAAAAATATGCTTTATATTTAATTTATTTTAAAAATGATTTCTTTGTACAGATTCTGGTTCTGAAATATATAAAAATTAATGTTACTATAGGACTCGTTTTTTGGCGCAACCGTTGTATTTTAAAAAACTTACAATGACAACTTCAGATTTGATTAATTTATGTAATATTGGTAGCTGATTTATGAACAATCAAAAATTGTGAACCTGATAAAGGTTCTTGTTTTGGAATATATTACCATATATTAAGATACGGTCTTCAACACAATATAAGTTTTTAAATTATATTCAAATACTACTTAAGATTTATTTATGTTTTATATTGATAGAAAAAATTGTTTACTTAAAAAAGATTCTGGTTATGGAATATATTAACGTATAGAGTTATATTTAGACACGGTGTTTATAGAATTAAAATAATATTTTGAATAATGTCTTGGGCTTATGAAAAACTTCCCATCGCTTTAACAGCAGCGTTAAATCAACTAATTAGTTGGATTAGCGTCTTCGGTCGCGATTGTATAACCAAACAGACGATACTGGTCTGGGTTCAACTATCACTTTTTGTTTCATCGCAAGCCAGACAAAAACTATGGGTTGTTGAACCGCTCGCCTGAGATCGAGCTGATCGATTGTCAAGTGCCGGAATCGATTGGCGTGTGCTGAACCATCCTCGTTTCTGCTCGCCTTTTGCCAAAATGCGCGCATTTTATGCCGATTATGAAATTAATTGTCGTTCTTTATGGGCATTAATCTCAGCGCTGCCTAGGCCTCACTTTTTTATGGTCCATCGCAAATATGTGCAAAATTGTGTGAGTCCTCAACCGGTTTAGAATAGAAATATTTGGTCAAACAGTGACATTTTCTGCTTTTGTTTTTTTTATGAAGCCCCAACTTTAAGCTGTGAATCTCGTTCGAACCGATTTCAAGGTAATTAGTGTTTGGAATAAGCCCTGTCCAAGGGCCTGATTTGTGAAAGGAACGCAGACAAATCTCGGTTTGATTTAATTTTTATTATGTTTACGAAACTTTGGTACAAATTCAATTTACTAGGGCGGGTATTTAACTCTTGAAGCGCCGACTGGGCACCTGGTACTTGTAGCCATGGAGTTTTTTGGAGGGCGTTATACTGGTTTCAGCAACCACTTCTGGTTCCTCGGGTTCTTCGGCCAGTCCAAGTTCTGCATCGGAAGGAGCCACTGGAATGGCATCCTGAGGGAACTCCTCGCCAGTGGGGAACTCGTTGCTGACCTCCAGTTCCAGCTCCGTGACCTTGGGCACATCGTACACAAATCCATTGCCAGATCTCACCAGCTGAGATACATCTGCTCGGGCGGCAAGACAAAATGCCATGAGGAAAATACTGATCATCAGGAGGCGCTAGAAGTTAAGAAGGAAGAAAAGTCCTACAAATATTATACCACATAACGCAATTCTAGAAATATTTTACTATCCTTTAAATATGATATCATATTAAGCGTTTTTACATTCCAAATAACCGATAGTAAATCAAGTTGATCTAAACGCTCATCAAAGAGTAATAAAAACATGTTTAAATGCTTAGAATAAAATATGCGTGTTTGTTTATAATCCATTTAGTGGTGTTTAGATCTTAAAGAACTAGATTTTGGAACAATAAATTATTAAATGCTCTAAACAAAATATGCAAATGCATTCAATAGTTTCCGATATAACACTAACTTGATTTGAAAGTACTAATAAAAATATATTTTTTTTAAATAGCCATAGTAGTACATGATTAATGCTTTAACAAAGAGATGTGCAAATTTTATGAATAATTATATTGAGAATTGTCTTTTTTGTGTCTTTTTAAGTTTAAATGTCAAGTAAAAACCACTGATTTAACACATGTTTTAAAGGCAGTTTTATCCGTGTAAGTGCCGGTGGCAAGCTACTAAAACAGTCGCTTACCATGATGCTAGATGATCTTCGGAGGGGGATTTCTTGGCTGGGGAACCTTTGAGAATGCCGTAATAGTCGTCGTTGCCAGTGGAACGTTGCTCAAGCGAATGCAGGCGCCGGCGATTGGGCCCAAACTATTTATACTTCTATATGTTAGCCACATTTGCCTCATTTTATTAATTGCGATCGTGATGACTGTGCTGAAGCCAAAACATAAACACAAGCCGAACCGAAACCAAAACCAAAACCGAAACAGTGAGCGGCCCTAGATAAACAAAACAATGCGAATCGATGTCTTGGGCCAAATGGCGGTGCTACTGCTGCTGTTCCACTCGAAATGCTACAACATCTCCATCTCCAACCACATCGGCATCCAAATCCACATCCACATCCACAGCGCCATTGCCAAGGCTAAGACTTGTTATGTGGGGTCAAGTGTCAGTGCGTTGGCTTTGTCTCAGGCGCATTTGTTTGACGATTTGTATTCGAATTAATGATTCTGACGGATCAGTGTTTGCCCCCAGCCACGTGATCTGAGTGGCGATTCAATTATGCAGCCCTGCCCGATCCATTCGTTGAGCATATAAAGCGCATAAAGGCGACGTTTCAACACGTTTCCGTTTCATTGGCTTCTTTACGGCTCTGCAGATCCGCCGCCGATCGCACAATTTATCCATGCCAACCTGACATATTGATTATAGTATGCATCGCATTTCGGTGGACATCGGAAGATTGATTGCAAAAGCCATTCGGCCATTGATTGGGCTGGTTTATGTGGCGGAAATTCCACCTGCTGTGAACTGCCAACGGGATCTGAATGGTGGAGACACACCCTCTAATTGATTGGCCCCAGAAAGGCAGACAAAAGCCAATCGAAAACAATCAGACTTTTATAACTGGAATAAGCATTATCCAGAGAACAAATTACTTCGATTTTACTGTGGGAATGCGGTAGTATTTAGAATATACTGCTGTAAAATTTAATGGGAACTTGAGCATATTAAGGAGTGAATTTCTTTCTGAAAAGAATTTGCTTTTAAATATAACTTTGTTTGCTGTTTCTTTAAGCAAGAATACAGACTCAAGAGAAGATTAAGATTTCCCTTTTAAAAATATAATCAAAACCAACTACGTTAAAATATTCACTAACAAATATTAACAAATAGAAATAACATTTCTGTTTAGTTTACTACAAAAGGCTGCATATTTTTAGGTTTCATCAAGTTAAAATAAATTGTTTAACATATCAACAGGCTTTTTAAAAAAGAGTGTCAAATGTTTAAATTTTAAGGCATATAGCAAATGTCAACAAAGTTTAAATATTAACTCACTGTTCATCCAATTTTGTTCTATAAATACTTTTCAATAAATTTATTGAAAAAACTTAAAATTTAGGGAAAATCTCAAAACAAATTTGTGAGCTAGAATTTGTACATATATTGATCTTTAAGATTAAAAAAAGTTATTTTTATGAAGAATTTCAATAAACAAATTAAATTGGCATATGTAAGTCATTCTATAAGTAACATTATTACAATATCATTATTATAATATCATTACTTTTTCCAAATTTGTAAGATCGGGAAATGATAATATGTTACGTTTCAGTCCCTTACAGACTAATCGGAGTAGCAAAAGCTTTTAGCCTATTATTTTTTGTTAAGCCTTTACTGATTGTTAATTAATATATATTATGTATATTTTATTAAATTTATTTTATATATTCAAACTACTTTTTAGCAATACAAAATAAAAGGATTATTTCTGTTTTTATTCGCACTAACAAGCTTGTTTTGAAACTGGGATAGACAATTAAAATAATTTAAACTTATTAGCTCAAGGCATCACTAAAGATAGAATATTAAAAGACAGAATTTAAAATCGAAAGATTTTTATTTTCACGTTTATTCGAAGTGGATTGGGCTTTCCTGCGAAAGGCCAAACCACTCATTCACAATTCGTTCACAAATATGGCTAATACTTAATCTGTGTATTTACAATGTGCTGGATCAGCCTAGTAGTTAAACGAGGGCTGGGGGTCGTTGGGGTAGCTGTAGCCCTTCTGCACGGGGGGCAGGTACTCGACCTTGGGGGCCACGTACACCTTCTTGGTCGGTGGTGGTGGTGGGGGTGGGGTGTAGACGACGACCTTCTTGGTTGGGGGTGGCACATACACTGGGGGCGGGGCAACGTACACCTTCTTGGTTGGCGGGGGTGGCACATAGACCGGAGGAGGAGCCTTGACCTCGAACTTCACGGAGGGCTCACCATAGTGGTAGCCATCGTCCTTCAGGATGCCAGTCGGGGGTGGGGTGTAGACGACCTTCTTCGGCGGTGGTGGTGGGGGTGGGGTGTAGACGACGACCTTCTTGGTTTCTGCGGGGGGCAGGTACTCGACCTTGGGGGTGACGACGACCTTCTTGGTTGGGGGAGGGGTGTAGACGACCTTCTTGGTTGGGGGTGGCACGTACACTGGTGGTGGGGCAACGTACACCTTCTTGGTGGGTGCGGGAGGCAGGTACTCAACCTTTGGTGGTGGTGGGGGTGGAGCCTTGACCTCGAACTTCACAGAGGGCTGGCCGTAGTGGTAGCCGTCGTCCTTGAGGATGCCAGTCGGAGGTGGGGTGTAGACGACCTTCTTCGGTGGTGGTGGTGGGGGTGGGGTGTACACAACGACCTTCTTGGTTGGGGGAGGCACGTACACTGGTGGTGGGGCGACATACACCTTCTTGGTGGGTGCGGGAGGCAGGTACTCAACCTTTGGTGGGGGTGGGGGTGGAGCCTTAACCTCGAACTTCACCGAGGGCTGGCCGTAGTGGTAGCCATCGTCCTTGAGGACGCCAGCGGGCGTGGGGTGATGGACCACCGGGGGGGCGGTGTAGACGGGACGGGCGGGCGTGGGCTTGGGCTTGGGCGCCTCATACACCACTACTGGTGGGGCAGACTCGTGCGGCACGTAGGGCACATCGATGACGACGGGGGCACGGGGCGGACTGTAGTGGTAGCCATCCTCCTGCAGGTTGTTGCTGTGCGAGAACAGATGCGAGACATCTGCGCTGGCCACTGCCACCAGGGCGAAAGCGATCAGGAATTTCTGGGAAGACAAAACACAGAGCAGTCAGATGATCAGCCTCCCAAATCCATTCGTATTCCACAATCTGCCAGCACGGTATTCGTATCCACCACCGAGTGCAGCGCTTGATCCTCGAACTCGAACTCGAACTTGATCCTCGATCACCGATCTTACCATTTTGCTCAGAACCAATTCAACACCGCAAAGGCTGAGTTGTGACTGTGCCTTTTCTGCTCGAGTCTACATTATTTATAGTTCAGCAGCGCCTCAGGATGGCCCAAAGATATTTCACGGCAGAAGCTTCTCGTCGGAGCTTCTCCCCCGAAAACTAAACAGAACCTGCTTGGGTTGGTTAACCGGCTGCTGCGGTTGCTGCGGCTGCTGCTGCTGCTTCTGCCGCTGACGCCTCTGGCTCAGTCTGCCTCTACTACAGCTCCCTCAGAACGACACCCATAAACTTACGGTCCATCTTGTTGTCGGCGTAATATGTGTATATTTTTTGGCGACAAATTTAGAATTTGGCCAGGCCAGGCGAACAAAAAACAAAGCAGAACATGCAGAGCCAAATAGAACCAACGTAAATGAGCTTGACTCTAATAAAAATCATAAGCCAAAGAAAGCAAAATGACAGCTTTAAAAAAATATAGTATGATAAGTTAAAAGCAGAGGCTGCGGTCTCGTCGTGAGCTGTTTGAAAAGAGTTAAATTTGAATTCAAGAAAAACCGGTGAAATATGGTCAAATCTGTGGGATAGATCGCATAGTGGAGGGGCACGGATAATGGAGATCCCGCATGGGTGCGCAATTTCATGCTCGATAATCTGCAAATATTTGGATAGCCAGCATGCTGGGGTGCTCTTCCTTATGACATCCAATTTGTCGTCGGGCCTATCGCAATGATGGAGCCACTTCGCACTCCGCGACATAGACAATGGCACTCTTTAATTGATCCCCCACATAAATCTAGTTTGGAGCCACATTTCGAGCTGGTTAGCGCGACGAAAAGCATAAATTAATTTCGCATCTATGGGGGGGTTCTAAAATAAAACCGATTTGGAATGTTTTATTTATGAGAGCAGAGAGCGTAGGGGGATTTGCATAAATTCTTCAAAGTTCCGCTCGTGGTTCGGAATTATCGAATTTTTGCAATTACTCACACTCTCGAAGGGCAACAACGTCATCCAGGTGCATGAATCAACCGAGTGGAGAAGGGTCAGTCAACAGATGGAACCGGTTGCCACCTCAAACTGACCTTTGCCTTGGCTCGTTGCAAGGACAACTGCAATCCAAACAAAACACTCAATCCATACACTCTTAACCCACTGTTCCAGATTCCTGTTCCCGGTTCGGGCCAATTGACGAACCGATTTACGCAAATGCAAAAGTTGCACTCTTAAACTGATTTTTAATGTTGGTCATTTAAATTCCTACGCTCAAACCCGATTGTTATACAATCGATTTGAATTTTAATTAAATCAATTTATTTTTGCAACCATAATCGCACACAAATCTTTCTCTTCAGTTTGTGGCGTTAATTGCTTTGCCATTCAAGCATATTATTTTCCTCTTCGGTTATGACGTTGAAGATGGTTGAATTCCAAGAATTCCCACCAAACATGGCTAGGTCGATCGTTGACCGGCGCAATTATAAATTTATGCTGTTCTTTTTTTAGAAATTGGGGGGTTTTTCGGTCTAAAGTCTATTTAGTAGATTTATTACGCAATCCATAGGGCAGAAGTTTTAGTAACGATGGAATCTGGTTTCAAAGTCAGTTGGTATACGTCATGAATTGGACTATGTCGTCAATCAAGTGATTGTTAAATGTTATGCCATAGTCATTGGAAACTTGAGATGGCTCATTTAGCTTTTGGCGACTCAGCCAATTTGTCGGAATTTGATGTGTGTTTTGACCTGATCGGATCAAAGTTTCCGGCATTTAAATGAGTTCTCAGGCCATCATCATCAACCCGCTGATATTAAAAATTAGCTCTGATTACTTCATCCGAAATGCAAACACCGCTTCTGCCTGCCTTTTAATTAGATGAATGCTGGGTAAATGCCACGCAACGGTAAACGAGTTTAGAATTCTGCAGTCGTAGTCCCAAATATATAGCACCAATATATATCATCGCAAATGTGTGTTCTACCCAATGTATTTGCACAGCGTTTTGTTGAAATAGCCAAATATGTGCACTGCTAAACACGCGTGCGTCGATTTCGGATGACGGGGATCGGAAATTGCAGAGCCGCAGAACCGATCCCGAAACCGGTTCAATTAGTTTGGTGAATGCTTTTGAATTTAGTGTTTATAAATTTCACATTAGGCATAATTAAGAACAAGTTTGTTCTATTCATACCTATCTGTGAGTTACCCCCTCCAGACAAAACCGAATCCGAAACCGAATCTGAAACTGAAACTGAATCCGAATCCGAATTCCTACCGATGCATGCAAATAATTTTGAAAACCGTTTATCAATCCCAGCATAAGCCACCACCTAATGCCAGGCATTAATCTTCAAAGGGGCAGCGATAATGTGGGCATCAATTAGCCGCTGGCAACGGAAGCCGAGAGTTAACACAGCCAACTAACTACAGGCCAATATTTACTGGATGTTTGGCAACTTTTGGCGCGAACAAAACGAAACCGCGAAACCAACAAACCGACAACAGAAACAACAACAACAACAAAAAGCTAAAGTTCATTAAAAATACAACAAAATTTCTTTCTGGCTGTATAAATCTGCATTAAGAGCACATAAATTCGAAGTATAATTTAACATCATCTTTGAAGCAGTCGTTGCCGTTAACATTTGCTGGTTCGTGTCTCGGCTTACTCTGTTAAGGCCAATACGCAGCAGATCACGACTTTAAATAACTGCGATCACGAAAAAGTAGCTGATTTAAAAATATAATAAAATTATATTAATAAAATATTTACAAAATAAAAATTAAAAATAAATTCAATTAGCAGATTTCAAAAATAAAATTATATTTTATTTATAAGAAAAAAAATTAAATCCAAAGCAAGCCAAGATAGTTGTCTTATTAACTCATTGTAATGAAACATATATTTTCTTTGGGTTAGCCATGACAATGATTTATTTGTAACATTTTTTCCACAAGTTCTCAAGAAAGTTGGTCTTTGTTGACTTGTTACATCTTAAAAATGATCCAAGATAGC
This sequence comes from Drosophila elegans, assembly GCF_018152505.1. Taxonomy (NCBI): domain Eukaryota; kingdom Metazoa; phylum Arthropoda; class Insecta; order Diptera; family Drosophilidae; genus Drosophila; species Drosophila elegans. The sequence goes on from NW_024545578.1 coordinate 5,397,520, forward strand.
CCCAGCCTTAACCCGTTTTATCGTTGTTTAGCCAGACAGGCATGCATGGTGTCATATAATTAATATGTGGGCTATAAATCTTAACAAAATATACTCTATATGCAAAGAGTATTAAGATCTCTGCAAATTCTATTTAGATTTTAATAAAACAATTAAACAATTCAAACCATAATTCAAATACCTGGATAAGGAATAAATTCTAATTCTCTATTTTTTGTTGTCTCTAAATTTGAAATTTTTAAAAAATATTTTTCTTTTACCAATTTTCGGATTTTTTTAATGGGTTACATCACAATTTTTTGCAAAATTTTTTTTTATTGGTTTTGAACTTTTAATATTTAATATTGTAAGCTAATTAACTAATTAACCAAATTGAAAATGTAGCTGAACTACTTACTCAGTTGTTAGCTAGAAAATAAATAAAGAGTATTTCGTTATTGACCTTTTAATAAAATACAATATTTACTGCTACTTATTTGTTAGCTCATAATCCCCAAAAAAAAGTGAAAGCATCTACCTAAATGGATTTTATTGACTTGATGAGCTACTTTCAATTTGAAAAATTCTAACTCATATTGATTCGCGTAATTGTTTTATTGCAGACATGGAACCAGTGTTTGGACTACTGCCTTTTATTTATGGGTCGCAGTCGCAACGGCATTTTGCCAGATTACTGCATTCAAAAAAGACAATACCCATACAAATGCAAACGATTCAAACAGAATATTATTTGATATACTATATGTTTTGGGGTTCCACCCAAAATGTCTTATAAATACCAAATGTTTCGCTCGCAAAAAAACAGTTTAATTGTTCGACTTTCAGTGATCAACATGGTGGGTTTCGATCGGATTTGTTTTTAATAATTGCGAAATCAGGATTAACGGAAAGTTTTTCTCCCGTCAGCGTGTTTACTTTGTGGCTTTTGCAGTGGCTCTGCTGGGAGTGGTAGGTGCCAGTTCTCTGTCCAGGACCTATTTGCCACCTCAAGTCCAGGTGCAGCAGCCCCATGTGATCTCTGCTCCGAGGGTTCAGCAGCAGATCATCCGCCGTCCGGTGGTGCAGCCACAAAACACCTATCTGCCCCCAGCCCACAGGGTGGTGCCTCAAGCGATTCATCGTTCTGCCCCTCAACTGCAGACCATTGCTCGTCCTGTTCCAGTTTCTGTGCCCCGTAACACCTACCTGCCGCCATCTCAAGTGATTTCTCGCCCAGTTCCACAAGTGATCTCCGTGGCTGCCCCACGTAACACCTACCTGCCACCCCGCAACACCTATCTGCCACCCCAGTAAGATGAATCATCAACATCAACCCAATCGAAAGAATAAAACCACATCTCTGAGCAGCAAACAAGTCAACTGGTTTGTGGTTTAACCCACGCCGCCAACTATATTCTAATGCTAATTCTCCAGCTCAGCAAAGAAATGCAAAAATACATTTAATGTGTATATTTGCATGTCTCGATTCGATAACACCAATTTGCATATTCCCGAATTAGTTAAAAACAAACAATAAAGAAAGCTTAGAAATATAAACAAAGACTTTGCTTAGTAAAGGGCGTTAGCTCAAATCAAATGCGGTAACTATACAAAAAGGGACCCCGAAGCCATTAACCTCTAGAGGAAACATTTGAGACCTCAATATGTTTGAACGAAACCGCGAACTTGAAATCATCCCCGAGCAATTAATCAATCACTCAATCAATCCAGTTAGCGGAACATAAAGTCATTAGCTTTAGCTGTGGATAAACTTAACTGCTAACTCGTCTAGTTTATGACCAGTTAATTGTGATACCTCTTGGTCTGGATCGACTTATAAATAGATCCGAGCTACTGTTTAAATTAAATCCAAACACAAGTTTAGTTTTGCCAAAAGCTTAGGTGAATTAAAAAAGCTCTTTGCTTTGACACGAAACTAAACTATCAGGTTTGCGATAATATTGTTTTGCCAAAAATAAAATAAAGCTGTGATATGGGTATTCTAATGAATATTTATATACCAAATGACAGGCAAAAAAAATTAGAGTTTTTAATCCAAACTCCGTGCCGTACCTCCGACTGATAAAAACAAGCCCCATCTGGTGCCGTGGTCGAGGTATCTGTTTGCCTAATTAAACAATTTTTCGACGCGAAAAACGTTTCGTTGATTTATGATACTCAACACTTCCGTTTGCAACCGCCAATTCGCAGATTTGTATAAAAGAACAGGAGTCGCTGGTCTAAGACATTATTCGATTCGTTGCCTCTAAAGCAAACAGATCTTCGAAAATGGTAAGGATCTGCTTAGATGTGTTTGAGGATTATAGTTGATTGTTTTTTGTTTACTTTATTATTTGCAGAAATTCTTCATCTTGACTTTGGCTGTGGTTGGCTGTGTGTCTGCCGAATCGGGCTATAACTATAATGCCCCAGCTCCCGCTCCCGTGAGATCGTACTCGGCTCCACAGGCTCATCAGCACTTTGCCGCCTCTGCCCCTGCTCCCGTTTTCCAGCAGGCTGCCTCCGCTCCTGCCCCAGTGAGAACCTATGTGCCCCCCGCTCCCGCCGCCTCTGCCCCTGTGCAGAGCTTCGCCCCAGCTCCCGCTCCAGCCCCAGTTGCTGCCCCAGCTCCTGCTCCTGTTTTCCATGCCGCCGAGTCTGCTCCCGCTCCAGTGAGGACCTATGTGCCCCCAGCTCCAGTCCACCATGCCGCCGCCTCTGCTCCTGCTCCCGTCCAGACCTTTGCCCCTGCTCCCGCTCCAGTGGCTGCCCCAGCTCCCGCTCCAGTTTTCCATGCCGCTGAGTCTGCCCCCGCTCCAGTGAGGACCTATGTGCCACCCGCACCTCAGGTTCATCATGCTCCCGCTCCTCAGGTGCACCACCATGCTCCCGCTCCCCAGGTGCACCACCACGCCCCTGCTCCAGTGCACCACCATGCCGCCGCCTCTGCTCCCGTCCAGAGCTTCTCTGCCCCAGCTCCCGCTCCCGCTCCAGTGCAATCCTTCGCACCCGCACCCGCACCTTCCATCGAGTCCTCCGGTCCAGTGTTCGAGGCCGCCGCTTCCGCCCCCGCAGCTGCCCGTTCCGGATACGACTACGCCCAGCCCGCGGCCAGCCAGCAGGGATACAAGTACAAGACCGTCCGTCGCCGTGTGTTCAAGCACCGCGCTTAGGAATGCTAATGATTATGTTCAAACGATTATACAAAACGACAATAAAAGCGCAGTAAAAAATTATGAAAACATGTAGTTTTATTTGAGCATCAAAATAATGCGACAACAATAAAATATTCATAAAGATAATATGATAATTGGCTTATTATTCAAGAATGGTAGGGAGTATAGTTTCTGCTAAAGAAACAACGAAAAAACAAATGAGGAAAAGAGTGTTGTCTCAATAATTCAAAACCATGTCAAAAATTGAAGAGTAAGAGCAACAACCTTAAATCATTATTAATGAATATTAATAGCAGAATTAGCACTGGAATGCAATTCTCAAATGAATGATTCAAAGTTAATATGACTTCATTTTCTATGAATACCTCAAGATGTTAATAGAGCGAAATATTTATAAAGAAACTTCTGCTGGTTTCGATGCATTTATGCGGAAATAGTTCTCAGTTTTCAAAGTTAAATTCAGAACCACATAAAAGGTTTTTTACCGAATCACCTTTATACATTTTTAAGCATTTAATAACATATACATTCAAAGCTTTTAGAAACAAAAAAGGTGGAGCCGCAACGATTAAAGAGTTAACTTTGATTTATATTTAAAAAATTCATATTTTTTAATTTAATAAAATTGTATTATTACTAAGATGTGAATACCACAAAGTTTCTAGATTTAACGATACTTGAATTATTAATGCTGACCCAGATCGAACAAAATTAAACCTATACTAACACTCGGTATTCCAGAATTTCTTATGCAATAAATTTAAAATATCTATTCACTTTCACTTTCGTTACTTGTTGTCAAGCTAGGCAAAAACATTAGCCAGAAAAGTGAGATCAAGAAACCCATATGTTATCGATGGCATGTGCAGCGCACTTAGGCCAATAAATTCGAACGCTTTGATCTGACAAATTTACGGGACACTTTCGTTGTGCTTGGGAATATTCATTAGAATTTAAATTGCGGCTATTCAATAAGAACAAATGGGTCACATAAAGCGCAGAATCGATTTCTCACGCTCAACAACAGGTTTCGCTTTCGATTTTGGCCTGATTTTAGGGGCTCGATGTGGGGATGCAACCAAAATATGTCCGTAAAGAGTATAAAAGTTGCATCCACTTTTGGATGGTATCACTGGCACTTGAGCAATGGTGAGAGATCAACGATTGGTTGGGGTTCTCAGCTTAATTAAATACTTTAAATTTCAGAAAATCTTCATAGTCCTGATTTTAAGCCTTTTGGCAATCGCCTGCCTGGCCGATGTTTCCCATGTGAAACACCACAAGCACCAGCGGCATCATCACTCCAGGGAACATGAGGATCAGGATGAGGATTCCCATGAGGAGGAACAACCTTATTACAAGAAGGAAAAGCACACCAGCGAAGTGGTCTACCACAAGGAGGATGAGCATGAGGAGCCAAAGCACTACAAGGAGCAGCCCAAGGAGTACCACCATGAGGAGCCAAAGAAGCAGCGAGTCGATCACTACCATCACTATGACAAAAAGCCGGAGGTGAAGACGGAGCACATCCACTATAAGCACAGCAAGCCCCATGTTCGTACGGATTACAATAGAGATCTATTTACTCCTGCCGCCACTCAAGTGGTTTATCGTCGTCGGCGGCCAAGTCGTATCCTGTATGCCAGTGCCCCCAATTCGGTGTTCCACACTCACACTCAGATCAATGTGCAGTCGCAGGACTCGGAGTTGAACTCACTCACGCCAGGAGCACAGGATCCGACTGGAGCTCAAGCGCCGACAGGAGCTCAGGCTCCGACTGGAGCAGGTTTTCGACCCAATTGCCAGTTCATTGGACCCGGCAACGTGGCACCTGGCTGTGGACCCTCCGATCCCCTTGGAGCTCAGCTTCCGGCCAGTGCCCTGGCCCCCACTGGAGCTAATTTGCCAGCCAGCCAACCTGCTCCCATTCCCGGTGGCCAGCTGGCTGTTCTGGGCAATGGCCAGCGTCCTCCATCGCGTCCTGGTTATGGTGGCTTTGGAGGATATGGAGGTGACAAAAGACTCAACTTCTTTGTGGATCCCTCGTTGGCTGCTCAACTGGGAGCCATTGGAAATGCAGCAGCCGGAAATCAACAGGCTGCTGGAGGAGCTCAACTTGGAGCTGGTCAAGGATTTGATCCTTCTTTTGGCGCACAAGCAGGTGCTGGTGCCCCTTTTAACCCATCCTTTGGAGGTGGCCAGGCACCAGTGGCTCAACGTCCTCAGGCACCTTTGCAAAATCAAATCGATCCCAATTTACAGCTTGGAGCGCCTTTTGATCCCGCTTTGGGTGCCCAACTTGGAGCTGGCCAAGGTGTGCCCAACCAGAGACCACAAGGACAGGCATCTTTTGATCCCGCTTTGGGTGCACAACTTGGAGCAGCTCAGGGTGTGCCCAACCAGCGACCTAATCCAGGAGCTCAGTTGGCCGCCAATCAGGGAGCCTTTGTTCCCAACCAGGGTCAGTTTGACCCCTCTGTGGGTGCTCAATTGGCGGCGGGTCAAGTACCACGACTCAACCGACGTCCGCCCAACCGATCCAACTACCAAGGTCTCAATGTGCTAAATGGCAACGTATTTGGTCAGCCAAATCTTCAGGGTCCTACAAATGCTTTGGGCAACCAGCAGGACACCAACATCATCGATGGAAACTTCTACAGCGATCCACATCATGGTCATCATCACCAGGCTTTGGTGTCGGTCAATCCCAATCAGCGTTCAGTGTTCATACCCGATGATGATGACTCAGATGACGATGCTCAGCCGGGATTCTTGGGATTTGCAGCCAGTAATCGGCAATCTTCTTATGTTGTGGCTCCAAAAAAACACCGATCCCACAGGAGCAGCAAAAAGCGAAACAATGTGGACCAAGGTACTTCTGCCTCTGAGTACGACACCGATTACCGTGAAGATGGTTATCACTACCAGAAGCCCAAGCAAAGCTTCGAGTTTTAAATTTTTATAATAACACAACATATAATACTCGAAATTAAATCATACTTATCAGCATTTGCTATAAGAGCAGTCAAAGAAAGATTGTTTAATTTTGTATGGCATACTTTTGGGCACTTAATATGGTTTTCATTTCCGTTTCCGCCTCTTTGAAGTTTGTCGAGTATTTTACACGGCTTTGCGATTAAAGCTTTCCAAAAAAGAGCTTTTACTCCAATTTTAAACCAGTAAACATACAATTTAGACCATGATATTTATTGTTTGTTCTTAATGGATTGATTGGTTCAAATTAATTTTAGCAAACCGTATTTACATAGGACAAAACGTGATAATAAATAAGGGTGTTTATGTTCTGACAATAGCCATTAGCTTTGATGGAAAAGTTGTATATATATATATAATCCGGAAAGAAAACTTGTTCAGAGCACCAGACACATAAAGATTCAGAGCGAGAGAGAGGCTTCACAAAATGAATTGTCGACATAAATTTATGCAATAATTTAGATTCGATTCTCATGCAAATCCAATCAGCCGATATCAAAATAGAAATAAAACAAAATCTATTGTTTCACCGGGCAGCAAATCTTGGCCAGTTGACTGCATAGAGGTGAGTGAGCTGGCCAAACAGATTCAGTGGATCCGTTTTTGGTGTGACCTATGGCTAAAAGTCTGCGCGTTGTGTGTTTTGTTTGTTATGATTATTACTTTTAGGCAGTATAAAGGCGGGCCTTAGTAATGTTCAAATTCGCCAATCAATGTCAACATTAGCGAATGGACTCCTAAATCAAACGTGGGCCGTCCATTATTCCATTATTTGCATGTGCGTCTATTTTCGGGCCGACTGTAGGTCAGAGCGGATTAGCCGATCTCGTCGGCTCTTGACCCAATACTGCGGCCCATAGAAAGCTCTCAGCTCTGCGGTCTATAAATCAGCGCACTTCTCCCGGTGAAATTAGCCCGCTTAAGTGAGCCAAATGCCCACAACAGGGCAAACAAAAGATGGCTACAAGTAGCATTAAATTAAAATAATTTATGGCAAACTTTCGGATCAAACTCTACGGAGGAGCTCTTGGCATAAAATTAACGGAGACCGCTGAGCCATTCAAAGCCCGCTGATTACAGAAATAAATTTTGGATGATGTCTGTGCGAATTTCGCCGGCTTGTGGCTATGCAAAGCGAGTGAGTGGTGGGTTCATCGTGGTGCTGGTCGAGTTCAATGATCCGTGAGCCACCCGCTTCTTTGGCAATTATTGCCCTCAAACATTGCGGGCCATCTAATTAATGATTTTCCAGCGGCACTGAAGAAAGCATTAGATGGCTTTTAAATTTAAAATTATAAATCTCAATTACCCACTAAACTTTTAAACTCATAAAAAGTCTGAAATATAGAAATGGTATTAATGCCATACAAAAGATTGCACTGTACAAAAATTAAGTCAATTTTTAATTAATATTTTTTCAATAGTCAAATAGTTTTTAAATTTAAATTAATAGTCCGAAAGCGTTTCCATTCCAATATTAAAAAAATATATATATGAATTGCTTGTTCAGCCTAACATACAAACACTTTAATTTAATTACTTTTCATCGATTTTGCATATTTATTTGAAATGAATATTTAATTTCTTATAATAAAACCCGTTTTATTTATTACCAAAAGTTGTGAGCGCTAAAACGAGAATACATTTGTTAATTTCTTTCTGTGAATCTATCATTGAATGCTTTTCCAGATGACCAACATAAAGCTAGATCTGCGTTTTAAGAGAATTTTTGGGATCAGAACTAATCCAATCTCATGTAACGCCGCCTTGCGTCATCCGATAAACATAGCCGAAGAAATCGAAGAGCTCCGCATCCACATGCTGGGATGATTAATTTTCAGCACTTGGCAGCCACATAAATAATTTTAGACAGCCCACAACCGAAAATAATTTTCAAGACCGATCGCACTTTAAGCCTCATTTTTCCATCAGCCATCAAACAGAAAACCACTCGATGAGCCGCGGGCCCCAGAGAATCCGAATAAGAATCAGAATAAGAATCAAAATTAGAATTAGAGTCAGAATTACATGAAAGGAACTTGCCAAATTTCGGCTGCCACGCGAATCCATTATTTATTGGCCCCGAGCCGAGTGTTAAAAGTGTGCGGAGATCTTTTTTGTTGCCCTGTTGCTTGGCGTTGATTTTTGTATATTTATATTTCTTGGCTTTTTTTCGGTTTTGTTTTGTTTTTTTGACCGCTGGAGATGCGCTTCATGGTGGCACTTTCTAGTCGCCGGCTCAGGAGAGTGGGGCGATTTGAAAACGGGTTTCCAGAATGATTTATCATACATTTTAGTTAAGCTAAAAAAGAGCATCACAGGCTGAAAAAACGTTAAATTTATCATAAAAGACTAAAACGTGTACTTGGCTAGTTAAGATAAGGGTCTTTCTAACACGACATGATTTTACTCTTTATTTCAGAAATCACATGAATCTTAAACATAGAAAAAATATTATAAAACAATTTAGTAAAAAAATGGTAATATTGTCTTTAAAAAAATAAATTTGAAGGATCCTTTGATGCTAGGATCAATTCAAAACGACATATTTTTACTCATTATTTCAAAAAACATTTGCTTGTTAAACATAGTATAAAAATACTTAACAAATTTGTTGAATAAAAAAGAAAGAATAAAAATAACTCCCTAAATGCTGAAGAATATGTTTTTAAGCAACATTTGTTTATTTATTATATAAATATATATAAAATATAAAGCTTTGTTTAATTTGAATTTTAAATCTTTTTGATATTTAAATTAAGTTTAATAATACTTTAGATCTACAAAAAACCTGCCCAGTTAGAGTATCTTTAAAACTAAATTAACAAGCGCGTGTGACTATGCCGGCCAAAAAACAAAGACTAAGACAAAGGAAAGGCATCAGCCACGAGAAAGAAGTGGCCGCCTGTTAAGCTCATAGAGATCGCAAAAAATCGAATGGTCATAATATTAATTAGAATAGAATTTGCATAAATTAAGCCACACGAAATGGTTTTTGTTAGACAGAGCGACGCGACCTGTGGGATTATGCAAAAGCAAAAGCAAAGACGACTGCGAAGACAGTCTGAATCTGGAATATAGCGTTTCGGAAACTCCATTTGGGGAGTCTGATCAAACGTGCCCATTTATTATCCGATAACACAATCAGTCGATTCAATCCACTCTCCAGGTTTCTTTTTGTGGGTTACGCTAATTCGCGGGGCCCACGCTTATGTATTTTAAGCAGAGCTGACAATTTCAGTGTTGTCTGTGGCCATTATGATGGGTTTTTGTCCCATTCTATGGGGCGAATATGGGACCCTGTCTGCCATTCACTAATTTGCATATTTTGCTATTTTTCGGCATAAACACCGATTCCAAAATGGAACTTTTAAGTGTTCGAACCGGCTCACCGAACTACTGATGGATAATAACAATAAGCAGTTGAGCCGGCGATGATGCGTTGGCTTATCGTGATCTATTGACTGGCAGCATGCGTGTAGAACATTTATGGACAACTGGACCATAGAAGTCACAACTATAGAATATGCTAGAACTACAGAGATTAAAATGTAAATTGGCAAAGCCATAAATTCAGCTCGTTAATACTCGCAGTTTGCGACTATTTTTTTAGTGCTGCACACACACAGGAAATGAAATGATTTATCTCAGGCGAACAATGGAAAACAAAACCAGAATTGTAAGGCTCTAAATCTTAATGCATTTGGAAATAGGAAAAATGATATAGTTGTTATTTGATACTGGCCAACTTCTTTATGGCCCGCGTTAATTAGCCAAACTGGTGCTATAAAGACCCGTCTTCCGAGAGCCTCGACTTTCGTCGGCTAGTATGAGATGAGGTGCCGATTGGTGGCGCGTGACAACCATCCATCACCATCACCGGCACAATCCCCCTCACTAAGCTACTACCATCCCAAAACGCCATCAATATCTTCAATTCCGGGCAACCACATAGATCATGGCCTTGACTTTCGCAGCTCTACTTTGACCCATCAAAAATTGAATTTCGCAGAATCGATCGGCACTGGTTAGTCATCGTTTATCCTTCAGTTTTACGGAACCGATTAGTTCTTGGCACCTCTAACGAGCCTTGCTTCATGGCTGACTTTTTGGCTTCGATGTTGCAAATACATCGCAATATGGCCAAAATAAACATGTACTCCCCCTCTCCGAATTTATCATTAATCATGGCTGAAGAGTAGCCACTGCAGTCTTCGATTTACTTTGGCTCTAAACAAATTGATTGGCTTGAATTGATGGGCTGCCTTCCTCTTCTAAACGCATAAATAATGTTGATTTGAACATTTAATCCCCTTTTATCAGCTGAAGCGTGCGTTTAAAAACAAATATACTCATAAATAAGCTCAACTAAATACTGGTGCGGGCAACTTTACTTGATTTATTCGAACATCTCATGCATGTCCATGTTTAATTTTCAAACAATACTCTTAAGTGAGAGGCCATAAACAGGAGTGCCCGAAAAATCAGTTGCAACTCAAATGTCAAATCTGGGTGATATAGAACAATGCTAAGCTGTTGACGAAATTGCACGATATATGAAATAAATAAACTTTTACCTATTAAGACTTTATTTAGTTTGTAAATATTAAGCATAACATATTATATATAATAGTTTGAAGCTATAAACGAAATTGGACGAGATATCATTACAAAATTCATATCTTTCCAAGCAAACTTCTACCTACATATAAAGACTTAATAATATTTGAAAAAATGTATTTATATTATTCAAAGCAGGTATGCTGATTATTTGTTTTTTTATAATTTATTGGCTTTTTTACTGAATGCATAGACAAAGTTGTTATAACAACTTAACTTAACTTAAACTTATAAGAAGTTTCGGAATTGAATAAAATGTATTTGTTCTTTAGTCAATGTATAATTATTCGAAATATATGGGTCATTGTTTCTAAAAATTCTTTAGAATAAAACCAAACTGATTTAGCTTGCATCCGTTTAAAATAATTTATTCTAAGAATCGACAAGAGGGTACTCTCGATGGCTCTCAATACAATATCCGGCATTCTGTTTACAAACTTGAACAATTCATAGGCATCATGCATAATTATATCATATTTCCAAAAATTGAATGCCTCGCTCGGTCAGTTCCTCTTTCTTGATTAATGAACAGCGACGACATCGCCACAAAGAGAAGAGGCTGCGATCAAAGTAATCGTCTTTCAGCTGGGGCTCCAAATCCATTGAAGTGAGCGAATTTGATTGAAACATATAACTCATCATTTGAATTTTAATCGAGCGCAATACAGCGGCGGCTTGAATGAAACAAGGCAGGCGAAAACAAATACAAAATACAACGAGGTGTAAACAAGATGAGAGAGCAAAGTTTATGCGAACTGATGTGTGTGTCCGCGCGCTCGAGTTGTCCAAAACGTGGATGTCCATCAAATCTTTTGCATATGATTAAATAAAACAATTAAGAGAATCCGTGCGAACGATTTTGGCCATTAAACTTTTTTTTTAGCCATCAACAGCTCGCGAGCTTGAGTTTGTGCGAATGTAAGCGTCGCAGCCGCCGTCGATCGTGTTAGCCGAGCAGCGTTTAAGCCGCAAAAGAGCGGCTTAGAACCCGCAGCTCCACAAAGCCGCAGCCAAAGCCAAAGCCGAAATCGTGCGAATTTACAGACGCCCGCGTCGGCAGCGACGTCTTTGCGGGCAGAGGGCCAAAAAAGCCAGCTCTGTAATGGCCAGCGAAGAGCGGAGAATCTGTATAAATACCAAAAGGTTCTGCGTATTCCTCATTAGAGTTTCAGTTTTACTGCTGTGAACAAGCAACTCAACGGACAACATGGTACGATCCAGCTCTCTGGCTGACAACGCTTTGCAATCGAGCCATCACTGAAGGACTAAGCCCACGTACCACTTACCACTTACCTCCCCTCCACTGTTTCTTGCAGAAACTCTTCCTGGTCGCCTTCGCCGTGATCGCAGCCGTGGCTGCCGATGTCAGCCACCTGCCCTCCAACGAGTACCTGCCTCCCGTCCAGGAGCAGCAGATCATCGCTGGCCCCAGCAACGAGTACCTGCCCCCCGTGGAGGCTGAGGCCGAGCCCGCCCACGAGCTGGCTGCTGATGGATACCGCTACAAGACCCACAAGCGCGTGGTGCTCCGCCGCCACCGTCGCGATGTCAACGAGCTGTCCAACGAGTACTTGCCCCCTGTCCAGGAGGCCGTGGCTCCTTCCAACGAGTACCTGGCTCCAGTTGAGGCTGCTTCCGAGACTGTCCTGGCTGATGATGGCTACCGTTACAAGACCCACAAGCGCGTGGTTGTCCGTCGCCACCGTCGCGATGTGAACGAGCTGTCAAACGAGTACCTGCCCCCTGTCCAGGCTGCCGCTCCTTCCAACGAGTACCTGCCCCCAGTTGAGGCTGAGGCTGAGCCCGCCCACGAGCTTGCCGATGATGGCTACCGTTACAAGACCCACCGTCGTGTTGTGCTCCGTCGCCACCGTCGTGATGTGAACGAGCTGTCCAACGAGTACCTGCCCCCTGTCCAGGAGGTCGCTGCAGTTGAGGCTGAGCCCGAGACTATCTTGGCTGATGATGGCTACCGTTACAAGACCCACAAGCGCGTGGTTGTCCGTCGCCACCGCCGCGATGTCAACGAGCTGTCCAACGAGTACCTGCCCCCTGTCCAGGAAGTCGCCGCTCCCTCCAACGAGTACTTGGCTCCCGTTGAGGCTGCCCCCGAGACCGTTCTCGCCGATGATGGCTACCGTTACAAGACCCACAAGCGCGTGGTTGTCCGCCGTCACCGTCGTGATGTGAGCCACCTGCCCTCCAACGAGTACCTGCCCCCTGTCCAGGCTGCCGCTCCATCCAACGAGTACCTGCCCCCTGTGTCCGCCCCCGTCCAGGTTGCTGCCCCCGCTCCCGCTCCAGTCCAGATCGCCGCCCCCGTCCAGCTGGCCGCTCCCGCTCCCGTCGAGGTTGAGGCTGAGCCCGCCCATGAGTTGGCTGATGATGGCTACCGCTACAAGACCCACCGTCGCGTGGTCTACCGTCGCCACCGTCGTGACGTGAACGAGCTGTCCAACGAGTACTTGCCCCCTGTCCAGGAGGTCGCTGCAGTTGAGGCTGAGCCCGAGACTATCTTGGCTGATGATGGCTACCGTTACAAGACCCACAAGCGCGTGGTTGTCCGTCGTCATCGTCGCGATGTCAACGAGCTGTCCAACGAGTACCTGCCCCCTGTCCAGGAAGTCGCCGCTCCCTCCAACGAGTACTTGGCTCCCGTTGAGGCTGCCCCCGAGACCGTTCTCGCCGATGATGGCTACCGCTACAAGACCCACAAGCGTGTGGTTGTCCGTCGCCACCGTCGCGATGTGAACGAGCTGTCCAACGAGTACCTGCCCCCCGTGCAGGAGGTCGCCGCTCCCTCCGCCGAGTACCTGGCCCCCGTGGAGAACACCGTCGAGGTGGCTCCCGCCCATGTCCTGGCTGATGATGGCTACCGCTACAAGACCCACAAGCGCGTTGTGATCCGCCGCCACTAAACCATGCGATAACGGCTTCACTAGGTGATCGATTTGTGCTCATTTTGGAGTGCAGGCCCTACTATTAGAATACCTCCTTTTCATTCAAACAAATACAATAATACGATAACGAATCCATAAATTAAAAGTGTGTTTCTTTTTTGCAATCTAAGCAGCTAGTGGTAGAGTAAGAAGGCATCTTGGGTGTTTGGAAGTATAATTTATATAACAATTAAATGTTGTTGTAAATGAGGAGAGTATAAGAAACCTCAATCAAAATGAAACAAAAACAAATAACAATTATATAAAGCAGAACTTTAAATTTTATAAATGTATTAAGCACTTTATTAAAGTTTCCTATACCGTGATTCACCAAAGCTAATAAGTAATGCAGATAAGTGTTTGCAGAGGCAATCAATTTAGCAATCTAATTATAGATATAAAAGTGTGGGCTTAGGCAAATAATGTAAACTTGACATATAATCGAATTAATTCCGAATCTATTTCTGTCAATGCTTCCGCACTCTCATCTTCAAAAAGTTCAAGCCTGCTTGACGCTTAAAGACCGCTTGCCTATAAAATACTGGGTATATATATTTCTTTGCAGAGAATGTCTCATTAATATAATTTTTAGTTAATTGAAGAATTAGCATATAAACGTTGAAGGATCTACACTAAATAACTGTATTGATAGAATTTATATAACTCTATTAACCTTAATTATTAACGTACATTAGAAAACAAGTACAAAATCCAATGTATTCAACACTTTGTTGAAAAAAACTGATATAATAAATTTTTTTGCGATCTTTTCCCTAATTAATTTAATTTATAAAACTAAATTAATTAAGTAGGTTAAAAAACATAAATGATGTGATAACTTTGATACACTTCTTATTATTCTTTATGCGTTCGAGCATTAAAATGACTTTATTAAATTCTTTATAAAAGCAAATTCGATAAGTACCTTGTTTTAAGTTATGGTTAGTATATTGTTTGGTTTCTGTAGACTTGATCTGTGTTAGAGTTTCTTTCCGAAAGTCGGTTCTTTTGTTCAGGTTTTCATTCAGGCTTTGACATACAATCGACTTGGACAGTCAGATCTATTGTTTCGGCATTGAGATTGTGATTATTTCCGCAATTTGATTGCCTTTTTCGGCAGTCATTTCGCTTTTCGCTTCTATACCAACTGTTTGCGACCTTTTCTCCGCTCCGCAATCGAGCATCTGCTTTTATGATCCGGAGTCATAGAACCCAATCAGGTATTAGTTGATTAAGCTGCAATATAATTATCGATAATTAAGCAAATTGAGCTGGAGTCGATCAGAATCGGCACGCGTTGGCCTGGGAGAAATTGGCGAGTGCGGATGGGGGGAACAATGGAACCTGATCTTGGCCACTAAGTATCAACGAAATATATATTAAAAAATATTAAGTGGCCGTTTTGGGCTGGGGGTTAAAGGGGGAAGACCCCGGCGCACAGTGTATCGTAGAGCGCAAAACCCGTTGCAAACCTGATTGCAAAACTATAATGGATATGTTTTTTGGCGGTGTCACTAAATACAAATTCATAAATTAAAAGAGCCAAATGCAAATTTCCTGCCGCAGGCCGGCTGATTAGAATCATATAAATAAGCGGCAGAACCTGGCAGAAGGCATCACTTCCACTTGCACTCTCCGATCAACTGGACAGCCGAGCACCCAGCAAAATGGTACTAGCCAGGATTGGTGCCTCACCAGGATAACATACTAATCCATTTGTGGCATCTCTTCCATTGCAGAAACTCTTGTTGTTCTGCGCCTTCGTAGCCGCCGTGGCCGCCGATGTGAGCCATCTGCCCTCCAGCCAGTACCTGCCTCCTCGCCATGGAGCCGCCTCCGCCCCGGTGGCCTCCTACTCCGCTCCCGCGGCCAGCTACAGCGTAGAGGCCTCGGCCCCGGTTGCCTCCTACTCCGCCCCCGCTGAGTCCAGCTACTCGGCTGCTGCCTCGGCTCCGGCCGTCTCTTATGCCGCCCCAGCTGCCTCTTACTCTGCTCCGGCTGCCACCTACTCGGCTGCTGCCTCCGCTCCAGCTGTGTCCTATGCTGCCCCAGCTGCCTCCTACTCGGCTCCTGCTCAGACTTACACCGCTGCCGCTTCCGCCCCAGCTGTGTCTTATGCTGCTCCTGCCCAGAGCTACTCCGCTCCAGCTCAGACCTACACTGCTGCCGCCTCCGCCCCAGCCGTGTCTTATGCTGCTCCTGCTGCCTCCTACTCGGCTCCTGCTGCCACCTACACCGCTGCTGCCTCCGCTCCAGCTGCCTCTTACTCTGCTCCTGCTGCCACCTACACCGCTGCTGCCTCCGCCCCAGCTGCCTCCTACTCCGCCCCCGCTGAGAGCTACGAGACCGCCGCCTCCGAGCCCGCCCACACCTTCTCGGCCAACGATGGATACCGCTACAAGACCCAGCGTCGCGTGGTGCTCCGCCGTCACCGTCGTGGTGCCCCCTCCAACGACTACCTGCCCCCCTTCCAGGGTGCTGCCTCCGCCCCGACCAGTGAGTACCTGCCCCCAGCAGCCTCTGCTCCCGCCCCAGTGTACTCTGCTCCTGTCCAGAGCTACTCCGCCCCTGCCCAGACCTACACCGCTGCTGCCTCCGCTCCTGCTGCCTCTTACTCCGCCCCAGCTGCCTCCTACTCCGCCCCCGCTGAGAGCTACGAGACCGCTGCCTCCGAGCCCGCTCACTCCTTCTCCTCTAACGATGGATACCGCTACAAGACCCAGAAGCGCGTGGTCCTGCGCCGTCATCGCCGTGATGTGAGCCACCTGCCCTCCAACGACTACCTGCCCCCAGCAGCCTCTGCCCCCGCTCCAGTCTACTCCGCCCCTGCCCAGAGCTACTCCGCTCCTGCCCAGACTTACACCGCTGCTGCCTCCGCTCCAGCTGTTTCCTATGCCGCTCCCGCTCAGAGCTACTCCGCTCCTGCCCAGACCTACACCGCTGCTGCCTCCGCCCCAGCTGTGTCCTACTCGGCACCCGCCCAGAGCTACTCGGCACCCGCCCAGAGCTACTCGGCCCCCGAATACTACTCCGGAGCCGCTTCCGCCCCAGCTGCCTCCTACTCCGCCCCAGCTGCTTCGTACTCCGCCCCCGCTGAGAGCTACGAGACCGCCGCCTCCGAGCCCGCCCACTCCTTCTCCTCCAACGATGGGTACCGCTACAAGACCCAGCGTCGCGTGGTCCTCCGCCGTCACCGCTACTAGAGGCTCATAGTCAGCGCACCCAAGCAAAACCAAGTCAAATCCTGTTTATTTGACTCTGGGTTGTTCGGTCTTGACGACCGATGTTGTTTGGGAACGAAATTGAGAAAGTCATAATTAATAAAAATATTGAAAAATAATCCTACTGCCTTATTTAATATTCCCCAAACAGGAAACATGGCTGCTGGTAGCACACTTATTTGCTTAACAATAATATTGCATAATTAAGTAAAAAGCTTAGGCCATTAAAACGGGCGATTATTTAGCATTAACGCCGAGCTGTCGTCAAGCGGAGACGATCCGGCGGCTGAAAGCAAACTAGTTCAGTTCGAGATGCGGAAACTCGTTTAATGATCTGAAATTAATTTTTTGCTCAGCAAGTGCATTGTCGTCTCAAGCTTCAAGTTCAAAGCCAACTCTTAGATCATTTGGGGCATACTTTATGGCCTTAATGTGTAGTATATTTTTCGGCTGAGCTGTTAATTTGAAATGTGTCTAATCAAATGTTACAGAAGATACTGGCCAAAAATAATGGACCGAAAATTAGTAAACAGAGACGAATTTGACATGTCTATGCAATACATTGATAACACCCGAGTTGTAGTATTAATCCGATTACGGAGCATCTTTTCGGCTGCCACTAAACTATCGTCTCGCTTCGTCTTGCTTCCTACCGCTTTCACTTTTTCTTTCCAATGCCACCTCAAAGTTCAGATACACTACACTGAAAAAGCAGACAGAAAAAATCCTTTTATCGATATTTATTCTATATATATATTAAATTAAAGAAGCAAAAACAAAATCATTACCTTTAAAAACGTAAGCTGTTCTAATGGTAAACATAATTTCATCAAGATTTTTTACTATTAATTTGAACGTATAACGGATACATTCTCGTGATCAGGATCATCGTCGTTTGCGATTATTAAGCAAAAGTCCTTATTTATTATATGGACAATAAATGAGCTTTTAAAACTAGTTCATCGCAAGATGCAGAAACTCGTTTGATGATTTAACATTAATTTTTTGTTTAAAGACTGCATTGTCTTTTCAAGCTATCAAATCGAAGTCTTTGGCATTCTTTTTGGCGCCCATTTGTAGCATACTTTTCGGCTGGCGTGATGATTATAATCTGGTTTTGACCATTTTAAGTTTTGATCGCATATTGTTCATAGGCATTTTTATGCAGGCATTGGACATTTGTTTGAAATAATTAAAAAACCTAGTTGTTTACATTCCTGTCTTTGAATATGTCATTATGTTTATTTGTGTATCTTCAAAATCTTGTTTATGAGTTTTAAACCTCTTCCTTTAAACCCATACATTGCCTTTCAACAAACTGAAAAAATCATTTTAAACATTCACATTGTCGTTTTTATTTCCGGCAGCATTGCGTAATCGTTAAAACATAAATTTAATAAACATATTTTAATGACTAAGTTCGATTGGAGAGTCCGCAGGCAAAACACCCGGTACATCATTAAAGATAAGTATTAAATTAAATATTACAGTTAATTACAATTATTCAATTTCGTACGTTCCTAAGGATCACTATGCGCACACAGAGGCAATTATTGTGTCATTTAATCAGTGATGAGTGGCCAATCGACGGATGATGGTGCTTCAGAAGTCGAAGGCGATCGCCGGCTTCGGATAGGAATAGCCCTCGGACTTTGGGGCGGGTGGTGGTGGGAATGGAATGACTGGCTTGGGATAGTCGTAGCCCTGTTTCACCTGTGGTGGAGGTAGGTACTTCTGCGGGGGATTTGTGGGTGGTGGGAAGGGAATGGCGGGTTTGGGATAGTCGTAGCCCTGCTTCACCTGTGGTGGAGGTAGGTACTTCACCGTGGGCGGTGGTGGTGGAGGTGGTGCTTGAGTGGTGGTAACAGGTGGCAAGTACTTCTGTGGCGGTGCAGTGGGTGGTGGGAATGGAATGGCGGGCTTGGGATAGTCGTAGCCTTGCTTTACCTGGACTGGTGGCAAGTACTTGGGCGTTGGTGGGTTTGTGGGAGGCAGGTATTTTGGCACTGGCGGTGAAGTTGGGATCACTGGTGGCAGGTATTTCTGTGGTGGGTTAGTGGGTGGTGGGAATGGAACGGCCGGCTTGGGATAATCATAGCCCGACTTGGGCTGCGGGGGTGGCAGATACTTCGGCTGCGGTGGCTTTGTTGGCTTCACAGGTGGCAAGTACTTGGGCTGCGGTGGAGTCGTAGGCACAACAGGTGGCAGATACTTCTGTGGTGGGTTAGTGGGTGGGGGGAAGGGAACGGCAGGCTTGGGGTAATCATAACCCAGTTTGGCCTGGGGAGGTGGCAAGTATTTTGGCTGTGGCGGGCTGGTCGGCTTTACGGGCGGCAAGTATTTTGGCTGTGGCGGAGTTGTGGGCACAACAGGTGGCAAGTATTTTTGTGGGGGATTCGTGGGAGGTGGGAATGGAATGGCGGGCTTGGGATAGTCGTAGCCCTGCTTGACTTGTGGTGGAGGTAGGTATTTCACTGTGGGTGGTGGTGGTGCTTGAGTTGTGGTTACAGGTGGCAAATATTTCTGTGGTGGAGCCGTGGGTGGTGGGAATGAAATGGTTGGCTTGGGGTAATCGTATCCCTGCTTCACCTGAGGTGGTGGCAGATACTTGGGTGGTGGTGGCGCTTGAGTTGTGGTCACAGGAGGCAGGTACTTCTGTGGTGGCGCCGTTGGGGGTGGGAATGGAATGGCGGGCTTGGGATAGTCATATCCCTGCTTCTTTGGCGGTGGTTGAATGTAGGTGGGAGTGGGTGGGGGAATGTATTTGGGCACAGGTGGGCTGGTGGGCACGACGGGAGGCAGGTATTTCTGTGGTGGGTTCGTGGGTGGTGGGAATGGAATGGCTGGCTTCGGGTAATCGTAACCCTGCTTGACCTGCGGTGGTGGTAGGTACTTCACAGTCGGCGGAGGTGGAGCAGGAGTGGTGGTCACTGGTGGCAGATACTTCTGTGGCGGAGCAGTGGGTGGTGGGAACGGAATGGCTGGCTTGGGATAGTCGTATCCCTGTTTCACCTGCGGTGGTGGATTCGTTGGTGGTGGAAATGGAACGACGGGCTTGGGATAATCGTATCCTTGCTTCGGTTGAGGTGGTGGAATGCTGGGTGGTGGGAAAGGAATCGATGGCGTGGGGTAGGCGTATCCTTTAGTGGGCGGTGGAGAGGTCACCCTGATTTGTGGTGGCTGCGTGGGCGGTGGGAACGGAACCGCTGGCTTGGGGTACGAGTATCCACTGACCAGCTTGGGCTCCTGCGGAATGATCTGCTGCACCGGCGGCGTGTATTTGGGCAGTGGTGGTGGGAACGGAATGGCTGGCTGTGGGTAGGAGTAGCCACTATTCACGACCGCTTTCGGGGCTGGTGGTGGGAAGGGAATCGCTGGCTGGGGGTACGAGTATCCATCGTTAAAGGGCACCTTTGGTTGGGGATAGTCGTAGCCCTGCGGACAATTCAATTAGCTCAGCATGCCCAGATTAATGAGATATGTCAACGACTTACCTGGGCTTGGGCAAAGTAGCTCTGGCTTAGGGCGATCAAAGCCAGGCTAAACACACGAAGCTGCTGCAAAAGAAAACAAAACAGAGAAGAAAAAAGAGATATCGTTCAGTGATTGGTTGTCGAAAACGTTAATGGTCTTAAATCAAAGTCTTGGACATTTATATTTAGTCAAAGTGACTGACAATATTTACGTGGGCCTCGGCCGTTTATGGCCATTTTCAGTGCCGTCAGAGAATCGAAAATTTCCGCATATAATTAAGGCTCAACAATTTGGCAAATGTCCGTGTCAGCTTTTGACACCATCAGTTTTTGGCAAAGAATTCGTAGTGTCGAATTCGCAGCCCAGTTAGGTCACGTTCATTGAAGGCTCTCTACGCACATTATTGATTAACAAGTCGCCAGCCAAATTAAACGCTTTTTTGTGCGCTAATTGCCCGCGCATTGATTGATTATTGGCAGAGGCGGTGACTTCGGGCCTACACCCAACCCGCATGTGGTGGTTGCATTAAACTAATGGAATAAACTAAATAAAAACTGGTAGCAGCCGCGGGCAGCACCCAGAGTCAAGGTCAGCGCATCTGCCACTCGACATTGGACTATTGGTTTTTCAAAGCGCCTATATAGGTATTCATTCTGGACCACCTAGAAATGTTCTAAATAACTGGCAAGTGTGAATGGCCTCGTGGCTAGGCCAAAACACTGCCTCTTCTTGATGGCAAAGTCACGCCGACCGGTTCGATAAACTCGAGGAGATGCTAAAATCAAATTAGATGGAAATCCCTCCACTCGCTCGCGATTTATGTAAATACAAAACCAGCAATTTGCCGAGCACTAATTAAGCTATAGATAACAGACTAAGAGAGAGGAAATAGAAACTCTTATCTCGTGGCAAAAGACAATCTTTGGAACCCGGAATTCCATTTCTCAAATTGAAACACATAAATTTGAGCGAAATAAAACTAAAAATAAACTTAAACGGCTTCTACGAGTGCGCTTCAAGTCAGAGTCGTTAAAGACTGCTCATTAAAACAAAACCTTAATTGAATCGAGACAATAGCTGGCAGCCAAAAACAAAAAAATTATATAAAAAATGGAACAAAAGCCGCGCCAAACAGCGAGATCATCTCAATCAAATGGAAATAGTTTAAAGCAACCCACGCAATGTTCTTATGGATTTATGATTCTTCTTATGTTTTTTGTTTTTTTGTTGAGCAGCTCTTTGATAAATCGCTATGGAAAAATGCCACTTGTGAGATACTCAAGCGGCTTGTCAGCTGTCGGGCCTTAAATTCTAGCGGATTCGCCAATCTGCCTTCAACTTGTGGCAAGAATCGCAGCCACCTCACGAAACTAGTTCTCTAGCTGCGTATAATTTGGGTTTCGGTTGCGTTATTAGTTGACAACTCGCGTTGATATGTGTATGTCCATTAAAGTCAGAACCCAATTAAGTTTTTGTGTTGAAATGTTTTTTTATGGCCGAGTGACGCATTAAGGTGTCGCATAACATGAATAATACTCGGCGGATTCTGCTTGTTTAATATTCATTTAGAATCTGCCAAAGATGGTAGTGGGGGGCTACCATTAATTTCTGTTACTCCAAATTAAACTGGGCCCAAACGATATTCGTTTTCCTGTTGACCTTAATTGAAAGTTTCAACATACAAACCTACAAGCTCGTAATTAAAGCACCCATTACAAAATACCTGACCGAATGTGCAGCGTCATCTCGAGTGGCATAATTCTGTGTGGCTTGAAGAGTGTGTAAAGTGGGTGAGGTCTGCCGCTCGAGGTGCGCCCAGAATCTGAATCTGCTCCGATCATGTCGAGTCATTTTCCTTGGCTACAGACAAAAAGTGAGAAAAAAAAAACCATAGAGAATTCGGGCGACAAATGCCATGAAACGGGGGGCGTTAATTGTCACAATTGAGGCGTGTGAAATCTCATAAAACCAGTGCCACCAGCACATCTATTTATATGTAGTGTGACGACCTTGAGGGAAATCAGTTTTTCGCTTGGCGCTTGGCTTTTGGCGTTAATTGCGCTTGCTCAACACTGGTTCTGGGCACCCATTGACTCATTCAAGCATCTTCAGATTCAGTAGACTTAGCCTCAAACGGCCAAAAGCCCAGATTGCCAAATATCGTGGCCCGTTTAGCCGCTCTTGAAATGGCCAAGAACACGCGCATGCGTGAAGAGCAACGCAGCGCAGCGCAGGGCGGAGCAGAGCGGTCGGTTATGAGCGCTTCCGGTCGCAACTCCGGAGTCGCCCTCGAGTGAGTCAGTCATTGGCAGCGGAATCGCATTTGGATTCGGATTCGCTTTTTAGAGCCGGCGGAGTCACTCAATGCAGTTACCATTGCCGCAGGTCTCCACAGAAAGAAAATGTGGACAAGGGTAAGCATTGTGTTATTTTTTATGTTTAAAAGTAAAAATCACATAAATATATTTAAAATAAATGACTCAAATAACTTTAATGTATTTAAAATAAAATGTGATTCATTCTTTGGGTAAATCAAATCAAATAGATTATAAATTGTAAGCCTGCTATGCATCTTTATAATTAAATTTATATTTTTAAAATTTTAATGAATTTTACAACTAGGAAAATGTGTTTGCTACAGACGAAAAGTAATATAACATTTATTTATTATTTCCTTACATTTAAATATATATTAGTCATAAATATTAGTCATAAGACCGTTCTTAAATTCTTAATAACAAATAGAATTTCGAAATAATCAAAAAAATATAATGTTAAATTTAAAACATATACGTGTACTTGGAGAATCTATTAATCAGTACTCAAAGTATTTTACTTACATTTTAAATGATATTGAAATATGAAATTAGAGGCAGTTGAAATTTAAAAGAACCAACAACGCAACTGATTGTACAAAAAGACTAAATGAATTGATAATTTATTAAGAATTAGATAGATAAGCAATTGTCTTTTTATGAATTGATACTTTTAAAAGTAATTTATGATTTCATTGGAAAAAAATGTATAATGCTGAACTCTGATGAACTGCACAAAAAAACAATTTTTCATTTTTAAATCGAATAACAAATGGATAACATTTAAATCAAAATGAAATTAATGATAGGTACGCGACTTAGTCAAATAAATATTGAGATAATGTTTATTCCCATTTTATTATTCAATTGTGTGAAAAACAAAAAGACAAGGATAAATTTAATTTAAGTTCATTTCCAATTCAATTAGTATCCTACTGATAATGAACCTATTTTTTCTGTGTAAGTCTCCGTCTTCGTCTTCGTCTCTGACTGATGACTGCTGCCAGCTGTTTTCTGTTATTTTATTTGTACTTGTACCGATTTTCTTCAATTGTAGCGCCATTTATGCAAATTTACCATGCGACTCCTCCACTCGAGTGGAGTGCGCGGAGTCGTTTCAGTTTCTGTTTCTGTTTCTGTTTTTGTTAGTTTGTTTGTTTTTCGTCGCTGTCGCTTTTTAGAAACTCTTTGGCGTTGGGCAATTTTGTTTGACAGACAACTCATGGGATGCCAGCAGGCCAACTGCCGAGCTGCTGAAAAAGCTGCAAAGCTGCTGGCTGCAATAGAGTGCAGTAAACTAACATTCAACTGCACCTCAAAAAAGTGTGAATATTTCTGGGATTCTAGCCGCGACAATGTTACGATTATGGCCTGATTGTTCGCACATTGCGGTGCACTCGTTTCGCACTGCCAACCACACTCACCATCTTCATTCTCGACTCGTGATGCAACACAGCGCGTTTTTCGATTCAATTCGGCTTGGATTGGATTGGATTGGATTGGATTGGATATGATCAACAGCACTTGCGTCAGCACCTAAAATATATTTGCGAACACACTTTATTTACATCCAAAAGTGTTCTATATAGAAGTCACTCTGTTTATGGCAAACAGCTACCCACTTGTAAGCACACAAAATCGCCGCTTCAAGGCAGGCGGTTCAGAAAACGCTAAGAAAACGCGCGCGTTTCGCTAGCGGCCGAATGCGCGAGACGAAGCGATCTCGAGCAAATTTGAAGTTCAAATAACAAAAACTGCGCCGACGCCCGGCGTATTTATAAGACTTCTCAGTCTCCGCTGCCGAGGAGGGCCGACCGAGCCGCTCGGCTGCCGCCACGCATTCGCAGTGCAGTGCCAACAAGCATACCTCGTACCGCCGATCGATTTTTCTCCAGGTGGGACTTAGTTCGAGACTGAGTCTGCAGACCACCTGTGATGGTTTGGCACTCGGAACTAGAGCTTCAGCTTCGTGCGTGCCCACAATTAGCCGGTCTTCAGGGTGCTAATCGATTGAAGAGCTCCGCCCCCTTGGCTTTAAAATATTTGACTAAGCAATGGCTTTGCGAGCTGCAGAAGAAGCCACAAATTGGCCCTCAAATTGCCATCATTATGCGCCAAAAGTAGCAATGAGACGACCTTGGGTAGTTACAGTGCTTGAGCTGAGAAATAATTACATTTAAAAAAAAGAAAAAGGAAAGTTCAAAGTGCTGATAATTTACAAAATTAACTGGGAACGCCAAAGGATCCTTTGACTAAGTTTATACAAAATTAAGAAACTCATGAGACTTAAGTGCTGAAATAAAATAAAAAAACAAGAGTAAAAGAAAAGGTTGAAAGTTCGAAAATTATTTGGGCAGATAAAGGGAAGATAAAAAAGAAAGAAACTTAAAAGACTTAACTTCCAAAGTCGAGTAAAATAATCGAAATAAAAAGTTAAATGGTTGGTAATTTTAAACAATATCGGTAAAGAAAAAGCATATAATTTACAATTGATATAAAACTTCTTGTGTGTTATTATTTTTAGATATATTGACTTCATAAAAAAATTTCTTAATATCATAAGTTAACAGATATCAGTTTATTTGTTATTGTTATAACTTATGACTCAGGAAATCTGAAGCTTATAAATAAATACAATTTATGTGGGCTATTTAACAACTATGTTAAAAAAGATAGAGGAGTTATGTTTAATTTAAATGTTTAATTACCAACAGAAATCATTTTTATGTATATTATATATTAAATAAATGAGTGATCTTAAAAAAAAACAAAAATAATGGCAACGCATATCAAAGTCGTACCAAAAAACTGATTGCTGTCTATAACTCCCAATAAGAAAACCTTTTTTATAACTTCCGAAAACTAGTTGCAAGCGTGCCCAAATTTTGCCTTGCAGTTTTGCTACCGTTTGAAGTGAGTTAAGTTGGGATGCGATGACCTTCATTGATTTTATATCGATCGAAGTGCAAAAAGAACTCCCAAAATCCAAACTTGAAGCTGTTTTGATTTGCTTTTATTTGGGTTGTTGAATGACCTTAGTTGGCAGTTAACTTAAATGACGGGGAAAAGAACCCCAGCGGAGTGGAAGTAGAAGTAGTAGTAGAAGTGGAGCTGGCCAAAAGTGTGAAAAGCGATCTGATAGCTTCGGCTTTATTTCATCAATCAAGCGGAACTGCACCCTTTTGCGATCGAAAGGGAAGGTGGGGGCAAAACCTTGTTCATGCCGCTTTTAATGGCTTATTAATGTTGATTCTCGTACTAATCCTTTGGCTGACAAATTAGACAATCGATCAAGCAACGGTTTCCATTGTTGATTCCATTAAATTAAGCACTAATACCCAAAAAAGAAAAACTAAACAAAGAAACCCTGCGAGCGAAACAAAACCACAAAAAGATGCTGGTCTATGTTCGCGGCTCGTCGAACAAATAGAAATTCAATTATTAATAATAATCATAAATCGAACGAAAACCGGAAGATACCCGTACAAGATGCGTTGTGTACAACAACCATTTGATTCGACTCAAGTATTTCAACTTTCAAAACTACGAGTATGAAACATACATAATGAAATGCCATTAACAACTTGAACTGAACTGAAATCGTTTATAGCCAGCCGATAATTAAAACTTAGAGAGCTAGAGCAGAGATGATCGACGGCTGCCACAGATGAGTCGAGTTTCCGCCGAAGTTCTACTAGATTTGCGTGGATAACTGGAAATTCTATTCGCTTTAAGCGGCTTAGCACTAAAACTAACAGCCACTAACAACTTTTTAGCATCTCGAGAATGTTAAGCTTTTGATTGCAAACTTTCAGATTCTCTAGAGCTTCGAAATCGAATAATATATTAGCAGGGATTATTATGATTGCAACTAGGATGTGGCCAGAACCTGATTGAGATTCACTAGAGTACAATCATAAATAATATACATAAGCCAGCTGAAGTTTTTATGCATTTCGCTGGGACAATTTCGCCCATGGCATACAAATGATTCGCCACCGACAACCGCAAGGTAAACGCTCATAAAACCAACAACCAACAATAATAATCAGCAGGTGATTCAGTCCCAATGGTTTTCACCCAAAACAAATCCGCCAACAGTTCATTAAACCTCAGGGCGCTTTAGCACTTGTACCAATCGAATTGATACAAAATACTCACAAATAAATAAACAATCAAATATGACAAATGAAAGTAAAACTCAAGAAGGCGCAGCTTGTCATACTCTTTAATTTAGGAGACGAGGTGGGCTATAAATAAAAACCGAAAGGTAAATGACACAACACGAACTAATTAAATTTAAGCTAGATTTATTTCACAGGTTCACGAAATGTGTGTTTTAAAATACTTAACGTTTACTACTTGTATAAATCGAACTGCTACAAATTATTCGCGAATATATTAACAATCCCGCATGACGAATCAAAGACATAAATTTCTGAAGCCAAAACTTTTGATACACTTAATAAATGAATATGTTAAATTTACGAGATAATATTATTTTATATTGCAAAAAAAAGGGCAACGTTTTAAAATAAAAAGTTATTTAAAATTAAAGTTTTATTTCAATATAAATGTCACATTTATTAGCAATTAACAATTTAATAAGAGTATAAAATTAATGAATTCTCAGGCTTACTTAAATTTCATTTTCGTCGCAATAACTCGAATATAAATTAGTAATATTTTTAGAGTTCCCAAACAAAAGAAATAATTTAGCAAGTAATAAAACGAGAATAAAGGAAATGAAATGTCACAAGTCAAGGTCAAATCAACTAGTTCTAGTTATAAAAAAATATATATTTTACTTACCAAGTCCTCAGAAAAGCTTATGTACTCCGCCCGTTACAGTGAACCACCCACAAAGGTCCATTCATCAATATCTAATTACGCGAGTGACAATGGATCCAATCGTTGTAATGAATTTAAGTGACAAATTTATAACAACTTTCAAAGCGATTAGCTGAAAGTGGGGGGAGATGGATGGGGCGTCGGTTCGTTTTTTCATTAAGCACAATTTTTTCGGTCATAAAGCCAACGGCGGTGAGCAACCGCCGAAGTGAAACCGGCGACCATAACAAGTTCAGCTTAATTGCAACCTACACAGCGAACATCTGAACAGATTTTTTGCACTCTCGTCTCAAGGTCGTCGAGGCATGGAGATGTGCGATCTGAGAACCAGAATACCCGCTTAATGGCCAGCACATGGAGCGGAATCCCAAGCTGATCCTGTTACAAAGGAGGAAGTGACTGGGAACGGGTTCTTGATCGGGCCAGAATGTGACCTTAGTGGCACAGGATTTCGATTTCCATTTCGGTTTCGCCTTTCTAAAAACGCTGAAGCTTCTCGCTTCGCTCGCTTGCACGCAGACTTGGTCAATTTTGGTCATAATTCATGGCTAGAACCGAGAGATGAGAACTTCCTGTCAGCACTTGGCTGCAGCTAATGGAAACCTATGATTTTTTTTGGGCAGAGAGTCGTTTCCGACAGTTGAGAGTTCGTAGACTAGTTCCCAGTACTAAGCACTTTAATTAAAGCCTAAAACGGCTTGGCAAATCGAAGCGAAACAATTGCCATAAATATTTATGGCTCAGCAGGCGTTCATAAATCACTTTCAGCCATTGATCGCACCCACAACGAATAAATACTTGGATCTGTTATTTTTCTGTTTTATTTTGTATTTTTGGCAAGACAAGCGTTCTTTGGCACAAATGTTGCGGAAGTTAACAGCTAATTAAAGAGCTTGACTGGAAATTAAATAACGAACAGAGTCTCCAAGCCTAGAAAATTCTCTTTATTCGGTTTCGTTTATGTTTCTGGTCGGTTGCATTTGGAGCGGACTTTTCGGTGGGTCTGCCACAATTGATTGCCCTTGCCTCTTGCCAAGTCGAGCATGCCACACACATTAAGGTACACCCTGCTGTGCTCTATTCACCTACGCGAAGATCGGATTGGGCAAGGTCAAAGCCGAACGGCTTTAATGCCTTTGGTATGCAAAATGCTTACCATTACAATCCGGCCAAGTCGCCTCGACTCTCGCCACTCAACCGCAAAAGCCACGCCAGCAGCTGCCACCAAAAACGATAAGAAGCTGGGGGAAAACTAGTTTGGCCGCAAGTTCAATGGCCAATTTTGAGGGCCAGCACCAGGATGCCAGCGCAGAAAAAAATACCTAATCTGATATTAGCAAAAATGCATTGCTTTTAGTTATTTTTAGGCAAAACATCTATTACATTCTAATGTCTTTGGTGTTTATACCTTTCATTTAAAAAAAAAATTGCCTTACCATAAGGTAAAAATCCTTAATCATATACCTATATTTTCTTTTTTTATAACAATAAAACCATAATTTATTCATCAACAAATCAAATTAAAGAACATTTTAAATATATTTTTTTTAATCTTTAAAGAAACCAATTCAATTTTTTCAGTGCATTAAGGGTTCAAGTGCGTTTAAGCCGCAGCGACCTTGGTGGCAAGGAAGAATGGACTGCCTTTACCCGGGACTGCCACAACATTGCGGATGGGGATTGTTGTTCAACCTGAAATAATACGTGCTTGACAAGTTAATTCCACGAAAGACGAAAGACTTAAGACACGAACCTGTCGCAGCAGGAACTTCTCAAAGCGCCTGCTGCTTGCTGAAGCCAGATTGCGACACCTTTAAGCCCTCTTGCTGACGGATACAGGGAATTAATGCCATCGGCATATAGATTGATAATTTACTTTACTGAAATTATTATCGTATCAAGTGCTGACTGCATTGTGAATGCAGTCTCCACATAGTCCGCTAATGATGATCGCCTTAGCATCAAATTGAGATATAAAGCGACCCACGCATGGCTGAACAAGCAAACACTCGGACACCAATCAAATTACTATATCGTTTTTTTTTTTTTTTGTAATCACAAATAAATATGCTGATTGAACAGTGGGGCAAAAATAAAATAAAGGTCTGAACAGGTTAAAAAACAAAAGTTTTACTTACAGCTAACTATGTTCAAGGCTAATCATTATTTCAATATCATAGTTATTTATTTATAAATCACTTTATAAGATAAAGTTTTTTCTTACCCTCAATAGTTTATTTACAAATGTGCCCAAGTCTTTTAAAACACGAAACACTGTGCTCTTCTTCTCTCATTTAGTGCACTTGAACTCGAGTGTCCGCTGCCCAAATTAAATATCAAGCAAGATACAATAACTCAGCTGAAAAAAAAACAACAAAGAAGACCATGGATAAATTCCAATGGTTTTTCTATTTAACAATGGGGCACGAATTTTCAATGAGTTTAAATAACTTGGTTTTCGGCTAATGAAAGTTATAAATAGGGAAAAAACATCAACGATCTTTCGGTAAAATCAACTAAAACAAACAATCAATTAGCTGATATTTTTTTGCTCTATTGCTTACTGATTTATTAGCCTAGAAAACGAAATGATCTAGAGATTCCAGTGGGCAAAACTTCGTGACTGTGAGAAAGTGCAATGAATGTCGGTGTTAGCGTCAGCTGACTTAATTTATTTAGCCACAAGAGCAAAGCGACCAGACAAAATTCTCCCAAGTCTAATTAAAACAAGTTTTGCGTCTATTTTGGCAAGATTTCCTAAAGATATCTTTAAGTGAGTCATTTCAGATTGATGAATAAATAATAATCATATTTAAGCAATATTTCGAGCTTAGTCACGCTTCAGATCAACAATGAAATGCTAAACGATCTTTTAATAACCAATTTAACGCTATTATTGTCTGGCCATCGAATTTTGAGTACGATTCGAAGATAGATGAAACGTTCTTGATGTTGACGTTTGTAAGCCAAGAAGAAAAGTTTCAATGCAGAGGTCAATTGGAGAATTTCGTTTCTCGGCTACCGATTGGCCTTAGATCAGTGACTAAATTTATGCAAAGGTTCCTCTGTGAAATCAAACGATTATTGTCGCACCAGCACCGCCGTTAATCTTCGATGTCCATTGTCCGTCACTTCCGTGACCTTTTAGTCTGCTGTCTTGATGTCTGGCGACTTCCAATATCCGATTGTTGCCTGTCAAAATCCGATCAAGACAAATTGTCTTAAAGCGGGTTTGTTTTGAGAATCCGAGACACTTGGCTTACACACAATGCCCGCTCGTCTGATGCGATTTATGCGATTTATGGTATTCCACTCATAAATTACGCATACGCGGTGTGGAACAACAGGAGTCAAGTATCCGAAGCAAACTCGTACTTTTCTGCCGTTTATTGCTGTCCATTTATGGCTGAACTTTGCTTCAGTTCTTTCCAATTTGTACAGTTAATTTGCTTCTGAAATAAAACCCCTATTAATTAGATTAGGCCAGCGATATAAAGCCAATGTTTGGTTGGCTCCATTTGAATTGCAAATTAGGTGGGCGCTTCCATGTGATTGACGTGTCTAAACTTTTTTACGATGGCATAAAATAACGAGCAAGCCGAGCTAAGAGTAAAATTAAAACAATCAACGGTAGCCATCAAACACGCAGGCATTAATTTGTACAAAGTATAACATTTATTTATGTAATATTAAGATGGTTGTACTCTTTTTTTGTGATTTTCTGCTTAATTGAAGCAATTATCCTCGCACAAAGGGGGCAGTGCAGTTAATCTGTTTGCCATTCGGTCAAGAACGCATCGTCTGGCAATTGAGGCTAGTGCTGGCTATTGCTATTAATGATATCTTTGTCGGCTTCTATTTCGCTACTTATTTCTTTCTAAACGAGCTAGTGTTGGCAGATGTCTAGTGCTAATGCAGTTCTACTGAGGCTGGAAACGATTTGTTTTTTGTGTTAAGGCTAATATTCCTTCTCAGAAGTAGTGGCCATAGTGTCCATGGAGTCCATGGTGTCCGTAGTAGCCACCGTAACCACCGTAGCCTCCATAGTAGGGATAGCCTAAGGATGGATTTAACAAGTATTATTAGTATTTTATTAAATTTTAAATAAATTCTTTCTTAAAGTTCAACAAATTTTAAGTGCTTCTATTTTACCAATCTTTTATGCAATAAATCTTCTACTATAAAGTATTTAATTAGATTTTTAAGGTATAAATAATAAATAAATCTATCTATTGTTTAACACCAAACATTATCCTTGCAGGATGTGTTCCCACTCATTGTTCTTCAAACTTGTCTTACCAATTTAGTGTGGCTATAGCTGTAATGCGGAACTTTCAATTAAACTTTGAAATTTAACAAGTAATTTTTTACGAGATATCTAATCCAGTGAATCTATCTACTATTTAACACTACAAACTATCAAAGTAGGATGTGTTTCAATTCTTTATTTTCCCAACTTGTCCTAGCAATTCCTTATGAACAAAGATAACTTACCAATTCCGTAGTAGCTACCGCTGTAATGCGGCCAATATCCGCCGCCGTAGTAGCCTCCCAGGTAGGGCGATGAGTAGTATCCATATCCAAAGGAGGCGGCTCCCTCCAGATCCTTCTCCTCGGCCTCCACGTTGGCCTCCTGGTCGCCGCCCTCCTCCCGACCCTCCTGTGGGCGTGGCACGGCCTCAGATCCGGACAAAATAAAGGCCAAGAGGCAGAGGGCGAGCAGGAGGCAAACGGATTTGGCTTGGAACATCTTGGCGAGTACTTGAGTGTACTTTTGCGGATTTCCTTTGGGCTTACAACGAGTTGGGAATTGCCACTCGGGGCTTACAACAACTGACTGACTGACTCTGGGATCGTGCAGCGGGCTTTTATAATGGCCAATAGCGATTCTTGCAACGCCAGCCATTGCCATCAATGCGCAGCGACAAAACAATTGTCTAAGCGAAAAACGCTTTTCCCCCTCCAATTTGGGCGACTCTAGCTGCGTGTGCTTCTAACAATCCGAAAGAAAACCCCACCGAAACGAAACATCAATGAATTGGCCAGGGGGGGAGGCTTCGGCTTCCATTTCTTGCATGACCGACTGCTAATTACAATGCTTTGGGCCAACTTATGTTTGCTTGTTTTTCGCTTGCCACCCACCGCCCGCTCCGCCCACTTCGTCTGTGATCAGTGGGGTCAATGTCGCAATGGGCAGTGCCCCTCTTCTTTTCGATAAAGGCCAGGAATCCATTTGCTTACATAATGTGGACCGATTTCTCTACCCTACGATATCGTTCCACTCTAATTTATCTTTCGCCCCGCCAACACACAAAAATAATAATCATAAAAAGCCAACACACGCTCTATAAATTAAATAATTCTTTGACAAAGTGGCTGGACAACATTCTAATCCCATAAAAAAAAAAAATGCCGCCCAAAAAACGTCGGACTTGGTTTAGTAGCCAAAAAACGAATGTGGAAATGAAAATGTTCCAAGAATACAGGTATGGAAGACCCACAAAATTAGCTAACTAAGAGACCAAACTAGTATCATCTGGGTGAGGGATGCGAGTGATCTGTGAGATCTTTGAGATCTAATTCCCCTGTAATAGAGGTCACCAGTATTTTCTTCCGCTTCATCTGAGTTAACCGCACCTCCAGTTAATTGCCGAAAATCTTCTCACAACTTTGCATGTTAGGCGGGGTCAGGGCTTGGGACAATGCGTTTCGCACGTTTGCCAGCCAAAGCTGAAGCTGAAGTTGAAACTCGGGGCTAATTGCCAGTTTGGGCTTATCTAAATTGCCGCATTAGCCAAGAACTTGTGACTTGAGTTGGGAGCTGTTGTAATTAGCCAAGTTAAATGCTTGGTTGCCCATCAAGAATCCCCCCAAAGATGTGGCATTGAAAGAGGTGAGGTGAAGAGTTCCAGGGCTAGTACCTTATTATTTGTAAATAATTACAAAGTTCGTGGAATGAAAATATATACGAGAATGTAATCAAAAATTCAACGAATAAAAACAATTTAGAAAATGCGAGCTTAGAAAAGCAAATGAAAACTTTAAGCATACTGGTATGGTCCCAAAATATTAGCTATGAAAATATTATAAATAGTAACAGAAATAATATCAGGATTAAAACAAGATTAACAACTAAAAATATTATCAGAAATGAGATTTAAGCCCTAAAAAAATCAACAATTTAGCCACTAAAGCTTTTTTAAAACATTTCTAAAATTATAGTATAAATATAAGCACATACAAAGTTGAAACTTATTTTTAAAATTGCCTATCAAAATTTTTAAAATATTAACAAAAATAAGATTTGAATTAGCTTTTCTGAAAACATGAAAACTTACCTTACAAATATTCTTAAAAGATTTTTTTTACTATGGGTCAAATATTAACACATAAGGTTCTTCTGATTCTGTAATAATACTTTATTCTTTGTAAATAAATAAATAACAACTAGTTAAGCACGCGAAGAGGACGGATTACTCGTAGTCCAATGTGGACACACTCTGATTTTGGCTGGGCATGTCGGGAAATCGATGGAAAAGCGATGAGGAAGGCTTGGTTTGACTGTCCAGTCGGGTCTCGTAGATGCCGCCCTCTGAGTTTATCAGATACCAACTGGGCGTGGGAGTGGCCCTCTGCAGTTCCTCTTGATTCAGGCCAGTTATGGGGGCCACAGTGGGCAGCTTTTTGGCCAAGTCATCCAGGTCCTTGAGATACACGTCCAAGGCGCGATAGTCCGTGTTGTTGGCCACTTCACTGGGGCCAATAAACTTGGGTCCCGCCAACAGATCGTGCTCCTGCCACAAATTGCGTATATTCGTCATTACATCCGCATAGAGTATGGAGTCATCGCTGCGGCCCAAGTTGCGGTTGTTATTTGGTGATTTGGATTCGGATGTGGATTTGGATTTGCGTGAATTGAGCAGGCGACTGGCCAGCGGAGTTGCGGAAGTTTCCGCAATTGAATTGGCACTTGAAAACACCGATTTGCCAGTGGTAGTTGTTATTGTCGCCTCTGTGGAAGTTAATGCCTCGTTGCGGAAGTGTCGCCGCCTCTCTTTCAATTTTTCCCGCTCTGCTGACTTGGCTCGCTGTTTGAAAAGTCTTTGGCGACGTCGCCGATGGTCGCAGTTGGTGGCATTGCTGCATATTGGTGACCTCTTCACCTCATTGGCGGTTTCACCCTCGTCGGGCAAATATTGTGTGGCATTTTTCAACAAATCCCCAATGTGAGCCACCAGTTTCAAACCCTTTTGCACATCATAAGTTTCCCTTTTCTTCTCCGGAACTTGCCTCCTATTTCTTTTACTCCTCTTGTGCTCCTGATTGCGACTCAGCACCGCTCTTAGCCTTTGCTGTTGGCCACGATGGTAGATCTGCTGCTCCAACGTTTTTTGGGTTATCAACGTGTGACTTTGTCGCTGAACATGACGTTGCCTCACCAATGGCAACTTGTGTCTGTGGCGCTGCAACAAACGCTCTGTTTTACGCACAGAAGCAAGGATTTCCACGGGAATTTGCAGCTGATTGGGGGCATTCTGAACTTGAGTTTCCTGAGTGAGCAGGTCTCTTTGGGGTATGATTTTAGCTCTGTTAGAGGACAGTTTTCTGGGTTGTTCCCAGACCACAGGTGGATTGGTGGGTTGCCTTTGCCGCAGGCGCTTTAGCTGCTGGAAATGCTGAGGTGGCTCAATGATCCTGATCACATCCCCGGCATCGTCGTCCACATAGCCAGGTCGAATGTCCTGCAGATGTGGGGGCACTCGGTTTTCGGGCTGCTTGGGCTCGGGCTTAGACACTCTATAAACGGGGGGACTTGGAGAACTGCTAGTAGGAGTTCCATCCCTCCCCAGACTATCCACTTTGATCGCCTGACTTAATTGCGAGTACAGGAGGAGTAGCGCGCAAATCCTGAGCACTGCCATTGCCACTTTTACTATCGCACACTATCCCAAGGTCGGGGAAATGCAACTTTTCACTTTCGCGTTCGACGGCCGACCGACAACTGTGCAGCAAGTGTGCTATCATTGGGTCTTTATAAAATTTCCTCGACGTTTTTCCCCATTTTCCAGTTTGATCGCCGCAAGCCTTTCTTTCTTTCTTTCTTTCGTGACGAGATAGATGTCTTTGGAGTCGTCATCGGCGTCGTCATCGCTCGTTTGTTTGCTTCGGCAGCAAATGAAAGCGAAACTGGCCAGCCGAGTGACGTTGCAAGTTGCTGTTTGCTGGTTGCCAGTTGCAGGTTGCAGATTGCAGCGTTCAACGTCCAGTGTTATAACTGGTCAACGTCGCAGCTTTAAGCCTCGTTTCGCTTTAGAAACCCACTTTGCATACGCGCACCACACACTGCAACTTTCTGGCTCCTCTGCAGAAACTAGTTTCCAATTCAGTTTTCGATCGTGTTGGTAAGTGTTTTTATTTTCGCGGTCTCGAATCTCATTAGCGCCCGCTGCTTGACCCTCAACTTGAACTTCGCCAGAGCCAGAGCCAGATCCACTGATACCGATATGTATTTGTGTCATTTGGGCGAAAGGCAAACCAAACGGTGAAATAATTTATGCACTGGCCATTTAATTTGCGTGTCTTCCACATTTCGGGAATAATAGGATCTTTACATGGCTATGATTTATAAGCTACTTTGGTATGCAGCGGTGGGAATATATAATAGGAATAATTAATTCATTCATTAACTTTTTATACGCCAAATGTTGTTATTTTTGATCAGGAATGGGAACCAAATTCTTTCGTTTTATAGGTTAAAAGCATAAATTGCCAAATAAAGCTAGATCATTGAATGTTACTTATTTTAGAGCTTATTTTAATTGAAACAAAATAAATTTAATTTAAATGGGAAAAAGTTCTTCTTTGATTAATAGTAGAACTAGCCACATAAAGGTAAAACAAAATAAATTTATTACTTATTAGTAACAAATATTTGGTTCAAGAACTCATTAAAAATAGGTTTTTATTGGCCACTAGGAAAAGGCATAAATATAGCTAGCTTATGGAATGTTATTCTCTCCAAAGTTCAGTTTTATTAAAACATTAAATTAAAACTGGCAGTAAAATTGTATGCTCAATGTTTTCAAAGCGGTTTCATAATAAAATTAAAACCCGTTTTGATGAAAATAAACTTCAAACGATGTATAATAAATAAAACATCAAAATTGATAACAAAATGTAATTTTGAGTGTTTTGGAAATAGTTGCAAATAAACATTTTAAAAGTGTTTAAAGAAAACCACACATACATACAAATAATTAATGTAATTAGTTGTTATTGAGTCTTTTGAACAACAACAATAAAATTTAACAGCTCTTTTAATGGCAAAACGGTTGCGCATGAGTTTTGAGTTAACATTAATCAACAATTTAAAAAAAGCGCCTAAAAGATGCTTTAAATTTTTTATTTGCCTATAACAGTGGTAGTTAACAGCAGCACAGTGAGTGCAAAATGTAAACGCTCTTGAGCCAAAATAACTACATTCCATTTGAATTTTATAACCCACTAAACCAAATTAAAAAACAATGTATGATTTTAATAAATTATATTTATTGCTAAGACTCTGGCGACAAGTCAACCAATGTCTTGACCAATTCGTCTCTTATTTTCTCGCTACACACTAAAAAATAAATAAATAAATAAACATAGTTGGTTAAACATTAGAGTGGATTGGGTATGGGATATGGGGGGCTTGAGATTAGGAGCCATTTGGACAAACTACAAGATTAAGCTCCTGGCGAGAAGGGCAGAGACTACGAGCTAGGGCATCGGCGTTAATACGTTAGATTGCGGGAATTTGAGGTTGATGGAATCATGCGACTTAAGCTTAAGCTACTCCGCAACCATGGGCAGCCAGGCGTTATCGCTGGCGAAACCGCCGGCCGAACCACCACCCACAGCACCACCTGCACCACCATTTGCCCTGAAACCCATGCGCCGCTCGTGAGTTTTGGGCACCGGTATGGGATGTTGGTACACTCCAGCGATGCTCTCCATGCCCAGGCCTATGCCCATGCCCATGCCTTTCTGTTGCGATGTGAGGGTATTCTGCGGGTATATACGTTGCTCCACTATGTGAGATTCCTCGGCCAGAGGTTTCACTGTAGAACTCTTCTTCTCAAAGAAATCAATGATGGGATGGTAGTTATAGTTGATCCGCTTGCCCGAAACCTCGCCATTTCCGCCGCCGCTGGGGAAGATGGAGCTCACTGGGTAGTTGGCCTTCGATGGTGGCTGTGGTAGTGCCGTCGACTGATCGGTGGTGCGCTCGGTCGAAAGTGACGCCGCTGAGTCGGCAGCCACTGTGTGGGTCGTGGGCGTGGCAGCTGTGAGCGGTGGTGCATAGAAGCGGGGTCGCGACTTGCCACCTTGCTGCCGGTGGTAGCCGGTTGGAAGTGTTGCCGCTGTTGGGGATGCTGTTGCACCACCTGTTTGATGGGCATGGGCGGCAGGGGCAGAGGCACCGCCGGAGAGGGCACCACTGAAACCGCCGAATTCCGGCCCAATGGCAGCTGTTCCCGTTCGGCCTGGTAGGCTACTTGTGGTCTGTGGAAATCGTAGGCGGACGGCAGCAGCTCCTGCTCCTGCGGACGATGTTGCGGATGCGGATGCGGTTGCGGTTGCGGATGTGGGGGGTGCTGTGTGGGTGGAGGCATAAATACGCTTGCGATTGAGCGGGACACGCGGCTTCTCTGCGGGGCCAGCAGCGAATAGGTTTACCTCTTGGTCCGTATGCGTCTCACTTGGTGCCAAATCCAAGTCCAGACGCGCCTCCGACTGCTGCTGCGGTCGCCGGTGGCTCGTCTGTGTGTAATACTTCTTGGAGCCAGAACTGGAGACCTTAAATGCGCCGCCGCCATAGCGATCATCGTCATCATCCGGGGGACTCAGGTAGGGACCCACACTGGAACTCAAGCCAGGCAACTTCACTCGCACCTTATTGCTGCTGGAGTACAGCTCGTTGGTTTCCCGATGGTTGAACGAGGGATAACGCAGACCCAGTTCGTCCTCCTCACTCTCATCGGCATAATCAAGATCCTCCTCGTTGATGGTGCTGTAACCATTCTGATTGACATTCATATTGCCCAAGGGTGAATAGTCCTTGGCCTGAATGGATGAGAGTGGTGGAAACTGCTGCCGATAGCCATCCACCTGGCAGGAGCAGCAAGTGGGCACCTTGAATATGTCCACATGAAGACCCCGAACCTTATCCCAACTGAGCAATCGGTGGTAGTTGTACACCTGCGAACAGTGGGAGCGATAGGTCTGCGCCAGGTAGGAACAGCTCTCGCCGGGATTGCTGCGGATGTGAAGTTAACAAGTTAATAGGATTTACCCAGGTGAAAAATCATTAACACCCACCTGCACTTCTCCAGCCGCAAGGTCTGCGTGTGCTGGCCGGTGTTCACAATGTATTTCCACTCTCCCGAAGCGGACTTGGCCTTCTGGGGTCGGGCATAACGCACCACGCTCTGGCACATCCCACCTGCACTGCCTTCATCCTCACGCCTGCAATCGAAAACAAGATAAATTTAAAATATGGTTAAGTAAACAACGCCCATAAGCATGTTTCAGATTTAAGATTTGCTGTAAATTATTTCTTTGAGTATATAATGATTTAATTAAAACAATTAAATCTTCATATATTTAGATCGAACAGTCAGAGTTTTATAATATAAGTATTTTGACAAAATGGCAAGCTTTGGAATAAGAAAGAAAGTTTAAAATATTTTGTGTTTAAATCGCACTACTACACTGGTTAAAAATAAACGTGGTCAATCGAAACATTTTGTATTGATTAAAATAAATGTGTCAATTCTTAAATAATTGTTATTTGACTATTGTCGGAATTGATTTTAATATATGAAAAATATATATTTAAATTTTAGTCATATTTTATTTAGATGAAATGGGAACTAAAATAATTATTTAATTTTTATATTTTATAAATAATTTTTAATTCAATAGTAAGATATTAATTTTTTACAACTAAAATTTTTATGACTGTATAAAGTGGCTTTGATTTTAATTTGATTCATAAAAAAACACACTCTCAAACTTGGACCACTAATCGAAAATGTTATAGTTTTTCAAAGTGAGCCCTACTAAAACATCAGAAAAATTTCACTTTGATTGTCTATCAATAAATTCTGCTAAACAGAAAGTTTATCTCTTAAATTGCCCCCGAAGCCACACCTCAAGCCCATTTATACCTGCCTTTCTTTTAACTCACCTCTTTTTGCTCAGGCTGAAGTCATCGAATTCGTCGCCAAACTCCAGATTATTGTTGGGCTTGTCGTAGAACTCGGCCAAAAGAGCCGACATGGCATTCTTGTGTCTTCGAATGCTGCCCATGATCTGTTCGCTGGGAGTTTAAGATAAAAAATACAGTTTCCAGCTGCTTTTTTGCATGGGAACGCTAACCAAAACCAGTAACTAAGCATATAAGTGCAAGGGAACGTTGGGCCAGTGAGTTGTATATATTAATGTTTATTAGGGCTAAAATTCGGATTAAACTAGGACTAAGGACTATGGACCGGAACCAGTAGGACCCTGGGGCAACCGCTCACCAACTAGCTACGGGGATCTTACAGCGGATAGTCGTCGGTGCGGATGCACATGTTGCTGGTGAATCGTTCGCACTTCTTGTGAGATGCGGTCACCACGGGCTTGTGGGAACTGGCGGCTGTTTTGGGTCTTCCCCTCACAGATGTTTGCACCCTCTTCCTCTTAATGGGTGATCCCGATTTTTGACCATGCAATGGTCTTTTTCCCAGCCGGTAACGTGGTCCGGCAATGAGTTCCTCGGGACTGGGTAGCGGTTCCTCTGCATCCTCGGCGCTGTTTCGCTGCAGGTCTAATCTCTCATCGGCACTTAGAGGAATTTCAGTGCCATTCAAACCAGCAAAAGCAAGATCCTCTACCGCCAAATAGGACTGGTCATCATTAGAGGAAGCCACCTGCTCCTCCTTCGCCTCCTGACTTATTGCCTGCTGAAAGGCTGTGGTATTCAGTTTGATAGTACGCCCAGCAATGCCACCCAAAAGCTGCTGTTCAGACACAGAAGCGGGCACAGATCGAGTCAACTTGTGGACAAACTCATTTGCCGATCGTCGAACTCTTTGACCATGGTTTTCCGGTTTCGCAGGCTTTGTTTCGTTGCCATGAAGATCGCCTGTCAGGGCCTCATTTATCATCTGCGGATCGAGCACTTCTGTTCCCATCTCATCGAAGAAATCCTCTAGGGATTCAAAGGGTTCCTCCCGCGGAGAAACCCCCTTTGGTTCCACATTAACGGCAATGGTGCCCACTTGGTCGTCTTGCTGGGACTCCTCGGCAGTCAAATCATCTTCACGACGATTGATGGGGGTGTGGAAAAGTGCAGCTGATGCCGAGTCCGATTCCAGATTAATATACTTGCGGGTGGAACTCTTTATCAGATTGGCGATATCGAAGACTATGGGCAGAAGCAGCTTTTTGTCATTGCCAAACATCATGCGAACCTGCAGAAACAAAAGAAAATTCAATATGAATAAATAATTGTAAGATTAAAAAAGTTTTAAACTTTTTATTATACATTTTATGTCGAGCTTCTTAAGCGATCCAATAACATCCACAAATCATAATAGGTTTTCATATGTCTAATATTATCCCTCATGTTATATTCAGGTATTTAAATATTAATCCATACATCCATACAATATGGAATATCCTAAGACTCACCTGTTCAAACTTTAGTTCGTGTCCCTTCTTGGCGTTCATTTGAGCCGAGATCAGAGCGGACAAAGCCAATCGCTGCTGCGAGGAAAGCACCCTTAGAATGGGCATCACCTCCACGAACTTCTGACGCAATCCCTCGTCCGCCAAGGCCTTGGCCAGGGCGTTCCTCAAGACCCGTTCCCGCCAGTCGAATGGTGGCAATTGTCTCTCCGGTTCCGGCTCATCCAGATCCACGCTAAAGTCCAGCATATTCGACTCCAACTTCTTG
Source organism: Drosophila elegans (assembly GCF_018152505.1). Taxonomy (NCBI): domain Eukaryota; kingdom Metazoa; phylum Arthropoda; class Insecta; order Diptera; family Drosophilidae; genus Drosophila; species Drosophila elegans. Next base: position 5,439,076 of record NW_024545578.1, read on the forward strand.
TCCGCCTGCTCCGCCTGCTGGGCCTCCTCCAAATCATCCAACTGCCAGTCCTCCTGCACAGCATCCTTGGAGTCGGCAAAGTCAAAGTCCATCAGCTCATCGTCGGCGGAATGGCCACTGACCAGGTCCAAATAGAGCACACAATAGAGCAGGGCCCAGAAGAGGCAGCCAAAGGCGCGGCCAGCTTTCATTTTCACTCTGGCTTTGTTTTTTTCTTGGCTTCTGTTTTTGAGATTCAGCAGCGGTCGTCTGCAAGTGACAAGGCAAAGGAAAGTTTATATGCAGGGGGCGGTCACTGGTGCGGCTTAATTTCTCAAATTGCAAACGAAACAATAACGGCTGGTTAATTGTTTATTTATGCCTGCAAGCGGGCGATACTCGCACGCTTTCAAAAAACAGTTTAGTTTATTCTTAGATGCGTTGCAATTTGCTGAAGAAATTCATAGCCCCCTATTTTTGGCTTTCCATCGAAAGCAAGAGTCATTAACATGAGCGTATTATTACGACTATTACGACTGTGGAGCAGTAGTCGTAACCATCGTGGTCTTGGCCAGGCTATTACAGCAGCTCGTCTCGTCTCGTCTAGTCTCTTCTCCGGCTTTAGGTAATCGCACTCAGCCAATGGCTTCGTCATCATCATGATCTTGCCGCGACTGTCATCTCAGTTGACTGCCCAACAAGGCGTGAAGCACCAAAGATGCTCCGGTTGTTGTTATTTTTGAACATTTTTATGACTAGGGGTTATGACTCCCGGCTAAGCGGACCGTTTTGCGGTTATAAGATACGGCAGAAAGGTCGTGTGATTGATTTGACTGGGCCTTAACTTCCTAACATCATAATGAAGACATTTGTTATGCCTTGGTTTTCACTTCTCATCTATGCAAATGTGTGCAGTGTGTGCAGGTTGTGCAGTGCAAAGGAAAGTCTTTCTTTCTTTCTTTCCTTATTTCTTTACTTTGTTATTTATATAGTTGGCTACCCAAAGGAGCTGACAAATCTGAATGCTAACTACACCCAGGCCAGGAAAACTGCTCCAAGGCAATGGCAATGGCAATGCTTGCTTACCACCAGCTGCATCAATGTTGTTTTTTTCTAGCCGGAGATGCTGCTGACCTTTTGTGCAGATGAAAAGTGAAAATTTGGCTGCATCGGCAGTGGCAGTTGACAGTTTAGAAAAGGCAGCCAAGGCCAGCCAGCATGAAAACTTATGGCAGACGTGGGCCAGCTAGAGATTGCCGATATTCGCGTCTTTTGCCAGGCTGCCTTTGGGTGCAAGGCAAGCAAATAATTGAATGAAATGATGCGCCGCCTCACAGTTTGCGGCACGAACGTGAGGATGCTGCCGTTGTCATGGCGCTGGCTAGGCTCGATGTCTTTAATTTATCTCGCACACCTGCACAGCATATCCCGCTAATGGATCCTAGGCCATGGGGGAGATGGCGACGCTTCTGGTTTTTTTTTTTTTTTTGTGGCCTTTGCATATATGTACATTGTACATACTAACGAACGAACTTGGCTGGGAAAGCGGCGCGGTACGATAAATCAAATTAAGCCAATAAGTCGCAGCCGTTTCCCATATATACCGACCATTATTTCGGTTCCCAGGCATCCATCCCAGCAATTTGGCGTGGGTGCCATTGCAAGAAAGTAAATATAAATGGCAGTTGCTTGCATTTGCAGATGCTGCAGCATGCAATCTCTCAGCGAATTCTTTGGCCACTTTAATTAGCTTGTAATTTGCGTGCGTTGCGCAGACAGACGAATCGGGGCCAGTCCAAAAAAAAAGAAAAAAAACACAAAACTAAACAGCGAAAAAAAAACAAACGAAGAAAACAAATTAAAGCACTGCAAATGAGAGAAGAAACAGCGGAAAGCAAGAAAGTCGCACTGACAATCTCCCGCAGAATCCTACTAAGCAGACGAAGCGGCTTCAGAGGCAACTAGGTGCTAACCGACTAACCTAGTAAGCGAACCCGCTGAACCACTAGCCACAGCTGTCGAGCTATGGTAGACCAATCAGGGATCAATATCTTCATCGAATAGGTTGGCCCCCTTAACTCAGATAAAACCCAAACCAATTTGCCGGGCCCTAAACGAAAGACTTAAGATACAAACTTGACGGTCGCCGAAAAGCGGCAACTTATATAAATAAACAGACACACGCAAACGCACACGCACACCTTAAACAGCTCGGACTGACACAATTTCCTCGGGCGTAAAGAATAAAAAGAATTCAAATTTTTGTGCGTCGTCGCTGTTGTTGTTGTTGTTTTTCTTATTTCTTTCATTTAGAAAGTTGTTTCCATTTCACATATTTGGCTAAAATACACGAACACACACACACTCTTTTATAAAATGGTATTTTAAAATTTCAATTTCGATTTTGTTTCTTGTTCTCTGCTTTGCGTTCTTTATTTATGTGATTAATTTATAAAACGAGGCTGAGCTCAAGAAATCACCTGAGATCGACTCGACTTCAGTCCACTGTTCTTCTCTTCCACGCTCTTCTTGGACTCTTAGTTTTGGCCACTGATTATTTCCTGTTACGGTGCAAGAACCGAAGTTTCCACTCCACTCTACTTTAAACAGATAATTTTCACTTTTACGTCTGATTTTCAGTCAGTATGCTGATTTTCACACTTTTCACACGCGCCTCAATTAACAGATTTTCTACTTTGCCACACTTCTTGGCTTGGCATTCACCTTCGTTTCGCTTATGAGCCAGCTTTTCTTCCGCCTGCTACGTCTGAACGCTTTCAACACTCGCCGCAGACTGATTTGCTGCCTTAACTGCTGCTTACTGCTTCTTTTACTGGCGCCGCTGCGGCTGTCGATGTTGTTTTTGTTGTTGTTGCGGTTGCTGTTGTTGCGGTGGCTGCTGCGGTTTTTGCTGCTGCTGCTGCTGCGACTTTGGCTCCGTTGGCGTTCTGGACCCGTTGCAGTAAATCCAACTTTGCTGCGTGTTTGCGCATTAAAAATGCGCATCGTCAAATTGCATTTCTTGTGCAGTTCGCTGGTTCATTGAACCGTTAGCTGGCTCCCATTTGCATATTCCACATGTGAATCTACAATATTAGCATTTTAGACGGAAGCTTTTTCCATATTTTAGAGTTTTGCCCAGTTCGTGTCTTAAGTCATTTGTTTTCAGCACTGGGTCAGGAAGCGAATTTGCCGAAAAAACGGAAGCATGCAAAACGGTGTATTTAAAGTGCCTTCCATCGGCATCATTAGCCACGGAAAACACTGTGACCACTTCATTGGGCGTATCGCCCGCCCGTGAGGTTCAACCCCCAAAGTTGAGGAAAGAAAATTAATTTCACAGCCGCGGCACTTTCGTTTTTCAAGAAACTGCCCTCGGTGGCCACTTTGGGCAGATAGTTAGCGCCTCCGCCTATTTGTCAGCCACCAAGCAGTGGGACAAAACTAAGAATTATATTGTTTAATTTAAATAAATCACTGGTAAGCAACAATAATTTCAAACATGTTTTGATTTAATTTATAGAACAATAAATATTAAATAAACCTTTAAAGCTTGTGTTGTCAAGATGACCAATGTATTCAATGATATTTTTGTTAGGGAAAAAATTGTTTTATTTTAATAACTTATTTTAATTTAATTAAAATTAAATATACTATATAATAACGACACTTTCAAAAAGTAAAAATTAAGTAAGCCCTTCAAAAGGTTTAAATTAACTATTTATATTAAAACCCATTGTTTGCCTAGTCATCGACTATGTTTAACATGAATAAAGTTAATTGCTTTTTATAACTTTGCTCCCCACAGTGCGATGACTTTGACTTGCGTCTATTAACGACTTTTCGTGCTTTTGACGTTTCGCTTTTTTGCGCTTTATTGTTATTTCTTCATCATTGGCTAAAACTATAAACTATCGCCTCAATTGCTCCAGGGCAGTGGCAAGTGCCTCCTCCCTACGGCTTCTGTGGCACTTTCAATGACCACTTAAAGAGCATTTTCTTCACACTTTCGTTGGTAACCACAGCGGCAAAACGGGCCACCAGCTGAATTTTCATTTCATTTTCATTTTCGTTTGCACGCAATACTTTCCAGCCTCTACGCATTTTATCTTAATGTCCATTTGTCGAGATTACCGCATCGCTGGACGTGTGTTTAATTGCAGCGTCATCAATCAAGCAACCACGGCCGAATGTGTCCTCTCCACCGACTCAACTTGGTTGCACTTGCTGCACGGTTTTTCTTGCAACATATTCGTGGATTTTCCTCTACCGGCTGGCCAACTACATGACCATAAAAAACCGCGATGCATTTAACTAATTTGCACATTTTTATGTTATTTTCATTTTATTTCTTTATTTTGTGTGTGTGTGTTCCGGTCGGGGAGTAAACCACTGCAGTTCGGTCGGTTCATCAGCGGATCGCTGACCCTGCATTTTGGAATATTCAGTCGAATGCATAAGAACTTTGACATTGAAAATTATCAGGTTTGCCTTTTTAGGTTTTGCATTTCAGGTTAATATTCAAAACACAAACCGTTTAAGTTATAATTAAGCATACTTACGCGTTTTATTTCTATAGGATGAAAACTCTTTGCTCCAAACAATTCCGGTTTTTAATTAAATCTGCTAAAGTTTAATATGGGTATGGGACAGCCTTTTGAATTTGTGAAGTACCTGCTTATGATTTACATAAAATGTGGTTCGAAAAGGCCTATTTATAGTTTTACGAAGGCTTTATATAAAAATTAAAGCTTTGATTTTAGTTTCAAACTAAGTTTATATTTTTTATATATAAAAGAAAAGAATTTATTCATTTTACCACATCATTTGTGAACTGGACTAATAATCGGTTTTTAAAAATATGGTTAGACTGTTTAAATCATCAAATAGAAAAATATGTTTATTAACTAATAAATTCGATGTTGTATGCCTATTAAACCTAAATTATTAAACTAAATTAACCGCTTAAATAAATGGAACCAGTTCTACTAAAGTTTTAAAGAGGTGCCAGACTCACAGAAAAAGAAGAAAGCTTAAATGATAGTTAACATGAATAACTTTTTTAACAGAGAAGCTTACCGTCTTTTTACACTATGTTAACTTAACAGTGGTCTAAAACCTTATCACAAAAATCCAAGTTAAAGGTAAATTTGTCTTGCAAACTAAATGCCTATGTTTCCATCCAAACTTAATTTCGAAATTCCATTTGATAACAACTCAATTCAAGTGGTGTAATAATCATAATTATATTTCGTGTTTAATTAATTTATTTGTACAATTCTATAGCTAGATATCAATACAATTACATAGATCCTATGCGCTGCACGCCTATATCAACAAATCGTTTTTCACAACTGAATGGGGTTACAAAGTGTCCTTTTGTGCAGTCAAATTTTGGCTACGTCCAGGGGAAATAGCTCAACTCGAAGATGGGATTTCAGATACAGACTAGAAGAACTAAGTGACGAATATTAAACTAGGCATAGGTAGCGCCATATTCATTAATCGTAAGGTCTAGATCGTAAAACATAAGCATTTTCGTTTTTTGTTGCCTCAACAAATAAATATTTACAATGAATGAAACTCTCTGGGGGTTCGAAATGGAAAATTAACAATAAAATACAAATAATACTGCGCGACAAGCACGTCAAAAGGGGGAATTGAATTTCGAAAGAGTTACAGGTATTTAAAGAGATGTGTGGGCGGTGGATGAGTTGTGGTTGGATGGAGTGGTTGGGGATGGGTGGACTAAGGGTGGTTCAGTCAGCGTCATATCTCGCACTCGAACTCCGAGATCCGGTGGTTGAAGTAGACCACCCCGTGCTCGAGATCCTCGCTGAACCCGCTCACGTCCATGTAGTCGGAGGCCGCCGAGTCGTCGTCCACCCACTTGTGCAGCGACCTTGTGATCTCCAGCCTCGACTGGGCGAACGAGGGTCGCATGTGTGGCTCCTTGTGCCAGCAGCGGGACATCAGGTTGTAGAACTCGTGCCGGCTCTCCTTGGGCAGATCCGGCCTCAAACCCTGCGGCACCCGGCGGATGACCTCGCGACCCGTCAGCTGAGAGTACGGCGTGGAGCCTGGAATGCGGAATAGAACATTAAATTAACCATTTAATAAACACTTCATTACATTTTATTTAAGTCTTTTTAGCTAAAAATTTATCAACTCAACAGTGTCAAAGTTTCTGAATTACAATTTGATATCTACACTTACTGTGAGTAAAAAAAATGTGAATTTAAAGAACATACGTTAAACAAGAACATAAAGTCCAATCAAGATTATCATTGTGGATAATAAATAAACATATAATAATAAATCGATTTTATTAAAAAAAAAATATTTGTTTAAAAAAATATTGTATTTACTACAAGTCTGAATTAATAAATTTCATGAATGAAACGTGAATCAATACTTTAATTGTCTGCAATTCTCCAGATTATTATTGTGGACTTTAAAAAAAAAAATAAAAATGTGTTTTAAAAAGCTTTTACCACAACTTTGAATTATATAATCTTATTAACAGAAACCAAAAACATACGAATGGGAAGTAAATAAATATTAATTTGAGCAAAAATAAGATACTTATTGTGAATTTAATAAAATAAATAAATAATTGTTTAAAAAACATTAACCACAACTCTGAATAAAAGAATCTCATCAAAGAATCGTGAATCGATACTTTAATTTACTGCACTTCTCTACTTCACAAATGACTATATCAGGTTTTTACTTACTTATTGTCTTTATAATTTAAATTGATGCTTGATTGCCTTTTCTAAACACAAATGAATCAATGTAAACGCTTTTGCATCAAGATAAATAAATTTAAAGCTAGATTTATAGAGGAAGTGATATTTTCTAAGATACTTTGCTAAAGAATTAATGATCTACATATGCAATACACAAGTACTGATTAATCTTGACTAAAATAGATCCGAAATAATGTAGGGATTTCTTTTCCCAACTTTAAGCCAAAAACCTACCCAAAGTGGCAATCTCCCACAGGACAATGCCAAAGGCCCAAATGTCCGTTTCGGTGGTGAACATGTGGTACTGCAGACTCTCCGGGGCCATCCATCGAATGGGCAGGGCGTGTCGCTTGCCAATGGTGTCGTGACCATGATGCGACTTCTTCTCCCCGTGCGGATGATCCTTGGAGCAGTGACCCTGGCCCTGACCCTGGCCAAAAGTGTGCTGCCAGTGCTGCAGAATGTATCTGCTGCCAAAGTCGAACTTGAATTTGTGCGCATTGTGGCGGAGCAAATCATTAGCCGCATTCTTCTCCTGCTCCTTCCGCAAACGCTCTGCATCCAAATCGATGGACATGCCAAAGTCACAGATCTTGCACATGCCATTGTGATCAAGGAGCACATTGCGCGCAGCCAGATCTCGATGGACAACCTGTGTTAGATATAATATAGTTAATATAGGTTTGATTGGTTCATATTATATTGCAGCTAACCCTTCTGCCCGCTATGTACTCCATTCCGCAGGCTATGTCCAGGGCAAATCCTGCCAAGGTGCGGGGCGATAAGGGGGCCAGACTTCGACCACCTGGCACTGAGGCTGGCAATATGTTTGTGGCACTTCTGGCTGCCCTCAGAAGGGACAGAAGTCGTCCCCTCATGGCATACTCCATTATCAGCATGTGCGGTTCTATAAGAAAATTATTAAAATTATTAAAAACAAGAACAGAAGGTAATTTTGGCAAAGTTTATATACTCTCTGAAGCTTTAGCAAAAATGAAATGTAAATTTTTTAAAAATGTGTTAGAAAATGATGAAGATACTTCAATCGTTGTCCGATTTTAATAACATTAAAATTGTTATTTACAGAAAACAATTATTCCCTCTGCAAGGGTATAAAGATCTCTAGAGATACCTCCTTATTCAATACTCACCACTTTCCACACAGGCTCCTAGTAGGGTGACCACATTCTGATGCGAACCCAGTTTCCGCATAATGTTGGCCTCGTCCTTGAGGCTCACCTGGGCACTACAGGCTCTGATTGTCTTGACGGCCACAATTCTGGTGGCTCCGAAGTGACCGCTCAGATCGTCCGCCTCCGCCTTCCACACCTGACCGAAGTTTCCCTCGCCCAGGAGACTCTTCAGCCGGATGTTGCTCCGCTCGAACTCCTGGAATTCGCTGGCCAGCGATGTCTTGTCATCATGGTTGTTGTTGCCATACCTATTGTGGTTGGCATCCCGCTGCGCTGCCTGTGACATTGGCATGGCCTGGTGGTGCTGACTGTGCTGATGGTGGTGCTGCGTGTGCTGGTGATGCGGGTGATCCACCTCATCCTCGTCGTCATCCACCTGGTACTTAGAGTCCACCTTCTTCACTGGACTAATGGGCTGCTGATCTGTGATGCAAACGTCGAAGACTTCACCCTGTTTGGCCCGTCTCCGCACAACATAATTGCGCACTAGGTAGAGGATAATGGCAGCTAGGGGAACTACACCCACAGCCACCAGAACCAGGGTGACCAGATTCATGCGCCTCATCTCCAGATTCACATCCCTTTCGTTGGCTATCACCGTGGAGCTTATGTCCAGTGGGGGAACCGACGAAGACGACTCCACAATGCCGATATAGACCTCACCAGTTGGTACTGATGGTACTATCGATGGTGGTGATGCAGGGGTTGTGGTGCTCGTACTGGTACTGGTGGGTCGCGGATGCACAGTGGATCTTATCGATGTCAGCACAGTGGTGCGCAGTATCTTGGGACTGGAATCGGTGGTATGCGATTGTTGACTGTGCGTGCGTGGAGTAACACCACAATCGGAGGTATTATTGCAGAATATAATCAAGTTATTGGCATCCTCGATGTTTATCTCCTGGGTTAAAGCAGGTCCCAAGGCTCTTATAAGTTCCTTATCCTTTTCTATGATGGAATTGGTTTTTGTTGTGGTGGGAATGGCAGTGGTTGATGTCGTAGTTGTAGTGGTGCTGCTAGGGGTGGTACTACTAGTTGTAGTTGTAGTACTAGTTGTGGTTGTAGTACTTGCTGGTGTAGTTGTTGTTCTTTTTGTGGTGATGGGTGTTGTTGTACTTGTGCTTGTACTTGTACTTGTGCTTGTACTTGTACTAGTACTTGTACTAGTACTTGTTGTTGTGGGTGGTTTCTCTGTTGTGGTTGTCGTTGTGGTGGTCTCTTCCGTCTGCCCCACTGTGGTTTCCTCCTCTGCACTTAGTACGGTGATGATCAGTGGTGTTGAAGATGAGGGCGATACTTTTTGCCTGCGCACCACTGGCTTGGCCACTTCCGATTCGGGTTGTTTCAGTTCCGGGAGTGGATCTGTTAGTCCAGCAGTGGGTCTTCCCGAACCCACATACCTCGTACGACTCACTGGTGGGGCAGGAGGTGGTGCTGCTGCAGGTGGTGCAGCTGCCGCAGCAAATCCCCTTTCCCTCATGTGGTACTTGTACTTGCTGCGACTTCTTTCCACTGGAGTCAAAGGTCGTCGCGTGGATACAGTGGGTCTGGAGGTGCTAACTGGCGCAGGAGTGGTGCTAGAGGTGGTCAAAGTGGTGCTGGTGGTGCTGCTCTGGGCCACTGAAACCTCCAAAACCCGCGGATGTTCATCATCCCCTTCGGCTGGCTTAATGGTCAAACCACCCGGTCGAATGGGTGGCAACTTGGCTCCAAAGTACACATATGGCTTAAGCTCATCTTCCTCCTCCTCCGCATCCTCTTCCATCGAATTGGTTTTGCTGGAGATCACCTTGCCCATCACCGGTGGCTTTGTGCCATCGGCAATGTGATTCACAGTGGCATTCTGCTCTTTGGCCACCACAAAAAGGCCATGGGAGGACTCATCGCTAAAGAGGATCTCGTTGGTGTCCCGATCGCCGGCAGAAGTAGCGGTCTTTGCAGAACCAGCACCACTCTTCAGCACCACCGAACTGTTGCCATTCGAGGCCATTGCCATGCGAGTGAAATTGGCACATTGTCGCATGCAACTGGCGGTGGTTCGGCGGGTAAAGTTCTTGGTGCAATTCCGGATGCACACAGATCTCGGATCACTGGGTGCTTTGGAGGTACTCTCCACCGCTGCGGACGGGGAAATGGCACTCCTTCCGGTGGTGCCTATTCTGGTGCGGAAACCACCTCGATGCAGAGCCGTTCTCCGGGCTGCCAGCACATTCATCAGCTTCCTCTCGCGGTCCTGAGCTGAATTGAGTGGTGCAATAGAGGGTCGATTGGCACCCGAGGGCCTGTAAGTGGTAGGTTTATCACCAACCGCATCTGTAAACAGATAATCGGAAAAATATTTACTAAGAATGCTTGGAATATCATCAAAGGGGTTTAATGAGTACACATGACAAAATAATTGAGTAGAATACTTTGTATGCCTCAGCTTAATTTATTGTTGATAAAATACAAACAATGGTGAAGTAATCATGAATCTTCAATTTATTTTAATCGGATTACTTAAGCAATTATATTGGCTATAGTATACTAAGATTGCCATCAACTGTATAATATTAACACAAAATTTAATTCAACTTCAACTAATTAATTAAAATACGAAAACTTACAATTAGCACTTAGTTATTAAAATAGACAAATAAGAATGTGCATTAAAAGAATATTTAATGATAAATATCAATACACTTTAATAAGTCTCCTTAAACTCTCTCACTTGGGTATTAAAAAAAAATAAATTATATATATTTAACGAAATAAATCGAGGTTTATTTGGCAATAAATGGTCTACATTCCTTAAATTCCAATTTGAATGAATTCAACTTTTCAACCAACAATCACATATCATATTCGCATGATCACATCGACCCCGTTTTCTTATCAGTTTTCATTTCAGTGTAGGTTGCCTGGCTCTGGAATTCTTGACGCCAGATCGTGACAAATATTGGAAAAACAAATCTCGAAATGGAAATTAAATGCGACTAAGGCAACGAGCACGAAACCCGTTTGGAATGCGAACTTTGCCTAGGGTAAGGCCGACTTGGCCACAATCATCATCGCCATCTCCATCGCCATCATCATCTGCGGTATTAACAAACAGCATCTTTGGCCAACGGCGGCCAACACTTTGAACATCTTGAGAAACGAGGCTGCTCTTTGGGCCATTAATCAGTTGGCCAAAACGCTCCTTGGCCCAACTGGTTCACCGAAATGTACGATATTGCAGTTGTTGCTCCAACTCGTTAATTAACCAATGGCTTGAGGCTTCTATGTTCTATGTGCTATGTGCCTGCGGCCAGGCAGCTGGTCATTAAAACAATGATTGAGCAATGGGCCTGAATCTGAATCTGAGACTGAATCTGAGGCTGCTTTTTGACCCGCGGAATCAGGCAAAACAATTACAAGCGGCTGCTTGCACAATTGTTTAATTTTCGCGTTGCCAAAATGGCCAAACACAATGCCAGCGGCAAACAAACATTGTTGCCAGCAGGCAGCAACGCGGCCGTTGCTTTTCACAAACATTTAGTTCATTGGCTGGCAGTTTAGGCCAAGGTTGGGCCGCCTGCCTGGCTGGCATCTCAAGCGCGGCAAGGCGACTAGAACAAGTTGCATATGCCGATGCCGCTTACACCGCTTGCACCGCTTGTACCGCTTCCACCGACTTCTGCCGCATTTTGGCCACTTTGGCTCGACTATACGCCTCCCCTCATGCTTTCTGGCTAACAATTTGTCTTTGTTTTGGCCAAGTCGTTTCTCGTTTTCTCGCTCTGCGTTTTCCACCTTTTTGGTTTGTCGTCTTTTCTGCCGCATTGTTCAACACTGTGCGCCCCATTTGGGCGTCTCGTCACGTCGCTGCGATGCCTTCAATGAAACTACAGCGACAAGCAGCCGTCCGCTGCCATTTTGGCCACAGTCACAGACATTCGATCGGCTGCGCCTAACACTGGATGTATATGCTACCAAAAGGTGCATTAACTATGAAAGTGGATTTAAAAATATAGAAAAAGGGTTTTCGTGAATATCTCCAACTCACGGAAATTGTCACGAAGCTTTTTAAATACATTAATAAGTTATTGCCGAATATATAAATGGTTTATGGATTGCCAAAGTTATCACAATTCTTAGTTATACCAATAAAAATTCTATCTATATGCCAGTTCTAAAGCACTATTTGTCTCTTTTTAATAAATATTTATTTAAATTTTTTTACTGACGGAATATATGTATATATATTTATATATATCTATAACTCAAGCATATGACCACACGCCAAGCCTAAAAGTTGAATAAGTTTTATACAGTGAAAATTAAGATTGTAAAATTTCTACCTAATTTATTTTAAATGTGGGAAAACGACTTTAGTCAACGACTTTATAAACTCAAATATATGAAAACTCGTAAAGGTTGAGAAAGTTTTAGTTTGTAATACTACTACCTAAATGTGGGAAAATTAATTTAGTAACACGCAACAAACAATGACTTGTTCTATCAGAAAATTATGTTAGAATAGGAAGTTTAAGATTAACAATTGCAAAGTAAGGCTTTGTTGATATTTTTTCTTTTAATCGATAAACTCTCTTTTTTAATCTTAAACTCCATAGTTCAAGTTTATCTACCCCAGTAAAGAGTGTGCACTTGAGGTGTCTGACTTCCTCCCGATTCGGCTGCTTTATTATGGTATTGGGAACTCCGGCCTGGCCATTGCTTATTGCTTATTGCTTGGCCTGTGCGACTTCTTGGCATTAGCCATGCTGCTGTTGCCCCCGTGGATGGATGGTGGATATTGAAGCCGCCACCACCACCGCCACCACCACCGCCACTTGGCATGCGTTGTGGAATTTTAATTCGATTTTGGTCATATACACGATCTTTTCGGCTGCGACGACGGGCCAAGTTGAGCGAAGCGGACCAAAACCAATGGCCAACTAGCCCAAGACGGGCATCAGAAACGGTTCTCCCTCTGTCAACAGCCGAGAGCTGTTTTAAGCCACGACAATTGGCAAATTGGTATTGCGACCTGCCAGAAATCAACTGCGAAATGGATTTTGGGGGAATTCTAATCTGGCTGTTTACCAAACCGCCTGCGAGCTGCTTACATAATGCCCGAAAATTGTGCAGCATTTGGCAGGTGATTAATCTCCGGCCAGCGGAGAACAAAGCAGCCATCAAACGGATGCGACGGCGTGACTAATGCCAGCATTAGCTTCTACATATTTGCGAAATTCGCCATCGAACTCTGGCCCCCGAGCACATCTACAAAAACAAAAACAAAACAAAAGATACAATGGAGAAGACCCCGCCCGGTTTGGCTGGCGATTCTGGCCGAAAACAGCCAAGTTTATTTGGCAGCTAATGAGTCTTCGCTGCCGCACAAAGCCCATCAAGGTTGAACCCACTCATACCCCAACCCGCCCAATAATTGCACAGATGCTACATGAACCGAAGCCACAGACAATGTTTGTATACACAAACAAAAAATTAATTACTTAAATATTATTTACAGATCGAGATCAAGCAGTACAATAGACTAGGTAAAAGAATGTCTGTAAAGCTAACTTTTAACTTAGCATTCATAGCTGATAAATAAACTTTAAAAAGTATATTAAACATTAAATGTTAATACAAAATTTGTATTAAATTGCAATACTTTTAAAAATTAAAATTTAATTTATATTAATAGCAAATAATTTGTTTCAGTGCTCCTAGCACAATTGAGTTAGAAAATCACAAACTAAACTATAGAATAGATAGGTAGTTGAGTGGGGGATGGATATTAGCGCTTGAATGAATCGCATGTCTTGGCTTTTGTTTAGAACTTTTAATTAAAAATAAATTACCGACACGAGTGGGCAGCGAGTGAGCGACAGCTGACTTTGCAGTTTGTTTTTATTTATTTTTTCACTCACTGCTAATTGACAAACGAACAAGTACACAGACACCCCAGAAAACATCGCTCACGCAATGCAGTTGATCGCGCTGACAGCTGTGTTTGATTCGATTGTCTAAACTTATTTAATGGTGTCACCATTCAAAGTTATGAAATACCATTCAATGAGCGGAAAATTCATAATCACATATACGTACGAATGAGCGACTGTGGCTATGACACAAATGTCAATCATACGCAACGTTGCACAGGCCGCCAAAGTCAAATTACAGCCTGGCCAAATTGACTAAAAATTTGGAAATTTCCGACCATGACACATAGACCGCAAATTCAAGAATAAAACTTTAGTTCAATTATGATGTGTCATTTATTCTGCCATCAATGTTCTTTTGACCAAAAATTATATAAAAGTAGCACATATTTAAAATATAATCCAGAAAATATTAAATTGGATTTTTAATGATATTAATCTGATGAGTCAATCATTTAAAACAAAAACAAAAGACAGCAATATTGCATAGCAAATGTTATTGAATGTTTAAATACAAATAAAGCATATAATATCATAAGGTCTTTACAATCGGAGGAAATAATTTTTGAAGGCAATTGATCAATACTAACTTTAGTAATTAATTTTTTTTAGTGCTCAATGAATTGAATTCGGTAATAAAATAAAAGTTATTTGTTATTTATTTGAAGGCGAATTGAATAATCCAATTGAAATGTTATTAATATACTTATTGAAACTGAATGCCTTTGCAATACAATTCTGAATGAGTGTAAAATATTATTTCCAAGAATATAATAAAATTCTACGGGATGTTCAAATTTATAAAACATTTGCCCTATATGAAATATATTAATCACACGTTCCATATTTATTTACGCCAACGTTTTCTTCTGAAAACACTTCCACTTTCTGACCTTGACTCATCGCTTTCTGAATCATTTTATTCGTTTCCTGGCCAGCAAAAGAAAGCCATCCAAGCCGAGCAGTTGCAAATCCAAATCGAATCGAGGCAAGTGCTGAAGACTTTCATTAATTCACTGGCACTAATTCACGCGCGGCAACTTCACTTTTGCTTTCTGGTTTATAGCCTGGTGTTTGTGTTTGTATTCGCTCAAGTTGGTGCATTCAAAAACCAACACAATGGCAACTCATAACCGCTCACACCGACACGACAGGCAGTTCATAAATACAATTTTTAAACGCCGCCTTGGCAGAAACAAAAAACTTTCTCCGCTTTCGTTGCAATTTTCTGGCCGCTCTGTCTCTGTTTTTTTCCCAGCTTTTTTTTCACTTCTCGCTTTCGTTTGCAGCGTGCAGTATTTGCTGCACCCTATCCTGTCCCACGTTCATGGCTAAAACGTGTTTGCTTATTTCGGCTCTTTTTCGATTTTTTTCGTTTTTTATTTGATTTTTTGACTCACTGAGCTGCAGACATGCAAGACATGTTTTCTGTATGTTTAGGTGGGATCGCCAATCGAAAGCATTTCTAGTGTGATATCGAAGCATGCAACGCGAAATGGCAAAAATGGGAAAAGGCTGGCGAATGCCGCACAGCTCCTTAACCATAACAGGGAATTCCGTTTTATCCGTACAACACCACAAGCAGACTTTGCAAGTCCCCAATGAAAAGCTGTTTTCTAGGAGCCATTCGGGAAAAAACCTATCAACTAGTTTATTGGGTAGTTTAAAACACAAGTTAGGAAAGTCGACGTTTTTCTTTAATGCTGTTTAAATTTAAAATCAATTGTAAAACAAATTATATTTAAGAAAATATGGTATAACTTGTAAGGTATTGATCAAAACCTAGCAAGGTAGAATATAGAAGCATTAATTCAACCAAGATCTGATTTCTAGGGGTGCAAAAAATATTAAAATTATGTAAATTTAAAAGAGTTTATTTTTAAACAAAACCCGAAAGAAATTGGTAATAGGGCACCTTTAAAATGAATAATCTATAATGCCTTAATAGGAACGTTTATATAACTAATAAAACTCATAAAATCGATGGGCACGAAGTGAAAAAATATATTTATGGGCGCAAAGCTTTTAAATCCACAACCAGTGCCAGTTCAAAGTTGTCCGGTTCGACATTTTGGCCAAAGAAGGAGCCATCGCTGGCAGCCAACTCTTGTGGGTGCAGAAAAGTGCAGTAAAATGCAGTCGAATGCAGTTGAATGCAGGAAGTGCAGCTGCCAGCGACGACGTGAGAAAGCCAAGAGAAATGGCAAAGGTACTCGCATCGGGCTAAAACGAAGAAATGCAAGCCAAAAGCATCGCGGATGTCAATGCGGAAATGGAGCTTAAACTGAAACTTAAGCTGAAGTTGTCGTGAAATGCCGCTAAATGAATCGTTTTGGCGTTGATTTAGGCTTTGGCTTTGGGTTTTTGCCTTTTTGGCTTCCTGGTTTTGGGCTTTAACCCTTGGGTGCCTTGACAGACTTGGCGACTGATGGCCTGACCTTTTAATTGCGCAATTACGACACAGCCAGCGGTTTCCACTTTAGTTTCCCATTTCAAAGGGAGCCCAATAGCCCCATATGTTAAATGGTCAACAATACGACCTGCAACATTGGATAATTACTAAGTTTTGTTGTTCATGATTTGTTGGGATTTTTTTATTTCTTTTTCGCGGGCTTCCGTTTTTTTGTTTGGCTTAGCGAATTCAGCCGGGGCTCTAAAAAATGTTTTCAATACCCCACGCGGCTGTGCATTGAGGCGTTGCAAATGGCCGAGGGGCGTGGCACATGTTCATCACCAGCAGTCATCAGTCGCATCCAAGTCGGCATTTACGCAACGCATAGTAAGCTACAACTTTTGCACCACCCCCTATCATTAGCTGCTGGTCGCTTTCTTTTGTCCCACGGATTTTAATTAAGTCCCCGGTAAATCATCGCAGTTGCGTAACCCTTTTCCCCGCCGTTGTGGGTCACCAGCGGTTTTATTATTAATCACGCACACGAAAAACAACACAAGACAGCGAAAGACAACGGCCAAGGAAATTAACAAAATAACAAAATAACAAAATGATGGACCTGGGGACCGGAGGAAGGGTTCAACAAACCTTACCCGCTGGCCACATTTTTCGCAACGAAAGCTAATGAAAAAGAAATTATAAACATTTTATATAAAAATAAAGCAAAAACACACCAAATTGATATTCGCCGTGGCCAACGAAACACACAAATTGCGCGTTTTATTTCCTTTTCCTAGCCAAAGGTAAAGAAAAAACCACCAACCACAATGTTACCAACTGGGAATGCGAATTTGGGTCTTCAAATTAAATTCAATTGAAAGGCAAAAACCATGCGAAATTAATGTAAATATCCAGGAAATCAAAAAAAGAAAAACGTTTCTATATAATTTTTAACATTTTTAGGTTATTGTATAACATGATTTGAATATATTTGCATTTCATTTTTGTTGCGACAATTATATTGGACAACCAATTTTAATAAAGTTTTAAATTAGTGCAAATTAGTTATGTCAATTCACTTCGGGGGATTCACTTTCATCAAACTACTCAAAGAAAATCATATACATGTATGTAATTAGGTTAACTTTTAAGTTAAGTGGCTTAAAAAAATATTTTTTGTAATTGCATTAAATTAAACAGGTTTATTTAATATATTATTATTATCATATCATATATATATATTATCAAGTTTTATTTTAATTTTATTTTGGCATACTAAAATGTATCTACAAAAGCTGTTTAAGCTAAAAAAAATATAAAATTATATTTGGAATGTAGGTTTGTTTTATCTAAAAACTAAAATCAAATTGCCTTAAAAGCCACATTAATTTTGATTCTCTTGTTGTTTGTTTGTTATTTTTGTTCTCTGTGTTGTTTATCTTTCTCAAACGTTTCCCCCCCCAGCTGAAAACCTTACATAATTATATGTAAATAATTCTTGGCCTTGCCATCCGGCTCAACTGAACTCCACTCCATCCATTAGTTCCGTGACGAAGATCTAATATAAATGAACCGATATCTGTTTGTTCGCTCTGATGTTAACACATGTGAGCTTCGGAGCAATGGAATAATGAACAGAGCAAATATTTTGATTGAATACTTGTTATTACATATTGGGAGCAAATGCAAAGAGGTAAAACCGAAAATCCGTATCAAAGCAGGTACGTAATACGGTAGTAAGTAGGCAACGTGAAAGGGCCAAATGTTTAAATAGTTGCAGTGGCTTTTATAACAATGACTCGACTGCCTCTTTCACTCTCCATATTTTTCCCACATTGATGCACGCCCTCATATTGCGTATACGCCCTGGTGCCGACCGAGTTTGAGTCCCCGGTAGATGCAGAGACCTGGCCGAAATGCACTTGGCTGGCTGACTGACTGGTTGGCTGACTCTCTGTTGACTTTTCAGATTTGCTCTTTGGGCTCTTCTTTTTTTTTTCTTGAGACTCGGAGCTTGCCAACGCTTCACTACGCCAGCTAAACGAGTGGGATTACGCAATGGACGCACATGAGGTCTCTCGGCTCCACGAAAAAAAAATGGAAAAAGAAACAGGTAAACGTAATGAGCACACAACACATTTTTTTTTTTAAACCAAACCTCTGAGCCACACCAATATTGATATTTTTGGCCAAGTATCTCGAGTGTTCAAGTGGCCAGCAAACGACACCTACAACTGCTGGCCAGTTTGACTTCGAAAATTGCATTTCGTAAGCGAGTGGCCAAAAGGAAAAAAACCAAAACAAAAAATCAACACCGAAATTATGCCCATTCATCGGGCATAAATTAAGCATAATCAAAATGCATTAACATTTGTTTAGTTAGCTCTGGACCGCAATAAAATGTCCAGTAAAAACGTAGTCTTGGACCCAACAAAACGCTCATGAATAAAGATGCGGACCACATTTTTGCTTGAGTGTTTTGGTCGAGTCCATGGAACTCTAGGCCTAACACTTTGTTCCAATAAAAAACACACTTATGTGGGGCCATTGAATTTAAATTTAAATGCGAAACACAATTTCCATTTTGATTTCAAACACCCACGCCGTGAAGCATTTGAAAAATCACAAAGTCCAAACTTAATTGTTTATGAAAATACTTAATTGAAATAACAATCACTGTTTACATTTATGAGTGTCGGAGAGGCAGCCATGGACAAAAGAGCCGGTCTAATCAATCCATTGGCCGTAAACCGCCGAGCACTTGCAGCGTTTTTAAAAAGCGTTTATGAAAGGCAGGCTTAAGCTATCTTCACCTCGACATTTGCCCTTGCAGAACAGTTTCATAATTGTTCGACGGTTGCAACTCAACAGGGCCTCACATTTCGTGGGCTTATCTCTGCGATGGAATCTTGTTTCAATAAACTTGAGTGGTGCCAAAGGGTCACACTCTTCAGTTGAGACCTTTCTAAATTTAATTAATTACTCTGATAATATTTTTCTTTAACATTTCTGGTAAGAAACGGTGTCCATTATAGGGGTAAAGTGGAAACAAAGCGACCATTTAGGCTTATCAATCATATATCTTAATTTATTAAACTTAATAGTTAAGATAATTAATCAAAACTTAAAAGATGGTTTCATCACTTTTGGTACCGTAAACTTCCGTAAAAGTATTTTTTTTTTTGTATATTTATAAGAATTCACAGTAACTTTAATTTAAATTAAAGTTATACGTTCACTAAAATTCTTCTTGGTTAACCCCCACATAAATCTCCTTAAAGAATTCACCTTTAACATTTAGTGCTCCCCATTAAGTCTCGTGATTAACATAAAATGCTTGAACCTCTTTTTATATAGCCAAAGCTGATGGCGGCATTAAGTTGAATGCAAGGAAACTGCCCCCATAAAGCCAATTCCTTTCTGTCTCATAACAACCTCAACGTTGACAACCACTTCTGGCTTTCAAAATGCAAAAGATTGGCCAATGCCAGAGCGGCCTGCAGTTAAAGCCGCTTCTTCGGCCACATTCGTTGGCCGGGCCAATTGTTTCCAGACAGCCAGACTGCCAGACAGACAGACAGCCAGCCACTCGAATGTTGCAGCGGCGATTGTTGTTTCGTCTGCTGCTGCTGCCAGTTGGTCAATAATTGGCATAGATTTATTTTGGCTAGTTGGCAATTTTTGTAGTGTTCGTGTGTGTAATATGCTAGAAAACTTACCCACGTCGCTGGGGCTGAAAATTTCCGCTGAATTTCGGCTTTCGCCGTCGCCGGCGGTGGCATTCAGTTGGAGTCTCTGTTTCTGCTGCTGCTGCTGTTGCTGCTGCTGTTGCACAGGCGGCTCTCTAATTGCACCATTAGTTGCATTCGTCTGCGTTTCACTCAGTGTTGCCGCTGCTGCCACTGCCGCTTCAGCCAACAACAATACCATCAACAGCAACCAGCAACAGCAAAATGATTCATTGCCTCGATGGATTTTCATCAACGACATCGTAACCGAAGCATATACCGAATAAAAAAGTAAACAAAAGTACTCAAATTATAGTTGCTGCTCTGGCTCTGGCTCTGCTGGTTGCTTTGGCTGATTGTTTTCTCTGCTGATTTTCTATCTGGTTTTCTATTGTTCGTTTTTCGCAAACACACACAGTATGCACATACACACACACACACAAACACACGCGCGAGTTTTCCACTTTTCCACAATTGTTTTGTAGAATGAAGCTGCGTCTTCTGTTCGGTTACTTTGGCTGCAACCTCTCCCCTTTCTCTGCCCGTTGATGTTGCTGCTGTTGGTGTTGCTGCCGTTGATGTTGCTGCTGTTGCGTGCAATAATTCAAGTCGTGCTGTCGACTTATCTGTGCTGCTGCTTTGGGAAATCGTACGCCTGCCTGTTGCTGCAAATGTCGGAAGAGAGATCGGAGTGCATTAGTGAAATGTTGCTGATTGGTACACAAATAGTCAAGGAAAATGCGGCGAAAATCATTGGAAAAGAAAATGCATGGCAAGGGGGTACTAAACGGGTTTTTAGTTAAGTGCACAGTGCGTTTCGGTATAATAATAGGGGCTGTATTTGGGGCAACTTATGCAGTGAACAAAAAAAAGATACTTCCCTATTTGGTTAATAAATCTTTTCGATATTTATAAGTTTCATTTAATGTATAGACTCCTAAAGTTAGTTTATCTTTAAGAAAGTAGGCAAATTAAAAGTTTTACGAAGAAATTTATGAAAAACCAAATGGATGTAAATGAAGATGTCAAAAATGGCGAATACTAATTAAATACTACGTAATTTATGCAAAGTTACTTCATTTCTTTTCAACATATTCAGTATTAAATATGTTTAAAACCAAATTTTGTGTAACTTGGCATAAGCTTTATCATTTATGTCTTTCTTTACCTCTGCTTAACCAATAAAGTATTTAAATTATTTCCATTGTCAAATGGGACATTCGAGCCATAACTTGTGCAGTTTAGAAACAGTTTACCCCAAAAATTATGGGATACCAGCCAACTTTAAGGTCCCTCCTCAGATCGTAGCCCCCATAAGCTGCTCAAAATTAAAAAAAAAAAAATGATTTAGATGGCTGACTTGGCCATCACGGCGGGCCTATTGCATGGGCAAACATCAATTATAATTCGCGGTAAGTAAGAGTGATAACTGAGGTCGCCGAGCTCAGCACGGGCAAACCGATCAGCGCCACCGCCTGCGGTTCAATAAAATCCAAAAGCCCAAAGCCAAAGCCCAAAGCCGCAGCACGCATACGCCCTGTTGTACGCGGGACTTGTCAGTTTCTCATTTCTGCCTCGTCGTTAGCCATTAAAAACATAAGCAACTATGAATTTTTATGGCAATGTGTGTCATTGCCTGGCGAGGAATCAATTAAACAGTGTTCGAAAGGCCTTTTTGGCGAGGCTTGCGCAAAATTACGTTGACAATTTCACTCGATTTGGTATGCGGCATAAACTGCCACTCAACTCAACCAAAGACAAGAAGCCTTCATGCCTGGGTGCGGCATTGCTTTGCGTAATTTTCGGCTAAAGAAATAAAAACCCAGTCTTTACTAAGCGGATGAGTCCACATTTTGACCCTCACATTATAGTAGGTATGGTTCTTTGTTATGCTGATGATTTATTGTGGCAAGCTACCCATAGCATTTCTATTTTTACATTGGCCAAGAACCTTTCTAGTAGACGGCCAAAGCGGATGGGCGAAAGTTCAACGCACGTTGGTAAGAAACTTAAGCCGAAACTTCTTTTCTTGGCCATTGGCAGTTCCCATGATTAATTGAGCCAAGCAGGATGCCATGTAAGTAAGAAAAGACGAAAAGAAAGAGATTTGCATTGATGATGATGGTGCTAATGCCAAACTGATGATCACAAAGAACAGCCCCATGATAACCATTTTTTGTTTTTAAATTATATGTTACTCGTAATTTGGCTATAATTCGAATAGATTTTTTTGTCTGCCTGCCGCCAAGCGTTGCTCATTAAGTTCGCTCCCAGTTGAATTATAAGAAATGCCATTGACTGGCTCATTCGCGCTCGTTTTTATATGATTATATTTTTTGTTAATTTGTTATAACACATCAGCATTCTAAACTTAACTCCCGAGGCGAGCAATACGATTACAAACAAGTAAGACAGAGGCAAGAAGGTGTTTGGACTTGGAGATACTCATTAGCAAAAATACCTTAAAAAAGCTAATGTACTTAGGCTTAAAGTCAGACTTCTTAACAAGTTTTGCAGCTCAAGAAAATAAATCTTTTTATGTAGAAATATTTAAATACATTTTTTTACAGTCGCCATTTGCCCACTAGGTTATAAACCTCATGTGTGTACCCTTATTTTTAATTGCCAAAAAAGCCGCTTAGAATCACTTTTTGCCATGTTGGCTCTCAAACTCAATCAACGGCTTCACAATGAACAGAAATACTTTCAAGGGGCTTACAATTGGATGACTTTTGGAGTGGTTCTCGGCTTGTTTGTTTGATTCCTTCGATGATTGATAAAGTGCGCAGTCGAGAAATCTACGGGGATTTAAGACCAGCGTGCGAAAGAATTTCTGTTCGGTGAATAGTTAGATAGATAGAATTCCCCATCTCAAAATCAAAAACGCCCACACAACCGATCGTGCGATGCTGCGGCTTTGTTTTGCCGTTTTTGTCTAGTATTGTGCCAAACAATGGGTTAAACTTGGCCACAGCTGATTAAACATGCAAATTGACGTTGGGAAATCGTGGACGAGCAAAGACACGACACGGCCAGTTAAAAATGTTTATGTTTATCAATCCGGCGATTTTATCGGCCGGGAGCGATCTGCGGATCGCATAAACACACTCGTAAAACAAAACATCGCGGGCAAAATAAATGCAAATTTGATTGCCAGTTTCTGTTGCAATAACTCAACTTGAGTGCAACCGAAGAGGAGCTGGGATCCAAATAACAACACGTAAGATAGATCGCTTCTAAGATTTGTCTACACGATGAAAATAAATTGTGTATAAAATTATTTATAGTTTAAAGATATTTAAGCACTTTAAAGTAATATTTTAAACTCTATTAATGCTTTGGAAGGCATAGTAATTGATCAACATGCTAATAAAAAGGCGCCGAGGAAGTATCAAACTAACTGAGGAATGTTGCATCTCATCCATAATTAAAATGGAATGGGGAATAATTAGAAATCATCTAACAGTTAGCTAATTATAACATGTAACAAGATGCCGACAAAGGTTAACCAGTTAGAAGATTAACTTATTAAAGTACAAAATGGAAAGTACATGTCATAAAGCCTTAAAAAATATTAAGAAATTAAGCTTTGAACTAAGCTTTCCGTAAATAAAATGTTTTTAATATTTCAAGAAAAATATAGAAATTAAGCTCATGAACTCATTTAAAATAAGACGCAAATTTGCTTAGTTCCTATGAATATTTCGAGTATTTTGTCAGCCATGAAGGTGAAGTCGTCTTCAAAAGTTTTTAAAATCCAAGCCACGCATGACAAAATCGACAGCAGATGTCGTCAACTTCCTTTTCTGGGTAATGAAATAATTATGTAGAATAAATATTAAGTAACTAACGCTTTCGGTGTGTGCATGATGTTTGTATAACAACCGACAAATTTAATAATACAAATAATGCATAATTTAGTCATACTCGTACACTGGCACAGCATTCAGCTAGTTCCGAGTTTCAAATTGAGTTTGCGTCTGATTTTGAGGCTGAGTCCGAGCGTGCAATAGAATAATTAACCCTGAACCCCGCAATATATATACTTGTGGCTCTGCGAACTCACGTACGTAAGAATGCCCCATTGTTGTTGGCCCACTCACTGTAATCATTTACCAGGCGGATTTTTACACGTTTGGTTCTCGGAATAAAGGCAAAATCTAGAAATTCCTCTTATGCGGCAAAGTGCGCAAATATTTGTCAGCTATTTTTCGGGGTTTTTTTCTCTTCTCAATCGAGTGGGATTAGCTAATAGCTTCGGTAAACTTCAAGAAGTGGCCTCCCACTTGGAGCATTTTATCGAAATATTTTGACATTCCCCCCAGGGTGCACATTTCGATGATTGGTAACATTCAATCCGCATCTCCGTTTGTGCAAGACTTTTAAAAAGCGCTGAAAACTAATGGGCTGCACTTAAAATCGCGTTAGTTGGGGGGCCAGCGGATATACATATCTCTATATAGAGAGTGGGCAGGGGGCTGACGATTTGATTGAAAATGACAGTTAACGTGCCGACGCAGTCATTAAGGCAAATTTGCAGTTTGCGGTCAGGCAATATGGAGTGTACGGATCAGGGGATTTGATTTCGGATCGGGATTGCGATGGGAGATTTGCGTGTGTGGTTATGCAAAGGCTAAAGGAAAGTGCAAGTGGCAGCTGATGGCTGTGAAAAGTGTGTGTGTGATCGAATGAAATCGCTGCTATTGAGACAATTGCTGCTCCGATTAGATAACCTGCCTTGTGGCACACTAACCGCTATAACGGATTCGGGGGCACTTATCGAAAATATGCAGGGTAACTACTTATTCGCAACACTTTATTTCAAAATGTTTGCAAAGGTAAATTAAAAATCGTTTTTCAACTAGCCAACATCGTTGGTACTATTAGGCAACCATATAGTCAGCTTTTAAAGATTGAAATAAAAAGTAATTGTCCAATATTCATAAATAATAAATAATTTCGTTTTAAAAAAGTAATCTTAAAGAAAATGAATCATAAATCATAGCTAAATGCCTTATAAATCCCTCAACTCATTTTATGCCCAACGTAAATATAAAACATCTTAATTTTAAGTGGGATCAAGTGGAACAGGGAGTGTTTTGCTGCACTTCCCACAAAGAATAATGTGTCTCCCCCTCCTAAATTGCAATTTGCTTATTCTTTTGTCAAGCTCAAGGCTTTTATCCGACTCTATTTGCCTTTTATTGTGCACTTTTGAGGTGCCGCCTTTACAGACGCGTGGGCGGATAGGAGTTAGCTCTACAAAGGTGGCGGGGAACCAATCGCTTTGCTACAGTGACCGATTTCGTTAGGAATTTCTAGACGCGCCCATGAGTCATCGAGTAGGAGTCCGTGAGGTGCGCAGTTGCAAAAGTACCAGTACTTATATGCAAAATGCCCATTAAATTGCTTTTAGTTGCAGACGGCGAGCTGCCCTCCATTTACTAATTAGTGCAAAGTACACGTAGCCGCTCCCCAGAATAGACCAGTCTGGAACTGAACCTAAACCTTAGCAGTGATCACTCGAAATAAGGGATTCCGTGACTTAAATAATGCTTAAATAAGTGAGAGATATATTATTTTTATTACTTATTCACAAAATAAGGATACTTGTATGATAGAAAATAGTAAATAATAGAATAAACTGAACTTAAATAAAAATAAACTAAACTTTATTTGATTCAGATTGATTGATTTATTATTAAACAATAATAATTCAAAATAAATTTAGATTTAAATAAGTATTCATAACCAAAAGTTTTACTTAAATGAAGTTGGACTTGGCAGGTATAAACAAATATGTCATATATATAAACTCGTTTTAAAAAGTAGTTGTAGAATAAGAGTTTATTTGGTAGACATTTGTGTTCGTTTTGAATAATAATTAAAATTGTATAATATTGTTATAGGAATCTTTGATAACTCGGATAAACTCCTCTTAATCTTATTTAAAATTTCGTAAGTCTTAAACTCTTAAATTGGAGTGATTACTGTACATGGACCTAGGCAAAGTACAACATTCGCCCAATCGCTCCTATACCGCATACCGCACTGAGTCACCAAATAGCAACAGCAGCAAACAGAAATCGCTGCAACAGCAGCAGTAGCAGCAGCAGCAGCAGCAGCAGCACTGTTGCATAACGAAGACCCACAAGTGGCGACTAACTAGCCGCTTAATGCTCCATTGGCGGCACATTAACGGCTCCGTTAGCATCCATTTCCAATGCAATTAGCTGGCGATGCTCCGGTGCAGCGTCCGGTTACCAGCTGGGTTCGATTCGTACCGCTCGCCCCGTACCGCCCGCCCCGTACCGCTTTACCGGTTGGCGGACAGATTCGTGGTGGCGTCTCTTCTTACCATCCGCTTTGAATTGCCACCGTATTATGGTTATGGTTATGGTCAACTCGGCGGCCGGACAAACAACTTTTCAATTTGCACTCGAGCAAAATGTTCACACAGTTTTGAGTTCGCCATTTGTGTTTGTCTTTGCGCTTACACGATTTATGATAAGCTTATTTTTAAATGTTAAACAAGCTGCCAACAATGCGACGGGCAAAGTTCTAGCCTCCCTTGGGGGACATATATGCATATATAGTATATATAAATATATAGAGGAAGGGGGCGTGGCTTCCCCGATCTGTGGCGATCCCAGCTAATGAGCTCGACCCCTGGCCTTTTTTATTCCCCACATTAGCCACGCTCCAATTATTGCAACTCGCGGTGGCAGTTGGCAAATTAGAACGGCAAGGTGATTCCGTTTTGCCCCTGCAGACCGTCGGAGGTCAGCAGGAAAATATGGAAAAATGCATGGGCCATTAATAAACACATACAATATATATATATTGGCTATAGTAAAATAAAAACAGAACCAGCCGCGAATGCGAGATAAAACCTGTTTTGCGACAAGTGCGCCACGGTTCGCGACTGTCCATGTCCATTACAGTTAGAGACATGGCCACTAAATGCAGTCGCAGTCTGGCATTACAGTGGTTGATCCCCATTTATTGGTATGAAATTCCCAGGGGCATCACAGAGTCACATAACAATTTAAATATGAAATTAGCAAAAGGCCTCAGCTGCTCAAAGAATATATGTAAAATATATTCTTTATTAGTTCTTTGTTAACTTGGTTTTAGTAGGTTTATTTTTAATAAAACCTTTAATTAATCAATCTTTTTTAAGTTCTAAAAAGTACGTATATATAGCAGAAATATTAAAAAAAAGGTTAAAATATATGAGTCCGATCTTGAGAATTCAGTTAAAACAGTGAAATTTCCTTAAGCTAGTAAATGTTCTACATTCTTAAGTCTTCTTTTCCAAACTCATTAACTTAAATGATTTGTCTTATCTTTGCGAAAAACATGCACAACTTTAAAATTCAACTTCCTCACGTAGGTAGTTTTGCAAAGTAAATAATAAACGCCTCAAAACAGTTGTAGAAGTAAAGCTTTAAGAAATTAATCTTATTTCTTAGTCAAACAGAAAAGTGGTGAAGCTATGAAGTTTACTTTTTTTCAACAAAGTCTTATAAACAAATCTTATTAATTGAGTGTATGGTAATTACAAAAGAATGGCATATTAAAATAAAGATATAATGGGATACCACTGTGCCATTTACATAACTGACACCTAAATTATTAGCAAACATCTCTCAAAAATTTATCCAAATATATTTCTGAGCCCTAATTGTCATTTTTTATTCTATAAAATTCTGGAGCGAACTCACTTTAGCTGCCATTGGTGGAGGCGATCCGTGCTCAGGTGCAAACGCATCTAGCAGTTGAACTCATTTGTTTATAGAGCTTTTTCGGCAGCTCCAGCAGTTGGTAGAAGCGGGATGGCAATACTGCCCGAAATAAGAAAAGGCAGAAGATACCCGCCACTTTACATAAACTTCACTGATTGCGATATATTTACGTTTATTTCTACAATGACAATGCACGCTGTAATTAATTTCGCTTCAGACCAAATGATAATAACAACATTTCGCATTTCATCTCGGCTTGGCTCGATTCATTTCGTTTCATTCATTTATTTATGCATTTGACCCGCTTTGTGTGGCTTTGACAACAACAAAAACACAAATTGTGAAAACAACAACCGAAACGAGTTGCAACAATATTCGTACAACAACAAAATACAACGAAAAACACAGCAGGTTGGCTTATTTACTTGGAATTTCGCTCGTCGTTGGATTCTACGCAAAAAAACTTGTTGCCCGTCTTGTTGTTTTGTTTTTGATTTTCATTCTGCACTTGTCGATTTTTTAGTATTCTTTAACACACGCACAACACCAACACACATATGCACGCACCGCTTTATGGTTAAATACTCGTATTATCATGGATTTCGTGAATCTCGTGCGTTTTAGTTGTCGATTTTCGGTTTCGTTTCAGCACCCACGAATTTTTAGTTTGGCAAGCAGCGAGCGTAGTTTTCTCTATCTGCTTCTCGCTCGCTCTCGTTCTGGGAGGCGGGAGGTGGTGGGCCTGTTGGGCGGTGAAAATCGCATGCGCGCGTATCGCGTACTCGAACTGTTGGCCTCAAGCTGCGCGAATCAACTGAGCGAAGGTGCGCCATCCGATGAGCGAAGCTCAGAGCGGAGCTTAAAGCGAAAGTCGAGCTTTCGTAGGTGAGCGAGACAGGTGTAAGCTGAGCTTTTTTGGGGAATCGACATCTAGCGGGATTTATGGGTAACTAATAATGAATTTCTAACCGTTGCAAATTTAAAATGAGATTCGTAAGTGGTGTTTGGCAACTTTAGTTTACGCTTACTAAATGTTTTTAAAAATTTCACAAAATTACCTCGTATAATTACTGACTTTTCGTCGCAATAAAACATACGTTTTTATAACTTAATTAAGTCGTTTAATATTAGTAAATATAAAGTCCTGTCTTAGATTTGCCTCAATTCTATACTTCATCTACTACATGTAGTAAATATTTAATGACCAAAATAGGTTTTCATCAAAAAATGGTTCCCAAAACTAACAATCAAAAAAAGGTTTTAATTGTAACTTAGTGCTTAACAATTGAATTAGAAAATACAAAAGGCATTTTGTTAAATGAACACATGAAATTCCTTTCCTTTTTCTTCAACTACAACTGCAATTATATTCACAGAAACTGGATGGCCTCAGCCTTTAAAATATGCAAAATAAATTCAATTAAAATGTATTTTTGATGCTGCCAGTTAACCTACAGATCCTGTATTTATATAATTAATTAAAGCTTTTATTTATGCACTCGCAGAAATGTTAAGTATTTTTTACTGTTACCAATAAGTCAGTTTATTAAAATAAATATATAAATTTAAAAAAAAATTACTACCAATAATAAATAATAAAAGATGTTTTTATGTTTAAAATTATAACTTTTTTGTAATAAAAAAATAATCTTAAGTAAGTGGTTTTTATGAGTCTCACATGGCAATAAAATGGGCTATTATTTTTACTTTTTATTTAAGCCACTCAAAGAGCGACTTTTGATTGAGGCTTTCGGTTAATTGAAGGGTCTGGACCGTCCGAGACAAGACGGAGAAAGAGCCAATGAAAGAGAAAGAGATTTTAATGTGCGTGCAATTGACGAGCGAAAAGCCGAAGCCGAGTAGGCGAAAATAACGACTACTGACCACTGACAAATCGGGACTGGAAACTAAAAAAACTGAATACTCGGACTCGGGCGCGTAAGGGAGTCAGTAGTCGGTAGTCGGTCGTCTTTTGTTGATCTTGAGACTGAAATTCCAATTGTTGATTTATCTCTCGGCTGCTGCGCGACCGGCGTCGCTGCGACTGCGCAGTCCACTCAGTTGACCAGCGACCAAGTTTATAAAACTTTGAGCCAAAATGCAGCGGCACACAGTTGTTACCAAAACGTTGCACGCGTCGTGGCCCTCATCAAAAGTTAAGCGAAAATGAAACCGAAATTCGGTTAACGTCAACGTCAACAGAAGCTGACAAAAGGCATAAAAAAGACCAAACAAGTTGCAGGGCCAGAGCAAAGCCGAGAAAGAGAGGCAAGAGGCCAAGAAGAAAGAGTGGGCCATATATATATATAGCCAGCTAATCTGTTGTGCAGTGCGTTTTATCAGCCAGCGAAAGAAACGAAAACGAAAGTCGGTCCAAGTCCAAGAGCTAAAGTCTCGGAGGTACAACGAAAATCAAAAAAAAAAAAAAAAAGATAAATAAAATCCAGCAAATTCAGAGACACGCGGATCTCATCTCGGTAATGTCTCAATAAAAGTTAAAATAATCTTAACTAACCACCGCCGGAATGTAGGGAAAAGTGAAAATAAAAGCGCTCAACGAGTTTCGAAAAGCAACAAATATAATTGAAACGCCGAAAATCAAAGTAAGTTGAGTGGGAACTCCAGCGGATTCTGAGCTCTGTGCAAATATGACTTGTTAATTGGGTTCTGATCAACAGTCCCACAAACAGTGTACCATAAGCAGGCCATTAGTGTGGATCCGCATCGCATCGCAATATTTTGTATTTTTTTTTTTTCTATACCCGCACCCGTCGCACACCAATTCCGCGAGCTTAGGAGTGTTATGTAAATGCAGATCAAACATATTTCGAAACCCCCAATAGGCAAAGTCCATATACATACATATACATATATATATAGTTATCGATGGGCGTCTCGCGTTGCGCTTGCCACAAAAGAAGCGGCGGCTAAATTATGCAAAACAAACAAAAAGATCGCTTAGGAAAGCGAGAAAACGAGCAAAAAGCGTTAACCATGCACAGCGAAAAAAATAGTGTCGCAAATCGCAACTCAAACGTTCTTAATTACTGCGGTAATTGCAAGTGGCAAAACGACTATTAGATTTATGCAAAAAACATGTGTAACATTTGTGTTTAAAAAACTTCTTATAAAGAAGTCTTAATTACCTAACAAAATAAGATTTTATTGTAAATAAAACGTAGTTTATTTTTTTAAAACAAAAATAATCAACAGTGTATTATAAAATGCACACTTTCAATCGATTTTCATTGTTGATTAGGAACATGGTAATTTATATCAATCGAAAGCATGAATAAGAATTACTTTTTTGTTATTCAAATTATTGAAAATTTACATAATTGTTGTTGAGCAAACATAAAATTTAGGCTTTTTAAAAAAAATGTTCATTAATGATTATGAAATTGGGTTTTTATACCAATTTAGGTATTTTTATTAGGTATTTTAAGCAGGTATGAAATTCATTATGCCTTAATTTTGTTTTAAATTCCGAATTAAAGTGTCAACTGCAAGCATTGATGCATTATTATTAACACAGTAAGAAACATAAATAAAACATTATCCTAAGGTTCTAAGGCCACAAAACTTCATAACAAATCTTGTGTTCATTTAATTTCTAGTTTTCTTTCCTCCAAATAAATTTGACTTGAGCAATTTCCATCGTAATTTCTTTTTACTCAATTGAGTACGCCACAAAGCCGCACATAATTCTTTAACCGCGCTTTTTGTCTGTTAAATTTGATTACGCGCACCTTTAGTCATAATAAACAATAACCTGCGAATTATTACGTATGAGTGAGCTGCGTTTGTGTGTGAGTGTGTCAAAGCGAAAACGAAAGGCCAGCGGCAACAACAAATCGTCGATTGTGTGTGGTCAGCAGCAGCAGTGGCGTCCAGTTGGGTCCAAAATCAATGGGAGCACCGCTGCCGGCGTCGCCGCTGCCTTTACACCTGCGCAGTGCCGCAGTCTTCACTCCAAATAAAAAACAACTCAAAACGAAACTCAACCCGATACTCAAAGCCAAAAACTCAAAATCGTCGCCGGGCAACGCAGGCAATCAATTGAACCTTAGTCTCCATTTGAGTCGCACTCCCAGCGGAATTGGGTTGAGTCTCGTTTTTTTTGGTTTTTGTTTATCTTTTTTTGCTGCGTTTTGAAAAACTTTTACTCCCCGTGCCGTTTGTTTGTGGCCACAGTACCAATACAATTAAAATAAAACGCAAAATTATTAAATGTTAATTATTACATAAGTGTACCTTGCTGCGTTTTTACTCTTTCGCCGAATGTTTAACCGGTAATTGGGCTTACACGGCGTATGCGTAATATTCTAATTGAATCGATGATGAGTAAGTTATAGTGCGTGTGTTGCGTGTTTGGCCAAGTTTGTTTACATTTTTACACAGCGAAAAGAAATTTTTACATAGAATAGCCACCAATTTGTAGTTTATAGCAAAATTAATTGTTAACCAATTCAAAAAATCAAGAAAAACTTAAATGGGACTGTGAAATGGCCTGTTGCTCAAATTAATATATATAAAATAAATGAGTTTATTAATATATAAACAAAATGATAATTAAATGTTGACCCATTTTGGTGCTACATTGTGTCTGAGTATGTTGCAAAATCTTTTTTTTTTCGGACATACTAATAGCTAAAAGCAAAGCTGCAATTCATTCATAATGAAATACGGACGTTAAAAGTTAATTATTGCTCGAAACTCGCCCTCATTTTCTCGGCTTCCTTTGCCAAATGAAGATTATTTAACCGGCAAGTGCCGTACACTCTGCGTATGCGTAATATTCTAATGCAATCGGCAAATGCAAAGAGCAGCGAACTTGGTGTGCAATGTGTGTCAGTGGGAAATACTACACTAAAATGCGATTTGAAAAACGTGCTTATTGGCCGTCGATGGCCGACGAAAGTTTCTCCCCATCAATTGGCAAGCATTAACCAATATCAATACCACAGGTAGCTGAAATCCGGGAGGGGCGACGAGGCGAGGAGGCGTGGCCAGTTGAGGTGAGGTGAATCGTAGTGCGGTGACCTTCGGCGGACGGCGGCAAACAGCAATCAAACAAGCCATTTGAGATAGCCAAACAAGCGCGCGGACCAAATATCTCGCACAATACGCGCACTCGGGTACTAACAAAAACAAATAAATACAAATAAATACAAATAAATATAAATATAAGCCAAGGTGACTAAGTACCGCGGCAGCAGCAGCAGCATGGAGATCAGGCGCACCTCTCAACCATATCTATGGGTCTTGCTGATGCTGCTCGGCCTTTGGCTGGGCTCGGTTTTGGCCAAGGGCGCCAGCAATCAGACCACCTCACAAACCTGGCAACACCAACAGCAGCGATATCAAAGTCAGCTGCTCAATGAATCGCAATCGGTGCCAGATGAACTGGAGATTTTGGAAACCAAATCGGCCATTGTGAGTTCGCCGCATGAAACCCATTTGACGCGCACCTCCGTCATTTTTGGGCTCACAAAAGTGGCCAACGAGAGCAGCGTCAGCCAAAAGTGCCATGCGCAGCTGCGACAGGTGCAGCGCGGCATACTGGGCAAACAGCCATGGGCCATGAAGGGTGAGTGGAAAAATCCAAATTAAATTATTATTAAGTGGAAGAAACCCCGAGAAAACCCCATATGCTTTGGGCCATAAAGATAGAAATACTTATCAACTTTAAAATGGTATAGATTAAAAAACCCTGAGGAATGTAAGTAGCCATTTTTAACATAAATGGAGAAACTTGATATAAGAGAACACCTCGGTAAATCAAAAGGTAAATGAGAAAAATCAAAACCAATTTTTGCACAATAAAAGATAAATAGTTAAGAAGAAAGAGGAAAGCAAGGAAACAAATCAATTCCTTATTACTCAATAGTAAAGTGTGTTTAGTAAAAAGAAAGTTTCGGTGCGTCAATATTTTTTCAAACAATTAAACATTGCACAAAAATAAATCAATCCATATGTGTTCTGTAATCTTTACTAATTATTGACCTTTCTTCTTAAATATTTGTGCGTATATTCATAGAAGCCTATAATCATCAAAGCAAATAAAGATTATTAAATAAATATGTTGAAAATATTTTGATGACACCTTTATTTGGACCGTAGCTTTTACATAAACATGCCCTCTAAACGAAAAATAAATGATTCACAAAATCAACTGTTTTCTATTGAAATTCGCACCTTAGGAAGGTCATAACTACATGTGGACCCTTACAACTACACTCTTCAAATAACTCGTTAGGATAAGACAGTGATTCATTAAGGGGGTTTTGTGGAATAACTTATGGAAATATTTTTAAAGTTCTGTACTTCAGAGTACTTTACCAATTAAAATAGTAAACAAATTATCTTTTTTAAACTTAGATACAGAAAACACAATGATTCACGGAAAGTGGTAATTGGTAAGTCAATAGTGGCTCAACAGCTAGGGACAACAATTAAAGATCAATTCTTAATGGAGCTTGAATTTTTTAATACAGAACCTTTTAGGTTAATACCCCTATGCCTATATATATACCTACTTAACTTTATGGATTTTCTTACAATTTCCCCACAGTTTTGGATGCATCGGGAACGAAACCCTCGGGCTTCGTATATGGCCAGAACTATTGGCTGGGAAGTCGGGAAGCTTGTCGCGGTGTCCAAAGACCCGTGGGCATAACCCTGTCGAAGAACTTCGATCGTGTGATGCACTACGGAATTATTACCCAGAAGGCACCCTTTGACATGGACTACCGGGTACTGTATTTGCGGCACAGTTCACCCTGGCAGGTGGAGATAAAGCTAATGTCCGAGCAGATAATCCACATCGGCTTGTGCCTCCCGAGTGCCTGCAGTTCGGAGGAGGTCAAGAGTCTGGCCCAGGACTACGTGGCTGGAGGGACCTTTGCTGAAAACGAGATCTTCGATATCCGACCGGAAGTGGTCTATATGAAGGATCTGCAGTTGAAGGAGGAATTCTTCGAGAGAGCCAGCTTCCGACTTTTGGTGGCCTGTGTCCTGGCCACTGGAGTGCTGATGCTTTGTGCTCAGCAACTGACGGCCACCAAAAAATTGGAATCTTCCACTGAGGAACCCGAACCTGGCTTAGCACCCGCTGAATCTGAATTGTGGCGTGGACTAAACTCCCTTCTGCAATTGGAAAGGCTACAGAAGTTTATACCCTGCTGGGATGTGCCCGCCAACTGGACCAAGATATTTGCGGTGCGTGAGAATTCTCCGAATGAAATCCCCTTGATGAACGGACTGCGATCTGTGTGCGCCATCTGGATAATGGTGTTCCACGTGGTGTGGTTCATGTACTTCACGGTTCACAACAAGACGGTGCTGATTTCGTATGCCGAACAGGCCTTTTTCCAGTACGTTTCATCGGCGCCTCTGCTCGTGGACGTCTTCTTTACCATCAGGTGGGCTTATATACACTGGGAAAAACTTAACTTAGCAAATAAACATACAGAAAATATAATAAGAGCTAAACACCTTTGCAGATGTTTTCATATAATTTAAAAAAAAAACAAACAGGGATTACTTTTAAAATATAAAAAAATTATATATAAATGTAGTAAATCCAAATATTTTGTACTCAGTTTAAATATTTTTTGAATAGAATTTCATTCATTTCGGTTTTAAGTTATTTTGTATATGAATTTATTACATTTTTTTTTTTAATTCTGTTTTTTTTTCAAAAAAGTGTTTTATCTTAACATTTATTCTAAAAGTATTTCATGATTTTTTCCAGTGGCTTCCTGCAAACGTTCAACTTCCTGAGAAATTCCCAGCAACTGGAGACAGTGCGACGGAATAGTTTGAGTGAAAATGTAAAGCTCTTTGGCAAACTGCTCTTCCATCGGTATTTGCGACTTGGACCACTTTATCTGGTGGTCATGGCCACCGTGGATTTGGTGTACGCCTACATTGGAGACGTCTCTGTTTACCACATCAACGAGCGGTTCGACGAGATGTGCTCCAAGCACTGGTGGCGCAACCTGCTGTTCATCCAGAACCTGTTCGATCATCGGGATATGTGCGCCAATTGGAGTTGGTCCTTGGCCTGCGAAATGCAGTTCTTTATCCTGGCCAATGCTCTGCTGTTTCTCTATGTGAAGTATGTGTTTTTGTCCATTAGAACAGATACTTTTTAATTAATAATGTTTCTTTGACAAACAGATATCCAAAGGTAGTGAAAGCCCTGGTGGCCTCTTCTTTTGTGGCCACCATTGCCTGGTCCTACAGCATCGGCCTGAGCATCAAGTTTCAGTTGTCCTTTGATGCTGCATTTGCCACCGGAACGGAAATCTACACTTCACCCTTTGTGAGAGTCCTCCCATATATCCTGGGAGCAGCCACAGCTTGGTTGTTCCTGGAAAAGAGAGTCCACTTAGAGATCAGTGATTCTAGGGAGCGTTTCTGCTGGCATCTGGCATTATTGGTGTTCTTCGCCTGCATTTACTCGACGGTGAAAAGAGATCTGGGCCCTCTGATGGCCATCACGCTTTTCGTGATGGGTCGCCTCTTCTTTTCGCTGAGTGTATGCTGGATGATAGCGCGCAGCTGCAGTGGGCGGGGGGTGTGGTGGTCACGACTGCTGGAGGCCAAGGGCTTTCAGCATGTCAGTCGGCTGTCCTACGCCATTTACCTGCTAAATCCGCTGGTCATCGCATTATTCTACAGCTTAACAAACGCCAGCACGCATGCAGATCCCTTCATGCTGGTGAGTATTTATTATCTATAATAAACTACAAGCTAACGCAGATTTATAGAAACTATAGCAACCAAAGGCCTTTTTCTATTTTTTGATATTTTGTTAACACTCATTATATTTGATTGATTATATTTGACTTAAGTAAGAAAGTAGTTTATAGTAGTAGTATTTGAAGGAAGCTTTTCTGTGTGGGGAAAGGGCAGAAAAATTGGTAATGATATGGATTTAATACCTGAGTTCTTCTATTTATGTGGGTCTACAGTAAAAATGGTGAGGACTCTAATAGTTTGTACCAGTTGGATGATATTTCAAGGAGGTATTTTAGTTGCTTTCTTAAATACTGTTTAAGTTCTTGAAGTTGTAGTTTGGGGTGTAAGTAAGGAAAGATTTAAATGAAAAAATATTTGGAAAATATATGGCTAAGAGTCCAAATTAGAATAATTTTGGGGAAGTGTTTGGTGGAAAGCTCTATCAGAAACCTTTTATCCAAACACTTCCCCAATATTGGATATTATATTATGAGTTTCTATAGTGGTTGGTAATATAAATATAGTATTTTTTATAAACATTAATTTAAATATTATTTGCTATTCCAGTGCGTGGTCACGTGCGGCTTCGCTGTCATCGTCTACCTGGCCTCCATCCTCTTTTCGCTGGCCTTCGAGATGCCCTTCAGCAATCTTTCCAGCCTGCTGAACCGACGGCAGAGCAGGCCGAAAAGTGCCTAAAGATGCTAGCAATAAGTTAGATCGTTAAGGTCAACGCACACGCCTCCATCTGACAATTGTGATCGCTTTCATGTACAACTACTCATCATTATCGAATCACTAGGCTTAGTCTTGTCTTAGTCAATGCTATATATACTTATCTAAATACCCTGTACATCGGTGGCCACCATACTTAATAAGATAATCCCTAGCTGTAGATCACTTCCGATATACGTATTGTATTTGCTTAAACACTCTTTCATTCCCCAGCTTAGAATATAGAATTGTTGACAATGCTTATAAATGCAATTTCTTTATTTTTGATTCTTTACTCTCAACTTATTATCAGTTAGGTATAAAAAATACAAATTGCAATTTCTCGTGTATTATATACAGATAATGGGGCAGTGAAATCTTGAAATACTGACTACTTATTAAAGACATCGTAGTAACCGACACATTTTTCGCACTTCTTCATAAATTCAGGTCGAGAATTTGGGCTGCAAGAGACATAGAAATATCGCACACGCCTTAAAATTTCTGGCGATTGCTCTTCAACTTCATTGATGTCCAAGTTCGAGTGATGTTTCTTTATACACAAAATGATCTGATAAAGAACACTTTCCGTGGAAAAAAAGTATTTTAGCAGCTTAATTAATTCCATTCTGGTGGTTTCCATAAAAGTTTGCGTTAGCTGTAGAATCAGTTTAAACATTTCGGGTTCCAGGTTTTCAGTCATGCAGATTATCAGATTTTCAAAGCTTTCTGAGCAAACAATGTGTTTATTTATGATGGTGCCATAGTCTTCAAGTTTAATATCTTCTCCTTTGATATTAACAGTGGTTATCTCTGGTGAATCCATAGGTTCATTATTGGATTTATTAGTTTTGTTTTGTAGTATTTTCTTTTTGGGATTAAACAGCTTATCGAGCTCTTCTTTTGTGGGCACTGTATTGGCACTACGTATAAGATCCATATTGCCCTCATTTCGAGCTGATTCCTCGGATATCTTGGTGAAAACACATCTAAAAAACGGTTCAATTGGTATTTAAAAACATACTTAATATTTTATACTTACTTAAGTCGATCAACCAAGATTTTGGGAGAATTATTTGTTTTGATTATTGACGATGCCAAGCGTAAATTGTTAACGCTGTGAGTAAATAAAATTAAAGATGTGGACAACTCACTCGCATCACAAGATTGCTGGACATCTTGAGGATTCTAAATCAATAAAAAAAAATAAAACTCTGAAGCAAATATTAAAATATGATGGTAATAAAATCTTACCAAGAGCAAATTTAGCATCCGTTCGCATTTCAAAAATGATACCGAAGTTTCTATCGTAGCTGTAAATATTCTAGCTGGACTACGTCTGTGATTTTCACGGATTACTTGTGTTTTAGAGGCTACTGCCAAAGACTCGGGAGTTATGGATCGATTTCTAGACTTGGGACCCATCCTGTAAACAGGCTGTTCCTCGATTAAATATGTTTTAAGCTCAACCTGACCATCGATCAGTTTGTAGACTCCACGATTCGGGGTCACCATTACACCAGGACCTAAAGTTGTCAGATTGAGGAATTCATTCCAATTGGAGTAGGTAGAGTGCTGAGTGACATACACCATGCAGCAGTTCAAGCTGCTGGCTTGAATGTTTTCGTCTTCTAAAAGTAATTGTAATATTAAAACTTAAACTAAAAATTATATATTTCACATACAAAGCTTACCCACGCAACGTCGACAGCGAAAAACCGGATATAGATGCCAGGATCTGCTTTGCTCCGCCAATTTTGGATTGGTGGCATTATCCACTATCATTACAAAAAATTGAGATGTGAGCGACTGGCCGTTTGTAAACTTTCCTAATGGAAAAACATAGTTAAGGCAAATAAAAATTAGA
Organism: Drosophila elegans; assembly: GCF_018152505.1. Classification (NCBI taxonomy): domain Eukaryota; kingdom Metazoa; phylum Arthropoda; class Insecta; order Diptera; family Drosophilidae; genus Drosophila; species Drosophila elegans. The sequence continues at coordinate 5,478,109 of NW_024545578.1, forward strand.
AAACTCGATTATCTTACGTTGGCCCCAAATCGAAGAAAACATAAAAGGTGTCCTTTCGGAAGAACCTTCATTAAACTCATTCACTTTGCTTTTCAAAATGTTCCCCTGATTGGCGGACAATCTGTTGAGTCAGATTCAGTTTTATAATATTAGGTCAAGCTGAATTTGAAAAAACTTACAAGTCCCATGTTATATCGTCGCCATGGCTTAAGAGTTCGGCAAACATTTGCTGCACCTCCCTGACCGTGGGAATTAAAAACTCTTCTTTATTTCTTGATTCACTCATCTTTGCGAATATGTCTTTGTTCTGCAAATTGTCCCTATCTGTTGCATGTTGCAGATGGAAGTTGCACTGCTACTGTGTTATCGATAGCATAAATCTAAAACATTGATCGTCTAAAAAATACGAATGAGGTTGCTTAACGACTGACATTTCAAACAAAGAACCATCTAACAGTTCTAATCAGATCACTCACTGATAAGGAATTATCGCAAGGCTAGATTAAAATCGCAAATGGTGGTTGATATTTTGAATGAACCTAATTTTTTGTAATTTATTCCAAATTAAGCAGATTTTTTGTGCAGTTTTAGCAAGTAAAATTTTTTAGCTAGCATATGTGGCGTATGAGTACTTTAAAGTAATCTTTCTAATTTTAATATTTAGGTTTTGCTTGTTTGATAAGCGATCGACCCAATGGTCACCCCAAAAATTTAAGTGTATATCGATATTTTACTTTCATCCCTAAACACGCGCCTGCGAAAATAAAATAGAGAGCACTGCCTCGCTCCTAGTTAACATTTCAGTGGCGTATAAAGGTTTTAGCATTTGGGGGTTGACTGAGAATTATTAAGAGAGATTTTGCAACTACAATTTTCAACCCTTTTTGAACTTTGAACGTAAGAATGTATACAGGCAACAGATTAAGGTTTCAAATTTATAATGTCAACAAGTGGTTGTAGTTAAGAATTATTTAAAATTACTATCTAATAATTTAAGTGAAAAATGGCTTTGTAGCTTAAATTTGTTTGAATTGTCGATAATTATTTGCTATCCCCCTTAGTTCCTACGTCACTGTCGCAGTTAACAGAAAATTTCGCCGCATTAACATCAGACAAGAGAGAGTAACAGTACAAGAGAGCATTACTGTTCAAAATGTCTGAGCAAACGAAGCACCCTCTCACTCTTTGAATTTCATTTAGACGCGCTACTCGTGTTTTCTTTCCCACTTAAAAATATTAAAAAATATATCTAAAAAAAGGAAGCAAATAACATCCGGTGTCAGTACATCTTTGTATGTAATTTTCTACTGATAATATAGTTACCGTTATTAAAATTGTTGAAATTATTGAAATTACACGATGATAAATAATTTATAACCGCGCAGTGGTTTTTCCGTTTTGTGGCGTCGGTTTTTATGTTTTTTAAGTAAATGTTAAAAAGCAGCATTACTCATAAACAATAATAATCATTCGTCAACAAATAAAACCGAAATAAAAGTGATTCCAAAAGAAAGCTTAACGGCAAAAAAGCGCAGCGAAAAAAGAAATCCAGGCCCAGCATCCTTCAGCCTGCCTCTTCTTCTTCTCCTTTGGCATTCCTTTTCGCCGCGTGTGTATTGGTGTGTCATGTGTGCATGAAAATTGTGTTAAATAAATGTATTATTCCAGCTGCCAACAACAAATTGATGCCAAAAAAATATAAAAAATTCACAACTGTGTGCGCGTGTGTGTTAAATTAGCACTCCCGACTTGCTGTCTCTCACGCTCCAACTTTGTTTGTTAACTGTTACCCAAAATGGGTGCGAGTGCGTGTGTTTCTCTTGGAAATTAATTTAATAAAAAACACCCAAGTTGCGTGTTTTTTTCTGGAAGGATAATAAATGGCAGACAAATGAAGAGGCAGCACGGCAAACAACAAACAGGTAAATAAAATCATAAAAAAAATAAAATTTAAGAAATTAATTAAGCCAGCACTTGGGCTTAGATCTTTTTTTTTGTCTTTTGTGCTCTTAAGGGTTTTTGTCTTTTTTCGTTATCAGCATCATTGAACAGCAGCCCATTGTTGTTGCTGTGGGGACGTAAAGTCGCTCTCTCGCCCCGCTCTTTCCATGTGTTGTGTGCTTCGTGGAATTTTTTTATATTCTTTTCCTTCGCTCTTTTCATCGCCTTTAACTTGGCCAGCGCGGTTTTGTTGTTGTTTCAGGCTTGTAGTATGCTCTGCTTGTTGGAATTTTCTTCATTTTTTTTTAGCATGTCGCTACCGCTGAGGACTGACCTTGAACAAGTTCAGGCACAGTGGCACGCATGCCTGTTTGTCTGCCACCGTTTTGGCTCCTTTGCTCCTTTTCGCTTATTTTAGCACCTTGGCCTTGGCCCGTTCCACTGTGCCGCCTTGCTCCATCTCCCTCAGTATATCTTCCTGTCTCTCTCCCTCGTGTTAATGTTTGCTCAAAATTGTGTGAGTGAGTGTTTACTCAATCACTTACAGTGGAACCTACACTCTTTTCTTTTTCCGTAGCACTGAAAAGTAGAACCACTGATCTGTGAATTTTTTATAATTTTTCAGCTCTATAAACGCCCATATTTGATGTTGTTAATTTGATCAAAAGAATTAAATTAGTTACAAATAATTTGTGAATCATCGAATGCTTGGCTCAAGACCTCAAAATGTGTAGTAGTATTGCATGCAAAAGTCAAACAAAGAACTGCCCTAAGGAACTTAGTTTACCGTTTCTGTAACTTTGCCCACCGTAGGTATAAAAAACTTTTTTTATTAGTCAGTACAAGAGTCCACATTGGAACGGTGCAGACGTGTAAAAAATTTGCCCTGAAGACGGTCACAGTGGAGAGACTGAAATATAACGGATGAAATAATTAAAAACACTGTTTTACATTTTTCAGAACAAATACCATAAATTAGTAATTTTATTAAAACAACATTTACTTTTAATAAATAATAATAAATCATACTCATTAAGTTTTGTTTTCTTGACAGTAGAAAACGCAATTTGGCACCTATCCACCATAGCTTCAAGCAATTATCATTCCATACATACATATCTAGTTTGATTGTAAAAAGTTATCCTTTTTTTTTAAAATTAAAAAAAAAATTGTTTGTGATTTTTTAAAAATCTGCAAAAATGTTCAACTATTTACCTGTTTGTCTAAATCAATATGAAAATGTAAACAGTTCAGTTTCAGCTCAGCCAATTAGTTAGTTGCACCACTTTAAATTTTCTATCACACGCTTGCTGGCATCCAAAGCTCTGCATTTTAATTGTTGCCGGTTCCAAGTTAAGCTCCCACTCTCTCTTTTTTGCTCTTGTATATCCATCTCCCTCAATAGCTTTTCTCTCTCATATGAATTTTAAAATTTTTTTCAGTGGCCCATTAGAACATTGTTTGCTTGTTTGCGTAACCGCTGTTGTTGTTACTTTTCGCCCACTTGTGCTTCTGGCCCACTGATAAGTGGCGGTGCGAAGCGGCAGACGGTAACGGTGTTACATTTATTGGTCCGTACAGTGACCCCAAGATTTGCCGCTAACGTCACGTCAGCAGCTTAAGCTTTTTGCTTTCTCTTTTACTCCCGCTCGCTGCTCCCCGCGATCTGAATATTCGATACACGTTAGAGCTGCGATTTATTACTTATCTTTACGTTCAACTGATTTTCTATTAAACAATTTTTAAATCGCAAAAAATAATTTAAAGAGAAATCGGTTTTAAATATAAAATTTCTTAACAGAACAGCTTAGCAGTCACTATTCAAGCGATGACAAAAAAATATTTCTTTCTCATTAATAAGTTTGAAAATCTTATCTAACAACACTTGAAAATTATTTTACTTATCGGGGAATGTTTTTTCCTTTAAATGTATTGTCAACATTTTTTTATATATGCCAAATGTTTAAGGTTGTTATTACAATTTCATGAAAGTAAAAGCTAATTAAGTTAAATTGGACCGATAAGAAACGACTTTTACTAACCATTCAGAATCAAAATCGTTTGGCAAAAAAGTATGTGTGTACATACATATATAAGTTCAATTTACGATTAAGTTGTTTCCACACAAAAACCATCCATTATAGACTGTAAGAGTTAGGTTTTATCATTTTACCTCCAGAAGGTCCAATTTATTTACACATATGTTTTAGCTTGTGAGAAAAGTATTTTAAATTCAGTGATAAAGAGGTGCAACCTCTCTCGCAAATATTTGCACATGGGGAACCATTTCTATAAATATTGCGAGTATCTGGAATTTATATATTGCCCGTGTAAATGGATAAAAACCAGAAACATGTCGAAAAATGTAGCACTGAAGCGAACTTTAACAAAGTTCTATTTCTAATTTATGGTTAAGACGTACATTTTTGCATTGCCCCCTGATGGAATGAAATTAATATTTTTACTTATAAATCCACTGTGAGCAGCAAAATTCCTCGTAATTTGTGATCAGCAAAAAATGTATGTATTACCGCTCATTAAAAATTTGTATTAAAAACTGAACAAAAAAATGACTCGAAATGTGATTTTGAATACCCAAGAAAACTGAGTCATAGCGCAAAAATTTGTTGTATTGTCTTATTTTTCTTCTTTCTTACGTTTTGTTATATTTTCCCTTCCTTACAAAAGTAAAACACAAATATATTGTATTTTTTGATTAAGTCCATTGGCCCAAGGAATCTCGGAGAGTGCGTGCACAAAACTCGTTTTGACCAGGGTTCAGGAACTGGACTTTGGCCAGCTGGCCTGTGAAAATGTAAACAAAAGGCGCGTAATTAAATTTTTATACACAGCTAAGGAATATGTATTCATAAATTATTTAGCGTGCGAGAGAGTGACCAACCCCGCAAGAAGGCTATAAAATAGGCAGGTCCTTTCCTTCCCTCTTCGCTTGGGCGTGTCCCTGTTCTTCTATTTTGCATTTTAATTTCTCTCTTTCACGGACTTTCTGCGAGCTACCTTTCCCCCTTGGCATTTTAATTGCCAATTTGCGGGGTTTGCTGGTTTGTCACTCAGTCTGCTGTGTCCTTCAATCAAGCTGAATGCATTTTGTCGTCGCCATGTCGTGCCACCAGTCGAATCCCCCCTCTTCCCATTTCTTATGATCCCTCTTTTGGGGTTATGAGTAATGCTCTGCACTTTATGTGGCAACAGGAAGCTCCGCCATCCGTGTCCTGACGATGGCACATAGGCAACTATGTGTTTTCTACCGCCGCAGGCTGCAGTGGATGAGTTAATTATGGCTTTGTGGCCTTATACTGCGAGAAATTACCCTCAGCTCATAACAAAAGTGCAATTGTAATTGTAATTCTCTTTTATACATTTTCTATTCGATATTTTAAGTTTGTTTGACATCATTTCACAAGAATAATTTAATAATAATACAAAATTGTCATTAAAGCAAATTAAGCTGAAGAAGACTTATAAATAAAGATGTGGTTTTTCCATTTATTCTAGAATAAAAATAAAATTGATTAATTTTTATTTTTCAAGGTAATTATATTTTGCATTGCTGAGTCACAGGTCTATGTTCTGTGTTACCTAGACTTAGTTAGTGCTTGATAGCATCTTATGGCATTTAATACTATTACAAAAGAAAAATCTGTCGTTATCGGACAGAAAGGCTTCATTTGACTGAAACCCAGGATTATTATTTGTTTCTGTGAGTGCAGGCCAACGCCCAAGCCTTGGCCGCAGGAATTGGGCAAGACGGGTCGTAAGATATGGCTCGTAAATCCAAAGAAGAAGGCGGATAAACCGCCGGAGGCTCCGGCAGATTGCATCCGCATCCGCTGCTTGCGAGGTCTCATATTGCGATTGCGATTGCGATGGCATGCACAACATTAACATCCACACCCCCGCACAGTTGCATTCGACTAAATATCTGTCTGGCATCGTTATTTAGCATTGCCCTGCAATTTGTTTGCCCACGTGTGTGTGCGTGCTGTCTCGGAGTGGAAATGGAAATGAAAATGGGAAAAGTTTGCTGCCTATGCAGTTTCACCCACAAACCGCATCGCAAAATGTTGTCGGCAGAGAAAAACTCCCTCAGCATGTTGTAATTGCGGCATGTTAGCAGCAGAAAACCCGTCTGGGTTTTCCTAAGCCCCCTTCCCCTACTTTTGATTTTTTCCGCCAGTCTGCGAAACTCCTTCAAGCCGCTGACTCACATTTTTCGACATCTGGGACAGGGCGAGTTTTCCGTGGCTCTCAGCATGATACATGCACTCTAAAAATTTTATCAAAGTTTCAAATTAAAATTTTAAATTGCCATATCTCAGATATCTTTCTGATTTAATTGAGCTTTCAATTAATTGCAATGAAAAACTGACCTTGAGACATTTACAGATATTACACACCCTAATGCATTCGTTCAATTTAAATTTAATTTGATATTTAACCTATAAGACCTTGACTCAAGAGGTCTTACAAAATTTAAATTTCTTCAGACTCTGATTGATTTCCCATGATATTTTCTCAGTGTGTCTGCATATGGCAATCTGTACATACACAATCTGTTTGCTTGTGTAGGCACACATGGATGGCTGCATTTGTGAGCCATCAACATGTGAGGGACATTTGTCTAGCCGGCGGCGGGGACTTAAAGTTTAATGCTTGAGCTCTTGACTCCCATTTGACGACGGCGACAGGATGCCAAGTGGTGAATGCAACGCTCTCCGGGTGCTCGAGATGCCCTCAGATTGCAGTGACATATATACGATCTCCAGCTGTGCGCATTTCCATGCTTCAGTTTTCGAAAATTTGTCTCACTTTGGTGCGTAAACAATAGCCCCACATCAATTGGAGGAAATTCCAAGCAATTAAAAAACGCTTTCCCATATTCAAATGAATTGTATGAACGCATTAGTCATAGAATATATGTAAAAATAGTTTGCTAAAACGACGATTAAAAATGTGAGATAACTGTGGAGCATTTAACTAATAGACTCATTGCATTTAGGGGCGTCTAAACAGAAAAGGCAGATTGCAACTAGTAGTCTTCTAACAAGGCTGTGAATAAGTACATATTTGTTTGTTAAACGAAATTTTGTTAAATTATAAAAAAGTAACGTGACTTGCATGATAATTACCGACGCCAAAAACCGGTTTCTAAGTTATCCACACTTTAAGCTGTTTTTTCCGCTAAAAATCTGAAGAACTAGATTTAAAAAAAAAAAAACAACCACTTTTCACACTTTCAATTGAACAACAACTGAGTGATGGATGCTGGTGCGCATACGTAACTTCTCATTTAAGGAAACTTTAACGGGCATTTTTAACTGAATTTTTCCGCACTTATGGTTAAGGCTTTTTGTTTGTTTTGCTATACTTTAAAGTTGTTCAGCTGCTAATTAGCAGTCGCAACTAAGTGCTCGCCTTGTAATGAGTCGGAATAATGGATATAATGATTGCTGTGAAGGCCCTCAATATTGTATTTATTTGTTTGGTATATATAAATATTGTACTCCCGATTGATCGCAATTGCCGCAAAGCAACAACTGCTGCACGTGAAAGTTGCATTGTATACAAGTGAGGGACAAGCTGACAGGCATTCAAAGTGTTTTTGGGCAGCAGCCAAGTTTTCGCAGTGCCAACCTGCTGCCATTCAATGAATACAATTCCTCCGAGGGAAAACTGCCTGTCGGTAACTAACTATATCAAGAGCCCAATACGATACCAGATAAACAATGGAAGACGACCGGCTACGAACTACGGGCGAATCTATTGTCGCTGCTGATGTTTTTGTTGCCCATTCAGACCACGATAAAATTTAACCTTCGACTTGAAAAAGTTATTTGGCGTTGCTGCTGGCATTTTATCGACTGCAAAATGCCAGCCTTTGGCAAACTTCCCAGCCCCACACCACATCAAAAAACGCCTTTTTGCCCCCATGATATAGCTTCTCGGAGGCTAGGCTTATTTTTTGTAAAGTTCACGAGAGGTGTGAGTACTTTAGTGGAAACAAGTGTGACGTATTTCAGCAATGTTTGCACAAAGGGACGGGAAAAATAAATTAGCTTATAAAGTTTATTTTTTATCATTTCATATCATAAACAAACATTTGCCAGGAGTGTTTAAATATTATAATATAAAAATATTACGATGTGTTTAGTACATATGAACCAGACCCCTATATCTAACTTTTTTGTATATATATATATATATATTGATTCAAGATCGCCTTTGTTCTTTCATCATTTTGAAATGAACATAACCGACAAGGGAGTAACTTCGTTCAGGTCAAAGAGCAGAAAAGTAATTTCCTAATTGAATTTATATCGTGCACAGAGAGTCGCGGTATGCAGGTCATCCAGATAATTTATAAAGATGACAATCTCCAGGGTTTCTCCGGGTTGACCATCACTTAATTATCTCTATAATTAATTACAATGCTAAGGTCAGAGTACAAAATCGATTGGTTGCTCAATGTAATTGAATAAATGGATATCAATATCTTAAAATAAGAGGAATATGTTACAAAAATTTTAGAGGTATTAAATTGTGACTATTTCAAAAAAAATGTAAAAATGAATTTGATTTTATTTACTTAAAAACTCCATTAAAATTAATCAAGTAACATAAACCGACAATTTACTTTGGCTTAAAAAAAAGTAATAGGAGTGGACTTACAATTATTTTTAATATCCTTAACAAGCACAATATCGTGACTGTTGGCAGTTAATTTGTGTTGAAACCACCCTCGAAGTCTGAGCTGCAGCAAAACTTCATTTTGCATTGCATTTCGACCTAGGTTGTTTTTGGCCAGGCTTGCATTTGTTTTGTACCGCACAGCTGGCAAAGGTCAAAGGTTCAGTTGTAATTAGTTTTTGCATATCTCGAGGCCGGCGCATCCGGCAGCTTTAGCTTCGGAGTTTCGACTCCTTTTCATTTTCACTAGATCTGGCTGCCGTGGCCAAAACACACAAAGGACACAGTTCGTCCCTTGGAAACAGTTGCGTGCGTACCATCAGCCATTAACAACCAGACAGTACAGCCTTTTAACATTAACCACGTCTATAGAGTACTATTGACTCTGGCGGCGAATTTACATGAATATGAACATTTTATAACGTTTCGTGTTGTTCCGGCCTCAAAGTTGTGACGCTTTCGATCGCAATATTGATATGAAATATATATATAATATATATGTATGTATATAGGGGCACAACTTTAGGGGGAGTAATCTTATCGGGAGCTAGCGTGCTATCTAATCAAGGGAAAGCGTTCCCAGACGTTTTTTAATAACCTCCCAAGGGAGCGTTTCACAAACGGATAATCAACTGAGTGCAACTCAAGAATATTTCAATATTCCACGGAGCCATCGGTACACTGTATTTCAATTGTACTGCAGCTCATGTGCACATTCTGCTCAACTATAGTACGTGACTGAAGAACACCTCAGACTTTTCCTTTTTTATTCGGGCTCACTATCTATGGACATGTGTATGAGTACGTCTTCCGGTTGGCTTCGAAAATATAAAATAATATATATGTATACATAGACTGAGGATAAAGTGGATAAGGAGAAGCTCACATCATAAGTTAAATAATGAACAGTTGAATGGACAACGAAGCAGAAGCATTTGGCTGACTTGTGACGTCCAGTAATATTATACATATATTCCATTTCAACAAGTTATATTATCTTCGTTACTGTTGGTCTTATAAGGTGTAAGTGGCTAAAATCTATCTAAAGTACTTAGTAAGCCATTTTGTATTAATATAGTAATCGAAAGTTTTGAAATAAATGTCTAATTTATCGGTAATTTAAGATAGGGCTTACCCGATAAGATAAGCTTAATTTCTTCACATTAAAATCTTATCAAAATTGCATATTAGCAAGCTGCAACCGGCTGTCGGTTATTATTGTCATACGGCAATAAATTAATTTTTTATTGCACTAGATTAATTTACTGACAAATGTTATCATTTGACCTAATATATTATAGTTTAAACTGGTTCTTCAAAACGTTCTCAATTTAACAATTCTGTTTAATTGCCAAAAAAAATTCCATTTCTTTTTTTGAAGACTGATTCAATATTCCGAGGCTTGCCTAATTAGGTAATTACACGTATTTGCCCTGTCTGATAAGCGAAATTAATGTATTCAAACACATTCCGCCACTTTATAGATACGTAACACCCATGTTCGATAGCAAACCCGTTAAAGTAAGTGAATCAAATTGAGTCCGAGTAGCACCCGCAGTTTATAGTACAGCCAATTAATAAGTTTGCTCACCATAACGATTAACGACTAACGACTCGATTTCGATAAGGTTTTCAGTCACAGGACGTCATCGATTCCGTTGTCAGTAGTATAGTTCACAATGTATTGAGCGCGAGTTCGAAGAATTTCATTATCGATATTGACGAAGCAATCGCAATTGCGGCAAATAAATCAATAATTTCAACTTATCTCTAAGCGTTTTTCACCGTCGATTAATACGAGTGCGAGTGCGAGTGCGAGTGTGAGGAAACTGCTGCGAATCACATTCAGTTTAGTTTCGGATGTCCCCCGGAATTCATCAGGTGTCACGCTGTCCCGCTGAATGAATTATGGCAGGTGCGTTTCATTGGCATCGATTGCATGACGTCAGTTCAGTGAACTTGTCTATAAAGATAGTGTGTGCTCCTCACTTAATTCATGTGCGACCTGTTGACACCTGCTGCTGGCCATTTAGCCATTTAGCCAGTTAGCTATTTAGCCATTTAGAAAATTAACAACATGTCAAGCGAGCCAAGTGCCCTAATGCTCTGGGTGATTATCGCCAGTTGGCGATAATTCAGTGGGGAAGTGGGTCTTAAGTGGCGATTACCAACCGTTTCCTTTTACCTTTCTGTGCCGTTACAGCCACTTGGATCTGGAGTTAAATGGCCAAGACACGCAGAAAACGCTTCCGTCTGAAGTGTCCGGAAATAGAGTTAGATTCAATCACAAGCCGTTAGGATGGACAAGCGATCGTTGTGCCTGCTGGTCATCTGCATCAATGTGTGCCTGGTCATTTGGCTGGTCAGTGTGCAGCAGCCGCCGATGTTGGAGGCGGAAATGTCAGCCGATTTTAGCGGCACAGGTGGCAGCATCAGCAGCATCAGCAGCAGCACCTCACAACCGCCAACGGGTAGGAGGAGCCGGGGAAATCGAAGCAAACCAAACCAAATAATACACCACCAGCCTAGTCGCACACCTAGTAATAACGATAGTAGCCTAGTTAGCAACACATACCTGGCCACGCCCCCGCCGCTGATGGCTTCGCAAACGCCCGCCCCCCCTGGCAGCAGCATGCACCTGATGGATCTGCCCAATTTCGCCTATCTGATGGATCAGCCCGCCTGTGATAAGGATGTGCGGGTGCTGATATTGGTCCATTCGGCAGTGAGGAATATTGAGAAGCGGCGGATCATTCGGGAAACGTGGGCGGATCGCAGCTACATAGATCGAACCCCGCTGAGGGTCATCTTTCTGGTGGGCGGAGTGGGCGAGAATGCAGAGAGATGGCAGCAGTTTCTGGGGCGCGAGAACCACCAGCACGGCGATCTCATCCAGGGCAACTTCGACGATGCCTACCGCAACATGACCTACAAGCATGTGATGGCCCTCAAGTGGTTCAACGAGAAGTGTGCGCACGCCCAGCTGCTGGTCAAAGTGGACGACGATGTGTTCATGAACACGCCGCAGCTGGTCAAGTACCTGGCCACTCCCTCGCTGCCCGAGCACTCGATGCTCCTCGATCCGGACCTCCTGCTCTGCCGGTCCGTGAATCGGTCGAGGGTCAAGCGGACATATCGGGTAAGTACTCCTTAAATATGATTTCGTTTGCTTTGCCTTCTTTTACTTACAAAAATAACTTGGCTGGGTTTGTGTGAGCTTCGAAATGCAATTTATAGATTCATAATGCAACTTTAACAAACTGAAGATGTGCAGAGCATTGGTTAATTATCTAAATATGTATTTCAAATAATTCCAGCATTAGTCTTTTCCATTAATTTTTGAGTTTCCTAGTGTGACAAGTAAATTTTAACTCACAATTTTAACTGTAATGACTTAATTCTATCGCAAAATTAAAAAAAAAAACACTAAAATGTAATTTAATTGAATTTGAATGAAAATCTCAATGTAGAATTAAATGACAGAAACTTTAAAAACTTTTTTTTAATTTATTTATTATTTTTTATTTTAATCTATCTAAGATTAACATCATAAAAGTTCAAAAAATCATTACATTTTTTAAAAATTATTTTAAAGCAAGAGAGACGCATGAAATATTGTGAGACTGCTGGAAAATAGTTTTAAGTGTCTCAGCCCTAAAATAAATTTGTAATTTGCAATTAAAAATCAATTAAAGAACAATATGTTATCTAAAAATGGTGTGATGATAATAACTAGGTTGTAAAAGTTACTATCTTTGTGTGCAAATTGAATGCAAAGCAAACATATATCATAAGACCTTTTTGTAGTGCCCATCTAATAACAAAAATCCCTTTGACTTGCAGTCCAAGTGGCGGGTGACCTACAAGGAGTACCCGAACCGCTTCTACCCGGAATACTGCCCCGGGATGGCCATCGTCTACGCACCGGATGTGGTGCGTCGACTGTACGAGGCGGCGCAAAAGTCCAAATACTTCTGGGTGGACGACGTCCTCATCACCGGCATCCTGGCCGAGGAGACGGGCACCAAGATCACCAAGCTGAAATATTACCTCGAGCAGAAGGACGTTCGCAGGCTGCTCAGCGGTGGGGCTGATCTCGAAGAGCCCCCGTTCCTCTTCACCAATCACGCCATTCTGCCGGACGAGAGCATGACCATTTGGCAGATGGTGCTGGACAGGATCCGGAGACCACTACTCACGCATCCCGCCTCCTCATCCCCCTCTGCATCCGCATCCGCATACGCATCCTACGCTTCCAAATTCGCACCAATTGTGCCAAGTGGGAACATTTCCGAGGCGCAGACGAGCACCGGCCTCAGCTAGTTTGACTGGCGAACACTCAATGGATTACGTTTAGTTTCTTTGGCTGTTCAGTTTTAGGGTTTCGTTAAGCTTAAGTTTTTAGTTCGTAGTTATCCATAATGTTAACTGATTAACGATAGGTAGCATTTTTTGTCGGGACGAACACACAAGTCAAGTGAACCACCAACCACCTGCCCACAATCACTCGTATCATATGAACCGTAACTTATCTAAGGATTCTACTGATAGTCATTTACAACCAATGCGAATCGCTCACCAACAAAGAGAGATAGAAAACCAGAAAAGTCAAACACCACATGAACAACAAAATTCACAAACAACAGCAACGATAAAATGAGCGCAATACATTAGGCACAACTCTTAAGTCGTAAGAAAACTACAATAGTAATTAATAAACTACAAGAATAAAATCATAGGAGAAAGCTAAAAACAAAGCAGACAAACTGAGGATTCAAGTGTTTAGTGAAATCAGTGAATAACCAAACCAAATATTGAATTCAACGTGGGCCGCATGACAACGGACGGGGAGTATTTATTAAAATATATATAAATATATGTACGTAGGGACGAAAGAATTGCGGATCGACACCGTGCTTACATAATATTTAACTATTTTTTGTAAATGTATCTATTTTGTAGCTGTCCATCTCTCTGTATCGTTTCGATCCTAGTATTACAGCAATGCCAATGGATGGAGATTCTGAATCTGCGTAACGCGCATAAATTTATACGGATATTCTTAACGAAATTAAAATAACATAAGTGGGAACAGAAATGCCAGGAACGTTAACATGAAATATCAAAACAAAAACATTAGCTAATTGTACGGTCCGAGAACGCTAAAAACGATGAACGAACGAAAATTGTAACAAATGAAATTTATAAATGTGTAATGAAATTAATTAAATGTTCAAGTTTGTCAAAAATTATATGAAAATCATTTCAAAATACAAATCACAAACGAAAAAAATGCATTTTTATTTTCTTGTTTTTAAATATACATTTGAATTTTCTGCTTCATATGTATGCAAGCAGTTTAGCCAAGCAGTTTGGGAGGGAAAGAGACAACTAAAGTGTGCAGAGAAGTTTCATAGCAAGCATCTTTAGTTCGGTCTAACAGCAAGCAGACGCCAAAGTCAAAGTAAGACAGAGACAAGTACATAAGTGACTTTCATAGCAAGTAGCTTGAGTTAAAATTTGGGCGGGTAATTCAAAAATATCTATTTCAATAAAAGCAAGGGAAACACGAGATTAAGTCTCTTTGTGGCTTTTGTAAATCGTTCAGTCGTAAAAGTAAATCACTCAAAATGTTTACGATCGACCACAACAACGGATTTATAAACTGGCCTGGTTGCAACTGCATAGTTACGTTAAGTCAGGTAATATCATGCAACTTAAGGTAACAGCTGTCGGAAATACCATAATTTTGGGGCCAGGTAGCGATTATCGGGATACTTTTATATAGGCCTACCTAAGCATCCTTTGGGCCATTTAACACGTATATAAACCCGACGTCATGCTAATGAATTCACTACAAAAAAAACTGTTGACACACTGCTACTCAGCACTTGCTGCGCTAAAAATATATAAATGTATTAATGTTGTTCAGTACAGTGAAATAGGTAAATTAATTTAAACTCATACAAAATTCAAACAATTTAATTATAAATATTATTATTAATAAAAAGGAAAAATGTATTTTAATTTGATTTAATTTAATCTGATTACCAGTGAGTAACTACTAAACAACAATTTTCTTTCTCTTTACAGGTCCGAAACACAGCATTGTTGCATCACCACTCTGCCTATAAAAATACAAGCGTATATATGCATATCAAAATTCTTATTGTTTTATAATTCGAGCCATTCCAAGCCATGCAATCGTCAATATGCCGTGTTTGCCTGTTGAGCAACCAAAATATGGTTAATATTTTCAGTGCCAAACACGAATCCGGCATCTGCATTGCGAAAGTAATATCGAGGTGCACTGGCTATGAAATTGCGAAAGAGGATTGCTTTCCGAAGACCATTTGCGCGTCCTGCCTGCAGGATGCGGAGAACGCATTCGATATTATTGAAACCTACGAGAGGAGCAACCAATTCTTTTGCTTCCTTGAGGATTTACGAGAAGAGGAACGGGAATATGGAGATATAAATATCGAAGAAGAGGAATCAAATGGAGGCAAGGGAAGCAAAGACCAAGAAATGAAACTTGGAAAAGATCAGCCCGATTTGCCAGAGTTGATCGAAAGTACGGAAGAGGATTTAGAGGGAACTGATGATGAGGAGTTACAGGAAGATGATAGTGATAATGTCGAGCTATATGGTTCGAACAACGAGCCTAGTTTTGGCGATGGACCGTCTAAGAGCGACGATGGTTGTCCGGAGACTCTTCTTAAACGAAAGGGAACCCAGAAAAATGAAAGACCTTTAGAGTGTTCGCTCTGCTCAAAATCATTTACCAATAACTCACGACTTAAGACTCACTTGCTAACGCACACAGCAGAAAGACCTTTCAAGTGTTCCCAGTGCTCAAAAGCTTTTAAGCGGGAGTATCATCTAAGTATGCACATGACAGCTCACGGAGAAGAACGACCATTCAAATGTTCACAATGCTCAAAGGATTTCAAACTAAAATCACATCTATTGAACCACATGCAAGCGCACACAGGAGAACGATCATTTGAGTGTTCCCACTGCTCAAAAACATTTATCAAGAACTCACAACTTAAGACACACTTGCTGAAGCACACAGGAGAACGACCATTTGAGTATTCCCACTGCTCAAAAACATTTATCTGGAACTCAAAACTTAAGGCACACTTGCTAAAGCACACAGGAGAACGAGCATTCAAGTGTACCCAATGCCCAAAAGCTTTTAAGCAGAAACCTCATCTTGCGGCGCACATGCTATGTCATGACCTCAATCGGCACTTGCGAGTCCGCGAAGAAGAACGACCTCATAAGTGTACCCAGTGCTCGAAATCATTCACCTGGAACTCACAGCTTAAGACACACATGCTAAAGCACACAGAAGAACGAGCTTTCAAGTGTTCCCAATGTCCAAAAACTTTTAAGCAGAAGCCTCATCTTAGCGTGCACATGATCACTCACGGAGGAGAACGACCATTTAAGTGTTCACAATGCTCAAGCGATTTCAGACAGAACGCACATCTTATAACCCACATGCGAACACACTCAGAAGAACGACCATTTAAGTGTTCCCATTGCCCTAAAACTTTTAAACTGAAATTTGTTCTTCAGGTGCACTTGCGAGTCCACACAGGAGAACGACCACACAAATGTTCTATCTGCTCAAAATCATTCAATCTGAACTCAACTCTGTTGAGACACATGCAAAAACACACAGAAAAACAACGCTTTCAGTGTTCCCAGTGCCCCAAAGCATTTAGACAGAGAACTGGTCTTCAAGGTCACATGCGAACGCACAGGGCAGAACGACCATATAACTGTTCCCAATGCACTTCAACATTTAAACGAAGTTCAAATCTTAATACACACATGCGAAAGCACACAGGAGAACGACCTTTTAAGTGTTCTCATTGCTCATCGAGCTTTAAATTTAAACATTGTCTTGTTCGCCACTCTAAAGTGCACTCAGAAGAATGACCTTAAGTGTGATTCCACTGCTGAACATGTTTTAATATAAATTCAAATCTTCACGAGCACTTAAAAGACCTAGCACCACGAAAAAAGCAAAAAGAGGAGTGTTCCCAGAGCCCAAAGGAGTCCAATAAAGTGAGTTTAACAAATTAAAAATTCAAGTTTCTCTGCAGGAGACTGAATATTAGAACTCAAGAATACGACCGTTCAAAGGTTTCCAATGCTTAAAGCACTTTTTAATTTAATTTTTATTTAACTACAAGCCCAAACAGAATAAAATATATATATATTTTTTATAATTAGACTAAGAATTTTAGAGATTTGTGTTTGTAAAGCTGCACGCTATGAATTTTATTCTTCCATAAGCAAATTTATTTAATAATTTAATATAAACAAAAACAAATGCTTAAAACATTATTTCTGGTTTTTATCATAGGGATGGAATTTTAGGGGACAATCAATTTTAAGGCAAGTGTTTAATAAATATTGACTATCAAGTTTTTGACTTGTAAAAAAACGAGTCTCAAAACATTAAACAACAATTTTACTTGTCGGTGTATATTGCATATTCCCGACGTTTGTTTTTAAAAATTGGCTAGTCTTTGAATTTAAGGTGAGAACTGGACTTGAGAACTTGATTTGACCGAAGACGCTTCCCTTTAAGGCAGCACAAGTTTACGTAGATCGTTAAGCCGTACACCCTTCAAATAGGTAAACATTATGGGGTAAATCAAGCTAAAAATTCCTTAGGCTTACGATCCTAATTTTATTGGCCACGTCCACGGTATTTCAATTTGACCTGCCTGCATCTGCATAGTCAGATAACATCTGTTGGAAACATCCTTTTACCGATTGCCAGGTACTCGCCTGCGGTACCTGAAAATCCTTTGGCGCATCAAACATGTATTTAAGCCAAATGCCATGCCTAATGAAATCACTACAAAAATAACTGTTGACACACAGCCATCTCAGCATTTTGATACCAAGAAGTTAAGAAGTCTCAAAAAAAATCGTATACGCGTAAAATAGTCTGCTTATGTAACAATAAAACTCTTTTAACTGGTAAAAGATTTTTTTTATTTAATTTTATTTTTATCTGAGTACCAGTTCGAAATAACTCTAATAAGCGAAATATTTATTTATCTTTACAGCTCAGAAACACAGATACCGCCTTGTTGGCCTAAAACAATACAAACGTATAAGCATCTGTATACATTTATTCACATTGTTTTATAATTCTACAATATCTAATAATAATTAATTTTCGAGTCATGAGTTCGACAATATGCCGTGTTTGCCTGATAAACAACGAAACTATGGTTAATATTTTCGATGCAAAACACGAATCTGGGATCTCCATTGCGAATGTGATATCGAAGTGCACCGGATACAAAGTTGAACTAGAGGATCGACTTCCCAAAAGCATTTGCGAATCATGCCTGCAGGATGCGCAGAACGCATTCGATATTATAGACACTTACGAGAGGAGCCACCAAATCTTCAGCTTTTTCATAGATGTACGAAAAGTGAAACGGGAAAGTCCTCATTCCAATTGCTCCGAGGAAGGGACAATCGAGAAAGAGGAATCACATGGAGAAAATGGAAAAGGGGAAGATAATGATAACGACGACGGGCTTGACGATAATTCAAACTATGTGCCCAGTTCTAAAGATGGCAACTCAAAAAGCGTCGATGGTCATCGACTTAATTGTCCCCAATGTACGAAAAATATCCACAAACGAAGCCTCAAACGACATTTGCGAACCCACATACAAGATAGACCTTATAAGTGTTCCCAGTGCTCAAAATCATACACCAGCCATTCCCAACTTAAGTTACACTTGAAAACGCACTCAGGAGAACGAGCATTTAAGTGTTCCGTATGCTCAAAAACTTTTAACCAGAAGTCTCATCTTGGGCCGCACTTGCGAATCCATACGGGAGAACGACCATACAAATGTTCTATCTGCTCAAATTCATTTACACTGAACTCAACTATGTTGAGCCACATGCGAACCCACTCTGAAGAACGACCCTTTGGGTGTTCCCAGTGCCCAAAAGCATTCAGACAAAAAGCTGGTCTTCGAGGTCACATGATAACCCACAGCCAAGAACGACCGTATAGCTGTTCCCACTGCCTTACAACATGTCGCACAAAATCAAATCTTAAGAAACACATGCTAACGCACACAAGAGAACGACGTTTTAAGTGATATCAATGCTCATCGAGCTTTCAATTTAAATATTACCTTGTGCGTGACTCTGAAGTGCACTCAAAAAAATAATCTTACATGTGATTTCACTGCTCAACATCTTTATACCCTTGCAGAAGGTATTATAATTTCAGTCAGAAGTTTGCAAAGGAGACATCTCCGACCCTATAAAGTATATATATATTTTTGATCAGTATCACTAGACGAGTCGATCCAGCCATGTCCGTCAGTCCGTCCGTCTGTCCGTCCGTTTCTATGCAAACTATTCTCTCAGTTTTAAAGCTATCTGCATGAAACTTTCCCAAAAGTTGCAGGTAGTATATAAGTCGGGACGAGCCGGATCGGACGACTATAGCTAGCTTCCATAGGAACAATCGAAAAAAAAAATAAAAAAAAATTATAAGTTGTTTTTTATTTTTTTTGTAAGTTCTTCGACATATAGTAATGGTTAATTATTTCAGAATTACGGGTTAAATTTCATCAAAATCATACGATTATATCATATAGCTCCCATGGGAACAATCGGAAAAAGAAATAAGAACAAATTATAACTTTTCTGTTTTTTAATTTATTTTTTAGTTCTTCGACATAAAGTAATGGTTAATTATTTCAAAATTACGGTTTAAATTTCATCAAAATCGGACGACTATATCACATAGCTCCCATAGAAATAATAAAAATATATAAAATAACTATCAAATAATTGCGCTGCAAATCATCAATGTTTTTCAACATATTCGCAAGTAAATCATCATTTTAATGTTTTCAAAAGTATTTAATTCTTGCAATAGCTGCAAGGGTATATGAACTTCGGCTTGCCGAAGTTTGCTTTTTTTTTGTTTTTATTTAATTTTATTTTTATCTGAGTACCAGTTCGAAATAACTGTAATAAGCGAAATATTTATTTATCTTTACAGCTCAGAAACACAGATACCGCCTTGTTGGCCTAAAACAATACAAACGTATAAGCATCTGTATACATTTAATCACATTGTTGTATAATTCTACAATATCTGATTAATTAATTTTCGAGCCATGAGTTCGACAATTTGCCGTGTTTGCCTGATGAGCAACGAAAATATGGTTAATATTTTCGATGCAAAACACGAATCTGGGATTTCCATTGCGAATGTGATAGCGAAGTGCACCGGCTACAAAGTTGAACTAGAGGATCGACTTCCCAAAAGCATTTGCGAATCCTGCCTGCAGGATGCGCAGAACGCATTCGATATTATAGACACTTACGAGAGGAGCCACCAAATCTTCAGCTTTTTCATAGATGTACGAAAAGTGAAACGGGAAAGTCCTCATTCCAATTGCTACGAGGAAGGGACAATCGAGAAAGAGGAATCACATGGAGAAAATGGAAAAATGGAAAATGAAAGAGGGGAAGATAATGATAACGACGACGGACTTGACGATAATTCAAACTCAAAAAGCGTCGATGATGAACGGCTTAATTGTCCCCAATGTGCGAAAAATATCCACAAACGAAGCCTCAAACGACACTTGCGAACCCACATAGAAGATAGACCTTATAAGTGTTCCCAGTGCTCAAAATCATACACCAGCCATTCCCAACTTAAGTTACACTTGAAAACGCACTCAGGAGAACGAGCATTTAAGTGTTCCGTATGCTCAAAAACTTTTAACCAGAAGTCTCATCTTGGGCCGCACTTGCGAATCCATACGGGAGAACGACCATACAAATGTTCTATCTGCTCAAATTCATTCAGTCAGAACGAAACTATGTTGAGCCACATGCGAACCCACTCTGAAGAACGACCCTTTGGGTGTTCCCAGTGCCCAAAAGCATTCAGACAAAAATCTGGTCTTCGAGGTCACATGATAACCCACAGCCAAGAACGACCGTATAGCTGTTCCCACTGCCTTACAACATCTCGCACAAAATCAAATCTTAAGAAACACATGCTAACGCACACAAGAGGACGACGTTTTAAGTGATATCAATGCTCACGAGCTTTCAATTTAAATATTGTCTTGTGCGTGACTCTGAAGTGCACTCAGAAGAGTGATCTTAAGTGTGATTAAATCTTCAGGTGCACTTTCAAAAATTTATATCTGAAATTCATTTTACAAGAGACACTTGCTAACAGCACCTAGAAAGCAAATAAGGGATCAAGTCCTTCTATAGGTAAATGAATATTTGAGCCATGGGACTCAAGGACTTTTCATGTCTTAACCGGCATTTGTCAACCAGCGAACAGGAATACGAATAATTGAAATATAATTTAAAACAAGCCCACAACGGATAAAATAATCAAACTTCTTATAATTAGACTATGTTTAATAGAGATTTGTATCAATAAATCATCAGATCATAAATATAATTCTTCCTTAAGCAAAATAATTTAATTATTTATTACAATATAATAATACAAATGGTCAAAACATCATTTCTGGCTTTTATTAAAGCAAGGTAAGAATATTTTCGACAATGGTTTTTAAATAAGTTAACATAGTGGGGTATATCAAGGAAAAATGCCTAAGGCTTACAATCTTGCTTGTGCGGTGTTACAATTTGACCTGCCTTCATTTGCATAGTTACGTAAGGTCAGGAATCAGTCATATAACACAATATTACAGCTGATGAAAACACCATTCTGTAGCCAGGTACCAGGGATACCTTTATATAGGCCTACATAAGTACCCTTTGGCGCCTTAAACTAGTATTTAAGCCCAATGTCATGCCTAATGATTTCATTACAAAAACTACTGCTGACGAATTTCCATCCAATTACTTATAAAGCAAAAATTTGTGGCATTGAAATATACAAATTATACAAATACTAAAGTCTGTGTTTGGTTTTGAGTTTCAGTGTATTGAAACAGGTACTATAATGCCTTATACTAAGCAAACAAATGTATTATTTTTATAAAATATTTTTATTTAGTTTTAGTTTTATCTGAGTACCAGTTCTGAAAAAACTTCTAAACAATATATTTCTATCTCTTTACAGCTCAGAAACACAGATATCGTATAATTGGCCGCCTACAACAATAAAAATTGTCGTATTGTTCTGACAATTTTTAATGATTACTTAATTTTTGAGCCATGAGTTCGACAATATGCCGTGTTTGCCTGATGAACAACGAAAATATGGTTAATATTTTCGATGCAAAACACGAATCTGGGATTTCCATTGCGAATGTGATAGCGAAGTGCACCGGCTACAAAGTTGATTTAGAGGATCGACTTCCCAAAAGCATTTGCGAATCATGCCTGCAGGATGCGCAGAACGCATTCGATATTATAGACACTTACGAGAGGAGCCACCAAATCTTCAGCTTTTTCATAGATGTACGAAAAGTGAAACAGGAAAGTCCTCATTCCAATTGCTCCGAGGAAGTGACAATCGAGAAAGAGGAATCACAAGGAGAAAATGGAGAAGCTTTAAATGGAGCTGAAGACGAGATACAGATGAGCCACCAAGTCTTCAGCTTTCTCAAAGATGAACGTGAAGAGAACCAGGATAGTACTGATTCCAATTGCTCCGAGAAAGGGACAATCGAGAAAGAGGAATCACATGGAGAAAACGGAAAGGCAGCTGAAGACGAGTTAGTTGAAGATAATGATGAGTACGATGAGTTTGACGATATTTCAGACCATGTGTCCAGTTCTGAAGATGGCAACTCCAAAAACGTCGATGATGATCGGCTTAATTGTCCCCAATGTGCGAAAAATATTAACAAACGAAGCCTCAAACGACACTTGCGAACCCACATAGAAGATAGACCTCATAAGTGTTCCCAGTGCTCAAAATCATTCACCTGGAACTACCAACTCAAGGCACACTTGCCAACGCACACAGGAGAGCGAGCATACAAGTGTTTTCAATGCTCAAAAACCTTTAAGCTGAAGTCTCATCTTAGTCGGCACATAATATTTCACGGAGAAGAACGACCGTTCAAGTGTTCACAATGCCCTAAGAAATTCAAAATCAACGCACACCTTGTAACCCACATGCAAACGCACGCAGAAGAACGACCATTTGAGTGTTCCCACTGCCCTAAGACTTTCAAACTGAAATACAATCTTAAAGTGCACATGCGAATCCATACAGGCGAACGACCCTACAAATGTTCTTTCTGCTCAAAATCATTCAAAGTGAACGCACATCTAACAGTCCACATGCAAACCCACACAGAAGTACGACCGTTTAAGTGTTTCGTCTGCTCCAAAACATTCATTCAAAAATGTGCTCTTCAGTCGCACATGCGAAGTCACACCGGAGAAAAACCATATACGTGCTCCCTGTGCAATAAGACATTTAGCCGAAGTTCAAATCTTAAGCAACATATGCGAACGCACACTGGAGATCGACCATTTAAGTGTTCGCAATGCCCAAAGCGCTTTCCATTTCAATATTGTGTTAACCGACACTCTATAGTGCACTCAGGCAAAAAACCTTTCAAGTGTTCTCACTGCCCAAAGTCTTTCATTATCAATTCAAATCTTCAGGTGCACCTGCGAACTTGTTCCTCCAGATCGAAGTGATTTCTATATAAACAGCAAGTACATCGAAGTGATACCACTGTTCCAAATCTTTAAACAATATATGTATAAAAAAAATTAGTTTTAAAGAACTTTATATACGGGATGTGTTCCGAAACTCGACTCTTCGAATACGATAACCTTCAAGAATTCCCAATGCCGAAAGCATTTTGATAACTTTACTTTTTAAAAATGTACAAAAGCCCAAACACCATAAAATAATATCATTTTTTATAACTAGAAATGTTTAATAAACATATATATGAAAAGAAGCAGAACATTATTCAAATTATCTTTTCTTAAGCAGCATCGTTAAAGGTTAAAGCACCATTCCATAAATTTATGTTACTATTCAGCATTATTAATTTAATTGATATAATAAAAGAAATGCTTAAAACACAATTCCTCGTATTTATTGATGGAAGGAGAGAATTTTCTTTAAGTGGGAATTTAAAATCAATATGAGTTTCACAGCAAGCAGTTTCGATTCCTCTAAACTTTAAAACTTAGCGGGTAATTCAAAAATTTGTAGTTTAACGAGCTTGCCTGAATTATCTAGCACTTCAATACGTACGTGCCTCTGTCATATTTGCACTTGGCCAGGACACGCCCGCACTTGTGCTAATTCACCTGTTTGCCGTGTAAATAATTCATGGCGAGCCTGGAAACCAAAAACACATTTTAGCAGCTGCGTTCAAGGACTTTAAAATCGCCACGTCGAACGAGACAATCCAAATGCGGAGAATTCATTTTCGAGTGCCACTTATTTTTGGCTCAAAGGTAGGGAGACAAGTGCGAGTGTACTTGTGTCTGTGTCTGTACACCTGATGACAAGTAATTGTTTTTATTCCCACGGCTAATGGTTGACTTTGACATTCTGGCGTTAAAGGAAAGAGGGAAAGTGACAGGGAAAGTGGAAGGGAAAGGGTCCTCGTCCCCGATGACGTGTGTGTGCGTGAAGCCAATTGTTGCATTGTCGCGGTGACCGTTTCCCTGCTGATTAGCCGAGTTCCATTCAGTGCTTCTCGACTGGCCAGCGAGTGCGGTCATAGTTCAACTTTGGGATTAAATATTGACTTTCGAACGGACAGGACATGGCAGCTATGGCTTCGGTAAGTGCTTAATCCGTAACAAGTCAATAACCGAAGTATTCAAGGGCTTTTACTTACCTTTGATTGCCTTATAATGGCACAGATACTTATTTGTTTCTTTGATAAATTGCTGATATTAATTATATATTATTAATAAATAACGCCTCTTCTTTTAAGCGCTACTCACAGAGAGTCAATAATGCATATTTAAATAGCAATCTGCTTTATTATAAGTTGAATTTTCAAAATTGTCTTTACACCTTTCTAGCTTACAAGTGCTTTAATAATAATATAATAAATAAATGTGGAAATTTTAAAGTTTTGGTTCCAGCTTATTTTACTTATACTCTACATTGCCACTAAAACTACATCAATATTTAAAGACTTCGAGCTACTTAAGTTCGAGTTTTTAGCGATGTCAGATTTAGTGTGAGTATTAAGATTAATAAAAGACAATTTAAGATTGCAGTGCCTTAAAAGAGTCTTAAATCATATGAAACATTGTATTTTCCATAAGAAATCTCATTAACTTTGTTGAGGCAATTGAAAATGTATGATATTTAAGATTAGATATTTGATCACTTGTGATTTTTTTAACGAGCTACTTGATTTACCTGATTTCAATAACGCAGTGGGGCAGTCTTATGTGCCGTTGTGGTGCCTCTCCCCTGGGCTCAATTGTTGTTTTTCCGGTGGTAATTGCTAGACAAACACGACCCGCTGACAGCAATCGATTAAGAGCATGTGTGCAGTGCTCGAGATTAATGATAACTGCTCGACTTGGAAATGCGGCAAGAATCCGTTCGCAGCCAGGACCAAAACGTTCTCAAGCTTTGAAAATGGAAAATGAAAAATAGAAAAAGCGAGCGACAGATAGAGTGGAAGGAGGGTACTCCAGCGAGACATCTTTTGAGTGGCGCCGCCTTCGTTAGCTGCAAATTATTTACAAGTGCTGGCAAAACAAAGGGACAGCGGGATATCAGGACAGCAACATGCTACATGCAACATGCAACTCCGCACTCGAAATGCCTTCCACACGGCTCCTTTGGATGCTGTTTGCTGCATGCTGTTATGCTGTTTGGACTGCAAGCTCTCCCCACTTCGATATGTGTGTCAAGTTGCACACACAGAGAGGGGAATCCCCAGAATCCCTTATACATACCGGGAGAGTCGCAGGAGCGAAAGGAGTCGTCATCGTCCTTTTCGGGCTGCCCCTTTTGTGGCTGCCTCGCGCCGGCGCCTCAAAAGCGCGCCACACTTTTTTCTTTCTTTTTTTTTTTTTTTCCATGTTTCATATCGGCCAGCATCGGCTGCCGTCAATTTTCGGCAAAATGCGATGCGATGCGAGATGCTAGGCTGTGTGTGTTTTTAGAACATCATCTGTGCTCGGGCCGTGTCGATACGAGTCGGCGGCGCTGCTTGTGACTCGTGTGTGTCGTCCTGGCTATAAATGTTTTGTTTTTCTGCAGTTTGTTGTTAGTGCTGAACGACAGTGAACGGACAGCGCTTGTTGGTTGTTGGTTGTTGGTTGAGTGTCGATGGTTGATGGTTGTCTCTCGCACACACAGAGGGCCCCAAGGAGTTGGCCTTTTTTTTTTGGTCGAAGAGCAGGCAGTTTGGCACATGTTTTGGTTCCGCTACACGGCTTCAGCTTCTTTTCCTCCATCCAAATTGTATCTTTGTTCGCCAGAGTGTGTGTGTGGGGCTGAAAACTACCGCCCAAATCGAGTGCCAAGTGACCAGTAATAAATACAGCACCACCCCCCACAACCGCCAAATTTCTCATCAAAAAAGGGGGCAAGACAATCACAAAAGTCAAACAACGGAAAGTGCAAAATACGTAGAATAGTCATAGTCATCAGCCTCTTAATAACCAGTAAATAAAGTTACAAAAAAAGGACAGCAACCTACGAATTTCTCAGTGTGTGACATACGAATGTTATAAAAAGAAAAAAAAAAAGAAAGGAAAACAACAACAGGTGTTTCAGCTTTAACAATTGTCAATGCCAAAGAACCACAAAATAATTAAGCACAGCAGCAGTAATTAGTAGTTGTCCATAATTGATAAGCTGAAACTTTAATCTGGTGCGTGTCAATTTTAATAGTATTTGTATCTGTGTTTTGCGTCTACTTCTGTGTGTGTGCGTGTGTGTGTGTGTGTGTGTGAGTGCGTAGGGGAGTGTGTATGTGAGTGATTGCTGTGCTAGGCGCACGTGCAACGAAAGATGGTCGAGGAGTTCCTGCAAAAGTTGCCAGAAATCGACACACGCTACGAGGTGAGTCCCTCTTGTAAAACCATCAACCTTACTATTCAAAACTCAATTTCAGACAAAGAAAAAACATTAAAATTATATCTGCGACTCTAACACTCATTTTTAAAAACAGAATATAAATTTTGATTCCATCATCAGTTTATTAAAATAAACATTTTCGCTCTGCAGAAATAAATAGAATATTTGTAATAGTGTATATTTTTTTCTTATAATATACAGAAATTAATATAATAGCTTGAGTGTAGAAGTACACCAAATAATATTAGGGAAGATGGAAAGGATAAAAGGAAATGGAAAAGAAACTAACCTTACGTAAAAATATATATTACTATATATTAAATCTAAATCTCTAAATCCGCAGAGAAATGAAATAGTTTTTTATTTAAAAATAAAATATTAGTGCGTCCAATTAGTTAAAAAAATACTTTAAAAGTTCAATAGAATCTTTAATATATTTAAAACAAGTTATAAAGCTTTTTGATGTTTGTAATACATCCTGAAATAATAAATGTTAAGTGAAATAACATATAATGAAATAGTAAACATATTTAAAGTGATCATTGGCGACTATAAATGTAAAGTTTTCTTACATTTTAAAAATAAATTAAGTCATTGTCTTCTAAAAGTGTTAAGTCTTTTTTAATATTTAATATTTATACATTTTATATATTTTTTGTAAAATTCCAGATTAGGGCTTTGTTCACCATACAAAAACATACCTAACTAGCTGTTATTTTTTCGCCGTGCACGTCTTGGCTCTGTGCTCCATTTCCCATTGTTGTGCTGTGTTCCTTTATTTTTTAATCACATTGCTCGGCTGTTTACCAAGGCTTTGTTTTGAGCTCCCACAGCTGCTGCTCCAGCAACCGCTCCTGCTGTTTCTGCTGCAATGGCACTGGCACTACTGCCACTACTGGCACTGGGTAAATGTAAATATCCAGCGGCGGCCTTTGTTTTTTAGCCCAAGCACCTGCCCAACTTCCTGGCAGCCTTCCTGGCCGCCTTTCAAACGGTTCCCCAGCCCGCTGTTTGTTTAGCCGTTCAAATTACATTTCCCTACATGGATTCGCATTATGCTGAGTGTACAAAGTACCATACAACTGAGCCGTATCCGTATTCCGTATTCCGGATTCCGCCAACTGCAGCCCGGATATTTAATCAGTTCGCTGCTGTCTGTGTTGAGATGAGTGCTGCAGTTACACACTGCACTTAGCCGAAGCTCTGTCGCAATTCGCATTTACTTTACGGCGAATATTTGGCTTAAGGTCTCCCTGGAGGAGGATGAGGATAACCATAGTTTCTACCACCTGAGGCCGCTCAGCCAGGCATAGGCATTAGCCCAGATCCAGATCCTTTGTCTCCGGTGCCCTGAGCTTCCTCCAAATATTTGCTTTGTCATTGACTTGCCGTCAGCTTTGGCTTTGGCTTTGGCTTAAGTGTGGTTCGGGGTCAAAAACCAGATCAGTAGAGGAAGTCAAAGGCGTTTCAAAAGCACATATGCGGATTTTAAACTGATGTGAGTGCAGAGGTTGATTGCATACTCTACATAGTTTTTTTAGAAAATTAAATATGCACAATGGATATTCCGCAAACAGAAGAGGATAATCACAAAAGGCAAACAAGTTTATTTATTGCATGGCTTGCTTTTAAGGTCATCCAAATCAAATACGTTAGTTAAATATGTAGTATGCCATTGTTACTTCAACAATGTTTAAAGTAATTTTATTCACACTAGAGTAAATATTTGTTTGGGAATCAAACCTCTTATTTTATATTACACAAAAGCAAATAAAATAATCGATTTTCCTTAATGTTGGTAAACTTGACAAATAAATTTAATTTTATGATGATTGTTAAACCTAACATATGTTTTGTGGTTTTATCTTTTAAATAATTTGAAACTGGTTTAATACTACAATACAACTTTCACTATCTTAAGATCATCGCCTATTCAGATTAGTCTACAAAATAAATAATAGACTAAAATATACATTTTATAATGGATTTTCCTTCATTTGGTTAGCTTAAATATTAAATGTTTGTTTAATAAATAAAAATCACTTCTCTTAAAGAAAGAATTGCTTAAGATTACCCAAAGAATTCGATTAAACTTAGAAGGAATTAAGGATATTAAATTAAAAATTCTAAAAAGCCATTTCATTTAATTTTAATGAAGCGCAATCTCTTAAAGTAACTTTGGTAGCCACATCGATTATGTCTTCAGCTGGCATTTCCCAAACTTTCGTTCTCCGATATTTTTCTGCCAACACTTGAAAGTTGGCCGTTACACTACATAGTTGTTCTGGCCAGGCCAAGAGCCGAGCACGCAAGGGAATAGGGAAAAGCCAATGGGATGGTTCAGTCAACAACTTGAAAGGCAATTAGCGCACTTCTCGTACGGCTTTAAGGGGGTTGGCTTCGGATGGCTGTTGGCTGATGGCTGATGGCTTGGTTTGGGGTCATCTGGGCCAACATCGAGTCATGGCCAACAGTTTAGCGAGCACATTAACTTTATTAGCGCGAGTGCGGCAAGTGCACCCACATCCACACTCGCACACACACACACACACGCACACACCCATCATCGTCGTAAACGCAGTGTATCAACAGGGTGTGCTGATAATTATGCGGCACATTGGGAACAATGACGCCCGACCCTCGTAAGCCCTTTATGCCTCATGCCCCATGCCACATGCCACATGGCCCACAAATACAAACGAGGCCCAGACAAAGCCTCAGAAAACTAATAAACAACAGCAGACGAGGCTCGGGTGTCAGTACGCAATCGCGATCAATAAAAATTAATTATTTAGCATACATGCATATGCGGTAAAGTACAGGCCATCAACTTTCGCTCGCACTAATCCCGCCGATGGCTTATTTATGACCAACAAATATAGTACCTCCCCCGCATACAGATAAACAGAAAAAGAAATTCCAGTAAGTCCTTATTTAAAAAGGTCTTACAACTGAAAGTTAAAAAAGCCAATTTAAACATGATGAGGAAATTATAGGAATTACCTTAGAAAGGCTGCAATATTTTCAATTATATATATCCAATCAGTTTTATAAAATTCTTATGTTGTTACTTGATCTTGAATAAAGAAAATCATTGGAATTACATTAGAAAGACACCAATATTTTTAATTCTGTAACATCATTACGAAAGTCCTTTAATATCACTTTGTAATACATATCAATTTGTTGTTAATTCATTTTGAATAAGGGAAAAATACAATTACGTTAGAAAGATACCAATGTTTTAAATTTTTTATTATTAAAAAAGTACTTTAATATCACATCATAATGTACATCAATTTTGTGACACGAAGTCTAATTAATTTTTGTTGTTACCAAATTGCTTTTGATTGAGTTGAAATTTATACCACTTTTTTTTTTACCATAATAAATAAATTAAAACATTTTTACATATCTAAGATCTCTGCTAATATTATATTAATTCATGCATTCGTCTGTATTTTTTATTAAGTTCATAGCATAAAAAAAGTTCATAGAACAATTATTTTTAGTTTAAAATAAACTCTAAAATTAGTTGTTTCAGTGTACTGATATGTGTGTTGGGATCTTGGGAGGACCTTTCCCTGTGTGTGACTTACAGTTGCGGCTTTTGGTCGCGATGTCGCATATTGTTGTTCCCCGTTAATTTGCATCACAAAGTAGCAGGTCGCCGTTGGAAAAGCGGTTGGGCAAAAAGGATGGAAACGAACAGGCCACCGACAGACAGACATGTAAATGAAAATGTTAAAATTTGCTCGGGCAATTCAAACAAAAACGGAAAAACCGCGGCCGAGAGGGGTGTAGTGGGGGTGGCAGATGCGAATAAAAAATGCAATTCAAACTGGACATTGAATTTCATTTGCCGTGTCCTCGCCGAGGCAATTG
The DNA here is from genome assembly GCF_018152505.1 of Drosophila elegans. NCBI lineage: Eukaryota > Metazoa > Arthropoda > Insecta > Diptera > Drosophilidae > Drosophila > Drosophila elegans. Next base: position 5,508,701 of record NW_024545578.1, read on the forward strand.
CATTTAATTAAATCCGAGCAGCGAAACCGACAATTTGCCAAATTGAAATCGATGCGACAGTCATGGCAAAGTTTTGTCACCACATGAGGAGGGGAAATTTGAAAAGGTGGCAAAGGTGGAATGTGGAATGTGCTGACGGCATCTTATCGAAAGTTTAAAAGCTCATTTGGGTTGCCACGACTACCACGTGATTTATGTAAATTGCACACAAGTCCGTGCGGTAACTTTGTGGCGAAATAAAACTTAATTTGGCAAAAGTAGTCATGCGGAAAATTCCTACAGTATCTAGGTTTGTTGCATTTCCCTCATAGTTTGGGTATTTGTTCTACGTTTTGATCCTTCATTTTTATTGGGTTTTTCATGTTATGTGTTTGTTTAGGTTTAATTTTAATCACACACACATTTTTGTTTCCTATGCTCTTGCATTTTCAAACTTTAATTCATTGAAAAAGCGAGTTTTGTTTACATAATTCACTATCACTTTAATTATTTTTTTGTGTTTACCTAACCATTGTGAAACTTTAATTTAAATGGGCTTTCCATTCTATATATTCACTTGAATTTATAACTTTCTGTCTACCCATAATTACCTTTTCAACATTATTTTGTTTTCAAATTAAACTTGTTTTCCTGCTATTTGTCGTTTCATAAATTCATATTTTTTTCGTATATGGTTTTGCAGCTTTATGGACCGCAATTTGCACACTCATTGTTTATTTCTCTGCTGTTAAGTGGGAATAAAATTTTATTCAGCATATAATATGGAATGCGCTTTGTTTACCCCACATTTTTGCGTATTCATGAGTATCTTCGTTGATATTCCATTCAGGTTTAGTTTATTTGCCAAACAAAAAGCAATTTCGGCAACATTTTAATTGAAGCCCAAACCTGTCGCTCTCCGCATTTTCCACCTGGCCACCTGGCCACCTGTTTCAGGCCCATCGCAGGGTGGCTTAGTGCTCAGTGCTCAAATGCTCAAATGCCATCCTTTATCCGGGGACATACACTCCTGACTATAGTCCTGCACATCCGCACATGGCAGTTAGATATACATCTGCTGGCAGGGAGCCAGTGTGCCAGCAAACCAGCAAACAACGCCGAAAAGGAAAACTCACAACGACATCGTTGAAAGTTTGTCACATTTTGCAGGCAAAAACATTTTCAATATGCAAAGGCCGTTAATACGACAGTCGGGAAAGTCGGTGAGCAGGCGGAAAAGCGGAACTCCGCATAGGAGCCATGCATTTAAATTGCCTCTGTTTTATGTGCTATGGGGCACATGGCGTATGCGTAATATGCTGCATAATGCGTGTTTAGATCAAAATTGAATAGCGCATTTTACGTGTCGAATACGTGACGTGCTCTCAGCCGCATGCCCATGCCCATGTGCCCTTTGACCCGCCGAGGGGCTCACATTTCCACTGCATTGTCCAAATGACTCTGGTTTTTTGCTGTTTGCCAACGGGTGTGAGTGACTGAGCTGATTTTCGCCCAGCATCCCTGGGGGAAAATTGTTTGTTTTCCGAGAATTTGGCTCTAAATCTTTTATTGGATTTCTCTTTGGGCCATCAATCAAACTATTATTTGCTGAAATAAATTATAAACTTCAGCACTCTGGCACCACACAAATCATCAGCCAACATAAAAAACCAGAGATCGCAGTTTATTGAGATAAATGGAAATTAATATTTATTCAGCTTGAATTCGTTCGTTTTTTATTTTGGTAAATATATTACAAAGTTTCTGTACAGTTTAAAATAATACACATTTTTTTAGTCTGTTGAAATAAATTAAATTTAATATTTATTAAACTTGCATTTTATATTTGAAACCAACGAAGTTTTAGTGAAATGCTATACATTTTGTTAATTTGTTCGCTATAATTACTTTTTTTTGCACCGTTTTTACTATTTGAAAAGAAAAACAAACTTTTGCTTTTGACTTTCCAGACTTCAACAAGAAAATTAATTTATAAACACACATATGGTACGCTTTATCTTTTTGTTTTGCATTTTACTCATTTCATGTTATATTTTCCTTTTTGAAATTTTGGCTTCCCACACTTCACTTTATAAATTAATTTATAAGCAATTTTCATTGTTTTGCATGTTACTCATTTCATGTTTGGTTTTCCTTTTTGAGACTAGTAGTCAAGCTACCAAAAACTTTTGAAACTAAAAACATTATATAAAATTTAGACAGACAAAACTTTTTATATAGAAGACTTTTATTTTGGATGAAATTTAATTGGCTGCACTACCCCGAACATTTTCAAAATAAATTTAAATATCTTTGTTCTTTTAAATTTTTTTAAAATCCTATTTAATTAAATCTTATTTTATATTATTACGACCCTTTGGATAAGGGACTTAAGGAAACTTTTACAAATAAATTCAAAGCCATATTACTGCAAGGAAAGAAATGAGTAAAGAAGAAACTGACAAAGTTTGCAGTTCATCAATATGAAGAAAAATTAATAGTTGTTCAACTTTTTCTATTTTTCCCCTTCTTGCCATTTAAAGGCAAGGCCATCATGGTAATATATTATATCTTTTATACATCCTTCTATTGCTTTGCCGTTTTAAGTGCAGTGAGAAGCACTCACACAAAACATTTCACCAGTTAATCCAAACGAACAGCAGCATCAGCTAACCGGAGGATCAAATGCGTTTATTACCACGCTAATCCAGTAAATACATTAATAAATGTCTACGAACAAGCCGAGCATAATCCATTTTACTCAATCTCCCCTGGAAAAACCCCACCTCCCTTTCCACCCCTCTTTGGGCAGCACAGTCCGCTGAGTGCACACAATACTGAATACAGAATACAGATTCAGATACATATATCCGGGCGAATATATCATGGCTGGCTGGGCAGCAGCAGCTGCTCCTCTCGACTCTTCCTGTCCGGGCAGCTGGAACCAGTCAAAGTGGCAAAAAAAAAAAAACAAGTTAAATAGAATGCCTTTGTTGGCACTTCAACAAAAGCGCACGAAAAAAACCGCAATTTATCTAGTTCATTTTCGGGTACAACCTCTGCTACTACTGCACACAATTAAAAATGTTACAGAAATTTATAAAATTTATTTGGCCGCAGGGCAAACTGTAATAAATGCAATTTTTCCGGCTTTCCTAATTAGGTTTTTACACACATACAATTTTCTGGTTTTCTGTTTGGTCATACCTCCGACCGATAAGCAGACAGCAAAAATATGGCGGGCGTATATAATATGATTGATGGGAGTTTTATGTGTATATCCGCTTTTTGCAGGATATTGTGCCCATGGAACAAGTGAGCTCGATGGTCTCCAACGGCGGTGGCAGTGTGGCCATGCAGCGCGACGATGAGTACAGGAATCGGATCATGAAAAGTAAGTGTGTCAGCCGAAAACATAGGCTAAACAGTGGAAACCCCCATCCCTCCCACCAACATAACCACCATCATCACCACCACCACCAATCCAATCACACCGAGAGGTAACAAAACTGGCAGGACCACTATCCCTGACCTACTGGCTTTGCAGTTGACATACTTAGTTTAATCCCCACATACACACCTCCCAACCAAACCCCCTTCTCAACCACCCTCCTTTGCAACAGCAGGAGGGGCAAATAAATAGCGTTTCACATTTCGCTTAACCGTTTTGCATCCCCCGTCCGCCACGCCCATGTCTCTGCATGCCTCACACACAATCTGCGCCTTACTCTTAGCCTAGATTTAAGCCAAGCGTAGATGCAATCGTCATTTCGACACACTACTACTTATATATATATATATATATATATTTATATAACATACTATACACCCCCAGCAGACTTGTGCAATTTGTAAATTCGTCGACTAACCAGTTTCTTTCCTTTAAATTATATATTAAACGTAAACTCATTTCATGATGCTTGCCCAACAAATTCGACGAATTTGGAAACGCTCTCTAACTGTACAAAATTGCATTTAACAAATATCAAATAACGAAAACTAACGAAAATGCCTCATCAAAATCCAACTAACCAACCAAAAATCACATCTATCCATCTGTAGTACGTAGACTTGGTGAGTGCAACATGATTAATATTTTATTAACAATTCTTACGATTTCGGTTTCGGTTTGTATATAAACTATAAACATCAGAAACTGTGTGCAAATATGCGCATAAGTTATGTGCTGGTAAGTATGATTTCATTTACAATTGAGATAGTTTAGCCTGAAATTCAGTTCCGAGTGCATAAATGAAATATTTACAAGCGCCTGATTGCTCTCCAGTGTTCAACAGGCCGTATGCGCAATGCATCCTAACTGTGTGTGTCTTTGGTCTTTGGTGTGTGCGCTTGTGTGAAATGCATTAGCATAACATTTTCATTTTCATTTACATTTGCCAGCCAAAAGGAAATGGTCTCGGGGGGCGTATACTTAATATCTGTTTGTGCTATATGCCTGCAGGGCCCTTTGCTCTGTGGCTTCTGTGGCAGTCCGTCCGACAAAAGACAACTTCATTTGGACCAACGGAGCAGCTCCATAAACCATAATGCTGACCTCTGCTGTAAATTACCGGGCAACACAAAAGCCCCAGAAAGGGTTGGCATTTTTCATCATTAGTTAATTTGGGTCCCCAGTTGCCCATCCCTTTCTTTTCCCCTTTTTCCAATTTCGACCCACAAATTTAGCATAAACTTGGCATTTAGCAGCCGCAACGAAAACAAAAGTAAGAAACAAATCATTTGCAGGCCAATGACAAAAGCGGAATAGGTCGGAATAAAAGGAATTAAAAACGCTTGGCTGCTCGCAGTCTAACCCCATTTTTTCCAACTGCCCGGCAGCTAGACAAAGCCCCCAGGAATTGGCTGCCAACAAATGCAGGAGCTCTCGGTTCAATGCTCTCAATGCTGCAGCAAAAGTTAAGAAAATCGCCTCAGAAAATCGCGAACACAAACACAAACACAAAAAACCATATAGAGCAAATATTTTATGTCTTTCATTGGGCAACTTTGCGCAGGCTTTTTCACTTTGATGCACGGAAAAAAAGGCTAGGTCCGGAGTGAGTTATGGAGATCTTATCAAATTGTTCTCAAAAGGTTCAGATTCTTGTCATTTAATAGCAACTTGGGACGAAATTTTTCTTTTAATAATAATTTACTACAATTTCTTCCATAAAGTTTCGTTCTTTTAACTTAATCAGCAGAAGCTTCGAAATTACTTTGATTCTGGTTCATTTTTTTAAACCAGTTTAAACTGACTTCTAGAGCGCATAACATAATTTATCTTTATATACATTTTAATAATCCTTAAAAGCATTCAATACGCTACAAAACATTTCAATAAACTTTTACTATCCTAACTTAAAATACTTTCTTTTTATTTTAAACAGCTTCTAGTTTCAAGTACAAACCTCTTAATATGTTCCGTGTAAGAGGCCAAAAGTTTTTCCTTGCTCGTTTCGGTTATGAGTCAAGAAGAAAAAATAATAAAATAAATGTCTGAGCATTTTTCCCCTTTCAACCAGAGATTCAAATGATACGTTTGAAGCATTCTTGATGCGCACAGATTTTTCACAACTTTTACGGCGGATGCTTGCCATTCTGGCCAAGTTCTCGAGTTCAGCTCAATATCCTTATTGCCTATCGATCGGACTGCGATTCCCTAAGGACATTGAACCAAGCGGAAACAAGGCATTTAAATGCTGAAAATTGAGTATTGAATAGTTGGCAAACAATTGCCAAATGCTTTGTACGGAAAAGTACCCAGCCCGGGGAAAAACTTTAAGAATCCCATTAATTAGGGCGTCATCAGAGGCGTGTCAGTTCTTGGCTAAATAGCCCGCCAGTTTAGCTGCCATTAAAGCACAACAATAGGCCCTGTCGGCTCCAGTCTCGTCAGTTTTCAGCCAGACTCTGGCAGTGGGCCAAGCCCACTGACAATATGGCTCGCTATCGCAGACAAAAGGCAGTGCAGCCCAGAAAATGACGCATTTGGGTGCAAGTGCCTTGTGTGGCCTCATGCGGAAGTTGTTAATTTGACGCACAAAAGGCAAATGGCGATGGAAGTGGCACAAGTGGCGTTAGCACGAGATACGGCCATGTCGTCCATGTCGGTGCAACAGGACGTATACGTATTGCGATAATTACCAGCAGGACAGCAGCTTTGGAGACTTTCCAGTCTTAACTTGTTGATATATATGTAGCTTATATATAGATTGCCTGGCAACGTATAGTGTGTGTGTGTGTGTGTGTGTGTGCTGCATTCAGCTTAAACAAACACAAGGAACCAATTAGTGTAATTTATATCAATTCAAAGACCAGTTTTTGCTCATTAGCCAAGCTTAAAACGGAAAATGCAATTACGTGCTTCAGGTAGTAAAAGGTGAACAGAAAGCAACAAACTCTGCTCATTGGCAGTTCCCTGAAATACACGGTAAATAAAATTAAAGTAGAGAAATGTTTTCATAGTTCTGATGTTGTGAAAAACTTAAGTTCTTTTTCACAACTTTTACGAAAAGATGATTATTTTCAATAATATAAAATCAATATTAAACTGTTAGCTTGATATGCCATAAATAAGGATATGGATTAATGTCATTGTTATTTTGTGCTCCCCTAATCTTAGCCAAGTTGGGCAAATATTAAGTATTTATATGCAATAATTACTCAAAACAAATATTTCTTAATTTAGTTATTACTGATATACTTGTTTATTCCTGTAACTGATATGTAAAAGTTTCACAGTTTATTTAAATTGTTAACCAAACAATACCCGTATTTCTGTACTGTTTACCCAGTTTTGCCTTGAACTCATCGGTTACATTAGTTGTCGCGTCAGCAATACAAATGGAAAGGGCGGCCTTTTAAATATTTACAATTCAATTTGACAAACACAAAGATAACGAGCCAACAGTTGTTGGGAACAGGAGCATTAAATATTCAGGTTTATGCAAGCATGTAAATGCCAGCCGAGGACTTTCGCTCGCCTTTCGCCGGCTTTCTCTGCCCACGGGAGCAACCGGTTGAAAGTCGAGTCTGGAGTTGTAGTAGAAGTACATGCTTAAATGGCCTACTTGCTGCCCCAAAAAGGGCCATAATGGGGGGTGGGCACGGCAAGGGGAGTGGGGAGAGGGAGGAGCGGACACAGATGCGACAGTTGACAACGCGGTCGAGATGACTCAAGTCGACTTGACTCGTCTTCACTTGACTGATGCAAAGGCATCAGCGGCAGCCAAATGAGCACTGGCATAATGAAGGCGGTTGCGCGGGTTATTTTCAACAATGGCTGTGCTTTGCTAAGGGATTGAGCTGCACTTGAAAAAAAAATTATTAAAATATTACCCCATTTATTAATGGCTACATAGCCATTCACCAATATATTTAGCTAAAGGCGGAAATCAACAAATATTAATTTTAAAAGAATATAACCAAAAAAAATCATTAGAAATATGAAAAAAAAAACACTTCTTAATATTATCTAAGAAAAGTATTTAAAAATGTTTCAATCTATTTTCCAAATACTACAATACTAATATAAAAAATCAAATTTTCATGATTTTATGAAGGAAAGCGTTGGCCAAAAACAGAGTTTTCGCAGTGTTCATATTGTAATATATATTTCGGGGCTGCATCTGGTTCGAAATAAACTAGTTCGAGGTTGTCACCAACAAAGGATGCGCTGCATCAAAGCCATCTGGAGTATGGACTACGTTACATTTGGCATGGCATCCGGCAGTCCACATCCTGCATCCTTGAGCTGAAAACGTAAGCGGAAAGCGAACAGTAGTATTCGAGCTATTAACTTGTCCACTGTCAATGGCAATTAGCATAAATTGCGGACCGCTTCCTTGACCCCCGCACTGCGCCCTCGCCTCGTCGATTGTTAGCTAAGCACAAACAAAGGGGCATATATACTCGATAAATACGTAAATAAATTTTAAACCATCGTTCAGTTCGCTTTGGTCTATAAACTACGCCGGACTTGTGGAAACGGAGAGCGGACCAGAGCAACCAGCACGTTGCATGCCTCTAGGCGTGTTGTTATTAAATTAGTTTTCCGTGTTTCCGTGTTCGGTGTTTTGTGTTTGCTCCGTGCTTGTGTTCCGCTTGGTTGGACCACGGATTAAGGACTCCGGATTACGTACTGACTACAGTGGAGCACAAACTACGATGAGTCTGAGCAGCAGGAACGCCATAATACGTACGGTTCACTTGACAATCATCGCTGCACCGCACATTGTTGATGTTGTTGTGGCCTTTGCCTTTGTGGTTGTCCTAATTTAAGTGAGGAAACTGTGCAAAAAAAAAAAGCTCGACAGAGCTCTACACAAAAAGAGCCAGTCCAGCCGGAAAACTTTGTGTCCGAAAACTTTTTAACAGAGTTCCTGGTCGAGCGCCGCTTAAAGGGGAAAATTAAATAAACGAAAGCGTTGGCCAAACTCAACCAAAACTTGGACCCCCAAGTTGTTCAGAAGTTTTGTGTGTTTGTGACTGCAACTTGTGGCAATTAGCAAGTGGTGGCCGGAATTAGAACACTTCCTTCAATCGTCAACGTAACGAAAAAGGCGCCAAAATATCGGACCGCACCGACAGCCTGTGGCAAGCGACTGCCAGCAGCATGCAACAGCCACCTCAGCGGCACGGCAGACCTGCACCACCGCACCAGCACAATCAGTACCAGCACCAGCACCAGTGGGCACCACTGCACCACCAGAACCATCAGAACCACCAGGCGGCGGCACAGCGCACCACCGGCAGGCACACGATGCTGGGCAGCAGCCACAGTAGCCAGCGGGAGGCCAGTGTTTCGCCCCGCCGTGTGGCACTCGACACCACCGCGTCGGGATCCACCAGCGGATTCGGTTTCGATCGGGGTAAGCACCACCGGGAGATTTATCTGACACGGAAGCCTCATCAATTTCATCTTTTTCTGTAAAATATTAAAGCAAACACAAAAGGTCTCGGGCACTATAAAACATTTTAAATTCGACTAACGAATAGAAATATTGAAAAATTATTAGAAGTCAATGTTTATAGTTACAATGACAATTACTTAAATATGTACACTTTATGAAAACTAACTAAATGAATATTAGTTACATTTTATTTTATGTCGGTTTTCTCAAGGGATTAACTCATTTCTAATATTTTTTAATGCCATTTGAACGGGCAATGCTCATGAAATGACTTCAATTTTCAAAAGTAAACCTGTTGACCTAATTTTAACTGCACATTTAAACAGTATCTTAATAAGTAAGCTTTTATTTTAATCTTGGGGCTTCCATCTTTTTTAAACACCATGCTCAGCTTCCGTGAACACAATTTATGAGCTCAAAGGGATGAGATTTCCACCCTATCTCAATTATCCTAAATCATTTGGAGACAGTCTCATAATTCCAACTATAATTTATAATCCTCGGTAAGGCATCTTTAAGTTTCTGGGCTTTTAATTAAATCCTCTGAATGCTGGGGCGACATTTTTCCGGAAAATGGGGAAATCCAATGAGAAGTGGGTGTAACTCAGCAGAAATATGTTCGAAAAATTGCCGAGGCGTGTTCGCCAGCGCCAAGTGGGAAAAAAATGGGGGAGCGGAGTGGAGTGCACTGGACATTGGATGAGAAGGGGGCGTGGGGCGGATGAGTGCAGTGAGTGGGCGTGGCATGTGCAGACACACATTTCCGCCCCATGCAGGGCCACATCCGTCCGCCATAATTAAGTTTTACCAGCCGGGGAGCAAACACGCCGGTGGAAAGGACACTCGACCACAGACCAGAGAACGCGAACCCGAACCCGAATCGCCGCTCCCTGCTGCACTTTAATTGATTTCCAAGTTGGTCACGTTATCAGCTTTTGGATGTTTGCAGCCATATTCGGAGCAGAGGGTCCTCCCCATTGGCTTTATTCCTTTTGTTTTGCGTAATACCGCTGACCCCTGACCCCGCGCCCTGTTTATACTCGCGCGCGTCCTTTGATCGCGCTCTGTGCAGAGCAAACAATGAACGGGCTTTTGATTAATTCTCGGTTCGGTTAGCTCAGCGGTGCTGACATCAGCAGACTACCGACGCGTGAGCTCACACTGTGATAGAAAGTTTACTAACAACACATATAATTTACTAAAAATATAACATTGAAACATACTAAATAGGACTACAAATAATTTTACATGATAAGCTCCAAAAGATTAAATAAATAAAATATTTTTAAATTACAATTAATCAAAACCTTGCGGATGAAAAGCTGATGCGAACTCCTTTTTAAGTGTGCAAATTGTTTTCGAGTGAAAAAACAGTAAGCAGCAGAAGAAAATCCACTAGCCGCAAAAATTATTAATTATAGCTCCGAAGGGGTCCAAGCTTATCGTAATCGGCATGTAAACAGCAAGTAATGAGTGGAGCAGTGAGGAAAATCACAGACTTTGTGGCTGAGAAAATGCAGAAAAAGGGTCGCTCACCCTTTTAAATTCCACGTTAAGTGGGTAGTCCGCAACAAAAATCAATTAAAATAAAGTGCTCCCGGCTGTTGGTCATACACAGAGCATATGTCTATATAATAAACTGTATGTGAACGCTTAATATGCCGAACACAAAGTCCGGGCAGTGAGACATCAATATTTCATGCCCCGCTGCGACAGAGCAGCGACATTATCGAAAGAGCTTGGAAAAACCGCCCAAAAGATAGTCACTGCAATAAGGCAGGGAAAGAAGCGAAAAATGAGCAAAGCGCCAGCTAAAAGGGAAAATGGAAAATGGAAAAGGACAAATGAAAATGGGCAAAAGGGAAAATAAAAGGATGAAATGTCCGACACTCGGCGGCGACATCGAAATCGACAAAGACATCGAGGTCCGACGCCGCTTGGCATTCATTCATTGTGTGGTCGAGAGGCATGATATATATATCTCTCTATATATATATATATATATATATGTCCGATTCACCATTGATAAAGTCAGGAACAGCAGCGGGAAACAGAAGCCAGGACCCTGAACCAACGTTGAATTATTGGCCAGCATTTGGTCTGGCAGTTTTTCATTTCGCTTTTCATTTTATTGCAAGGCGAATGGCGAATGCGTCGTCAATGTGTGGTTATGAATTATTGATTGGGTGATAGTCCTGCCTGACAGCCGGTCTACTTAGCAAATCGCATGCCGAAGATGAATATTCCGTCTAATGAAGGCCATTGATTGGATGGCTTAAAGTGCGCAGCAATCACAATCACAAGCACCGAAAGAAACACAATATAATATTATGAGTTTTTAAAGGCTCCCTAGAAATGGTGACCATTGTTATACTTTTAATTCTATATACTACAACCTTTAAACCTTTGGGCAAAATATATTGCACAAAGTACGTAATTAATACTAGAATTTTCCAGTATTTTTTAAAAGTACGCAAACATTTAAATCTTATAAGAATATATATAGTGTTTTTTTTAAAAGTTTGCATTTCACAATTATTATTTTTAAATATCATGAAAGTAGCTTGTTATTTAAAAATTTCTAAAAACCTATTTTTAGTTTGGTTGATGAATGTGATTAAGTATGCAAAAATGTGTATATGATTCCAGATTTTCCGTTTATTTCTTCATTGTACTCAGACATCTAAAGCTACAAAAGTATGTGCCACTATCTAAAATTTCTCCAGCAAAAGTTGCCTTTTTCACAGAGCCCACAACTTTAACGAAGAGTGTTGGTGGCCCCTCGCTGCCCAATCAGTTTCATAAACTGAACTGGCATATTTCATTCGACTCAGTGAGGCTCCGTCGAATAAATTCCGACCCCGTCTATTCATATTTTATGAGTGCGAATGGAGCAGTGTAGCCAGCCAGCCATAATACTAACGAATATACGGGTCCCCGGCATCCGTAATTTCACTCGAATTGATTCGAAGCTGGTAAAACATGCTCCTGCTCCTTTTCAACAGGCCCTTGGTTCCTTTAGAATTTCGCAACAAGCCGCAAATACATGGTAGTTACATCGTAGTACGAGTTGTACTTGTGGCCATGTTCGAGCAAACTTTGCTTAACTTCTGGCCCTTATAAAACGGAGAAGAGGCCAAACCGGGGCAAACAAACAAGGCTTGAATGTGCCTGTTTGTTTGCCCGAGTGTCTCGGAAAACTTTCACTGCGCGACAGGGACAGTGACCTCATATGACAATAATTCGACGCATTTGTGTCACATCCTCGTACACGCCTCCCTCCATTTTTCCCCGCGCCGCCGGAAAAGCGCAAACGTCGACAATTGAGAGGGGAACTGGAAAAGATAGGGACAGTTATCTTTCCTGCCTGACCCCCTGCCTTGGGCCTCGACAATTGCACCAGGCCATTGTTTGAGAACCCAGCATCTCGCACCACCCACTATGGGGATTCAACACCAGTCGTCATTTGCCACCCATGCCACCTCACGACCTCTCTCCTCTGTGAACGTGCTGCTACACTTCCGTTAGCAGTTAAGTGCGACATATTTGCCTGGCTAATTTCGCACACAGAGCGCCGCAGGACTTTCGGTTCAAAGTCCTGGACCTGGGCCGAAATTGCATACACCGAAAGTGATATCAAGATTAAAAATATTAAAGATTAATCTTTTTCAAAGTTTGTTGCACTATTAAATAGAATTTATATTTAAGAGTGGCAAATTTATACACTTATTATCGTAAAATCAATTCACCTTTTTATGGTCTTTGGCCAATTTGTTACTAACAATAAAATTTCAATATCACTGTCTTCTTTTATTTGTATATTAGTTTTTTATTTGCACTTTGGTAAGCAAAACAAATAAGTGTCATTATCAGATTCTTAAGTATACATATTTTTAAAATAATAAAAATCTTTTTAAGATTTTCACCTAAAACCAAAGTTTGTGCATAAAATACTAGTTGATCTGGGCTTATAAAAACCAAGCATCGCAGTGAAGAGCAAGCTAAACTTGCTCTGCCTAAAAGTGTTTGCCGTGAAACGTAGTTGAAAAACTACTCCAACTTCTGCCCACAGTTGTGTGTATAGTGAGTTCATGTCTCGCTATTTTTTGTGTAGTACGGGTGTGTGACATCATTCGCTTGTCTCAGTTTCGCAAATCCTGTCAGGATACCGCTCAGCAATCCTTTGCCCCGCTTTTCGCCAAGCACAACTCGTGTTTATGGCTTTTGCAGCTTTGTCTTTCGATAGACAAATAGGGCCCGCCTCCGTTTTTATGTTTGTCTATAAAAACTGCGTATGGCAAAATAAAAGCCAGGGGCGGGCCTCACTTAACTGCCATCCGGTTGTGGTTGTGGTTAAGAAGTCTTGTCTTGTCGTCGGCGCTGCTTTGAAATTCTCGTTGGAAAAGAAACGTTTTCGGCTTGGAATTGAAAGCGGTTTGGCAATCTTTTACTGTGAAATTCCGTTTGAAACCTCAACGTTGTTTCCGCTCAATTTTCCATGCAGTTGCTTTTATTTAGCTGGGCGAAATGAAGCAATTTTCTTTAATAGAAAATGCAAATCGAATGGAAAACTATAGTAGTTAAATGTTAACCCTAAGGCAATTTAAGTTTAACGAAGAAATTCCCTTTAAGATTTTTACAAAATTTGTATCTATTTGTAAGAGAGTTAAAATTAAAATTTAAAATATATATTATTTGTAAAATATACATAAGTCCAAACATAAATGGTAACCATAATCTTTCAGAGAAACCCAAATTTCTGGCCAGCAAAAATCGATTGGTAACAACTCCTAACAGGAAATTTAACCTTTAATGGAAGGCATGTACACATGAGCTATTCCCTGGTCTGCTAGTGATTACAATCTGGTGCTAGATGAGTGCACACGTGTGCCACATTGGCAAAGTCACCGATTCCCTGCTGGCCACTCCGATTGCCCAATAATAAAGCACCTAGTCCAGGACTCGAGGCCCCATTTGTCTGCGAATGGGTATATGTGTGGCAATACCCAAATCAATGCGTACATTAATCAACAGCTCGAGATTAATTAACTGCCCTGCTTCAGAGTGGAGTGCTCCTTTCTGGAGTGTTGTGAATGAATGTCAAACATAATGACACTCATACGCACTGTGGTGCGACAGTTGACACGGTGTATCGGATGCCCCCGCTCGTTTCCTTTCCCGCGTCCTTCGGGGAGGGCCTGCTTATAATTTTTTTACACAGCCAGAAAATGTTTTAATTAGGGAGTCTCCGAAATATGTAAAGGTCTAGAAAATCAACTTAAAACGCTATAAAATTAGACTACATTTTACATGTTTTTTCGTTTTTCATGGCGACAAAACTCTTAATAATTTTTATACGAAAAACTATATACATTTTATGTGATGATAAATCACACAATGACCCCGGACGCAACAATGTTTATATACAAATTATATTGTTAATACTGTATTTAACATACAATAATTATTATTAACTTCCTCGAACCTTAGCTAAACAATATTCTTTATCAAAAACCTCTGTTTATCTACCAAATAGCTCGAGTCAAAACTGATGACCGTTTCTAAACTCCTGAATTTCGAAATGTTTTTTTAAAGGGTCTTTTGTGGGTATTGTAGATTTGGTGGTATTTTTATGATCATAGCTTGTGATATTTTCTCCCTGTGCACGGCGACACCCCCCTTTTGGCGCTTAATGAAGCGTAAACGGTAATTGACAGCTCAAAGCAAAGCTCTGGAGCTGCAGGTGACCTAAAATATTCGACAGTTCGAGGGGCTTTGGAGGCGGATTCATTAGAAATTCGCAGTCAAGCGTGGCGGGCTGTGGCAGGATGTGTTTGGTTGCCAGGATGCTAGGATGGCAGTGCCGGTGCTCATATCATTCCATGCCAGTTAGCAAACACACAGAGCACAGAGAACAGAGCACACTTGTCTTGTCTGACTACAATGGATGCGAGTGGTGGAGCAGGTGGTTCGGGCATCAACAGTGTCGAAGGTGTCATAAATTGGGTTTGTCACCTGTACACCTGCACACACACACACACACACGAGCTCGTTTCTATTTCTAGTAGGGGAATGTCCTGTTTTAGCACACACTCTCTCTTTGCCTTTTTCGTTTTATATTTGGGTCGAGGGGGTTCTAAAAACCAGCATCTTTCCATCTCTGTTGCGCATTTCCCCAGACAAAAGCTTGGCGAGAAGAGAAAGCTTCGGCGTTCCTGAAGTTCCTGAAGCCAGGACCCAATGTTTCGGGAAGTGCGCAAGGTCAGTGCAAGCTGGGAAAGGTGAAAGTTGAATCTCTAGAATCTCTGCGATGGCTGCGATGAGTGCACCTGCAATCTGCAGCAAATGAGAGCAAAAGCTCTTTGATCCCCGATGCCTGGTGATAAGAAAGTTGAGAGCGAGTGAGCGGTGAGTGAGCTTTGGCAGGTCCTGCTGGCGAGGATATAAAAGGATGCTGGCTGCTGGCGCACTTTCAGTTGGATTCCGAGCGAGGCAGCAGCAGCAACAGCAGCAGCAGCACCACCAGCAGCGGCAGTGGTTGTGGTTAAGGCTTGAAAACCAGGAGAGAGTGCCACCGTACCACCGAAGGGAAATGGACACAGAGCTGGAAAAACTAGCTCAGCCTGGTGTGTGTGTTCAACCCGTCGTGACACAGTAGTAGTAGTGCCAGTGTGTGTGTGTGTGCGTGTGTGTGTGTGTGCAAAGAACAGAGGCTAGTGCGATGCAGGCCTAGAAGTGGACGAACCAGGACCAAGACCAACGGAAAGCTGGAACGGAACCACTCTGATTGACCAGGAGCCACCGGGAACAGCCGTCGCACTGGCGTCGTTTTGCGAGCGCGGCTTGATGCCCGATTCGATGATGGACATGGAGCATCGGGACCATCAGCTGCACCGCCAGCAGCAGCAGCAGCAGCAATCGCACCGCATCACGGCCAGTACCAGCACGTTTGCACCGCCAGCACCGCCATCCACCAGTCAATCGGAGGATCGGGACCGCGACAGGGAGAGGGAGAGGGACAGGGACAGGGATCACCAACATCTGCATCAGCAGCAGCAGCAGCACCACCTTCATCAGTCCAACCATGTGGCCTCATCACCACTGCCCGTGAATGCCTCCATACAGTTGCATCAACAGCAGCAGCAGCAGCAGCAACCTCAAATCCGGGAACGCGAGCAGCAGCAGCAGCAGCTCCACCACCAACAGCAGCAATTGCAGCCGCAGATGCAGCAACAGCAACAACAGCAGCAAATGTTGCAGCAACCACAGCAGCAGATGCAGCAACAGCAGCAACTGCCCCACAGTCATCATGCCTTAATGCAGCAATCGCAACAGCAGCAGGCCATCCATCGAGCCGAGGCGCATAGAGGTGAGCTGATGTTGCTGGTGGCTCTCATATCGAGTATGCACTGTAGGCTGTCTGAACTTGTTGCTCGGTCTCCAAAAAAAAAAAAAATAAATAAATGGACCACCCCCAACCAATTCGCATTGCATACGCATTAAAAACACCAAAATTCTCGATTAGATACGCCACAAAACACAAATTCGGACTTTTTTGTACATTCAATACGTATTTTCTTTCTACCGAATGCGTTGTGTATCTGTGCTTAATCAGGTTAGGTGTACATAAATGTCTATATAGCGTTAACATCTCGAAGCCATTTCTCATATGCATGCTAATCGCTTCATTAGGTCCTCTAACGACAAAGCGGACTTCTACTCCCTGAAAAGTGCTCAGTCTCTCGCATTTGCCATGCAAAATTCAATCAGAAATTGCTTTAACTTGCGAGTATACCAGGACCGCCACAACACAGCAACACCATCAGCAAGCAACATGAGCAGCATGAGCAGCAGCAACAACAAGCTGACCTATTTCCCGAGCAAAGCTTTTTGCCAGGGGCTGCCGCTCTGACGTATGCGTTGACGTGGGGGTGTAGGGGATGGAGGGGGTTGGAGGGGGTGGTTGGCTGTGGGTATACGAGTGGGTTGAGTGGGTAGCAGCTGGACAGCCGTTGGCTGGTCATTAAAAAATTATGACCACACATTGTTCTCCCAGATTGTACATTAAGGTAAATTTAGCCCTTTTTTTTTGTTTTCTTGTACCACACAAATGGAATAACAGAAACTAAACAGCCAGCAGCCAAAAAAGAGGCCAAGCCGTGCTCAAATAATAATATTAGTGATCGTAAGCCTAACAGATAACTAAAGTGACAGTGCTATAAAAAAGAAACATTTCATAGTTTATTAGTGCAAAAGGTTTTTTTTTTTTAAATATTTACTGTCTTTATAAGAAATTAAGTTATGCTTAATTTAAACCTTCTCGATACCATTATCTCTATTTCAAATATCCGTGTTTTTGTGTATCCTGCTTATCATGATCTAATTGTTAAGAAACATTTCTAAAGCTGAACAAAATGTATTTCACTCTGCGTACCTTTCATTAAAAAATCATTACCTAATTGGATAATACTTCCATTTTGTTCGTGATACCATTATCTCAAATTGGGGCATCCCAGATTTTATGTATCTACAAAATCATGACCCAATTGTTTGGAAACATTTCTAAAATTGTTTGTGATACCATTACCTCAAATTGGGACAAAGTTTAGTATAAATATTCCTGAACCCAAAAGCCCATGACCTAATTGTTTTTGAGTACTGTAAACCCATCCACACATTTTTTTATAAAGTGCAATGATGTTAATGATGTTTTCCTTAAGTCAAGACATCATTTTTTCGAAATCTACTATCACCAAAAGGATACTTATATTAAGTGTGTGTGTGTGAGTGAATAAAACCCACTTAAAACCAGGCTTAAGGTGATGCAATTAGGGTCAGGAACCCATTCATCTAATTACAATTTCAGCAGCTACTTTTTCAAAGGCTCTTCCTCCATCGTTTTATCATTTTTATAGAAGCAATTTAGCTATAAATCTATTAGGTCTGCGGTCACCAGCCTCAGGCGTTACACACAAATCCAAAAAGCCTTTCATCTCGGCGCCAAACTCTCGGATTGCGCCTGGCACATTCAAATCGCAATTATTCTGAAATCAATTTCAATAAAAGTTTACTGCGGTGGGCCAGGAGTTTGGAGGTGCGAGATGGAGGAGACCAGAATGTTTGGCAGCTTGTTGGCTTAGCCAGGCTCTAGGATTCGCCCATCAAAAAGTTTTCCTTTTCCCAGTGTCGCTTTTCATGTTTTGTCTGTGTGAGTGAGTGTGTGTGTGTGTGTACTGGAGTGAGTGGGTGGGTAAGAGAGCTCGTTAAAAACACTTTGCTGACGTCGCCGTTGCTGGGTGTTGGCATTGTGGCAACTTTTCAATGAACTGTAATTGAAACTGAAATGCAAACTGTGCTGTGCCGCTAATTGCCAGCAGCTGCTGCTGAACTGCAGTCTGCTAACTGGAAACTTAAAACGGGGAAACCAAAAAACCAAAAAACCAGAAGGCAAACAAACTGCAAGAGCAGCGCGTAAACAGCATTTAAATGTGTGGCATGAATAATTTATGATTTTTCTTCGTTTTGTAGTTAGTTGGTTTTTCAGTTTCGTAGTTTGTCGTTCGAGCATGCTATTAACCCAAAAGAAACCACAGCAACCAAAAAATAAAAAAAACATATACTGCATGGCATGGAGCAGCTAAGTAGATCCCCGGATCGCAGAGCACTCAAAACAGATGAACCAGCTCCCAGAAAATCAACAAAAAAAACAAAAAAAAAAAATACAAGCACACCCATTGGCTAGCTGCTGATCGAGCCGAAAAGCATTCCCCCCGATTAATTTCTCTTGTTGTTCGATTTATCGTATTCTTGCAGATACACAAGCAAAACATTCACATGGATTTCTCTATTGTAAGTCGCACCAATTTGGACAATGCCCAAGAAAAAAACAGAAAAAGATCCCCACATCCCACAGCCAAAATCAAACAGAAAACGAAACACACAAACAGACACACGAAGGCTACTTTTTAACCTGTTAACATAACTATACTCTACTTTCTATGTGTAACTCTCTCTAACTATAAAGTACTATCTATGAGTATTTACTGAGATATATGTTTCCTTTTTTAATGTATGCACACTCCTTGTTTGCCTGTATTTCGATATCCGTGTATCCGCCTCTTTTTTCTCCGGTGAGCGCACCTAAGTATGCTACAGTATTTTTTCAAGCTCCCCAAGGGAACAACATTTCGACTTTTACGAGGCGACGAGGGCCCCATCGAAATTATGGCGCGTCTCAAGTATCAATAAGCAAAATGGGCGACTTGTTGCCCCCTTTTACACGAAATCTTGCACAAACTTCAATTTTCGGCTAAACTTTAAGTGTAATGCGAGTACTCCTCCGTAATGAAGAATGCCCTCTTTTTTCTGCTCAGTACTTTTTTCCGACATTCTGTCTGCGATTTTTGTATGCGCCATGCGGAGGTCTTTCGTTTAAGGATTTTTTCGTATTATTCTTGTTTTTTTTTTTCGCTGGTGCTCAGCGCATTATTCATGTAACAGTCTTGGCTTTCCACACCGAACAGAGACCAAGGAAAGCGAGGAAAATACAAAACGAATTTATAGCTTAAGCCTTAATTTGCAGCATTTGCTTTGAGCACTTGATTCCATCCTGCCATGCTACATGTATTTATAAGAATATTTCTCGTTTTCTCGCCACGTTCTCTCGCAGCGGACGAGGAAATCAGCGATAAGGCATCAACATGCGGAAAATTGCTTATATTTCTCTCCGTGGCTCTTGTGATAATGACGTTACCCTTCAGTCTCTTCGTCTGCTTCAAGGTAAGCATTTTATTTCATTAAACTTAATGCATTTTTATGGTCTTCTAATTACATTGTGAATAAAAAATTGAACGAGAGGTTTATTTTTCAAACTGAAAATATGCATATTTATTGAACTTTAAAAACAGCTGCTTGCAACCTAAAAAAACCTAAAATTTAAATAATTATTTTCATTTGACTTACGTCTAAAAATCAATACACATTTAAATTATGAACATTCAAGCTATAAAGACTTTAGGAGCCTATATTTGTTTGTTTTTATTACAAATGTAAAACATGTTAAGTGACTTATTAAAAATCATTACAAAAAACCTGCTATCTAAGCGGATAAACTATTTTTTTTTTAATTTTTAAGCCTCTTAGGGACTGGCAGATTAATTTACAAAGAAAATGGAAATGAATAAATGCAAGTTAGTAAGAAGGTTAGCATTTGCTTTTTCACAACCAGTACATAGTACATAATAAAGTGAATAACAAATGTGGTTTCCACTTTAAAAACTTAAGAATTCATTTAATTGATTATATATTACCTAAAATAAAAATCAATTAAAATAAGCTGTTAAGCCCAGGGTATTTTTCAGTTGTATTGTTGTTACTTCTCCAAGTTTCAATTTCGTTTCATGAACATTTCACTAACGTGCCCCATTTTGCAGGTGGTGCAGGAGTACGAGCGCGCGGTTATCTTCCGTTTGGGTCGTCTCATGCAGGGCGGTGCCAAGGGCCCAGGTGAGTACCGATTGCAGTTTCAGTCAGGTGGAGGCTAGCAGGTGAGGTGGTGAGCTGGCGATGAGGTGGGGTAACGAGTCTATGCAAATTTTAGTGCCGCTCACTGGCGACATGAATTCGTGTTAATTGCTGCACTTGCTCCAAATTAGCGACTCTGGGGCGGGCTTCTGCTCTGTCCGTGTGCTCTTTGCTTTTGTGCTCCCATTCCGAGGGAGCAAGAGATTACGCAAATCGGGGCGAACTTCTTCCACAGTCATGACACTAGTTTGCATAATTTCTGAAGCATTTGCTGGCTACTAATATTTTCTAGCCCAAGGGTAATCATCGAAAACAATGAGTCTTCTCGTCAGAGCTTTCAAGGTTTTCCTCTTGAAATCATAAATAATTTATATATAAATACTATTTATATATATATGTTATATATGATATACTTATATACTCTAGTTTTTGAAAATAATAAAATACACTTTTTTTAACATTTTTAATCCGTACCTCTGTACTTTGAATTGAAAAAGTAGTTATTAAGAGCCACAGAATATAAAAGTCGATTTTTTTAACAGAAAAAATTGAATATTATATTCTCACATCTAAGTAAATACTCCAAATCATATTTTAATTTTAGACGTGAAATCCCTGTTAGCCAGTGTATTTCTCGCAGTATCTCGTAACGAGCGTTTAAAGCATCTGAACCATAATTGCAGGTATCTTCTTCATCCTGCCCTGCATTGACTCCTATGCCCGCGTGGACTTGCGTACCCGCACCTACGATGTGCCACCGCAGGAGGTAAGTTCCGGTCACAGTTCCGGATGCGACCAAACATATAGTACATAAAAAAAGGCAGCTATAACCTGCACTGGCAGCCCACAAAGCTGCTGGCTTCTTCGATGTTGTTGTTGTTGTTGTTATTAACCTGAAGTGGAAATTTTTTTAGTTTATATACTTCAAAAAGTCCCCCGAAACCCGAACCCCTCACACACACACACACACACACATAAATGACAACTTAAAACGGTGCCAAGTAAAGCAGAAACCAATTAAACTTTTAGCTTTTGCCACAAGTTATTCCAGCCGACACGTTTGTTAACAAGAGATATATATGTATTATTTGGTTGCATTTTCTTGTTTTGTGTTTTGACCAAAAGTAACGTACACTCACAGCCAGACAAAAAGATACAAAGCTACAGATTTTGGCCCTGTTGGCGGAATCCGCAAGTGAAGCTCGGCTGAACACAGCCGGAATCTGAGTTGTTGTGTGGATTCTGCTGACAGGACACCCACACACATGGCCACAAAAAGCCAACCAAAACACCCAGGCACACACACTTACACTTACACACAGAGCTACAGATACAGATACACAAGGATACAGGACGCGCAACTGGAGCGTGAATTACGCATACGCAACGTTGTCTTTCTGTTTCTTCGTTCCTCTTCCTTTGACGTTTTTTACCCCTCGTTCTTGTTGTCGTCGCATGTCACGGTGTTTACTTGTGGTTTCTACTTTCTTGTGACTTTTCTTTTCGTTTTTTTTGATTTTCTTCCCGCTGCAGCCCATCTATATCTTCTCTTTCCCTATACACACTCTATATCTATATATTTCTATGTCTATGGCTATCTGTATCTATTAACGTATCTATCTTCATTCCCCAACCAGCTAAGAAACCCTCTTTCCAACCACTACAATATCAAAAGAACAACATCATCAACAGCAAAGTGAAAAGAAAACCATTTTGTGTTGGCCACATTTATAGTTTATTTAATTTTTTACCCACCCACATTTCGAGTGGCTGCAGTCCATTTTGTTTTTATATGAAAACGGAAAAAGTGGTTCTAACGCCCACAAAAGCAACCGCACACACACATTGAAACACACTTTTACATTGCTCTCTCTACTCTCTCTCTCTCTCTCTCTCTGTCGTTGTTGTTGTTGTTGTTGGTAGTCTTGTTGTATCCTATATATATAAATATATATTTTAAATACTTTGTATGGTACTTGTTGTCGTATTGAAGTTGAACAATGTTGCAGAATTTTTATTATTATTGCCATTGGTGTGCACTCAACCACACTGCCACAACTCACACATATACCGAAGAAAAACATACCTTACCCTCACGTTTACATATACCCACACACACACAAACACACCCACACAGATACAGGAGTCTCATCAAGATACGCGCTCCATTTATTTTTGGGAATTTTTCATCCTTTAGTTCGCTTACTTGATCTTTTATCGCAATCGAGCCCAGCCAGAAAACCCCACACATTTTTCATTTTTACCTGTGCATGTTTCATTGTTCGCCTGCCGGACTTAAATGAAATATGGAGAAGCGAAAAAAGCGAGGCTAAAGTGAATTTTAAGATAGAAATAATGGTAACTGGTTCGATTTCAATCCGCTGGTTTTCAACCATCTTGCTGACGTCACGTGGAGCAAACTCACTCACACTCATGTAGGAAAACTCACACACCAAAGCCAAAAATACCCCCCCTTTTTTAATATTTTTCCTTTTTTTTGCATATCCGCCAGCATTTTCGTGTTCCATTTGAGTTTGTTCGGTTTTTTGTGTAAATCGCATGAAGGCCACTTCAGCAACGATGAAAACAAGATGAAAAAAATGGAAAAAAAATCCCCAAAGCCATCTCGTTGACGTTGTTATTATTCACAAACATCACAAGACACACACAAGCCCAGATTTACATACACATTCACCCGAAAATCTCCCCTTTAAGTGCATACGAAATGCGATTTTTGCGCATCATTTCGTTTTACTTTCATTTTGGGTTTCTTTCCGTATTCATTTCGAATCGTATCGTAATCGTTATCGTAATCGTATTTAGTTTTTGATGTCTTTTGAATATTAACTTCAAGTTATTACAATTTGCATAGTTAAAGCTCTGATTGTCTCCTGCAATTAGGAATGAAAAAACCCAAACCAAAAATTATCAAAAAAAAAAAAAAAAAACTATCAAAAGAAAAGTGCCAGAATGCATATCAACAGAAAATTTTATCTCTCTCTATCTATCTGTCTGTCTCGCTCTCTGTGTTCAGCCGAGCACCACATATGCATATGCAAACGAATTGGTGGGCGGGGGCGGGGCAAAACCACAAAAGAACTGTACGCATTACGCATTGGCTATCTCTCTCACACGCACACATATATCCCAACTATCTGCCTCTCAGCCTCTTTCTCTGTCTCTCTAACTCTCTATCTCTGTCACTCACTGTCTGTCTCTATCTGTGTCTATTCAAAAAACGAAAAGTTAATGAAGAAATGAATGTCAAATGTTTGTTCACTGAACACAGGGTGCTGCACTCACACAAACGCAATTTCCAAGACCACCCATCCACACAAAGACAGCAAAAACACCAGAACACAGTAAAAAAAAAAACAAAAATAAAATGTAGGTCTTGCGTAGCTTAAAATGCAAGTGGAACCCCATTAAAAACTAAACAGAAACACTGTTATTTGCACACCCTCCCACCAAATTATAATCTGTCTATCTATATACCTCTCTCTCTAACTGTCTACATCTGTCTTGCTCACTCTCCTGCTAAGCAGCCACAAAACCAAACCGATCTCTCACTGTCTCTCTATATCTCTCTCTGTCTAATCTATCTATATGTCTCTGTCTCTATCTGACTGTCTATCTTACCCACGCTCTATACAAAACTATATTATATACTAACTCTCTCTGTCTCTATATATCTTCATAGATATTGATTTTGTTTTATGAGCTATGTAAGTTTTGTTTAGCAAAACCATATATAAGAATCGGAACCAAAACAAAAACTAACCAACTACCAAAGCAGAACCCTCAAACGAATCACAAAAAACTAAATAAATTACTATCGAAATGCACTTACTTGATAAACCCCCACTCTCCCCTGTTCGGTTGAGCGTTCAAATAATTTTTGAGAGCATGCTAAATATATATTTCCATAAGTGTCTATTTTAAAAAGCTTTCTAACTGTCTTAAACGAAAAAAACAAACAAACAATACCAAAACCGATACGCAATACCAGCCACAAATTTTTTATATTGTTGGAACAAACTGGAAAACAAACGGATAAAATCGAAATAAAAATAAACCACACAAAATATTACACACACACACACACAAAGCACACACAGACATCAAACATTCGCCGTATAGTTCACACACTCACATACAGCTTTTAGTTTCTGAACTACTGCCAACACCACCACCCCCCGAAAAAAAACCACCCCGTCCAAAAAAAAAAAAGAACAACAACAATTATGTATTGTACAACTAACTAATTAAATCGTTACCATTTGATTTGTTTGAGCACAAGCGAAAGGACGCACCCCTCCCAAAAAAAAGTATGCAAGAAAACACATTGTATATATGCGATATATATATCCGCACAGCGAATATACATATATACATAATGTCGAGTTCATCTATGTGTGTTTTGCGTGGTTTAAGCTGTTAAAAAGTGGTAACTGAACTCCTGCACGCATGCAGGCCAAAAAGCCAAAAGCCAGAGCATTAGAATGAACGCTAAAAGCGCCTCCCGCCCGCCAAAAACGTGCTAGAATCGTAACTGTAATAGTGATAATATAGTTGCCATATAGTATATCAAAAAAGCAAGTTAAAGCTAGAGCTAGTCCCAGCATCACAGCATCAGCATCAGTAGTTTCCCCATAGAATAGGCTATAGTTAGTAATATGATATTTAGTTCAGAGCTCTATTAAAATATATTAAAAGAAACAATGAAATAAAGGTTAACCAAACTATTTTTTTGTATAACTAACACTCTGACTCTTTCAAACTGTCGCTCTCTCTCTCTATCAATTTAGTCGTTAGCTAATAAAAACCTTTTCAGTTAAGTCCATTTCCAAAAAAAAAAACGTACCAAAAACGATTCAATTGCTGACAAATTCCCAGCATCAACTGTGCAAATTGTAATAAATAACCAAATTATGTTTTCTTGAAAACTCATTAGTTTAGGTGTTACAGTGTATAAACTATCGTTTGGAATTTTCATTTCACTTCATTTCATTCACTTCCGATTCCCCTTCTCTGTACCTCTATTTCTGTGCTCTTGTTTCCATGGTTTCATCATTGATTCCAGAACGTTTGCTCATTCAATTCTGTTTTGTAAAATGCAATGAACAAGCGACGTATCCCACCCACTCTGCCATCACTCCACGCCACCTGAACACAGATCACAGCCCACCGCCCAATCGCCACCCTTTGACTACCACCACCCCACTATTGTTCGAAATAATAAGCCATTGTTCGGGCCAAATTGATTTAGGGCTTTGTCCATGGAGCAGGCAGCAGGCTTTGGTTGCTCGAACAGCATTCATAATGAAGTGAATCGTGCATGATTAAGCCAAGGTATGCAGAGCGAAGGCCCTAAAAATATTTCAATACGATGCACACAATGCCCAATTGTATTTGCGGATTATTTGCTTAGACCATCAATTAATGGGAATTAAAGCCAACTTAAGTTTACTACCACAGTAGTATACTGAAACTTAAATTTATACAGATATTTTTAAAAATTAATCATACGCACTGTGGCCACTGATTTAAAACTAAAACGCACAACGAACTGAGTCACATAAAAAGTAAACAAAATAACTTTCGTAGAATAAAATAAAAAGCAGTCAAAAGAGAAAGATAAAATTAAACACACTTAACTACAGTTTATGACTGCAATATATCACACACACGCCCCGTGGACTGTTATAAAATATTTAGAATAGATAAAAAAACTCGCTTAGATACAAGAATGGGGCTCCCCTGCTTCAAAAGCAAAAATTCTTGAAACTTTTACAAAATAAGAGCCATTTATCCTCGCATAACAAATAGAATAAATCTTTCTAAATTCAAATGCATAAATGGATTTACAGAAATATTTGCGAACCCGCCTTAGAACTTCTCCAATTGCTGCTGCTCACATTTCAGCCGATTCACATGCAAAATGCTCGAGATTTGCCTTGCCGAAAGTTCGCCCACAAAAGGCAGGGCTTGGAAAACCCTCGAAACTGGCCGAGTGGAAACGACGACACTAAACAACATTGACACCACAGCTTCAGCTTTGTAGAGGCCGTAAAAAGCGGTCTAGACTACGCCGAACAATGTTTGGGCAGGTCATAAAACGTAAAGCGTTCCGTCGTTGAGGGAACAACTTTTTGCCACTGGTATATGTGTGTGTGTGTGTGTGTGTGTACACTTGTGTGTGCAAGTGCGGGGAGATAGTTGGGCATAAGTTAAGCCAACTTATTCGAGCAGGGCCTTTGGCCAAAACGAAAGGAAAGGAAAGAAAAATAAAAATTTGAGAATTCGATTTGGGCATCATGAACCGAGGCTGACACCATTGGGGCAGGGCCAGTAAACTTGCGGCCAGGATGGGCGAAATCCAACAACAGGGTACCCGAAAATGTGTACATAATCCGCCCACGACCCCACGTCACATCTCTATTCCCCCCCCCAACCCTTTTCTCTTCCACTTGATGGAAAGAAAGTCCTTTTCTACAAGCGATTTAATGCCTTCGGTTGTTGAGTTTGTTAAGCTTTTGAGTTTCCTACTTTTTCGGCTTATCATTTGCGTCGCTTACACGTGTACTCGTATAATTTGCCCACTCTATGTACCATAACTTATACACTGTAACCTCTTGAGCTCTTGAGTTTTGCTCCACGTAAGACCGTATCGCCATTGCGCAGATGATCGAATGCCACTCGAGCAAATAAAACTTGTGTCGGCAAATTGCTAGGATAACTCTCGCTGCCACAGGATAAAGTTCGCTGAATGCAAAACAATGCGAAAAGACTTTGGGACTTTGGGAGATGCACAGACACACACACAGCAGCACGTTCAAATGCAAATGCAAATGCATATGCACAGACCCACAAATGCAATAATCAAAATGAAAGCACTGCCTTTGTGTGAGTGTACGTTTTCGTGGTGTGTGTGTGTGTCTTTCGACATTGTCTGTCCTCCGGTCTGAGGCAAAAAGTTTTGCACTCCCTGCACTTAGTTCTATTAGAGAAAAGCGACCCTCTACCCAGCGGCCAAGAAGCCAGCGACGTTCAAGTCAAGTGCATTCGCATTATACTACTCTCTTGGCTATAAAGTGCACAGCAGCCGCCACAACTGGCCAGCCACTGATACAGATACAGATACAGATACAAAATGCCTAGCTTATCACCAAAGTACCACCCACCATGTGTATATATACTCGTATATGAATGGCGCATTTCAAAGCGCCTCTATCTGTATATACGCACATATTTTTTACGTCTGTGTATGTGTTTGTTGGCAACAATAACAAGCGAATAATAAAAATAACTAACAGACCAACTACAACAATAGCAGGAACAATAGAGAAAGCATAAAAGCAATGTCCCCAAACCAAAACAAAAAACAAAAAAAAAAAAAATACCCACTGCATCTTGTAGGTTCTCACAAAGGATAGCGTTACGGTTTCGGTGGATGCAGTGGTTTACTATCGGGTATCAAATGCAACGGTCTCTATCGCGAACGTGGAGAATGCTCACCATTCGACCAGGCTACTGGCACAGACTACTCTACGAAACACAATGGGAACTCGGCATTTGCATGAGATACTCAGCGAGCGTATGACGATTTCCGGCACAATGCAGGTGAGTTCAAACCAGTTGACAGTTGCCAGTTGGCCCGGCCCGCCGACAAACTCTCTCTCTCTCTTTCCCTCTCGAGAGACGCGACTCCGTTGAGCCGCTTCCTCTAATTAACTTAGTATACCGACACAAAGAAATATGCATAGTAGAAAATTAATAACAGCAATTTGCTTTCAAAATGGGGAAAAATTTTAAAGTAATATATTTGCACTTTTATGAAAATAGTGCTTGCATTTTTGTTCTTCATTTATAAGTGCCATTGTGATGAGATGCCCGGCGTTGGGCGCCATTTTCGCTTCCAAATGCCCTGTGTTGGGCGCCATTTCCATTACCGTTGGATTCAAGATAAAATCCTCCATTTATTACCCACGAAGATAAAATCCCTTTTTCCTTCCGCAAACTAACCAAGTTCTTACTAAAGCTTTTAGAAACTTTTATCTCCATTTGAGAAACCACATTTTTTCTTTGCGTGTACAAAGGAAACGAGAAAATCCACGCAGAATAAATGCAGCCTGGCAGCTACTTGCCAGTTCCGTCTGCTGACAGATGACATTTAAGTCTCTGTTTCTAATTATGCAGCCTTAAACCTTAAAGTTTGCGGCAAAACTCCGTCGGCGAAATATTAATTGCGAAATATAACAGCTGCCAAAGGCCAAGTCTGTCGGAATCCGTGCCTGGCATGAGAATAATCTCGGAGCCAAAGCGTTTTTTCATAGCTTCAAATTGAAAAGGCAACGGAGTGGCGGTAAAGTTTGCGAGCCGCATATCTTAGCAGATGCCAACTTAACCCAAATTCTATGGCAAGCCTGGCAACGGGTCGTTTTATTTATTTATTTTCCATGCCATATGAAAAATAGTTCAAAATCAGGCGAAAATCTCGAGCAGCATCAGCGTGCATGGTGCACGTCGAAGCGAACATGTGCAAAATGCCAAGTTGCCATGGCTCCTTTCACTCCCCTCGACGATGCCAAGTGCTGCATTTTTAGTTTTTCATTTCAAGGATGCTGCACGACCCACAAACAATGTGCGGCAAAATGCACTGGGCGAAAGGGGAGAGGGTGGGGAATAAAAGCAAAACCGAAACAAAACTGTTAACGACCTGAAAAACGCATGTAAACAAAAACTAATGTATTTTTACTGCTATTTCTCACACGTCTCATCCACCTCCAACCGACTATCCAACCAAACAACCAACCAACCATTCAACCAACCAACTACTCTACCAACCCAAACCACCTGGCTTCCAATCATAAACAGGTTCAACTCGACGAAGCCACCGATGCCTGGGGCATCAAAGTTGAACGTGTTGAAATGTAAGTAGCACAGCTTTTTTAACCCCTCACACACCCACACCCCCACACCCCCCACTTGCAGTGGCAACCTGGAAAAGTTTCTATGTCAAGCTATAAAAGTAATGTTATAAACGACGTCTCACCTCGCCTAGTCAAAGTTGATATGGTCTAAAGGATATTCTATGCAAGCTTTGCCTTTTAGTGCTACTTGGTACTCATGGGGTTGATTTGTTTAAAGGCAATGGATTAGTTTAAGTGTTTTCCAATTTTATAGCTTGGGGCTTTGCAAAAGGGAAATCGAGATTGTGTTCCACTTAAATTGTAAACGATTCAGAGTGTAAGCTGATTTGAAAAAGCAATTTCTAAAATTTACTAGTCCAGATAACTTTAATAGCCTGCGCTTCATTGACACACATTTTATATCAATATATTTGAACAGGATTTTGTCATTAAAGGATTATTATGTTTATCTACAAATTAATTAGATAAAATTATATGCCTTTTATAAATGGTTATTGAAATAAACCTATAAACAAATATCATATAAACATGTCTTTGAATATGCAATTTTTTATAAGCTGAATTGATACTTACATTTGTATAATCCATTTACAGTTTTTAAGCTTAACCACTATCAAAACTAGTTACTTTTAAGATAGCACCAACTTACAAACAAGTTTTTTCCACAAAAAGGATATAAGAATTCAGAATTATCTGACAAATCGAGCATTCCTCTGGAAGCCCAAAATGAACGTTTTGAAACACCAGATGCCCCCGCTATTTTCTGCTGACTAAAGTCCTTGGGGTGCCGAGTAATTCCCAGCTTATATAACATTTAAATTGGCTAGTTTGAGCCCCGGCAAACATTGTCATAGTCCCAGCAAGGCCACAGCACTCGAGCTGGTTGCTTATTTGTTTTATTTGTTTTACCATTTTTCCGGGCATTTATCACAATAACGCTGGCTGTTGGACGGGAGTGAGTGGGAGCTGCCTGCCCTTTGTCTGCTGTCACCGAGGCCCTGTTGTTATAATTTATTATTTGCCGCTTACGGGGGGCAAGTGGCTACTTTGTCAGCTTCAGTTTTCGCAGCGCCAAGTGTGTGACGTTGGCATGTCAAATGCTCATACATGGCCAACACAATATGGCGAAATGGAGGAGCCTGCCGGTGTGATGGCCATGTTCAAACAGCTGCAACAACTTGACGGCTGTGTAATTGTTGTTGTTGTGGTTATGCTGCGGCATGCTACCTTTATGCCAAAAACTCCCACTTCCCAATCCCGCCTACCAGCAAAAACTTGGCCGTTTCGACATGAAAACGGTTTCATTTTATGGCAGTTGTTGAATTTTTCATTATTGCATGTCACTTCTTACTTTTTCGCTGTCTGTGTCATGAAATTGATCAGCTGCCTTATAACATCCTCAAATGGCCAATAAAATGATGCGAGCAATTGTGATGGTGTTTATGAGTTATATAACTCGATTTAAATTTAGAGACAAATAGGGCGATATAAATATTGTTTGATAAATTTAACTTCACGGTTGGTTGGTCGTAAAAAATGTTTTCTAAGACCGCGGTTGAATTGAAGATGCCCCATTACGCTGAGCTGTGAGGCACATTAGCACGAAGCTCCACACTTCTGAGTTGATAGCTACCAATTTAATAGGGAAACTGGTCTTAAAGAAGCACTTGGAAAAAAACCTTTAGCTTCAATTTATTTACATATTTTATTGACATATTTTAAAAATTAAAAAAGCTAATGTTAAACTCCAAAAATATAAATAAGGCTCGGTTGGGATATATATTTTCAGAAAAGTGTTATTGTTTACTTTGGAAAAAATAACCAATAATAAATAATTGTATTGCATTATTTAAAAATTATCCATTTTATTTATACATTGACATGTTATGGGTGAAATAAATAAATTTGGGAGTAGAAAATCTAAACTTTTTAACATGTCAAAAATAAAAAAACAAAAAAAATTAAAAAAAAAAATAAAAATAAGAACAAAAAAAATAAATAAATAAAAAAAACCTGACAAAGAAGAGTTTCTATTCCGTAAAATGTCTTTAAAGCTTGCTTGAAGTTTGCCGTATAGGGATATAGTTTTATACTTTTCTTCCAAAATTCATGAGTTGAATTTTTCTGAGTGTGCGAAAGTTTGTGGTCTTAGCTTCGACTGAGGGCTATTTCCGCTATCTGCAAGTCACCCGGACTAATCTCATTTTCTCCATCCACCGAGCAGCAAGGACGTGCGTCTGCCCGTGCAACTGCAACGTGCCATGGCCGCCGAGGCAGAAGCCGCCCGAGAAGCCCGCGCCAAAGTCATTGCCGCCGAAGGAGAACAGAAGGCATCGAGAGCCCTTCGCGAGGCGTCTGAGGTGATTGGCGATTCGCCGGCAGCCCTCCAGCTGCGTTACCTGCAGGTGGGTGTTTTTTCAAGGGATTTCCTAGAGATTTATTACTGATTCTTAAACTTTAAATCCTTCAATTCGAATCAGACGCTCAACACCATATCCGCGGAGAAGAACTCGACGATTGTTTTCCCGCTGCCCATCGATTTAATAACGTATTTCCTGAAGACCAACGAGGCCTCAACGCAGAAGAACGCTCGAGCGGCAGTGGCAGCAATTGGCAATACACCGCCACCATTGCAGCTGGCACCGCAGCAGCAGCCATTCCAACAGCAGCAGCAGCAACAACAGTTCCTGCAGGATCCACAGCAGCAGCAGCAATACCAGCAGCAGCCGCAGCAGCAGCAACAACAGCTACAGCAGCAGCAACAACCGCCCCAGCAACAACAAGATCAGCATTATCAGCAGGGGCAGCAGATCTCATCAGCCATGTAAATCAGCTTAAGATCAGAAAAAAGATTCGGCCTGGTCGACTCGAAAATGCCCTGCACAATTTGAATAGAAACTGCTGGGGATAAGCTTAAAGATTGCATTTAATGATTCCCCAGGGATCTAACAACATCGACGTCTCTTCGTAATAAATGCTTACCGAATATCGATAAAATAAAAATTTGTAGCTGAACAGGCAAGTGTTTTTTAGTCGGCAATATTCCATTTCATGTTCTAGAAGTAGGTAACTCCATAAGACCTAAGAATATGTGCATAATGCATATTTTTGAGTTGCCAACTTGTGGAAAATGAGCTCAAAATAGGTATTTAATATCAGGAGAAAGAAATACATTTATTTTTCTGGGTTTGACAAAAAAGCAACCTTTAAGCAACACCCCTCAACAATATAGTGTCGATTATTTGTGCAGAGCATGATCAATTCAAAAACACAAGAACAAACAAACGGAAACAACGATTCAAGAGAATCAAAAAACTTAGTTCATAACACCGATAAGTGCGATTCGAATTCGTTAGCCGGCAGCAGATCCTTTGAAAAACTGAGGATCTGTGGTCAAATAGTTACGAAAATACAAACCTAGAATAGTTTCATACGAGGCGAAAGATAGAGTTTAATATTTGTAGCTTTACGACCAGAGGATGCAATTCTAAATATTAAATGTAGGACTTAGCGGTGCAATTCAAGATTACCACACAAAATTTAGATCAAATCAAATTACTTATTGTCAGCAAATACAAAATTCGAAATCCCCCCATAAAATCTGTACTCGCTTAGGTGAAAATTCTAAAACCAACCAGTTTTGAACGTCTCAAATTGTGAAATTTTAAATAGTCAAAAATGGTTGGTTTGGTTTTGTCTTTTCACACCACAAACTAAGATATCTGCAGATTATTGCTCTTTTTTTGTTGTATGGTTCTACCAAGGTCCGTTTTTTTAAGGATAGTTATTCAGAAAACTAGTATCTGGTTACTTTTGTAACCAGTTTTTGAAAGTATTTCAATAACAAAATATTAAACGATATTAAATTACACTATCCTTAATTAATTTTTGTTTATTATATTAAATTAGTTAAATATTCATACGAAAGCGTAACTTCGTATTTTTCTCGATGACATTCACTGCATTAAGAAAACGGGCCTTTGTCGAACAAAAATATATCTCATAGAACCGTTGACGAAGTCGTTTTGTAAATGTTTATTAGTAAGCTGTTTGACCTGTTAATTATGGACGATTCTAATGACTTATGCTGTATACTAGCTATGCAAATTAACGTTTAAGACATGATTCAGATTAGCCCGCATATACTAGAGTTAATGTTGTCCACAAACCAATTACAACTTTATAGGACTTTAATGACTCTAGATATGAACAGTTGTACTTATATGGTACACCCCATATTCCTACAACTAGTACAACTGTTAATCTGTTTCAACTGGAGTAAATCCGTGAAACTAGTCGATTTATTTGATAATTGTGGGTTTAGAAAGATGTTCAAAAGACTAGTATCGTCTTTTAAAAGATCACTAAACTCACATGCACAAATCAAATCTACTAGTCAGTAACGTTCGTAGGTCCAAAGTACGAATGCCAAACAATAAATAAGAGTAATACGAATTTATTGTACATACAATAAATAAGTAGGTACAGAACTGTTTTACCCATTGAACTTTGACACCAATTAATATTGGATATTCGTATAGGATAACACACCACACCACACACCACACACACAAAAACACAAGCAAAGGAAGTATATAGAAGTATTGTCTCTCTCTCACGAAGTAGCAAGTGGCTACTTAAATACGTCGACTTGTATGTCTAAATGTCAGTAGATGTCGAAGTATAACAAATAAAACTAAACTAAAGTGCATTTGCAACACAGAAACGTTTACTTTTTAGCGCACTTCATGGATTACAAAAAAAGAGTTATTGAATTAATTATATATACATATACAAGCATTACGAATTACATATTATGTACAATTTTGCCTTTGAAAAATTTTTAAACGGAAACGATTTCATTATTCACATACGATTAGATATATGTGTAAAGGAACAATAAAATTTCTTCAACTTTTTTGGTATCCAAAAGAGCAAAAACAAAAAGCAAAGCTGGACTTTTATTTATATCTTTAAAATCATGGATGATACTAAATACTGGTAAAAAAAAAGTATTACGTCCAAGTATTTCTTACTCAATTTAAATATATTATGATTTTTATCCATTGCCTTTTTACATGGTAATGGATGATACTTATACTGGTAAAAAAAGTACTAATCCAACTCATTTTAAATATTTTCAGATTTTTATTAATTGCAAGTTTTTGATATTTTTAACATGGTCTTTGTGCCAAAAACCATAAATACCTGTTCTTGTTTTAAGGTAAACAGAATTTATTTAAAATTACAATGCTGGTCCAAGATGATTCCCAAATTATTATCAAAGTCCCAAATAAATAAAACAACCAGTTCTTAGTTATTACATATTTTTCAATTTTATTAGTTATTTTCATTATTATTTGTATTATGCATTACACACCTAACCGACTTAACGGACACATTTCTATCATTTTACATCAGCTAAATTCAGTTTCCATTCATATTTTCTTGGTGAGTCTGCGTATTAAACCATTATCCGCAATACATGACAATTCTCAGTTGTTATTACTATAATTATTCATCCGACATTGCTATTCGTGTGTGTTTTTCAGGCGATAACCGATGACAGCGCATGCAACACGCCTACCCAGGCAAAAGGCTGAAACATTTTTTAAATCTTTCAATTTGATTGCCGCAGTTTGTATAAAAAATTTGTGAATTTTTTTGTTCTTGTTGTGGTTAATGCCTCGCGTGCCACTTGCGCTGCCAATGGCTGTTTTACTTTGTTTTTTTTAGCTGCCACAAAATCATTCATTATTAATTCGGTATTATATTATTCAATTTAATTTCTCGTTTATTTCTACATGTTATGTCAAGTTTATATACAAAAATTCATCAACTACGCTAAACAAATTCAGTTTTGCCTGTGAATTATAACAATATTTTAATTAATTATTTGCAGTGATTCCGTTGTGATTACGTTGAATGCCATTTCATACAATGATTGGTTGTTGTTGTTGTTGTTCTCGTTAGTTTTGTAAGCCTGGTTATCCTATAAACTGATCGATCTCTGTGTGTTTGTTTGTTTACGTGTGAAATGCTTTGAGTTGCCGTATAAATCTTCTTTACAAATACATATATCTCAATACGAAATGCTAAACTTTGGTTTTATGCTACAGAATGTGCACACAATGGCCAACACAATATATGCTATATGTACTATATCGATGAACGACAAACTAAAACTATAACAAAAATCAAATAAATTAAATAAAGTCTCCTCATCAATCGATGCGATGTTCGATTCATGTGTGTGTTGTGTGTATGTGGATCTGTTCGAGTCGGTCATCTAGAATCTAGAAGCTAATATAGGTGAGTGTTTTTGTGTGACAGATTGATTGATTGGTTGATACGTTGATCGGCTAGAATCTTTATCGTCTGATATTTTGCATTTGAAACCCTTGAGATAGCAGTTTATCCTTATGGCTCTTGTGTCGTCGGGCTATTGATTTGGGCTGCACACGCAAGGAACAGCAGGTCTGGAGAGGAACTAAATGCGGGCCAACGCTGCAGGTTGTACATCAATAGATATATCTAGACTACATGGACAGTGCCCAATCGTGTTGCTTGTGCTTAAGTATACGAACAAAGAATAAACAATAATTTTGGCATAAACTTAAATGTACTATAAACATTCATTGGTTCAATTGCTAACAACGAAATACGTAAAATGCGTTTTTTGTTTTTTTTCCTTTTCAATGATTTGTACAAAATGCAATTTTCGCTTTTCTCTTTTTCTTTTTTTCTAGCCTCAACTACTCGAGGAAGAAGCAACATGTTTTATTTCGTTTCGGGTGATAGATCATCTAGATTTTCTGACTTGGAAGTAGTGACGAGGGGTGGGCGCCACCTTATAAGTAAATGCCATCATTGGAGTTTCTCATTAGCAACAATTTGAAATACGTAAATGTTCGATTTCTTGATACGGATACGGATACGGATTGATTGAGTCAAATAATACTTGGCTTAGTCGATAGTCGTGTGTGTACGTGGAAAGTATCAGAAGAAACTATTCAGCAGAGGAGGGAGTTTAAGATCAAAAAGTTCTACTTCTAGTTGTAGATTGGATTGGATTGGATTCGATTGTTTATACATAAAACCTAAGCACCGATTAAAGTAGCGTTAAATTGAAGCTGTATTCGATTTGAAAATTCAATATAGAGTTGCCTTTCGTGTTCTGTTCGTTCTCGATTTCTTGGTATCATTTTTTTTTGCGGCCCGTTTCCGTTTCTCGGTAAGCTTATAAAACTAGTTAAATACTTTCTATTTCCATAGTACATACAGTTAGGTATATAAATTATAAAATAGTTTTGCGTGTAAAATATAAAATTTTGTTTTTTCCGATTTAGTTTTTTTTTTCGTTTGTTTTGTTGATTTTTTTTGTTGTTGTTTGTTGCTTGTAGTTGGTTTCTAAATTGTTTAGATACGCTTAAACACATACATATACCATACATATAGAGTTTATGTGAGTGTGTGTGTTGGTTGGTTGTATGGTATGCAACTATGCCATTAAAAAGACTTAAGAATTATAGTAAATATGCATATAAATGTATAATATATATGTATAACTTTATATACTATATACTATATATATATATATCGTACGTGTGTTTGTATGCCAGTGAGAGAGTGTAGGTGATGTGTGTGATGGGGCTGGACTGTTTTTAGTCTTGCACCTCTCGATACGGCACCTCGGACGTGACCGAGAAGGACTCGAAGTAGTGGTTCAAGAACTCGAACGTCGGCCGCTTCTCGGGCACCGCATCCCAGCACTGGAGCAGCAGCTGATAGATGTTGTCCGGGAAGTAGTGATTCGTTGGCTTGGGCATACGGAAGCCGCGCTCAATGTTCTCGATCACCTCGCGACTATGCATGCCCGGATAGGGCACTTGTCCGTATGTGAACAACTCCATCAGCAGGATGCCATACGACCAGACGTCCGACTTGATCGAGAACTTGCCGTAGATGATCGCCTCGGGCGCCGTCCACTTGACCGGAAACCGGGATCCCTGCTTGGGGCAGTACTCATCGTCGGCGATCACACGCGCCAATCCAAAATCACATATCTTCGCCACATTATTCTCCCCGATCAGCACATTGCGGGCCGCCAGATCGCGATGGATGAGCTGCTTGGACTCCAGATACTCCATGCCGCTGGCCACCTGCGTGGCTATGTAAATGAGATCCTCAAAGTGTAAGTAGCGGCCATCGCCCTCGCGCAAAAAGTCCAACAGACTGCCCTTCGACATGTACTCCTGCACAATGTAGATGGGTTCCTCCTGCAAATTGATACAATTCATTAATAAAAATTTGTTTTAGATATGTATTAAGCCCAGTTACCTGCGAGCAGACCGCATAGAGGGCCACCAGGCGATTGTGACGGAACTTCTTCATGATGGCCGCCTCCTGGAGGAATGCGGCCGTGGACATGGTGCCCTCGCGAAGTGTCTTCACCGCCACATCGATGCTGTTGCGCCACTTGCCGTAGAAGACCTCGCCAAAGTTGCCGCGTCCCAGTTTGCGCAGCAGCTGAATCTCGGAGCGCGGAATCTCGTACTTATCGCGCAGCTCCGGTCCCAAGTCCCACATCTGCGGTTGCGGTTTGGGGCAGGGACGCGACAGTATGTGACACAGGCCAAGAGCGTTTTCTTCATAGATAAGCAAATAATAAAATAGGTTTTACAATCTCTATACTCTATACTCTATACTCTATACTCACTGCTATATGCCATGACGAGGGCCTGAAGCGAGGGGAAAGTCTGATTGGTGGCTATGTAGTAGCCACCATTGTCCAGCGGCTTGATGCGGTAGTGCTTCACATGGTATCCACGTCCGTCCTCCCAATCCTTCACGGACAGCGAATACCCATTGGGATTGTGCTCCGAGGGGCGGACGAGGAAAGTGCCACGCGGATTTTCCTCGGCCAACAGCAGCTTATCTGCCTCCTTTCGCAGCACGTTCTCAAAGAACCAGCTGAAGGTAAAAGGAATTGTTTTAATATTTAATTTATATGCAAGGTGCATAGCAATTTTTACGAAAGCTTGCAGGAAGTTACCGGTTTTATAAATATACTTTAATATTCAAGGCTTTTAATCTTTAAAGCAGAAATAAAAACCAACTTCTCGTCTTCATTATCGTTTTAAAAATAAACAATCAAGTGTTAAGTTTTTAAAATCGTCTTAATATTAGTATTAATTAATCTGTGAAATTATAGAAATTTGGAAAATATAACCCTCTTTGGGAAGATAAATAAGTAAATGTATAAGATATATTTATTTTGATTTTTTGATATTTTTTGTGTTAGATAAAGGATGTGGCTTTAATTAAATTTTAAGGACAGACATGTAATCTTGGCCAGTTCAAGGGTTCAAACTGGTAAAAAGCTTTTACGCCACTAAAAATATCCAGACACAGATACTTTACAAAATCCATGCCAAGTCTTAAATCATTTAAATTTCGAGGAAAACTGGCACCATACACAGATACATTACAAAATGCTCGCACAAGCGCTCTTGTAAAATTACCTTAAATCATTTGAAATTTTAAGGAATACAGGCACTTACTCTTCGCTGTTGACGCTCCGCTCCTCGGCCACAAAGTTGAGCGGGATGAGGCCCTCCTGGCGGGTGGTCAGATTCACGACGCGCCACCAATCGGACTCGGTGTCGTCGATGACCTCCATGCGGTCGCCCTTCATGAAGCTCAGATCGGATTCATCGCGGGATTTATAGTCGTACAGGGCCACGACCACGCGCTTGAGCACAACGCCAGGCACACCGGCTGGGAAAAAAAAAAATAAATAAACGATTTGAGGATGGTGTAGAAGAGGTCGAGTTAGTGACAATTTTCGTCTGGCTGGGCAAATTTGATTTGCGTCCTTAAATTGCAATTTATGGCGACAAATTGGGAAATAATATTTTTTTTTTTTTGTTCGTTATTATTTGCTTTGCCTATTTGACTAACCAATTTGTCAGCGCCGAAACTTAATTAGAATTTAATGAGTGTTAAAGTACATAGTATGGGAGAAATGAGGATGCCAAAATGCAAATTGCCAATTGGATAGCATACTTTTTTGGAGGCCATAAACAAGAAAACAATTTCATTTCATGCCTTGTGCCCGCTCTGCTGCCAAGCCACAATTTTTGGCACTGACTTGCATTTGGCTAATTGATTTAGCCCACACAGCAAGGCAGCGCATAAATAAACTGCTCTCGCTGCCGCTTGCCAGTTGTCAGTTGCCTTGGCCGCTCGCTGCTGCCCTCCACTCGTCGGTCATCCCCCTTTTGACCCCACACCCAACACACCCATGGCAATGCAGTGTTCGTGCTGACAAAGGCGGTACAAATCACTGGCCAAGCGCTCAACCAACCTCTTGATGGGTTTACACGACCTAAGCGGCTTTACTACCGCCATATAGGCGGATGGCGGATATATACCAAGCATAAAGCAGTACTGCCATGTCACGGATAGAAATGCCAGCAGTTGCAGTTAATCGGCTGCCAGCGAGGTCTGCATTCTCAACTAGTGGCAGGTCAAATAAAAAAATATGCTGCCATTTTATTGGTAATCAATTGTGACAGTTCTATGATGGAAATCTCACTTTGCACAGGTACTGTTAAAGTATCTCTTAACTCTGGTATATCATTAATTATATATAAATTTAAATATATAAATATTAAAGGTTTTCTCTATCATTTGAATTTTTTGATTGATTAATATTCATAACTAAAATAGTGTTATGGTTTTATTGTGGAAAAACAGAACAATTTTAATTGTATTTATTAAAGGTATTCTCTGTCATATAAAATTTTCTGTCATTAATATTCCTTACTAAAAAAGCATTATGGTTTTTATTGTCAGTTATTTTTTAAAAGAATTTGAATGTATAAAAAATTAATCAATTGGGCTAAAAGTTTTCGTTTCTCTTTTCAAATATATAATTACCTGCAAAAGCCCTTTTTAGATGATAACCTTTAGCTAAGACCTCCTTTTTCCTAAAGACCACTTAGTTTTAAAAATAGAAATCTATGCTAATCTAAGACAACAGCTTGAAGCGACCCCATTGTTTACATTGCTAATTTCTTTCTCAGGCGATTTCCCCTTCTGAACATTGCAATTTGCTGGCAGCAAATATAAATAGATGCCCCTGGCAATTAAACAAAACTCTTCCTTTAGCTGCAACAACTGCTGGCCCAACTCTCTGGGGTCTCGTAAAGAAACGCAATGTCGTCGTGTCGTGTCATATGGTATGCAATATCGCCGTCAAGGTGGCATTAAGCCAACACCATTAGCAGGAACTTCCCTTCCCCTTCCATTTTGTGGGCCACGCATCCGAGAAGTGGTCAAGGTTAACGACTGTCATCGTATTACCACTGCAAATATGAGAGAATTGCGTTGCCACCACCCGGCGAATGACTTGACTCCACCTCTGATCCTCCTGGGAGGCGAACTCTAATTATGAAAGTGCGGTATGGGTGGGTAGATGGTATATGGTAGGTAACTATGTGGCAGGTTAGTTAGTTGCCTGGTTGCCTGGCTGCCTGCTTGCCACATCATGCAAACAAACACAAGGCCAACCAGCGGGTAAAAGCCAATCTCTGTGGCAGGCAAAAAGTCAAATTACTAATTAAAAGCTGGAATTATCACTCCACCCACCCACCGCCCAGGAGAGTAACAGCGGAAAGATAATTACTAATGCATGATAATATGTAAACAAACAGGAAAACGTCAACAACATCAACTTCATTAATATGAAAACGAATGTTCAACCAGTAAAAAAATTAAGTGAAACAAGGTTTTAATTAAATTGTGTTATAAAAATGTGTAGTAAAACTGTTTGAGTAGCACAAAAAAAAAGCTTTTAGCAAACAAATGCGAAAAACGAGATTACATTTTATTATTTTAAACCGCTTTAAGCAAACAAATTTATTTAATGGCAAAACTTAAAACTTTTGTAAAACTTTTCCAAAATAAATTTGGTTAGAAAAAAAAACAGCTTAAAATTAAACAAAATTTTATACTCATTTCGATAAAAGTGAGTTAAAAAAAGCCAATTTAATGGATATATAAATGAATTTTTTGTTTTAAGTTGCTTTACTTTCATATTTATTGATATAAAGGCTTGACTATATTTACTAATGGATGATAGTATGCTTATCAGATTGGTTTATCCGACAAAAATACTCACTTGGTGTGGTGCGGGGCCTGATGATATCAACGCCGCCCTTGCCGCCGATTTTCAGTGGACCCCGATGATTGGGGTCGGGTGTATAGCGCGAGTCCAGCGAACCCCCGTTGTTGTGCTTCTGGCCGAGAACGCCGCCCATGTTGCCGCCGCCGCTGCTGTTGAGGTGCGTCTGGCCAAAGGTGTAGTCGGATTTCTTGTAGCCGCCCGTGGGATAGGCGAGTGCCAATTCCTGATCCTGTCGCTTGCTGCAGCATTTGTTGCCCATGGCTTATCCAAGTACCTCCCGGCGCGAACTCTTGATCTTCAGCTTTTTGTGGCGCTTTCACTATAAAAATGATGCTCTATTCTTAAGTTATGATGCTGCTATTATGGTTTGTTTTCAGCTTCAGTTGGGGCAACACATATTTTGGCAATTAACGAGTTGTTTTTCTTAACAATAATTAAAAATTTGTTGCAGCCGTGTGTTGGTTGTGATTCCTTTGTTCGGTTACTTTATGGTAAGTGGTTTAAACTATCAGTCAAGTTGTTGGGTGCTTATATTTTGGGCCCCTGCCTT
Organism: Drosophila elegans; assembly: GCF_018152505.1. Classification (NCBI taxonomy): domain Eukaryota; kingdom Metazoa; phylum Arthropoda; class Insecta; order Diptera; family Drosophilidae; genus Drosophila; species Drosophila elegans. The sequence goes on from NW_024545578.1 coordinate 5,550,791, forward strand.
AAGTTTGCATCAAAAGTAGCAATTGGAGGGCATTTGCATTAGTTCATCTATCAACTGCTAGCTGTTGTGTCTTATTGTTGTTGGCCGAGCTGCAAAAACGCATTTCGTCTTGGATATATATAAAAAGTAGCCAATGTTGCTGGTTGCCTGTTGTCTGTTGTCAGAGTTGCTGTTGCATTCACAGCTGCAACGGCTGCTCGTTGATTGAGTTGATCCTTGCGGTCTGTGTGTGTGACTGTGTCTGTTGTTTGTGTTTCTGTGTCCTGCCAGCAATTTCAGCCAGCGACCGTCTGCACATTGCTGGCCATCGGTCGTCAGTCACCTGTGAGCCGGAATAAAAGTAAACAAAAGCAGAGAAACCGAAATTAGTTAGTGTTAATAAATATTCATTAAATAAGCATTTCGCCCAGACAAAGGACCCTCAGCAGTCAGTCACTGACCCGTGTGTCCATTCAGCCGGACAGTTGCCTTTTGCCAATTGTCCGGCATCCTGTGGCCTCCTAAACGTTTTTGGCACATTATTACACTTGACTTGGCCGGCAGGCAAAGCCAGTTATACAGTGAAATCCCCTTTTAGAAGCTTTGGGTTCATCGGTCTCTCATGATTTAGAGATGCCCAGAGATTTGAATATATTAAATTAAAGATAAAATGTCATATTTAATTGGCTTAATTTGTTTGGCTTATTAATATTATTAAATGATATAAGCCATTTTTGTCTACAAATTTTGTGTAATCAGTAATTAGCTATCTCTATCTATTATAATTCAAATTGTTTTTATTTATCTACAATTTGTGTGTTATCCGTAATTTGTTTACTGATATAATTAAAATTTGCTGATACAATTATATTTATGCCAGTCTGAAATAATAGCCACTTTAATTACCATTCTTTACCTTGTGCTAAATGAAATTTATTTGTAGCAATAAAATAAAGCAATTAAGATGGCCGCAAATCAGCCATTACGATTAAGATTTTCTCTTGTGTAATATGATATTGTTATATAAAAGGATCAAAGTACTTTGGAGTTTAAGTCTTTAAAGGAACTATTTGCCTTTTTATATATTTAAGTTTAATAAATAATTTAAATAATCGAATTTAAGTTGTTAGCTTAGAAACAATGACACAATTATTTAGTAAAAGCAATAAACTGCAATTTGCCTTATATTTTGTATATATTATTTTAAAATAAAACTTTTAAAACGAATTATTAATTGTTTTAGGTCCAACTTGGGACCACACACTTTTCTCAATGAAATTCTCACAGAGATATCGCTGTTATCAATGTTTCTGACTTGGAAAACTCAGCACACTCATCTGCCGGAGGCCAACAGTTTGCACACAACCTTTCGACGATGCCACAATAACCACAATACAGCAAATGCAGGAGCAACAGCAGCAACATCAACCGCTGCAACAACTGCAGCAGCAGCAGCAGCAACCATAACAACAAGGGCCAGGACGCAACCATTTGAAAGGATGCCAGCTGGGCAGGCTCAACTTCTCTGTGCCATTGTCTATTGACTCAAGCCTGGCAGGCATCTGTTTATTGTTCAATTGGATAATTATGGTCTCCAATGCGGAGTTGAGGATGGCATGGGCGTGCGTTGTGAGGCCAAGGTTGAACCACTCGATATGCCACTGCCACTCTAATACTCTCACACTCCCCTGGCAATCTAGATTGCTGCTGCAGTTTCCAATTTTAATTGTTATTGTTGCGCATTTGTTGTGTGTGCGCAGCTGGCATGAAATTGTCGCTCTGCCCGGCAGTTGCCAGGATGCATTTGCGGCATTAGCTAATATCCTGTCATTGTTCCGGTTCGCCTGACATGGCATGCCGTCAATTATTAAAGCCATGTTTAACCCGAGACTCGAGAGAGTGCTCGGGCGACTCTTCAATTCTCAGCAAACAAAATGGATGCACACTCGGAAAATCAATTTTTCATTATTCTGAGAATTTATATTTGTTTAAGAACACAACTATTGATCTAATTGTATTCCCCTGAAATAAAGTTTACCATTAACTGTCAAAAATAAAGAAAATTTACAATTTACTATTTCTTTTTTTAAAATATATAAAAAAAATTGTTTTATTTATATTCTTGAGTTATATTCAAATCCTTTTAATATATTATTTATTTTTCTATGCCATTTCTTAGTAACAGTTTTTAAGTTATTCATCATTAATATTTTTTTTTAAATATCTCATTTTCCAAGCATTAAACTAGTTTTTCCTGCAGTATTGCTAGCAGGACGAACAAAATGCAAATGGTGGAAAGTGTTGCCGACTTGACAGCGAAGAACGGCAGTCAACAATTGTCTAAAGTGTGGAAATTGTGCCAGGACAGGACATTTGAACTGTCTGAGTTTCGTCGGCGCGACGTCTGCGTTTATTGTCCTTTCAACTTGATAAACACAACGTGTGACGCTTTAAAATTCGCCAGCAACAACCATAAAAGTTTGAATGGATTTGCGTTCGTTTGCCCATAAAAAGTCAAAGTTTGTTTTTCGGCGAGTTCATGAACCCATTCGAACAGCAGCAACAACAAAACCGAAAAAGTTACACGGGGGTCAAGCAACCTTTATTTTATTTGGGGGTCGACGTAAACGAAACAGAGTAGCCAGCATTGAAGCTGCGCATAATGTTGGGAAATCCTACACAATTATGGCGCAGCTTTACGAGATGTACTTTAAAAGTCAGTGACTGGATTATACATATTTTACTACCCGTTCAACAAAGAGAACGCAACAGTTGAAGGGCTTAGGATAGGATAAAGTGATAAGATAATAAGCTAATAATGTTATCAACAACTTACAAAGATGAGTCAGTGTTTTCACTGTATTGAAATACTTTACTTTGTTGTTTAACGCGGAATGGGAACAATAAGCCAGTATTGTTTATTACCTGCACACAAATTTTATTTACTTTATTTATTAAATAACAGTAAAAGGTTTTTAAACTAACCCAATAAACCATTTGTAAATCGGCTTTCCCAAATAAACTTTTAAAAAACATTTCCTAGAAGTTTTGTTGGTCCTCCTGAACATATTTTAGTCGCTTCCTATTTGTGTTTGGGGTATTAACACGTCCCACCAATGTAAATGCCATAGAACCCCTCAGTATAATAATATTCCCACTTTGATGCTTTTTGTCCCTAGACCGACAGGTGGCACATAGGTCTCACAGGATTTATAGACCCCACGCACCGCCATATCAAAAACCCAATCCAAATGGCCGATTGGGGATTGCTGGCAAAGAGTTGGAATCGAAAAAGTGTACGAATATATCATAGTTGATGGTTTGTGATGGCCAGAAAACGAGGAGTAGAGCTGCCAGTTACCAATTTCTGGATTTCCACCGTTGACAAGCGATACGTTTTCATTTCTCCAATATGTGTGTGTGTGACATGAAAATGTAATTTTCCAGTTTACTTTCTGGGGGAAAGTAAACGGGTCATGGGTTGTGGGTTGTCGATGGTGTTGTGTTGTTGCACACGAGCAATGAATTTCCATTGTTGAAGTTGACAAAACTAAATGAATACTTAATTGGATATTGCGGCTTTGAATGCGCCCGAAAGACGGCAACACGAATATGAAAACTTGTCAGTTATGATGCGTGTGGTTGTGTTACGATATGGTAATAGTAATGGTAAATCCAGTTCTCTAAGCCAATTAATTTTAATTTAAATAATTGAATCAATAATTTATAGAAATTAGAGAATTTAAAATTGACTAAAAACTGTGTCTGAATGTTTTGATGATTTGTAATAGAAGTCTTATGCAAAACGTGAAAGAAAATATAAATCGTATTTGGTAAAAAACCAAGTATAGTTCAAAGTTCAAATTTGAACAACAAAGGTCTTAGTTTTTAACGTTTAAAGGTCACAGTTCGTTAGGGAAATTCATAAAGTTTAATCAAAATGCAGATCTGTATAAATAAAAATTTATACAATTTCTCTTTTGCCCTCTGATCCCCAAGCATTTTAAACAAAGCTTTTGAACTACATTTTGGCCAAATGAACAATCTGCCCCGAAATAGTTGCGTCAATGGTCTCACCACTGTCTAATAAAATCAAATATTATGCAAAAGAATGTGATTCCCCAGGGGGGGTGGGTGCACAAAAGCAACCGCATGTCAGGCCAAATCCTCGAGGACATAAAGGCATTAACTGTAAATGCTGTAATGCCGTCATTTCCCGATGACAGCCCCACACACAAAAGCACAGAAACGAAACACACACACACGGAGTAGAAATGTGGAGCGTCTTTGATAAGGGGGGTTTTCGGGGGTTGGTTGGCAAAATGGAAATGGAAATGGCTCTGTTTCGCCCACAATTTTTTTATTGCGCTCCATTATTATTATACTGGGTTTGCCGCAGCCCCACTGCCATCGTCCCTCGTCCTTCGTCAGCTGTAGCCACATTGTTGCCTACTTAAAAAGTCAATTTGTGTGACGTCCTAGTTGTCATCCTGTTGCCGTGTGGATGCCGGCTTTTCCGCCCTCGAACTCCTCTCCAAAATTTCCCCCCCATCGTTTGTCTTATCTGTGCGTTCAACCCAGAGTGACACAGTCGTTCACCTTTAAGCGTCACGTGCTATCGATTAGTCCTCTAAAAGAATTACACAAATAAGTACACACACACAAACGGACATCTGTTGGTTCGGAAATGTGTGCCAATGAAATTTCCCTCATCTAAGTAATGAAGAACACAATAAATTCTCGATTTATGTATCTCATAAGTGAACAGGATGGGCTGGCTGTAGATTAACTAAAGCATTCCACATCTGACGTTGACGTGACATCGAAATTGAATTTGTTGCATAAAACATTGCATTCAACCCGTTTGACTGCCTTCCTTCCTCGACTCTTTAATATTAAATGGCACTGCACTTTAGAACGCCATAAATAAATGCAAACATAAATATATCATAGTGTTTATTGGCACGTACTGTGAGCTTTTGCACGCTAGCAAATAAATATCAATTTTTATACATTTATCCTTATATCGATACAGTCATAAATAATGCATTAAGGGAAAAGTTCACAAAAAACAACAGGAAATTTATGTTGGCATTATGGCAAAAATGTTGATGAAATTATGACATCTCGATGGTAGCGTAAAATACATTTAACGAAAATTAAATTGTTAATCAGACAAGTGGAATATATTGTAGGCAATTACAAATTGAATGGCAATCATTTTAAGTTATTTTATTGAACGAAAACCGGAAAAAAATGTATTTAAAATTAAACCGTAGTCCATGACTATCAATTTACAGGAAATTACTTCTCAGAAGTTGGATTTAATTGAACTTTGTCTGATGATTCCCAAATTGAAATGGAACTTAATGAATGAACACATAAATTAAGCTAATTTATGCCAGAAGCAAATGGGAAGTTGACAGCCAGATATAAGGGAGCAATCAATTTATTTATGCAAGTATCTATTACCAACTCCCTGGAACACTTGGCACGGAACAGATCTTCCCGACAGATTCTATTTACGAGGGTCTGCTCTTGACAGTGTAACGATTTCCGTTCTCTGCCTACGAGACCATTAAACAAATGAACTAGAAGCAATAATCATAAAAAGCCTCCCCCACATTACATGCACTGAGAATTTATTTTTTATATCGGTATCATTTTAAAAACAAATATTTAGTTACTTTAAATGCATAAGAAAAAGCTTTATGAAGTATTTTAGTATTTTAAAATATTTTTGTTTACAGGAAATAGTTTACAACTTTAAAACATTCCTACAAAATCCAATTTATTTTATAATTTTCTTACTTTTTAATCATTTAAACCTTGAATTGATTACTTTCTTATTGTATTATTTGTATAATAATTTAACGCTCCATATTTTCAGTATTTTAAGATTTATTGATTATGCCTTTATTCAAGTGTAGTTTTATTATTATGGTTTTGTACATATTGACCGACTTCAGGGCCAGTCAGACGACCAGTTCATGTGACAAAAATCAATCAGATGGCGTGAGCAGCCGCAACCATATGGAGATTAAAGCTATATATAGACTGGGAAAAAAAATGAGAAGTACCAGAGGGTTGGAGATGGAGAAGGTTGAAGGGAGTAGCTTTATAGTTTGTATGCACAATTAAAAAAAAGTCACGTACTTGGATGCAAAAAATACACAATGACTAAAAACAGCGGGAAAGATTAAATCAAAGGCACAAAAAAAAAACAAATTGCATGGAAAACAAACAAAACAACCTTTATTGTTCTGTGCACCCTGCAAATTAGTTCTGTGTGAAACCAGCATAAAATCTCATTTTCCGACTCCCCACAAAATTTCATTAAATCTCATTTAATCTAGCCGACGCCAACCATAAAGCAAAGTTTCGAGTAGGGTATCCCTAGGGTGTTATGTGGTCAGAGCTTAATGTAGGGTATTCTCCTGGGTTTCGGTTGGTACAGATTTGCAGATATATATGTTGGCGCCACTACAACTTCTGATTCCCAGATGGGCGGCGAAGGGTTAAGGAATGTTGGGGCCTCACAACGGGGGAAAAGGAAAAAAAAAAGCGGGAAGAAACGTGTTTTGTCTAGGGGCGGATTTAGGGGCGTGACCCGCTTGTAACGCACAATTTCACGCTGTGTTTTGTTTTTGTCCGCAAACGTGAGGGTTATGAAAAGGAAAAAAAAACTCCAAATATTAAAGCTTTATAAGCCGAAAAAGAAATATTCTTTTAGAAACTAAGGAAAGGTTTGAAAAAAATATTTTCTAAATTAACGCAATAAGGAAATTCTATAGTAAAAGCAAAAAAACTAAGCAAATATATAGCTTCTTAAACGTTAAATGTATATCCAAGTAATGTGTATGTTTAATTGAATAACATTGTTTCTTCTGGATGTTTATCTATATATAATATGTTTTTCAGGATAATTATTTAATAAGTATTTTAATGTAATATTTATATATGTATATGTTATTTATATTTTAAAATAATACGTTTTTGTGTTTGTAAATTCGAACCCCCAGCGCGATTCGTCACCAAACTGGCCCTGCCATCGATGATACCCTCTGTCAGAGCATAAATGGAGGCTGTCGGATGAGAAGATGTAAGGGGAACCGGAAGAGCTGCGTGATCGGAACGCATAACACTTGCCTCCAATGATGAGCGTCTGTGTGTTCTGTGTGGTCTGGGTTTGTCAACCTCCGAGGGGCAAAAGCAAACAGCGAAAAGGCAGGACGCGACCCTGTTGAAGGGAATGGAATGGGGCGTGTTACAACATCACGAGATGAGCTCATTACTTTAATGGGTTGCCACCTCCTCAAACGCCTGCGGTCGCGGGATGCCAGGCAAACCGACAGACATCCTGTGGCTTATGCGCGTTTATTTTAATGAAATATTTGTATGTGGCTAGAAGTTAAAAGTTATGATTTTTATTGCGAAGAAGACGGAAAGAGAAAGGGATTTTGTGGAATTAGCAGGCGGCAATCCAAAGACACGTAATTAGTTCGCTAAATAAACAGAAGCGCTGTCAAAGGAGTTGGACGAATTCGCAAACAACAAGAAATAACCCAGAAATCTAATTACCGTGTGAGAAACAACAGCGGGAATGGCAAAAAAAAAGACAACAAAAAATAAGGAAGCAAGGATTACGGCAAGGAAAGTTCAGAGCCGGAGTTCATTGCGTGCCGGGACAGCAAAAAAAAATTGGGCAAGAAAACCCAGGAAAATTGGGGAAAAACCGGAAAGCAAGTTGGCAAAAAGGAGGCGTGGAAAGGGCTGAACGATGACGAAATCGAGTTGCTGAAGAAAAATGTGAATTCAACACGCCGAGAGAGGTAGTAATAAAATTCTGAACGGTCAAACATGCCATAGATGACGTTTTAAAGGCTCTCCCTTAGGAAATAAATTGGTTGTGAAATATTTAAATATATTATGGGCTAATAAAAAGAATTAAAGCATTTTACTCTAGGGGTTATTAAAGTAATCTCTGCTATAGCTAACTTTATGACAACAATATTTTTTTGCCATTTTTGTAGGCTCTACCACATTTGCATATTTTTTCGTGGCTTTCTTTACTATTAATATCTGCTAAAATATATATATATATACCCTTTGTTTTCTACGAGTACAGGAATTTAAAAAAATATTATTAATAAAAACAATGAAGAACGTTTTTGCCAGCTCCATCACAGTTGTGCCAGTAACTGAAAACACTATTGTTATCGTCCATTTTTCCTTCCTTCCTCTGAAAACGACGGAACATGTAATAGTTACAATTGTTGGTAGTACAAACAACCGTAATTTTCGTCAACAATAACACGAGTTGCCTTTTCATAGCCATGAAGAAACTTAATTGCAGGTGAAGCTGACGGCAGGGGAAATGGGAGTGACTAACTAAGGAAAGTTTCAATGTGGCGGACTCGTTGCAATATTAAAACAATATTTGTACGCGATTAGATGGCAGCAAACAACACCCACAAGGACCAAAAGTGGACAAAAGGCGAAGGACGTGGCAAATTACAGCGCTCCGGGAAATGGCGATACGGCGCCAGGACGACGCGGCGAGGTGGCAATATTTACACGCTTTTGTTGGCCCGTCCGCGACGTCAGCACTTGGCTAAAAAGACTAAAAAGCCGTCAGTGACCAGTTAAGTGGAGGCAAAGCCCAGTCAAGTCGCTGTTGCCAACGTCGACGTCGACTCTGGACTGTCGATGGCCATGACGACAGCGATAGCGGGGTGGGGCATTAACGCCCGTATCCTGAATCCTGACTCAATGCCACACGCAACTTCTAGCGAGTTTAATTCAATGTGGGGCCAGGCCAAGTAAATGAGCAAATCAAATATATAATCCAGAAATTAGCAGCCCAGTGTTTGTGGTAATAATCCATAAGCGACAGAAATATCCCCTTCCTGGGTATCCTGCTAATTATTGTAACCTTTCGTTTTATTACGATAAGAAATAAGGTTTGAATATTTGGCATTTACCGGCCACCGTATTAATATAAGGCCATTTGATCGATTAATATTCAGTTTTCTAACCGATAAGTAATCTCGTTGTATTTATATCTTTACGGCTGAGAGGATGCTAGATAAGATAAGATTATATTAATAAAAGAAGTGTTCAATGACCCAAAGCAAGTACAGTGACCTCTACAGTTAAAACAAAACACCAGCTGAATTGGCTCATAAATAATTAAACTAACATACTCATTATAAACTCGATTGGTAAAAAAAATACTCTGTATTTATAAGTATATAATTATGCTGTAATTAAATTCTATGAAAATATTTTCTACCAATTAAAACTGCTACCTGCTTAAATTTAATCTTCACTGGCATAAATATTTTATTAATACTAAAGCCTTGCCATCGATATTTTTGATAGTTTTTTATTGAAATGCTTGCTTGACTATAAATAACTGCCTTAAGATTTTTAACGTCTGGGGTGGCATTCGTAGTCGTTAAACGAACACTATTTATGGATCTACCTCGCACACAGTCTGCTGGTTAAATCTTGGAGGTGGGAGTTTCGACTAGAGTGCAGCAATTACTCAAACTTTTTCCCCAATTCGAAGTCTTGTAGCCATTGGCAGCTCATTTCTCATGTGTGGGTCCCTCGTCGCACTTCCAATTGGGTCAAGCGCGGGATTTCGACACCCAAAAATGTATATGTGAGGGAATCGAAGGGAACGGGGAAAGAGGGTAGAGCGGTATTTCAGCCCACCGGCTGATAAGCCATTAAGCCTCCACGTAGCAGTTGTAACAGAAGCGGCAGCAGATGCGGTCGCTTATCAGACAACACAAAATTTAAGCGGTCGAGAGTCGTTGTTAGTTGACCCCAAAACCCAAAAAAAAAAAAGTGAAATGTACAAATGAATATCGATAGAGTGCATTTAATGGTCGGTCGTCTGTGGAGGAGGTGGGTCTGTTTATCGCAGTCGTTGTTTCAGGTCTTTAGTGGCAGTCCCCTCCTATCGCTTTCGTTCAGAGATGGAAACACAGTGACTGGAAATGTGCAAAGTTTTCATAGCGACATACCTCTTTTTCCATGTTTAGAAAAGTTTTGAGGAAAATAATGTATAATAAGAGGAGGGGTTCCTTTTTATTTAATAAATCAATTTCTTATATTTCCAATCAATTTAATTCGACTTTTAAAGAATTAAAGCAAGTAAAGTAAGTTAGATAATTTTGTAAAATTCAGCAAGTTTCACTTTTTATTTTTAAACCATTCCATTTTACACGTTCGTTCCTAACATAACAACACATTTTTTCCCATCACTAGTCAACAACTTATGGCTTAACTTATCACACAATGAAATCAACAAGACAAATTATCGAAAATGTAATGTCGCTCCCCCAAATGCACCAAAAATTTCAGAAGCGGAACTCGGCATGTGGGCAACAATCGCGATCGAGATTCAGAGAAAGAGCCAACCTTCTCTTTCACTCTGAACGTGTTGTGTTGGCTGCATTTGCATGCATAAACACATGACGTGCTCCACATTCGAGTGACATTTGTTGCGAGGGGGCGGCGATGGGGAGCTGCAAAAGTGTTACACGCAACAACAACTGAACAAGCAACGAAAGGGTGTCCAAAAAAAGGAAAATAACTATATGCTCAAGTTTACGGACTGTGGGATACCTTGTAGTTATTGTTGGAAATTATTGATTATCAACACTCTTTAATTTCTTATTACGAATAATAATAATAATAATAATAGAAAACAATAAAGTTTAACATTTTTTTTTGAGAATGTGATTTTTAATAGATTTCAAAAATGTTTACCTTTTTGTCTTTGAAAAACTCTAAGAAACAATATTAATAAGCTTAAACTTTTTTGTTGGAAAACCTTTTGGTATAGAATATATAACCTTTACAGTAACAACCTGATTATTCGTTTTTTATTCGATGTGTCACAAAAGTTCAAAGAGCACATCATGCTCTAGCTCCTCGATACCGTGTACCAAAACTACGGGGCGAAAATAAAGAACAAAATGAGGCTGCAAAGCCTTGTTGCCTTTTATATCGCTGCCATTGCAATTTTGGCGCAGTGCAACGCAAAGTATGGGGCGAAAATGTGGAAAACTCGGAGAAGGGTGACCGAAGGAAATTGGGGCAAAAGTGCAGCAGCAGCAGCAGCAGCAGCAGCAGTAACAGAAACAGAAGCTGACCATGGGGGGATTATCATGGGAGCCGGGCTAAATGTCATTAGAGCCAGACTAATTGAATGGGCGATAATAAAAATAAAAGGGGAGAGGTTGAGAGGTTGAGAGAGAAATGCATGCCAAATAGTAAAGCCAATAGTGAAAGTCTCTATTGGGTTATAAATTTATAGGATTTTGGCCAAATATGCAATTTAAATAACCATACAAATTGCTTTGCGATTTCCATCAAATAATTCCATTTGCAGAATGCGGAGGCAAATTTTAACAGACTTTCGGTTGGAAGCGAGGCAAAAGCGGAAATTTCCCCAAACATCCGACTGAAGTATTTAATTTCCTACTCAACGATGCAGTCTGAGCTTCAGGCTGCCACTGATGTCATTTCTGTGTACGTGTGCAGACATTCTAGGGGGTGTTAAATCAGGGAAATGGGTAAGTGGGTGGTGGTGGGTATATAGACCCAGCCAGACAGTAGACATGGAGGGAAAAGTCAGGGGGTCTCAGTCAGGTAGCTGTAACATAACATAACATAACATAAATAGAAAACAGCCACAAAGGCTTGACAACGCGACAAAGTTCTGTTCCAAACCAAGCCTTCTCACAACACCCACACCCACTTCCACCGCCTTCAAACACCCAAAACAGCCCACGTTACACCCCCAGGGACATATCAGGTACATCCTGCAACACTCCAAGCAACCCCCGCAGTTACATGTGCGGCAGAAATTATGAATGAAACGCAAGATAAGCAGAAGAGCAAGCAAAACAAGAGGGAAGCAAAAAATGAAAACAAAACAAATTCTTTAACTAACTAAGAATGCCATTAAACGAACTTGAAATGCGCTGGAAAATCAACTTTAAAAATTCTTGTTCATTATTTTTTAAGAAAATATTCATAAACCCTTTTTAAGTCATTGTAGTTGGGTTTTGTATTTAAGGTAGGTGTTACATAATGTCGACACTGTGAGTTGTCCGTTAAAGAGAGTTTGTTGTCCGTTTAAGAGAGAAATGTCTGCTAAAGAGATGAAAATCCTTTCAAAAGAGTTTGTTCCTTAAATAATTTACTTAATTAATGAAATAAAAAAACTCTGTTTTTGTTGACAATACTATTCAGCTAGTTTAAGCATCTTTACTAAAAACAAACGAACCGCTGCAGTCTTTATCAAAGTTGTATTTAATGAACATATTTAATGAACAGAATTTATGCTTGAACCTCTTTCTCTCATTAGCATCAGTGGCAGCTACTATTTTTTTGTTGTCTTATAGCCTCGCCTTCCATAACTTCGGAGCCACGGCAAAGTTTGTCACAAAGTTATAATGCTCTCATTAGGCTTGAGGAATATGCCAGGACATAACCGGAGACTGGGATTCAGCCGGTTCTTAGGGGTGGACTGCGGCATTCTCTCCGGCATTCTTCCGCTCGTTTCCCCAACTTCAAATGCAGCACAACACAGCGCAGAACAACAATACAGCTCAGTTTTAAAAGATTAAAAAATGTTCTGTGGGAACCAGGAACTTCAACATCATCAGCAGCATCAACAGCAGCAGCAGCAGGACTTTGGCACAGGATGCAGTCTGGGGGCATGAAACTTTTTAGCACTTTTATTGCTGCTGCCACTACAGCAAACTGTCTGAAACAGACAACAACAACAACGGCCACACTTTGCCATCAGACGAGAGGACAGGCACAAATTGTCAGGTTGTTGACGAGTCAGTCCCTGTCTGATGTTGCTACCTCTGCCAATGTTGCTGCACTTCCAAGTTGCAGCTGCAACTGCAACTGCAGTTGCCGTCTGACTGCAGACATAAACAACAATTTAGAGGAATACAATAAACAGCAATTCTAGCGGGGAACGCAACTTGCCACTCGCCCTGGTCATAAAGCAGGTCTCTGACTCTATATCTTCACCGAAGACAGGGGGAAAAATACATCAAAGACACGTCTACCTATGCCGATCACTGAACAAAAATTCTTATAGATTGAATGTTGAAATCTTTCATACTTTATACTTTAGTCCTAAGACTTTGTAATGGTGTGTAAAGTTGTCTACCATTACCTACTTACTATCTACTCTATTGAAAATTGTCAAATTCAAATTTTTATTAACATATCGTAATCATTTACTTAAGATGTAATGAGAAAATATTTGGGGCAATGAAGAGTCTCTTTTTCAGGTGATTCAATGATCTGCAATGTTTATTTCTTTAGCTCCTACTCGTAAGATTAATCCCTAGCGCTGCACTTGAACAAAATTAAACTACTCATTCAAGTTGTGATTACCCGTTGCGCTGCCTCAAGTGGCCGGCAAGTAAAGTGTGCTTATCAACACCAGAAAATGCAGAAAATGTGGGCGTGCCCAACTGACAAGGTGGTGGGGGCGGTGCAGTGCAGTGCAAGTTTAAACAAATATTTTATAGAGCACACACGATGGCAGCCGGCAGCAGGGCAGCATCCGAAGCTTCCTCTTCAGGTGCAGCAGCTGTGGGTTAATGCCGGCATTAGTTTGTGTGTCTGGGAGCGCTTGACATAGTTTCAAGCGGGCGCTTAACGCTGAGTTATCTTAAATACAAACACACGCACCCGCAGCACAGGGGAAGACAAACACTCGTGTTCACAGCTGAAGTTGATTTATGCAACAGCTTGCCAAGGCAACTGATTTTGCACTGGAAAATTCTAGAAAATAAGAGCATCGGTTTGGAAGTTACACAATATAAATTAACTTTATTATTTATATTAAAAGGTTTTGCATAATCTTGGGTTAAACCTTAAACTACTCTTTACTAGAGCAATTTCTCATTGTCTGATGTTAAAGTTCATGTTTACATTACATTTTCCAGTCATTTACTAACTCCTATGACTTATGATCTCAACAGTGAAGCATAAAACAATTTATAAAGTTTGTGAAATAAATACACTTATGCTCCGGTTAAAGTTCATGTTGCAATATACAAAAACTATTCAAAAAAATTTGCCCAGTGCCTGAGACACACTTGCTGAGTATCATAATTTTATAAACTTAAGCCCTTTACACCTATTAAATGAAAGCGTGTGGGTGTGCTGCACATGTGTTCGTTCGTTTGTGGCACTCGAAAAACTAGCAGCGCAAAATTGCATTTCATCCCACAACTGGGCCAAAAGGAGTGAGGATACGCCACCGCCGCTCCTTTGGTCCGTTGCAAATTCATGAAATTTTCATCATCATTTCATGCTGCAGTTGCAGCTTGCACTTATGTGCAGCTATTTTATGCATGAAACCAAATAACAAACCCCCCCACCCCATTTGCTACCCATGGGCTCCGTTACTTCATTAATGGCCAAAAAGAAAAGCGAGAAGGCAACAACACAGCAAGGCGAAAAGCGATCGCAAGTAAAAACAGCCAAAGAACAAAAGTATAATCCGCATAATTTTTTGAAGGGAATGCAGTAAGGCGGGCGGGCAGGCGCTTAACCTTCTCGCCTTACCCGCTGTGGCCCATGCGTTCCCGTATAATTAGTCATGAAATCGGACACCCGAGACGTGCCGAGGGTTTGTCTAGGCGGCATTGAAGGGTTGCCCCAGTCCCCTTGGCCCCCAGAAATCGTATACCCAACCGCCCGCCAGATGCGCTTGGCTACTTGTCGCGTGTGTCATACATTCTACCTTTAAACAGTGGTGGTCACTATATTAGCATTAAATGTGCCCTTGCGAAATTATACGTTAATATCAATTAAATTTTAATTGGTTTTGATAGGATTAAATGTTGATTTGTGTTCAACATTAATTATGGGTCATATTTTATGAGAATCTGCCTTAAATTCTTGGCCTTACTGTTAATTAACAGAAGATTAACAGAAAGGTTGGCGGAGGCAATAAATTTAAACACATGTGCACCCAAAAAAAAAAATTGTGACATGATTTTTAAACTATTGGGTATTGAGAATTTCTCACTATCGAAGGCTAAAACTTAACGGTAGCTTTTTTTCTTTGGATGGCTGTTTATTTAAATTTATTTATTTGTTATCATTACTCTTGTTTTGATGAGTAACTACTACAACTAACACCCTTTTAATTCTATAGCATAATCTTGACATATGCTAAATCTTTATAAAATTTAGAAAACTAACAAATGGGCATTAAAAGATTATTTACTGGTACCAAATTTCAGATGCTATTTTATTAACTTCAATTGTTTATGCCATCTTCTACTTCGCCCAGCATGTGGCCCAGGTGTTTCGAACACGTTTCCACATTATACAACAAAAGATCCAAGGAATGCATCGATGGCAAACCAGGAGGGAACGGCGAGGAGATTGCACGTTGCCAGTACTGGCAATGCATCAATGACTTTCCATCACAAAAAGCTAAAGCTGACGGACCTTACAGCTGAATTGCGTGTGGCGCAGGCAACATGGTAATTCAATTTATCCATGGAAATCCGTCAGCGGGAATAGAGAACAGAGAAAACAAACACTCAGCAAGTTTTCTTATGAAGATTGAAACAGACAAACCAAAACTTTTGAAAAAGTTATCAAACCAGAAGAAATGTTTCTTGAATGTGTCGTTTAAAAACTCTGTTTATTCATTTCCCGTTATGCTTTTTTTATAGATTTTCAAAATTTTATGAAGAAAAAAATCTAAAGATCTATATCCGGCATATCTCTAAACTTCCAAGCAGAAAATAAAAATTTATGTTAAAGACCTTAAGGCAACTCTGTCAAATCTGTATCAATAAATTGAACATTACTAAAAAAAACTATCCTGCGAGATTCCAAATGTAAATTTCTTTAGCTGTAAACTTCAATATAAAACTTAGTGATTTATTTTTACGATTCTCTTTTGGCCTCTAACGAAATCGTTGCATCAGATTGGTCAATTAGCTGCAGATGTGTGGATATGCACAGAAATTTATTACCAGTTAGGAACATGTCAAAGATATAATAACGGATTTTATGCGGTCATAAAGAATACTATTACTTTGCTGGAAAACCTTGGTTTTAGGCCTATGGATCTTGGTTTCTTGTTTTATTTTTCGCTTAAACAACTATCAGAAAACCAGACCTAACTCAATTCAAATGATTTACGTGTGCGAGGCGGGGATTAGCGGTGCCAGGCGGTTGGGCAAGTGCCGAAAAACTCGTTTTGGACTCCACTTCAAGAACTGGAGCAAGCTACTCGAGTATCCACTGTTATTCCAGCATCTCTAGCTCTAGCTCTAGCTCCATCAGGTTTTTGATGCTCATTTTTTTGCTTTTTGAATTGAGCACACAGCTGGCAAGCAAAAAGGAAAACACTGTCGACCAAACAAAAAGAATAATTCGCTTTTTTATCTGGGCGTTAGGGGCGAAATAGGAGAAGTTAGGCAAACGAATAGAACCGATAGACAGATGATTGCAAAGATAAAGCTGCCCCGCGAATTCCCGCTGCCAAAGTGGAACAAGTTCAAAAACACCCGCGGTCATGTGACAAAAACTTGGCAGGAAAACCCCAAAAAACCAAAAAACCACCAGAAAAAAGGGAACACTTTTCCATTAGTTTTTTGTGTTCTGCTCACCTTTGATTCGGTCAAAGTTGGTTATCGCAACCTGAAATGAAAGAGAGATACGGAGTTCGTCAGTTATAATCAAAAGTACTGGTTAATATAGGTATATAGCTCATTTGTATAGATATCGGTGTATTAAAGTATATATATACATATATATCCGTGGAAGTAAACAGATTTATTGCTAGAGCTCTTCCCATGCACATTTTCACATCCGCATCGCGGCTTATTAGCTGCTGCTGTCTGACTCGCTTTTTTACTCTGACTGACTGCTTTCGGCGCAAACAGAAAAAACAAATAAAGAAGGAATAAATGTAATAATAAATCAGTGAACACTTTAATATCAACTGGGAGATACCTAGTGGAAAAACCATGCCTTTGTGAAATTTTTTAAAATATTGGGGAATTAACTATGTGTATGAATAAGTATGAATTTCATATTATTGTCTATCGGTAGTTGTTAATTTAGTACAGTTATAGTACCACTTTTCTCGAAAAACAAAGACTGACAAACGTGTCAAAATACAAAAATAAAGTCCTAAATATAAACCTTGATACGGTTAAGAAATGCCAACATTACTGACGATCTTTAAAAAAATATAGAACCCTCATAGAAAACTGTATTAAAAATCAAAAATACCTATTTTTTCCCTTTCTCTTAGCCCAATATGCCCTAAAATATGTGAAAATAATGGGAATCGAAAGAACGCGACGATGATGGCGACGCGGCGCAAATATTGATTTTCATGTTTGTATGTATAAGAGCATATTTCGTATTTATAACCCCGCAGAAACTTCATTTTTATATGCATCAGCTGAATATGCGTAAACACAAAAGACCCAAAGCAAAACAAAACAAAAGAGACCCAGACCCTGAGCTTTTTTTAGCTGGGCCGCGCTTAAAATATTTCAAACACGTTGAAACAATTGCCAAGAAAAGGCGCTAAAACAGAGCGGAGGAACAAAAAAAACACAGTATAGAATCTAGGAAATTTGTTCTGTATTTTATGATAAGAGAGGGAAGACCAACCAAAACCAGAACCAGAATGCCCAGTGGTAGGAGGTCTTGTCTTGTCTACGCCCCCTTTATTTTTTTTTTGTTTCGAGCAATCACATTTACAGGACGACCACCCCTACGAACTGGTAGGATTTCCCTTTGTCAGCCAACTCTCCTCGTTTTTTTCCTTTTCGTGACCTGCTTGCCAAAGTCAACGCAAAAACGTCTCAGGATGTGTGGATTGCGCCTCGAGGCATTTTGCTAAGGTTATTTCCACCAAGAGGGGCGCCTCCTGACCCTATAAGGCAACTCGAGCTCAGGCTCAGCTCGAGTCGTTGTTAGAGAAGCAGATGTATCACTTTCGGTTTCCGTCAGTCAGCTGCATTTCTCTCATCCACATGAAGCTATACCAGCTGTCCCTCGTTTTCTCCATGTCAGTATATCTGTTTCCCCGTTTTGAAGAGTGTACGCCCCAAATAAAAGCGTTGAAGCAGCGGCGAGGGTCATGCACACTTCTCATGTTTATTTTAGATCGGGTACTTGAAGATAGCACGAGAAACAAAATTTGAACAAACAGTAGGGAGCAAAAAAAAAAAGAACGAACGATGGAACAACACCCATTTTATTGGATTTTTTCTAGACCAATGACTTTTCACCATACCCCGAAATATCAAAGAATACAAATTACTCTACATGAAGCCAAATTAGAACAAGTTATGGCTACTATAAAAGTTGTTCATTAGCGAGATTTTAGTTATGGATAAGGTACTTAAGAATTTAAGGACATTGAAAAAAACTCTTCAAAAAAAAGTGCATAGAAATACAGAAACTAAAAAAATATAGCCATCTCTGATAGATGGACATCCTCAAAGAGATATATCAGTTACAAAGCAAACATTTTAGTTTGCATCATTTCAAAGTGAAACCGCAAATGAAATCAAAGCAAAACTCAAGTGTTGACCAGATAAGAGAGTCTCAAGAGATCTGTTACATGGCGGCAAAAAAATAGTAAAACTAAAAGCGTAGTTATTGCACTGCAAAAAAGCCAACTCTTAAAAAATGGTATTTGAAAACTTAACATAATGGAACTCCAAAAGAATTTAATCAAACGGAAGTCAACAAAAATAGATTTGCAAAGGAAATCATCTTTTGGGAATAAGCTGTTAAGAGGGTAAATATAGATATCAACTTTAAAGAAGGGTAAATATTTAACAAGTTGGTTTATCAAAAAATAATTTTCTGAGAACTCAAACAGTTTCGTCATAGAATTGACGTCAAATCAATTAATTGACGTCAAAATAGGGCGAAACCCTATTTTCTCAACTGCCAGTTAAAATTATATATTGTTAATGAATTAAAGGGTTTCAATATTATATAAGTTCCCAATTTTTTATCCTGGCCAGTCCCAACCTACAAAAGAAAATCAACCGAATCGAATACCCATAAACAACGAAAGCAACATGTTTTCGGGCCGGGTTAAAAATGCAATTTATGTGGCACGGTGGCAAAAAGCGGCAGCAACAGCAGCAGCAGCAGCAGCAGCTCTCGAACATGCAATATGGACATGTGAACAATTTTCCGGCAGCACAGCTGCCTTGTACAATCGATGCAAATGTGGGAAAATATTTTCCGATAGACCACACGAAAGAATTAGGAATTTGAAAATTATCCTCTTCGCAGCGAAAATAAATTGCAATTTACGAACAAAATATTTGAGAAATGCCAGAAATGGGAATCGAAATTGAATATAAAACATTGGGAAAGAGAAAACGAAGCATTTTAGATAGAAATGTTTGTTGTTTGTTTGTTCGTTCGAGTTGTCTGTTTGCTGAGCAAACAGCAGTAGACTATAGAGTAAATTTGAGCTTTTATTGCATCCGTTGCAGAGTGTTAATTGAGGAGGAAATTGTGAGTGGTTCTTTTGCCCTGGTCAAATCCCACTTTAGCCTGGCTCGTGACAAACCTACATATTGATTTAAAAAATCTATGTCAAATTGATTACAGCTGCATCACGTCGTAGCCCAGTATAAAATCGAGGGGCGGAAAAAAAACTGCAATAATAATCAGCAAAGTGCATTGGATTGAAGAAGCGTTTGGGGAGCGTTCTGGCCTTCCATTCATTTAATTCCAGTTCACTTGAGTTCAGTTTCAGTTTTGGCTTCTACTTCTGCTGCTGCTGCTGCTGGCTGTTGCTGATTTTTCCCCTTTTTTGCGACGAGTGCAGCCCACTTTAGACACAATTCCAACTGCAATGCACTTGAGACAAAAGCTCCGGCGCAATGCAGCAGGAAAATGGTGGGGGAAAATCCACGAGAAGAGGGGCATTGAAAATTCTACCCACCCAATTGAAAATGAGAACGAGATTTCGCTATCGGCACAATCGCAGCGTGACATTTTGTCAGTCGTTTGGACAGTCATTCAATTGAGGCTGTTGCAAAGAAATAACTCGAGTCAAGCTAAAAAGTGGAGACAAATTACTACTTCATCAGTGGAAGTGCTGAACAAAAAGTTTGTTCTAGATTCCAGTTGTTGTAATTGCCATAAAAAAATGTCTCATGATTAAGTATCTAAACTCTCTATAGACGATTATAAAAAATATATGTTTTTTGCTCGATCAAATGTTTAATGTCTATACTGAACGAAAATATATATTACTTTTAGAAGCAGTGCAAGTTTATGATTTAAAAACAGTATTTCATATTTTTTTAATTTATTTGCTTTTAACCGAAAAAAACTGCCTTAAATAAGCAATTTAGTTTCCTCAATCAATTTGGTGTGAGGAGCTGAAAATTTCAATAAATTATTTTACTTTATCAAAACTTTGCCATAGAAACTATCAAAGCAAAACAAATTTGTCATTTTTTTTTTATTTTGGCTTTTTCTATATTTTTTTCTATTACCAGCGTTTGTGTGGCGCCTTCATGCCTTTATGCCAACTAAGCTGAGCATGAAATATGCTATGAAAATTTGTAGCTGTCTCCGAAAGGAACACTCATTCCTCGGGTATTTTTTCACCAGCCCACAAAGCGCATTTGAGGAGCTCAAAACGCCTCAGAACTAAACTAAGTTCATGTCGCGCGTGTTTGCCTGATGAGGCTACAACAAAATTTATCACGTATTTGTCACAAGGAATTCACGTGTTGGATACAAATAGTCGGGCAAATGGAAACAGTGCTCAAATAAGCAGAAAACTTTATGAATGGCTGAACAGGAATAAAGGTGCAAAAATAAAAAATGCTGCACAAAACTTGTAAGCTAAAGAAAATACATTTGTCAGGGAATTTATCAAAAATAACATTGAAATAATAAAATAAATGGCTCAACTCAATTTATAAATGACTTTAAAAGTGTTAATCTAGGGGATTTTACACCTTTTGTTAATCAAATAATTCTCCTAGCCTTGCATTTTGCATAAGTTAATCTATTTAATTAGACGTAATTATTGCTATAACTGGTATCTTTTTGATACGGTTCTGTAAAGCTGTTTTTATGACCCTGTTTTGCACATTTATCTCTCTAAAGATTCCTGGCAGCAGTGACTAATTACAAAAATTGTTCCATCTCTGCAACTATTCCGCACACACAAAATTGCTAGAGTTAGTCAAAGGAACTACTTCCTGCAACCAAAGTAGCCGGCTAATGTCTCTTCTAAGCACTGGAGGAAAAATAACTAGAAAATGAAGAGTTAGAAAGCAGAAACTCAGATGTGAGTTAGGGGATGACTCTCCCCCTTAAAAGCTGGAAGTTTAACTTTTTAATTTCATTTGAAGGTTTTGAGTGAGGAATCTCTGTGTGTGTAAGCGTGTGCGAGTTTGTCTAAGACCTCACAGAAATGTGAAGTTGTCAAGTTTGCCGTGCGTTTGGGGAATTACCAGCGGGAGTTGGAAATGGGGTAAAGAATGAAGGGTTGCTGTAAGCATCTCGAGCATTTGCTTTATTCGCTGTCATTCTGGAAATGCCTTTGCATCGAATTTACTCAGCTTCCACACTTCTCTTTACTGAGTACACTTGGAAAATACACAAGTATATACATTGAAAAACCAAGAAATTCAAATTAAGAATGGCAAAAATTAGTTTGTATTGTTGAACAATTCTAAGTTTCCCAAATATAGGCATACACATCAAAATTTATAACAAAATTTATGTCACATTATCATTATCGAATTCCAGTTACTAAAATCAAATAAAAAAAATTGTTTTGACAAATTCTAACAATTAGGATAAACATTTTAATCTATTAAATTTACTACAACAAATGCTTTTTCCTAAAAATAATTGATTATCTAAGAATCACTAATTATTATTTAATTTCATATTTTGTATAATTTTTGTTATCAGTGCATGGGCTGTTCGGCAGAGGGAATTGTATCTCCCAAGACAGTTATTGCGGCTATGGCTTTGCCTGTGTCCCACTTTCGTGTTTATATTTATCTAGCTGGTGGTGGCCCGAAGCTGCTTCCTGCCGCCGACCAATATTCACATCCTGCCAGTGCTCCTGCTCCTGGGATGGCTGGCAAATTCACACCTTGTACTGCTGATTTCGAGTTCAATGCACGGAAATTTCATTTGAATATTAGCCCCAGCAGAGAGGCAGAGATTGCATTCGGAATCGATTTGCCATTTCGTTGGCCTGTCACAGGCAATAAGCAAAGTTCCCAGGCCTCTTGGTTCGTCCGAGAAAATATTTACAAAACTTTGTGCCAAAAGACCAATATAAACGCGCAACAGTCTCATTTTTCCCTATTTATTGACTATCTCAGCTCTTTCGCTTTGAAGGGATTAGCCAAGTTTTTGCCGCACACATTAAAAGCGTTCAACTTCAACTCGATTTTCTGGTTTTCTTTTTTTTTTTTACGATGGCGGTTGGAAGCCGAGAGTTGAGTTCAGTTTTATTAGTTTTTGCCACGCTTTTGTTATTTATTTGCCAGAAATTACAGAGAGAGAGAGAGAGAGAGAGAGAGCGGAGCAGCGGGACAGGGCTTTTCGCCTCATAAACTTTTATTGTCCTGATCCTTGTAATTAAAAAGTTTTTACTAAGTCGCAAAGCAGAGCGCTATTTTAGTGTCATCCTATAAGTTTGGATGAGTGGCTTGAGCCTTCGAATTGGGTCGAGTTTTAGTTGCAGCTGCACTTTCTTATACGTGACCGGCAATCATTACATGTGCCCTACTGAGCGAAAGTATTAATTGAGCCGTCGGGATTATATTTTAAAGCTATAAGTTCTTTAATGATTTATTATATGGCGAAGTATAAGTTTATTTTAATTAAGAACTTTAAATAGTATTTATTTATTGTAAACAAACATAACAAACATACATAAAACTATTTTCTTTGCATTTTTATGAAGTCTTTATTATTTTAAGTATATATTTAAGAATGGTCATTCATAAATATTGTGAGTTAAAACAATTACGATTTTATTTAAACTTTCCTACAACAATTTCCCATAATTGAAACTAAAAATCTGAATTTAAACTACTTATATCTGATATCTTAAACATTTTCTTGCCAAATTATTACAATTTTGTAACAGTTTTTTAATGCTGAACAATTGAAAACAACAAGGCTCAAAGCTTTTGCCAATGTACTAATCTTTTGACCTCGTATTTTACGTGTATAATAAAATAATCCGCTCAGTAGTTTCGAATTATTTTGTTTATGGCCTCAGAGCGTCAACATAAACGGAATAAATACCTGGGGGAAAATTTATTTCTCGGTCGGATGCATCGACAAAGGAATATTCGAATGGAGGAAAAAGTAAAAACTCAATTTATGAAGCGAATACCAAAATCTCCCCTCAGCTGCCGCAGAAGCGGAGTCAATGAAAAATGCGATTGGAATGCCAGAAATGTTTGGCTTCACCTGGTCAGCAGCCAAATTATTGTTCATCTCCAGCAGCCAGTCAGCGTGTGTTTGAGCGTTTTTTGCAGCATGGATGTGGATGTGTTTTTGTGCTCTAATTGGAGTAACAGAGCCGCAAACTTTCTGCCTCTGAATGCCGCCCATAAAAGCAGCTTTATGAAAATCGATAAAATCGAAAACTAGCCAACACACAGCAGGGCAACAGAAGCAGAAATAGGAAAAGCAACAACCACCGCAAGCTCACACAATCGAACACACGAAAAAGAAGTAACGCCGGTGATATTTGGGAAACGAAATTAGGAATACCCTTATTACCATGGATGTGATGGATTATAGGATACGGCTCCCAAACAATTGATATTATAACTTTGAATTATAACTTTTTGTAGGATATAAAATTATTTTCTTATAACACTCAATGATACAAATTTGAGTTTTTCTCAAATTTACCTGGGAATTGCATATTAACAATCTGTTTTTGCATATAATCGTCAAGTTTTAATCACCACAAGGACTTTAAGGATTCTAAATAGTTCCTAAAAAAAATGCCATGTAAAAATAGTAATACCCTCTTTCAAGGGTACAAAAACAGTCCGGTTGAGTCCGGAAATGTGTGCGACGGTACGTGGTTTTGGGAATGGGAATGGGTCGGAGCACGCGTCATCGTCGCGGCCTCTCAATGGCAAGGCAAACAGGACGTGGGAATGGTAACTGGGGGGCAGGACGAATGGCGGAAGGTGGGTGAGGGCAGCAGGAAGAAGCAGAAGGGGAAAGCCGGAACAAAGCTCGCCGAGTGCGAGAGCGAAACAACCACCGACGACAACGACGGCGAACGATGCAAAAGTTGGCGGCGGTTTATGAAATGAAACAATGTTTTGTTGCCCAGCGGATGTGCACTGATGGTAAGCGGTGAAGTGGGGAGTGGTAAGCGGTGAAGTAGGTAGTGGCTAAGTGGGGAGTGGACAACACACAGTAGCTGGATGCAGAAAGATAAAGAGAGATATATGGCAAGAGGGAGATAGAAGAGCTCAACAGGACAAACAATGCAAATGTTTGCAGCGTGCACAGATAACTAAGTTGAAAATAACTATGTTTAAATTCTGCTAAATATATTCAGATTGTTTACAAATCTATTTTATGTTCCACTTAAAAATATATATGTAACATGTGAAGGTTTTTAATCTTAAATATTTGATTAGCTTTTTACAATTTATGTAACCATTTTATTAAGAACTGTTACAAAACTTTTATAAAAACTTTAAAATCTAGATCATCCCATTAATTTATTAATTTTCAAAATAAAAACCCAAATGGAATTTTAAAGTTTAAAACTTTCAAACGTATAATTATATATATAAAATTATAAGAATTGCTTTCAGTGCTCACACATATCTGACCACTTCAGGTTCCATTTGTGAATTTGGTGTGTGTGTTGCCGAGGGGATTCCCATCCTTCTCGTCTCGATTTACACGTTGATTTTGCCCGGCTGCAAAAGCATGCGAGTGTTTTATAGCCAACGACCTGTGCTAATCCCATAAATCTAATTGGCCCCGGGCCTCGCTCTACTCCTGGCCAGCTTTTGGGTTAGCCGGTCACACACAGGCCGAAATAGCAAACAGCAAAAAAAAAGGGGGGGGACAAGAGCAACATCCTCCACAAAGTCCATGTCCATTTCCATTTCCATGTCCATGTCCATGTCCAGTTCCCGTTCGAAATACGCTCTACACCCGGTGGAAAATGCGCCTGCAGCTTGACCATTAAATGTGACTGCAAACTTTTCTCTCGCTGGCAAAAAAAAACTTAACGACATAAATTAGAACTTCAGCTGGGAGCAGCTTCTCACCGAGCTCCACCTCTTTTTGATCCCCTCTCAGGTGGCTGAGCTCCAATAAAGTGTCGCTCGCCGAATAAAAACAATTGCGAATGCAATGTTATGCCTGCAGCGGCAACAACTTTATTTTTAGCTGCACTTAGTCCTGGCTGACTTGTCACCTGTATAGCACAAAAAAGAAGCAACAGTAACGGGGAAAACATATCTCAAGGGAAGTGAAGCCTGAAAAACTCTAGAACACTCTACTCTAGAAAATACAATTATATCACTGGGATTCACAGTTTTGGTACTTAAAACTTTTGAAAATAAAATCAAATTTTTGGTTTTATTTGTTCATTTGAGAATCGTAATCCCTGAAAAGTTAGGTGGCCTTTTAATGCGGTAGCATTAAAAATGAAAAATTTAACATGTAAATATAATTCTCAGACTTTATCCTCTACTATTGCCAGTTTCCAACTACCCTAAATAATAGTACAACCTTATGTTAGGGTAACCAAAAGAAAAACTTTAAATTGGCATAAAAACTTTTGAACTTTTGGAAAAGGGGGGCGGTGAGGGGTTCAACGAGGGAGTAAGTTGGGTCAACGGCAGCCCATTAAATAGATTGATGACCAGGCCAACCGACTTGGGAACTATGTCAATTGAGACAGTAAACTGACGGAAAGAAGGTTACAAGTTGCACCCAAGCAGGCGTAGTACATAAAATCAGCTTTGTGCCAAATCAGTTCTATTATTTCCATACAAAAATGTCGGAGCAAAAGGTTGAGACCACTGGCTTTGTGCCCCAGTACTTTATATTACTGCCCCGAAAGATCAAGAAACTATTGCTATATCGCTTTTTTTTTGCTACATTACTGTGCTCATGGTTGGACTATCAGATGCTTGCGATTTTCTTGTGCATTAATTTATTTGAGGTGAGACGACCACTGCTTTCCCTTAAAGAGATATTGGGATGGACCTTGTTTTCAGTCTATACCTCGATAATGATGTTGGTTATACGAATGTGCATGGTTGGTTACGGTTTGATATTGTGCCACATACACTATGTCAATCCCCGATGCTATCCGAACAGAATTTTGCGTATAGTCAATGAACTTCCTATACGTATTTGCTTATTTTTATCGATACTCTCAATAAGTATAACAAGCAGCTGGTTATATGGGTCTTTTGTGGATTTGATATATGGAAATTATTTGTTAGGCGGATCCTGGTACTATCTAATGACCTTTGGCTGTTTTAGTGGAATTTCCTATTTCCTTAAGCATCATGGAAGATGTCTAAAAAGATTCCCATTGCCCATAGTTCATCTGGATATGAAGGAATGCCTTCTCCAAATCTGGTGTGATCAACTAAAAAGATCTGGGAAGCAAGCTTTTGTACCAACTTTATTATTTACCCTGATTTACTGGCCATGTATGGGCTATTACGAAACTACTGAAATAAAAGGAGTTATTACTGGATTTACTGTGATTATAATGGAACCCACACGACTATTCAAAGGTTGGTTCTTATCTACATTGATACTGGCTAAATTACACATGGTGCAGGAGGTTTTTGGCTTGATTATGCAGCGTCAATTAGTGTTAATTAATGATTCAAGGCGTCTGCACGAGTATCTGGATATTAATCTATCCAATCTGATATTGGCTCGTTTCCAATATTTTCTCTGCATGATGAGAATGAAGCCTATGCCAATTGATAAGCAACGCTGTAACCTTTCCCTACCAATCGCCATGGCTCTGGATACCACGGAAATGTATGGCTTTCGATTGCTAGCAGCCCGTGATTTTTATGCCGCCATGTCGGGCAGTTTATGTAGTGAACTACTGAATCAGCCATTGGATTGTAAGAGAAATCGGAGTTGGAGTGAGTTGCGTGATGTTATACTGGAAACGGTGGATGATTTTGTGGGCAGAATCGAGTCCTGTTTGGAGACTGCTCCTCGCATAAAAATATGTAGTTTGCTGAAACATCAAAACCCCGTAAAGTCGGGAATTCGATCGCTGGTTAAAACAACTGCTCCACCACAACAACGTCAATGTGGATGTTTTCAAAAATGTCAGCCACCCGAGGAGTGTTTGTGTTTATGTAATCTGGGAAAGCATATATACGAAAGAACACTTAGCTTTTGGAATTGTTTGATGCTTAGATTACCAGGGATTCTGCAGTGGTATCGTTATTTTTACGACCCAATTCCTATGGCAAAACTCAACCATGAATTGCGATGTGGAGAACCTTTGGTTTGGGCCCTTCAAGGACTCGTTTGCATCTGCGTGAGATCCAAAAAAGAAGACCGTTTTGGATTCATCCAAAGCGATCTTAGTCGAATTCTGACATGTTTATTAAAGTTGGAGGAAAAGTTAATCGCTGCCGGGGAAAGGCAGGTTAGGGAGCGAGTAAAACTTTGCTCCAGTCATGATCGTTTAATTATGGCCGTCAACCGATGTTTGTACAAAATGCTGTTCACATTTGGGCCGCATTTGGATTTTGTTATAAATAATATAACGTTAAGAGAGAACTTATACCACAGGATGAAGTTGCTGCCCTAAGATTTTTTATTTGTTTTCTAAAATTGTGTTACGGATATTTCAAAAATTTATATATTTAAGAGGTTAAAAAAAACTTCTCCTAAAGTCATGAGGAATGTAAATAATTTGCTCATATAGTATTTCTTCTTTGAATATCCTCCACTCACGCAATCATCTCTAATTTAATGGCATTTGTCGCACTTGCCACGCACTTTCCACTTTTCCTCGCCGTTTCAGCTCTACACTTTTGTCTCCTCTTCTCGCCCCTTTTCTCCTCTCCTTTTCATTTCTTATCAATAAAACGCTGCTGCTGTGTGCATTGTTTGCTGGCTAAGTGGACAAACTCACACACGCACAACTGGCAGGGAAAAGGAACAAAGGAAGATCCAAAAGAGAGTGGCGAACAATTGAATTTTCTACTTGTGCTGCTTCTTTCTCCGCCACTTCTTTTGCTTTGACTACTTTTTATTCGTTTGGATTCTCCTTATTGCACCTCCCACGCTGTGTTATCCCCTTATCCGTTCCCTCGCCACGCTACTTTTTGATTGCCTTTTGCCTTTGTGGTCGTCCGTATCATGTAAACGCTTTGTGTGCAAAATAGAAAATGCGAAAAACAACAAAAACAACAACGGCAAACAAACTGCGAGCAAAATAGAGAAATGAAAAGATCTCAACAAGTTTGCCGTTAGTCAAGCTAAGCTGATTTACTTGTTTGAGAGCATTTTGCGATTGCCATTTTGCATTGATTTAAGAGGGGGTCAAAAGGGGAGAAAAAGGGGTAATAAGAGAGTGCAGAGGTTAAAAAGCATAATTGTACACTCAAATGAATCTTCGTTTAAAATCCCCACTCACCAATCAAAGGCTAAGAGACTGCTGGCGAAGCAACAATATGGAAATCTGCACTATTCAAAACAGGAAGAATTTAACGGCTTAGATAAAGAAGCTATAAAAAACTATTTGAACTTAAAAGGGTTTACCTAAAATTCTAAAATTGTAATCTTAAGAAAAGGTAATAAAGTAAAACAAAATGTATGAATAGTTTTTAAATTAAATAAAATCATGCGTACTTTAAATATTAAAAAATTTAATAATAATATAAATATATATATAAAAATATATATTTATATCTATATATATTCTTGAACGAAACAATAAAATTATTTCAAACCTTCCTTAACCCAGTTTTTCCAACATAATTTCTCATCAGAATAAATCAAGTGTGGATCAAACAAAGCAATGCGATAAGTTTAAAAACTTCTTGGAACTTTAAATGTATTTCCTGTCATTTAAGGAAATTAAATTTTTTTTTAAGTTTCCTTTGCGCGATAGCCACTGTAAATACAAAATGTGAGGCAGAAGACAAACTATTTGTGGTCTTTATCAGCGGTTGGCCACAAAAAGAAAAAGGAGAGAAAAATGTGGAAAAAAAGGGAAAGAGTCGCAGAGACAGAAAACAGACGGCAGCAATGTTAATTGAAGGGTTTTTATTTTTTTGGGGTGAGAGAGGCAAACTCCACTGCAACAGATAAGCTACAAAAACACCAAAAAAATCAACAAATAAAAAAACTAAAACCAAATTTAGTGGCTTGAACTTCAAAGCACATGAAGCGATTTAGAGTAGAGGGTGCATGAGGGGGGGTTTAATAAACAAGCCACCAAAAGGTAAATAAATAAGCACAAAATGCCGAAAATAGCGCACAAGGTATAAACCAGAAGGAGAAAGCGAGAGAGGAATAGAACGAGCAGCTGCTGCGCCGACGCCTGCTGTTCTTCAGCTTCTTCTTTTCTACCCCCTCTTCCCCATTGGCTCCTCCTTCTCTCCTTATTCACCACAAATTAAAGGCAATTACAATAATAACAACAACAACAACCATAAATGCTCTTTGACTTTTTACAGCAGCCGGAGCAATGAATAAATAAATACAGTACATACTCGTAAAAGTGAACAATGGTAATACTTGATATATTTTTATTTCCTGTCTCCACCAATTGGGAAACTTTCTTATAATTCTATCATTCAAAATATTTTGAATTGTTTAAACTTTGTTCTGTTTTCCGAGGGCCCACTGTACATTTTATCAGCAGCAGAAGCATAAATAGAAATGCAGCGGGAGAGCAAATCTAGCTCTCACTGTATTTTTTAGTTTTTGTGTTTACTTATTTGCGTTCATTGGCTTCTATTCTTAACGGCACTTTATGCCAAGGAGGTGCGAATGAAAAGGAGCTATAATCCGGTTTTTCATCGTACTTACCTTTTTTAATTAGAATAAATCAAAACTTCTGCTGCGGATTTTTTCATTTGCTATTAAAAGCAAAGCGGAATTTACAGTTACGCCTGCCACCGTAGTTAAACTTGATGTTGTTTTTAATTCAGGGTCTGCGGGCCAAAAAACAACATATGTATATGAAATTTTTAAGTATTTTTGCTTTTTACTTTGCCAAAAAGTTCGACGCTAATTGGAAAAGAGATGCGAGAAGGCGAGGGGGAGAAAAACTATAATTAAACGCCAGCGAAAAAAGGTTTTAAATATCCTGCGGGCACAACAACAACAAAAACTATGGAAAATCAAGAAAAAGAAGGGGGGAAGTTAACAAAAAGTAACAGAAAGTTGCAGAGGGAGAGGAGAGGCGTTGGTCTGCAAGGGGGAAAATACGAAAATCGCTCTTCCGGGAAAAAGAGAAAAACCCAAAAAGAGAGGAGCTGCGCAGGATATTTATTTTAGCCGTCTGTTAAAACTATTAATTTTGATTTTGATGGGCACTGCGGGTTCGTTTTGTTTTTCTCGTTTTTCATTTATCGGCCACTCCGCTTTGTCACTTTATTTCGATTTTAATTTTTCAACTTCTTCACTCGCCCCATGAGTGTGTGTGTGCGAGTGAGAGGGAGGGAGATAGAGCGAGAGAGCGCGTTTGTGTTTCCACTGCAACTCCATTCTTCTTTCTCTTTTTTTTACACACACTCGAACAGTGGGAGTTGAAAACTTACGCGTTGCCGTGTATTTTTTTTCAATAAGCAATCGCTTTTATTTCAGCTTTCCTTTCCGCACTGCAAAAACTCCGTATTTATGCACTATTGTTTGTCGATAAGAAGCCGCCGAAAAACGCCGACAAAACACCCACGCTGGAAAATCGCGTCCGCTCGGAGCAGCAAAAAAACACTAAGTGATTTGTTTTTAAAAAAACCCCACTGAGATCAAAAATCCACTAACGGCTTCAAGTACCGATAGTTCCCCCAAACAAGCGATATTTATTTTTTAGGCTTTTGCTTACATTCAGAGATGGTCACACTCGTTGATTAATAACCGGTTTCTGGTATATATTTAATTTAACCATAACATGCCTTCACATATTTTAAATATATGTATATATTCAAAATAATATTTAATTTTAAAGTTCTGAGATTAATTTTATAGTGACCGCTGAACAGTTTAATAAGATACCGAATTCCGGCTCAGAAGGCAAGGTTAACTGTATTTTTATCAGTTCATCAATTCAAACGATTAGGTAGTATCCAAATATTTTTGATCTTGATTTAACCGATTACTTTTAAGTTTTTCGAATGTGTAAAAAGATTTAATTTATTTTAATTAAGCTATTATTCCAATCCGTTGTCCGATAGTCACAGGTAGTTCAGACTATCGACTAGTTGGTTCGCGGGTATCAGCTTCCATCTCTAGCGGTTGTGACCAGGGTGACCAGTTATGGCAAATTTAAAATGTTTGGTATATTTTATGGTATATTTAAAAATGCGACCGAAGCCGGGCGATATGTTCCCAATTCTTACGCGCGGTCACACTGGTAGTTATTGTGCGCGTATTTTTCTGCTCTTGGCTATAATTTGCCAAACACCGCAGCGGCGCCTAAGTTGAAAACCTCCTCAATATTTCGGGACCGCCCGATCAAAAAAATAAGGTTCAAAGAGCCAGGAAACATCGACTTGGAGGAGAACTAAAACCACCGACAGCGTCGCAAAATGCAGTCACATAGCAAAAAACGCGTCTGTTACTACTACGACAGTAAGTATTAAACAAATAAATAAAGTATGAAGTCTATTAAATAAGAATATAATGAGTGGAAAGTAGCATTCACGTTTTCCAAGCCGATTTTGTGTTTTTTGCGCATATACTCAACTCCGAAGATAGCATTTTCGCAAATTTCCAGTTTTACGGCGACTGTACGAGCGCGTTCCGGTTCACAGCGCACTTTTCCGATACGCCCGCAGTACGCTTGTGTTCGTGTGCGTGTATGTACCTGTAGGTCTCTCTCACTCCCCTTTGTGTTTTTTGTTGCTTTTCGTTCGGGCGAAAGTGCGACCACAGCGGTCGTTCGGCAAAGTGCTGCTCTCCCACAGACGCCTCGCCGACTGTGGCCGTAAAATTTGTATTTCGCATAGCGTGGCAAAAAATTGTTTTTTCAAGTTACTAAAATTCGTAATTTTTGCTCTCCAGGTGACATTGGCAACTACTACTATGGCCAGGGTCATCCCATGAAGCCCCATCGCATACGCATGACCCACAACCTTTTGCTCAACTATGGGCTCTATAGGAAAATGGAGATTTACGTAAGTTACTAATTAATATAAGATCGAACTTCAATAAATTAAAATAAAAATAAGTTCTGTTTCTAAAAGGTTAAGTAAAAAAATACATTTTGTATATGTTTTGCTAAGTAATTCGAGCTTAAAACTTAATTTATTCAACAAGGAAAACATAAATTTATGTGGATTTCTAAAAATGTTTTCTACTAACAAGTAATTATCTCGGAAATTTGTTTAATAATTTGAAAACAAGTTAAAATATTCAAGATCTAACCAAATTCCTTTAAAATGTCGTATTTTTATTGAAGTTCTGATTATATATTTAACTTTCTTAACGGTTATTTAAATATAAATTCCCCTATTACAGCGTCCCCATAAAGCCACTGCCGATGAGATGACCAAGTTCCATTCGGACGAGTACGTCCGGTTCCTGCGCTCCATCCGGCCGGACAACATGTCGGAGTACAACAAGCAGATGCAGCGCTTCAATGTGGGCGAGGATTGCCCCGTTTTCGACGGACTCTACGAGTTCTGCCAACTCTCTGCCGGCGGATCCGTGGCGGCAGCCGTTAAGCTGAACAAACAGGCGTCGGAGATCTGCATCAATTGGGGCGGTGGCCTGCATCATGCCAAGAAATCGGAGGCCTCCGGCTTTTGCTATGTCAACGATATTGTCCTGGGAATTCTGGAGCTGTTGAAGTACCACCAGCGTGTTCTCTACATAGATATAGATGTCCATCATGGCGATGGCGTGGAGGAGGCATTCTATACCACCGATCGTGTAATGACCGTGAGCTTCCACAAGTACGGCGAGTATTTCCCCGGCACCGGCGATCTGCGGGACATTGGCGCCGGCAAGGGAAAATACTATGCGGTTAACATACCCCTGCGTGATGGCATGGATGATGATGCGTATGAGAGCATCTTTGTGCCCATCATCAGCAAGGTGATGGAAACATTCCAGCCGGCAGCGGTGGTGCTGCAATGTGGCGCCGATTCGCTGACCGGCGATCGCTTGGGTTGCTTCAATCTCACGGTCAAGGGACACGGCAAGTGCGTGGAGTTCGTGAAGAAGTATAATCTGCCATTCCTGATGGTTGGCGGTGGTGGCTATACCATTCGCAACGTCTCCCGCTGCTGGACGTATGAGACCTCCGTTGCCCTCGCCGTGGAAATCGCCAACGAACTGCCCTACAACGATTACTTCGAGTACTTTGGGCCCGATTTTAAGCTGCACATCAGTCCCAGCAATATGACAAATCAGAATACGTCCGAGTACCTGGAGAAGATCAAGAACCGCCTGTTCGACAATCTGCGCATGCTGCCCCATGCTCCGGGCGTGCAAATCCAGTCGATCCCCGAGGACGCCATCAACGATGAGTCCGACGACGAGGACAAGGTCGACAAGGACGATCGCCTGCCGCAGGGCGACAAGGACAAGCGCATCGTGCCCGAGAACGAGTACTCCGATTCGGAGGATGAGGGCGAGGGCGGCCGCCGGGACAACCGAACGTACAAGGGCCAGCGGAAGCGACCGCGTCTGGACAAGGACACCAACAGCAACAAGGCCTCCTCGGAGACGTCCAGCGAGATCAAGGACGAAAAGGAGAAGGGTGCGTAACATTTTATTGATAAACTGATTCAATTGGGAATGATTCACCGATTCAATCAACGATTATTTTGTATTTGCTTAGATTGAATTGTTATTCAAGGGTTTTTATAAGACTTGATGGTTATGACAAATTAATATGTATGTACATATGTATTTATATAATTTATTATTATTTTAACGTACTTCTTACGTTTGTAAAACTAAATTATTATTCCCGCCACTTCTTTTTAAATTTTCGCGCAATTTTTTGGCGTCAAATTTTATTCTCATTTTTTGTACTGTATGTATGCTTCTTGTATGCAATGAAGATCAACATCAACAAAAAATATTGTCGCGCCAATTTAAACACTTATACATTTGCACACATTTTGGCGCCAAAAATTGTTGCACTCCCTATACATATGTACATATGGACTCACATGCACAAAAAGATATTTTTTTACATATGATTCTTTTCCTTGCGTGACATAATAAAATTATTAGACGTCTTACGATTTATATTACAAAACTAACATTTTGAAGAACCGATACAAATGTTTCGGTTTCGGTAACGGTTTTAATTCGGTTATATCGGTTAAGACTAACGGTTAGGAAACCGGTTGGATACCCTGATACCAACATCTGCTACTTCTTATATTTATAATTTTATAACTACCTTTCTAATGATGATCATGTTCAAGGAATACTTTTAATATTATTGAATACCAACTAATTTGATTATTATCTTCTTTAAAGGTGATGGAGCTGATGGCGAGGAATCGACGGCGTCCAATACGAACAGCACCAGCAACAACAATAGCAACAACAAGAGCGATAATGATGCTGGCGCGACGACTAATGCTGGATCCGGGTCGGGATCAGGATCCGGTACCGGGGCCAAGGGCGCCAAGGAGAACAACATATGACGTGGCGGCCGCAATTGGTTATAGAAGCCAATTAAGCGACCGCCGAAGTACAAGCCGCCGGATTTCACCTAGCGTCGTCTCATCCCGCCCTGAGCCATGCCCTCGGCTCCATCTATCCGCCCCTTCAAAAGTTTCCCATGCGATCAGCTCCCCTTTACTGTGAGTTAAGCTGAAATCCATCGCTTTCCATAGGGGATAATTCAGTTTTCAATGGGCGGGACTTAAACTTATCGTAAGATAAAATACAATTTATTGTAAGGCAGTCTGTGTGCAGATCGAAAGTGTATAAGCTAAGCAAACAAGTGAAAAACGTACGTCTAAGCGACCCCATGTGGCGAATCACGCAGAAACTAATCTAATCCAATAAATATTTATATATACGATGGGACTAGTATTATTACTTGGGGTTAGTGGAGTTTTATTTATTGAATTCTACTAAAAAATATAGAACACACACAGAGATAAGATCTCATAACAGATTTTATATATTTCCTATGGTTTTTATTACTTCTTTGATTTTTTGATAGTACCCACAACTATTTTGGCACTTCAGTTATTTTTATATATTTTAAAATTAAATCGAAATTAAATCCAATAATAATCGGCTATTTCACAAAGTTAGTTTTGTACATAATTAAATTTAGGACTTTAATACAAATTCTAAAATGCTATGTTTTAGAACCAAATGCATAATTGTAGCTATGAAAGTATAATAACTTGGGGGCTAGCACACTGCTTTACGATTATATAATTATAATACATCTAACATTGCGGAAAAAATGGCTATAAAAATAATAAGAGTTTCTGAACAGCAGCATACCTTACTTAATCAAAAATTATGATTTAAAATTTAAAACAAACAATAATGTTTAACTTATTAATTAGTTTGCGCAGCAACTAATATTTGCATTTCCTTATCAAAAATTGTAACTTATATTTTCCTAACAAAATACTTACTTTAACATTTTCAATTTATTCTGGAATTAGTTTTAAAAATCAAAAAACAACAACCACGTTTAACAATTTATTAGTATTTAAACCAAGGCTAACTAACAATTTGTAAAGTTTCTAACCGACGGAGAGTTTCCAAGTTGAGGTTGTGGCTTCGGGAAAGAGAATCCGCTGGGCGGTTTTTCCCGCCCACCAGTTGACAGTTTGTGACTAGTCTGCGAGGCTTTTGGGGTTTGGGGGGTGGACTAGTGGGGGCGGGGGAGGCGGAAAACTGGCTGCGGCGCTAATCCAGCGATAATATCGAGTCGATGCTGGTGCGATTACTGCGCGGCTGCAGTCGTGGTCCACCCAAGTAACTAATTGGATTCGCGAACTGCCGCTGCAGCAGTGAGTTTTCCAGGAAAATCGTCGGCGGCGGCGGCGGGGGTCTCACTTTCGTGTGATGTCGTCGCAGCGGCACCAACGGGGGCTCGCCCTCTGGATTTTCCAACCCATTCGGTGGCAGGGTGGACCCTGTTCGCGCATTTGTGGCGACATCAAAGGACTCGGGCTGCTGCTTTGGATCCTCTATGTCATCGGGCGCTTTGTGGCGGGATTTGTGTCTCTGCGGTTGCTGCTCCTGCTGCTGCTGCTGCTGCTGCTGATGCGCTTTCTGGGGGAGATTGGGCATGAAAATGGCACCAGGACATCGGGCAGGAATGGACACAGATGCAGGTTAGAGGGTTGCAAAAGCGGGCGGGGCGGGGCGGGGCGGTGGTAAGGGAGAGGTTCAGGAATTTAGATCAAATATTTTTCAGGGTTTAATTCTATTTGGCTTTAGTCAAAGTGACGTTCAATGGACATGGACGGTAGTGAGAGGTTCATGTTTGTGTGTGTGTGTCCAGAGAAGAGATAAAGTTTTATAATTATTTAAAGGCTTTGAGAGATAGAAAATAGAGGGAGGGAATGGCGGTTATTCAAGCTGCTTTTGGTCCGGGCAAAAGTTTATTTCGCTAATTTTTACAGTATTTTGGCACCTGTCGTGATTTGGCACTTTATTTTGTTAATATAAATGCACTGAACTGACATGAAAGTGTACACCTTGAAATTTTTAACGATTTTTTTAAATGCACTTTGAATTATTAGCTAAAAAACTAAGCTCCTTATATCCAAATAATAAAATCTAAAATATTTATATACTGTTTACAAAAAAAGGTGTCTTATGGGGATAATATAATCAGAGAAAGAAAAGAATTTGTTTTCCTATTTTTCTAAAATTTTTGGATACATTAAAACAGAATGTTAGGTGGTCCCTTTAAGGTTAAATTAATTTTCTTGAATTAAAGGTTTCTAGATGTATTATTATTATTCTGGAGAGTAATATATTAACAAAAATACTTTAAAAATAATGTTAGCTGGCAATGCTTATTCTATTACTTTTGTTTTTATTACTTTATTTATGTACTTTAATTTTTTAAGTGTTATGGAAAAATCTAGCTTCATAATTTGAGTTTTTGATATTTTCAAAGTGTATGTTCGCGTATCAGAGTTTAGTGTGTGCACCTCGTGTATTGCATTTTGGATTGCGGAGCATGACCTGTCTGGACCCCGTCCAAAATCCATTTTGCTGCCCCATATAATCCCTGCCCCAAGGCTCTGGCCAACAAAGGCGCCACGTCAGTGCCCGGATGGTGTCTTGGTTACACGAAACCCGCCAGTCACTTCACAGCATTTTGTATGGCAGCCTCACAACTCATACCTCATGTGCCCGGTTCACGGTCCCAAATTCCGCTCTCTATATCCACGAACAAGGGGCGTGGCATAGTCAGCAACTGCCCAAAAATCAACTGCAAGGAAAACGTCTAACGCTTTTCAGTCAAGTGCAAAAGTGTTGGCCAAACGACAGCGATGCATTTACATACTCCCATTGGAGGAAGTTAGAAAAGAAGGAGGATTCATGACCATGGAAATATCCTAACCAGGATATGAAAAGTTAATTGAATTTAAAATAAACTTATGTTATTTATTTTTATTTTAACAAAATTCTAAAAATTAAAAAATAATTCTTAAAAAGTACCTAGAAGTTTTTAAACGCATTATAATGTTATAATTTTCAAAAAATTATTGACATCTAAAATAATATAAATATTCCTGCTAAAATAAAGCTAAAACCAATTTAAGATTATTTAATTTAAAGCCACCTGAATAAGTTAAACATGAATAAATGACGAAGCAGATCTTAAAACTGTAAAACTCATTGCCATTTGGGCATTATTAATCGCATTTAAAATGTTATTTTCCCTAGAATTTTCAGCTGCCTGCTCTTTTCATACTTTTCCATTTTGCATTTGCATGGAACCCATTTTCAGTTTCATTTTCGTGGAATTTTATTGTGCTCGCCTGAAGGTTACAGGCACTGGCACTGGAAGCAGTGGAAACAATAAGCAAAACTTGCACTTTCATGCAGCACACTGACACTGACACACTTCCTTTTGCCCCTCAACCTGCCACGCCCCCCTGTTTACCCGCCCCCAGCCCATCATCTAGGAGCCTTTGCAAGCCATATTAACATTGTTGTTCTGGCATTTTTCATTGCATATGCCGCGGCGCATGCATTTCGAATATGTTTGTATTAACGTACTTTGCCAAGTCATCATCCATAGCTGGAATATTGCAATTTATTACCTGCTGGAGGAAAATGTGAAAATGTTGTACAAAAATAAAATAAATTGTGCTTTTCTGTTCTTGAATTTTTCTTTAAAAATCGGTGCAGTTTATAGTTTTCATTTCTAAATATTTATACTCATACTGCTTTAAAAAGCGTTTATAAAAGTAAACTTTCAACAAAAAAGAATTAAAATGGAATATTCAAACTTTACAAATTTATAAAACTTTTTCTTTGTGTAATAACTACAATAATGACGCCCTTAAGCACACGCACAATAACCCATATACGCACGCATTTTGGAAGGATGGCGGTGGCAATATATTTATTACACATGTTGAACAATGTAAGCACAAGTTTTGCTGCTCATTTGGTCGATGGTCAACAAGCAAATGCCTTGTTAACCATTATGGGCCATGTTTTAATGTAGCAACACACACAAACGACAACAAGTACAAAAAACGACAATAACTTTTCGCATTAAATGAATGCCAAGTGGCATTGAGACACTGTGAGGTAGAGGAAAAGCGATGGAAAGGGCGGAAAAATATGGGAAAAGCGAAAGAGCCCAAAACAAAGGAAAGAAAAAGTTCGCTTTTTCAACTTTTCAACGCGGAAATTAATAACAAATTGCTTTAAGCCGCCATGACGATTACGCTCTTGCCACTGCCTCCATTAAACAGTGGTGACAATTTAGCATTTTTATGACATATTTAATTATTCCAAATACTAATTTTTAAAGTTCAAATGAGAAATTTTTATTCAAAAGGGTTTCCTTTGATTTATTTTTAATTACTGAAACAATATTTTTTTTCTGACAACTAAAAAATCATTAACTTATTTTAAGGTTTAAAGAAAACATTATAACATAAAACAAAGTAAAATGATTTTAATATAATTTGTAAGCCCGTTAACCTATAGGTTTTGTACTCATTTCAATTACGGCATAAGCCACTAAGCAAGAAATTCATCTTTTTAAGTCAATGAAATTAAAAAAAATTGTAAATCTAAAAACCCTCTAAAAATCCATTTTTCTTAACTGTTTTTAATTTAGCTTCTTTTTTGGCATTTAATAAATGCCAGCACTTTCCACTCGATGGAAGCTGAAAATCAGTGCGCAAGCATAAGCACATGCTTACATATATCCTGTTTTTTTTTTCCTGGCAGTGCCTTAAGTTCAGAATGGACATCAGAAAAACTTTTTCCTGCACAATGAACACTTCATTGCGCACTTGAGTTAATTTGTCAAGCAAGCCAAGACGCATACATTTGTTAAAATTATTGAAAAAGTTTTTGGAGTGGCAAATTGGCAGCGAAAGATTGTGTTGCTTTTGATGGTTTTTCATTAAACACAGGGACTAGAATGAGGAGCTTTCCTTTTGGCCCCGCTTCTGCTGCTGGACCAGGGCAATTGTTGTAAAACATGAATAATGCATGCTGTAAAAGTTTAATGAAAATGCACGAAAAAGGAAACGCCACAGATTCGCCACCAATGGAAACAAACAAACTGCGACCGACACACAAAAAGTTGCAAAAAAATAATTAGAGCTAGAGCTGCCAAGCAACCAAGTCAATTAGCTTCTGTACCCATTTCCCTTTCTTTTTTTTTTTGCTTTTTCTGTATTTGGTATTTGGTTTTCATGGACTTTATGAAATTTGAAAAAGTAGAAGGGAATATGCTAACGTTAATAAATATAAATATTTTTTTTGATCGATGGTGTTTAATTGTAAAAAAATTAAAGAAAATGTTTGACTTTTAAAATCTTCCTAAAAAAACTGAAAGAACAATATTCAATAATATTTAATTAAATATGTATTATTCATATTATTCCTGATAAATATATAAATTGGTTTCATTAAACTTAAATTTGACTTGAATGTTGACTTCAGAACAGATATCAATACTAAAACTATTTTAACTATAAAATAAAATGAAACCTTTTCCTAAAATTAATTTATTATATATATTTAAGCAATCTTGAAGAAAAACAGGACTTTTATAAAAGCTAAAAATTTGTTTATTTTATTTCTAGCTATCTGGAAATATTCATAAAATAAATTTCGGGTAAATTGGGAAAAATTCGCAGCTGCGAGGCATTGGAAACACTCCAGACTCCTTGTTGTCCTGCTTTGTTTTTACGCTCCGCTTTAGATGAGCTGCACTCTCGTCGCCATTGTCCTTCGTCCATTATCCTTTATACTGGCTCCTGCTGGTGCTGCTGTTCAATAAACTGTAATTCGTGCGCCACTTTCATGTGCATTCATTTGTCGCCTCACTTACACACTCTCACGACACAACCACTCAGTTTCACACATATATATAAAGTACACACGCACACACATCATATACACACTCAACTCCGCTCGGTGGTGCACATTGTGCTTGGCGTACATGGCGTATGAGTGACATTTAATTAAAATTTATGTAGTCTAAAAAGGCAAGAATTTTTCTACACCCCGCCTCTTCAAATTTATGCAACGTCCCATTTTGTTTGAGTTGTATTAAATGTTCGCAGTTTTGCAGACCGGGTTTTTGGTAATCATGTGCAAATTTGTTTTTACACCCATTACAAGTGCAGGTCGACCGCCGACGACAACGTCACTCTTTGCTCCCTGACAATTACGACTGGCGAATACGTATACATGATCAAATATTTAAATGGAAAATTGCACTTTTGCCGGAGCAAAGATAAGATGTGAAAGTGAGGGGCATTTTACTTTTCTGCTTCGCTTTTACAAATGACTGAAGCTTAATTTAAGTTTCATACAACGTTCAACACTATCTTCTGGTAGATCTCAGATATTCTTAATTGTAATGGTTGGGCATGTTTATTTTAAATGGAAATGGGTTTATTTATGGGTTGTAAGGATGTTTTTTTCTTTTTGTAAATTTTTGTCTAAAGGAATGGTTTAAAATTTAACTATAAATAAAAATTCAAATATTTTTAAATTTTTCATTTCATTTAAAGAGCTATTTTCTGTATGTGAAGTTTTCCCTAATTTTGTCTCTGTCATAAAATATAATTTTTAATTTACGTACAAATTGTAATCATGTATTTAAAAATATTAATAACAATTCCGATATTTGTAGATTCTTAGTTTTCCCCAGTTTTTCCTTTGTTAAACAATACAATTGATTTGATTTTCGTAATTTTTATTGATATTAATTAAACCTTATTTACAATACAATAACTATTAAATAATCACTTTGCTGTTCTTATATTATTTAAATTTGATTTAACTTCGCTCATTTCTTCTCCTTGGCTTGCTGCCTTTTCTTGCTCATCATCCATTGATGAATTTGCATGCGTCGATAGTACAAATGTCGCTGAAGATTCTTCTTGAAGAGCGTCTCCCTGGCGAGAATCTCCAAGTCCTCGAAGCTGCACTGCCGGATATTCTGCTTAGTCCTTTCGATTAATTCGCTCGTTAGGTGAATTTTGGTGGCAGAAACCCGGGAAACGTGAATTTTTCTCCTTCTCAACTCTTCGCGGTGCATGAACATTGCATATGCGGCGGTGGGTGATTTTGGTGGCGATTCCTGGGCAGAATTCGGCTTCGAGTTCTCCTTGACTTCCGTGTTTTTCTGGATCAGACACATCTTGACTGTGCGATTGCTAAGCTGCGTTTGCTGGTTGCATCAGCGTTGCTGGCTTATTTTATACGAAATCCTTTTTTTCTGACCTGCCCATTCATGAGGCCCATCCTCTCAGGTCAATCGGTTTTCGCAGCCCAAAAACTGACCTGTATGCAGTTTTTTTGTCATTAATTTTTTTACAGCACGCGGGTGGCAGTGGATTAAAAAAATGTAATCCCATTCATTACCTAAAAAGTGTCGTAAAGTGCTCGGGAGTGGCGAAAAAAAATACTCGTTCATGGCACAACTGGCTCGCTAATCCGGATATATAACCGGATTAGGACAAACTAAACGGTTTATGGGTCAGTCGTGTCATCTCATGTCCTTTCTTGTCCTGATTTTGCGGTCTCATCGATTCTCCGCCATACACTTTGCATTCTGCTAATCCTTTTGCCAGCGTGTCCTGGCAATTAGCGTCATAATGGAGCGACAGATGATAGGTCTCTATTTTTGGGAAATTCACATCGAAATGGGTTGAGCTGTATAGCCGCCGGCCAGGACATTACCAGCTGACCCAATTTGTAAACATTCAAGCCAAATATTTGACTTTGATCGCCGGCCACAACCGCAACTTCTTTATTATTCGTCAGGCGTACAGTGGAACAAAGTTGATTTTAATTTATCATTATAGTTTTTTTAATTTATTACTTTAAATTCGTATTCCAAAACTTTTTAAACAGAGTTTTAATACAACTCATCGAGATATTGGGAAACATTTCAAAGGCTATTTATAGAGGGCCAAATTTTACGACTAAACTCAAAGAACTTTTATAATAGTTTTATTTTTCAAACACAGAACAAAAAACCGCACAACTTTTTAAAGGCCCAAGATGACTGTTAAAAACTTGTATTAGAAAGTTTTTAAATATGTATATAAAAAATAATTAACAATATATCTTTTAGTGAAATCTTTTTAAATATGTATATAAAAAATATATTTAATAACATATTAGTCATTAATTCTAAACTTTTTGACTTAGTAACTTTGTCTGCCCGATAATTCTATGCCATTGACTATCTGATTTAAATAATCACATCAGATTATTTCCACTGTGCCTTGGCCGTGTTGTTTTTTCATAAATTTATGCTTCAGGGCAAAAGGGCGATATAAACTCATTACATTGGCTTGACTGCTGTTGATGTTGTTGCCACTTTTGATGGGGCCTGCTGCTATTGCTTATTCCATAGCATTCTCCATCCGAAATATTTGGCGTTCGTTTTTGGGTTTCATCACCCAAAAAAGGGTTTTCTGGGCGGACCAGGGACTCGTTCTATGTGCGAAAATCACAACATTTTAATCTCATAATCTGAATTTATGTGCAGACTCAATTTCGTTATACTTAACGACATTTTATGCGGTTATTTTATGCAGGCAGGAGCCGAAACTGAAGGAGCTCAAGGGAATCCCAGCGCCAGACTAGCTATATATAGTAAGCTGCCCTTTTCCACACACACGTCGTTTGCGGTTTCGCTGGCACCCTTCAAAGTAAGTGAAGCAGCACTCAGAGAAATAATAGTGCATATTTACAATACATTTAAGGAAATTAAAAAAAATTTTTGATTTATATGAGTATATTTTACACTTTGACCTATTATTTGAGTGCCTTATAGTCCTGCATTTTATGATAATATATAAATAATATCAAGATAATAATGTCAATGATTTAAACTGAACCATACCACATAAATTTCTTTTACATTTTTAAGACCTTTAAATAAAGTTTTATAAATCTATTACAATACATTTTTGAAGTTTATAAAAAAATTGTATTCTGAGTACAAAATTTTATATTTTTTCTTAATGTTTGGGTACCATTATTGTCATAATTATGATTTAAAATTAAGCAAACAAAACTAAATTTCTTTAAGATTCTAAAGACCTTTAAATAAAGTTTTTTTTTCGAATGGTACACCAATTTTCTTCCAGTGCAAACGTTAAGTACATCAAATGTGTGTGAGAGCCAGTGCATGAGTGTCTGTGCGTCTATGAGTACTTGAGATTTTCTATGGTCGCACAAAACACATTAGTTAAAAG
The DNA here is from genome assembly GCF_018152505.1 of Drosophila elegans. NCBI lineage: Eukaryota > Metazoa > Arthropoda > Insecta > Diptera > Drosophilidae > Drosophila > Drosophila elegans. Next base: position 5,594,992 of record NW_024545578.1, read on the forward strand.
TACTGACCAACAAAGCCACTAACAAGCTGTCTCCCCCCTGAAAGCCCCACATTTTCCCCCATAATACACACTATATCGTCAGTTTTCCACCCATTTTCCTCCCACATATTGAAGTGCCATTATGTGCGCTTTAGTTTTTCCATCTTCTCCGAGACTTCATTTCTCCTTGTTGTTGTATCAATCTCGATGATGCTGTTCGCTTGTTGTTGTCGTCAGCATTTTGCTGGTGGAAAGTTTTTTAATAAACGCATTTAAATGAATTGATGCATGGCCGAGTTATTCTACGTAATTTTTCATCATTTAATATGAAACAAGTTAAAGTTGTGTTCTCATTTTCCGGCCAAAGAACTTTTATTACCTTCGTATATCACAACAGTAAGGAATGGAATTTACAATAAACAAAAATAAAAGGGAAATTGCAAAAAGGAAAAGAATGAAAGTTGTGCAATTCTTAAAACTTAATGGAGGCAACTTTTGCGTACCGACAAAAGCAATTTCGGGCTTAACTTTAAAGGTATCAATTTACATGTAAGTTTATGAGTTTCAAAAGAGTTATTCTTAATTTGAAATTACATTTTTTCATTAATTTTTTTAATTACACAAAAATACTTTTCTTATGAAAATAAAGATTTAATTTATCAAAAATAACATTAGTTTTAATAGTATTTTTATGATTTCATCTTTTATCTTTAAAACTCTTAAATGGCATAGAGAAAATATATATTTCTTACTAATTCTAAGAATAGTTTTGGTTTCTTTTTGTCTTTGTCCAAATGTATTTAAACCAAAGTCTTAAATTCCATGTCATATTTAATCAAGTTTTTGCCACATTTGTGTGCAAGTTTCGTTTGGTTAAATTTGATTCAAAAAGTTTTTGCCATTTTTTTATTTGAGGAATATTCATGTCGATGGCCAGACAGTTTTCTTTATACACAACAATCCAAGGACTTGCTTCTTTTCAATTTGTATTATTTGCTTTGCCTTTGTCTCTGTCGCACTTTGACTTGCTTTTATTTATACAAATTGCTTTTGTTTTTTGACTCTCGTCTCGTTCTGGTGCCTTTTGTGCCTTGTTTATTCAGTCCTGTGTTGTCTTGCCATCAATTTGCCTAAATATTTATGCTTTTATACAGCTTTTCTGGCACAATTTTTTGCATTCCGTCAGTTTCTGGTGGTGGTGGCCCGTCTATTGACGCCATGGTATCCATTTTGTTTGCCACCACCACCAGTTTTGCGATTTCCATTGCTGTTGGTGTTTGTAGTACTGCCGCTGCTGTTGCTGTTGGCCAAATCCACATCCGTTTCGGCCACAATTGGCGGACCCCAAGAAACTTGTCGCCGCACTGTTGCCGGTCCAATTCCAATTCCAGCTCCAGAGCCAGTGCCAGAGCCGGATCCTGTGGCAGCTCCTCCGGAGCCACCATTTCCCCCCGATCCTGGTTTTCTCCGCTTGGAACTCTGCTGCTGAAGCGAGCCGCCTCTTTGAGGCAGTTGTCGTTGCTGCGGCAGCTGCTTTTGCATTTCATGTTGCTGCTGCTGCTGTTGCTGTTGCTGTTGCTGCTGTCAAAGTGCAGAAATGTTTCGTATTGCTTTTTATTAAAAACTTTTTCGGCTCATATTTTTTTTTTTGTTCGGGTCACGGTGGGTGCTTTTAAATAATTTTCATGCAAGAGACATTTCTTTTAAGAAAAGATTTTCTTTGATTAGTTTTGTTTCATTCCATTCGATGACATACCTTCATGCTGGTTTTGTTTGGCTCTTTTTTAATTTGCATGCACGCGAAATTGGTAAAGCTCACTTGTTAGCAACACGATTTGCATATTTGATGTTAGAGCAAGCGAAATTGAAATTCATCAGTTTTGGTGTCCCTTTTTTGGACAAGGTAGGGAGAAAATTTCCCAGAACTAAGGACCCATTCAAGTGTGTGTTATTTGAGACGGAGAACCAGAGTCAAGCTCTTTGTTTTATACCCGTATTGTTCTTTTTTCAAAGTCATTGTATTGTTGTGCACTTGAAACGCTAAGTGAAAACATGCGAATCTAATTAAAATGATTTCACTGAGGAAATCAAATATTAAATACTTTAAATATAGTCTCGAAGTTTTGAGAAGGAATTTTTAAAATGGAAAGGAAAGCAATTGAAATTTAAGAAAGAGAAAATTTATCAAAAATACCTAAACTTTGATTTAAATTAGAGGCAATTTAAAATATAACATTTATTATTTAGTAACCTTTTTAGGGTTGATACAAAATTATTTGCCATGACACCTCAAACCCATTTCTTAAAGTAAATACAAAATTATCTGCCTTAACACTTTAAACCCCCTCCAATCAACGCCGCCCCGCAATTTATTTATTATATTGTGGCCTGTGTATTAATTTACACATCATTAGCTCGCTTCGACTTCTTTGCCTTCATTAAGATTTATATAAAACTTGAGCAAACAGCACAAAATCTGTGCGATGGCCTCGACATGTGGGTGCTGCCAGTGGGTTCGCTTTTTCGGATGTGCATGTGCAGACTTTGTTGTTGCTGCAGCTTGTGGGGGCTTGGGGTTTCGTTTTTGCATTCTAAGCTCGTAATGAGTTTCACCGCAGCATTGTGGTAGCTGGCAAAGTTAAGTGCGTGCTGCGTTTGCGGCAGGCCAAAATGAACAGCGACGGCAGGCGGGCTGTGGAAATGCTGGAAAAGCTGGAAAAGCGAGCAAGAAACGGAGCAGAAGCACCAGCACCATCACCAGCAGAAAGATGAAAGAAAAGTGCAAAGACGCCCACAAACAATTTTGAATAAAAAGAAACTTGGCATGCATGACGGGAGAAGCCTCAGAAGAAAGCAGCAGTACGAGCAGAAAACACCCACCAGCTGAGGCACTTGCACTTTTTGGTGCTGTTTAAACAAAAGATGCAGCTTCCCCATACGACTTTCTCTACAGTAAACTACCGAAAGTTGTGGATATAAAAATAAAATATATATAATTTATATTCAAAAAAATGTTATTCAGTATATTAAAAAAAAAGAATGTGTAAAATGGGCAGTTTACAAAAGTAATTTTTATAAGTCCCAAAAGTGAACAGAAAATTGTATGCATTATAAGTGATTAAATTAATTCGTACATAGAAGCAGAGCAGCTTAAAAAAGAAATTTTTAAGAGGACAGGAATACGAAAATCTAGTTTAGACCACAGATCGTTTGAAAAAGACACTTGTAATATATAAAACATGGATTCAAATGGCTTTAAAGTTTTATTTAAATTGAAAAAAAATGAATTGGACTTTAAGGCATAAACTAAGACTTAAGTAAATGATTGGTGTTAAATAAGTAGTGGCTTTTAAGTTTTATTTAAATTGAAAAAAAAATGTATTGGACTTTAAGGCATAAACTAAGACTTAAGTAAATGATTGGTGTTGAATAAGTAGAATTTTTGGTGTTGCAAATCAATTATGATTATATACAAATATTATTGAGTAAATAAATGTACCATTAATAGATTGCTTGAAAGATCAAAAATTAAAAGGGACTAATTAATCGAATTAAATTTTGACGGCAAAGTTATAGTCCTAGAAAACTCGGTTTAAAAAGAGAAATTCCCACCGATCAGCCACTGTATTAACCCCTTTTTATGGAGCAGACTCACACTCTTTGAGAAGCGAAACTTTTTGATTTTGAGGCAGGAAAAAAGTTTTGAGTGCGCTTCAATTTCGGTTGCTTTGCAATCAGGCTCGCGTAGACGCCGCAAGTCAAGTGGAAATGTGGAAAGCGGCGGGGAAATGGCGGGAAAATGGCGGGAAATGTGGGCCAAGTTGGGTGTCGGCGGTAGACAATGCCGCACGCACTTTGCGCTCCGCACAACTTTCGCCATTTTTTTTGGGTGTCACCAAAAGCGCCATGAAACTAACACAAAAAAAAAAGCAACAAAAAAAGGTTGGAAAATTCATCGCCAGATTTGAATGTGCAGCGATTGGCTCCGAGAAAATGCCGGGAAAATTCAATTTCGCTGCAGCTTAAGCTCAGACAAAGTACATGCTAAGTAAGCTCAAAAGTAACATGCGACCCCCTCGATAGACACTTTTCCAGCTAAAACTACATGAAAGCCAATAAGTTCAATATTTTGCTTTTCCAATTTCCCCTTCAGAAATCGCACGAGGGCGACGGAAAAGGGAGTTCGAACTTCGGTGGAAGTTTGTTTTTGGGCGTGCCGAAAAGTCGATGCAAAAGTTGAAAGTTCTTGCCGCGTTTGTTGCTTAGTTGAAGGTTTTGTCTTAAGTTTTCTCTGGCCAAAAGAGTTTCTGGTCACCGTCATGCATATACAATCTATATAAATCATGGACAGGCCCTTGATAAGCAAGAAGACCGACTGTCCCATCATGCACCCATAAATTGTGTGGCCTGCAACAATTGTTATTCTTGGCCCCAAGTTCATTGCAAAAAGCCAAGTTTTTCTTGCCAGGGATTTCCCAGATTTTCTTCAACGCATATTCATTTGGCAAATGTCCTCTAACAAAGGAGCATAAAAGGGTGAAGTGAACTCACATCCCCCCAAAAATGCAGTTCAATTATTTTTGTTCGAAGGTATTTTAACTTTTTTGCTGGCCAGGGCACTTTTTTCTATTAAATAACATTTTAGACAATTGGCTTGGCTGCAAAAACCAAAGGAGGAACCGACTGCCGTTAGCAAGAAATTGCATCGATGCCGCTTAAGAAATTGTCCTGGCCACAACAGCCAAGCCAAAGGTTTCATTTTGTTGGTTTTTTTTTGGCAGGGCTAACAAAGGAAAAAGAACTGGCCAATATACAAAGAAAACGGGCTAAGAGAAGACATGAAAAACCACACACACACAAAGAAATCGGAAACTTTCAAAGAGATGTAAAAACTATCAAGTAGCTAACATTCAAGGGTCATCCAGGCACACATTAAATGTTCCAAATTCGTATTATGCTCAGGGTTGAAGAGCTTTTTCAAAGAAATTAAAATTAATTAGGTAAAAAGTGAGTAGATTTTTGGTTTTATTTTTAGCATGTTAAGAGACTCTTTAAAGAAGTACTTACAAAAATAATGTAATTATTTTATGTTAAATGTAACCTAGCTGTAGTAAACTAAACCTAGCAAAATATTTAAACAAGGAAAGCCCTTCAAATATTTTAATGAAGTTTTGCTACAGCCACAATAAAGCTTAAAATGCAAAAGCAATCTAAATCATTTCAATGATTAGCATAAGAGATTCTTAAAGCAAGTACTTACAAAAAAAAGTAAATGACTCAGAGAGCTTCTCTTATATTCAAGCTAAGAAAGACCGAAACCAATTTTAACCATTGCCTCAATTAAATTTATTATTTAATTAAATTAATTGCAAACGCAATTCAAATCATTTGTTTTAAGTGCTCCGATGTGTTCTACTGCCACACAAAAACTATAGCATATTTTTTGGGGTTCGACTGCATCAATCACCTTCGCTGCAATTAATTCATTCAACTTGATAGTGCCTTTAATCGGCTTATACAATAATTGAGAAATAATTAAATTGAATCGATTGGCAAAAGCATTGTTCCAGCCAATACCTATTGGCCTGGCCAATTTCGTCGCGATAAGCCAATTGTCAATAGTTTTCCCCTTTTTCTCCTTTTTTTTTGTTCTTCTCGGTTGGTTTGTGTTAAATTTAATTAAACAGTCACACCGAAAGCACATTTAATATCAACAATTAAAACGACACGCACAAAAACACATTCGCTTACGCACATGTGTGTGCTTTACCAATATATTGTGATTAAATATTTTTAAAATACACCAGACCGTGTTTGTTGCTATTCAAATATGCACACTGAAAAAGGGGGAAATATTTTCACAAGTTTTGTTTATTTAGTTAAATTCAATTAAATGCAATTTAATTAAACGGAACATTTTCGCCAAGTTGATGATGGCCGCCAGGCAGTGTGCAAAAGAGAGGGCACAACGCTGGCACACACATGCAGACATGCAAAGTAAACAACTTTAAACGCCATTAAGAACATATTTCAAATGCTAGGGTCATGCTGAAACGTTCATGAACATTTTTCTTATTACATATATAAATTAGAGATGTCGAATAACTATTTATTTATTTATTAAACCAATCAAATATTTAGCTGGTTAATAAATGGGAGTTTGTGTACTTATTCAAAACCATAAAGAGAAAAAATTTGTTCTCAATTTGAAATTTAAAGGACAATGAACAATATATTGTATTTGAATGTAAAACAAATAGGGCAGACAATATTTCCTTATAAATAGATAACTATTAATTGACTTGTGTTAATCCCGATGAGCTTTGATTGAGTTAATTTAAAAACAATTTAAAAAATTCAATTAATTTTAATTTTTAAAATGTTTTAGGCAAAAAGTAAAACAACTTTTAAAGACTGTAATTGTAAAGTACATACATTTGTTGTTTGGGAGCCAATTAGTGATTTTATTTAAAAATCGGAGTATATTTTTAAGGTAGGAGTTAAAATGTCTTACAATTAAATTAATATAAAATTTATAAATTAAATAAAATTGAATACTCGATATAAATGTAAAGTACTTATTTATATAATAACAGGTCAAATAAAAGATTTCAAAGTAAACAAATGAAGAACACACTATTTAAGACACAAATGGACCTCAACAATCTTAAAGAAATATACAAAAGAGGTCCTAGCAATATTGCATTGTTAGTAATACTCGATGTGCTATTGATAAATCCCTTAAGTTGCAATTACTGTCGCTTTCACATCGTGTGTAACCCTGATTGTACTTGACATTATAACATTTGTTTATCCAATCTGACTGCTAATGTCCCCGTTGACTGTCCAAATATTAGTGCATGAATATGTGCGTGTTTGTCTTCCGGGATGTCCTTGCAAATGCAATTGTAAATGATGCACTTTCATGCCTTACAGCTGTATGCCCATGTATTTGCAGGCCATTTACTTTGGCTTACATTATGTAATGCCAGGCTCTTCCACTTGACTTATGGTGTGTATGGTGTGTGAGTGTGTGTGTATGGTGTGTTGTGTTTCTGGGTGGATGAGTGCTTTTGGGTGTTATTTACATGCCAATGCCAAGGCCGCGCCTCTCAGCCCAATTCATGCAAATTGGTCTCGCTGATTGTGACTATTGGCGCCATTCTGATAAGGTTTACACTGGGTTGGGGTCCTCTGCTTACCGGTAGACTTGGCACCAGGACCTGCCCCTCATCCCCTGCAGCCACCGGCTCATTTTGTGGCAACTGTCCGTTTTGGGCGGCGGGCAACTGAGCTGATGGCTCTGAGGACTCTGCCTTTGCCTCCGGCTCCTTGAAAGCTGCACAGAAAAAAATAAAATCAAAATTAAAACTTGTTTGTTATACATTGAAAATTATAAATAATATTTAAAACCTTGAAATGAAGTGAAGGTCTTGCATACAACTTTTAAAAAATAAGAAATTCATCATGATTTTATGTTTTAACATTTTAAAAAGCTGCAAACTTTTAAATTTGGTTTCAGTGACAGCATCCCGAAAGCCAATTTTAAATTGTTCATATTGTGTGGGATTTTGAGTGATTTATATGGACGCACCATTTGCTGGGGCAGAGGAGTCGGTGGTGTCTGTCGTCATCTGCTCAGGTGCCTGAGCCTGTGACTCCTTCACTTCGGTGGCAGGTGTATCCTTCTGAGGCTCCTCGTTCTCGCTGCTTTTTTCTTCATTTTTCTCCACAGGAACTGGAGCCGGAGCCTCATCCTCCTCCTCTTCCTCCTCTTCGATGCGCGAGGCAATGTCTCCGTTATTGGACATGGCGGTAGGAGTGCCAGGCTGCGTGGGCGTGGCACTGCCGTTCTTCAATATGCCCACCAAGGGGGCACCATTGCCGGGCTTTTTGTCCTCCTGTGGCAGCTGTGATATACACAAGAAAAAAAAAGAAATTACATTTTAAATTTGGTGGACATTTCATTTTTATGATACAAAAGTATCAAAAGTTATTTATCCTGGACTATTTCAATTATAATTATTATGATCTCATTATTATTATTATTTCTGGAAGAAAAGTTTATGTGTTGTTTGGTTCATTACATTAGTAAATGTTATATTTTGTTATCTAAACTGAAAATTGTCTATTTTCTCAGTGCACTTCAAAGGTGCTTTTGAATGGGTTTTTAAAATTATTATACTACTACATTTTAAATAATATATGGATCTTATTATTATTATTAATGTTATTTCTGGAAGATAGGTCCATATGGGGTTTGCTCAGTGCACTTTAAGGGAGTTAATAAAGCATTATTACCGACTGAAGCCATTACTTACCGCCTTGTAGGTATAGGGCGGCAGGCCATTTCCAGCGCCAGCCGTCACTCCGCCCAAGAGGCCGGCCTTAACACCTGGCGACTCGTGCATTTTGGTAGCCTGCTCCTTGGACCAGATAATGTCCTCGTCCGTCTCGCGCTCGATGCGCTTCTTGTAGGCCAAGTGGCTGCGATACACCTCCAGCAGGCAGCAGATCACGATGATGACGAAGACACTGGTCAGCGTGAGGAAGACGACCTGCGTGGAGTCCTCCTGCTTGTTCTCGTCGTACACGAATCTCGGGACGTAGGGGACGCGTGCCGGCGGCTCCTCCACCCACGGCTCCGGAATCTGCGATACACAGGTAGACAGGCAGGGCATTCATTAGCACAATTTGTCGCCTGGTTGCCTCGGATAATCCGATTCCCAAAACCCCCTAACAGGCATTCACCTTCTTTGCACTTGCAGAAAAATTAACTCTTAACTTAAAGATTATTTCACATTATTAATTTAGAATTCCATTCAAGTTGATAATATATGATTATAAAAGGCTTTTACTTATATAAATAACTTATTTTTAACTACTTTGGGATACTCTTTGGTTTTTAAATTAGTTTAGTTTTATCAGTTAGTTTAGTTTTATCAAACCCTTAAAATCCTGTTAAAAGATAGACTTCTCAATTTCATGTTAAGTTTGACATTAAATCTTTTGATGATATAGTTTACCTAACTGAAAAGTCTATGAACTCTATAAACTTATGTACATTTATGCCCGAATTACTTAACACCAGATCTTGCTAATATTTAAAGTTTGAAAAACAAACACCACATTAAGAAAACGAATTTGAGGTATCGAATTACTAAGTAATGAATAAAATTACATTAAGAAATCGGTTCTTAAAGAGTTAATTTTTTTGTTGTACCAAAAAGTTGTCTTTACAAGTTCCCATATTTATTTTGCAGTGTGCTACCCAACATGCCCGTAAAAAGTATTTTTTATCATCTTGTCTACACAAGTTCCCCATAATTTTTTTGCAGTGTTCTACGCACCATGCTGACGTTGACCATGGGCTCCTGGGTCGGTTGCTCGCTCACATCGAATTTGGCGTTGCACTGGGCGCTACGCACTCCCTGCGGATTGATGACCGTTATGTTGTCGGCGGTGGACTTTGTGAATAGCATGTACTCCTCGAGTGGCTTCATAACATGCCCGTTCACCTGTATATAGATGTCTACCGATGGCCAGTTGGTTTACCCAATTTGCGGTGGTCGGGCAGGGGGATTTGGGAGTTCAAATTTTCATTAGTATTGGTCATTAATTCAAATTGAAATGCAAATGTGTGTGGATGGCGGAGTGGAAATTGGAATTGCGTTTGCCATCTTGGCTCGGTGGGTTGGGCTCGACTGACTCTGATTTTGACTTTGGTTCCGCCGTTCCGAGGAGAAACTTGGGGTGGCTAGTCATTCGTGCGTGTTTGATGCCCGTCCCGAAATTAGCAATAACATTTTTAATGCCTATCGGTAAACTCCCACAACGCTGACGCTCCCTGATTGTGTATTTTGGGGGGAGTGCTCTACCAAATTGGCAAATTAATGGAGTTTCTAGTGTGTTTAAATGATAATTAAGGTCGCGACTTAGCTCTTGTGTATGCCTATTTGATAGAGGACTTTGAATATAAAATATTCTTACTACAGTTTTAGAAATTAGTGGTCAAAGAGAAACGTTAAAATATAAAAAAGCTTAAAAGTAATCATTGCTTGTATCAAAATAAATATCATATTTTTGAATACTGCTTACTTTGATTACTTTCCCTGAAAATAAGTGTTTTTTCCCAAAAATAATTCACACAATTAAACTCAACATAATTTCCAGAATTTTCAGTCACTTTACCATACTGTGTACAACATTTATATTATTTATAATATTTCAGACCAAAAGTATCGCACTACAGTTCGATAGTTCTTTAATGAAATAATCAAGGATGTTTTATAGCCCGCCCACATGTGGTGTGGGCGTGGCCGGCTGAACAGCTGTTTTATGGGCGGTTGAGGAGAGTGGAGATTTTGGTAAGAGACTGGGTGAATTTTTAATCAAAGTGTTGTGACACTGTGTTGCGGTTTGGAGTGGCAGCAAAGCAGCAATTTAAATATGAGCCACTGTAAATCTTGAGAGCAAAAAGTGACACAATTTATGGCAACGACGCCACTGCCACGGAAATGACTTTTTATGGCAGTGAATAAATTTAATTTTTTGGTCAACAATGTGAAGCAGTTTTACTCTAGCCCACCGGCGAGCACTATCTCCCCCCTCCCCCGCGGAATTTTAAGCGTTCATCTCCGTGAGTTCATAAAGTTGGAGCAGTTAAGCAGAGGACACACTGAGAGGAAATCTAAGTCTTAAATAGTCTTTCTTACTTTTATAAAGGTGAAACTATATTATACAAAACAAGAAGATCCTTAAAAACATCTGAATATTTTTTTTTTCTTACTTTCATTAAGGAGACACTATATTATACAAAATAAGAAGGTCCTTAAAAACATCTGAATATTTTCTTGTGTATTATTTTTGAAATTATTACTGCCCTAGTTTGTTTTATAGCAATACTAAATAATATTGAATAATACACTTTTCATTTCAAAAAATTTGGACAGTTTTTCCATAAATATTGTTTTCATTTGGAGGGTTCTTAAAAATTCCTTTCCTAAAATCATTCTTTCTCCAACATCTAAATATTTTCTCGTGTACTTTATTTTGGATATTATAACTGCCCTTGGTAACATTTTTTTTTGGTGAGCAAAGGGAGGGGAGTGCAGGGGCATGTCTCTTGATGAAACCGAAAAGAAATTAATGGCGGACGGAGATAAAATTTACGACACTCACTCGACAGGCAGCCGCTGTAGCTCTTGAAGACGGCGAACCGCGAGTCCGTGCTGTTGATGCCGCCGATCTGGACGCGATTGGAGCCCGCATCGCCGCCAGTTGTGAGGACACGGGCGGCAAACTCGGTGAGGGGCACCTGCTCGCGATCGATGAAGAGCTGCGATTGGGTGCCATTGCGCACATAGTACACCGAGTGCCTGGCACTGTTCAGGAAATTCCGATCGATCCGGGCGCCCACCGTGAGTCCATTGTCGCGATCCTCCTCCAGCTGCAGGTAGCCATCGGAGGTGATGGCCAGCAGGAGGTAGTAGCTCCGCTCCGCCTCCGTCTGCATCAGCAGCATTATGCGATTGGCCCGTCGCAGGTCGAAGGACGAGAAGGCCAGCTGCAGGCGCACATAGTCAACGCGACCTGTACCGGGCAGTAGTTCGAATTTTCGCTGCAGCGTCGATTCACCACTAAAGTCAGCTCCCTTTTCTTCGGAGCAAAATTCACCCAGGAAACTGGTGTGTTCGCAGTCGCAAGTCGAGAGTTGTTCGGCAAAGTGCTCCTTGCAGGTTCCTCCATTCTTGCAAGGCTCTGCATCGCACTTGATTTGGCAATTGGGCAGGACTCCTTCCTGAGCTGAAATTAAAAAGAATTAAATCAAAGAATTTTATAAGGAAAAATGAATAATAATAATAAATAAAATTAAATGAGATTTTGAATGGGAATTTATTTCTTAGAAAAATTTAATCACCAAAAAAGCATTTACTCACAATTTTTCAAATGGTTTTTCATTTCATAAATTTTTTTAAATCTTTAAAAAATTGCAATTAAATGTAGTTTATTGCCCAGTTAAGGAGTATAACTATGTAAGCCATTAAATAAAATTAAAGAATTTTAAATTATTATTATAAATCATAATTTTCAGCTTGAGCACATTTTAAGCAGACATTGAGAAACATTATATTATAGGCATTTAAAAATAAGGTAAGATCAATTTAAAAGTTTCTTTTTGAACAATGTTTTATTTACTTAAGTTCATTAATAACAATTTTTATAATGTCTATGGATTCGTTAGAATTCTCTTCAAATCAGTAAATTGGATTTATAATAAAAATGATTGTTAGGGTTTTTGTGTCAAGATATATGAAATAATAATGGCATTATCTTATTGAAAATCAATTTTAATTTGCAAAACTTTTAGCATCGATAGTTGGCCATCTCGAGGTTGCCCAAGAGAAGTACACTTATTGCACTTTCAAGGCAAATGCTTTGAATTGCCAATCAACGAGCCTATATTGAAAGGAATGCCATTCTAACTCAAAGTGTTTACATTGACTGCGGTTGCGTTTAATCGCATCAAAGTCAGGTTGCAATTTCCGCGATACGTGGCCGCATAAATCATACGCCATGTGGGCCGGCAGCTTATCGCAATGGCATTAATCTTGGCGCGGCCTCAAAGTGGCCCGTTTGGCCATCTCTCTCTTGATTTTCGCTGGAGTCCCCAGCACTTAACGGAAATTGCATGCATATTAAGTTAGCCAGGCAGCCAACCACAGATGCAACCGCACTGAGGAGAAGTCGATTTAGTGGCCCATGAATTAGAATCATACGAGCAGGAGAAGGAGCAGGAGTATCGAAATCCAGAGGAGCCACACTACCAAATGGCATTAGGGCCGACCGAAAATTGCACTCAGTGAAAATTGATTTATACTGCCTACTTACTGGGCGCTATATTCCTTTCATTGATTTCCGCCAAGTCGATCAACTGCGTTCCGATTTTCAGGCCCCGCACACAGCCGATATAACCTTCGAGGGTGGGTGCATCCACATTGGGCCGCAGCAAATTCGCCGGATCATAGCCGCCCACGTGGAACTGGAAGTACTCGGTAGGCGGGGCTGGGGGGCGGTGCGGCGACAGAACCTCTGCAAATAAACAAAATCAAATGAGTGTGGGTGGGTTGTGGGCAAAGTATGGATGGTTCTGGATATGCTGTACACTAAAACAGAGGCTAAAATGGTTTCAATTTTAGTTTAAAAGTAAATTTTAATTTGAATAATTTGGAATATGTTTTAATTTTAATAAATTATTAAGACATCCAACTAATAATAACTACCTTTTCGTTTATTTTCTACACTCTTACTTATGATATAAATTCCAAAATGAAGTGACTAGCAATAACTTACAAATTACAAATTTTATCATGCTGGGAAATAATTAAGAAAATACATAAACAAGTACCAATAGTAAATATTTTCTCGATTTATTATACGGAATAAATATTATGGTATTTAGTACTTTTTTTTGTAAATTATGTTATTTCAGTTAAGGTAACCTATTAATATTTAAATGTTAATATTTAAATATTATTGGCTTTAAAAATACAAATTTGTAAATTATATATACTTAGAAAAATATTGTTACAAAATGCTGTTATAATTTAAACAGTATAATGTCCAAGAAAGCTTTCAGAATACCCAATGTTTTTGATGGTGTACGTATTGGTGCAGTTTGCTTTATGTTAGCGCGTGTGTGTGTTTGTGGGTGTGTGCGGAAATGAGCCTTCATTGCCGTGGCATTTCGGGTTTTAGTCGGCCTGCCGGACACAGACACATACCCTGAACCAGACCCAGTCCCAAAACCGGATCCAGAGCCGGCCTTTTGAGGTTTAGGCCCATCAATTTCGAGTTTAAGTTTGTCTAATTGAAATGTTTGCCAGCCAGCAGAACGCGCCAAACTTAACTGAATGGAGCGATTGGATTGCCACAATCTGGGCTTTGCTGCAGTCCTGTCCGACTGGTTAACGCATTTAATTACAAAAGTGCTTATGTGTTATTCTGTGCAAAGTATTGACGAAATCGCATTCTCATTTGCCCCCAAAATGCATTTTCAAGCGCAATCCTTCAATCATATTCCGGGGCAGCGTGGAGTAATTATGATTGATTTTACGGGGCAAATCGCTGGCATTGAGTTACGGACAATTTGATTGATTTTACCCCTTTTTGCCAATTGCCAAGTTGAGCTCCATGGACTGAACTTTTCCATTAAATTCAGTTGCAAGGTGAACTGGGAGTGGATTTGGAAGTGCAGTAGTCCCAGGGAAATACTGTTGTCAAATCGCATACAACTGGTGTAATTGAAAAGCGGTTGAGTGGAAAGGCATTTGAAAATTGTCTACTTATGCTTATGATGTTTATGATCGATTTAGTTTGCTCTGCTTACATTTATGCAATATACTGTTGGTGAGTAGAAAATCAACACAATAGTGTTGTTCTAAATGAAAGCCTTGCAAACTGTAAATAACAACATAAGCTTTTAGTTAAATTAAACTAACTAACTACTACATGATTACTTGTCAAAATAAATCTCGTACAAAAAATATGTTATCTAAGCTTTTACAAAATGTAATAAATAGGTAACAAAGCCCTAACTTTTTAAATTTGTTTAATAAAAGCTAGCTTACAAATACCCCTATTTATATTTATTTAAATATTACCATTTGTAGACAGCTTTATAAAAAATCCGTTCAGATCATAATCAACTCTATATGCATTTCCCTCGTTTAACAACAATTTCCGAGTACTATCTTCCATTGAAATGCCGTTCAATTTACATATTGAGTGAGCAAAGCGAAATAAAAACTTTGAACGTTTTCAAATATCAACAAACTACAAAGCAACTCGTTGTTTTTATGCCATCGAGCCAAAACTTTATCCATTCGCATGGCGTTTATTTTCCAACAATTTTCTACCGAGTTGAACGTCCACTCTCAAACACACACACTGTTAGCTGGGAAATAGAGAAAAAAATAGAATAAAACTGCAGAGAAAAAATTCAAGTGCACATAATTTGGCCATCACACAGTGCGCACAGATTTTGTGAGAGTGGAAATTTTTGGCATTTTTGCAGCTTAACTTGCTAAACTATTTGAAAATTTTGGTGCAACGCTTCTGCCTCTACACCCATTTAAAAAAACAAAAAATAGTAAAAGAAAAAACAAAAGGAAACGCAGCCGCTTGGCAACCATCACCGACCACCCCCCGAAAAAAATACCCCCCCAAAAAAGGGTTGTGAATAAATTTCGGCTTTGTTGGTTCAATAACTTGGAGCGTTGGCAACCCAACGGCCAAAATGGCCGTTGTGTGGGACATGAGCCAATGGACCCGGACCGACAGTCTGCAGCCGACGGTCCGCTCGAGCGGTACACTCATAACGAGCGGTACCCGTACCAACATGTACGGTCGTCAAGCGGGCGGTGCCAATCAATCGGCGCTTAATGGTGCCTCAAATGGTGCTGCAAATAGTGGCGGTGGTGGCGGTGCCCTCGGACATGATAAACTAAAAATTGGCTTCTGCACGGATCTGGACAAATCGGTTTTGGTCAACAATTTCGAAAAACGCGGCTGGCATCAGGTGAACGGTGACGATGATTGGCATTTCTATTGGGCCGGCGTGCAAACCTGTCGCAATATCTTTAGTGTGGATAGTGGTTATCGGATGCATGACAACCAGATGATCAATCACTTTCCCAATCACTATGAACTATCGCGCAAGGATTTGTTGGTGAAAAACATTAAACGTTATCGCAAGGACCTCGAAAGGGATGGTAATCCCTTGGCGGAGAAAACGGAATCAAATAATTCCAGTGGCACTAGGTATTTGTATCTGGATTTTGTGCCCACGACATTTGTACTGCCAGCGGATTATAACATGTTCGTTGAGGAATATCGAAAGTTTCCGTTGAGCACGTGGATCATGAAACCCTGTGGAAAATCCCAAGGAGCGGGTATATTCCTAATCAACAAGTTATCTAAGCTGAAGAAGTGGTCGAGGGAGGCCAAGGGTCCCTTTCATCCACAAATAGCCAAGGAGTCGTATGTCATATCAAGATATATAGACAATCCCCTGTTGATTGGTGGTAAAAAATTTGATCTCCGTCTATATGTTCTAGTGGCTTCTTTTAGACCCCTGAAAGCTTACCTATTTAAGCAGGGTTTCTGCCGATTTTGCACTGTAAAATATGATACAAGTGTTACGGAACTGGACAATATGTACGTACATTTGACCAATGTGAGTGTGCAAAAACATGGTGGTGAATATAATACCCTACACGGTGGCAAGTGGTCAGTGCAAAATCTGGCTTTATATCTGGAGGGAACGCGGGGAAAAGAGGTAACGGATCGTTTGTTTGGAGCCATTTCCTGGCTTATAGTGCACTCCTTAAGAGCCGTGGCTCCTGTGATGGCCAGTGATAGACATTGTTTCGAGTGCTATGGCTACGACATCATAATAGATAATGCTTTGAAACCTTGGCTAGTGGAAGTCAATGCCTCACCTTCGCTAACTTCAACGACTGTAAATGATAGAAT
Organism: Drosophila elegans; assembly: GCF_018152505.1. Lineage (NCBI taxonomy): Eukaryota > Metazoa > Arthropoda > Insecta > Diptera > Drosophilidae > Drosophila > Drosophila elegans. The sequence goes on from NW_024545578.1 coordinate 5,611,507, forward strand.
ACTGAAATACAAGCTGATTGACAATATATTGTCGGTGGTTTTGCCCCCCGATGGAGTGCCCGATGTGCGGTGGAATAAAGTGCCCAGTGCAGATGCTTTGGGTAACTTTGAGCTACTCATCGATGAGGAGTTGGCCGCTCAAGATGAGCAGCACCAAAATAGCAGCAGTAATGCTCACAGTAAAACCTCTAAAATGGGCAGCCGCTGGAAGTGACGAAAGTAGGTTAGGGGAAGGTATTCATTGGGTCTTCAAAAGTAATAATAGTCTGCTCTAAATAATGCCTATAAATATTTGTGAAAGTACATAACGTCATACCAAACTAAAAAAAAGACTTGCTATTAAAATATCAATGTAAACATACACTGTATAATTGTTTCTCATAGAAATAAATTAAAACATTAAATAAAATTGGGAAAAATGTGTGTTTGGCCCTTAGTTTAATTTGATTTTAAAATTTTCAATTTATTCAAATGCTTACCTAGTTGAAAATATAATATGTTTATGGTTTTTTCTTGTTTTAAATCAGGCCAATTAAATTAAACTTACCTTTCTCCGGATTACTCCACGGTTTATTGGCATATTCATCTAGGAGTAGGGTTCCCCTATCGATGCTCACACTACGCTGATTAACATGCATTCGAGTTTCCTGTTCCCCTCGAACAATGGCCACTTGAATGCTTTTCAAAGAGGCCATCAACGTATCATCCAGCAGAGTGAGATTCACAATTTCATCACCATAATTGTACAGGAACACAATCTCCCTGTTAATACTGATGTACAGGTGCACAAAGTTATTGTAGTGATCGTTGGCATAAAGTACGAGAGCATTCGTATCGTAGGTTCGCAGATTGATCAGTAGATCCTGGTTAAGTATGCCTTTCAGGACATCTCGCTCGCCATCCATGCCATGCATAAGTATAGCTGGCGTAGCACCCACACTCAAATAATTTCGCATCAGGAAGGACTCTCGGTTGATAAAAGTTAAAGCCTTTTCGTTTATGTCTACGAAGAAAAATGAAGCAATTGATAAGATTTAGTGATATTAAAGAACTTGAAAAGAATACCAATACAATATTATTATTATTATATTATTATTTCTATAGAAGTTTTAAGTAGAGTAAATTTAAAAACTTTTTAAAATGTAATTAATTTAACTTTTATATCTGAATTTTTTGGTAGAAACTATATTTTAAAAATCCTTCTACATGAGTAAATAACCACAATTATATTTAGGATAGAAACATTAGCATAAAAAAATGAGAAGTTTATCTTATTTGAAATTATCGTTATATTGTTCCTGAATGGAACTTCTTAATTGTAGTAGCAATATTGACATATCTCTTTATGTTCGAGCATATATTTTCCGTCTCGCACTCACTTGTCTCGCAGAACTCGCCGATGTGTGCCCAGGGATTGTTGCAGACGCACTTGAAGCTGCTCCAGAGCTCCTTGCACTGGGCGCCGTTGCGACAGGGCGATGGCACACAGGATGGCTTACAGTCCTTGATAATCTCCGACAGATGCACCGACATGTAGCTGTAGATGTCGAGAATCTCGCCGTTGACCACCAGGCCACGGAAGCAGCCAATAAGGCCGGCCTTAACAGACAGCTTTTTCAGCAGGTCGCTGTGTATGCAAAAAAAAAAAAATGGAAAAAATGGGGGTAAGAAATGGGAAAGTCAGCTGGGGATTACTTTATGTTATGACTTGTCGTAAGTATTCAATAACTTGGCCACTTTGGCTTAAGCTGCGCCAGCTGCAGTTGTGCCTCCCCCATCGATATTGCCCCACTTAGACAAACATAAAACATCATCGGGGAACACGTCCTGCGTCCTGGATTCTGGATTCCATATATATTTACCCAGTCCGTCACTCACTTTATGCAAATAAATTGTGACCCGCTCAATCGAATGCGACGCATTTCGTTTTTTAACTTGCCGAGCTGAAAATCGAAGCGACACCCTCTATAAAATAAAAAGCTGACGGCGATTCGAGCGGACAGATGTGGCCAAAGTTTTTCAACTTTCCATTTAACTTTTAAAGAGGTATAAGTTATCTATGTTAAAGATTGGCTCGTCAGCAAATCCAACATAAGGAAATTTCCTAAAACTTTGAATAATTAGAATTTGGATATACTATTATTGCATGTTTCACTGGACGCAGACGTGTAAATTAAATTTGTCCTGAAGACGGTTGCCGAAGAGCATCCGAAATATATTGACAAATAATCAAAATTAAATAAATTATGTTATTTTGTTCAACATCCTGACCTCGAGCCGGCTAACAATTAACAATTAGTTTTAGTTTAATTAAAGTAGACGTTTAAAAGAACTTGATTAAATAATACTTAACTTTAAACAAGGAACAACATTAATCTCCTCCTTTAGAAATTTTACAAGTGCTTTTCTAAAGTTGAATTTAAAGTTTCAAAAGGGCATCTCAATTTCTTAGCTGCTAACTTTAAACTCCATCTTTTCCTGCACTTTCTTCTTAGCGATTCCCTTTTATTTCTCGCAATTTGCAAGTTTTTCTCCTGCACTTTTGGCTTCTTTTGCCAACCCCGCCCACTTTCTCGCCACTGCCAACAATGAATTGGCCAATAAAATCTCAAGTGTAAGCTTTTGAAAATTAAAGTGGCGGAAATGTCTTGTTTATACGCGTACAGCGGCAAAAGAAAGTTGCTCAAATGTCTTTCTAAATTATGTAAATTTCATTACGAGACATTCCACCCAAACCCCCTTTCTCTGATCCACTTTGGCACCAGAAGTCGGCAAAAGGATCCCAAGTCCCCAAGTGTTGTCATGAAGTAAAATTAAAATACTTCTTCCCAACAACAAAAAAAAGTCTTTCAACTCGGTTTTTGGGGTTTGCGGTGCGCCTTTTCTTGAATTTATTACAATTTATTTTCGCTTTCTTTTCGCTTTTCCATGTAATTGTTTGCCCAGCGTTGCGTAATCGTTATTTAAGCGGTAAACTTATCGACGGACCGCCAATCGAATTGGCCATAATCGGTCAGTGAGCAGCTCCAACTTCGCCATTTGCATTTACCGAGTGCACTTCACCCACATTTAGCTTTAGTGTCCTTGCCACAAGCGAGCGAGCTATTAAGTCATTAGTTTTTGCAACGTGTGCTGCATTTCTTTTTGCGAGCATGTCACAAATGCATTTTTAATTTTTTTTTTAACGTCAACTGCCACACAGACTGAGCCTTGCATACATAGACAAGTGTACCGGGAAAATAGGGTAGTAGTTTTTAATAAATATTCCCTACTCAATTCTGCCAATAATCAAATTTCTAAAAAAATATATCTCAAATAAGGTAGAAATGATAGACAATGTAAAAGGGAAAAAGAACTTTCAAAATATATATTTCAAAAACCTTTGAATTGGGAAAAACCAAAAATGATTGCTTGTCATAAAACTAAGTTTTGAATTTTAATGATTAAAATTAGCCTATTAAAATTAATAAATTTTTAGATAATGGTCTAGCATCTGCTTCCTTGAAAATTGAATACAATAATCTTTTAAATTTTTGCTCTAAGTTACACTTAAATATTGGAAACAATTATTTTTTTCAAAGTGCAGTAACGATGTAACAGGAACGTGTGGAGGGACACGCGTGTCGCACGCGTATGCAAAATGAAATTTAGCGCTTTGCCTTGCAAATGATGTGCCGCCGGCTGCTCTGGCCTGGATGACACTTGGCTAAAAGGATTTGTACGGCGGCTGGCCAAAACGCGAGTTCGCAAGGGCGGCAAAGGCAAACGAAACGCGAAAAACGAAAACGACGAAATTCCGCGGAAATTAACGGCAATAAAAAGCAAAAGAAAAAGAAGTTTTTCGGTCAGGAGGAGTGGCAGTGGCAGTGGCAGTGGCAGGAGGAACAGGAGCTGCAGCAGGCGATGTGCATATCCTGACGACATGCAGGCGACGGAAATCCTATTAACGTTGCAAACGCGCAAAGTGCGAAGCAATTAAGAATTTATTTAACGCCGTCACAAGCAATTAAGCACTTTTCATTCATTCATGGCCGCTGCGACAGCAACACACACATATATAGTATAGTATGTGGGGATATATAGCCCACTATCTGCCCGATCCTCGACTCCCCAACTTCACAAATCCCCAGGACACATCGTCCTGTTTCCTGCAGCGCTGAAAATAATTCGCATATTTGGCACGCCAGTTGCCCGTGTTTTTCCCATCGGCATGTGGTGCCCCGTGCGGTGCGGTGGTAATCGATGGCCATGCAAATGATGAGACGGACATCCCAGTGGCAAAAGCAGGAACAGGACCTGCAGGACGAACTGCTGGATTGGCAGCTGCTGTCGCTTCCTAAACAACACGACAACGACAACGACATCGACATCGACATCGAATGGCGGAGTGCGGTGGACCACATGCAAAAACCGATTACAACAATCATTAGCAGCATCGGCCATTGTAATTTTTGCTCCCCACTTTGCATAAATTTTCATGCATCCTTGGCGGCATTTAAGCTGTGTGAAAAGCACTGCTTAACCCATTAACTGAATGGCGTTGAAGTTTCCCCAAAGTTTTTACAGCATATTTCGGAAAACTTTCACTTCTCCATTGATTAGGGGTGAAAAACTTTGGAAAAAAAAGGGGACACATTTGCCGTCCAAAATGCTTAGGTCGGCTAGAAAGTAATTTTAAAGTGGGTTAGCTTGGCGAAAAGAGGCGATTAACTTTATCCTCATAAATTTCAAATCGATTGAGACTTAAGTCGAGAATTTCAAAAATAATCTGCCCATTGGTTATGAATGAATATTTATAATATTTATTACCCCAATTATAATAAGAGTATAAATCAAAAGATAATAAAAATGTCATATTTTTATAAAATCAAAATTAAAATCAAAAGTCATATTTATCGTTTGTACGATTTGAATCAATTTAGGGTAGTTTGGTCATATTTAATTTTGTAATTTGGTAATATTTAATATAAGAAACATTTCAAGTATGCCCAAAATTCATCTGTTTGAAAGCTATATATATTTATTGTTTTTAAATAATGAAAACTTCGTACTTCTATTAAATCAATATTAAAATCAAATGTCATAATCAATGTTTCTACTATTTTATAAACATTTAATTAAAATATTCTAGCATACAACAAATTAATATTTCAAGCTTATTTTCAAAAGTTATAAAATTTAAAGCTGTTGTTATTAATCTTTTTTCTTGAAATGAAGCCATTTTTTTGGAAAAAGGAGTGCGAAATAAAAGAACGCCACTTAAAGCTCATCCCTCGATAAGAGAACATCTCAGTGAAAGTAATTTTATTTCCAAAGTTAAACTTTGTGTGCTTCTTGTTTGTTAACCCAATTGAACAGCTATTGAACAATGCACGCGGTGGCGTGAAACGAATTTGAAGCCCCTCCCCCGCAAGTTCTTAATGGGTTAACACTCGTCTCCCATTTTCCGACTCGGCGTCTCGCTTAAGTCTCGCCATGTCTCTATCAATATGTTGATTAACTCTTTTATTTATGAGCCGCAGCCGCTGATTCCGCTTATTGGCTTACGTGCAACCTTATTCAGCACTTCGCCTCCGTTCGTCAGAATTTCCATAGCAGCCTTCGAGGGTAAAGCGCATCAATATTGCATTTTCCATATTACTTGTATGTTTTCACACAGCTTTCCTTTCCTTTCCGTTCCGTTCCGTTCCCGTGATAAATAAATTGTATAAAATGGCTCAGTGAAAGCGGATCGAAAGTGCGGATGGGGGATGCACTTTAACGTTAATTACTCTGCGTGTTTACCGCTCATCGAAATTTTATGAGTGGCCCAGGGATGTGCAGAACTTTTCGGGGTTAAGTGCCAATGAGCAAACATTTCCCCCCATGCATGTACATTGTACCATATATGTATATTTCAATTTGATTTTTATACATTTTCAATAATTAAAAAATAAAAGCTTGCACATGTGAACACACTGAGAGACCCCTTGAATGCGTTTTTTTCACCCACATCGCTCCATCTATCTCATGAGCACGAGCATCTGGTGGTCCTGGCTCCATGGAAACGGGGGAAAAAAAACTTTATAAATTATGCCAATCAAGAATAAGCGCGTTTTAAGTGCACACTAACTTCCTAAGGGGAATGAAATGGTAGAGGTCGCATCTAAAAAATTCTGGGAAAGCCACAGCCAACAGATTTCGCCCCCTTTCACGCCCTGGTTTGATTATTGATAATGACTTTGGAATGAATTTTCAGCGAAAAGTTAATTTAATTATGGCAATTCTTTTTATTTCCTCAAGGGATTGTGTTTTCAGAAATATGAAAGTGAACGTGGAAAACAGTTTGTGCATACAAATTACACATTTTATCAAACCAAGATAAAATAAAGTAAAAGTAGTATTTTTATTGGATGCTTAAAAATGCGGAAACGGAATTTGGAATATTATTGATGCCTTAAAGTATATCACTCATACGTAGTGTTGCCCAATGGCACACGTGTCGTTTGAGTAATTTTTGTGTAAACTTTAAGAACGTGGCGAAACGACTAGATCTTGAAGTTACATGTTTTTTGCTTTTCTAAACAAATTTATTGCACATTAAAATCTGACTAGATGATACGTAGCTTTGAACAAAAGTTAATTTTGAAAACAAAAATCTCCACTTTATCAACTGGTGAGAGCAAGGTTATTTTTTAAATTTTACTCATGATCATAAAATTTGTTGTTGTAATTTACATTACTTGTATTTTTGTATTTAAAGCCAAAAACAATGCTTGAGTTCAAGTGTTATCAACTTTATGAAAGATTCCAAAATTATGATTATGACTTTGATTGGGTTGTTTTCGTTTAACTTGTAATAGTAATCCAACCTACAAGAAATTTAATCAATCCTCACTCAAGACATTTTTTCAATTCCCCATAGTAAACAGCTGAGTAAAGAAGTTTAATTTTCAACTGAAAAGCCTGAAAAAGCACACAAGTTTGATTTGGTCATTTAAATACAAAGAGAAGGGCAGGAAAATTAAGATTTTCACGCCCCCAAGACATCGGTTATGCCATTGAGCGTGGCCAACGACTTTCATCAATCCGTAATTAACTCATAAGTGGGGTGTCCCAATTATCAAACGAAGTGTGTCGGCCAACGGGCCGTGGCATGCCCCACCCGCAGGGCAGCAATATAGCAATGGCAATCGACGGATTCCATTTCTTTGGAGTCCTGTCATTGTTAGTGCTGCTTGGCAGTTAGTCGCGCGTTTATAATTAAAACGTAATTGCCGCAATAAATTGCACAAACCGCAACTGCCAGCGGACACTACGGCTGCAGCATCAGTGCCACTGCACTGAAATAGAGCTTTTCCCGTCCACTGCCATTACAGCTGCCACCGATGCAGGCAGCCATAAAAAGAAATGTCTGATTACACTGGGTAGCAACAACAAATGTTTAAGAAAATAAATAACACCAGGTTGCCATTCTAAACTTTTTGAATGTGAAAATTAATCACTTTCAGTCTCACATTTGAATTTTCAAATATTAAATGAACATTTTTTTAAATAGTAAGTGTAAGTAAATACTTTAAAATATTATAATAAAGTAATACATGAATTATTAAATTACTTCCAAGTACTTCACATAACGTCAAAATAATAAGTCGTAAATTCAGGTATAAGTAAAGAATATATATAATAAGATTCTTTTCCCACTCACTCAAGTTTTTTAATACCGGAAAAGCCAACAACTTAACTGAGAAATCATAAAGCAAAAGTTCAGATAGTAAAAAGTTCAGATTAACAAATACAAAGTTTTTTTTTAAAAATAAAATTCGTTATTTGAGGCTCTGATTTTTAAAGTAATTGTGTGATTTTAATTTAAAAATTTTGAAAATAAATCGAGTTGTTCTTAATTTCACAAAGCGTAAAAAATTTTAAAAAAAGTTAGTAAATCCCCATTAGTCTTTTAAACTTCTCAAAAACGTTTCCTTTTGTTCCTGTTAATAACCCCATCATGTTGAAAATCCTCGAAAAGGAAATAAAGTAATTTTAAATTTAATTTTGGGTTGTCCAGTGTGATTGGTAACCCAACTCCTGAGACATACTCACAATGTGGCGCCGCCGATGTACATGCTGCCCTCGAACGGTCCGAACTCCTCCTCGGGCAGCAAATCGAGCATCTGGTAATCGGTGTTTATCATGAAGCGCACATGATACTGGTTGTAGTCGATCCATATTTTATGCCACTCGCCGCCGTTCAGTCGCCGGTGCGAGTTAATGACCAGCTCGCGGGTGGTGCCCGTGCTCAGTGTGAAGGTGAAGGTGAGCTGGTCGTCGCCGGTCAGGGCCACCATGAACGAGGGGTAGTGAGGTCGGATGGGTGGCTGGAACAGCAGGATGGCCTTCTCGCCGGTGGTCCGGAATGAGAAGGCGATGTCGCCCTTCCGCCAGCCGGGCACCTCGATGTACGACTGCGATGTGGTGAAGGTGACCACGTACTTCTGCGTATCTGTGGGTGAAACAGTAGGAGCGTCATTAACTACTTGCTAATAGGAGAAGCAGTACATAGCTATAAAGTGACATGAAATTAAAAAAGTGTAAGCAGAAGAGAGCTGAGAAAAGCCAATAGGAAAACAATGAAACCAAAAACCAGATAAATGAGTAATCAGGGGTACTATAGAAATCACTTGGATTTTGAAATTGCATACTTTATATTTTAAGGTCAAATGTCCAATAAATTTGTTCTCAACCACTTTTATATGTGATATTTTAAGCTTTCAAATGTTGCTCCTAAATTTTATGTACATTTTTTAGGCAATTTAATAAAATTTAAATTTATAAAAAATTGCTTTGTAGAAAAATCACTCAAACCCCGAACATCTAAGTTTATAACTTTACTTACAGATATCAAGTTTTGAAAATACATAGCTCTAAAGCTTTGTAGTTTATATCTCCACTGATTTAAATTTTGGGTTATAATCGGAAATGTTTAGGAATTGATTCGTTTTCTAAACTTTTTTCTTAGAATTAAGTCCAGAATTCACTCACTTGTTTCCACGCACTCCAGGGGACCCAGAGTGATGCGGCCCTGGGCCTCGTCATCCATATCCTTCTGCTGCAGGAAGTACATATTGGTAATGCCCAGGCTCTGCGGATCCTGGTAGTAGCCCTCATCCGAATTCCATTTGTTCTCCTTCACATCGCAGTTGCATGATTGATTCGGGTCCACGCACGTCTTGTTAACGGAGCACGGGCAGGCGCCTCTGTAGTAGAGATTGTTCCGGATTTCGGGTTGGTTTCGGTGTTAGATTGGGGGTGGTGGTCCCGAAAAAAGGTGAAAGGTATTAGAAAAAATTCGCATACATTTGCATACAATTGAGCCGCAGAGCTGCCGGCAGTTTGACGACCCCGTTGAGTGACCGACTGAGCCACATCCGCCGCCCTTAGTTTTTGGCTTTTCGTTGTGCCATTTATGCAGAAATATTCGTTGGGTATCAAACAATTTGGGGATGTATCAGTGACAAGCCAATTAAGGGAAAATCAAGTTCATTTACTAGGGGTAAAGGTAAAAAGGGGGTTTATTTAATGGGATAATATTGGACAAAGTGAAATTTTTGTGTGGATTTTGGAAAATCTTTGTAAATTATATAAGCTAACATTAGATACTTAATTGGGTTTAAGAAAGGTAAAGCTAAGATAAGGCTTTACGTTGTCTTTTATTATATATTTAGGTTAAATTGAATGATTTCCTTTTTCTTATTGGGAAAATATCTTTTCGCAATTAGAATAATGAGTATCCAGTAAACCACATATTGTTTTCTATGAGGCCACTCCTTTTCCGGCTTATGTTTGCTGCGGTTTGTGCCTGCATGTGCCGCTTCCGTTTCCGACTCCGTGTTGCAAGATCCGCAGCAAAGCTACCGCAGCAGCAGCAACACAGTTGCACACACACACAAACCAACAAACAAACGATGCTGTCAAATTTTGAATGAGTAAAGACCAAACTACGAGCCAATGATGGATGGCCAAATGGTCTGGGCCAACACATGCACACCACCCGGAACCAAGCTAGAAGTTAACCCATTTTTTTCTTGACCAGACTATGTTTTTGTGTGTGAGTGTGTTTCGTTTTCTGCATTTTTCGGTCGTAGCCAACTGAAACGCCATTCATTCATGGAGGCAAACACAAACAAGTGCCAAAAAAATGAAAGCGAAACCAAAGTCGGAGCTGTTAAGGTTTTCGAATTGATTTACTGAAAGCGGAAATTAGTGACGCAGGCCGAACATAACAAAAACAATGAAAGTGCGAGCAACAAGCGACTGGAAATTGCTGCCTCCAGATGTTGCCTACTTTGCTGCGCATGATGTATTGTCCAAAACGAGGTCCAACCAACCCGAAACTTCCATATTGGGCCAACCTTTGGCGAACTGAACTCTTGAGTGTGAGGTCTGCCAAAGAAATTAGGCGGAAAGACTAAATTTGTGTGCTCAAAGCCATTCATTTTAAAAAAGGGCTGCCATAGCAAGAAAAATTACCCGGGCAAACTTATAACGAACAAAAAATGAACAAGCATATGAATAAGAAATCAGATAGATCGACTAAAGTTTACCCGATTTATTTATTGATTTATTTTTATTTAATAGGAATAAAAAACTATGAATTATAAAGAAAACATGTCAAAAGATGTGAATTATTGTTGGGTTAATCATACAAAAAGTGTTTTACTGAATGACCAAAAAATAATTTTTTAATAATATTTAATTTCAATGGTATTATTTAACCATTTTTTGTTATATATTCATACTTTTTTTCTCATAAAAACCAAACGAATTTTCATGAATATACCCTTGTTAAAACATATAAAAACAAGTGGAACAGAAAATGAATTGTTCGACAACATGGCTGCTGAGCAAAAAAAAGAGATATGCCGGGACTGACTCGTAAACCTTATTAGCGCTGAGGCGGAAACATATTTGCCTGACATAAATACCAAACTCAGGCCTTTTGTTTTGCACTTTTGCAATTTTTGCCGTATTTTGGCTCATATGCCGTTCTACCCTTCGGTTCGTTTGGCTTTTTTAAGGGTTTCGCCATTAGTTTACCTTGGATAAAAGGCATTTGGCAGCCGGTTATGCTGCTTAGGTTTTCGACACCATAAAATGTTATGCTCCAATGCATGGCAACAAATGCGGCAGATATAACTTTGCCTTAGGAGAGTTGGGGCTTAGGTCTAAACAAAAAAAGGAAGCAAATTTCGAAAGCTAAACCAACACTAGATCTTGGTCAGTTCAGTGGGCCGAAGTCCATGACAAATTAAACAGGACAGATGGCTCCAATGTACAAGCATACTCAACTGACAATTGGAGACGTGCGTTGAGTCTGTCTAAAATACGTATATCGATGCCTCCTGAAAGTGAAGCGAAGTTGCAGTCAGTTTTCCATGGGAAATAGAGCAAAGCATCTGTGTGTGATGGGTAAATATGTCAGTTAGCATTAAGCGTAGGGGCCTGACTGGCATTTATATTATGCATGTGCGAGCAATTAATTTAAGTTTCGTTTACAATTGAATCCCCAGCACGAAGAGCGTGAGTTTGTTGCCACCTCCATTCGTCCCCTCGGAAATTTCGGATTTATATTGTTGGATTACCGCACGTACTATATAGTCACTGGAGCAGAACGTACACACAATTGGAGGGGGAATGAGGGCGGGCACCGGTGATAATCCAGGTTGCAACAACAAGTTAAGCAAATAGACTGCAACATTAATTGTGTGGCCAGCGGTTGGCCAAAATCGTCCCCCGGCATATGCATAATCTAAGCTACGAACAGTGGTTAAAGGTTATTTGACTCGCATTTTATTCATTTTAATACCTAAAATACACATGTCATAAAAGAAAAAACATTCGACTGTGTTTAGTTTATTTCTCCTAATACAAGTTAGTCAAACGATAGTTTGGTTAGTCAGAAATGACTTTAAAAGGTGTCTAAAAGTATGCAATGAGGAAATAACGTTGCCTTTTCAGAAGTTTCCCTCGGAATTTCGGACTTAATATATACTGTTGCATACTTTTAGGCCCATTTTTGTTATTATTTTCCACACCGTCGATATTTTTGTTATTACCCTTATTGACTTTTAAGTTATTAATATAAATATTAAAATTAATTGAATTCTAGTTATCCACCCCACTGTACCTATAGCCCTGCTCCTGTCATCCAATTTTGTGTTGCTTGCGGTGACGGGGCTCAGCACGTATATCACAAATTCCCCCCATGGGAACCACACACAACCAGGTGTGATTCTATTGCTTACCTCTTGACATTGCCCAGGAAGTCGACGGTGAGATTCTTGGCCGAGGATGTGAACCAGGTGGCCGAGTGAAGTTCCAACTGAGCCCGGTAGCAATCGTACTTGATGTACTGTGTGCAGTACAGTGAATGCGAGATAAGTTCCTGCAGCATGTGAGGCGAAAATTCCCTATATCGGATGTTGAAACTGAAGTCTGTTTCTCTGGCAGATCTCACATCCACTTGACTGGGTAGATTGTGCTCAACAATCGTTTTTGTGGCATTTTCAAGACTCTGGAAATCGCATTTCACATGTGCCGGTGGGAATACACCATTGCCATCGATGTCGATGAGATAGACATCCGATTTAGTGAATCCCAGCAGGGCCAGCTCCTCGCAGGTTTTTCGGTATTTGGTAAAATGACAATTTTTTCCTATATAACCCGTATGTTTGCAATCACAGGTCACACGATCGTCTTTTACAAAACACTTGCCACCATGCTCACAGGTATTGGGTCGTTTGCAGGGATCTATATAGTTGCAATTGTCCAGGGCGACCTTAAATAATTATAATAGATTTTTATTACCAAGGAAAAATCTATAAAATGTCTTTGCAAAAAAGATAAATATTTCTTAAAAAACAAAAATTTATTATCAAAAATATCATATCCTTATAGAATTCGTAACTAAAAATCTAAAGACTTTTTAAAATCAATTAAAAATGTGACTAAAAGCATGAAGCAATAAATATTAACAAATTTAATTCGTATTTATATTATGATATACGTCGTTTTTTTTAACGTCATAGTTTTAGGCACCTTATTTCTGTGTTTAGTTCATAATAATGAGTGGTACTTACCTCTCCCACAACCCGTTCCGTTTTGACCACATGTCGTGGTTCAATCAGATGTCCATTGATCTCTATATCTCGGATACAGCCGACCAAACCCATGGCTGCAGATTTCAGGCTACTGCCGATGATCAGTTTGTCACCGATATTAAAAGTCAATCCATACATTTGGCTGAGAGTGTGGCGATAATCCACCGTAAACCTTATTTCGCCCAGCTTATAGTCCAACTCCACGCTGTGCCATGAGGTGGCCCTATTGATTTTAATCGTGGTCGAGTGCGTTATATTGTTGTTGACATCGGGCACCAGATCGAAACTTAGTTTGTCCGACGTCAGACGTATCTAATGGATGGGCGGCCATTTTGCAATTTCCGTTAGAAGCGCATTTCCGGTGGAGTTTCAATGGCGGAATTTTGTTTTATCGAAGCGGAGCCATTGTCGCCGCCAACGGATGTTGCACGTAGTGCCGAACAAAACCCGAAGCCGCGCATTAGCGTGTTGCCAAATATTAGTTTTTGTCATCGACATGTAAGAGACGAGGAGAGTTGGAGGAGAAGAGAGAAAAATTCAAAATTCTGTTAGCATTAGAAGATTTGACTGTGTGTCTACGTGGAAATAAATCAAAATGGCGCAAATGCCTGAAATGCAGAGCTGTACAGCCACATTCAAATACCCGCCTTCCCCTTTCGGCGCGCCCCCATGCACACATTTCAATTTAAATGCCTTTGTGCATTAGCTTCGCTTAAATCATATTACGCATACGCCACGTGGCCACGTTGAGTTTGGCATTTGCCGAATCAATCGGACAGTTTCAATGGGGTCCGGGGAGAGCTGTTGTTGAAATTGCTGCCCATTAATTTGCAGAAATACGACGGGGGATTTAAGAGGGGGTTTGCGATTGGTATTCATCCACGACTCTTTATCATCCGCTTCGACCCTCTGTAACCAAATTGCTCAGTTATTGGTGTCATTTGCAGTAATAATTATTATTGGCAGCAATCGACCATGAGATAATGCTGGTATGCTTAGTTGGGAACTAGTTCCAGATATTATAATACCTCAAACTGTCTTTCTTTAATCGTACAACATATCGCTTTAAAATGCACCTGTTTGCTAACATAAGATTAACAACATATATTTTAACAATAACAACATAGGCAAATAAATCTGACCGATAACCTTGCCATAAACTATCTGCTTGAAAAATTGTGTGCCATAACTAAACTAATTTCATAGCAATAAATATGTTTTTTGGCCCCCTCTACTGCAGTCTATTATTTTTGGATATGGTAAAAAAAATATTTATTGAAATTTTATGAACTTGTTTGGCTCTGGTGCTGCAACACAGCTTAGCACAATTGCAATTTGTACTTGTCCATATAAATAAATCTACCAACAAGCTGGCGAGTGTGTGTGTGTGTGTGTATACTCCTTGTTTATCTACGCTCATTGTGAATTGCGCTTTTGCGCCGCTTATGCGAAATGACAAACACTCAAATTTTATTGCATATTTCATTAGATTTTTGTCAGAGCGTTATGTTTAAAGGCAAACACACTTTACCACCCAATCCACCCTATCCACCCGGACATTCGTCGCACTCTGTGACAATATTTCAAAAGAATTTTTATTCCTCCGTTGCCACCGCGAGTTTTGTCGTTTTGTTTGCCTATTTCGCCCATTTGCGCGCTGTCAATAAATTCGATTTTCGATTTGTGATTCGCGATTTATGCGGTTGCATAGTTTTTATGTCACACCCTCCGAAATCCAAACCCGCTGTGCAGCATGTGACATGACATCCGATGTTGCATACACTTGTTTGGGCTCTTCCATGGGTGTTTTTATTATTTTTTTTGTTTTTTTTTTCGGGGGCCCCAACGAATGTCAGGGGGTTTGAAAATACTGTTGGCAATTTATTAGTTTGTTGAGCTCCATACGCAACACGCAGGTGGCAATTTTGTGGCCTACGCCGGGATAAATAGTAAATAAATAAAAGCTTGTAACTGATGCGTTTTTGAAACTGGCCAAATGCAGATAGCATATCGCGTAAACATAAAGCTGCGGTTAACATAGTAGCTATAAATATTGCTTTCTACGGGATACGGGATATATTGTTTATTTAAAAATATGTTGAAAAATGTACTCTATTTAAAGAAAGCTTAAGCTTAAAAAATTTCTTTTTACGAATATTAAACTAGAGTCCTAAAATCACTTATAAAAGTGTATTTTTATGCAAGATATTTTTTATAAATATATTATCAAAACTCTTGAGAAAGAAAAAAATAATTTCCCTTGAATATAAAAATGTTAAATTTAAAAAATTTAGCTTCTGCAAGCTATTTACCGAAATTTAAATCCCATCGAGCTATTAATTTTACCCCAATTGTCCGCGTGTCCGAAAACGACTGGCAGCATTTGAATTATTCGGGAAACAAAAAATATAAACAGAGCCATATTATAAAACCTGACACAATCAATTTAGTATTAATTTGGGTGCGCATAAATCGTCAAACGGCAATTGGCAATGGCAAATAAGCCGTAGAGTCAGTCGATGCAAAATTGAATGGCCTGCGGCATAAATATTCATTGGCATTACAACGGCAATTTTATTGCAATGCCAATAAGTCAGAGTCTCTCTGCAATGACATTTTGGGTTTATTTTTCGGGGGGAGTGCGTCTTGCAATCAAAAGGAACAAAATCAACAATAAAATGCAAATAAATACGGCCGGGCACACATGAATATTCCTTTTAGTACGTACTACGTACATTGCCGTACATTGACAAGTAACCAAATAAACGTTCTTGGACAGGCCAAGACAAGGTTTGTTTGCTTAAATACAGATAAATGCTACTGACATCCCTATAAACGTCAGCCCACAGAGAGACTTATGTGTAGGCAAAGTGTGGGTATAGGTCAGGTTTTTGGGTTAGCATTGTTGCTCGACTGGCATTAAACTGTTCAATTGTTTTTGTGATCGATTACAACGCACTTTCATGCCGGTTCTCAATCTGTTTTGCCCAGTATCTCTCTGCTTGTCTGGTTATAAATTGGTATTTCATGGAAACATTTAACTTCCATTCAATTGTTCTACCATGGCCATGACATAAATCTGTAAAAATTGTTATTTCAAATAAAAGGGCAGGCAAAGAGGATTCTAGGCAATTGTGGCTAATATCCTTGTGGTGAGTTCTTTTTGGTATCATTTTGCTGCGTCTAAAAATGCTTTTATTTGAATTTATTTGTTCAAGAAATTCACTGAAAAGAAAACATCAAAATAAGTCTTTGAAAATTATTTGAGGTAATCCAATTAGGTCTCAGTAACCATTTACAAAAGTAAAATGTGTCTCTTTATTTGCTATAAGTTACGTTTTAGTACAAAATATCTGCATATAAATGTAAATATTCGTGTCCAGTTTTTTCAAGCATGAATTTATGTTTATGAGTCCTTTCTGTATTAAAAATATTTGTATCTCATGATAAATCAGGCCTATGCATCTATGTTTGTCTTTCATGTTAAACCATTTTATTTTTTTCTTCAGAAGTTCATAGTAAATACAGAAAATAAATATTTAAAGAATATGCAGTCATTGCAGGAGCACACAATCGCCTTGGGCCACCGACGAGATGAATAATGCCAAACAATTACAAAACACTAAGCTCATTTGACTTTTCATTGCATTAGCCGGAGTCGAGTTTCACTCAACAGCGCTTAAATTTAATTGCATTTTCCGCATTCCCAATAGCAGTCAGTGTTTTTGGTACATTTTCGTTGGCTGCACAATGTATGCCACACTACATATACACACACACACATATGGAGCCTGCGAATCCTGGAAAATGTGGGAGTTTTTTGGGGTGGGGTATTTTGGGCTGGAGCCCAAGCAATTGCAATGCAAGATTCATACACAAGCCAGCACAGAAACACACACACACACATGCAGTCGGCACAACCACAGGCACATTTGATTTGCATTTCATTTTCTCAGTCTGCTAAGACGTCTTAAGGAGCACGTCGTCGGTGGAAACGTCCAGCTGTTGTCTGTGTGTGCGTGCTTGTGGCTGTGTGTAATGCGTGTGTTCAGCTCAAATTCTCAAGCAGTGAGCATATGAATGTGTATCAAAGGCACTGGAAAAAATTTATAAATTTCTTGTGGAAAAAACAGTTTTTTTATGGTCATTTTTTTTCAAATAATTTCTTTAAAAATATTAATCATTTAATATTTATTTCAAATTGTAAAACAATGAATTTATTATGTTTAAAACAAAGCTAGCTATTCTATAAACAAAATTAAGTTTAAGTTAAACCACTATAAAATTTGTTTTTTAACTTTTTAAATGTCTGCATTTTTATTGTATAAATTTAAAAAAAATGTTCTACCGTATCAGACTTTAGTTTATCAGGGCTTTAGTTTATGTATAGATAAACAGAATAAATGTAAAGCCTCCACCTTGACTAAAATCGACTCTCTAAAAACCCCTTTTTCTCGGTACACAGATGGATAAATGCTTGAATGCTCACACTTACCTCCCAGAAGCCATTTCCGGCACTGGTTGTTACGTCACTGTAGGCCAGCACTGCTCCCGGCCGACTGCTGCGGAAATCGAATTTAATATTAAATTCTTCGGCGTGATTTATGGGCCACCAAATGTGTGATGTCGCAAAGGGATAGGTGATGGGTATGACATTCACTTCGTTCTCGACAAACTCCGCCTCCAGCACGCCTGACCCACAAACCGAAACGGATGGATAGATAGATATATATATAGATAGATATATATAGTTAGATAGGTAGATAGATAGATAGAGTGAGTGGGAGACTCGTAAGAGAATGCCAAATATGTCAACGGCAAATCGCAACACTCGATATTAAATTGCACTCCACTCACCGTGATAGTGCAGCTTGGGATTCCCCCTTTGCAGCTCGTATAGAATGGAGATGTCGTTGTAGTAGACATACTTCAGACTGCCCACGAAATTGTTATGGGAGGCCAGACCCTTCTTCTTGTGCAGTTCCGGTCCTCCTCCGAAATATATCTCCGGATCGAAGAGCATATTCCCACTGGCCGTCGGCGGTAGCTCCAGTACCTTTTGCTGTTGATCCAGGATAATGCTCACCGTCCGTTGTTCATGAAGA
Source organism: Drosophila elegans (assembly GCF_018152505.1). Classification (NCBI taxonomy): domain Eukaryota; kingdom Metazoa; phylum Arthropoda; class Insecta; order Diptera; family Drosophilidae; genus Drosophila; species Drosophila elegans. Next base: position 5,629,748 of record NW_024545578.1, read on the forward strand.
ATCGTTAAATTGTGCCAATAGCCTCGGGTCAGGTCGTCTGTGAGTATGGTACTCATCACGTTGTCGCCAAAGTCCATTTCCACATGAACCGATTGGTTCTTGATGGCAGCCGCTATATACTGATGCTTCAGCGACTCTCCACTGGCGTAAAACAAAGCTGAATCGTCGAAATTCGTTCGGAACATCAGACTTATACGCCGGGTTGAGGAATGAACGCGATCCTTCCAGTCGTATATCCTGTAGGACACATAGCTGGCCCCTCGTAAAGTGATTATTGTGGCCGCTGAAACAAATCAGTGGATTTTATTAATTTAATATTTAAATAATTGGTTAGTTGGGGTCTATTTGCTAAAATTATTTATTAGTTTACCTAAAACCTTGAGCAAACTTAGATAGCTTTAAACCTTTGATGTCCTTAAAATTTGTTTAAAAATGTTTATGATTTTAGTACTCAAAAATAGGTTTTTTAAAAATATGTAAAAATGTCCAATATTTATTATAACCAAATAATAAATAAATATTGTTTCATCATCAACAAATCAAAACGAAAATTTCAGTCCGAATATTTATACATAACAATAGCCACAAAAAGTCATTACTAAAAACACCTGTTAGCTCTCTCGATGGAAAAAAAGTTCGTTTACTTATTTTGCATATTTTTATATTTTAGCATAGATATTATCCGCCAGAGTACTTGAAACTTTGACCCTTGTTTCCATTTTTTTATGTTATCCCCATGCCACTTGTTCATTATCTACTTGCTGCACACAGAACAAAAAAAGAAAATGCGGAGAATAAAGCTTCAGTGGACCACAAAAATAGATTATTTTGTTTGCTCTATGGCGGCCTTTAGGCATTTGCCTGATGTTCGCTGTGGCTGTGTCCTGTTCCCATCCGATCCAGATCCTGGCCTCCTGTCCTGCCCGTGGACCAAATGTGCAAATCGTGTAACGCGCAATTTTCAAGAATTTTTTTTACTGCCGCTGGTGGTGCAGTGGGTGGTGGTTAAGGATGATGGGTGGTTGTGGGTGGAGTCATGACAGCAGCACCGTTTTGGCCGCTTATCTGACACTGCACACGTGTGCCACGCCCAGCCGATAACGCATATCAACCCACGAAATAGCCCTACAGCTCCACACTTACAGAAAGTTTTGATTTACTGTGCTATGTTAATAAATAGAAGTTCTAAATAATTTTCTGAATTTATTCGGGTGTTTATTTTTAATTTCCAATTTAAGACTATTCCGTTTAAGACTTTTTCCATGCTTAATTCTAAAAACCTTTCAAATTAGAGCCGTTGAAAATATGTTCCCTATTTTTTTCCCAGTGGCCAGACCCCACGCAGATATCAGCTTACTTTATAGTTTTATTTGCATTTTGTTGGAGAAAAAACATTATGCTGCATTGGAGCACACACCTATGTGCTACAATTTTGTTGGGCCAACGCAAGTTTTTCGCTGGGCTTATGTTAATGCAGGGGCATAATGAGGCAGGAAATATATGTTTATACGAGTATATAGGAAGTCCCATTAGAGCAGGCCACAACGTGTGACAATCACGGTTTTTTTGGTCTTGCCATTTTTGGTGCCGAATTCGTGGCAGTTCTGCAGGACCCTGAGGCCACCGCAGACGCGTCCAAAGATGACCCGCTGCCATGGAACCACCGATGGCTTGAAGCTGATGGTGTAGCTGAGCAGACCCTGGGGAAAGTGGCGGCGATAGTCCCACGGATACGAGATCACCCCGGTTAACTTGCTGGGGTCCAGAAAGGAGTGCTTCACACTGTGGTGATTGCGCAACGGATCGTTGCTGCCCGGCACCAGTTCCCCCTCCATCCAAAGATTCGAGAATATTCGCACAAAACTGTGACAACCTACATCGTTGTGGGTGGCCATTCGCACGAATTCAAGCACCACCTCGGGACTCAGTTCCGTGTAAAGTTGCAGCAGTAATCGGCCCAAGAATTGGTTATTCTCGCGAACAGCCAGGTCAAAATATACGATGGGGCGCAGCAGGACATGGGCACTTCGTTTTCCCAAACGAGGTGATGGCATATAAGGCATAAAGGTGGATACTGTTTGATCAGAAGCCTTCTGCTCGAGAGGCTTCACAGGCGCCACCCAAGCACTGTGCGAGTCCACCTTTGGGGTAAAAAGTCAGACTTAAAAATATTTCAATTTTTAATTTTTACAGCCCATTAGTCCATATTAACAAAAACTGTGCATATTATTAATATGCATTGATATTATAGAACCTTCATTGTACATTCTTTCTAATGGTAGTCAAAAAACTTGAAAATACATTACAAGAGATTTAATTCTGAACTTCATTGCTGCGCATAAAACACACTGTTTTATTTTTTTTACCTTTATTATTGAAGGTAAAAACGAAAAAATAAAAGTACCAATATAGAATTATTTAATATATGTTGAATTCTGAGGCAATATTCCCAATATTTTTGGTATCAGTAACTATACTTAAATTGTATTTTAATTTATAATATTAATTCCAACCTAGTTAATGGTAGTTATTCCCCCAAAACTTAATTTTACCAACCTTAGACTTCACTGCCGAGAGGCGACACCCCAGCTGCCTGTTTTCCTGGCTCAAACGCTCGGCAAGGGCACGGATCTTGATCCGATTCGGCTGAAGGGCGGGAAAATTGCGGTTGAAGCTATCAACGCAGCCCTTCAGTCGATTGGTCTTGTTGATCCGTCCAAGGAGCTCGAGGTTTTTGCGAAAGATGTCTTGCTTCTGATTGAATTCGTATGTCAACTGGTTGCGATTTATAATGCGAGCCCGAAATCCAAGGGAATCGCCAGTGGACTTGATATTTTTGAGGCGCCTATGATCGATTTGCGCTTGTCGGATTTCTATCATACTTTTATAGGTGACCGGATTTAGGTCCGCCTCCTTGCCCGCCGATCGCATTATCCTTCGCAGTTCCGAATAGGTGGGCACTTTGTTGTTGATTAACTTGTCGCGCACCTCTTTGTTTTTCATAACCAGTTCATGGGCCACCTTTTGGGCCCGAAACTTGGTTCTTCGACTACTTTCAGCATTTACAAAAAACTCCGAGAAGGCAACTTCGCGTCCAGTCATACTGATCGGTTTCCGAGGGACTACTGTACTGTATTGATGATTTCCGCTCAAGATTAACTTGCAAATTTGTGGACTCAAGCAATTTGTGGTGATGGGTTTGTTAGTGTTCTTGTGTTTGAGCTAAACAAACTGAACACAGACAGCAAAATGTGTGTGACTTATTAACGAATAGCCAGCTTAGATGGGGTAAACATGTTTAGAAGATTATCTAGATATATATATATATATACCTTTAAAATTGACAAATGTGGGAGATGCAACATAAATATGTAATATTTAAAATAATATATCCCAATTTAAATTAGTCTGACTGCATGATTAAATCTGAATCGTAGAAAACACATAATTTTCCATTGATGTTCTCCAGTATAATCATCTTAAAAAACATATTTTTTGTCACGTTAAATCGGCATTTTAAATTTGAATAAAACCGATTCATAGATTTCCGGTGATTCAATTTATAAATAAATGATTTATTTAAACCATAGCTCTAATTAAAGGTGTGACAATATCATTAGGCCAAAACAGACCGCAACCCGCTATTTTCTGTTTTTTGTGTCACAACATAAACCAGCCATAAAATTAACACATAAACTAAATTCAACAAATTATTTTTGGACATGTGAAACTAAAAGGGGGCAATTAATAAAAGCGTCAAATAAAATACAATTATTCTAAAACAAATGGCAATGTTTAATTGTGGAGGATATAAAGCAAGTCATTTTACAAATGCCCTTTGCAATTTTGGCTCGAATCGGACCAGAAAAATGCTTCTCTGCCGGCTGATGGATGCTGACCACTGTCTGCCAAAGTCCAGTGATGAACTTAGCCCGGAGTCATCATATCGGACATCACAGGACATGTTGTCCTCCCCTTTGGTAGTTATAGTCCCTCAATCTGTTCAGTTTGCCGGCATTTCAATTCGTTTATGCCGGAAGAATGCGAAAAATCTTGCAGTCTCTTTCAGAAATGTTGATGCCTGGGTTTTTCAAATAGGCTAATGATTTCCCCAACTGAAAGCATTTCGTTGACACTTTTAGCATGGAAAATTGTAAAATCGGAATGAGTGTACGGAGGGAGGGGCTTTTGGGGAGAGAGGTATTCCGGGTGAATTGCACATGAACAGGCTCGTCCTTGTACTGGCAGTTGTCATTTTAGTTATTGCATTACAAAAGCGTCTGCGTTTGATTATGTCTCGTGTCCCTCGTACCCTGTGCGAATTTTCCCAATTTTCAAGCACTGAGAGAAAGGTATTTTTATTTCGGAATATTTCTGTTTTTTCAAAGTATTGCTATTCCAAAATTATACTCTATGGAAATAAAAATATTTGAAAAATTAATTCGGAAATTCTTACTAAGCTTGTTTAGTAAGAGTTATCACAACTATATTTTGTTTACCATAATATATTCGAAGTGTATACGACATAATTACTTTTCTGATAATTACAAAAACATATTGAGTCTTTTAATATCTTTTTATTATATGAATTGATCATCTCGAAAACTTTACCTGAACTTTTTAAGCAGTACTAAGCAAATTTAGCAAAATGCTCATTCTTAATTTACTCTCATCTCATAAGTAATACGACTGATTTTTAAATTCAATAGGCATTTAGTTACTCGAGAACAAAAATGTAGATGTTGAGATTTTTAGGGAGCTTAATCTCTTTTAATTTTGATTTTTTTTTAAATTTTGTAACCCCTATTTTTTCTTTCTGCATAACAGTTCTACCGCTTGCTATGTGCGAGGTTTTAATGGCCTGACACTGTTTCCGTTCCAGGAGCAGTTCAACATGCAACCGGCAAACCAGCGGGCGGTGGGCGGTAAAAGTGGGCGTGTGGGTGAGGTACATCTGTGTAATTTGCTTGCACTTGCCAGCGCTCGTTACGTAATTGTGATCAGTTGCAGAGCAGCAGGCGCTGTAAATGCTTGACAAACTCGCACGTCACGGCGGTCGCTCGTTGTCCTTGACAGACGCCATTTAGACAGATATGGAGCGGGAAATGCGGAAAATGCGGAAAAGCGGGGGAGGAAAACGACATAGAGGGCACGCGGCTTTTTTTCAAAATGGCCAGCGCTGTCACGGCTGCTGGCCAACCGTTAGCGTTCTTTTTTTTGTTCATTTTGCAATTTGCAGCTGTCCATTGCATCAATACTCCTCCACGGTTTCCCCAACATTTCCCCTGGACTCCGCTTAATTCCACTGCCACCCGCGAAGTCTGGATTTTATTTTGATTTTTCCTTTTTCCATCGCTGGCATGTGTTGGTCATCATTTGCATGCAAATTTTTAGCAAACATTTGAAATGCAGGGGGGTTTCTTCTAAGGAATGCATGTTGAGGATTCCCTTACTAGAGTTAAGTGTAGTTAGGTAACTTGATTTTATGATTATGGAGATTTTTGTGAGAGAGAGTATTTTTAAATTTCGCCTTTAGGTTTTTTGAATGAAAATTTGTAACACATTTAAAGTTTATGTAACACATTTTAACAATGGAATAGGAAACCATATAAAAGATATTTGGTAATATTAATTTAGATACATTTGTAAATAAAAACTTTATTTAATTTAACTGTTAATAAAGTATATACAAATTTGTTGTATTATTTAATAATAATCTTTAATAATTATTACCTATTAATATATAACCATAACAAATCATGGCGAAATGCATTCCTTTTGTGGCGGAAAAAGGCTAACTTCCATTTTCGTGCAGGAATGCCAAGTTAGTGCTTCGAAAGAGCTCTGAAAATTGTGCAATGTCAAAATACATAAGCGAGCTGCTCAATTTTTAATAGGCTTGCCTATATAATGGCCTCGCGTGACTTAATTGAGATTATGGCGGCCTGGAATTGGCTTTATGTCATTAACTAAATGTCGGATGTTGCTGAAGGGAAGGGAAAGGAAAGGAGTGGAAAACCGGCAGCTTTGGTGGTCGTCTCTATGGGGTGTATATATATTGAGCTTAACAAACTAATTTTGCGCACATTTTGCCCTGGTGTGGCCCAGGCTGGCCGACAGTCAAAAAGTCAAACACTATTTTGCATAATTTATGGTCAGGTCATTAGCGTGTTTAAAACTGTAGCGACCAAAAGGGGAGGGTACTGCCAGTGGCTAACCGCTAGCAAACAAACATAGTTTATAATTAAAACAAAATGGCGCCCCTAGGGCCATGTTCAGATGCAGAGATATATTGGGATTTAGACAGAGCTAGATGGATGTGAATGACAGTCGGAAAAATTTCAAAGCAAAAGCATTAATTAACATGTGTTTTTGCCTTTTAGGTTTGGAATTCAAAAGGTGCTAGAATTTGTTAATTTCTGGAACTAATTGTTTTGTAAAAGACATATATGTTAAGTTAAATTGAAAATTCTTATATAAAAGAAAGTTTTCTTGTGGAAAATACTTACTAAGAAGTACTTTTTATAAAAACTTTGAAATACCATCTGTTAATACAATAAATATTCAATTCTTTCAATATTTTTAAAAGAAATTTGCATTAAATCCTATTTTAAGTTTATTCCTATTTAGGAAAATAAAACTTTTGCATGTTAAATCTAAATAAAAAAGTTTCACCTTACTGTTTAGTTAATTTGTGGAATATTTTCAAAGTAAAGTACTCACTGTAGATGTCGCAGTGCTCGCCCTCGTAGTGGGTGCCAAAGCAGTCGCAAGATATGCCGCCGTAGTGGTTGATGCAGCGCGATCCCACGAAGCAGAGGTTGTGCCGGGACTCGCACATGTCCGAACATCCTTCGTTGACGTTCTCGTGCTTGGTGGCCACCAGGGGGGTGATGGGCAGGAGGTCGGAGGCGGCCTTGCCGGAGCTCAGCACCACATTGCGGATGCAACCCACAAAGGACTCCGTAATGTATTTCACGCCGTGCAGCTTCTCCTCGGAGGAAAGGCCTGCGAAATTGCACAAGGAACCGATGGGGGGGATTGGTCAGTGTTTGGTCTTGGCTGGGAAACCACAGATTAATTAACATGCTGAATATTTGGAAATGGATTTCGGCTATATCTGTGTGGGCTCTAGTGGGCGAAGTGACCATGTCGGACGGCCATAACATAATTTCGTTGTTTACAGTTGAAAGTTTTGATGGGATTTTTGGCCGCTGCTGCTGTTGTTAGAGATTTAAATATTGCTTAATTAAAAAAGTTGTCTCCACTCAGTTTTTGGATCAGCAAAGAACGGGCTAAATAAATACGAGCAGGGAGGGCGGCGGGGGTTCCGCAATTATTTATGGCCATAAAGAAGCTTTACTATTATTTTTAAATGATTTTTGTGGTTGTCAAAAGTTTTGATCTCTCGGCAAAGAAGCTTAAACTTTTCGAAATGTTTTAACTTTATTCGATCAAGTCTCTAATTGAATTTAGGCTATGTATTTTAAAAAGCATATTTACAACCGGCTTAGATTAAATTTATTAAGAGTTTTGTGTACTTATATGGTAAACTATTTGTGTTAGGCAAAAATTTTATAACAGCAATTTTAATTAAACAATATATATATATATAGATATTTGCCATTTATTTAGCATTGGCTGGAAATGGAAATACGATGTGCAAAATTATTTATTTACTTATAGACTTTGGCCATAAAAACTATGCCATGCAACTGTGCCATAAAATGCTTTTAAAGTTTATTGATTGCATGCTTTCCATTTCATTTTCACATTTCCCTTTCGCCCATCAATTGTGGGCCAGTCTCAAGGGGCTTCCTTGAAATGCAGCCACAACGAAATCATTTTTCCAGGCTGGCAAAAAAAGGGATAATATGCACCTAAACCTTCTATATGCTTCAGCTTCATTTAATCCAAAAACACGCTCAGCGGGGGATAGCTTGAAAAACTAGACCAACATCATCAGAGCGCAATCAATGGACCATTCTGTGGGCCAGCTCACAAAACCCTTTTTCCATGGCCTCTGGTGTTCGCAACGTGAAATAATTAAATTTTCAAATAATGCACTAAAGCAGCTTTCAAAGTCATACATATGAACACTTACAAAGCCTCGATTCAATGGGAAATGATCAAGTTTAGTTTGCGTTTGCTCACTCGATTTTTGAGTTGATACACTTGAGGAAAAGTTCAATACTTTTAATCGGTTGGAATTGTAAATTTTGATTTAGTACATTTATTATAAAAAAACAGTCGAGTTAATACTCTTAACGAAAGTTTATATTTTTAAATCGCTTGGAATTGCAAATTTTAATTTGTAATGATTGTATATTGTGTAATACCATAAAATTAAATTCAAAATTAAGTTTAAAAGAAAAATAAAGTATGTCATAATTCTCAGGAAATGTAAAGCCACTTTTATAGGTATCAAAACGTATACAACACCGTTCTTAATTAAGCAAACCGAATTGAAAAAGTGTGATAGCCAAAGATACTTTATTTTCTTGTGGCCTATTGGCCTATTTTTTAAATGTTTTTCAAATTAGTCTTTTACTAAAGAAAAGTGTATAATTTATTATATTATTCTTAAAAAATAAGTTTCAAAGCTCTATTATTTTTGTGTGTGTATTATGTGAATGTGTACGTCGTCCCCGGCAAACTGCAAATTCGATTTTCAGTTTTCAGTTGCACATTTTCCGATTTTTCGTCAGTGCTCTTATGTGCTTTTCTATCCCACATATGTATATATGTATGCGCGTACTAAACTTTTTATGTTCCACGCTGATGCGCTGGTTTATGTGTGAATTTCGCGTACGAGAATCATTGCATATATTCTCGGGCGTTGCCTTTAATATGATTGATTGTGGGGGGGATGAAGAGGGAACGCATACACAATTGATTTGGGCACTCACCTCCGACCAGGACCACAGACGGCAGATTCGTGGAGACGCCGTAGTTGTACTCGTGATTCAGTCCTTTCAGATAGACCTCCTCCTGACTATTGTCGACGCGTGCAATTAATCTTGCGCCATGGACATCGATGCGCACCTGTGCAAAACAGACAGCGAGGGATCGGTTAGCAAAGTAAAACCAATAAACCAGCTAGCTATGGGACTATGGCTCGCCCAAGTGGGCGCTGCGACGCAGGGGCGTGGCATTCACATACAGACAAATGATAAAAATTTATGAATTTATGCGTTTTGGCCCCGAGTAGAAGTTGCAAGTTTTTGCAAGCGGCAAGCGATAAATTGTTGTTGCAGTACCGCTCAAGTTGTTGCTGCTGCTGCTGCATGGGTAAAAATCTACGAAAATGAATTGCAACTGCTGTGCGCACAAACTCATAGCTGGGATCAGCTGAAATTCATTAGGAATTTGCGTGTTATTTATGAGTGCTTGCATGTGTCTGCATTTGTGTGTGCGTGTGCACTTCAGGAAAAGCTAATTAACAAAACGTATCATTTGAAAAAGATCCAATAAATGCGATTTTGAAAATATTAGGGTAAAATTTTTTTTATATTTTTATTTAAAAAGTTAAAAATGTAAAGGGTACAACGAGCACATTATATTAAATTAATTTGTCAACAAAAACCTTCATAGAAATTTTTCCTTTTCTTAAAGCATTTTTAAATGTGTCTTAAACTATGAAATATATTTTTTAAATTCGTTAGTATGATAGATTCTTTAAATTGAGGACTTTCCATTTTTTTAGTCCCCTTTACTGATTATTTCAAAAAAATATATATTTTTAATAAACTCAATTTGCAAGAAACAGCAATTGTTATGGAATTGTTGCCTAAACGATTGTTACTATTTTTTTCTAAGTGTGCTTTAGCACTTTCTGTATGAGGGTGTGATTAGTAGGGGATCTGCTTGTTTTAAATATGAAAACATGAACTAAGCTGGGTTGCTGTTGCTACTACTTTTTCGGTAGCTCCTGCCATTGTTATTGATGATGATGATGCTGACGATGCTTGAGGGATTGCGGTTAGCTACATGCGTGGAAAAGCAGCAGCAACACCAATAGCAACAGCAACAGCAACGGCAACAGCAGCAACATGCAACCATTGGAGCCCATGTCCGAGGTGAGTTAACAAAGTTGAACGCACATAAATCAACTTGCTCGCTTTGTTATAAAAGTTTGATAAAGCGTTTTGCACACATGCACCGGCAGCACACATTCCGCATTGCAATCTTGCTAATTGCTTGCTGAACGCACGGCCATGCTAATGTTGGTCCAAAAACACCAACTGTTAACCGACTACCAATTACCCTGGAGAGCCCCCAAGGAGTTAAAACCAGTCGGAAGCCTGATAGACCCGCCGGAATACAGCATTCGACCGGGTTTCTTTCGAGGGCCTCTGCCAGACTTGACCCCGTTTTTGGGAAACTCACCATCACACTGTGCCATTCATCTCGATTCAGACTCTCGCCCACAGTGACACTCGTTGAATGCTTGCCAAAGACATGGACCACCTTCAGCTGGCCCTTCTCCACAATCACATAGAGTGCATAGGGGTCCAATATAATGCGATCCGGATTCTTAACGTTGTGATAGACGAGCAGGCCGTGCGGCAGTCGGGTGCGGAATTGAAATGAAATCTCACGGCAAAGTCTGTAAAGACAAAAAGACGTAGAGCGGGCAGTGCATTAGCATTAGTGTTGCAAATGTGGGCAACAAATGTGGCTTTAGCCTGGCTTGGGTTAATTTTAAAGTGGCTTGAGTCTTTTCACAATAATCATAACGAGTAAATTCGGAAAATTATATCTTTCTCTTTATTTGTTCGTATTTTCGAATTTTTTAATTATCACTTATATTTAATGGCTGAAATAGGCACAAAAATCTATAGGGACTTGGTATCTTTTGTATTTCAGACGTTACATATATTGTTGCATATTCTAAGACACACTTTCAATTGATTATAAAACCTTACCGATTTTGCTTAACTTTTTTAAATGATTATTTTTAAAAAAATGTATCTTTAAATATTCTTATAATTATGGAATATATTAATAAGTTCTTTGTTTAAGTATGAAGCTCCTAACGACGTTGCATGTTTACGTCTTAATTAATTTTAAATCATTTTTAAACTTTTTAAAGGGGTCCACAGTTTTGGCCATAAAAGAGCCAAGTTGGCCTCCCTTATTAGCATATGTGTTTGGGGCTAGTGTGTTTGCCTGACAGAGTTTTAAATTTATTTGTTCTTTGCTCTTGACTGCTGTTGCCATTGCTGTTGTTTGTGCTGCTCCTGCTGTCGGCAGCCACATGAGTTACAATTAAAACTACAGCACAAATTGCGAAGTTGGCCAAGTATGTTGCAGTTACTGACCAGCAGCAACAACGATAACAAGTAGAAGTTCTATATTTGGCAAAGTTATGTTTAATTTTATTTGCCTGACTGTCTTTATGTTTGTCCAACATGTGAGCACACACTCTGCATTTAAATATTTTTTATCTTAATTTAATATGCAAATGTCAAATGTTTCTAGCCAAATTGAATTTTAAATTTAACAAGCCCAAAGATCTTGGCCGAAAGTCGTTTTCGACCATTTAGATGTCACAACATGGGCGAAAAGGTTTTGGCAATTGAGCAGAAAATTAACTTTTGACCTGGTTTTTGGGACGCTTTTTTGCTGCTCTGCCTTTTCTGCTGGTCTTTTGTTTGTTTTGTGTAAGCTACCGATAAGATGCCAGTCCCCTAAGAAAATTGTTGAGAGAAAATCAATTTTCAAACTGTGAAGGCAACGTCAGTTTGGCTAATTGCCCTCGTACACAGCTCTCACCATTAACCCCTTAGGTATCACAGTATTTTATGAAAAGCTTAAAACATTTTTTAGACATAATCACCTCGGTTGTCAGCTCGATTTGTTAGGTTTTACTCCCGCTCACTCAAATGCCAGATTTAATTGTTGTCTATTTCGCTACAGACTTTGTGTAAATAACATTAGTCACGCAATCAGAGTACATGGAAAACATTTTACGGACTAGTTTTCCCGAATAGTAATTGTTGCACCTAAATATTTTTTCTATTAATGCCTTAGTGAAACTTATTTTTTGACGACGTAAAATTAATAAATAAGAATGGTTATTAACGTGGCTGTAACTACTCCAATTCTTTTATAAAGATTTCTTGTTGCTCATATAAGCATCAGATTGCCAGAGACTTCAAGGTATAAAAACAAAAAATCACATCATACTTTTTAATTTGTTATATGTTAATTTCACCAAAAATTGTTTTTGGCAAAACAGAAATTAATATAGCTTTGAAATTAAATGTAAAGGAACGCAGCAGTATGTTGCATACTTTTGGACACCTTCATAAGTGATGTTTTCCAAATCTTATAATAAATTAAAACCTTCTGCAAATTGTTACTTTCGAAACTCATGCACTTTCTGGGGTTAAGGGAATCAAGCACTTTTGAGCCGAAAGGACAACAATCCGCTAAATGACGCGGCGTTGCAGCGCGGCGAGTTGAAGTGGCATGCAAATGACCTGGGGCTGCCACCTGCCAGGTGGTCATTCCCAGTCCACTCACCTTAATTGAAATGTCTGTATGATGTCGCCGTCCATTTGGATGAACGTGTTGTTCTTGGCGAAAATGAAAGTTTTGCCTTGGCCCGTCTCCGCGAAAGTCAGCTCGGGGCCGCGCTGTTCGATGGGCACGGGCGTGGTGCCCTCCCCGCCCTCGGCCCCGCCCATTCCGTCCGGCGGATGGGCCGGACTCTGGGTGTACGGCGAGCCGAGGAGCATGGAACTCTCCGTGGTGCTGGGCTCACGGGTCGTGGACTGCAGGAACGGCGGCAGAGTGTCTGCAAGAGATGTGACGTCAATTGGGATTATATTAGGATCAAACCTCGAAGTGGGAAGTTATTTGACTACTGACCAATATAATGTCTCTCACAAACAAATTAAATATTTACTTTTGGAATTTTATTAATAAGTTTAGTAAATAATTAGGCATTAGCTTATGAAAGGCTTGACATTACCACTTTTGACCAAGAAAATGTACCTCATTTATTAATTGACACACATCGTTTAGAGTAAAGGTTTGTTTTTAAAAAAGTGTTAATTTTTATTTGTTTTATTTCCAAATTATTTTGACTTGCTTTCTCAAAACAAATAACTACAATCTCTTAAATACACTTAAATTGTATAATTCAATTCATATTTTGGCATGAAAGTGCATTCAAAAAATCTTTTGTTTTATTACTTTACTCATAATTTAATGAAACTGTTGTAAATTGTGTAGTTACTTAACTGTGGGAAGTTTGATTTAATTATTTAACGATGGGTGTTTGACTGGCACATTTATAAATATTCCCTGCTATTTATTGAGCATATTTAACGTGCCTATGCAAACTGTGAGAACGACGAAGGGCCACAAAAATATGTGATTTTAAATAACTTTAAAATATGATCATAAAAATGTTATATATTTTTAATAAAATGTATGGTGGTATGCATTAAAGCACCTGCTGCAGTGCTAAAATGTATAATATTAATTTTGTATTTTTCCTTCCTTTAAATTAAGCCGAATAAAGCGTTAAATTATAGTTTTGTTGGCCTAATGACTTCTTTAGACTTACGTGACCCGCCGATGCAGTGGAAGAGGCACTCCGCCTCGGTGCCAAAACGGTTCTGCGGATTGCCCTCACAGCCGCCCCAAATGAAGTTGGTGCACTCGTTTGTGGTTGGCTCGTAGCGCCACTTGTAGATGTACTGCTTACAGGGACCCGGATCCCCAGGACCGGCACACTTCTCGTACGGACTGTTCTTTTGTCCTTGGACCATGGCAGAGTTGTTGCCGCTGCCGCCGATACCGCTACTACTGCCGGCGGCACCGCCACTGCCGCCCGCCGGCGAACCGCCCGCAGAGGTACCGCCCCCCGAATCCGGTACTGATTGTCCACCGGGATTGCTGCCGGCCAATCCACCGCCTCCGGTCAGACTTATGTTGCTGCCGCCTAGATTGCTGGGATTTCCTGCCACGAGGATTGGCGAAATGCCGCCGCCGGCAGCGACGACATCCGTTGAGGTCATGTTCGGCAGGCTGAGGGCTGAGCTGAGCTGAGCGGAGCAAATGAGGGGCAGTAGCACCAGGATATGCGGGAAGGCCATGTCGAGGACGGAGGACAGGCGATTGCCTACTTTTCCTTGCAAACTGAAACAAAAGTAGGAGATAATGAGTAAAATAAGGATGGAAATCATATTGGCTTCTTATCACTTCAAGCTAAAAATATATTTACTTTAACGGATTTATATTTATATTTCCTGAGACTTATCAACGCATCTTCCATTTTGGGTGCACATTTTCATTTTTTTTTATTTTAACTTTTATATCTTGTGAAATCGTTGGAGATCCGGTTAAATTTAAATATTTTCATTTTTGTTACAAGTATACTTAAAATACATATATATATATTCAACCTGTGAAGACTCCCACCTCTCCAGTTACTGTAACCAGAATTGAGTGCCTTCATCCGATTCTGGCACTTTTTCCTCACCGCATCCTTCGCTTTGTTCATTAGATTTCCTTGTAATTGCACAATAAATTTACCAAGGCAATTTACTTGCATGTCACAAGAGCTCGGGGCGGAGGGCAGATCAGAACAGAGCCATCACAGCTTATGATTCCGGCTGCTGAAGAAGTTTACTATTGTCATGTGCGGCACTAAAATCCCATTTACATCATCGTGCTCATCATCATCAGTCAATGTCTCTGTTCTGTGTTCCTCAGAGGCGACGATGCTGCATTTCTTGATGCCATTTAGCGAAGAGGAAAACGAACCAAGTTTTCTGCTTTCACTTCCGCCGGAAATGTGACACACACACACACCCACACCGACACACACAGATATATATATACTATATAAAATAGACACTAGCTGGAAGAAGACGCATGAGCTTGGCTTGATTTACAAGTAGCTTAGCACCATCAAGCGAAAAAAGTGTCAAAAATTTCAAAATAATGATGCGCACAGTTTACACTAAATGGAATGGAGCAGTAGAGAGAATTGGGCGGAAACTAAAGGGAAATAGGAAATTAAGTTTTTCATAAAATTCCACCCGGAAAACTTTGAGAGCTTCAGAGGGCTCAGATTATGGTTTATGCTGGGAAGTTGGCTCATCTTCTATCTCTCTACGGGCGGCAGTTTTTCGGGTTTTGTCTGCCATTTCCGTTCATAAGCAATTTTTAATTGTGGCTTTCGTTGCCCGGGCAGCATGAAAAATGAGCGCAGGGTCGAGCAGCCGGACGGAGTTCATGCGAATTAATAAACCTCAAAGTGTTGGTGTGGCATTAGACACGGGTCCGGGTTCGCATCGGGTTCCGGGTCGGGGTCATAGGTCGGGTCAACACGGAAAAAAGAGTTTAAAAGTTGCAAATAATGGTTCTGGAAATGGGAAAAAATCAAACGTCAAGGCAAAGTCCCTTTAAATGTCTAAAATGTTACAAAATATTAGAAAACAACTTGTTTCTAACAATACTTTGGTTAGAGGCTTAAAGTTTCGAAAAAATAGAGCACATTATACATTGTTAAATTTGTTAGTATATCGAAACAAACGTTATCTATTCCTGATTTGTTAATTGTAATTGTAAAGAGGTAAGTAAAACTATAGACTATTATTAAAGTTAAGAAAAACAAACAGCAGAAAAAACATGTATTACCTATTGACTTAAAAAATATGGTATATAAAAGATTAATAAAACTGGACCTGTCTGTGTAACTAATAATTAATATTGAAGCAAGGATATTGTTTAATCATTTAACAATCAAATTATACTCTTGTGTAGCATTTGGATTTATTTGCCCTTTGTTATACTCCGTTATAAATATTTTATTAAGAATTTTCTCCTACGCGTTTCATAACAATACGTTTTACATTAAATTTAAGTTAAGATTTATTTTACTGATTTTAAAAATTATTCATTGAAAATCATAAATTCGGAATACCATTCATCATTTCATATGGGATTTTCCCGCAGTGAAGTCGCATGCTGGCAAAAATTATTGATGCATATGCCGGGCTGTCCAGGACGTGCGTGCCATCCGGTCGTTGAGTGGGTCCAGAGGGTGGCGGTGTCCTTTAGATGGATGGCCCAAAAATTGCATTGGATTTCGGTTGCGGAGCTGCATGACCAAGAAGTTTGTCTGCCTGCCTGCCACCCCGCAAATCCCCCTTCCATTTCGAACCCATATTCCTTTCAAAAGTTTACCTAACTTTGCCAAGGGGGATCCGCTAGGCAAAGCATCGCCTGTCGTCCATATGGAGGAGGATTTTGGCCTAAAGTGCATTAACGTACCGGCACGAAGAACAAGCAGGAGAGTAGAAAACTTGGGCCGGTAAACCATCTGTTACCTGCGTTAGAGAGACCTAAGTCCGGCACGCAGGTAAAACGGCACCGCCAAGGATTGGCCGCGAAAAATCGGAAAACCCGCAGGACAGGCAAAAAACGAGATAAACAAGACCTGGCATGCATGGCATAACGATAGGAGGTCCTGTGGAGGTCGTTTAAAAACCCACCCACACTCAGACCTGGCATTCATTCGCCAGTAAGCCGCCAGCATGGAAGCATCAGTTGCCTACGCTTTATTTTTGCATCGCCAGGAGCTGCAGCGCCGCCAGATGCTCTACATCCAAGTGTCCAAGACCAAGATCCAGTTGACCAAGGAGCTGATCGCCGAGCAGAAGCAACGATTGTCCAGCTGCACCCCCGAAGATCTGCAGATCCTCAGCAGAGAAACCCAGTTCAAGCGGCAACTTCAGCAGAAACTCAAGCACCGCAACAAGCAACTGAAAGCCATTGCCAAGCAGCAGGAGAGGCGAGGATGAGCCAAGCCAAAAGGGATGTCTCCACGTTCCTCAGGCTTACCACTTTAATTAGTTTTAGATCAACGCAAATGATGTGTGCCTTTACATAGTTTAGTTTATTTTAGTTTTACGCTCAAAGAAATAAAATTTCCCATGCAAATCAAGCCAAGTTGTCTTTGGAGGTACTCTCTCTAAAATATGGGGTCCACAAGATTAAAGCTAATCAACTTCATACAAAAAATTAAACCAAAACTCTTAAAGGAAACATTCCTTAAAATAAAAATGATTACCTTGGTAGGCTTATTTTTAGAGCCATTTTTAGTCCATTATTTCTTAATATAAGACATTTTTTTCCACAAATTTATGTGATGTTCTAAGACAAAAATAAATAATTTAGAATTAATTGCTCATCTTAATATTCATTTCATTGACACTTTAAATTTTTATAGACCTGAAATTATTATCTAAATAAAACTTGAATTTCTTTAATTTATCATTAATTTTAATGTTGCTTATTTTGACAGTCAATGATTTCCTTGTCTTATACTTTCTGATTCAAAAATGAACATTTCAATATTTAAAATTTTTCTTTCAATATATATACAAAAACTATTATCTCATTTATCCATTCAATAAAATCAGCAATATTTTAATAAGCTCTTCCTTTTCACTGACAATTTAAGCCATCTATCAGCTTACGGATATCAATAAACTGCCTGGCGAATTTTATTTATACAATCATTCACTTCCACTTGCGGTTCGTTATCCATCCAACACTCAACCATTTATTTTAGCTCTTCCAATTTTTTACTAACCCTATTAAGGGTATTCATTGATCGATGCATTTCCCGCGAAAGTTTTTGCACTTTCCCCGCTCTGTTGGCATTTCCTCCCCGCTTTTTACCGTTTTCACACAGCAAACGCAAAGCGATTTAAATTGAGCTCGCGTACGTTGCACACTAACACCAGCAACAACAACAACAACAATAATAATAGCAACAAAAGCAACTAGTATCTACAACAACTAGAAGACCAACAACAAAACGAAGTAATATTAGCAGCCTCAGGGAATCCCCTTCCACCTCCACCAAACACCTCCCGCGAAATTACACGTTTTGTGCTCAACTTTGCCGCCTCCCGCTCTATATAGCTATATATATATATTCAGCTATAGGGTGGAAAAAGTAGAAGACAGTGGAAAAGAAAGCGCACAAGGCAGGGCGAAAAAAGAAAAGGGAAGGAGGGCAAATGAAAGCAAAGTGAAGTCAAATTAAATTAAATGACAGATGTCTGACATTTTGATGGTCGTGCGTGAGGCTCTATACTCCTTGGTGTGGAAGTGTGTGTGTGCAATATAAACACATGCAAATAGTGCACTGCAAAAAATAAATTATTATAAAATATATTATCAGCGGCTTTTTTTTCAATACCTAAACTTAAATTGATTAATGTATATTTTTAATAATTTAAAACCTTCCATTTTTATTTTCTAGATTTATTATTGAATTCCTACTTGCTATAAATGAAATACTTATAATCTCAATGACTTTAATCAAGCTTAGAAATGTATTAAAAAACAACTTGAGATATCGTTCGTCTCCTATTTTCTAAAAAATATAATAGAAACTTAAGAAGTATCAATATTGTGTTTTCTAATACATGAAATTCTTTTGTTTTCCGTTTCTTAATTTATTATTTTAGTTGTTAAAAATAAAACAGATATAATCTGAATACTTTTAATTTGGTGTTGAAAAGTATCTTTAAGTTATGAAAATGTATTTTTAAAACGTTTTAATTTTTTTTGCAGTGTTCCAACGTTAGTGCATGTAAATGTCAAGTGTCGTAAGGCAAAATGCACATGCACTTGCAGGGACAATGGCTGGGATCGATGGGTGTTCTAGGGGGCTAAAAGGGGGTTGAAGGGGGTATTTGAGGGGGTTTCACTGGGTGTACGTTGCTGGTGTTGTGTGCATGTCTCCCAAGTGTTGGTCGCGTAAGGGTAATGAATTAAAATAACTTGATTGCATGAAATTGAACGAATTGTTGCCCAAGGAACTCGCGGGACAGAAAATGGAAATGGAATTGGGAAATGGATGAGGGGCAGGGGGCAGGGCACAGGAAGGAAAATCGTGTGCAGAGCGAATGCAGCTCGAGGAAATTGCACTCCTTGTGCGTCTTTCTGTGTGTGTGTGGAAAATATTTACTGAAATTTGTATATTAAGTGACGACGACAATGGCAAAGACAACAACAATGGCCTTTGCCATTGTTGTTCTAGTCTTTGATGCTGTTAGCGTCACGGTCGCGTACGCCAAGTGTGAAGTATATATCTTCCACATATAGTATGTCCACATAAACATACCTACACATGTGTGTGTCCCACAATAGAAGTCAGGATGCATGAATGAGCACTGCTAACTGCGTGGGAGGATTCTTGACATTTTCAGGACCAAGGAAGCAAGTGGCAAGACAAAGGATACGAGAAAGGAGGTGGAAAAGAGGGGTAAAGAAGGCGGAAGGTCGAGAGACGAAGCGAATGCTGCAGGCATTTAGCCGTTGTGTTCTGCTTCACTAGACGCCTGAATGCGACTAAACTTCACAGCGAAGATTGGCTAAGAAAAACAAAGATTAAAGTCTGAAAAATATTTTCTTTTGTATCTTCTTTTTCTATCAATGGAGGACAACTGCAGTTTTTATACCATATCTATAAATATAAAGAAATCTTCAAAATAACATTTCTAACTAGCCTTTACTATTATTATTTTAACATATTTTTAATATAAGAAGTCATTCTAAAACCAAATTCATCAAAATCATACACAAATCACAACTTAAGTGAATAATATAATTTGCTCAATTAATAAATGAGTAAAGCTAACCAATCTAATCAAGCAGTGCTATAACTTAAGCTGTTGGTCATTTATTCATATACGGATATGAACCATTTTATGCAAATACAAAATTTTAAACTGTCACATTTTAATTAAAACTAATTGCTAAGGAACAATTTAATAATTAAGGCAACAGATTGAAAACTAGCTTGAAACCGTTGCACATTATTTACTTAAAATGCAATTTCTTATGCATATATAATATATTGTATTTATTCGAATATACGAAAACCTCACTTAATCCTATCCTTGATAGTCCATACTCACTGTAGAGACAAAAGACAAAACAGACAAGGTTTGTGCGAGCATTTTCGCACTAACAAATTCAATTATTTGCAAGCACTTTAAAAATGATTTAATGCCTGTCGTCCGTTGTCCGTCGACGAAGCGAAACACTGAGCCATTAAATGAAACTATAAATGTTTGCATTTAGCAATAGTTTATGTCACACACTCACATTCGCCTAATGCCCAGTAACATGGCTTAGAATACCAAATGAAATTTATACGCCTGGCTGAATGCGTTTTGTTTTGAGTTTAGTTTTGTTTTGGGACTATGACTGTTCGGCTGTCTGTTTCCCCGGGATTTCCGTCTGGCCGGCTCCATATGCATTATAATTGCCTGTTATTTGGCCATTGTATATATAGTTATTATTTAATTAGCCTTGCACTTGCTGGGGCAATCAAATTATTTGTTTCTTAGTTAGGCAGCGAGTGCATCGCCAAAGAAGAAGCGTGCAAGGAGTTTTAATTGACTGATACTCATGCAACTTAATTTTCTATACAAGTCTTTATTTTAATAAATAACTCCTTACCGCAGCGGCATGTCATAAATCCATCGTAAATGAACCACTTCCTTGCACGCAGTCAGGCAACTTCAAAATGCTTTCCTCGGTCTTTGATTGACTATATTTTATTTCATATATTTATTTATAAATTCCCGAGATTGTTATGCATTTTGTGTTATATCCGTTAAGCCTTGAACTTTGCAAGTGACATGAATACAACAGTTGCTTTGTGTTTCATAAAATTGTTAAACTAGACTTTGCTTTGATATTATCAAATATTTTGATTGTGCACACTTTTTATAAATTCCCAACCTTGCTGTAACATTTTTATTTAATCCTTTTTTTCTTTTGTTTTTGGTTTTAATAACATAAAACTGTTGTGTTATCAAATTTCTTGTGTATTTGGTTTGCTTCAATATTTGCACAGAATTTAATTAAATAAATGGTTGAAAAATCATGTAATAATAAACTGAAAAATAATAAAGGATATACATTGAATAAACTTGATTCGTAATCGCTGAGGTTTCTTTACAGCACGATTTTATGTTGATCCTTTTCGTGCATTTAAATGCAATTTGTATGTAATTGGTAATTTCTTGTGGCGACACATTAAAGGCTTGTAATTAAATTATTGATTTACAAAACAAAACCTTTTTATTACGTTGGTGTAAATTAATTGGCATCATTTACATTTACTTTGCACTTGTTATTCCATTACTGGCCATGTTTCACTAACGTATTTTATAATAATATTTATTTAAATGATTTTTTTTAGCTAAAATGAGCATATTAATAGGGGAAGCACAAATAAATCATATTAGTTTAAGGTTAAAAAATTTTTAAAATTTGCATATCGGTTCACTTTTGTTGCGGCTCTAGCACTCTCAATATCCGCGTTTATTAAATTAAATGCGCTTTCATTTATGCATTTTTATTAACTGGTCAAAAATGGCTTAATTACATGCAATTTATACAAACGAACACTCGAAACGATTTCAAGAGATAGCAAAAAAGAAAGAACGTACTGCACTAAAAATGCAATCTGCAGTTTATCCTGTTTAAGCGATGATATGCCAACTTATTGATTTAATTTGCTTCCTGTGCGCTGAAATCATTACGGACGAAAGAGGAGAACTTGCGCAAACACATGTCGATGGCGGGGTTTCGAGGGATTGGTGGGGCCAAAGGGGGCGTGGCAGGGTCACACATTCGAGCGTAAAACGTTGCCCAAAATGAGGTCAAAGTGCGCTGGCGTTTTGCGTGACTGAGCGCTCGTTTTGCTCGCTCTCTACGAGTATATGTATATTTTTGTATGTGCGATGGCTTCAAGGATGTGTCGCTGCAGTGGTATTGTGCTTTATATTTTCACTATTTTATTTTCTGCTGACGCACACACACACACACACACTTAAACTCAAGCTCGTTTGAACTCATCCAGCTCTGTTTGTTTGTTTGTTTATTTGTTTGGTTGCCTGTATCCTGCGGCTGATGAATCAACTTTTGCCTTTTACTCAAGTCACGAAACACAAACCGAAAAACGCACCGAAATCAAGCGGTCGAGGATTACATTTGCGTGAAAATCAGAGACAATCGAATACTCACGGCCCCGACACGCCGGAAAAGTCGAAAACAGGACACAGACAGAGCAGCGACACGGAGACCGAGATCCGGTTAAGGGCCCGCATCCCCAGAAGGTCTCTTGATTAAGCGAGATTCGACCAATTCGACCATTTCGACCGATTCGGCCAACGCGTCGTATAAGCAATGTCAATGCGAATCCTTTGAGTCAGAATTGACCCCAGTCGACCCGTTCACTGGTGTCCTGCTAATTGCTTGTCCAGGATAATGAATACTTCATATGGAGGAGACGCTCCTTGCTCTCTATTTCGTTGCCATTTAATCCACTTGCCTCGACCTACGCGGTGCGACTAATCCCAGCGACGAAATGTTAAAGCAACGACGACGGCTTCTAGTTAGTTAGCGTGCTAAGCAGCAGGAACAACAATAGCACACCCAGACACTGGGAGAAAATTTCATACAAACACAGTCACAAGATCTTAAGAAAATGTCTTTAATCTTTGAGTTATTAATAGAATATGAAATCAAAAGGAAGCGATTCTATATGCTTATTAAAAGTAAAACAAATCTATAAACATATATAACATATTTCAAATCTCTTAGACTATTATAGAAAAAATATATATTTAATATGATTACCATAAATATATTTTATTAAAATGTATCAAACATATACGCAAATATTCCAGTAAGCTTTTCAGTATAAGGTAACTTGTCATCTTAAGTTCTTATTATACAGAAAGTAACTTAATTTTTTTCCCAGTGTAGACCAACATTGGCGGGGAGTGGTTGGTTGAGTGGGTGGTGACATACGGCATATGAGACAACGTTGTCGTGCGGTCTTGTGGTGGCTATGTAGTGGGTGGCGACTTAAGAGGGGCATTGGGTGCCTTGGATTGCCCGGGCGATTTGCTGCGGCTTAGCCATTAAACTGGGCACATTATTAGTTTAAGTTTGGTCCGGACTTGGGTCACTGCTACGATTAACCGTAATAGGCGTCAATTGGAAAATTACCGTCGATCTGCCGCACATCTGAGGCGATGCTGCCGGCGACAATGTATCTGTATCCGTATCTGTTGGGTGTTTGGGCTGTCATTGTGTCGAGGTGGAAGACAAAAGGCCAGGGACTAAGATTTCTCAGATTTGTTTGGTTACCCCTTTATAGTTTATTCTACAGATTACTTAGGGTATTTTTGACTAGATAAAAATATGTTGCACTGGGTTTTTAGGTGATTTTATAAATGGGGTAATGGATTAAAGTTTATATATAAATTACCACCTAAAACTACATTTAATTTTATAGCTTTTAAAAGTTTATCAGGCCTACATTGTATTTTAAAATGAATTTAAAAAGATGGAAATTAAGTCGACAAATAAATTGTTCTTTCATTTTCTTCGTTTATTGTCCAATTATATTCGCATTGAAATATTAACTTTTTCTAGAGCATCATGCCGTCCGATGTCCTTCCATATCTTATGTCTAGCCTTGGGCTCTCAGTCCCCAGTGTTATCTAAATATTTGATGACTTTTGCTGAGGTTTGTGCCGCTCATTTAAAATTCAATTTATTTTTGGCAGCCGCCCGGCCAAGCGAGAAACAAAAAAAGAGTCTGTCACAAAATTTGCATTACTTTTGGCATTGATTTTCTGTATGCACGGAGAAGGGAAACGAGACAGATGACTTGGGTCGCGAATCTAGACGGGGCATCGCGGCTCCGTAATTCGTGTGGCAATTGTCTTAATTCGAAAATTGCAACTCTCGCGGTCCGCCGTAGACAAATTGTGGCCATGCACGAGTGTGTACGCATCTGGGGAACCACGATAATGATTGTGTCCCAAGATCCGACCAGATGACAGCCACAATTCTATTTTGTTGCTGCTGCGGCTTATCTGTTGCCCATCAACGGGAGGGCAAATACGTTCGCACATTAAGAAAAAATATATTACTTTTTTTAGACGCTTTGAAGAAATAGTAGCAAAATAAAATGACCTTTTTTCTGCCCAGCAATGGGAGGGCCAATATATTTGCATACTAAGAGAAATTATTTTAATCATTTCAAAATATTAGTTTTGATGTCTCCAAATTTATTCACAAACTATGTCTGAGGCGATGGAATAGTCTGCAAATATAACATCTTTATGATATAATTTTACTGGTTAACATTGAGAGTATATTAAGTTTGTTTCCTAAAAACCCGGCTACTTTTGTATATAAGATAAATTTAATAAAAAAATACAAAATGTATAAAATGTAAACTAAGCTAAACTAAACTTTTAATTAAGTTGTAAAAACAATAAATGTATAACTAATGCTAAAAATGTAGCTTTGATTTATTTACTGTTGCTTATTTAAAGCTTGTTTTCTTTTGTTATCGAATAAAGAAAATTAGTTTAAAAATTTTTGGAACATTTTTTTCACTGCACGAATATTACATGTATGATGTATGGGTATGCTTGTCTCTTTTGTCATAAACGATGACATGTGAGATTTGTGCGGCTCGGTCAAACGAAAAATTGGCGATTGACCTTTGACCCCGGCTTTTGCGTGCTTACTTTCAAGATGGGCATTTTTATGGTTGTGAATTCATTAGAGGCGTTCGTTAATTTGCTTATTAGTTAATTGCATTTGATGCTCGAAAACATATAAAAAGCCCCGCGCGAATAACAGACCACAGATCTGTTGTCATGTGATCGAAAAAAAGCGAGCGGCGAGAAGCGAGCTTATTAAACCAGTTATGGATGCAGTTGTGTGTGCGGGTGTTTTACAATAATAACAAACTGGGGGACTTTAGATCACGTGCGGTTTTGCGACCCGTTATGGGCTATGGTAATGAATTGACACAGACTCAGATATACACGAATACCATGAGAATTGTGCCCACTGTCTGTCTGAAGCTTTGTCTTATCAATTTGCAAAACACTAACTGGAAAGTGTAAAGCTGACTACAATCACTGTGGCGAGATACTCGCAGTTACATCTTTAAAACATGAATTACTTCCACTTAATTTGCTATAAAGCTGTAGCATATGTTCTGCTATCTGTATTTAATCAGCCTATTCGCATTCATTAAAACACTAAAGAGTGTATAGTGTTAACTGTCACTTAGATAATTGGTTTTAAGTGGCATTGCTGACTTTTTTGTCAACTTTGAACTTCAAGATAATTCAAACTGTTTAAAATACAGCAAACATTTATAACAACAATTTTAATCACAGATTACATTAATATTAAAAAAGATTTATTTTAATGAAATATTAATTTCATTATTAGTTGTATTAACATTTACAAGACCGCAAAATAAGTATCTGAATGTCGACTAGCTGGGAAAATACAGGCTTACCTCTTTTAATTCGATTATTGTGATATTAAATTTATCAGTATATATAGTTATATTTGTATTGTCACAACTTCAACCGCGTTCAGTTTTTGTTGACACATTTCGGTTTGCTTTACCAATTGTCCACTCATTAATCGCTCTAACCAAACATTAACTTCATTATTGAGTTTCGTTCGGAAGGGCGAATTGCATTTTAATTCGATTTCTGCCGCTTGATTTCCAATTAAAATTTCAACAAACAACAAATCGCAAAAAATTCGAATGACAAGCGAAGCGTGTTGGCGGCGACTCATTGTTTATTTTCCGTCATTTGTTGACAAATTAATATGCAGACAACATGGAGCTAATTAGAATTTCTAGTTCAAATAACCCGACAAATCGTTTCAACTGTCGTTGCGGCAAAGCGATGGGTGAATTTGGCAAAAATAGACATCAAACGGGTTGAATAACATTTAGATTAACGAGTGACTTAAATTTAATTTGAATTTACTATTATGTTCTGTATTTTATGATAAAATTTTGCTACTTAAAAAACTACTGAAATCCTTTTAGTTTAGCTTAGAGCAAATATAAAAATTGCTTATTATTTGCCTTTGCCTCGCGCTTTACTTCCTAGCTTTTGGCAATTACCATTCCAAGCAAACATAAGAAACTTTTAATTGCCCTAAGAAAAAGTCAACAAGAAGTAATTAAACAGAACTAGAGCAAAACCTTGCGCGTCATTATCTTCCTGTTATCAGCGGTAAATATCCACAAGCACTGTGGGGATTATCAGAGATTCAATTGCTAAATGCCGAATAATTTACACCCCTACCCACTAGACGATTCCTCACCTGACAACCGGCAATTATCAGGCGTTCAGATGTTTTCCCTCAACGGTAATCGAAGTGTCAAATCAGACGATTGGGAAAATTGCAGTTTACTGCGAACGTCTAACATGCAAGCAGATAAACTTTGAGATAAGCAACATTCATCTTCATGTAAACAGATTTATGAGGTCATAATTCTAATAAAGAAATGGGAAAGAAGGGAAAAGTTTAAAATATGCGACAACTAAGATACTTAGTAAACTGTTGTTAAATATGATTTATGGCTAAAGGGAAGTGTCTTGAATTGTGAATAGTTAAAAATAGTGATAATTACCTTTCAATTGGTATAAAAAAATGATGATTTTTATCTTTTAATCAGGTTGCTAAATGTTATATGTTTTTTAATATAAAAAATCCTGAATATATTTTCAAGGGTCGCCATATCTTTTTTCTTCCTTTAACAAAAATTTCCCCAAGAACAATATATACCACGGCAATCTACGATTATAATAAAAATGAGGTTCCCGCGGGTTTTGAGCACTCAGACTTTATGACTAATTTGATCGGCAATCAATGAACCGTTCGTAAATTTTGCTAGAGATTCAAGATTCAAGCAATCAATCAATCATACTCGATCGAAGGCATCAGCGATAGAACTTTTCCTATCGCCACAATCTGAAGGAGTGCCCACTGTGCCGCCATAAAATCAAGATAGATACAGATACAGATTCTTATCGGGCAAACTCACCTGTATCGAGTGGTTCCGTCGGCTATTCCGGCGATTTACAGCGCCCAAAAGGTTTACCAATGTCCGGCCCAATTCACACCATAAATAATTATCACTTAATTACCGATTTATGTGTCTATCTGGTAAGGTAGCGCACACATAATTTCATTTGCATAATTTTATTTATATTTGGAAAACGGGACAGGCACGATTTTGTGCGGCACACAAAGAGCACTTTCAGCTGACACTTGTACTGAGCGCTGATCTCTACAAGTCGTATTTGTATTTGGACGCTAAATTAACACTTCCGCGGCATGAACTCAACGGTTGATTCATCCCCAAGTGAGAGATTTCCTTCACAGATCTCTGGCGGCGAACTTAAGTGGCTTCAATTGAGAGACGCTTTGCTTTGCTTTGCTCAGCTCCCTGCCAGAAATCCCAATTCGTAATCCGAAATCACCAAGGAACCCCGATCTCTACCCGACTGACTTACTCAACCGTGACCGCTCGCGAACCGCTCGATCGCAACGTAGGAACGCAACTGACTCGGCCAGATTACCGGACCGGCTGATCGGCGGACTGATAAGCCCAGCGGTACACAAAGCCCAGCTGATCGTTGGAGCGGGACGGATGCACATGGATCCAGTGGCGAATTACTTATAGCATGCGATAAAAAAGCCAGATCGTGCAATTTATGAACTTAGAATTTTTTGCTGGCTAACTAAAAAGTTTATAGGTTCTGGTCAGCTGAAAATCAGTTCCTGAAAAACTCTTACAAATTTAAAAAAAAAATACTGCCAAGTTTATTTAAATTAAAATTAGAAATTTGAATAATGATTGTGTGTTGAACCATTGCATTTTTGAGATATGCTTTAAGGTACATTTTTGGACACCTTTCTGCCAGTTTTCTAAGACTTGAAAATATATGACACAGAAATAAAAAGTCTGTTATATCTGTCAAGTGTACATGTTTATTGGATCAATTTTAATAACTCATACAAGCACTTTTTAAATCAAACCATTTTTTAGAAGTTTATAGCTTAAATGTACATTTTTGGATGTTAGAAAATTCGAGGTGCTGGTTGCTCTTAGCTTAGACTCAATGTTGTGTTTGATAAGCTGAGTAATATGTATCTAAAAGTTTCATGTTTTTTAATTCATTATAAGGCAAAAAGCCGCTGTTCAAACTTTTATTTAAAACAATAGCATATAAACTGATTCGACGACCCAATTTCTCCTTAATATAACTTTTAGACCTTGTCTTGCCTTGAGTTTAGATGAAAAACGTTTTGAATAAGCGGTGACTGCAAATTTTGAGTAAAGTATGAAAAAAACTCAAATATTCGATTCCGACTCGTCACCAAGCACAAATCGCTTGTAGGCCTTGGTGAGCTGTTCGAGGAATATGAACGCGAACACGGTGTGCGGCCCAATACGGCACAGGTATGGGGTGAAACCCTTCCACAAGGAAAAGAATCCCTCGTTCCTAGAGACCTTCAATAGGACATCCATGGTGCCCTTGTACTCGCCGCTTTTCTGCTGTTGAATGCGCGTCTTGGCCATGTCCAGCGGCATCGAGGCAATGGTGGTCAGCAAACCGGACATCATGGATGCGCTGATGTGGAGCGGAAGGCCAGAGAAATACTGGGAAAAGAGATTCTTCAGCTGGGAGTACGAGGCCAGCTGCACCATATTCACGACCATGGCTCGACCCACAGTTGGCGTGCATCCCTTCCAGAGGCTGGTCACGCCCTCCTCCTTTGCGATCCTCACGAAGGCGTCGGCCACGTTCTTGTAGTTTCGCCTCTCCGCCGGCGGCAAGCGATTATCGGACATCATCCGGATCAGAGCCAACTCCGCCGGATTGCCAATCATTCCTCCAAATGCTCCCGCCAGCACGCCCATGCCCATACTGGCCAAAATAGTCGGGGGCGCATCGAACCTCTTGCGATATGCCTCGTTCTCCATTTGGTAGAACCCCATGCGAGCCGTCGTATAGGTGGCCTGTCTCACCAGCCCTGCACTCAAGCCATTGTAAAGGGCCACAAAACCCTCGTTCTTGAATGTTTTTATCAGGCAGTCAAGGGAACTCTTGTACTCTCTCGTGGTCGCAGATATCTGCATCCGGGTCTTCACCAAATCCAACGGCTGCACAATGCAGGTGCCCATCATCCCGGCCAGACCTCCATTGATGTACATCATATAGCCGGGAACAGACTTTTTCTCAACTTTGTACGCCATGACGTAAATAAGGAATTTTAAATTTTTAAAAATTTTAAAAGGCTTAGAATGACATTCTTTGCTCGAATAAACCTCTGTTAATAGATTGTATCTTAGCCTACTTCGATTACATGTTCTATATATGTTTTATATACAAGTTAGACAGAAGTTAATTCAAAAAGTGTTTATTTTAATACAAAAGAGAATATACAAGTCAAATGAATTCATTTAACTCTTAATAAAATATTTTATAATGATCATGAATTATATTGCCTATATTTCAATCCACTTATCCACTTATCATAATATACCATTTGTCGCATTTTTTTTTTGTTATACGGATAATTATTTTTGTATATAAGATGAGAATATTCATTTTACAGAGCACACACATATTACAGAGGCATAGCGGATTAATTTCAATCTGTTTGTGGGTGAAAAAGTTGACACAGGGTTGTGTATGACTCAGATAGATTGTCCTAAGACGTCGAATCGGATGGTGAATCGCCGAGCACATGTTTGTTGTAGGCCTTGTTCATTTGCTCCAGGAAGACGAACGAAAAGACCGTGTGTGGACCCATGCGTATGAGGTAGGGTGTGAATCCCTTCCACATGGCGAGTGTTCCCTCGTTCTTCAGCACCTTCTTCAGGACATCAAAGGTGCCACTGTACTCCGGCTTGCCATCGATCGTTCTCATCTGCTGGATGCGCGTCTTGGCCATGTCCAGCGGCATTGAAGCCAGGGTGGTCAGCAAGCCAGATAGCACAGCGGCACTCATGTGAAGAGGTATGCCTTCACTGAGATGGCCACGGAATTGGTCCTTCATCCAGGAATACGAGGCCAGTTGCACCATATTGACCACCATGGCACGACCCACAGTGGGCATACATCCACGCCAGAGCGTGGCCACGCCCTCATCCTTAACGATCCTCACGAAGGCGTCGCCCACATGCTTGTAGTTACGTCTGTCCTCTGGCAGCAAACGATTGTCGGACATCATTCGTACCATGGCCACCTCGGCAGGATTACCAAACATGGCTCCAAAGCCTCCAGCTACTACGCCCATTGTCATGCTGCCCACCAGAGAAGGATCACATTCGTAGTTCTTGCGATACCAGTCCAACTCCATTTGGTAGACACCCATCCTGGCCGTGGTGTAGGTCGCTTGTCTCATCAGTCCCGCACTCAGTCCGTTGTAGAGGGATAGGATGCCCTCGTTCTTCAACACCTTTGAAAGCACATCATAGGAACTCTTGTACTCGCGAGTGCCCAAAGTTCCGGACATCTGCATTCGGGTCTTGAGCAAGTCCATCGGCTGAACAATGCAGGTGGCCAGCATTCCGGAGGTTCCGCCCATCACGTACTTCATGTAGGTGGGCACCGTCTTTTTCTCCACTCCGTAAACGAGCGCCATGTTGGACAGGAAAATTGGGTTTTATAATTCGGAAAAAATAGTGCTGGAAAGTACGAGTGTGTGATTTGAAGTGAGCTAAATTACAATGTGCCCCCTAATAAAGTTGACCTTCCCAACAGAGCCTGCTTTAATGATTAAGAGTTCAGGGACCCTTTTCATTATTAGTTTAATTTTAAGAATCGCATTGATATTTATTATACTCTTCAAGAATAAAAATTATCATATTTTGAGCAAAAAAAAAAAAAAAAACAATAATCCTTATTGAAATATAAAAAATATTTCTCAAAAAAGAATTTTTTTTTTGAACGGCGGCTTTTTTGTGGAGAGTTTTTATGGTATTGTATTTTTATTTTTATACAACTAAACTATCAAAAAAAACTGATAGTTTAGGTTTATTATATTCATTATATATATATACATTATATTATACCCATTTTTTCCTAATTACCATTGAAAAATATTTGTTTACTATAACCCAATTAATAATGTTACATTTATATAGAAACCTATTCCAAAAAGTTTGCTTTTGACTAACCTGTGAGATAGACTTTAAGAAACTTTTACCCAAAGTTAACCTTACAGATTGTGGCACATTGAGTACCTCTGGGCTTTCGGTTACCTTGTGGATTTGGGTCGTCGTGGCATTGATTTTAATTGTGGCAGTTAACAGGCCAACACCTCCGGCCAATTAACGGACCTCTATAATTTTCCTCACCAGCCAGATAATTGTGCCGCTTTGGGGCCACCCACAAATTAACGACACCCTGGCAAGCGGCTTATTATCTGCACATGACTCGTTGCCAATCCAAAATCCAAAATCCAACCCTTCAACTTCACCATCTCGCCCGGACACCACCCTTTTCACCATTAGATGAGCACACACAAAATCGCTTGGCATCGTTGGAAATGTAATTAGAGAGCAACTCAAACCGAAAGAACACTTTGGATGAAGGCGTACGAGAGGCCCCCAATTAGACAAACCGAAAATTGTTATGTCAGGGCAGGGCAAAAACCAAAGCGAATTTTATGTACTCGCAAATGACGTATCGACAACTCATTGCGGGCTAATTAAGAACTCATGCGGTGGCAAGGACCAACAAAATATGGCAAATAAGGGAAAAACGGAAAAGCGCTTGGCGCTGATTTTCTCCCCGCGAAAGCGTAATAAAAAAGTAGCATGCGATATCGCCATTACTTCATATTTACCCTCCGAAAAGTATGCAGTAAAATGTTTAATTTGCCAGTTCACAAAAAGTCCGCTGATTAGATGACGGCGCCACAGTGGGTTAATTATCGTTGGTACAGTAATACCTTGATCCGTATATACCTACATGTAATAACATATTTAAAAATTCTAGAAAATTCTTTTTTATGAAATCGTTTTATTAGTTGGTCCAAAAGCTTAACTTAATTTATTGTCGATTAATGATGGAAGTATACTTTAATACAACAAAATTTAACCCAATAGAGCTTATAAATTTCTAAGTAAATTTGTATATACTGTTAAATGCAACGTATTTGTGTAGTTTTCTATATTTGTGGAACTTAATTATCAATTACTGTATACCGCTGTACCATTAAAAAGTATTTTGATCAAATATTTCCTTTCTTTGATTTAATTTAACATGTCAACAGCGCTTTCTTGATTATTTGACTTTTCCAAAACATTTCTAGTACCTCAATGAGAATGAAGGATATTGGAAATACATTCGGCAAATTAAGATAAACACACACACAGAACCCTCTCTAAAACTTGAGGCATACTTATGCTAACTTGGCTAACGATGCAAATGTTGTTATCAAGCAGTTTACAACATAAATACTCTAATTATTTATGTGCATAAGTAAAAGTGGGGCAACAGTCTGCAGCAACTGCAACACCAACAATAACAATAACAATGGCAACAATGCAATCAAACAATCAGAGACAAGCTCGCTGAACTGAAATGCCAATTGTGAAAATTGTAAATAAATATTTTAACAGACGACGGGCAACAACAAGAAGTCGGGAAACTACAATAAATCAGATCATATCGGCTGCCGACTGCTGCGGTTTCGGTTTGTGGTATACTATATATATATAAATGTTCATAGCCATACAGCTATATGGCAGATCTATCGGCAGAGCAGCCCTACAAGCGTTGATGTTAGGCATGGCGCAGGGAAAACTGCGAATAGCTAAGGAAAAATCGCAGAAGGCAAAAAGCGCCAGCAATAACACTAAGGGGAACGACACAACGACAACGATGACAGTGCTGATAGTAGTCAACGGAGAAGGAACGCGGAGAAGTGATTTGGTATCCGAAAGAATCGACTGAAAACCACAGAATTCACGCTCAAGCGAACCGAGCTGAACTGAACTAAGTTGAGGTGAAGCTGCTGCTAAAAGCAAAATGACAATAACAGCTGCAATTCCTCGGGCAGCGGGGGATGTGAGATGGCCCTGTGTGAGAGCCGCAGCCAATGACAAAAAACTAACTACCACACAGCAAAAAAAATCAATAGAAAATTGTTATTGAAAAGTTCTTAGAGAGAATCAAAAATCTTCAATAATTGGGAAGAAAAATAGGATTTTGGTTAATTTGACTTGATTTTTGAATAAAATTTATCCATGTTTTAGCTAGAATATTAAAAATGTTTATTTAATAATTAAATTTAATTACAACCTTTATTAATAAGATGATTGTTTAATAAATTTTCCTTTAAAAATATCCAGCTTAAAATTAATTAATTAATAAACTCTAATATAATCTCGGTTTTGCAACGCAGTTCGATCAAAACAACTTTGTATTACTATGAACGTCGATATATATAAACAGCATTTGGTTGCCTTCCGAGTACGCATTTTTCAGAGCCTTTTGGCCTACATGGGCAACATTAAAATTTCCACTTTAAGAAATGCCTTTAATATTTTTCAACACAAACATAGTAAATAATATTTAATATATTGAAATATTTTTGTTTTCTCATTAAAGTAAGTAGATTACTTTCCAAACGCATAAACTATTTAAAAAACTTGTACTTTATTTTTAATTGTAAATGAAAAATTAGAAAAAATCAATGCAAACTGATTAAAATATCGATTTACCTTTATCTACGTAAATGTAGAAATCTTTGTTGAGATCAAAAGTTATATAAACGTTACATTACCATATCGGCTTGACTTATTTAAGTGTTATTAAAGCCATTAAAAACAATTGTTAGCTTTTTCCTCGGTGTACGAAAAACGAAGCATTAAGTAGCGAACCGTTAAGAAGTCATTCGATGTTGGGTAGACCAACAAAAAAAGCCTCAAGCAGCTAAAAGCCGCCCTGGGAGTGAGGGAGCCAGCGCTAGGTGGTAATTTCTGGAGTAAACAGAGCGAATTCAGAGCTAAAACCGAAGACAAAACTTCGAGTGAGAGCAGTGAGAGCTGCGATCGTAATTGCGCTGGGCTAGAGAGTAAAAGTCTTTGAGCAAACGAGAGCGACGAGTAGCGAAAGTTAAAGCACAAACCGGAGAGCCAAAGATTAACCGATCTAAGAGAGATGAACAAATAACACCCGAATATAAAAAAAAACACAAATCTTCCGGGGGAAGTGTGTCATCAAAAAATCGATCATTTGTTGTCCCTCTCGCTCCCTCACAAGTTCAACGCACAATACAAAAGAAAAAAAAAAACAGTTATTGTTGGACAATAAATCAAAGGCAACAGCCAGACTACAGATTCTAAGCCCACAAACAAAAAACGAAAAAAAAAACACGAGGAAAAACGAAAGACTCAGGCAACGAACTTGAGATCTTCGGAGACGAAGATCTTTAGCTCTCTTTTTTTTTCTAGAGAGCGGGAAAACGCGATCTGCTCGCTTTTCGAACTCGGAGCGGCGCGCTTTTCGAACTTCAAGCTGTCCGGCAGCTGAAACTTTTGGTCATTCGTCAGTGAACCGTCGTGCAGCTCGAAACGCGACGCGATCCGTTGGATATATATATACTGTCCAAACAAATCTATAAACACGATTCTTCTTCGCCGAAGAACGAACGTTTTCCCCACGTCTTTGTGTGTGCGTGTGTGTGTGTACGGTACGTTGCTTTGCGGTGTGCGTGTTACCATTTGCATTTTGGCTTTTTAGTTTTTTAGTTTTGTTAACTATTCAGCTTTTTAACTCGCTTTTCGTTCCATTTCGCCGCGTTGCATTTTGGCCAGCGATTGCATTTCTCGGTTTCGTTTTTGGATCGGCTTTCGTTGTTGTTTTGTTTTGGATATGGGGGGGCCTTAAAATAGCCTTTTGCCGTAATTACTGGGCTGGCCGCAAGAAAACGTGTTTGTGTCTAAACTACAGTTACAACCAGAGCAGCAGTTGCTACAGCTGCATTTCACTCAAAAGTGTTTGCCAAAATCGAAAATAAGAAAGAAAATATAGAGTGTCCGATAAAAAGAGAAAAAGAAAACGACACTCGGTCAGTGCGTTTTTCTTCTATTTGTTCGCCAGTTAACATTGTGCTCATAATTTATTGTACCCAGCGATATGCAAATAGAAAGCAACAAATCTGTACAGCAAGTGGAATATTTCAACGTTTAATTTGGGCCCCAAAAACACCAAACAAGGTAAAGCAAATGCATTTAAATAAGCGAGAAAAAGAAATAATACAAACTATAGATATTAGATGCCCAAGGGGCATAAAGCTAATGAGGTAAATTGTGAAAACGTCAGAACTGCTCTGAACTTGATTTGGTTAATATATTCATTAGTATACATTTCTCCCGCTGACGATTTGCATATCAGTCGATGATGTCGCAGGTTCATAACTTCTGTTTTGGTTGTTCGAAGAAAGCTTCGGTTAGATCTTCGCATCGCACAGCTCACGTTTTTCCCGAACAGATCGATGTTCCTTCTTCTGCAAACCCCTAAATAACACTTGCTGCACGATTGAACTTTAAACCGCATTCTTGGCCTGACTGCCTGGTTTTTTCTCGGCTCTCCGGCTCGGACGCATCTATCACAGATCGGTGAGTGGTGGCCAATTTTCAATGGATCGATGCTGCTTCGTGGGAACTCTTGACTCTTGAGCCCGAGTTCGCGTTCGAGTTCGGGCCTGGCATTTCGCGGCACACATTTTAGCCCTGGCTAGCTAGCAAAAACAGAGCCGAAAAACAGGCTTACAGAACAGGAATTTCCACTCCTACAACAAATTCGCCGACAATTGACATTTTTGTGTAATTGCCAGTTTTATTTCTGTAATTTTCGATTCGAATTTAAGATGATTTTAGGTCTTTAATCGTTCCAATCAACTGCGAGTTTTGGAGTTTTCTTATAATTCAATTTGTCTTTGGAAGTATATGGGTATGAATAAAACCTGAAACTCAAATTTTAATTTTGAGAATAAAATGGATTTACTAAGACTAAATACTTTTGTATTGCTAATTAACTTACCATTTACTTGTTTGTTTTTTTTAATGCAACTTTAAGGGTGTAAATATTTTTTGTTATATCTCAAAAGTCTAAAACATTTAAGCATTTAAAAATTTCTTATTATATCTCACAAGTCTAAAAAAGGAAGAGAAAGCTTATTATTTGTGTTGTCTTAGGTGGCAATAGTTTATTGTTGAATCAAACCAAATTATTTGAAAAAGGTTTCGATACTCTAATTGAAGATTTTTTATCCGCCTTAGAAAAATTAATCCAGTTATAACCCCACTAAAAAAAACCCAACATTTAAAAAATGCAAATTTGTGGTATTGCTTTTAAAGTGCCATATATTTTGTTTTCTTTTTTAAGTATGTATTTGTGTATATACAATATCATGTTCTATGATTTTTAATCGTCAACAATTAAGGATAAAGTGTGTTCTAGACTATGGAATTTGAAATTGCAATAGAATAAGTTTGACTTAGACAAAGATTTCCGGTCCGACGATGTCCATCTTGGGGGGTCCGGCACGGGACGATCGTGGTTTCGGTGGAGTACTCGGCGCCTTGACACTTACAGTGGGTTGAGTCTTGTTGTCTTTTTCACCATTTTTGGTGTTGTTGGCGGAGGAGGACCGTTTGCGTCGCATGTTTTTGAGCTGAGCGCACAGCTGCTCCTTGTAGACGAGCTCCCTCTTGCAGGCCTTCAGGTCCTCCATGCTGCAGTTCTTCATGTGGCGGATGGTGCGCGATACCAGGCCGTCGATTATGTGGATCTTGGTGCGGGACAGCCGCGTGGGTTCCGCATGACGGCGGGTCAGTTCGCTCTGGTACTGGAACAGCAGATAGCCCACGCTCGGACGAGCTCCGCGTCGGTGGCTGACGGCATTACGTTGGCTTTCCATTTCAGATGATTATCTTTATTTTGCTTTTAGGTTTTAATATAGACTGAAATCTGTGACAGAGCGAGCTGTGACTGCTTGGCAGCAAGAGCTGTGAATGATGTCCTTTTCCGCCTTGCCAGGATTATTTATATCTGGGGCACAGGTAGCTTACCTGTTGACCCGCCGACTGACCTGCTGACTTGTGTGCTCTACGTAATTACCTGAAGTGCTTCGGTAAAACCAGATCCTTTCTTCCTTTTCCTCTCTCCATTTTCGATCCCTTGTAAAGTTGTTAAATATTTGACATCTCAGGTCAAAGTTGCACATGTGAGGGTGGCTCTTGGCTTTGAGTCGTGTTTTTGTGTTGCGCGGCATTTGGCCAAGTGGAAAATGTTTATGGTCTGACCTTTTGCTTAAAACACATTACTGCTGAGCTAGCCACTGAATAAATATGGGGATAAGAGAGAAGATTACATGGTGACTAAGTGTCTGCGGATTTTTTCAATCTTTTTGAGCCATGATTAACTAGTGAACAGCACTTGCCAGTGGAAAAATTATCAATGAAAATCTGCTTGCCTTGAAAAATATATGTTATTGAATGAAATAAAAAGTTTTACAGTACAATTGAGAGCATTGTTGTTTAAATATTAAAGAAATATTAACCCCTACTAAAAAGAGCATATACTTAGCTGCTTTCCTTCCATGGTAATTTTTTATTTTAAAATTTAGTCAATTTAAAAGAATTTATTTATTCTAAAATAGTACTCCATTAACTTACGATTATTTTGATTAATATAACTTAAATTAAAATTTAAAACTTTTAAAGGGTTATTTCAAAGATTAAAGTAACTTATAAAATAGCTCGCAAAGCAAGTGTAAAGAAATTTTAAATTTACTTTCTTTCCCCGCCCTTGAGTTTTTAAGAATTTCATTCGACATTAAACCATTCCCGAAGAAATGTTTGTCTTTTTAACCCAAACCCTCTGCAACTAAACAAATTCCCTCTCAACTCTCGGCAAATGAAAAACATATATATTTAATGAAATGCCATGAAGTGATAAATATAATCCCAAAGTGGTACTCGTTCTCCTTTTTTTCTGCGCCACAACTCACGGACTGAAGGACTGCGTGTTAAATATTTATTTATGAACGAATGTCTGCGACCTTGGCTTGACCCCCCACCCACGCTGCCATAAAAGCGATTTAATGTGGGTTGGTTAGATGATTTTAAAAATGCTTTTCATGTAATTGTAATTTCACTTAACGTAATTGACACGCGGCCCCGCTCTAAAAACGCCTCGAATCAAGTTAATTTCAACTTAATTACGACGGAAAGAAAGTGAAAATTCCCTTAGCATTGTCTGGGGCTTATCAACGAATTCTTTTAAGGGAAATTTATTGAGCTGCATTAGGCCCGAATAATAATGGTAATAACAATAACAATGACCAGTGAAAGTTGCTTCGTATTTTATGGTAATTCTTGGGGGCTAAATAAATGATGATTCAATGGCCATTTGGCTGCTAAATGCAAGGGTCTGCGATAATAATGACGGTGATACAGCAATCATTATGATTGTCTCGTCTGGTTGATATACTATATACTGGAATATATGCCTCGACACGCACAGACTTGGTGCCCCCAAATCCAGATCCATAACCCAAACCAAAACCAAAACCAAATCCATTTCGTGGCGCGATTCATTGAGCGCGTTGAATTGGAAGCTGTCGGCGAGCTGTCAAAAGCAGTTGGTCAAAATGGCTGCTAGCCCGCATCGCATGGCCTTTTTGGCCAGCCTCTGACCCACCTTTATGACCTTTGCCTGCCTACCTGTTAGCCCACAAATGAGCAGGAGGATGAGGTCGAGTGGCCTCGATGGGGCCATAAAACGCTGATGCTGCACATTTGCTTAATCCGGCGCGTGGTCTTTCCCAAAGTTCTTAATCCGGTTTCGAAATCCTTTTGTTTTCGCTACATTTTAGCTACTAAGTGCAATTATAAAAGGATTATGCCATCTCTGACCTGAAGGAGGAACCCTCGACCCGAGAGTCGAGCACATCCACTTTCGTTATGAATTACCTGGAAGTAGTTAAGTTGCAAAAACTCTGGTCTTTCGGGAACTGCAGTTATGCTAATGATTTACATTTACATACGCATTTTAGCGTTTCATGCAAATGCATACGACACATGTGTAAATAGACGTACTTTACGTTTATGCCACTCAGGTGGTGAGTCACAAAACTCTGCTTGTGCTGGCTTACTTGGAAGTGGCTTAAACTCTTTTAGAGATTCAACGCTGGAGGTGCCCCAAGAATTCTTTGGAATGGTGGTCGGTGAAAGGTTCGCTTTGGGCTAAACGCAAAGAACAAATACAACTTCTTGGGAACACTGCTAAGAATTTATGGGAGTGCATGGTTGAGAATGCGGTGGGAAAAAGCCATTACAATGGTTTCAAAATGTGGTTCATTGTACTAAACTGTCAATTAACTTAAACATCTTGTTAACACATATTTCAAAAAATATTTGAATAAATGTACCGTTGAACATTTGTATCTAGAAGTTAGAATTTAAATGTAAGAGATTGTGGGAATACCCTCGAAAGTATTATTCATATATCGTTTCTGATATAAAGAATATGTGTTGAAAAACATTGCTGCCTTTTTTAAAAAGACCACTGGTTTTGAATATATGCTCATTAACATAGCATAAAATCATGCGACTGTTTTAAATTTGAAAAATTTTATCCGTCGTAGTTAAATCTTTAGAAATATTCCATGCTAAAATGTAGTATATATTAATTTCATCATTGCAATAAATATATATAGTTAAATACAAGGGAATTCGTTAACTAAATTCTTAGCTCAACTTATGGATTAAATAAAAAATGTACTATAAAGTCGTTGTGCTTTGTTTATATTTATAAAATTTCCTTTTTACTTATATATAAATATATTTATTTTTATAAATTCAACTGAAGCAATGTAAATCTGTCCCCTGATCAAGAACTGCTTAAATCCCTTCCTCTAAACTCATTTCCAGACATTTCTGTTGCAGATTTTGAACAAGTTAGTGCAAGTTTGCCAGGTGTATGGTCCCTTTTAAATCCCGGTATCACTTTTACTCACCCTTTCCCTAACATAATGAGCAATAATAATTTCTGGTCAACCGAGAGAAGGCTTAAGATCC
The DNA here is from genome assembly GCF_018152505.1 of Drosophila elegans. NCBI lineage: Eukaryota > Metazoa > Arthropoda > Insecta > Diptera > Drosophilidae > Drosophila > Drosophila elegans. The sequence goes on from NW_024545578.1 coordinate 5,669,772, forward strand.
AAAATGGGGATTAGACCGGATTAGGTAATGAAATATTTTGGCACAAATATTTACAGGGGAGACAGGCAGCACTTGACCTGTTTTGACCTGAGCACAGGTCACTTGTATCAGGTAACTAAACAAAGGTTCGGTTAGATATATAAAAACCGGTGTTAGGGGAGGGAGGATATCACTCGGCGACGAGAAGTCACGGAGAAAGGAACTCCTTACTTTCACCCAGCTTAAATCCATTCTGTTAAACGAACCATGGAACACGAGAAATTCCTGAAGCCCACCGTCACTTATCATCTGTTCCTGTACCGTGTCGAATTGGCCCGGCGGAATGCCCGGCAGCTGCGGCTTTCCCGCACCAAGATCGAGATCACGGACGAGCTCATCTCCAATACGGTGCGCAACCTGAAGACGTGCAGCATGGACGACCTGAAGGCGGTCAACCGGGAGCTTCTGTTCAAGCGGAAACTGCGGAGCAACGTGTCCAAGCTGAGAAAGGAGGCCAAACGGCAGCAGAAGAGCGAGGAGAAGACACCAAAACAGGATTAGTGGCGAATCAATCAGACCGCTTTGATTAATTGTATGTAGCTTGTGTAAATAAATACTATTGATAAGATTTTTGCATTGAAAACGCTTTTGAAACTTGTTCTTTTTAATGGTACAATGGGGGAGAAAAAAAACTGGTAGCTGATTCAGCCTGGCTGGGCTGAGAGCTTCTCGTTTGCATTGAACCGTGGGTACACTGGAAAAAACATATACACATGTTGGAAATAATTATTTAAATTGAAATGGTAATATAAGGGAGCGTAATTATTATAAGCAATATTCAAAAATTAAATATTTTGTATGCAAAGTCGATCGAAATTAAAAATTTTAAACTGGCAAGTAAAAGTATTTTAGCTTCAAGGACCTTGTGGATTTGTTAAGAAAGACACATCAAATTTCTAGCATGTATCAAATCAGTCCGAGATATTAAAATGTTACCAACTTATTTTTGTTTTTTGTTTATGAATTTATTATATTATAATCGACTAATGAACTTGTACTTTTATTTATACAATTTTTAAAATACATTATATTTTTCGGTGTACAAATTAACGGCAAAAGCAAAGCAAAGTCGCCAGAGATCCGCTCGAAAAAAGACCTCTGACAGCCGCTGACCCAAACCAGTTGGAAACTTTATGATCGCTGCTTTTGTTATTTCTTCTTAGATTTTTTGTTTTTGCCAAGCCAACTTAATTAGAAATTGCAAATGCAATTAACAAAAAGCAAACGGCCAAATGCCAATGTTTTAATAAAATTTTAATTCGATATATATATAGATACATATGTGCGGCGGTATAGAGATATACCAAGATTGGCTGACACTGAGCGAACGCGATGGAAACCAAAGCAAACTGGTTCGTTGCATAAATTAACCAAAAGTCAGCGACAGCGGCAGCGGCTGTGGCTACAAAGTCAAAGAGTCGAAAAGGGGGCGGTGTGGGAGCAGCAGTAAAACGAGAAGAAACAAAAAGTTAGCAACTTGCTAAAAAGTCAGCGAAATAAATAAAAATCAGCCAACGTTAACAGACGTTTGCTGAAACAGTTTTGCCTTTGTTTCGGCTTCGTTTCCTCTGCACCGAGGTCCGAGCTCTAGACAAATTTATTTCGTGACATTGTTCAATTTATGTGTGTGCCCGGCTCCTCGGAGATGTTGTAATAAAGCAAGCAAGCCCAGTTCATAGATCGCAACAGATGTCGTTGTTCGGAGTTGCTGGCGCCAGCTCTCGATATAATTGCGGCGATCATTCTTTTTTTAATCCCATAAATCATAAACTGTTGAAGTTTTACTGCCGATTTTTTATGGCTTAAAAATGTTTATAAGCTTACATCAGCAACAAAATTTAACTGCATACTTATAAATTTGTATTTAAAACTGCCCCAACGAACTGTTATATTTTTTACAAGGTTTTTATTATATTATTTTATCTATTAACTTTAACCTTTCAAATCGCAGCGAATGGTTTTCCTTTCATATTATTTTAAGTCCTAATACAGCATTATTTGTATATTATTTAATAAATCTCATTCAAGAATTCTTAATCATAGAAATTGTTTCTAAGTCCTCTGTGTTTTCTACATTATTTCATAATTCATCAAATAAATGCTCAAATCAAAGATTTCATGCCTCTCTCTTTTGATTAGAATTCTCTTTCTCCGCAATCACAATTTGTTGGCTTCAATAATTCATTGTTTTTGCCGCCGTCAGTGCTTTTGGCAACGATTATTGAAGGACAGGCGGGCTCAGAATCACAGGCAGGCGGACAGACAACTTGAGGTTGCTGTTCTACTTGACAAATGGATTTCTGTGGCCTGACCCACGGCGGCAATGGCAACAAATTCGTTGCGGCATAGGAAAATCATCAAATCACGACTTTGAGCTCTTTTGATTGACATGCACAAAAAGGAGCAAAAGCAAAAAGCGAGAGAACAAACATTAACGGCAACAACTACTAACGCCGCCTGGCTGCTTGCCTGCCTGATTGTTCATAATTAAAGCCAAAACGGCTCGAGGTTGTTGGCAGTAAAAATCGCAAATTTCGCAATAATTCTTTGGCGTCACCAGAGTCGCCAGTCTCTCGAGGTGACAGAGCATGAATCTAACAGTTGGCTCCAAATCACCGAGGAATTATCTCACACACTGCATTCAGATATATAGGTAGGTATACCACATAACCAATACGCCCCGTTAGCCAGAGCGCTTATTAACGCATAATTAGCATATTTAGTGTGGCTCGAGTAATTGCTTCGATACCCTGCCTTAGTTGCGCTCGGATACAAGTGACATAGTATTATTTGGCACTGAAAAAAAAAAATATTTCATTTGCTTTCGATACAATTTGTTAAAGTCAGGAATGGAGTTTTCCTTAATATTATTTTGTAATTGAATTTTAAAAACTACAAAATGTCTGTGGGAACCTATTTTAAATTTTGTAAAATTAAAAATTCTTTTGAAATTTAATTGATTTTTAAAATGTATTGCTTGTGATGTTATTATCGAATCTTTTTATTTTTTAAGTATGCTCATTTCAAGTTAAGCCTCATTTAGTGCCGCACTCTGTTACCATTGCCACGAACCAATTGACCAACCCACCAGGCCGCCAGCCTCCCCTGCCCCTCTTCCTCCCCCTCCCCCTTCCCCTTTCCCTCCCCCTCCCACTCCTTCCCTCCCATTTTGACCGCTCAGCTTGTACCGTTCACTTTGCGGGCATTTCAGTCGCCAACGCCAGTCGACAAAGGCAACAACTACAAGAGCAACTAAGGCAACAATTGTCGCATTTGACATTTAGCTACAATTACTTTTTTTTTAGCCGTCTTTCGTTTCGTTGCTTATATTTGGCATGACTCGTTGGCCATATCTCCCCCTTTTTGCATTTCCATAGCGCGAAACTTGTTATAAATTTAAAATATGCACACTCTTTTTCCCCGCCACTTTTGTTTTCAAGGTGTTGCGGTCAATTAAATTGCGACAAAAAATATTTTTTCCTCGTGCACAGAAAAACAGCTGACATGACCAGGGATTCGCTGGGTTATTTTTAGAAAGTCGATCACATTTATGGAGGGGGTAAATCGTTTTAATACTGTGCTTATATGGAATGGTATTGGAAAATGGATTGACTTGCTGTGGATTTTCATAGACAACATGGGTTTGGGATGTTTAGTTGGAACGGAGTTTAAAGCCCTATGATAACAATGCAATTTATAGTTCATAAATTATGCTGTATTAAGTTAAATAATTTGTATACAACATTTATAGATACTCATTTTACACTTCTATACTACTATATATACTATAAATTTTGAGTATTATATATACTTTGTATTTTATGCTAACGAGATTCCCTCTGACTTAAACTAGAAAAATGTGGTATTGTAAATTTAAAAATTCCCAAACGAAGACCTGTTTAAATTGTCCTTTTCTGGTGGCATTTCCTTTGTTTCTTGCAACTTGCCTCTGGCCAAAATAGGCAACCTGATGCCCCTGTGACTTGCATTGTGTCTCGAAGGTGTGGCCGTTGCACTTATCCATTATACCACATCCATAGATATTCTGCAGTGGGCGTAAGCCGTCGCCCCCAAAAACTGGAATCGGAATTGTCTGCATGCCGACCCGCAAAACCGACTTCTTTGGGGCGGCCCCCAGTGAGTGAGCCTTTCATAACTTTTGGCATTTACAATATTTAATCATATTTCGTGAGGACCGTTGGCGGGCAGAAATGTCGTTCGAGCGTAACTTATGGATACCCTGCGGATGGGCCTGCATCTCCATCGCCATCGCCATCGCCATCTGCATCTTTCTCTCAGCAATTTAACCGTTTTCATTTTTTATGCATGTGCATTGCATTTGTAGCTCATTTGCATTTGCGGTTGCTGGCGTCGTCATCCTTGCGCTGGTTGTCAGCCATGCAATTTGCTGCAGAAAAAAAAACAAAAAATGAGATGTGCAAAAAAAAACATTGAACCGAACGAGTGCCTGGCGCTGAGCATTTGGCAGCATTAAATTTAATTTTATTAAAGAAAAAACTTTGCTCTCATATGCATGTGTGTGGGAATTGAGCAAATGACAACAGGCGCAAGTTGCTGCTGCAGTTGATGTTGCTGGTGTCGTTGGTGTTGCTGCTGCTGTTGTCGCCACATGTTGTTGACGTGCATGTTGCCGCGGTCCGCCTTTGTTTTATGGTCTGTGCGGGTGTCTCTCCGAACTTCGATGAAGTTTTCCTTTTTCCGTTCTCCAACGAGATTGAAATTGTAACAATTACGTTTATATACGTATTGCAGCTTGTTTCTTGCTTCTTGCACTTTTAAAATCAATCGGTTTTTGTGGGTTTTCCTGCATTCAGAACCCCCGGAGCAAGTCTGTTTGCTCCTGCTCATCATCTTAACCTGTTCGATGTTGCATATTCATTTTGGTGCCCAAGGACATTGGACATCGGACGTCGGCAGTCATCATCATCAGTAAAACGGCAGCTGAAGAGGATTCGAAGAAATACACATAAAGGAAATAAATTTAATATAAAGCAAAGAGTATAAACAAACGAAATATATTTTTATTCATTAAATTTAAGGTTTCGTGAGCCCAATGCTATTTAGAATATTTTTCATTTATATATAATTAAATTTTGTAAGGAAAGAAATTGCTTTAATTGCTAAACAAATAACTTTTATTAGAGCTTTAAGCATCTTAACACATGCAAATTAAATTTTCAAAAAGTCAGCAATGTACGTAGCAATAACAATACCATATTTATTTGTTTCTCTGTATTGGCAGAAGAAGAAGCCGCCATATCGAAATGCTTCTCATCATCATTTGCATATGTTACACTTTATTTATTGTTGCGGTTGTTTCTCTTTGTTATTCGCGCATTGCATTACAAAGAAAATGGCATTATAGGTGGGGTATACCCACTATAGTGGGGTGGCCAAATGTGCAGAAGAGCAGATATAACTCATACGCAATGTTAACCTCGCTCTTTCTTGCTCGCATATTTATAGCAGTTACGTGAGACTTTGTTTATGTGACAATTGCTTTTTGTTTCACAGCTCGGCTTCTGCACACGCTCTCGCACACATGTCTGCATATTCATTTATTTGTTTTTTTTTTCTGTTTCGTTATAATTTTTTTTTGGGAGTTGTAATTTATGTCATTCGATTGTGCAAGAATTTTGCAAACATTTGCTGTTGGCACCTCCAAAACTCGTCTGATGAATGGAAGCCTTTCAAGTTCTCCCTGAAGTTAATTAATTGTGCACTTAGAAAAAAAGGAAATCACAGTTGTTAAGACATTTTTGATAAATGGGTTTAATTTGTAACCATTTTTATGGTTTTTGTTGCACATGTTAATTTGAAGTAACTTTTTGGGAAAAATTTTTTACAAGATTATTCAAAATTGTTTTTGTCAAAAATGAAATCGACATTTATGCAGTATTAAAAAATGACTTAACTGTTTAGTTAATTTAAAAATTTTTAAAACTAATGAAAATTCATGCTTCTAATGCTTAGTTTCTTTACAAATGGTGTTATTGCCCTCGGATCGCCTTGTAATTAAATTGTAACCGTTTTTATTATTTTTGTTAAATTGTGCAATCTAAATGGATTCACCATCTTTTTATTCTCATCAGCTCATGGATAAGCGCCTTTCTATTTCTCATTCTTATTGAGGAAATAACCCATTAAAGATTAAATGTATTAAGCTTTATTAATAAATGAAATAATTAATTAAGTTAAAAAGAGAAATGGTGAAATCTGAAATGTCATTGTAAAATAGAAAAATCTCTTACAGATTTATGACTGCATTGAAAAAAGAAAAACAAACTTTTAATGCTTCCTAATGACATGCTGCTACTTTTTAGTATACTGAATTCCTTCTTTCCTAACAAGTGATGTTTTTGCTCTCGCGTCGCCTGGTAATTGAATAGAACTCAGCCCCCTTTTTTCGCCCAGATCACTTGCTGCCCATTATTGGCCAACAATCGCGGGGAGTGAGGGCTTTGGTCACGGACTGGGCCGTATCATTTTCGCATTTTGATGTCCGATTACAGGCGGCAACGCTAACTAGAGCAGCAACAATAGAAAAAAAGGTACAATGGCGGCAGAGGCAACCACTATTATGACAGCGACTGGCTGAAGCAAAAGCAATTTGTTGCACTCACTCAGATACACACGCACACATGGATGCAGAGTCGCACAACTAGCAGCTACCAGATAGAATTGTATCTGTGAGAGACAACTCAATGCGCTCAGTCCGCTGCTATGAAAAATGGATCTGCTCCAGAAGATTTCAGTAATCTCGTCCGTCACACTTGGCCGCTCAAGTACAAATTTATGAAGACTCCACCGAGGAACAGCCCTCCCTTTTTCGACCATGTCCGAGTGGGTTTTATTAACTTGTTCTTTGCAGCAGTCAAGAATGTCACGGTAGAGTGGCCAAAGTGTCAGTGGATAAGACATTCCGATTGCCGGTGGTTATGATGTAAGTTCAATAAATTTTCCATTGCAACAATGCCCAGACAATGGCAGCCGGTAATCAGTGTTGTTGCCTCAGCTCATTTGCATGGCAATCTTTTGCGAAATCCCAGCTAAATGACTCTCCTCTATTCCCTCCTGTGTGAAGAAATGGGCGTGTTGTTGAAAGCGCAAAACAATTAATGTGACTGCGATGGGGCTTAATGAACTTTTGCAAAGAGAAAAAAATCGGAAAAAAACCTTGTAGCCAAGTGGGAAAAGGAAAAACCTGCGATTGTCTCCATCTCCATCTCCAACTCCACGGATCGTTATTCCTTTCACATTCGATTTAGCATTTAACGGCCCACGAAATCAGCCATTTCCACAGCGATTTCCACTTCCATCCCGACAATTTCAACGCACACAATTTTCAATTAATTAAACCAAAAATATTCTTGTTGCTTCTGTTGCTCCCCGGAGGAGAAGCCTTTTACAATTGACGTAAAATATAATTAAAATTGTTCATGTCAATACGCAAAGCGAAATCGAAATCGGAGTCGAGGGGTTTGCAAGTTGCACAAAAAGTCAACGCGATGCGACGCATTCAATCAATGCGTGGCAGACAAAATGCAAAAATGCACTTTTATTGTGTTTTAAAACAAATTGAAAATTCAACAATTCGGTGTAGAAAAAATGTTGGCATGAGCAGAAAATCAAATACCAAATAGTTGTATGCTCTGTAAAAAAACAATCCCAAATATGTTTCAAAAGGGAATTAGGATGAATTTCTTGTTAACATAGAATCAGATTTATTTAAATTACTTCATTCCGAACTGAAACAAACTCTGCACTACTTAACTCTTAACCTTCTACTGATTTCCAGCTTAAATATTGAACAATAAATGAGGTATTAATTTGTTAAGATTTCGAACATCACCCAAAAATGTTTACAATGACCTCGATCCGTCTCCGCTCATAAATTTCCATGTTGCCATGTCATATGATAATCAGAATTTATGGCTTAATTGCTAGATAATAGAGCAAAGAATTAATTCCCATGTTCCCATGGCATTTATGGCAAACAAAGCCCATCATATGTCAGTTGAGAACAGTTTTTGGGTTAGGGTATTTCTGCACACATTGCTGTGTAATAATAAATATTTTGTTTGGCTTTTGTTTATGTAAAGCTTCGCTTTTTGCCAACGCTCTATGCCTGCCACTTTTTTTTTTGCATTTAATCTTGCATTACACCCGTTGCAGCTTTGATTTTTGCTGTTGTTGGCATGTAAATGGGCTAAAAGGGCGGGGTTTTTGTCGCTGCATTTTTACGCCCGCCTAGTTATGTGCTTGCAGTTTTTACTTTCATCGCTGTCGTCGCATGCAAAAGTGTTGTATAAATTTCAGTTTCAATTGGCCCCCCAGCGGAGTGATCGATGTCGATGTCGATGTTGAGCAATCGGAAAGTGTCAACCTAAAGGTGGCCGATGAACATGCACCTGCATTGCGACCCCAAACACACATCTTTTCACCCAGCCTTCACAAAACGCAGCGTCAACATCATTATGGTTGTGCTATTGCTGCTGCTGCTGGTGCCTGATTTCTTTTGACGAAAGCGCAAAAATTTTCCTAATGATGCCGCGCAAATTCAACTGCAACTAACTGTTTGCTGTTTGCTGTTACCTGTACTCTACACCCTGTACCGTACCCCGCCGATTTTCCGATTTTCCACCGCCGACTGCAGTAATCTGGTCATGGCCAACGTGGATGATTGTTGACTTTTATGATTTCCATTTCTTAGCTTTATTATGGACGTGTGGCAAATCAGCAGCAGCAGCAAATAGAAAACACCGCAGCGGCAGCTACAACTATACCAGCTCCAGTCCAGTGGTACAAAAAATCAATAGAAATCCCCCGGATGGACCAACTCAACTCTCCCCCGTGCATCTGCTGTGCGTATGCCATAAATCGTAACAATAACCACTTGCCACTTTACCAGACACCGAACAGACATCAACGTCGAGTTGGATTCGTATTCGTATTCGAATTCGGACTCGGACTCTGATTCGGACCTCAACTCGGACTCAAAGTTGGACATGGAGCAGCTGGAGAAGGCGGCATACGATTTCACTTGACTGACAAACAGACATAAGCAAAGTGTTTGGCTTCAGCCATATCCCTCAAGTGACTTTCTAAGCGATGCCAAATGCCTGCAACATGAAAAATGTGGAGCGAAGGCATTGCAGCAATGGCAATGGTAGTAGCAAAAACAACTCAATGCCATTATCATTGGGCGGCAAATACCCAATTACTTGTAATATACAGAGTGCTTGTATGCACTGTATTGCACTGCATAAAGCACCTGTATCTCGGGATCTTTGCGAGTTCGGGGTACCCTCTTTGGTATGCCAACTTCTATTGCGATTACCAAAGATTCCCCATTCATTATCAGCCATAAACTTTTAGGATACCAGTTCTGCCTTATAGCTGTGCTTATAAAATCTGCTGGATCTCAGGTTCTATTAGAGTTCGGGGGATCAGTTTTGGTATGCGAACTTCATTGATGTTTGTGACCAAATTAATTTTATTTTTAGAGCTGCTTTAAATTCTTATAGCACAACCACTTAGATCTCGGGATCTATAAGAGTTCGCGGTACCAATTTTGGTATGTGAGCTTCTTTGATGTTGATAGCTATAAAGAAATCACAGGTTTTTGACTATCCTTTATTTCTTTACAATGACAGTTAAAAATGGCCGTAAAAATAGACTCAGTACCGGGTATCTTTTGGGTCACAACGTTCATCACTCTCATGTGTTTTATAAGGCTGCTCGGTCCATTTAGCCGCCTCCTTCCATATTTTCCCTTCCGTCCTTCAACCCGTGTCCAGTGCTGTGTAGTGTGCTCACAAATATTGTCCCACACAACTCATAAAAAGCCCATTTATAACTGTTAACTTGTACAAAAGTATTTACAGACGATTTAGCAGCTCTCAGAATTACAACCATCGCCACACAATTGCAATTGTTTATTTGTGTTTACTGCTCTCACCCCGCCCCCTTTTCCACCGCCGCCCACTTTTCCCCCTCCCCCAAACCCCCTCAATGAAATTTCCCCCTTTGCTGGCCTGCTTCTTCTGCTTTGGACTACAACTACACCATCTCCCTTTTGGTAGCAATAAAAAGTGTTGTTATTTGTACAATGTTGTTTGTTTGCGCCAGAGTGTGTTTTTTGTTATGTTTGCTATTATTGTTGCTATTATTACAGTTGTTGTTACATTGGTCGTTGTTTAGTGGGCAACACAGCTGCTGCTGACACGCAGAATTCAATGCAACAAGAAGAAGCCCAAGTGCAAAACAAAAGCAAAAAACTGGAAAAACAAATAAACCAGTAGTAGCAGCAAAATCATCGAGAGAACTGAGAAAGGGTGGTGGAATCCAAAGTTTTCCATTGTCCCATGGTTGAATGAACATAAAGACGATTGTACAAAGAAATGGTGCAGTAGGGGTTAATGGTAACATTTGGCAAGTGTCAAAAATATTGAATCCTACAAAAAACATAGAAAAATGTATATGAGCCCCTAACTAAATTTATTTTCCAAAAATGTAAGCTACTTTAAAAAATGTATACCTGACCAAAACAATAATTATTATTATAATTTATTGAGAAATTTCTTAATATTGTTGCTCAGTTTATTTATAGAACTTTTATTAAAATAAACCAAAATCAACTATTTGAGCCTTTTATATAACTTTTTTTTAAGCCCCAGTTGCTGTTTGTGTTAATGGAAATTAATTATTTACTCTCCATTTTAATTTTAAGCTGATTGCTAACCGAGCAAATATTCCAACATATTTTCACGCGTTAATATATTTAAACGTTCAAGCATAAATTGTGTTTAAGCCACTCTGATAAATAATTCCGAAGCCTTTTGCTCTACAGAAATAAACAGAGCTCTTGGCCTCATAATTAGTTAGGTCCACAGCATTATAATGGGTATTAACTTCTGTATTTTAAGCCGCTTAACGTTTTAGCAAACCATCTTCACCTAATATACTTGGTAGTCAATAGGAGGATATCATTACGAATAGCCCCATTTACTTTCATTACCTAAGCCATCGCATCAATAATGATAAATTAGTGAAAGTGTCAGGAACAGAGATTTAAGCCTCTTTGTTAGTTAAACATCCACATTACCATTCGTATTAAATTCAATATTAAAACAGCTTATTTGTAAAGCACATTACATCAATATACCAGTAGTTGCTGGCTGAAACGATATGAGCCGAAAATAGTTAAAATTCATAAATGAAAAGAAAAAGCCGGAGCAAGGTTAGTTTGCATTGTTCGTATTTGTTTTTTCCGGCATTTCCATTGCCGTTGCAACAATTACTGCAGCGTAAAATAAAGGAAAAGTAAACAAATGCACTTTATCTGCTGGCCAACAGAGTGCAGCAGCATTTATAGGAAAAATGGGTTATGAAAAACAATTTGAAAAGGTATTAAATTTATGTCAGTACCCGCCCCAGGGTTGTTGTAAAATTTTATATGCACATACGCAGAGAGCTGGTCGCTGTCAGCGGAATTTCTCATATTGATTTTGCCTTAAATAATAAAAAATATTTTTTTCTCCACTCTTTTCCAGTGTGCAGCGTTTAATGGCCGATGGATAAAGTGAGGTAAGTGAAACAAAAAGCCAGAAGGGTAGCGTTTTTGTAGCATTGCTTATTAAAAATAGCTGGCTGCAAGCAAAAACAAGCTTAAAGTGCATGGACAGAGACACAGACGCAGTCACGAGGCTTGTTGTAGTATTTTTCAAGAATTGGGACAACAAGGCGCATAAATAACCGACATGCCAACAAAAAAAAAACAGAGTCGCAGAAAAAGCCTGTAAAAAACTAAGCGAAACTCGCCAAGATACTGCACTTAGAATAGTAAACAAGCGATGGGGACAGGGGTTTGTACACAGGGAGATATTATATAGTATTATTAAACATAATCAAAATTAAAAATCTAAAAGAAATACATATGGTAAGGACTTGCTAGAAGCAACAACATATATTGCATATTAAATGTTAATTTTTATATCATTAAAATTAGCAAAAATAAATAGCCTACCTCTATGGTAAATAAATTCCTAAACATTTTTACAAAAATTAAAAAATAAATACTTTTCTATTACCTATTTAATGGTGTTTAAAAATATCACCCTTATGTATGAAAGTTAGAACTTTTTTATGTTAATATGTAGCTAAATCGTTTGGCATTTCTTGCTGTGCGGGTGCAAGGAACGAGTGTGTGTGAAGGAATTGCAACTAAATACGAGAGCTAAGATGAATCGCAATGCATCCCGCCCACCGCTCCCCGCCCCCGCGGCATTTCCACCATTTGGTCCACAGTGGGAGCAAAAAGAAAGCGCACATACCGGTTTTCCGCGGCCCAGAGACAGTACGAGTACGAGTACACGGGGACAGGTTTATTTTCCCGTTGGGACTGTGTGACAAATCAAGCGAGAAGCGAGAGCGAAGACAACAACCGCGACCGGAGAGAAAAAAAAAGACCATAGCCATCGTACGCGGAAAACGTCAATGGCCAGGAAAATTCTGAGAGGGCGGAGGGGACGGGGAGGTGGAAAACTGTGTGCAAGAGGGACGGCACACAGCTGCGACGCTCTGCGTAATGGCAGCAGGAAATTGAAAAAAGTTGCCGCGCGCTCACCTTTGAGGCGCTTCTGTTGCATTTCCTTGCCTGTTCTTGGCGCTTTTCTTTTCCAAGAGGTATTCAGGGAAAATCCGGGTATATGTTGCAGCCTAACAACATAGAGAAAAGAGGTTTCTCCGAAAAAAGCGGCTAAAATGTTTAAATCAAAACAACATTTTATATTCTTTCCTCTGACTTAAATTTTCACATCAAAATAAAAATAAGGCTTTATTCTGTGTATTAAGAGATAAAATAGTTATTTTGATAATTTATAGCTTATGGCATTGACTAATAATGATTCTTTAAAGTATAATTGCAATGTAAATATAATAGTTTTCGAGTTAACTTTTCTGCTGTCAGCAAACAAACAACAAACTGGATAATAAATATTAAATTTATTGCTTTATATTTATAGTGGTTGTTTGAGGGAAATATAATTATATTTTATCTGGTAAATATTAGTATGCAAAGTTTATTACTAGGTATGTTTAAGTCGCCATTCGGTCATCATGTTGCACTTTATCCTGCACTTGACAGTCGTTTCCACCTTTACCGCCTAGGAAAGAGTGTCAAAAGTCAAACACTCTTGCTTGTCTCAGTCCCAATCTCTTGAGTTGTGGGAGTCGCACAGGGACACGGGTTTTTGCTGATTTATGGTACTTTATTTCGGTTGGCTAAAACTAGCCTAAAGTCACTGGCCTAGATTTGAAAAAAAATGTCTCCATGGGAATAAGAATATGTTTCTCAAGGTGCCAATTTTTCTTAAGTAATTCCTAATTGGCTTTGCACACATATGGCAAATTCTTTAAATTGAAAAACAAAGAAAAGCCTTATTTGGTTTGAAATAATGATGATTAGAAATCATCAAGACTAAAAAAATTAATTATATGTTTGTATACAAAATTATATTGCATTTTATTTAAAATCTTAATGTTATTTTTTATATCACAAAAAATTTTATTTCTAAACAATCATCTTTAGATGAGAGTTTAGATAAGTGTGTAGTAAAGAGTCTTGATTTTCTTGGTTGTCTATTCAAGTTATCACGTTCTTAAAATCACTAAATATGGTCCTCAATTAAATTAATGACTTCCGCGTTAGACCATAGACTATAGCCTATAGCTTGCCGATTTCCTGGAGATACTTTCGCTTGCGTTTCTGCTGCTTCTCGAGTTGCCGCCGCATATTGTTCTGCAACCTGTCGCGGTACTCGCGTTCCCGGTCCAGGGCATTCATCTGCTGGGAACTGGCCTCCGCGTCGAACTCGAGGTCAAAGGCCGTCTCCCATTGACGTCGCTGCTGCAGCTGGATGAGCTCATTCGTCAGCTGCAACTTGGTGCTGCAGATGCGCATCAGCCGCCGTTTGGGGCGCCCCAACTCCCGCCGATGGAGATACAAGGCATAGCTCACGGATTTCTCAGCCCTCTGGGAGTTGCCGCTGCTCGAATAGTCTGGCATTTCTGCTAAAATGTATCTTCTCGTCTCTGGTTCCTTTGGCTGCTATGCAAATCGAAACGCTCTCGTCGCTGGTTTGAGGCCAAATGACGCAATCAGTGCGTGTGCGGGCGACTTTTAAGTCAGTCAGGTAGTTCGATCTGCATTTCCCGGCTTTTCCAAGCCCATGTCCCAGCGGGCAGGTATGCAAAAATCCAGAATTTATTGCCGCATATTGTAACTGAAGAGCTCAATTAGCTGGGCGGATGGCTGGGGGGCATATACTTTATACCTTTGTACCTTATACCTTACCTGCAGCTAATCTCGTACCGCGACTTGAACTGATTACGTTTTCCAGCTCAGTGCTCAGTTGTTGCCAACGGTGTCATCGCCAGCAGGCAGAACAGAGAGCTCCAGGTTCAATGCAAATGCGCTTTGCATGTTGCCGCTAATTGGCAATAGTTGTCGATGTTACTGTTCTTTCGCTGCCACACTCGATTCCCTCTAGCCTCGCTGCACTTGGCAAAAATTGTATGCCAAAAATATTAATATTGAAGTCTTCCAAGGAAAAAGAAAATGTAAAAAACTTCCTTTAAATAAGGACAAAATGTGTATGAAACCGATTCCAACATTTCATTTTGGGCAGAAAGTACACAAAGTATTTTTATTTGGACGATTTTTTGGATTTTCGCGCTTAAGGAAGATAATAAAATAAAATTAAATCTTATTTGACTAAAATGAATTGACTTATATATATAAAATATATTGTAAAATGGTTATTTTGTTCAACTAGGTCTTGGATGTAAAAGGCAACATTGTGAAAACTTAAGTTTAATAAGTAATGCATTTCCAAAGATATTTATTTCTGTGCATGCTGTCAAGCTTCAATTTAATAAATTTTGCATTACCTTAAAAGCAAAAAACCTTAAAAGATCTAAAGTAGATATATTAAAAAGTAAAGTAGTTTTTATGACTATCTGAGAACTTGATTTCGCGAGAAATCACTTTAATATTCCTAGAACTGTGTTCCCTAATTTAACACGCCAATAAGAAACTACTTAATATCCAAAAATAGAATGTATTACCTAAGAAAAAAGATTTTGTCTAATTTCAAGGTGTGATGTACGTAATTTCTAGACTTCATTAATTATTCACAATTAGTTCTCCGTTTACTAGAGCATATTCTCGCCTTTGGACAATTTGTGGTAGTGTAAATTTTCAGTTCTTTTCAGTCTTTTTCACTGAGACGTGACCGGCGTGATTGATGAACGCCGTTATGCTCTTACGTTTGCCATCGAATCGAAGCGGCCCTGCGAGCGGTACGCGTTTAGTTTTAGTTTAGTGTCCATGTCGAAGTCCACATCTATATCCACATCCATGTGTGTAATTCAAGCGCATGCGTCGCTGCCTCACAAGGTGTTGCATAAGCCGGCGCCATAAAATGAACCGGCAGAAAAACAATAAAACACACCAGCAAATTAGAAATTACCTTTATGTGCAATACGAGGTAACGTAGCAAACAAAAAAAAAAACAGAAAAAAATGGTAACAAATTTACACACAATGGGCAGTTAGTCTGTGGAAGGGGCATTGCCTTGTGGCAAATGTGCGTGGCATTACATCAGCGATTTCTTTTGGCCAACTCTGCATCTGCGGCCTCATTAAGCCGGGTTAAATCGGAACTGTAATATCCAAGCTTGGGTTAAATCGGAACTGTAGTTGTACCATAGGTTGCCAAGCCAGTGCGGAAACTCTAAGGCCACATTACTATTGCACATCAGCCAGTGCGTTGCCAAGTGATTTCCCTTTATTTACGGAGGGAAAATGCTGCTAATTAACCCACATGGCCGGGAGTGTGAACTGGAAATTGCTCTCCAGCTTGTCCATCCAGCTCTCGGCCAGCAAAACTTTGCAGTCCAGCTGCATTACAATGTTATCCAAATGACAATACGCAAAATATATATATATTATACATATACTAGATCCCTAAAAACTTTTGTCGGGTAGCGACAAATTTCCAACTGGCAAAACTCCATGTAACAACACAATGTATATATATGCTGCACTCACACAGAAAAACAACTATAACAAAGCAAACAAAATGCAGAAAAAGAATGTTTTCCACATCAAAATGCACATAAATAATAAATGGAACCAGCCAAACGACCAGAACAGGAAAAACGGACGTACAAGGCTCGGAACCTGGAAACAAAAGAGAATCGAGATGCCAGAATCTGAAAACTGAAACTGAAAACCGAGAACAGAGAACTGAAAACTGAAAAACTGAAAAACAGAGAAACTGGCAACTAAGAGAACGGAAAATGTTGGTCAGCAGGAGCCATTGTTGTTTGGGACAACTGTTAATAATGAAAGCGCTGGCGAAAATTATGAAATTAATTTTCCAATTTTAATTATGCAACAGTTGCCAGCTTCTCTGTTGCAGCTCCTCAAAATGCAAATTGACTGGCACATGCAGAAAGTTGTGAATGGAAATGGGAGTGGGAAACCCTTTTGTGGCTGCATTTGCCCACTGGGATTACCCCACTGTAACCCTTTTCCACCCATCCATTCAATTTGGGCCAACGCAGATACAGACACACACACACACACACTCGCTTGCATCCGTGAGATTTCATTCGGGAGGTCTGCTCAACTTTGATTAGAGTTAAGCCCCAAATTAGTTGCCGCCATCGGCCGCGTTGATGGCCCGACCTTTAGGCCGCGTTAATGCTTCCCGTGCCAGTCGCCTTGGATTGGCTTCTCGATAAAGTCATCCAGATGGTAACGGATATGGAGTGGGCGGCTCAGAATTAACATTGATATATATATTCATAAGCCTGAGATAAAGAAAGTAAGCTAAGAAAAATGGGTACAAGTTTAAAAATGTTTGGTTAAATATAAGAAAGAGGTAGTATTTATTCTAGAATCAAAAGCAAGCTTAAAAAGTGTTCTTAACTTTTTTTCTTCAAATGTTTTACGGGCTTTATACTCTTTTTTATTAAATAAATTTTAAAGGATTTCTAAATGCGCAAAAAAAAAACTGTATTTAATTTTGTACTGTATGTACATTCTATATTCATTCACAAAATGTTGTAAAGGTGTAGTATTTAGTGCTGTTAGATATTTTTTGGATAAAAGCTTAATTTAATTTATAAATATTCTTATTTAAATATTTAAAATTCCAAATTAAAATATTATGTTGTCTTTATATGTTGCTTAATCTGAAACTGGTAAAAATCTAAGCATCTGAAAAAAAAATTAACTTATATTAAAAATAATTTCGGAAAATATGTTTTAACTTCACTGCTTTTACCTTTTTGAAAACAAAATTTGTTGAATAACTGAAGTTAACATTTAGCATATATTGCTTGATGATAGTTAGTCTTATACTGATAAGCCCCTTGCATTTAAAACACCTATTATTCTTTTGTTCATTTTTGTTAACAAAATCTAAACATTTTGAGCACGACTATAAAAGGTATACATCTGTCGGTTAATCCGGGCACAAGTGAACCTGGGACGCAGATTGGTAAGTCGTTAGAGCCACAAATATGCACACACAATCCGCCGTAAATATTACGAGTGTTAATCGTTCCGATTCCGGCACAGATGTCCGCCGGACAAGGTCGAGAACAACAGCAACAATGGCCGAATGACCGAATGGCCGGAAGAGCTAGAGCGGCACTTCCGAAACTTAGTTGATGCCAACTTATTAGCGAAGACCGTTTAATGGGTCCAATTAATGTCAACCAAGTTGGCGGCGGCGGCAGTGATTTCTGGGCGATTTTCTGTGGGCGCCTTTGGGCCAAGAGTGAAATTCAGTCGAAACGAAAGTTTCGCTGGCCATTGATTGGCCCGCTTCGCTGCACGCGAACAAAAAGCCAAGTCCGCATCGGCAAAAACTTTTTCGGATTGAACATTTGTAGAAATGCATAAAAATTAATTAACAAGCCAGCAAGCAAGCAAGCAGATGCCGTCGTACCGAGCAGTTTTGGCTGAAATTATTGTTAGCCATTGGCTCCGAGCTAGCTGCTGGAAAAATTAAAGCAAAAGCATAAGAATTTTTAATTGGCTTTTCTGCTTCATCTTCTCTCTGGCTATTGTTGCCATTATTCTAGTTGTATTTGTTGTGTTTCCTACTCAATGCCGTCGTCATCGTCGACTTCTCGCACATTTAAGCCTAATTAACTTTCTACTTAGAGCTCAGTTTTCATCTTCTCGCTGCCGAGGAGAGTGGATCTACACTGGGGGAAAAAGCTTAAATATGTTTAACATGTTTACAACCAAATTTAAAAGCTGTTTTATATTTGGCAGTAAAAATTAATAGTTGAATTTTTATAAATTGAACAAAATAAATGTACATTTTATGAGTTATATTTGATTTTCAAAAGACTGTTAGGGTTAAGAGAGTCATGGTCCAAAATTCATAAGGTATCTTTATCGTTTGTTTTAAATTCGTATATTTTTAAGTAAAATTTTATGTTTTTAAATTGTTTCCTTTTTTTTATTTGACAAAGGTTGTAGTGTAGGTCTTCTTATGCCAAATTCGCTTTATTCCTTGACTTTGGCTCTCTGTGCATTTTGCATTGTTGGCTTTTTGTTTTTGCCCCTTTCGTCCCGTTGTACCTTATTGTGTTGGCCGCCTTTTGCTGCTTTTGCTGCTTTTGGTAGTTTTGCTGTTTTTTCTACTCTTGCACTGCGTCAACTTCTAATTTCAGTTGAAGCCTCCGCTGTTGGCTTTGATGATGCCATGGCCAAGCGCAGAACTTGCTGCTACTGCTGCTTCTGCTGCTGATGCTTCTGCTGCTCAAACGTGGCTAACAAGGTGAAAAGTAGGTGAATGTTAAGCAGCGGCACCAACAATGTTGGGAAAAACAAAAGAAAAATGGCAACAACACCAACAATGACAAAGAGTAAACAACATTTAGCGAAAGAGTGGAGTGAAAAAGAAACACGACACACCAACAAAGGCAGAAGACAAAACGTGCCAAAAAAGGGTTAGAGCCAAAAACAAAAGACAAACAAACAAACATATTAACGTAAAATGTTGTTGGCCCGCCAATGTTGCCGTCGTAGATGTTGCTGTTGCTGCTGCTTCTGCTGTTGCTGTTGCTGATGGCTCCGATAAGTTGCTGCTGCTACTCCGACAACAGCAACTCAACTCAGTCTATGGCAGCCTGGGATCTGGAGTATATAGTTTATCTACGGAATTTCCATCTGCCCCCACCGGAAGTGCACATTAAGTGTTTTTAATTTCCAGTTTCGCACAACTTGAGAACTGTTTGCGAAAGAAAAGCGAAAGGCGCGGGCGTGAATGTTTCCATTGTCGTGGCCTCGCACAAATCATTTTGGCCCATTCTTAAAGCTGTCAAAAGGAGACTTGTGAATCGCTTACCAAGACCCACTAAAGAAAAATTATGACAGGGAGCATTTTATGTTGGTAAATGTAAGAATATAATATATTGTTATCACAACAAAATATGTAAGTTTAAATAATTTATTAGTGGAATTAAAGTAAGAAAATTGTATAAAATTAAACATACACTTTTAAAATTAAAAATTTATAAATTTAGCAATTTCTTGTTTTTATATATTTTTTGTCCAACATAAAACCTTATTTGAAAATTAAAAGGATTAAATGATGAATGAATAATAGTTTCATGTTAGTATTATTCTAAGTAAAGAAAAAATATAAAAGTCAACTTAAAGAAATGAACTTACACTGCTTTGTATTTTAATCATTGAAAATGAATTAATTTAGTAATTTATTGTATTTGTCTATACTTAATTTTCAAAATAAACCATTAAATATAAATTAAGAGACATTTATAATTTAAATTAATCTGAGTAAGTGTAATTTGCGAATCGCGGTCTCTTCGTTAGTTTTTTACAAACTATTAGTCTTTTGTTCGCCATTTTCTATTGTTAATTTTAATTGTCTGTTTTTTGAAACAGTGTAAAAAACTTTTTAAAGCGCGTCTTCAGATTTTTATCAATAATTTGTACAACAGTCAAGGACTGAAGTTGAGCATGGGTGTTGTCAGCTGTAATGAAAAGCTCTCTGACCTTGAAAGACTCAGCCGAGGAAGAATTTTAAGAGCTATGTTGCATTTAATTCCGAGATACAGACAAAGCCGCAAAATTTTCCTGTTCCCTGAAATTACAATAGTTGGCAAGAGATTGCATCAAAATGAAGAAAATAAATGCAACAACTACCATTTTTAAAGCGAACATGTGTGAGAGCTCACGGGGTGTGTGCTTACCATTTTTTCTGCACATTGTGTTTCGGTCTGAACAACGTTGAGCTTACTTTTTATTTCTTTCAGTATTTTTTTTTGGCAGTGGGGTAAAGCAAAAAGCTTTATAAACATTTTCGTGTGAAAATTTTGATTAGGCCTTCGCGCTGGCAGAACTCAATTCGTTTTTACATAATGATCGGATTTAACGAAAAATTTAATTACTATTTTTGCTTGCCCTGTCGCTGACTTTGACATTAATCATCTTTGTAGTATGTTGACTGGCCGTGAAGTGTTAGCCAGCTGATGAGCCAAAAACGGACATGGACAAACAGATTTAAAAACAATTTACTAAGCAAATGTGCAGCTAACTGCAATTGCCGAACGCTACTTGAATTATTAATTTCGAGCCTGCGGGGATAGTGGAATCTAAGTGCACTGGAAAATGCGGGGTTTTTTAAAGGTAATAAGCGAACATAGGCTAATTGAGTTTTCAAATTTGTTGTGTAAATTTTTATAGCTTAAATATTTAAGGGAACAATTTAACGATACATTAGTTAAAACATAAATTTTACAACAAGTTATTTAAGTTTAAGTTATAAGCTAAGCACACATTGAAATTTTAAACATTAATTGTATTTTGTTTTTTTTTAATATTTTAAATTAACCTAAAGAACTTATGAGAATAATTGTATTTTTTTCTGTGTGAAACTAAGTGCAGTACTGCTCTTTCCAATTTTAACGATTCAGTGAAAATGTCACATAGATTACGTGACTTTGATGCGATTGACATAGTGGCGAGATTTATGCGTGTTCCGCCTGGCAGGTGGGCGTGGTCAGGTGGGTTTGGTTTTGGGCCCTCACGAACGTGTGTTGCCTGAAATTACAACGGGGCAAAAGAGTCAAATACAGAAAAAAAGCAGGCAACAGCGCCCACAACTAATTTGAATGCCTCGGCGTGTGTGTTTGCCAGCTAGTTGGACGCATCGCTAACGCGCGAGTGGAAAAAGTGAGTGAGTGAAAGATCACGACCAAAAAGTTGGCAGCGAAGGCGGCACATGAAAGTTTACGACGTCGCATCAACAAAATGGGCAAAAATTGTTGGACACACTGCGCACGGCTATCTTTTGTTTTTGTTTACTAACGTCGAAACTTAATGGCCAAAGAAAAGCGAAACTGAGGAAAAAAGTGAAAACCTTAAGTGGGCGCGGGCTGGCAAGAATTCTTTAATCGCCGGTGAAATGGTGAAAAAGAGAGTGGGTTTAAGTGGTAGAATCAGTGGATTTAATGGTTGCTTGTGGTTGGCTTAATGCGTTAGCAGAGGCTTTGGGTAATAACTAATGCAAATTTTTGTATTACGTTTTTAAATTCTTTGAAATTTTATGTCCAACTTGTTTTTTTTTTAACGGAGTGTTGCAAAGGCTATCAGTTTGTGAAATTCTGTGCTATTTATTTTAATTTATCACTCATTTTATGCCACAATTAAAAATGTACATATAATTCTATAATGGTGACAATTCTTAAAATCACAAAGCATATGATAAATGTTTTGTAGGTATTTTATTTGTTAAACTCCTTTAAAAATTAAGATACTCTCAAAGCTTGTTAGCAAAGGGCAATCCTTAGATGTGCAGACTAATACGTTTTTATACCTTTATCTTGTTTCCCCTTTTGTCAACCGATATTCTGCAACATATGTTGTTAATCCCTAGCTAAACCCAAGAAGAACACATAATTTTGTAGCTTACTCTTGGCCTGTCTGAGTATTTAATATTATATGCCTCAAGTTCTTGCACTTCCTCTTGTATTTTTTGTGCCCACTGAGCACTTCAAAGACTTCCATTTCCGCAGTGAACAGGTGCAGAGTTCTTTAGCTTATTTTCTTACCCACCAACCTAAAGGTTCTTCCGCTGACTCGGTAAGCAGTATTTTTATTCCATTACAGTCGGGGTTTGTTTTTCGCTATTCAATTTGTCACCGGCATTTGACTAATTTCCTTTCTGCGTAATGCAACGAATTGCAAATGTTGAGCATACGCACCGGTGTATAGTGTGCATCCCCTGCTAGTCAAATATTTTAATATGCAGCGTTTGGTTGAGCCATTTGCAACATTCTTGTAGCTGCCACCCACTCACTTGCTCGTTCGTTTACTTGCTCTCTCACTTACTCATTCATTCATTTCATTTATTCGCTGCACTCGTGCAACTTTCATTCATTCAAAACTGCTGGGAGAAAAAATCGTAAATAAAAAGCGCAAAGGCTGAAAAATAAAGCACTCGACTTGCACACATAGACATACTCCTTCTGCCACCCACTCAGCCAGACCCAGACTCAGATACACAGATACAGATACATTTAGCCATGTAGTCATAGATACAGATACAGATAGAGCTACAGCTACAGCTACAGACATTCTTTAGCCGCCAGCAGTAGAGGAGCATTTTTCTGCACAATTTATGTCTTTTAATGAAAATGCTAAAAAGAGAAAAATACATGTATATGCGGGGTGGAAATAAAAAATGTTAAATCAAAAAGAAAAGCAAGAAAAATGGCGCTCAACACGCTAATAACTTTTCAAAAGGAAATGTGCAACATATACAGATGTATGTAGCTATATAGTATATATAGAGACCAGGGCTGAGGGCCATGAGTTACAGCAAGTGTTGGCCTTTTTGTAAAGGCCCTTACCAAATTAGTCTGCAATTTGTAAAAACATTATGTCGGCGGTGGCAGGGGGGTAGAAGACTACTTTGCTTTCGGCATTTGCGGCTTTAAACTCAACCCCAGACATTGGTCAGCCAATTTGCCTTTTTGCCTTGGCTAATTATATATCATTGGCGGCACACATGCTGGGCCTGGTCACCATTAGTCAAAAGGGAAAAAGATATAAAGCCAGCAAAACCACTAAAAAAATCCAAAGAAAAAAAAAAAAAAAAAAAACGGGACACCAATTAGCCCGGTTACTGCAATCACGGAATGCCTGGTTCACATCAAATTAATTTGAGCTACCCAAATACCCGATTCCAAGTACCTGCATACATACTATACTATTGCCATTATTAGTTTTACGACTTGGTCTAAAACATTTCACGGCTTAGACCAAGACAAAAGCAAATCCATTAACGAAATTGAAAAGAATGGAGCTTGAGCCGAAGTAACTGGACAAAAGCCGATAATGCCTGGCCAAAAACGGTATCTTCACTTGGCCAGCAACTCGGCGTCATTGTCCCAGCATTTTGCTTGATGTCTGCCATTTCCTTTGAGCGCTCTAAACTGAAATTAGTTGTTTCTTGGTTAAGTTCACATTGAATTAATTCAATTGCGACGACGAGCGGAAAGTCGAGCAGTTTGAATGGCCTTTAACTGCAGATGATTAAAAAATTAATTATGGTAAATTTGAACAGACCAATCTAGGGTTTCGACTTTCTACTCTAACCATTTTTTTTTTGTGGGAAATGCAAAACTACATTCCATTGTGTTCTGCGAGTAATTAAGGGGTAGCCTGCTTGACTTTATTTTAATTGGATTAATTAATAATTCAATTATAGGTTAAGGAAAGTTCATCATACTATTTTTACCTAAATATTTCTAATATCAGGTGGTTTTTATTTAATAAATAACGCTTAATGGTATTGTTGCATTATTGTGACGGATAATAAGTTGTTATGCAGTGCGTCGTTTAGTGTTTATTTTCAAAACAAATGCTTTATTTTCTTTTGCTTTAACCCTCTCTATTATATGTATTTGAAACGAACCCAACCTTCATTTATATTTCATTTGCTTAGGTAAGCTTTGGCTTTATCTGTAACACAATATCACTATATTTCCCCATTTTTGTTTGACTCAATATCATAAGTTCGATATTTAACTACCACTTACGTGACCGATCGAAACATTTTACAAAGCAAACTATAAACACAAAAAAGCAGCAAAGGTCAGCAAAAAAAAAACAGCAGAAAAACAGGCGATACAAAAAGTTTGCCAAAGTAATTGAAAAGCTGAACAAGCAAACTTTAAAAGCGGAAGCCACTTGCAAAAGCCAACTGAACAATAGGTCGAAAGAAACGGAATCTAAAAAACGGCTCATTTTTCAAGTGTTTCATTATCTTGACAGAAAAAAATGCCAGCTCACCGAGTAGTCAGTCGAGTTAAAAAACTGAGCCCAATCGATCTATATTTGGCCACATAACACCTCTCGTCTAATTGCCGTGGGGTCAGCAGACCAGACGGACAAAAAGAAGGTAACAAAGCAATGCCCACAAGTCAACGAGGCAACGCCATCATCTTTTTATAGCCAACAAACATCTTGACACAATCGATTGGGTCGAGTCACAATTAACGAACGACTGGAGACTGACATTGATATTTGATGTGATGTGATGTGATTTTCTATGCATTTGTAGCCTTTTGGCCACGCTCATAATTGTGTGTTTGTTGCGGTCTCCGGACAGTTATTATTTAAGCTTAGTTCACAGTGGTCTCTGATAAAGACAAATACGAAACGCAACTCGATTCAAGTTGGTTCGGTTCGCTCTTAGCCTTGACTCTTGAGCTGCTTGGCCGCTTGGCCGCTTGACTTGGCTTTTGCTTTTGCTTTTGCCGCAAATGCGCAACAATGGGAAATAATTGATCACGTTCATGGTCCAATTTGGCAGGAGTTCAGTGGGTTTGGCAGCATGGGGTTTTTCATCTGCTCAGGGTTACATTCTGCGAGTAAATAAGTTTTCAGTCCTCCCCCGATACCAGATGCCAGAACTTTGACAGTAGCTTTTATTTTGCTTGATTGCAGAGTAAAAAATTTAAAGTATTCTGGTCTTTAAGGTGCTAAGCATATTTCATATGGCAAAGAAACTAACTATAAGTGGGCCAAGCCCGCTTTAAATATTTAAATACACATCCCAAAAATAACTCACTATGGAGGGCAGTACATGTAGTGACGATGCGCACAAAAAGAGTGTAAGTTTCTTAATTGGCACGCTGCAATAAAAAATGTAGTTTCAATTTTTTGTTGATACGAAGGGGATGATTTTCAAAGCCGTATTTTTTTAGTCGAATGCTTTATCATTTTTCGTCAAATAATTCGATATCAGAAACTTTTTTCGTTAAAAGTGCGTTCGGTTCGACTTTTTACCTCTTTAAACGGGGTTTTTGCTTGATTCACTTGTATAAAAAACTGATAAAAAATGTTTGTGCTTGAAAATAGGTTTGGCAATTAATTAATCAAGGGTCTTCTTAAGATTGTTTTCTTTAATGTTAATTTATTGGTACTGACTAAATTCCTGGACAAACCAACTGACACTAGAAGAGAACGGTGTGATTTCGACAAATAAGACTTGAATCAGTAAGTAAAAGCATCAATTTAAATGCAATTACTGGTGTCATATTAAAAATAGCTTAACATTGCGCATTTCTGCTATTTCCACAATCATTTAAAACAACTGCAACTGCAGCTAACGGAAGTTTCTTTTGGCTACTTGCTTATTGAGCAACTTTTTTCTCCCGGTGGGCCATTATTTGTTTTCTTTTTGTGTTTGCCTTGGCAATTAAGAACGCTCAAAAGGAGCCGAGCTCGGGTGAGCCGGCCCAGCTGTCTGTCTCCTTTGGTTATTGTGGCAGCTCCGCTCTGGCAGCCTCATCAATGTCGGAAACTTCATCATAACCCCGGGCGATGTGCCATGTGAGAGGGTGCGACTTTTTAAGACCCCCCCCCATCACCCTTTTCAGTTCTGCTTCCGCATATGCTTCATAAACTTGCCATCTTGCATTGGCCTATAAACCGAAAGTAACACGCTCACACAGATACTCAACACACAAACACACACACACACACACATGCAGAGGGCAGACATTTAAGACGAGTTCCCGGTACCCTCTTCCATTTTCAGTTTTCTACCACTTTTTAGCAGGCGTTGACTGGAAGCCACAAGAAAAAAATATTTGACCTACATCAAGTTTTCAAGTTGCTTGTTTGTGTTTCGTCTGCTTCTTCTCGTTTTGCGTCTTTCTTTTTTTAGCCAGAGAGGCTTCTTCTTAGCCATCATCATCATGATCATTATCATCATTTTTAACATCATCTTGTTGCCACGCTTTATTTCTGCCTTTACCGGCTTTGCCTTGTTGTTGCTCTTTTCAAACCACAATATTTGCGCATATTTGGTCAACTGCATTTTCTTGCCTCCACTCCGTCTCCGTCTCCGTCTCCGTCTCTTTCTAGTCCCCTCACCACCCGTCTCTTTCGTTATACATCTGTCTGTCCTTCTCTATCCGCCTGCGCCCTGATTGTTTTCAATTTGGTACGGCATTTTCATTAATTTTTCAGCATCTTGTGTGTGTCAGTGTGTCGACGTCTTACCTTCCTCCACTCCGCCCACGCATAAAATATTGAAAGACATTCTGCAGGCTTTGGTGCTGACCAGCCAAAGAAATATCCACAACGTCCACAGCAGAAGAAGCATCATCAACGTGGGCAATGTCACTTGGACAAAAAATAATACATTATATATACGATTTTAATATGGTATTTTCAAATGCAATCAAATGTTTCATTTGAATCTTTAAGCCTGCAGAGAAAAAAGTAAGTAGAGACTTAAAATATATGTGCCTTATTAATCGTTTAAATATAAAAAAATATATATATAAATGATTGATATGATTTTAATGTATTTGATGGTTTTTATATTGAATATCTGAAGCAAACTTATCTTAATGTTTTATTTTTTTATAGGTAGTCCTCAAGATAGTAAAATGAAAC
Organism: Drosophila elegans; assembly: GCF_018152505.1. Lineage (NCBI taxonomy): Eukaryota > Metazoa > Arthropoda > Insecta > Diptera > Drosophilidae > Drosophila > Drosophila elegans. The sequence continues at coordinate 5,696,862 of NW_024545578.1, forward strand.
CAATAAACGTTTAGTGTTTAGTGCTGTATAATAATTATTAATTTTAAATAACCATTTTACATATTTTGCTAATGGTTTTTGCAGTGCACAATTTGTAGTGGTCTTTTTCTATAGCTCAACTCCATTCAAGTCTTTTATTCAGGCACGCACTACCACACCCACGTGCTCACATCTTTCCCTGATTCATAAAAAATTTGAATTTATTTTGGGGGCTAACATTTTTGTTGTCTCTGTTTTGGTTTCGCTTTTATAGAAAAATTTACATATTGGGCCGAGGGCTGCAGTGGCTGTAAAATTGCAATGGTTGCCAAGGCAGACCTACCACCAACTGTTTTTTTACATTGAATTTTTGTTACGGGGAAATGCTTACGAACTTAAAGTGAATTTAGCTTAATAGAGGATAATTTCAGCGTTTTGTTCACAGTTACTTTGGCGTTAGGCGGAGTTTCCGCTTTTAAAGTTGCCCTGCAGCTATGACTTAGGTGGCTTCATATACAGCGCTTGATGGAAAAATTGATGCTTGAAGAATTTTGAATATTGTTATACTAAGTTAATATTTCTATCACAAATAATTTCCTTTAATTAAGTTTGCATTTTTTGATTTTTAAATACCTATGTAGAAAAGCACCATCTTTAAGCCATCTAATAATGTTTTTATTTTTATGAAAGTTTGTTTTAATAAGAATCTAAAAAACGTATTTAAATTTCCTGATAATTAACCAAGACATAAATGTTGTTATACCAAGTCAATATTACTTTCATAAATAAAATTCAATGTTTAAATTATAGTGTTTTGTTTTGTAAATTAGGTACACATTTTGGTTGAAAGTAATTTTGGGTGCTTACTTTTGCCGACTTATTTTCCTGACCATGGCTGTTGACGTGTTTTATAACCGGCGGATTAAACGTGCAACACTGCCAAATCGAAACGAGGCCTGCAGGGGGCACCTCTGGCCTGAGGTTCAGTTCAGACTTGGGTTTCGACCGCAACCACGGTTTCCACTTCGCTTGGCACTGGCCATAGATCGCTGTTGGGCGTGGGTGTTTTTCGGGGGAATGCGCTCCACTGCACGGATCCAAACACAAACGCAAGCACAAACAGTCTCGGATGCAAATCACTTGCGAAAGGCGGCGACTGGCTGCTTGGCTCATGCAAATGAGCGCAAAATTAAATAATTAAACCAACGCCGGTCCATTTGGACGGACTGACAATCATGACTCGACTTCGCAGGCTGCGAGTTGCAAGTTGCAGGCATCAAGCTGCAAGCTGCAAGCTGCAACTGTTGCACAAAAACCCGAAACTGGCACAGCAACTTTTTCTTTGAACCAGAGTCCGAGACGGACTTGCAGCGTTTCTTTCGCATGTGGAGCGTTAATGAATTGCCATAGCGGAGAGCTGCACTGGACGAAATGGGGAGTTTTTTAAGACATTTTTGGGAAAGTGAAAATTAAACACATTTTTTAAGCAATTCCAATAATTTAAATAAATTATATGGCTTACCCGGTTAAAGATTCTACAATTTAAGAGAAATTTAAAAGAACGGTTGGAAATACTTTTATACACAATGGGCCCAAAAATTAATAAGTTTATTTTAACAAAATCCATAAAAGAAAGTAGACAAAAAATATGTTTAAGACAATTCAGAATATTAAAATTAATAATATAATTTTTCTCAGTGGGCAGACAGAGTACGAGTCCGAGATCTGCCGCCGCATTAGGGTGCCGTGAACCGGATGGGAATGGTTTGGAATCGCGGCAGCTCGAGAGCTCGACTTGGCAATTAAAAGCGGCCAATTGTCGCCTAAGTTGGCCAATGTCCACAATGCGGGCCGAGAAAAGTCTCGCCGCAGCGATTGCAAATCATTAATATATTAACATTTAATGCTGACTGCACTCGGCACGGAGCACCGGTGGCCCACTTGGGTGTCATTCAACCGGATCGCTCCGAAATCGCTCATACGCCCAGTGAGTCATACTCTAAATTTACCACCCCAAAACGAAACTCTTGCTGATTTTTCGCATATCAGTGCTAAAAAGTTTACTTTACCCAAACAATTTCTCTCTTTTTTTTCGTTTCAGGTTAGTAGGACAGAACGAGAAAAACAAAAAATAAGAACTGTGACTCGGGGCGTCTTAGGTTCACTCAAGGTAATTGTTTATAATTGGAATTAAACAGCGATTTGCTGTGAAATTCGAGTTCAGTTTCAGTTCGGTCGAGTTCAGTTAAAGCGACAGGCAAATTGCCAGAACAGGAATATGGCAAACAGCACAACAATTCTGTGCCAGTTTTTATGGCAAAGCTAAAGAAAAAGTGCCGGAAATAATTGTCTTAAGTAGTTTGAACTTTGCGCATAAAAAACCGGGAAAAGAAAAGACTTAGTTGGCCCGAGTAACAGCTAAATGACTCGCATTCAATGTTCTACAACTCGAGCAACTCATTTTCATGTCAGCGACATCAGTTAGCGGATTTCGAGGTCATCAAAATTATTTACAGCAAATTAAATGTTTTCCTAACTCAATAATTTGCCCAAGTACCTGTACTTTCTCTTCAAAATATCCAACGATGTTTTGAGAGATCCCGATCACTTGCGAAACATTATCATAATTAGAAATGAAAGTAAAATCGTGGCAACTGTGCGTGGGGCCATGACCTGGCATAAAATTAAAAAATATTCGCTCCATCTTTTGGATTGGCCATGATGGGGCAAAAAAGTCAGGCAAACAAAAATGTTTAAAATATAAATAAACAAATCAAATCACTGGAGGGGGGAAAAATGTAAGAGCTTTTTTTTGTGTGCCTTTTTTCGAGAGCGTTCTTGAAATTTCAATTCGGTGAATAGTCAATTTTGCACAGTAGCCAGTTCGTATACACACACATGCGAGTATATGTAAATACGAGTATACTCGGACGTACGCTCAAAGTCATAATCGATGACTCCCCCAAGTGCGGACCAACTTCGACTCAAACTCACTTTCTAAAAATGAGTTCAGTTCAATAACAATTTGTGCGCTTGACAGATGAAAATATTTGTTTTGATAAATGATGTCGAGGCGCGGCATATATGAAAAATCATATTTATACGTATACGTATGCTGGGATAACTATTTTTGATATATTTTACTGCATGGCCTGGGACTGGGCTCTTTCCAAATTGATTGCCCACAATTAAAAGTTAAATATTGAAAATTAAAAAGCGAATGCCAAACGCTACAAAAAAGCTCACTCGTAAAATTTATGATATACATATAGATCATTTTTTTTTAATAGCTCTTTATTTTATTTGTAGCAATTATTAATGCAAACACAACAGAAAAAAAATGGCAATATTTACGTATATTTCACATGGAAAGCGACAATTTCGTTTGCTGTCTCGTGAATCTTTGGGCTTTACGTTTTATGCATAAATCATTTCCTGCGTTTTTTAAAACACTATTATAATTACATTTTAATTTATGCAAATATGTGTATATGAAAAATTAGCAGTAGCTCGTTTCGTTTATGTTTATTTTTTACGTGCGCATATTTGCTTTAACTAATGACAACGTTTCAATATGCACAGCAAAAATGAATCCTAAAAAGTTGGCTCGTTTAGTTTGTTAAACTGAGAGTTAAGAGAGCTTAAAAAATTACAACCCACACAATGGCAAATGAATTTTAAAATTAATGGCAAATATGGCTAGGGATAATGTGAGTTGAAGAGCATAAACATTATAAGGATTTTAACAGCAAGAGTTAAATGTAGGAATTTGGTAATAAATATTTTTAAATCTACACAAATGGGATTTTTATAAGCTCAATGTAAATGGAAGATAATACGAGCTTTGCCGTGCTGTATTTTTATAAAAACAAACACTTTTTTGGTTAATAAAAAATGATTTTCTCGCCGCTAAAGCTTTATTTATGCCAAGTTCGTTTTCCGCCGTTTGTCCGCTAAAGACCATAAATAAAAGCCATGTCTTTTCCCGCTTCGCATGTGGAAATGAAATCGTAAGCAGCTTTTCGGATATCTGTGAAGGGCCTTCAACCACTCGAGCCAAGAATTATTCCACTCAAGAGGCTGTCAGATTGTCGGCAGCTAAAAAAACAAACGCAAAAACACACACAAGCAATTGTTAAATTTCAATTTGAGGCTTCTTCTTCCTGTTACATGTCAAATTGCGAAAAGGAAAACTTTTGGCCAACATTTGACTGCCAAGCTGCTGCCGAATGACCTTGTCTGCTCTGAGATTCACATTCAGATTCAGATACAGATACGAATGCGAATGCGAAAACCCAAAAACCTAAGAAACACAATCGTTTATCTTGTGTTTATCGAGTGGGAGCATCGGAGCTTTAAATGTTTGCCGTTTTCACTTCCGTTTGAGATCGACACATCAGAGCCAAAGTTCAAAATCTTAAATGACAAAACCAAACACCTGCAGGAGAGCTCTAATTACATTTTGAGTCTCATATTTCATAATCGTACAACGGTTATGTGCCTATATCCGCCGGCCTGTCTCAACCCATAAATGTATCTCATATTTTTTGCGCACAATTAACGACGATATTCAATAGCAACCACAGGAATATTGGAGCGGAGTTGATTGAAAAGATACATAATAGATAGGTGCCCGCGTGAGAATATATATTGAATATTCAATACTGAAGGAAATAAAATATATATTCACAAACCCATTACAACCGATTTTATCGCGTATCATATTTCACACTCTTACCTTGCTTTATTTGTGCTTTATATATAAATATAATTTCTTTTTGAGGCAAATATATTTATACATCGACGATCCAATCACAACCGCTTTTAAGTGAATAAAAATACAAGCATTATTTTCTTTTTGAGGCAAATATAAATAAATATTATTTGTTTTTTATAATCCAAATTGCCCACATCTCTATCATTTTCATTCTCTGTGGTGACCTGTCAATATGGATTTGTGTCTGAGCTCCATCTTGCCTCCCCCCCGTTAATTGTCGTTAATGATGCAATTATGGCCTGCCAGATGGCAACAATAAGATCAATGAAATGCCAAACGAATTTGCTTAATAGAGCACAAGAAAAATATAACCCAAAAATAGAGCAAGACAGCCCAGCCACTCGACTTGTCAATCAAAATTTGATCAATGGGTTCAGCGGAGCGGGCTTTTGGATTTGCATCTGTGTGGGCGGATGTGAGTCTATGGGACAAGGCTATTTGACGCCTCTAATTGAGTTTTGTAATGCAAATCACTTTCGGTTTTTTCCGTTTATTCCGTTTATTCCGTTTCACCGTTGAAATAGATAGTCGAGACCTCGGCCATATATGCGTATGCGTCAGCATGACAGAGGAAACTCAATCAATCTGAATTGTAAAGGCGGGAAATAGGGTTTATATAATTATACATCTTTATGAATACGCCTACGATTACTCATCAGGGGCGGTAAAAAAAACGGATATTAAATATCATGTGTGCAGCTGGAGGTCAATTATGAATGCAGTAAATTACAAAATTTGTTAGACTTTTAGATAGTGTTTCTAAATGAAAGGAAATATTTTCTCATAACCAAATTTAATGATCGATTTAATGATTTTTTTTTTTTAGAAATATGAGGGTCACTTTGGGAGATTACTTTTTACATATTGCATAGTTTATGGGTTATTATGATCTTTCTATAATAATCCACCTTATTGATTTTTAATAAACGTATATTTTTAAATTCTTAACTTTATCTGAAGGCATCTGTATAAGGTTTTCCAATTTTATATATAAAATCGAAATCATATATATTTTATACAATAATTTTGGCTCTGTTTTATTGAATTAATGTCAATATTTATATTACTCTACCTTCCCAACACAAAAGCAAAACTTTTACGTGTCAAGATTTTATTATTTTAAGTCCCTTAACAAAAAATCCCAATATAGGCACCATAAAAAGCGAATTTTAGACTGGATTCCAAAAAATCGGATCGAACCAGTTCTGAGTCATCGGGGCAACCGGCTTTTGGCAAATATTTTTATGGCTAGGCTGCACGCGTCGCTCGGTTTAATTGCCGCCGACTAAAAAATGCAAAAATTTAAATTTTCTTAATTTACATTACGCCTCTCCAAACTCCGCTCCACTTCAACAGTCCCCCCCACATTTTTTGTTTGACTTTGTTGTTTTCGCTTTCAGCTTTGTCTCGCTTAATGTGCTGTTTTTTAAGATTTATTTAAATGCATTAAACTTTAGAGGTCAACTTCCTTTCACCGGCGACGATGACGACGACGTGTTGGCGGATCGAACACGAGACGAGATAACGGCCTCAGGTTCGGTTCGGTTTCAGTTTCAATTTCAGCTTCAGCTTCAGTTGCGACTCCCTTTTCAGGTCTCACCACAGCACTGAAATCCGCAAAATAAACAACGTAAATATTCGCAAAATCAGCCGCAAAATGTGACATATGACAAGTTGTTGGCTGTATTTCAATGCCATTTGGTCCGTTGAGCCTTTTTCGTCCGCAAACACACACACACATATTTGCATATATGTATCTGCTCGGCTTTTGTAATTTTCCATATGACCTGAAAACAAAAATTATTGAATGTGTAAGAAAATAAAATGCTCATCTGCAAGTTCATTTAAATTGAAATCCTTTGCACCCGCACCCGCACACACAGACATTGTCGTTGTCAATTTTATGAAAAGAAAGTGAACAAGGAAGCATGTCAAAAAGTAACTGCATAAAAGTTCCTTGTAAATTTAATAAACTTTTATGGATGTGGGTGTGTGGGAGAGTGTAAGCGAGTGTGTGTGTGTGTGTGTGTGTGTGTGTGTGTGTGTGTGTGTGTGTGTGTGTGTGTGTGAGGAGCAGCTGTCGTTAATGCGTGTGAGTCCTTGTTGCCCTAACCAATACTTTTGCTGTTGCTGCCGGCAAGGAGCTCGACTGGCACCGAGTGATTGCTCCATGGGGTGCACTTTGGCTGCTGCTCGCGTCTTGTCAACCATGAAAAAAGGACCAAAAAAGCTACCAAACAGGAAGAAAAAAAAAAGAAGTAAAAAAATGGAGAGGGGGATGGGGGGTGGGGAAAACCTACACACACACAAAATAAACTTTTATTGTATCCGCATTTCAGTGTCACACGACAACGGCGACGACATTTTGCCTTTCCTTTCTTTCTCCCATTGTGAACAAAGTCTTTCTCTTTTGCTCTTGTGCGTCTGCAAAAGGTTCAGTTTCAGTTCAACTTTTGCCACATGTCAGAGATTGATACTTGCGGCGAAAGTGATTTATTTACTGGCCTGGTCCCACTTCCTCCAAAACTCCAAGACTCCAACTCCAAAATACACTATACTATACCACTGATATGCAGCAGAAGATCCCTGACGTAAATTGAGCCAAATGGCTGGCTCATGGCAATTTGATAATAAAGCTGTCAGCTGATGTTATTCCATCTGCCAAGGAATGCAGTCGAACAGTTCAAAGTGCATTCACAATTTCCCCATTCGATGGCTGCCAAACGAAATGAACATTGTTATTTTTTGGGTTCCAGGCACTGAAAAAAGGAACTACTTGAATTTACAATTTAAAAAATAAAACATTCCTAAAGAAATGTATATCTAAAGATAAAACATTAGAACTCAACATGGTTTGAATTTCATTCCATGCAAAGAAAGTAATTTCTGCCTAATATTTTTAGATTAACTTTAGCTTTTCTTTTGCAAACAACATTTATTTTAATTGACACCCAAATCGAATTTTTTCTTGTTTATTAATTTTTATTCTTGCTATTTTTGAATGCAAATTTCTTTAAGTGAATCTATATTCTTGATTGCTTATTTGTCTGATAAATGTATTTTCATTTGGAGTAAATAAATAAGAAAATCTAGATTCAGAAATGTACAACAAATTTTATTGTTTGAAATGTGGAATAGTTTTTTCATTTCTTTTTCATTAAAGTATTGGTTTCTTAAATTGAACCTTATGTGTTTTCACTTCGACAGTTTTTTTTTTAATTACTCTTGTAATTGTTTAAAAACCATTAAAAAACTCTAGCCCATATTTTCGATTGCCTGTTTTTCGCTAACTGTCCCATATGTGACCGTAAACAAACTACCACACACAATACGAAAAATCAATGTATTGATATTGTCTTCTGGCCATAAAAATGATAAATAAAAATAGCAAAAGCAAAAGCAAGAGCAACACAGCAGCAGCATCCATTGATGCAATTGTTGCAAATGCCACAGCTAAAAGGAGCGAAACCGAAACCAGTTTCCCTTTGTCCACTGATCGGCGAGGGTGCGGAGACTGAGGGGCATTTCCCACACCGACTTACACTAATGTAATGCAAAGTTATCGTGGCCATTGTGTGCGGCAAAGGCAAAACGAATGCAGTGCAACAAACGAAAATGACCCAAACCGAACCGAGAAAAAATGAAAATGGCAAAGAAAAATAGTGCAGCAGCAACACAAACAACATGAAATGGTGGTTCCACTCCGTTTCCACGGGCAATTGAAAGCTAAAATTGCATTTTGTGACTGCAGTTACAGGCAAGTTGGGAGATGGAGGCTGAAACAGCTCCAAGATGCTCGCTGCTAACAGTGAAACCACCCGCAGATGGAAGATCCCAAGAGGGCCAAGAATACCGACTAGCCTTGGGTACTTAGCAGGTTCTGGGTATTTTCGAGAGAAAAGAAAAACGGGAAATGCCGAGAAATTAAGGCAAATTACCAACTGAGAGGTAGTTACGGAAGTGGTTCGTTCAGCGACGGTAATATTTAAGGAAGCAAAGGGCCAATTATTCATCTTGGATCAGTGAACTTTAACTGAAATATATGAATTAAAGTTTATTTAACTGAATTTAACGATTTGCAGTTGTGTTTTCATGAGAGCAAGAAATACGTATAATACAAACTTTATTGTAATTTTACAAAACAAAGAGATTGGACTATTGAAAAACTTTTCCCTAAAAAGTTTACAAGAGAACAAGCTGTCCGTTCAGGTCAATTTAATTGATAGATAGCTAAATTCTCTTATTTTTAATGGTAATGGTAGATATTATTTTGATTTATTTCGATATCATTGAATAGAACTCTGCTCTTTACAAGGCTTATAAAAACAACCACCATCAAAAGATGTCCGTTTACCGGAGTTTTCACGTTACCGCTTCTTATAAAAGCCATCTGCCCAGCTCTCTAGCCTTGGATCAGCTTCTGCAGTGGCTGGCTGCGTATTGGATTACCCTGGATGCTGGTCTTGTCCAAGGGAATGGCATTATAACTGAGCCATGCAATTTGCATAGCTGCAATGCAGCCACCGCCTCTAAAAATGGGAGGGATGGGGGGGGAGTAGATGGGTCACGAGCATATAAATCAATCGAAATGTGGAGCTGTATTCTATATTTCATTTCATTCCATCAGCGTTGCAGCTCCTGTTGGTTTTTCCGGGATGTTGAGTCACACAATCCGCGAAAGTCCTGCCATCCGGCTGTCCTGTCCTTTTTTGTCCTGTCCTGCAGCAGCAGCAGCAGCAGCAGCTTACAACAACATTCGGCGGGGCTTTTGTCGCCTTTTGTTGGGTCCTCAAATTGCTGCCAATTTGTTTGTGGCTAGCTACCATTTTGGTCGTTTCTTTCCTTCGCTACCTCGTTTTTATTTCCCAGCCCCAGAGCATTGTCCATCTATGGAGTGCCACGGTTTTGGGTTGGATTGGGCTGGGTTGGGTTTATTTTTTGTGGCCCCCTTACCATCGCTGGCATTGCATTTTGCATTTCGCATGTATTTTCCGGGAAAGGGAATGGAAATGGAAATGGGAATGGGTCTGTTGTGAGTCTGGAACTGGGAGTCTGGATGGCCGGCTGTCGCTGCCGTTGTCATTTGAGGTCAGTTTAAATGGTTTCCTGTCAGTTGCGGTCTTCGGTTTACCAGCAAACGGGCAACAGCAGCAATGCCGGCCATCATTTTGCATACGTCGCACAATATTCAATAAAGTATTCATTCATATTTCTGCAGAGATTCCCATTTTTTGTTGACTGCTCCTGTCTCTGGCAATAACTCTTCAAGTTATCGCTCTCTTCATATTTTTGTTTGGCCGTATAACTTTTCCAAGCCATTGCGATTCTGTTGCAATTGCAGAATTTAGCCTTGCAGCGCGCTCCAATTGCAAGTTACGGCCTCCAAAACATGAAACAAAATATATGTGCAAATAAAAGAATCGCTTTGCCTCGGCGCATAATTAAGCGCATTTTCTTCTGGCATGAAAATGAACACCTCAAGGTGTCGTACGGAAAATGCATTGAATTCAATACGACGTCTGCGAAATGAGATTGTGGCATCGCGGTGGTGTTGCAGTTGCATTTGCTTTTGCTTTTGCTATTGCTCATTTAGGTTTTATTTTATGCCACAAATACCACAAGAATTGCAACACACAGCCAGTCGGTGACTATGACTGACTGACTGGCGTCGACGAATGTGACACCATGGGTTAGCTCGAGTGGAAATGCAGCAGCAACAGCAGCAACAGCAGCAACAGCAGCAGCAACATCAACAGCAGCAACATCAGAAGCCCTATGCATTTTGCCACGCTGTTTCTTTCTTGGTTAGAGTCTCTGTTTTTGTGTTTTTGGGGCCAAGCACTTGAACATGATAGGAGCTTAGTCGAGTCAGCCATGCCAAGCGGAGTTTTGTGGCAGCCAAACACGTAAGTGGCACATGCGCGGCGTAAAATTGCAAATGCCAGCAGCAGCAGCAGCAGTAGCAGCAGCAGCAACTGCGTTAATAATACGGCTGTCTAGCTGGAGAACCAAAACCAGAGTCATAGTCAGAGTCAGAGTCTGTTGGCTACCTGACAACCACACACCGTCGTCCTTCGCCATCCCTTTTGCCGTCCCATGTGGCGTATGCGTAATGCTGCCTGGACAGCTGACATGACTACCTCCTTTACGCTTGTTACTGCATCCGAATCGGCTTTTTGGGGTCATCAATCCGGACAGGCAGGGGTTAGCCTCAATTTTGATTGATGGAAAAACAATTAACGAATGGAATGGTATTACTTTTAATTGATACGCAAAGAGGGTCATAAAAAGTAAAAGGGTTGGAGGTAATATATGCATTAGTGCATCTGTCCTTTACAAGGATTCTGTCAATAAATATTAAATTCTTTTGACAGTTTTTGTACTTCCATTAATTATTTATTGAAGGCTTATGTATAAAATACTAAACTAAATAATGAAATTTTTGTAAAGGCACGCTTACAAACCGCAAATATTTTATAAGCAGATTTTTTCAGTCATCTTTTTTTGTTTCAGTAAAAAATGTGAAGCAAAAGATTACAATTTTTAAAATACCTATCTTATTGGTTTTCATTTATGTTTTCATTTAAGTAAAAGCCTTTTTTCCTATTACCATTTTTAATTATTTATTTTGTACTTGTACGCTTGTTGTGCCAATCGTTTACTTTTATTAAGCAATAACAAAGTTTAAATTTATAATCTGTTTGTAATAAAGTTAAAGCTTGTTACGTGAATCGTTAACTTCTCTAAAGCATTGATACAATATTAATTGATGACTAATTGAAGCAACAAATACTCGCACAAAACTTAAAAAGGTTCTTGTTGTACAAATCAAGAAAAGTTACTCCTTATATACTCCTTATAAAGATAAACGCTATTGTGTAGAGTCTGTTTTCTTTAAATTCTTTATCTTGGAAATTACCATCCGCGACTGCACTCCTAATAATCAATATTGCCGTCCTGGCCGCGTTCAACGCTAATGTACCGATCCCAATTGCCTGGCGCTGACAGAGGAGAACAGAACCGAAACGAAACGAACCGAACAAAATAGAATAGAACGGGGCCGGGCCAAGTCCTGTCCATAAACAGAATGACATGGCAGCCAATTAATGTCTACCATGTCACGGGTTTGCTTTGCCCTCTCTGCCAGAGTTGCCTGCGCGCCATATCCCCCACTCACTGTTCACTGTTCACTACTCACTGCTCACTATTCACTACTCACTACTCACTTGGTTTTGCTAACGAACCTTGGACCGTCATCATCATCGTCGGCTTCTGTGCCAAATGGGCAATTTGTTGTCGTTTATATAAGGCGCATTCTGTGCATTTTCATTGTTATTATTGCACCATCTCTCTGGGCTCTGCCGTATAGCCCCCTCTCTTTCTTTAGCCAGCCAGCTGTCTCTTTCTGTGGTTGCCACTGCCATCTATGCTATCTTCCTTGCACTTCCTGGCCACACTGGTGTATATTAATTTTGATGCTGGGGCCAGAAAAGTGCACATTTACATGCAGAGCGGCATTTGTAATTTGTGGACTCTTAGCCAAGTACCTCCGACTGGCACGCCCCCTTTTTGTTTTTTTTTTGTGGGAGTAGTAATAGACCATGGTAGTCCGTAATTGAGTTCATGTCATGTGCTGCTGTCGAAGTCTATCTCGCTTTGGTCTCTGCCTCTTTTAATATTCCTTAGTTGCCCACTCCCCCGATGGCCAAAACTGCTGAGAGTTGCACTTAAAAATATAGCTGCATATTATTCTTGGTTTTCGGGCGCAAAAAACAAGAGCAACAGCAATTCAAAAATCCCTCGAGGGGCACGCTTAGCCAGCGGCAGTCCGGGGAAAACTGAAAATTTTCTATAAATCCGCACTTATTCCCAAAACAATAAAACGCGCAACAATTGTGCCAATTCGCTCTTAAATATGCAACAGCAACAACAGTGGAGGTGCAATGAGGGGAATCAAGGGGGGTCAAGGGGGTGGGGGACGGGACAGCAACAGCTATAGCCCATATTAGGAATGCCATAATTCAGCGGCGATGGCTGGGTCGGCAGTCCTCGGCTCGAGTCCCTGCTAAGCCCACTCTTGTAGTCATTTGCCTGGGACCTAGACAAAAGCAACGGCAGCAGCAATAGCAATAGCAATACCAACACCAGAAATAGCAGCAACATCAGCGGTGGCAACTGCAACACAGTGGGCAGCAGCAATATACTGAGAAAAATTAACAAAATTGGCTACAAACTATCTACGAAATCAAATGGTTACTGTTTTATTTTTAAAAAAAGTGTAGAACATATTTAATATTTACTTAAATATTAGAAGTATATTGAATAATTTTTAAATTGATAAAAAAAAATTACACATTGAAATTTAATATGAAAAATATTTATTAATGCCTATGTTTCACTTATAATTTGTGAAATACAATTTTATTCTATTAATATTTCATAAAGGAAAATGCATAAATATTTGAAAAAAATATGTATTTGTTAACTTAAAAAAAGGGATATCTGTTTATTAAATGTTTCCAATTTTTTGCCCATGTGTATTAGCTGCAGAATGTATGCCAGCAATTTAGACAACTTCGTTGGGTAGCGCAAGCTGGCTAAATTATCAAAAAATGGAAAAGCGAGAAACAAAAACAAAAGGAAGCGATAACTTGCATCGTTGCTGGACCTGAAAAGGGGGTGAAGAGGGGGGCTTTTGATAGGTGACGGTGGTCCTGAGGAAGGGGGGGGCTATTTTCGGGGGCGTGGGCACACAAACACAATAAAACTTATTTACGAGTCACGACGGGGTGGATGCAGGGGCTCCAGCGTAGTTCATTGTAATGCACTTAAAGGGGGGCCATTTCGCAGGGGCGTCGAGCGAAAAGGGGGAGGGGGAAAGGGGCGAACAAGATGCGCGCAAATGATATGCAAAAAAGGGGGCGAACGTTTCGGTTAAAGGGTAAATGAGTGCGCAGCGTGAGGCGAATGAATGAAAGCGCCCGAGCCAAGGAAACTGGGCTGGGAAAATCGCGGGAAAGCGGCGGGAAATGCAGGCGGAGTGGCGACACTGAGGCCAGGGTAATATAAATGAAGGCAACAAGGGGCAGGCCAGAGAGCAGCAGCAATAATATAATAACAACAGACACGAGCAGGAGCGAATTCGGCACTGAACAAATTAAGCAAGGTCAGAAGTCTGCATATATTTATTTTATAGAGAAATTAACTTTTAAATGCATTAATGGTATTTTCGTAGGAAAAATTGATATAAATTAATTTATATTGATTTTTTAATTTTAAGAGCTAAGAATTGTGACACTTTTGAAAAAGGTAAAGTAACTTAATAAATCTCTTTTTTAGATACTTTGGCTTAGATATATTAAACTATTTTATTGCATATTAAAACATATTCAAATATTATAAAGTTAATTAGGATTCAAACTTATATTCTTACATATTAATAAATTTACAATTATCTTTAACAAACTGCCTCTATATTTTGGTTCCAAAAATATTTTAAACTTTTTTTACCCATTTATTGACATTGTAGTGAAATATTGTTCGTTAACAATCCCAACTAAAGGCAAACTCCTCTTTTCCTCCATTTCAGGTACCCAACGAATAGAATTGGAACTCACTCCGCGGCATTTTCCCCTGGAAGGTAAGCGTAGTCCCTTGCATCCGCTGGTAATGAGTCCGGCCACGCCTCTTTAAGTTTTAATAAACGCGCCCATTACGCATACGCCCCATTAGCGTGCGCAACATGCGTTGAGCGGCGCAATTTTCGTTCAGTGCACACGGTGCAAGAAGGTCCAAATGGGAGGGATTGGCCAAGAAGATGGAAGGGATTCGGGGGCGTTGGAGCAGGAGTAGGAGCAACCGGAGTGGGACTTGCGACTGGGTCCTCGTCACAGTACGTAAAGTTCTCAGTAGTCAGTGAAATTGCTGCGCGTCTTGTTTATTGTTGTTGTTGCTACTTGGCTGCTTGGTGTTGCCAAAAGTGTTGGACAGTTGGCTAGTTTTCAAATAAAAAAAATATGTTTTTTTGAAAGGAAGTTAAGAAAAACTTCTCAATTTGTAAGCTTCTTAAGATTTCGGGCATAGCCCTTCGATTTAAAGCAGCTTAAATATTGTAGTTTCCTACAAATGCTAGTTATTTAATAATAATTAAAAAAATGTTTATTAAAATAAAATTATCAATATTTCATTGCATATGTACTACAAAGTTTATGAGTGATTTGAGCTTGACATGTTTATAATAATATGTGCATTTTCTTATAGACATATTAATAAATTGTTCAGACTCAAATAAAGTGTTCGATAATATACTTTGAACAAAGAATAAATTTGTACTACAAACTTTCAGACTTTTAAATCATGGTTATATATATGCTTACCAGATATACAGAAATGCCATTTAAAATTTGCCAGTTTTTAGACGTGTCCTGGAATCCCCAAAATATTTTTTTTTTAAATTTGTGAGACACGGTTATAGTTTTAAATACAAATTTAGCTACTTTTGAAAGCTCCTGATGAATGATTTGGCAACTCTAGCCGCTGGTATATTTCGCTACTGCAGACGTGGCTGCTGCCTTTATTAAGGCGCTTTATTGTCGACTCATGCTGCAGGGAAATTGCACCTCCATCGCGCCATCGTCGCCGCTGTTGCAGCAGCATCTTCAGCCGTGTTTCAGCCCCCTTGGCCACCGATATTTATGGCCGGCAATGCTTTGTGCGATTATTTATTCGCTTCTTTGTTTGCCTGCTCTGCTCGGTGGGTCGAGAAACCATATGAGCGGACGTCGCGACTGCACATGCAAATTGGCAGCGTGCGGGTGCCAAGGCTCATTAAAATGTACGCCGCACAAAAAAAAAATGGACGAAAAGTGGCCAGAAAAATAAAGTAAACAATATGCATATCCTTCGAAAGAAGCTGGCAAGGACATCGTCATCATCTCTTCCGTGCGTGTGTGTATGTGTGTGTGTGTGTGTGTGGGCGTAATCGTGTGTGTAATAAATGATAATCCATTATATATCAATTTTTATCGCACCCAAAGTCGGGCTAAGAGCATTGTCGCTATACTTTATGGCTCCGACTTGGGGGCGAAAGTTGAGTGGGCAAGCTTAAAGCGGGCATGGTCCTTAAATAAAGTGCCTTCCTGCTGACGACTTTATATGCTCTACTTAGTGGAGACGAACGATTGATTCTAATTCGATTTCAATGCCACCAAATAAGCTTAGGCTGTCTTCTTTTATAGTTTGTTGGCTAAATTAAGTTTATTTATATGTTAATACTAAGGAAAAGTCAGTAGCTAATAAGTGCCTTTTGTTTGAAAAAATATGAGAGATTTGGTTTTATTATTACAATTTTATTGACTTCATTTTGATATAAGAAAACATTTGAAATAAGAAAATTACCGAAAAATTTATGATTCCTTACATATAAATACTGTGGATTTGAATGGATTTTTCCGTGCTGTATTTTCTTTTCTGATTTTTTTTTTCCTTGTTCTTCCTGAATTTAAACCATATTTAGTTGATAATAATAGTTACGTAGCATGACTTCCTTTAGTTTCACCAGTAAAATTACTCATAATGTTTCTCGTACTCATTAGCCACCAATCAGAGATATAGGAGTCAAAAAAACAACTTTCTGATGACCACAGAACCCAAAAATGTAGCAATCCGAAATCAGTTTAACTGTAATGCGTCACGCCAAATCGTAGTTAGAACTTTAGGCTTGAGTTTGGCCAAGAACTTTTGACAGTAACTGTAAACGCTAAGCGCGTGGTTTTTTCTATTTCGCCGGCTACTAATTAACTGCCGCAAAATTGACGCATCATCATCCTGCTCATCATCGAGGGCAAAACTCGATACCTACAAGCTTTTATATATATACATATATATATAATAAGTATATCAGGCGTCATTATGGCGTCTTTTTCGGGATCCTCCCGCATTTCCCCAAAACACCCACTGACTGTTTGCATGTGGCTAGCGGGCCGTGGTTAATTAGGAAGCAATATTTAACGTTAATGCGAAATAAATCGCAGCCGAGTAGAAAAAGTCGATGGCGATGCCCGAAGAAGTCGCTCACTTAATTATGTTGACGTTTATGCCGGCATCTGCCATCAGACACCCACACAACATAAGCGAAAAGGGGCTGAGGGAGGTGGGCTTTTCTGAGATGTATTGGTGGCGAGAACCCACCAGATCCCCCAGTGGTAATCATTATTAATGATGACTTTTAGTTTACAAGCTAATTATTTGTTACTGTTACTTCCAGGGCCATTGGAAAAAGAGTGTGGGGGCGAAAATGTTCTGAGCATTCGCGGGTCTTACACTCACAAATAAAAAATGCCAAAGCTTCAGTAATCGTATTAACTGGAAAATATTTAAAAATGGTAAAGTATCTTTTGATATTTGCCATGACCATTTGAGGAATGTGTTCTCAACTAGTAACTCTCTTATGACGAATTTTTTAAAGATGAAAACTGTGAAGCAGCAACCTTTGAAGTGGCTAAAAATAGTGATTCCCAATTCCAAAATGTTAACAAAAAAAATAACAAGAGATTTTAATATTTAAGCATTTTAGTCAAATTATTTCGTTTCCATTCTTAACAAATACCTTAAATAGCTCTGTTTGCAAATTACCCCTTCTTTTTCCAAGTGCCAAGTTGGCTGATTCTCAATTTTGAGCTTTCGGCGCCTTTCGCTTTGATATCGTGGTCGTAATTAATTTATTATATAGCCTGGCAGCGCTCCGCTTTTTGTTTGGGCTCTTATTAATTACCAGTTGGTGTGTGAAATTTTTGCATATTATGTTTGCTGGCACAGAGGCCAGTGGATTGTGTAAGCCGACAAGTATTGAAATTGTTAGCCAAAACGATCTTTGATCTGAAATGGTAATCTAAACGATTTTAAAATGCAAATTTAAGCTGCTTAAAGAAATATGACCGCAGGAAAAAAACGGGGCACAAAAGAAGTCAGAAGTCGAGCGAACTGAAATTTTTTGTATGTAAATCAATCGCTACGCCCACAGTACAAAAACTAGAGGCGGTCATAAATAAGCAGACATCAGCGAATCGGGTTAACAATGAATGGATTTGGAAATCCGTTCAAAATTGGGTCACTAGAATTGCGCAGACGCAGCGGAAGTTGATTTGGCCGAGATTGGTGGACTTTAAAGACGCTCGGCAGAGTGTAATAAATAGCAACAGATAAATTTAGCTAATGTTTCCTTCAATCATTGATCTAGTTTGCTGCGAAATCGTTAAGCGGAAAGATACTTAGATAAACAACGACCTACTTTTTATCCAGTCTTGGCGAAATATTAGCTGCAGGTACAAAACAAACAGTCATGCGAATATAACATAATTTTCCACAGAGTATTATTTTATATTACATTGATTTTCTGAATGACAGATTTAATTTGCAAAGCTAAGCCCATAAATAAGTCAATATGTCGCTGATTAAATATTATTTAGAACACAAAATACCCATAATACTACTTGCAAACATTTAATCTAACACGAAACCGAAAAATCACCGGCTTGCATAAATTAACGTGCAATGAACTTAAACGAATGACATAAAGTGTTATGTACACAGCAGTAATTATGAAAATTTGCATTAATTCTCTGGCTGACAAAAAATAAACTCTGATGATGACGTTCATTCGCAGACAATGGTGTCAACTGTGACGAAATTGTTTTCATGATTTGTTTTGGTCTTGCGTTTCAAAATTACGCAAACGATCGCACGACGACAGCCAAATACAGAAAAAATCAACAGAAATGTCTGCAAAGTGCGTGGGAAGCGGTTAACACGACATCGAGAAGGCAAAACAAAAGCCCGAAACGCAAACAGTAGCGAAAAAAACTGATTACAAAATAACAACAATAAGGCGAACAATGCAAGATGACGACAAATTAGATGCAGCAAAGGTAAAATTAAATAAAAATGCAATTAAAATGCACAGCATTTTCTGCGACGATGAGGAGAAGGCGGTGGCGGTGGGGTTACGTTGGGAATAATTAAAACAATTTTCCCCCCACTCGGTGTGTGTGTGTGACACAAAACAAAAGCGAAAGTGTTGAAATATTTATGCAGAAAATGCACACAAAAAGTGAACCGAGCAAAAGGTAGCGAGCGACACTTGTCTCCAGCTATATATATATATAACACTCGTATTCGTACGATATAGTGATAACCGACCAACAACAAGTCGAATTTTTATTCGCATTTTTAATGGCACCAGCAAACGACTACGAGTTGTGAAGCAGCTTTAAGTGAGTGGATTGAGGAGTTTTCCGAACTTGTTTGAAATGAACTAAATGAAAATCTCTAAGTTACGAATTTCCATGTCAAACATTAACAGAAGAAATGTTGTACATATATTATTGAAAATTCAAAAAATGTCTCATATAAAATAAATATATATTAAGTTTCATGGCAAACATTAAACATTAAATTGCACTAGAAACCTCTTCTTTAATTTGTTACTTATGAAATAAGTAAGTCTTAATACCCAATTATTCATAATTATTAAGCAAATAAGTAATCGTATATTATCTGCCAACCTAAAAGTTTTTTTTACTAACATTAAATCATGTTTTTTTTAAGAAACTTGTAAAATTCGCAGTTAATAATTGATGGTATTTACCTGTTCTGTACGAGGATGCCAATAAATTACACTTTGATATCAAAATATTATTAAACATAATTTTAATAAATTATGAAACTAACTAATTGAGCCTCTTTTTGCTTAAATATATAAGTGCATAACTTTTAAAGTAAGCCTCGCCTTGTGCATTTGTATTTTAAACGATGCACGAAATGTGTGACTAATTTCTGCCGTTGTGTTGTGTTGTTGCTGCGTTGTTTTTGTCCATTGTTGGACAAAGCTGCTGCTGTGTTGCTGGTGTTGCTGCCGTGCTGATACTCGTGTTGCCGCCTTTGCTATGCATCACGACGCATGCGCCACTGCCGCCGTCGATTTGCTTTTGCTTGTCTGCCGAGCGTCTGCCTTTCGGCTGGCTGATGTTGTTTGTGTCGTTGCTGCTGCCTTTTGGAGGTAATTAAAATGGAAATTGCATTCACAGTTGTTGGCCAGAGTGAACAATGCACGAGTGTGCCACGTCCGCTGCCACAGTTAAATGCGCTAATAACTTTATTCAGCCGTTGTCGCTGTGTATGCGTTGTTTGCATAGTTGCTCTGCTGCTGTAACTGCTTGGCATTGCAACATTTTGGCTCAGATTGTTATCGTTCAAAAGGCAGAGGCAGTGGTAGTGGTAGTGGCAACTGCAAGACAATCGCACGGAAATGGCAAATGATGTTGTTACCAATTTCATTTGTTGTTACTTCAATGCTCCCGATTGTCTGTTGGAAACTGCTTTTTTTATGTCTGGCGCTCGCATTCAAAGTTCAAGCGTGTGAAGGGCAAACAAACTGCTCAAAAAAAAGCAAACAACCAAACCAAACTGCCAAAACAAACATCCAAGTAACCGTATTTTCACGCAGATTTAATTTAATTTTCATGTGGCCATAAACAAGAGTGAGGCGAAGACGTTGGATTTGGATTTGCCCGCAGTTTGTTTTCGGATCCCGGACTCAAAGTTTTTATGTGCAAATCGAAATGTCAATTAGCGTTAACCTTAATTTACATGTCCATCTTATGCAACCAAATCGATTAGGGTCACGGGTAAGATGGGAAGTCTTTATGGTAATCTTTTCCACTCCCAACCAAAAAAATGGTAATAAGATGGCTTGTTCTTTGTTTAAATTGTATCTGACTTTACAGCTTGCAAATAAACCAATTAAGAGCCCAAAAAAACAGTTTTCCATCTTCGCTTTGGCCCACATTAACCATATTCCCTTCAATCCGCTTGTGACAAGCCACAATTGTTAACGATTATGGCCAAAAACACATGTCGAACTGCGGCCATAAATGGGAATCTCGTTGAATGGCCACAAATTGGCAATAGCCCCGTCGACAAGCTGGAAATTATTTATTAATAAACATAATAACAAGCGGAGAAGAAACGGCAGAGCCATAATAAATAGAAAACGCACGGAATGCCAATTAAAATTCAAGCCGCATCGCCGCTTAATGTCATAATTATGAGCCAACTAAAGAGATTTACGTATATTTTGTTTCACAAAACTTTTTGGCCGGGTGCTCGGCCTGCTCTTGGTTAAATTTGTTATTAATATTGTTTTTCTTGTTGTCCGTTGGCTGCCGGTGCTGCTGGTCCCTGTGCGTGTGAGATTGTTGGCCAAAAAAAAAATAATAAAAGTTGGCGACTGACATCGATTATGCAGGAACAGGAAGTGGCACGCTCAGCTCCTGAATATATATTATGAACAAATTTATATATATATAAACGAAAAGCAGACAGTTGACACGTCAACTTCTTGGCGTGTTAACGAACAAATCTATCTTGGAGGCGAACAAAAAATTGTCATAATTAAAGCATCATGCCACAAGTCGGTAGTTGGTAGTCAGTAGTCACCAGTCACGAGTCACGTAACAAAAATAGCTAATTCAATTTGCAATTTAGCTCTCGCATAAAATTGTACGGCAAATTAATAATATTCAAAAAGTCGCAAAAAAGTTTGCGAGTGGGGAAAAAAGTTTTACTTAAATTGTGGTCATAATTGACGAACACTGAATGCAATTAATCAATTACTTAAATGTTGTTAAAAGCCAACCAAATGGAATACGGTTCACAAAAAATCAGCTAATTGATTGTGGCTTCTAAGATGAATTGTTAAAACGTGGAGTAACTGCACTTATTGGTTGAAATTATAATTTTTTTAGATGTTAAAAGTTTAATGTGTTTAAGTTTATAAAGTGAGAACACGCTTGGGAAATATTTCTAGGCAGCATTTATTATGATTATTTGGACATGTTTTTTTTTAAATGAAACTTTATAACTTTCTAGCACAGTCATGTTTTAAAAGGTTTTTTTCATTGAAAATAAGAAAGTTAATTAACTATATAGCTTAGTCATTTTAATAAATCCATTGTTTACTTTCTTTTTTTCTGTTAATAAATACATTTCCTGTCGCACAAATAATCAATAACACCAACCAAAAAAGAATTGTTTTTTGAGACGAAAACTAATAAAAATTATATCGAACCTTAACCCTTTTTCAAATGTTATAACGATATTGATTTCGAATCACTTGAATGAGTTTACTGTAGTCCCTCTTGGCAGTTCACTCATATCCCTTTCATTCCCCAAAGGATGTTGAATTTCCATAATGTGCTGCCTACTTTTGTGCGCTTAAATAATTGTGGTCCTTCGAACTGCGTTTAAAATTGAATGCGAAAGGTGGTGAGGGTTGATCTGTGCGTAATCTATCCAGGAAGCCAGCTGCCTGAGCATTGACCTGAGGTTTATTATTCCGCTGCCTCGGTCTCTGTTGCTCTCACCTGCTCTTTCCCTGTCGCACACAAACACGCACATGCACACACGCCCACACAGAATGAAATTTAATCAAATGAAAGCTAGAGGCAATTATCCTTTAAACACAATTAATTAATCACGCAAACAAACACACGCTCACCGCGTTACTTACACATATAGTATTTTGTTATTTCGAGCGTAAAGTGCAACAATTTTTCCTGTGCCCCGTATCTTTTTTGTGCGTGTGCGGGTGTGTGTGTGTGTGCCGCAATATTAACATATCCTGCGTGTTTAAGTTACGCATAAAATTATATCCTGATTGAATTGCCCGGCCGGGAAAGTCTGGTGCCCAGCGTCCACATGGCCACATAAAATATGCGATTTTCAATAAAGTTGCCATCAGCTTGTTTGGTCCCGGGCACAGGCACCAAATTGGGAGGGGCGTGGCAGTTCCTTGGCATTGTCGTCGCGTTAAAATCCGCACCCACGCACATAAATCACGTGCGTGAATCTCTGTGAATGTGTTGGTAAATGGGGGCGGAAAGGGGAAGGAAAGGGTCACAGGGTCACGGCAACTGTTGGCAAACGGAAAATCAGGAGGAATCGCCCGTCGATGCTCACATATTTACACAGTGCAAAAGTTAAATTTGTTTCTGAAATCGATTTAATGCAGGATATTCCCACAGCATCGGTAGGGCCACAGAAAAAACAAAGGTTTTTGAACAGATTTAATTATTTATTTAGAATAAAACCATAAATGATAGCCTACATAATATACCAAAAAAGTATTTAAGAAAATTAAAAGTTAAATAAAAGAGATTAAAATAAAAAATATTTCACAAATTTTATTCAATTGAACTTTAAGAAAGTTAAGAACATAACAGTTATATAGAATTTGTTTCATTAATGATTTATTTTATTTGTTTTTCTTTTTAAATGATTGTTCTTTAACTATATATTTATTTAAGAATTTAGGCCTCATAAATCATTAGTTTAAATTGATTTAAACATTCAAGACAATCAATCTTTTTTGTTTCATCAAGAAATTAAAAGAAATCGATGAGAATATATATTTTTCAGTGCATTTGTACGAGTTAACGGCCTATCGGCTGCACTGCATCCGCCTGGACATTGGCCATTGTTGATTTTCCTATTGTTGGTGTTGCTTGGGCCTTCGATATTGTTGTTGTTCTTGTTGTTGTTGCTGTTGGGCACACGTGTCAATGGCAGCGCGAGCACATTTTCACTGTCGTGTTTAATTAGAGTGCTGCCCTGGAGGTGCATCCCTCTATTTCCCACCCGCTTTTCCGCCGCGTTCGCCACCTAAATCCATTGTCAGCCCTGTGTTTAGGCCCTGACGTTTGGGCCAACTGGAGATTGGGAGTCAAGTGCGTTTCGTGGACTGAACACACAAGTATAGTACAGGGGAGAACTTTAAGGTGTTAATGACACTCGATTGAAGCACAAAAGTGCTGTGGTCACGAAGGCGAACTCATTAGTTAATTAAAATCTGTGCGTAAAATGTTGTAATTGAAATGGGGTTTACTTATAAGTTAACACCAATAATTATTGGTATTCATTATTAATTTCTAAAATGCCCTTCAAAATAAAAAATGTCTTAATTTCTATGCTTTTAAAATTGATCAAAAGATTAAGTATAAAAAAGAAGTTTGTGTTATGGTGTGCATTAGCACTAACGGGATACAAATAGGCTTTTTATTGTACAAATATGTGTTCAGTTCAATAATTATGATTTCAATAAACTTCCATACAGGTTGTAAATATTTCATTTATTTTCTGTTTTTGACAGCATACATTTTTTTAATCTCATCACTGTTTAAGATGCAACAAAGTTATTATTTAATCTCATCACTGTTTTAGGCACAACTAGATAATTATTTTTATGCATAATTTTAATGCATTTGTAACAAGGGTTAGCTTTAAGCCTTTGATCCGCTTATAATAGATATTTCATATATCAACACTGTTTTATAGACTGACTGACTGATATTTATTTAGGGCTTATAGTTTCCCCATTATTTCAGCGCCTGTTCATCCATTTGAATGCCCTTAACTCATGAGTTTCACCTGTCGCAACAACCCTTTGGCATTTGCTCCGCCCACAAAATGCAACCTGACACGTGATTGCTCGGCAATTTCCACCTGCCCTGGATGACTTAACATTTTCCCCGTTGCGTGCTATATTATTTAGTTAGGCAAAAGTGAATAACCGCTGATGGGGGTGTGCATATATTAGGAAAGAAAACAAAAAAAAAAAAAAGAATGAAACTTGCAACAAATTGAACGATTTGTTTGGTCCAACGCCTCGTTTGTTGTTCATACGCCGCGGGCGCCAGCATTTTAGCCTGCTTTAAAGTGCAATCGTTCGTTCGCTTTTTTTCTCCTTGTTTTTGGCCTGCACATTTCTTATCATCTAAAGCACATAAACGTGTCATGGGCCTGGTTGGTTGCCATTTATGGGCGCTTAAAGTCAATCCCGGCCAAAGGCGAGATGGGAAATCTGTAAACTGAAGAGCTGCGTCGGATGGGAAACCAACGCACATTGCTATCCCAGCCAGCCAGTCAGTCGTCGAACCGGCGAACGAGAGCTGCCAATCGTTGACATTGCAGGCCAGTCTTTAACCGAGGGCCACAAACCGAGAGCTGTAATGGCTAAAAAGACTGGGCCCATGGAAAGCGACTCGCATGTCGCCCTGTCATATGCGCAAATTAGTCGTTAGCCGCGCTTTGGCTTTGGTTTGGCATGGGTTTGGGCTTGGGTTTGGGCCAGCAGTTGGCCCGGGAGTTGGAGATTCCGACTTGAAGCTGCGGCGCGAGTTTAATGACTTTGGCGTTAGACGACGGCGCTGATGAGGCGCATGATAATGGCCCTGATGGGCCGCCTTCTTGTCAAAGTCGACAAGGGAACGTTGCAGCTGGAGCGTTCTGTTCTCGTTGGCAATGGCAACGGCAACGGCAACGGCAAATGTCAGGCAAAAGTTTGCCGCAGAGCCAAATGTGCTCCTCATATGCACTCCAATGCACTTCGGCACACATGCACTGGGAGGAAAAAAGAATAAGAAAATTTTAGTTTAATGAGTTAACATCATTATACACAAAACAAAGATATTTCGAGTATAACAGGACCAGTATTGTTTGAGGTATTCAAAATTCTATCTCTAACAAGACATTTTTTTCATAATAATAAGATTGGTATTGCTCAAAGTTTACTGATATAGTTTACTGACTTCCCAAAACCATTTCTATCGACAACTGCTATAAATTGTTGATTTTTCAACGCTTTTCCGCCGTGTAAAGACTCTCATTCGAGAAAAAGACAGTTCCGGGCTCTGTGTTTTGTGCTTTTCACATAAATATAGCATAATTAGCATGTCGCTGGCATTTGAGCACTGTGTCCCGTCCCTTCGGCCCAGCATATTGTCAACGCTTATGGGTTCCTTGACTTCGGAGTCGACTCACCTTACAAGTTGCGGCTTAGTTCATTTGATTTCACTTCCCACTGATGTGTGTGTGCTGGAGTATCTCTGCGGAGTTGCATTCTGGATCTGCCATTAGCGTGGCTGCATCTTAGACAGAATTATGCAATCATCGTCTTGGGGCTGTTTCACCGTTCTGTGTTTGAATCTTTTCCATTTTGCATTTCGGTTTTAGTTCAGTTCCTGAACTGTCGCTTAATTATGCGAGATTTTTGCGACTTTTGTGTGTCTCATGAGCTAGGTAAAGTCTCTTAATTTACGGAGAAATAGAGACAGACTGGCGAAACTTAGTGAAACCCCTTAGTCGAGAGCCAAAAAGGCTGAAGGCAAAATGGTAATTGCTAATGCCTCGAATTACGGAAAACATTTGACATATCAAGCAAGTGTATGCTTCGAAAGCTACTTGTGGGGAAATTGAGTGAAGGAGGTTAAGAGTCAACTATTTGAATGCGTTTTCAGTGAGGGAGTTAGTAGCCAAGGTATTTAAGTGGATTTCTTTTGAAGGAGGCTGTGAAAAGTTGAGTATTACCTGTTTGACTTGAGGCGGTTACGTCTTCTAGTTCATCATGTATTAGTTTTTCAATTGGTAAATTAAAAAACACATATTTAATATAAATTTATTATTGTGTTAGACACTTTATAATCTAAATAATTTATAACAAACTAAAAAAAATATGCACACAACCGATAGTTAAGTGTAACGCAACCATAATTATTTTATGGGGTAATCAAAAGTCCACTCCACCGATTTCGTGTCTATAGATACTTGGCCATCGTTTACATAATCCAGCAAAGATACACATCTGTCTAACGATCTATAATCTCGCATACGTAAGATGCCTGATGACGATGATGATGATGGTAACTTTTGCAGCTCTAATTGACATGGAATCTCCACCACTCCTCCTCCAAATCGAATCCCCGAGATCTCCTCCTGGTGGTGATGGTGCCACTGCAACCTACCACTTTGTCTTCACTTTCTTTGGCCAGGCCAAAATCGAGCCAAACTAAACGAAACGAAACGAAACCAAATCAAGACGTGTAATTGTTGTGTTTCCATTCGGGCCTGTATCTATGTATATTGAGTGGATGTACAGCAACTTGCCTTGCAGTTCAGTTTCACTTTCTATGCGGTGGCGACACTTGCTGCGGTGGAAAGTGCTGCTTTTAGCTGCACTTTTTCGATGTTGGTTCGCCTTGGCCAAGTGTCGTTAACCCAATTTGAAAGCATTTGGCCAGGAGACGTCAAATGCAAATATGCAACGCAGGCAGACAACTTTTGCTTTCTCTGCTCTGGCCGGCAAAGGAAACCAGTTCATATGTTTGCTAACACTCGGCGGCTATTGGCCGATGTTGCAGCATATATATATATATATATTCACATATCGCCCAATTAGGGGATCTCCCTGGCCGGCAATTAAGTTGATAATTTTATCATAAACTTTGCATATGCCCGGGTCAAGTGTGTGTGTGTGTGTGTTTTGGGCCAAGAAAATCTCCAACTTATGAGCTATAAGTGTTGCCCTGGGGCGCCCCAAGGACTTTTGCCCGCAAATGAAATTGTTGCAAATTGTTTACTGCAATTTGTCTTGGCCAAATATTTATAGAATACGCTGGCTGGTCCAAAGAAAATATTCTTTAGCTGGTGAATTTATGTGGCCCGAGCTGGGAAAATATGAAATGCCGAAAATTCTCATCGCCAAAAAATGTGTGTGTACTCGGTCCGAACAATTACGGATTGGCATAGGGCGGCGGGCGCGTTGCCTGTCACTTTAGTCTAGACTGGGCCATAAATTATGCAGTCCAGCAACAGCTTGTCGGGACTCCAGGACTCGGATTGGGGCAGATATAGGCGCCACATCTCGGGACGTCGGTCTTTGCCAGATTGTTTTCCATACACCCAACAAAAAATGGTTATAAATGGGTAATATTTGAAGAAATTGTAATACCAAATGTGCTTCAAGCCAATAAGAAATAATGAATTTCATGTAAAGGAACATTATTTGTTATAGCTAGTACTTTCCTAGCCCATATTTACATTTTTGCACCGAAAGAAAAATATTCAAATTAACAAAACTTATGTTACAAGAATTATAAACTTTTAAATATAATAAAGTTCTTAGTAAGAGGCTTAATAGTTTAAAATGTACATATCAAACTTTTTATTTAAAATAACTACTTGTTACATGAATTTTAAACTATTACTAATTTTAAATGTACATGTTAAAATTCAAATATTTTTGTTTAAACTAATGCATTTGCCAACTAAGCTAAGTATTTTTGTTTAGAGATTATAAAATTCTAAAAATATGTCTCAATTTTTTTCTCGGAACTGTTTGATTTTTGAAAGTTCTTCTTTATTTATTTTGCAATTTTTTTTACTCTGCATCGATTCCCCAACTGCCCAAGCACTTGAATCCGGAATCAGTTGCAATTTGCATGTGGCGGTCAAGAGATGCCGATGCCGATGCCCCTTGCTGCATTTTCCCAGCACTTGGCCCAGTTGAGTTTGAGTGTTGCCAATCTGAGAGTATTGGCCATCGATTGCATAATCATTCGTCGGTCAGCAGGGCCTGAAGAATCTTGCCTGAGCTTTAACTTTGTGCTATTTTCGACTTTTAGCTGGGCATACAAATTAATAGCTTTTGGGCCAACAGCACAAGAGTATCCGTATACAGTTTTTGTGCTTCATGCAGTTTGCACTGGCGAAAACTTTTTTGTGGTTTTCAGTATTATTTAAATTCTGTGCGGCCGGCAAGCCACCTATCAATTTTCTGAGTAGAACTTAAAGCGGATGGCAATTTCCATAGCAGCAGCAGCAGCAGCTGCAAAAGTGTAAAATAAATTGGCAAATATATGCGAAATATCGGCTATGAAAAGCCAAATGAAATTGATATGCCATTGAGGGTGGTGGCATTTTGTGAGTTGATTTTTGCCAATTTATGTGGCAACCGAGAATGTTGCAACAAAATATTTAAACACGCCAAACGGAAGAGGCAGGGAGAGAAATGCAAGTGCTCTGCTAACGAGCCAAGCCAGCACTTGAATACACAAAATACAAATCGTCTATAGTTATATAGGTATATGCATTTGCTTTAAGTCAGCACTTTATGTACATGCCGAGTCAACAGCAACGCACAAATTTTTAATGTCAAAAAGTCACAACACAAGCGCCATCCAGCACACAGCACACACATGGATATGGACATCGACCGAAGTCGAACCCGAAGCCAGGGCACTAACTTGGCCAATAAATTCTGTCTCAATCAATATGGCTAAGGGGGAGGGGCACGGAAAGGGGAGGGGTAGGGGGAACTGCAGCATTCACACGTATCCGCCAGATACTCGGGCACACGCTCACCAGCTCACTCTCAACAGCCGCTGCCGGCGTTAGATAAATTCTTCCTGCAATTCAATGCGTACACAAACTGACAGCAGCCAACTGGCTCTTGCTATTGCCACAGTCCCTACGTGCACTGCTAAAAAAATATGGCAGTTAAAAAAAAAGTATTACAGCTGACTTCGAAATTAGGCATTTTAGTACTTATAAATACTTTTTAATACTTAAAAAGTTACAACAAAATATAAAAACCAATTTATTTACATGGTAATATAAAAAACAATATCATTTAAATAATATTCAAAGAATTTTTAAGAAGCTCAAATTGAAAATAAGGAAATAAATGTTTTCGCTGCTTGTTTTAAAAAATATTTTAAATAATTTTCCAATGTATAATGTAGAGTTAATTAGGTTACAATAAAAATTTAATAATATTGTTCAACTTCAAAAAACGGTTCAGTTTTATATGAATTTAATCAATGGGATCATATATAAAAACAAGACAACTATCAAAAAATAATAAAAAATCAAGAATGTTTGAATTCCATTATTTTGAGCAAGAATATTTCTGTCATTATTAAAAATGATTAGATATTTAATTAAATTTATAATTTCTGTGAACAATTAAGTCATCATAGATTTGCTTTCTGGCATCTTGTGTGGAAGAATGATTGTATTATATGTTTTTAAGCTAGAATAAATATGCCACTAACAAATGTGATCATTTTTTTTTTTAAATTGCTAAGTTTTGTAAACAGTTAAGTCATTATAGATGTGCGTTCTTGCCCCTTTGGCTCAAGAACACTGCAAAATGTTTCTGTCTTTAACAAAAATTATCAGATATTTCTGAAATTTAATTCTGTAAACAGTTAAATCATTGTAGAACTGTTTTTTTTTTTGCTGTGTCTCTGTGTGTATAGAACTAAATTTACACAAATATGCAGTGCTCTGGCTGGCTTTGCCCCATCCCCATCCCCATCTCAGCTTGCTGTCGCGTTCCTGTCAAAGACGGTATCTTATCTTCATTTGCTGAACTGAACCGAACCGTACGGAACCGAAACTGGACTGAAAATTCTCAGCTGGATCTTCATTGCCTTTCCTTTTTCGCCCCCAGCTCGTTTTGGCGCATTCCTGGCAACGTTTTCTATTAGCCAGCGCCTTTGTAGCCTGTCCAAAATCATTTGGGCTATTTAACTTTTAAGACTAATTAATTACGAAACGACGAAATGAGCAATGTCCGAGCGCAATGCCGCCGCTTTGACTGTGAAGTGAATTGTGAAGTAAAGTAAA
This sequence comes from Drosophila elegans, assembly GCF_018152505.1. Lineage (NCBI taxonomy): Eukaryota > Metazoa > Arthropoda > Insecta > Diptera > Drosophilidae > Drosophila > Drosophila elegans. Next base: position 5,727,139 of record NW_024545578.1, read on the forward strand.
GTTAAGTTTCAGTTACGTGGCGCAGCATGCCCATTTTCTTTGGGCTGATTTTTCTCGACTCGTTTTAATTACTTGGCCGTAGCCAACTCAAGTGGCCGGGGCGCATCGATGTCGACTTCTGGCGCAGCCATTGCGGTTAAAAGTTAAGCTGCTCCCAGGCTCCTAAGTAGCCGTGGCCATCTTCTGTCCCAATCCCAATCCCAATCCCAATCCCAATCCCGTTCCCATCCTCAACCATCTTCATCCATCGCCAGCCATCGCCAGCCATCTTCAGCCATTGCCGTGTAATTGACGCCGTTTCCATGGCGCTGTGTGAGAAAATCTTGGCCTGCTTGAGTTCATGAACTTTGCCTCATTTTATTCTGGATTTCTTTATTTTTTGTCTTTTTTCTAATTTGAGGTTCGGCCTTTTAAATGTTCTCACTTTGGGATGAGCGACTTTAAGTGTTTCGGTAGCCGAAAAACATTTATGTGAATTTAAGTGAGGAATGAGAGATTTATTTTGTCTTTATGTGGGATTTGTTTTGGGCGTTTTTCTGGCTACCACTGTACGCGACATAGATTCTAAAGGGAGATTTTAAGTAAACGACAAACGGGAATTTCAAGTACTTATATCTGGGATATATAAACGAAAGCCAAAATCATTTGATTAATTACACAGATTGGTTAAGTTTTGTCGAAATGATTCTGTTCTTGTATGATTTGAAACCAGTTTTGCTGTGGACCGTAAGTTACAGTACTTTATGAGGGTTCCCCACTGAGCTGCCCATCTATTTTTGGAGCGACTGCATTGTTGCCCAAAGCTGTGTGTTTACTGTTCGAAATGCCACTCAATTTGGGGTTTTTTTTTTGAGTCAATTTATCTGACTGTTAATTAAAAAATCAATGATGACGCTGATTCGACGGCGACTCGTCGTCGTCGTCGTCGTCGTCAATTGATAGATTGAGAAATTGAGCCATTCAACTTGAACTCGGCTATTAGGCAAACGAGATTTTTGTGAGTTGTCGCCGCTGCAATTTACAGTTGCTCGACCGCTCCCCGAAATCTCTCCACATGCCCCCGCCCCTTGTCATCAATATAATCCAGCTTTTTCGAGCCAATGAACGAAAAAGTTGTCAAAAACAAAACAAAATAAAATAAAAACAAAAATTTAAGACTGCTCAGGTAACGCTCAGTGACCGCTACTTGCACGAAAATGGCGTCGATTAGCGTTAATCAATTTGCCAGTTGCTTGAATATATATATATATGTGGATATATACATAAATGTATATTCTCGGGCTTACACACATCGTAAAGTGGCACAAGGTCTGGTTTTTGGGCTTGAGCTTGTCAGATACAGATACCATAAGATGTATCGCATATACACAGATGTAAGTGTAACGGCCAAAAGCGGATCAACTACTTTTCGCCGGCGTGTTAATGAAAAATGCGTTGGCCGCCGGCGGCAGAAAAGTTGATGATGGGGGGAGCGGGGAAGGGGGGTGTAGTGGGGCCAAGTGGAGGAGCGAGTTCATCAGCGGAGCAAAAACCTTGTCGCCACGAAATGAAACGTGTTTCATTCCTGGAAACTTCATGTGTGTGGGGAGAGCCGGGGAGGGGGACTAAGTCTGCTGCTCTATCCCCCTTCTGTATCTGTCACTTAACCCTCATTTCTGCTCCTATTTGAGCCCCCCTTCGCCCCGCCTCCGAATCTCAATCTTTTGGCCACGCACGAAAGTTGTTATCGCTGCCACAGTTAGACATCGAGACAGTCCCTGACTGCCACTGTTACCCACTAGACGGATATAGTGGCTGGAGTTAGTGAACTAAAATGGGGGAGATTAAGTACACTCAACGAAATTGGCATTTGAAATCGGCATGAAAGTATACTACAAGTTAAAGGATTTGTGGTTGCATTCTATGTATGTATTCTACAGAAAATGTTTATGCAGACTGATACTTATGATTTAATAAAGATATTTCCAATAAAAAATACTAATAGTTTAATGAGGTCATCCTCCTAAAAAAAATTTTTTTAACTAAATATCGAAGCTAGCTATTTGTATAACAATTTTTAAATAAATAGATATACTCTAAGCTAAATTTTTCATATTTTTTTCAGATTTCTCAAAAAGAAAAATTAACAATTCTATAGAATTTAAGGAAAATTATAAACAAATTATAAATATAAGTTTTTATTGTATATATTTATTTGGATTTCTTAAAAGGAAAGGTAAACCGTTCTTAAAAATTGAATTAAAGTAATATATATGTAATACATGTTCTACCTATTTTTTACCAGTCTAATAGGCCATTCCGTTTTACTAAAAATATCTTAAGACATAAAACAGCTTTTTAACATAGGTATTTCCCATTGGCTTAAAATGGTTTTTAAATATGTAAATAAACTTACATTTAACTAGCCTTACAGCCAAAGTGTCAATAAAAGGGAAGCAAAAATTAACTATTATTTTGCCAAGTGCGAAGGTAGCAGGAGAAGTAGTAAACTCTGGCTCTATTGGTCAGCAGGGGCTCTTTCTTCCGAGGCAGACAGTCCTGCAGGCATTTAAGTAAATCGCCTGCGCCTGCCTTTGTTTTCCTTCTTTTTGCGTTTAGTATTTGTGTAGGCTTATTGGTGCTGCTGGCACGATATCGCTTAATGTTTGCTTTTAATTATCAAATCAGCACATGATCATTACGCTGCCGACAATGGCGACAATTATCTCGGAGATAACGATGATAATAATGATAATGATGAGGCCGATGCTGATGCTGCAAGCATTTCACAAGGCATTAAATTAAACACTTTATTTGAACAATTTTTATGCATATTTGCCAAGCATTCCCCACATTGACTGAAAAGGCAAATATTATTGTTTACAGATAAAATCGAAAGAAATGGAAAGGCAAAAAACGAGGAAGCAATAAAAGTTGTTAAATTAATTTTTGTTTGTCATTTTAAGTGAAATATATTTTATGTGATTCACCCTGGGCTCGACAATTTAATTTCCTCTCACCTTTTCCCGTTTCCGCATTAAAAAATTGAACTCTTTTTACTTTTGGCTAATCAAATCTCGGCCCTTTTTAGCCGACAATCGATGGCTGTTTCAGGTCGATAAATCAGCCAACGAAGTATTTCATTGTTATCGCCGACTTCCATCCGCTCAGATCTCATCCCATCCGATACGATACGATTCGATACCATGCCATACCATACCATACCGATCCCAATTTCAATTCGTCCCCGACTGTTTTCCTTTCACCTTTCAAATTCAATTAACTGCAGCCGAATGCCAGAGACAATCTACCAAATTCGTTAAGCAAATGGAAGAGCGTGGGAGTTTTTGTTTTTCAATACCCACCCCCTCCCACTCGCAAATATTTGCCATCAACATTTTTGCACGCTAATTTCCTCAGCAAATTTTTCGGGGCTGTGACATCACGCGCGCAACGCATAAAGATTGCTGGGGGATCTGGCGGAAAGATAGATATTTTTAAAATGAAATAAAAACACGAAACTGTTGCAGTTCACTAGACACACAAACACACACACACACTGTAAGGGCTGTGCTGAAATTTCGTCACATATTTTTGCGTAAATTGCCGGAAAATCGCAAATCATTGAAGATAAACATCCAAGTCAAGAAATGAACAGAAGCCAAGAAGCTGTCGTGGAAGATGGGGTGAAAAGCGGTGGAAATGCGGGAAAGCAGGGGAAAACCGCCGAACCAAATATCGAACAATGTTAAGCAAACACTCACTCAAACACACAGACAAACAGAGATTCGGCGAGTTGTGTGCAAGGCGAAGGCAATGGCAAAGGCGAAAGGCATCCACCAGGCAGCTGAAAAAAGCGATGACGGGGAAACGCTTCAAAAGCACTGAGAAAAATCAATACAAATTAAATTCAAGCTCTAAAAAAATGTAAAAAGTTCAAAAAATCATTTATATGCAAAATTTGAAAGAAAGGTTACACCAAAAATTGATGAAGTTAACAATCAAATTTCTAAACTACTTACAAAGTTAATTAAGCCGCTTAAAAGTCATAAACGTTTTTTGATTATTGTCTCTCAGTAATATTATTATTAATATATTTTTGGTTCTGCTAATATTCAGTTCATTTACTTAACAAATACTGATGACGAATTTTCAATTAATGCAAATGTGATGAAAGCTAATTAACAACGCTTTGTTAACAAAAAATTGTAACCTCGAGTTTAGCAAGCGATGATGACATACATATACTGAGCACTCAAAGCATATGTGTCTTAAAAATAAGGCCTTAGACTACAGTTTTGAGCTCTTCGGTATAGAAATGAAATTAAAATGTATAGTGGTTATATAACTTAGTATTGAATTAATATTTATACTTTACAACACACAGTAAGCAGTTTATTTTCAAGACACACTTATAAAAACTTAATTTTCATTTTATTTTTTTTGGGTGTACAAATTTGATAAAATTGAAAGATCTTAGATTACAAGAATCCCATTTTCCCGAGTGTATATCAGAGGCTCAGTTCTGCGGTCGCTGCCTGTCGGCGAGCCTTCGATGCCAATAAAATCGTGGCAGGGGCAGGGGGAGGGGTAGGAAAAGGGGCTAGTAAAGGGAGCTGGGGAAATGGGCCAAGAGTGCACTGAAGGGGCGATAGAGATAGACTAGACAGAGGGCAAAAAGCACAGGCTACGGCTGCTGGGGCAGAAACGTTTTCGCAACGCTTGAATTGCCAGTGAAGTGGGGGAGTTTGTTAGCGAAGGGGGGAGGGGAAATCGAAGGGGCTTAGTGAGGGAAAGGGGCTGCCCCTTCAATTGCAACAAGCGGAGCTGTCTCTGGCGTTGCAGTTTCCGCATCGCAATTCGCTCGCTTTCCACGCATCTCCCACTGGCTGCAGCTCACTTCGCCGCTTTCCCGGAAAATGCGGGGGGAGTAAACTGAAATCCAACATTGGGTAACCCGGCATGCATGGAGTCTTGACGTGTTTATAAATATTTATAAACCCCGCTGAAAGGAGACGATTATGCACCAGCCTGGACTGGCTCTAAGCGAACCCCAAATTCAGATTCACCTGAGTTTTTGGCCACGCTTTTCACAGCTGTTGCAGTAGATATCAGGTAGATATGTCTTAAATTGAAGGTTACAGTGGTTGTTTATACAAATTGGTTCAATAACTCAAAAACATCATATTTAGGTAAACATTTTTAAGTTTCAAATCAATAAAATGATTTTAATTTAAAATTATTATTTTTGAGTTACATTTGTATTTATAAAAAGGAGCGATATACTGAATTACTAATTATTTATTTAGTTAATATCACCTTAAAATGAAAACAATGCTGTTATACCTTTTTAAATTGCAAAAAAAGTACAGGGCTGCTTTTGTTATAATATTTTATCTACTGCATTTAATCCATCTTTTATATCCGGCTCCAGTTCGGAATTCACCAGGCGTATCTAATCAATTTGGGCCAATATTTGGCCACCTTGAAGCGGAGGAGAGACTGAGACTGAGACTGAGATTTCGAACGAGATTCGGATGGAGATTGAACCCGAGTTTGAGCTTGTAATTTGTATTTAGTCACCGGCTGCTTCGCTCCCTTCCAGATGATTTCACTCGAGATGCATTCAGATTTCTGGTTTGGCGGCTGCTCTTTAGTTTTCAGTCTTCAGTGTTCAGTCTTTAGTTCCTGGTTCCTAGTCCTCCGAAAGACGGAGTCCCATTAAATTGAATTTAGTTTGATTGCATTTGATTGTAGCTTATCAGAGAGATTTATGCTTCGTTAACCGTGCAGTGCAATTGAAAGGCGGCAGGATGGGGATTCGGATGTGGTACAGTGCGGAGCATTTGCATAATGCCCCTGCCAGGCATAAGCTCAACAGTTTTTAATTAAGACGTGTGCGTGTGTGTGTGCCTTGGCGAGAGTGAAAAGCGTTATAAATAGCTACGAGGCCTTGGGCTCACCTCGGTTTACAACTGATGATGACTGCCACTGCTCCTCGCCGATTTCCCGACTGAGATGCGGTGGCTAAAAGTGCGCACTCATTTTGCCATTAGTTCCAAGGAGCGGCAGCAGCGCTAGAAAACTCTCACTTTGGTCTATTAATGATGATTCGCACGGAACAGTCGTAAACTCGGGTCTCAAGCCAAACAGCATTTAACCCTCTGAGACAGCAGTAGTTTTATACTTATACCCGCTAAATGAGTTAAGTTTGTTGAAAAGTCCATTAATACTGGGGCGATTCAGAATCTTCGAAGGTTGGTTTAAATATTTATAATTCAAAAAATCTCATTATTAATTAATTGTTATTTTTTAAAGCCTACTCTTTGTTTGATTTTATATCGTTTTGTCGAAATTGAAAAATTTTCTGTGACACCATGATTCAAAGTAGGTTGGAGGAGATAAATTCACACAATTATATATATCATTTATGCTTTTAATTAAATGTCTATATTTTTTTCGTAAACAAATTAAGGCAGTAAAAATTCTTTCTATAATTTTTATACAAATTTCTCTTTTTTATCAAATATAAGTTAACAAGTTAAGTTTTAAAATAAAATGTAAAGCTGCTAAAAGGTGTACCTTTTGAGACCCAAACAAAATGCAAGGGTTAACATGCGACCAATTCAAGTCAAGTTTAAATATCATCAAGATGGATAGAAATGATGCCGCGTTAATTGCGGCGGCCTCCAAGGCAAATGCAATTTTGCTTTTACTTTGCTCGTTGAGGCGTTAAGCTGACAGTTGGCCATCTGCAGCCCTCTCTCTCTTTTCTCTCCCTTTCACCGCCTCCTTTCCCCAATCCCCTTTCACCTGCAGTTTATCATTTGGGCCTGGCCATGACGCGTGATGCGTTTTGATAATTGCGTGCTGGCGCAAAAGGGCCAAAGTCAGTTAAATGTATATACATATCGGACAAATATATATTCAGCAGCAATGCTCGCATCGCTGCACAATTAAAAGCTGTCAAAATTTCACTTTACCCCATCGAATTACTCGCCTTTTGCTTTGTTTTCCGCCATTATCATCAACGCCCATTGCCTTTTGATTGTCTTTGCATTTGTACAATTCAGCGCCAATTTTAAAATCATTTTCACACACGACTGCATCCCACCTCGGCCCCGGAAATGTTTACGGCCAAAGAAATCAACGCCCACGCCCACGCACCCGCACAGAGCAATACTATACTGTAGTAATACGATAATGAAGTTTTCCAGCATGGGGGTCCGGAATTTCCACCAACCGATCCGATAGGCACGAAGCGTCGAGTTTGTTTATCTGCAGAGCGGCGGCCAATGCAAATTCAGTCGCCAATACAAATACAAATAGAAATGAAATACAATAAAATTAAATAAATTCAGGCCTTGCATGGCTGCTTAATTGCGCGCAACTTTCAGCGGCTAAATTAAACGTAAAGATTGCAATTGGCAATTGTTGTGTGTGCATGGTGCATGGTGCATGGGCGATGCCAAAAATTCAATATCGCATACACTGACTGCCGACCACTCAGCACTAATAAGATAACAATTTATTTATGTTTACTTGCAGACAACAACAAAACAACAACAGCAAAACCAACGAAAACCATTGAACAACACGGCCAAGACACTAAGATTAAGCAGGTAAGATAAAGTATGAAGTGAAGTGTATAATGTACGAATATCTCAATATTCTGCACGTATTTGCATGGCTCAACAAGTCAAATTTAATCTGTTTTAGTGTATTTGCTCTTTTAAGAGACTCTTTCGTTATTTGGCTATTTTGTGTGCCGCACTCAAACAGATTTGGATTTGCAATCAAATATTTATTTATTCCTTCCGTTTGAGATTCAAACTGTATTCAATAGTTGCTCAGCGAACTAGTTTAGCAGCGACCTTCGACTGCATATTTTTGCTATTGTTAACTTTTCAACAAGTTAATTTTGAGGAGAGCATACGTCATATTTTACCAAATGAATTTTAAGACTTTTTTTTACGACTTGTTCGTGTTTTATAAAAATGGTTTTGCTTTTTGCTAATAAAATAAAATAAATGAAATTGAATTAACAATGAAAATATAGATCCAATTTTAAGATGCCTTAACTATTATTATTTGATTATCTTACTAACATGTGAATTAAATGTAATTTGTAAAAATTAGTGTATTAAAAATGACAACTCTTATAAAATGTATTTAGGGGGCTAGAATATTTGTGTTATTGAAATGTAAACTGGTAGAGTCTGCTTATAGCCTTGACTTGCTTTAATTAAACTTAATGCTAGCAGGAGATCAGCATCGCTCATTAACTGTGACCGAAAGAATTCCATTGCTCTTGACCAAACTCAACGCGTATTTGAAGTGCGTGGCGGCAGCCTCGAAAGTTTGCAATGCGGTCAGCGAAGAAACGCTTTGCCCACACACAAATAATCATCGCTTAATACTCAAACCTTTTGCGGGGAAGGCAAGGGAAGGGATACCGCAAGGCCAATCAAAGCGTCATTGAAACGGAAACGGAAACTGCAAGTCAAATGGCAGTCAGGCCACAGGAAATGAGGCGCACAAGTGCCCGTGGAAGAGTGCGAAGAGGTCGACCACAGTCGCTGCTCGTCGACCGCAAATTAACGCGAATATTCCACCGACTCAAACTTCCTTGCCTGTGATTCTCATTCAGATTCTGATGAATTATTAAACGAGTGTCCGATGCAGAAACATCATCGTCATCTCCAACTTCATCTCCATCTCCAATATTTTTCTCGAGCTCGAACAGTGACCATGGCAACGTTTGTCAACGTCTGCGTGTTGGAGTTTTGGTTTCTGGACCAGGGCTGTTTTCGCCCTGCCTGAATGAGCGCTCAAATGAACACCGCAATGAATGTGCGCCGCATGACAAATACGTAAAGTTTCTTTTGAAATTAAGCAGCATTTGCTGCCAATTCTTAACTACATCAGCGCAGCGCAAACTTTGTCCTCTCACCCTCTGACGAGTAGTTTTTCCTTTGGCTTCCGTTGGTTAGTTTTCGCTGGGTGTTGGCTGGCACACGAAAAAACTGGCACTCACTTTAAACTGGCATATAAAACTGGTATTTCGCGTAATATTTTTAGTATTTAACGATTTCGATGTTAAGATAACAAACGTTTTTATAATATTATAAGTGCATTTCTTGTTATTAACAAACAAAACGGCCATGAGAATTTAGAATAAAATATACTTAATAATTGACATATCAAATATAAAAACATATCATTAAAAAACGTTTATATTATATTAAGCTATTCAAGGGAAAATTTTTTAAAACGAATTTTATATATTATTAGATACCTAATATAATATTCTTGGTATTTAGTTATATGGATAGTTCACCGATAAAGAATATATTAAACAATGTTTAAAGATCACATAACTGCAATATGCTCTTTTAATAAAAGGACAACTGTTGAGTGACAACGGTTAAAGTTAAAGTTTTAAAAATTGTTTAATTGTCTATTCATTTTTTAGAATGATTTTTATTAAATATTTTATTGAGAACCAATTTATGATATCTTAAATAAACTAGATTAGTATTTCAGAAAAGTTCTCTTAGAACAACTTTAACAACTATTAAACAAGACCCCAAAACCGTCAAAAGTGGTAACAGAATCCATCACAATCCATTGATTTTTTAGTAAACAAACCTTTCTTAAACTTAAAAATTCCGATTTAAATAGTGAAAAGTAATAGAATCAATTGGATAGATGGCCAGAAAGTATTGTGGTAATAATTTCATTTTTTATCCGTGTATTGGCAGCCAAGAGGAGCTTGCTCATTTCAAACTTTTGACACAGAAACTAATTTTGGCAAGCGGGCGTCAGGCAGCCAAGCAAGACGACGATGCTGGAGAAGAATTCGCAGCCCGAAAAGGAAACCCTAGAGCTGCAAGCTTCTCTGGCTTTTCCGACTAACCGAGCAAACGCCTAGCCCTCCCCCCTCCCTTCATCCTCTTGGTGTTTGGTGGCTTTTCATTCTTTTAGTGATTGCAATATTTCATTGCCTTTGCGGTTCGTGTGTTGCATACTTTTGAGCGATGTCGCCGAGGTTTGCCTTAATTAATTGCCACCACTAACCAACTCCCGCGTCCCATTTTTAATCCGCAAAATTCGCCAGCTGCATTTTTCGCATGTGCCTTGCATTCGAATGTCGCATTTGACTTTGAATGGCGGTTTAATTGTCATTTGATTTGATTTATACCGAGAGCCAGCAGCAGTGCTAGGGCTGGCAAATTAACGCATAGCTGGCACTCCGCCTGCTGTCAAATCAAACGTACCCCCGTCAACTGATTTATGACATTTTGATTAGGCGATAGGTGTCGAGAGTCCGGCAGTTGTGCCTCCAAATGTTGTGACACAAATCCAAGGCAGTCGAGGGTTGAGTAGGGCTTTAAGCACTCTGCATGTGCAACATTCAATTCAATTTGCCTTTGGCCCCAACTCACCGGCAATCCCAATTCCTGCCAGTTTGTGGACCAGAGCTCACCTTAATATGTTTCAATTTCATTGTGCACTCAGCAAAGCCTCCTCCGCATCGGCCAAAGCCGGAGGAGTAGAGGCAGCTCACTTGTGCATACTATATGGGCAGCCAGATGGAGAGGAAAATTTGTACAAATATCCCTGGAAAATAAGCCATTAAAAGAGGCCAGAAAGTGGGCATTGAATGTTTGCCCATCATAAATTGGCCAAAAATTGCCTGCAAATTGCACGGCAAGAAATAAGTACGAATCCATGTTTGAGGGTGATGGGCAAATATTTACTTAAAATGCGAATTTGGAATCTGAACAACTTAAAGCTGTAACAAAATGTTGTGTGCCATGTTTTCTGATGTATGAAAAAAGGGGAAAAATATAAAAATATATTTTTTTTAAATATAACAACTAAAATATCTAATAAAACTAATTTTTACATAGTTAAACAAAACTTAGAAACTATTATTCAATCACAATTTAGTTTATTTTTCTAAAATTCTTAAAATTTTAAATTTCTGGGAATAAAAATAATCTAACGGTCTCTACAATTCTGTATGAATATACAAACTGAACAAAAAATTGTATTTCCTGGTAACACTTTCTTATAATTTATTACCGTTTATTAAGAACCCTATCCCCTTTCTTTTTCTTACGAGCAAAGAAAAGAAAGGAAAAGAAGCAGTTGCTGTGTCAATTACACGGCTAAAATGTTCACACCTTTCGTTAATAATGCAGCTGCGAAATGGAGATGCATCCAGCAGATGAAGATACATTATCCAAGCGTCCAAGGAAGTGCGCCAAAGAGCTCAAGCTGATTGCATTTCATTTTCAATTTAACTTGCTTTTATTTCGAACTGCTGCTGCTGCTGCTTTCGCTGCTGGTAATACCGCCGTTCGAGCTGCCGGTCTTTGCAATTACCATCGCAGGGCAGACAACAGTTGGAATTACATTCTCAATATTTCCCAGCAGCCAAAAGCAATAGCAATAGCAAAAGCAACAGAAACAGCAAAAACATGAGAAGCATCAGCTTCATTTTTTCATTCGCTCCGCTCCAGTCCGTTCCGCTTTTGCCCTTTTGCCCTTTTGCCGAGATTCTTGCGCACTATGGCCATAAATTTTTAACTACAAGCTCTTGAATGCAATTACTTTTCAATCTTTTTTTTATTTTTTATCCAGCCCCATCTTGTCTAGTCTGACACCCGCCCTATGTATATATGTTCTATAGTTGAACGCGAAAATTGCTTATTTCAACATTCAACTTTGAAAAGTTTCGTTTCGTCTCGTTACGTTAATAAAAAAAATATATAAAAAAAACGGAAAAAGTTGCCATAATTTTGCCAGAGGTCTATCACTTCATCCCTTCATCTTCACCCCGAATTTTGCCACCTCCCTTCAACTGTCTCGACTGATTACTTTTATTTTTGTTGCGCGTATTTATTTTAGCGCAGAAAGAAGTAGGTTAAACTTTGTGTTATTTGATCAGGAATTTGACATGATGGTTTATGCAAAGGCAAAAAATTTGAAAATATAAAAAAGTTGCCCTGAAATCTAGGCGACATTTTCCATTCCATTTTCTGCTGACTGCACTTTGCAGTACTACTATTAATGCCCTCCACTGACAAGGCAGTTATGACACTTGATCTCAGCGATTTTGAAGTGGCAGAGTCATTCTCTCTACACAAATAATGCATAATGTAAAGCGGGGGAGTAGCTGAATAGATTACAGTGCTTAAAGGCTTATAGGATATTGAAAAATATTAGTAAAATCCTGCCATGCAAAACTATATTTAAAAAAAAATATACCAAAAGCAGAATTAAGACTATAATATTAATAAGTATATAATTATAATTTGTATACTTAAAACTACATATTGGCAAGTTGTTCCCTTTTTTTCGTATACGACTTTAAATAAATTAAAATTATTGAAGTCTTATTACACATAGTTTAATTTAAAATTTTATAAAATTTAAGAAACAACAAATAAATACTTGGAATGTGATTGTAGTGAGATTTATTATAGAACTGATAATTCTATGACAGTTTTTAATTAAAAGTTCACTGAATAAATATTGAAATTAGAAATAGAGAACATATTGTTTTAACGCAAGGTCTTATTAAACTATATGTTTGATCAAGGATTAAACAACATTTTGATATATTTGTTAATCAAAAAATACGTTTTACTTTAAAAAGCTCCAATTAAGGTAACATTATGTCTTAATGCTGAATGTCATTACTCGTAATGATCATCGAGGTGTCTGCCGTATTTCTCGGAGATCATTAATGAACCCTGAAAGGAAAGGCAGCTGCAACTGTCTCCGCTCGCTAATCCCGCCAGTTATCCTTCGCCGCAGTTCACGTTCACCCTTTTTCGCGTCAGGAAAATGCATGTTCATCCGGCAGCCGCTAGCAAATATCTTCAGCTGCTTGGGAAAATACGTTGTGTAATGTCACTTAATCTTTTTATACGCGCCAGTTGAGATGTATATTTTTTGTTGTAAATTGCCGGGGCGTCCGCGTGGGCGGATTAGTGGAACGGATTAAGAATGAAAGTGTTTGCAAAATACTAAAACTTTATGACCGGCAGCAGATTAAGAATGAATTGTTTTTTATTATGCCAACCGAGAGGGGCATAAGTCAAATCAGCAGGTAACTTGCAGGTAAAAAAAAGTGGGGTTGGCAAAGGGTCAGGTAAATTTTGGCAGAAGGATGTTAGTACGGGTTATGTGTATAAAAACGATTGTGGGTGGTGAAAGAACCATCATTCGATCTGCAAACGTCGAACAAGCAACATCGGATAATATTATTCGCAACTGCATATTTTCAAGAGCAACACTTTGGATTGTGTGAAACATTTGACACCGCAAAATTAAAAATTTGAAAAAGCTAAAATAAAATTGTTCAATTATCACGGAAATCCGCATTCATCCAGCAAAAATGCCCCGCTACCAGAAACTTATCAACGAAAGCGACGGCGACAGCTATCCGGCAGCAACTATCAACCAGCAACAGCAGCAACATCGCTATCAGCAGCAGCAACATAAGTCGCCGAGCGTGGGTTATCACCTGTATCTGTACCGGCAGCAATTAGCGCAGAAAAAAGTGGAGTACATGAGGCTGTCCAAGGCCAAGTACATCATAACCGACTCACTTTTGGCCAAAACAGTGCGCAATTTGAAAGGCTGCAGCGTCGACGAACTGAAGACGGTCAATCATCAGATCGTTTTCCGCCACAAACTACGTCATCAAATCCAACGACTCCGAAAGCTGAAAAGTCTGGGCATCAAGAACGCCAATCCCAAAATGGAAAGTACGGAACTTTAAAATAGATCACGATCAACAAGAGCTTGCTTTAACTATGTTTGAATCATAGTTTCAAAGTAAACTCTTTAATAAGCTAACAAATTTGTAAATCTTTTCGTAATTTATATTGCGCTAAATTAGTTAAGAATCTACAAAGTTTATTATAATTTTAGTTTAAGTGGCGGGCACTGCATAAATTTTTAAATGTAATATAAGGCTTAGATCTTAAAAGTTTAGAAAACAAATCAATAAATACATTTGCTAATTATAGCTGCTTATACAAGAAAAGTGTGGTCTTTTTATTAATTTCCTTATAATTTTTATCAGAAAATAACACAAAAAATTGCCATCATTATATGGTCATTATTTTAATGAAACTAATTATTTCATTATTGATAAAAAACAAAGCAAAAAACCACCACATTTTTTCGACTTAATAAGCACCATTAGCCACTTCAAATTAAATGAGCGCAGCAGTGACTTCTGTGCACTAATAAAATCAATGATTATTCAATTAATTAGCTAAACAGAATGAAGGTTTTCAAAATTATATTCATTTGCTATGCTTATTTATACACTATTTAATTTTTAAGTAGGTATTAGGCTGTCCAAACAGCTTTGATTTTAATTATAGCCTGGCAAATATTTCGGCCTCTTCGTGTCCATTATTTACCACAGTTGTAAATATTATTTTTGGAAATATTTTGGCTGTCACAATTCTGTTGTCGCCTGCTCAAATTTGGACAACGACATAGATGTGGACAGAAGCAACCTCAACGTAACTATCAACTGAGGCCAATTTGTGGCAGCCACTAATTGAGTTCTCTGTGCAGATTCTTGACACGTGTCAAGACAAATCATCTCAGCTTTTCTCCCCTTATGTCTCGGCCGCAAATCATTGGAAATTTATGGCATTTTGGGGTTCAATGCACCCGAAAATCCCATCGATTTGCAATCGCATTTTTCACCAGACGCCAAATCGCACATGCGACGCGATAAACGCGGGCCGTGAATGATTGGCGAGTTTTTGGGACTGCTTTTAATTGGAAAATAATATTCACAAAGTGCTTTTCACTTAACTGGACACCGACATCATTATTTTCACTCAAATAATATTAATAAATGGCACCCGCTCTACGCGCGTAATAAATAAATGGCGCACATAATGCGGCCAGTAAGTCAATTTTATTATTGAAATGAGTTGCGAGCTGCGAGTTGCGATGTTCAAACAGAAACCTCAGCCAAAGTGAATGTGAGTGTTAACAATTAAAATATAGTACACACAATTCACGGGGTGTGTGTGAGTGTGTGTTTCTGTTGTTTTACATATGCTAGCAATTATGCAGTCGGTGGGCGATGCAATTTGCAAACACTCAAAAGTAGACTATGAAAAATGTCGCGCCCATTAAATTTTCCACACAATCAATTTCGTGGCTGGAGGAGAGCACTTTACGCATATGTTAATTTCTATAAAATTTATTTATTCGTATACATACTATATATGTTTAATGGCAGCCACATCCCGTCGATCGTTTCAACTTGAAATTTAAATCAATTTTGCATCTTGCGAGGCAAACAACTTAAAGCGATAGCAGTCGATTAGTGCGCTTCATTATGGGCATCGTTTTCATTATGTTTATTATGAGCTACGGCCACCTTGGGGTAGAAGTTGTGCCGCTCCCTTTTCCGACCCAACCGCCAAGGAAACGCCTGCGTTGCCGGCCCGTTTTCGAGTTAATGCAATAAATAAAATTTCAACTGCACCGTCGGGCATGTTTAGCCGCATGAAAAGCGACAGTAAGCCGTGCCTGCATAAGAAGTTGCCTGTTTATCTTGGCCCGGTCTTTGCCTTTTGTTTATCCCGGTGTTCAGCGAGGTCCTGGTGCCCCAGCAACATAACAACTGTTCCAAGTCCCCTTTTTTTCCACTACACTTCCTCATCTGTTACACAGGAAAAGATTAAAGCAATTATATAATATTAGCGTTTCTTACGCATTAACTTAAAATATGAACTACACAATTAATTTAAATATTTATTATAACATACCTTTCCCTTTTGTAATTTTAACTTGAACAACACAAGTAAACCATGTTCGGAAAGTAAAAAAATCACTAAAACAACTACCTTTTAACTTATAAATCATAATTTTTAAAATATATATTTAGAATAGTCCTCAAAAATGAAAACGAGGAAAATAAATACATAAATAAATTTGGTGATTTACTCTTTCAATGTCTCTCTTAAATTTAATCTCAATTAATTTTTTCAAGAACTACATCGGGCTTAGGGTACGATAACATTTTAAATACACAACTATTTCTGTCACTTTGATATGGGTTTCCTCCTGTGTACTTTGCTATCACTAGATGGCTGTTTTCTTTCAAAAAGTTGCCTTCTCTGCTGGCCTTGTTGTTGGTTCTGGCTCTGGCTCTGGCTCTGGCTTTGGATGGTGCCCGTTTGGTTAGCGCAGTCGCTTGGCTGCCTGCTTGGCCAACTGCCCTAATGAGTTTACAAAAAGTTTTGCTTTGGCAAAATGCGCAGGAGTGGGACAGGAGTTGGCAGGAACTGCCCAGCATGTTATACAAATTGCAGGGACCCTGGACAAAACTGTCATCAACGTGTCGTCCTTCGCCGGCGGTTGCATGAGGCCAGAGAATCCTGGCATTATGGTACCACTGCCACTGGACGACTTGGGCTGCCAGCCATTTGTTTACCTATCCCATTTGCTGGCATGTTGCATTGTTGCCTGTTACTCGGCGACCAAAGCGAAAGTTTTCGCATTTACGTTGGTGTAGGAACTTGCAGCAGAATATGCATTTTAATTAGTTTAGCAAAGTTTTGCAACTCCGGCCAGACAGTCTCCGTTTGCGTCTGGTTAATTGCGTAAATTTAATAGCTGCTCCTGCATCTGTCGCCACACTTTAAGGCAAGCGAGGTGTGTGTATGTGTGTGTGTGTGTGCGTTAACTTGGCTGACAAAAGTTTGCTACCGCCTACAGCCTACAGCTTACAAGCAAATGTACCACAAAAGTTGTTAACATTTCACATTTCACTAAGTAGCAAATTCAATTAGTTTGCCGTCTGTCGTTTCAAAAAGCATGTGTACGTTTTAGTAAATTACTTTAATGCCCCCAAAAGTTGCCTTCCTGGTTCGGCTTCGCAATTTATGGCTTTCGTAATTTACTTAACTGTCTGGCGCATAAATTAATTTGCCTAAGCATAAATCTGCCGACTATCTGTCGCTGCATTGTGGCCGGCCGAAACGAGGCTGCAACTGATGGCCCGTTTGGCATGCCAGGCAGGAAAGATACCTCATTAGGTTTTTCAATAAATTTATTTCAATATAAATAGAGTGCCGGCTCAGACGGGTTCCGCTGCCACTCAGCCGTCTGCCGTCAGCCACTTCATCTTCGTCTTCGTCTTCGTCTTCTTCTCAGTCGCAGTCTCAGTCGCAGTCGCAGTCTCAGTTTCCATCTGCATCCGTCGGGTTCTTTTGGCAACCGCCTGTGGCAGCACAGTCGGAGCAGGAAGCAGCTTCAAAGTTGCACACGTCGCCTGCACAGAGGACTTAAGGCAGTTGATGCTGCTCCTGCTCAGGATGAAGCTGTAGCTTTCACTACAACGCTTGCCAGGCGAAAATCCCGGAGGCCATCCACTCACAAAAAATGGGGAAGCTTGAAAAATTTTTTTTAATGAGATGGAAGTTTAAATATTTATCACAATTAAACAAATATATAGTTTTTAAATTCAACAATGTGTTTTTTATTTTTAAAAGAAGATTATAAAGCTAGAATTATAGTCAAAGATTAGACGAAATTAATATGAATCTTTTTGAGCTTTATATATTTTGTTTGAAATCAAAAATAAATAGAAAACTGCAAACAGTGTAAGCAATTCATAGCTTGAAGTGTTTAATAGTTGTTTGTAACTTATGAGTTATATATCCTAAAGTGCCTATTTAGCAATGCAAATTTTAAGTATATTAGGAGTTGTAATTTTGTTGAATTTCTTAAAGAAATCTTACTAGAATTAAATCAATATTTTAAATTTGTACATTGAATTAATGATTCAATAACAATTCTTGTTGATATCAGAACTATATATTGTAGTTCTATAATATAAGCCTCATTTTTTTTACTTCATTATGTCGTGTAATGTGACATTTTTCCTCAGTGATTTAATAATCATAACACAGATAATCAAGTATTGTTTTAAAATTCAAATTAACTTTTATCTCCTTGGCTTTTTAACAGTGTTTCTGTGCCATGCCCTCAGGGCTTCCTGATCCCTTTCCAGTATCCTCCCAAATTCCCTTCACTGCTTTATTTTTCCTAGCCTGAGCTGAGCTTAGCCGAGCGTTTGCAACGCGTAAATTTGGCGCTCCAAAACGGTGATTATGTCGTCGTCGTCTGGTTCTGCTGCGAAACCCTTCTCCTTCTCCCATTTCCTTGGCCAATTTTTCGAACTAACTGCAACAGTGGCGCCGGCGACGTCATCACTTGAATAAATTAAGTTGCTGGCAAACAGCTAAATGAAATTGGTAATTTAGAGCTGCACAACGTAGCGTATGCTTGATGTGTCTGCGTTACCTGAGCAACCGGAGTTGCCCGCTGGTCGTTCAGTGTCTGCTGTCCGCTAAGCCGCTTATGGCATGATCCCAATCCAACAGGCAGCAGCATATGCTCACATGGAATGGAACCACCTCTTTGCCACCGTATACTTTTCATCGCAGCTCCTTTATTTCGCTCTTTGTCTCTGTGTGCACTGTAATTGCATTTTAAATGTTCGCACAGCTGCAAATGGGCAAATGATTACTGGAATTTATATTAAACTTTAACCCCCGGTCACTTAATTAGCCCGACTTCGACTTCAGATGCAGTTTCGATTGGGCGTTAACTACTTTTTCATATGACCATCAATCTGCGGCATGGCCAAGTTTCGAGGGTTGGCTGGTTGGCTGGCAGAAACCGACACCTAACTACCGAACGGGGCCAAGACAATAACAAAATCGAGGGCAAAAAAAAGTGAAAAACTTTGTGCACAGCGAGTGAGTCAACTTGGATATATATTGAAGAATGCAGTAGTTCGTTTTTCCCTCTCGAAGGAAGCAAACTTTTGTGCAACTTCCTGGCGTCCTGGCCCTTTTCCTTTGCCTTTGCCTAAACTGACGTAAATTTATAATGACAAATTGCATTTGGCGCAAATGCGGCGAATAAAAAAACGTGGCCAAGCGATTCTCCAGCAGTCGTGGCCAATTGAGCGTGAAAAATTATGAAGCTGGAATGGAAACGGATTAGAGCAAAGCCAGCCAGCCAGACAGTCAGAGACAATCAAAGTGCTTAATTACAGCTTAAATCCGCTTAAATGCAAATTCTTCCCTCTGATTGCTGATTATGCCAAGTGAAAAATGAATGCGCCAGGTAAAGAATTCGCAGACGAAAGCGAATGACGTTAACAAAACTATCGAAAAGGGAACTAACAAAATGCAAATTAATATAAAAAGAGAAGATATGAAGAAAGCGCATTAAGTGATCTGCAGTTGCTTTAAAAATCTTTTGAGAATGCTAAGTCATTTTCAGCTAACAAATTTATGAACGACCATATTTTGTGCAAATGAAAGCATACCATGGTTTATCATTATTAATCATAAAATCATCAGATTGATTTTATTTACACTTGCTTTAGAACCTGTCCCACGCTGCGTATAAGTGTTTTATTTTATTCAGGAAGTGAGACTCGCGTTAATGCTTACAATTTCAATACCCAAACTCAAACCGGTCACAAACAAAAGTGGCTTAAATTTCAGCCATGCCCTGTCCATGTTGCTGTTCTTCCCGTTCATGTTGCTACTGACTCGTGTTGCTGTATTGCTGTATTGCTGTGTTGCTGTTGGGGTCATGGCAGCACTCCCACTTTGCCCACGGGGTTCAAGCGCCACCGCGTCCAGCGATAAAGCAAAAAATGACACGTTTTTAATTTTATTTCACACCTACACAAGGGCAGTTGACGTCAAGGAGCCGCTGCTGCCATGTAATCAAAACTGCAAGAGAGCAACAGTCACAACACAAAACAACGAACCACTACTGCTGGTGACAACAATGCAACTAACTGAAAGGCAGGCAGCACACAGCACACAGCAAGTTGAAGGCGGAGAAAAATTAGATTTATCACGAGTGGTTGCCGGAAAAATTGTCAACATTTATCAACATTTTTCAACGGGACGCGAACGTGTTTGCAGGCCAAGAAACCGAAAACACACAGAACAACAGTAAGAAATTGCTGGCCAAGACTAAGCCGGGCCAAAAGACTAGGTCCAAAGTGTGCCAGCACCTATCGCGTGGGAGTTTGCTCCGCATTTTGATTAATATCCACTGGCGCACTAGCAGGATGCAGCAGCAACATCACGCCAGCAACTAGCAACTGGCAACTAGCAACAGAAAGCGGCACCAAACACCAAGAGCAACAATTGCAACAATCGCAAAACTGGAAAACAAGAAAAGATTCTCGGCCATCGCAGTTGTCCAGTTGTCCACTGATTGTGAAAAGTGGTCACGATGATGACGAAAATTCACTGGCGAAATGAAAACAAAGTTGCCCGCTCTTCCAACCCAACCAGTGTGTGGGTGCTACTCAACTCTCTCTCTCTTTTTCTGCCAATCTCTACAATCTCCAGTGAAAGCTGGGTGAAAAGAACTTTCCCAAAAAAAAAAAAACAAAAAGAAAAGTGGCAGAGCCTTGAATGCGGTTTATATTCTTTTGACTGGTTTATTTGATTTGGCAGCCAAGGAGTTCGAATAAGCTGGAGAACTGTGAGAAATTGCTGGGGATTTGTGTGTGGCAAATTGAGTTTCTGGCATTGATGCAATTGCAGCTGAAAAGACACAGCTGGCCGAAAAGTGAGCGAACATTTCCAGTTATTTAGGGCCGAATTAATTAAGGTAAACATGAAATATCTCCAGGATCAATTTCCTGCCTAATCCTGACCCATTTCGTTGGTCCTATTTTCATTAGCAAACTCACTGGCGAAACACAAACATTAGATAAAACCCAAGCCCCAACAGTAAAGGGCACTACTCTTTTTCCCCCCGCCTGCACATAATCGCATTTTAAACTTTTTCAATAATAAAACTTTTCTAAACGGATTTCCCGCTGGACGCGTTGCGCTTTAATAATTTTTTTTTTATCTTTTTCATTCCAGGCAGCAGGCGGTTTTCAGCTGATGAGCAACAAAGGACAGAGTGCATCGGAGCCATTAATTTAAATTGGGTATTATGAGCGCACTAGCAACAAGGACAGAAAGGTTTGCTATGATTTAAAAACACTAGTACAATATTATATTTATTCTTTATTAAAAATAAGATTACTTTTATAAATTTGCATCGTCTAATTATTTTTCAAAAACATGATGGTGATATAAAATGCTTAATTCCGCAATAATTATTATCAATCTTCTAATTTTTTTGTTCATGCTTATATTTATATATACAGAAAACAAAAATTTAAGTGGATACTAAGCCAAAATGCTTCAAATCAAAATATTAATTTTCAATCTAATATTTGTTTATTTGTTGTAGTTACATAAAATTAAATTTTAATTGGTATTCATCACTTATCAATTTAAGCAGGTTTAAAAATGAAATCAAAATAAAATTATTGAAACCATATTATATTATTATTAGTTTGAGCAGACCTAATTGGGTTAAAGATATTATTTATTATGTTAATTTAAAATTGAGCGTGGTCATGATTTTAATTACCAATAAAATTTAGCATGCTTAAAAAGTGAATGTAAAAGAAGTCTGTTGATTAGAAAAGAATGCAACAAGTAAAACTTAATTATATTGTTCATTAAAACTAGCATAAAAATTTAACAAAGCGTAGAAAGATCAATGAAAATTTAAGCGAAATGTGCATATTTTTAAGTGACGATAAATCAGACTGACTTTTCTAGCGCAAAGTCTTATATTTTATGTTTTCCTATTTTATTAACTTTTGTTTCCTTTTTTTCCATGCAGCTCATGTACGACAAGTCCAAGAAATCGTGGAGTCAGCGGCTCAAGACGCTCGGCAGCGGTGATTCCGTGGACAAGAACGCTTCGCTAGCCGCCGTCAGCGGGATGCAGGCCATGCAGCAGTTGCAGCTGCACATGCAGCAGCAGCAGCAGCAGCAGCAGCATCACTTGCAGCAGCACCATCAGCAGCAGCAGCAGCAGCAACACTTGACCCACCATGGCCACCACCAGATGGTGACCGCCTACCAATTGCCGCCGGTGCCCGCCGCCGAATTCCTGCCCAGCGCTCTTTCACGTTCGATGAAGTACGCGGAGCCGTGGATCTACGGCACGGTGCGCGGCATTCCGGCCCGCCCCTCTTACGGCTACCATCCCCATGCGGCGGCGATTTTCGCGGCAGCGGAGGGCATGCCCGGCTCAACCGCCCTGGCCGTGGTGATCTGCTCCTGTGCCGAGTACTTGAACGGCACGAAGCGCGACGTGAAGAAGGCCAGTGTGTGCAAGAAGTGCAAGGGGTCACGCCTTCCGCTGGCCACCATTGGTGGCGGCACTGGGGGCACAGTGCGTCTGCCGGCTGTCAGCGGGACCGGGAACGCGCGACGACCCACCATGGCGGCCACCATGCGGGTGGTGAGTGCCACCAAGAAGTCACGTCCCTCCATTCTGGATCCGCAGAAGGATCCCTACGACCTGATGCGACGCACGCGTTTGCTGTCGCCGGAGCCGAGCTCCAAGGATGCGGATGGCAAGTCACGTAGTCGCAGTGAGGCGGGGCTGAATCAGCAGTCCAGGGGTCGAACACGCACACGGGCTCCTGCCCCACCAGCCCCCACTAACCAGAAATCTCCAGCAGCAGCAGCAGCAGTGGCTGCAACAGCTGATCCCACGGATTGCTGGCTCATGGAGGACAATGAGTCGCTGCTCCAGAGCAGCGGCTTGGCCACATCGAGGGCCTCCAGTCGGCGGTCCATACTGCGCTGCCACGTCAATCCCTATGACCTGATCTCAAGCGAAAGTGTTAAGCTGCCGAATGACCTGAGGAAGCCCCATGATCACTTCAATGTGGCCGATGCCCAGCTCAATGATGACCAACTGGAGCGAAGGCGGAGCAGCAGCAGCAGCAGCAAGTTTTACAGCGGCAATGTCACGGCCATTGCGGGGCAAAGGATTATCCTGGGTGATAAATCCGGCGATAGCTCCGATCCAGGTGACAGCTATGAGCGAATTATAGTGCTCTCTGGTGGCGAACCGACATCTAATGGACCGCGACGACCGCCGCGCAATAAAAAAGCGGATGAGCCGGCGGAAACAGCTACAGCAGTAACACCAGCAACAGCAATCACAGTTAAGCCCAAGGCAGTGCCTTCCATTGAAGGGGAAAAATCAGTGGAGCACAGTGATTCCACTTACACAGTGCTCACTGTGACGCCCACTTCGCCAGCCATCAAGTCGATTTTAAAACGCCCCTCGACTCTGGAGTTGCCTGGCATTGGAGTGGGCACCGCCACCACAGCTCCGTTGCCACTTCCTCTCCAGACGAGTGACAATTCTGGACCCGTGACGCCTGCGGGCAAGTCACAGTTCTATATACCAACGCCGACGGGGACAACTGGCACGCCCACGCCCCACAGCACACCCATGGCCACATCAACACCTACACCTACACCCTTGGCAGTCGTTGCAGCGACAGCAGCAGCAGCAATCACGCCGGGTTCACGCAAAAAAGTGCAATTTATGGTCGAGGATAAAATCATAGCCACGAGTGCGATTGCGACTGCGACTGCAACAGCGACAGCGGCGACAACTGATGACAGCGATGCCAGTGTGGCAGCAACGAAAACAAACTACGAATACTACAATCGCAAGCGAAATGCAGCAGCAGCAGCAGCAGGAACAACAGCAGCAACAGCAACAACGACAGCAGCAACATCAACGGATCAGCAGGAGGCAACGCTATTTGCGGCTGACGTTGATGACGAGCATAACTTTACAACTTCCGCTGAGGCAACTCCGTTCATAAAGCCGGATAGTTTGCATTATGAAGATGTTCTGCCGGGTCCCCAAATATTTGACAGCAACGAAAAGCCAGCTGGCGGCGAGTCCTCGTCCTCGTCCACGTCCACGTCCTGCAAATTATTACTGCCAGCGGATGGGTCGCCGCATGTCACTACGAATCCTGTCAGCGTTTTACCAACTGGTGAGTACTGCGAATTACGCCCGGCCAACCATCAACCAGTTGACTTTTAATTATGAGTTGGACTTTGGCAAGGCCAGCACTTTTTCATCTAGATTTTGTTAGTAAACTCGATTGCAACACAAAAGGAAAAGTCTACAAAAAAATTGGAAATAAATTATTAAGATATAGAAGTATATTTCTTAAAAAGTATTTTGAATGAAATAAATTCCATGCTTTTTTAGTTGACTTCTAAACTATTTAAAATTGTATTGTACTCTTAATTTAAAAGTCTTTTTTACATGTGTAAAATAATAACGTGCAACAAAGATTTCTAAAAACATATTTAACTAAAAGCTAATACTTTATACTCTTACCATAGTATTTCCAAAAACTGAAAAAATATATGTCTCTAAAAGCTACGGTTTTAAGGAAAAATGCATAAATATTGAAAACCCTTTAAATTTGTATTTTTGTAGATATTTTATTTGTGTGTCCTGTTTCATAAATGACGTGCTACTCAAATCCCAAGTGGAAAAGCGGCAATCCCATTCGCAGTGTCTGCCATTTTATTCCTATTTTAACTATCTGTCTGCCATTTATGCACTCACTCACTGGACTTTGTTTGTTTTTTAAGTGAAAATGAAAATGCTGGCATTGTTTGCTAATTGCTCATCATCACGGCACGGTCTACGGAGTTTGCCACATTGCACATTACGTATACGCAAAGTTGTCGGCGACACTTTATGCATTATACGAATTCCCTAACAAGCATGAAAACTGTTTTGGCCAGAGGTTGTATGAGAGCCAATTGAAATGGTGACATTTCAATGGGAATGGGATTGAGTGGAGGGGGAGGGGTGGGGTAATAAGGGAACAGTGGGGGGGTCGCACCTGGTACAAGTTCACGCTGGGGTTAACACCATAATCAAGCATCAGACGGAGCCGCAGTCAGACCCTTTGACACAGTCACCCTGTCACCGGCACACGCTCTGCCGCCCACCCACCAAGTCACCTACTAAGTCACCCACTCCCAATCCCCCTTAACCACCCACAGCACGTAGCTGAGCGGCAAACAAAACGACAGTTACAACAACTACAACGGAAACGACTAGCAGGCCAAGTCAACGTGACATTTGCACCCACAAATGGCAGCGACGCACGGCGATATGCCAGCGAACTACTACTACTATAACTACTATTCAACTATTCACATTCGCAGTTCACATATGCATGCTTACTTCAGGTGGGGAGGCTCAGAGTGGGCGGTGCGATGGGGGCGTGGCACACATGTTCGACTTCATTCAAAGCAAATTAACAGGCAGCATCGTGGGGTTAAGCCGACGGGGAGCGGACCTCTCATAGACAGACAAAAAACTTTGCATTCAATTAAATTTCAACGGTGAAGAAAAACTTTTGTCCATCAGGGAATCGAGTTGAGTTCGGTTGAGTTGATCTCAACTAAAGTCAAATGAGTGGGTATCAGGATAAAAACTGTGGCCTACACTGGGCCACCTGCACAAAATATTTAATTAAAGTTCAAGGCTTAACAACCTTTAATATAAACATTTCATGCCCCAAGGTTTAAGAATTTGTTTGCTATTAAAATAAAGAAGTGCACTTAAATAGAAACATGAATATCAGTATTTATATATACTGGAGAATATATTTAATTTATATATTTATTTTAAACCGACTAAGAGGTTCTACATATATTGACTTTTTGTTATTCTACGAATACATAATATTGCTCCATTTAAAGCTATGTAAATCATACTCCAAAATTTGTTGTCTATTTTTAAAGTAAAAGAATTATGATCTTAAAAGGGCTAACAATTCCAAGACCTTGCAGAAATGTCAATTGTTCAACAATAGCTGAATGTGCCCGATATTTTTAAGTCTCACATATTTCTAAAGTTCCCGCTGCCATATAGAGTCTTTTCTTTCGGATTGCAGATAAGAGGTTTTCCTCCGCAGCTCGGGTATTTCAGCAATGCGAACAGACAATGCCAACGCATCGCGAAATTCTGAAGAGCCCGAAGACACCGGGGCGTCAGCCAAGCAGCCACAATTGCGATGACTTCGCTTATGGCTGTCTATTATGGCCCAAAGGAGTGGGTTCAGCGGGAGGTGGGGCAGGAGGAGGTGCCTCACAAAAGGTGACATGGTCGTGGCAATGGCGCCCACGTGTCCCCGCAAGACAATTACAAAGTTACTCCTGCGCGCTGGCTGCCTGCAATTTGTTGCATTGTTTGCCGCGAGTTAAAGCACTTGGAACTTTGCAAACTATTTTTGATTTGATTTTTGAAATTGGTTCTCGCTATGGGCGCCAAGCCACCCACCGTATTCCATATTCCATATTCCATTTTCCGACCATCAGGCGACCGCCTCCCGAGATGATTTATAGCGCACGTGTTGCATGCACCGGAGGAAAATCATAGAAAAAAACACAAAAAAAGCAGGCGAGTGGGTCGCCTGACGGGCCAAATCGCAGTGAAAGGCATTAAAGTGATAGAGTCTGGCCGCTCGACGGTGAAATTTGCATTTCTAATGCGCCAACGCCAACGCCGAAAAGTTTGAGTCATGACCATGGCCTGAACTCGCCGGATTATTAATATTTCATATTTGTCTGCGATAGGCGAAAAGTGCGCCTCGATTTTCGACTTCCGAATGGAATTTAAATATAAATTGTAATATTTTTAAGTGGTTCACGCTTGGGCAAAACTTTTTGACTTTCTATTTAATCGATAGGTATTTATATGTTCGAGAAAAAGTACTTATTCATTGGCTTCATTTTCGGTTAAGGTGGGAAAACTTTTTATTTTTCAAAAAATAAAACAAAAGAAGATTCATTTAATAAACTGCAGTTTTCAATTTAAAGATAAAAAACAGTTTAATAAGCAATTAAACTCTCGAATAATGCCTTTTAATTTAATTTTAAACAAAATAGGTAATGGAATCCAAATGTCTCTTTGAGCTTTAATGAGCTTTATTATGTAGCATGTGTTTAATATTTTGTTAAAACTCTTCCTGCTCCCATTTAATCCAATGAACGGGTTTTCCCATTTTCATTCATAAGAATTATTTATTTGAATTACACTTTAGATGGATCAACTTTCTTGCTTGCCTATTTTTCAACATCCATTCTGCATGGACAAAGCAAATATTTCCTTATACTAAAGATTGTATTTGTAATGCTAATTAATTTGTGGCTACTCAATACAAGTTGCATAAATTCCAGTTTAAATGCAAGGCACAAACTTGTGCCTAATAAAATGAAATTGTTTTGATAAAGGACCAAAAGTAGCATTTAATTGAGCTAATCATAAAATTATTTAGACCGAGCTCCGAGTGGCGTTGTGTTGGGAAACATTTCCAATTAACGCGCTGCCGACAGTTCAGTTTCAAAGGAATTTCCTCCCAGGTAGACGATATTAAGTCATTAGCATTTCTGCAATCCCCAAACCCATCTTTTTTGCAATTGGGTGAATTTTTCTTTGCTTTGCTTTCCCGCTCATTGCAATTTGCTTCACTAATGTTTCTTCTCTGTTTTGAAACGTCGCTCCATTCATTTAATGGCGTCTGCTTTAAATTTTCTTTGCCATTTGTAGTTGGCCCTTTCGTTCCCGCTCAAATGAAGTGTGAATGGGAAAAGCGTTTGGAAATGAGATTTTTAAATATGGCCAGCAATTGTAATTCCAAATGCCAATAGCAGCAACATCAGCAGCAGTAACAGCAACAGCAGTGGCAACATCCACAGCAGCAACACTGTTACATTTTGCATTTTATATTGCCAAGCTCAGCGGAAGTTGAGCCTCATGTCTTCATGTACTTTGCATATTTACACTAATAGAAATTGTGGCAGGCAATTGAAAAAAACGTTGTTGCTGCTGTTGTGGCTATATGCCACTGCCACTGCTGTTGCTGCTACTAGTGTTGCTGCTGTTGCCGTTGCTGCTGCTGCTGCTGTTTTATGGACGGCCATAAAAAGTGTCGCAGGGACGGGGGGCGTGGCAAAGGTGGCAGTTTTACGGCCATGCTTCTTCTTCTTGAGTTGCTGCTGCGGCTATTTTATTGTTGCGACAACAGCAACATCACTAGTGTGTCCAGGCTTCGGCCATTCCTCAAACTTAATATATCCTGTTTCCTGATTTTCATGACGTCCCTATAAGTGGCCAACAAGCTCTTGTCCAGCAATGGCCGCATTTTCTAGGTTTTCCCCAAGTTTTCCTCAACCGATTCCCACACTAACCCCTAAGACCCTCGCTTATGCTGTGCGCCATTTTCTGCATTTAAGTGCAATTCTATGCAAGAATGTGCCGACATGCATATTTGTGCTAAAGCCATTTCCCATCTCTTCTGGCTCGCTTTTCCCCAGTTTTCCCCAGTTTTCCCCAGCTTTTGCCCCCCCTCTCGGCTGCCATAAAATGTTCGTTTTGCCAGCTAATGCATACAAATGCCTGATGCGCTTTTTGCATTACAACAAGAACAGCAAAGTAAGTGAACGAAAAAGGAAAAAGGAAAGAAAGGAGAAAGACAGCTAAACAGCAAACAGAATGGTACATTTTCATGTCTTCATGTGTGTGCGCGCGACAGGGGACATTCACTTTTAAGTTGGCATTCGAAAAAATCGCATTGAATCTTGACCAAAAACAATGGGGACAAGTCTCAGACACATTTTAAAAGCCAAAGGAACATGAAGAGCATGAAAGTTGGGAAGGAAAAAAATGTAGAACAGAATGAAACTCATGGGAAAAGCATGCTAGATTGTGAAAATGTATATATGAAAGAATGAAAAGCATGGTAGATTGTGAAAATATATATGAAAGAATGTTTATAAAACAAAAGCATGGAATAGAATGTTAAATATAAGTTTGGCTTTAGTTATATACACCATATTAAACGGTTTTAAAAGTTGCCTTCAAATATGTTTTGCTTAAATTTTTAAAATAACTCATAACTTTCTACACAGTTCTTTAATATTATTATTATAAAGCATTAAGCAGTGCATAATTTCCCCAAATGGTAATAAATTCAAGCAAACAATACAAAGCACTGCTTTTATCACTTTGCCAAAGTTTTGTTAGCCAATTCGTTTTAGATTTCGCAAACTTAAATAAGAAATTAGCCAAGCCATAACCCAAGAAAGTTTGCCTGTTTTCGGACAAGATCTGGCCATTTTAAGCAATTGTTGTCGCAGTTTTTCCTGTTTTTGTTTCTGTTTCTTATTCTATTTCTACTTCGGATGCTGATTTTGTGTGTGCCATCGATTTAGTTGCTAAATAAATTAAATTTCTGCATGTGTGTGTCTTTGGCACCATTGCAAAGCCACAAAGTTTTCGGGAGCGAGAGACTGGCAAAAGACAAATGACTAGCTCTCTACATTTTTCCATAATATAAATCGAGTGTCATTGTCGATTTCGCACAGTGCAGGTGAATGAAGGAAAATCCATCACTGGGGGGTTGGAAAAATATTTGGCATAATAATAAAAGTGCATGAGGCATGCTGTCTATAGTCAAGAGTCTGCTGCAATTTTCCGATTGCCAATGAACCTTCTTTTAGATGTGTTGGCCCATTGTTGTTGCTTTTCCTGGGCGATGTTGTCTTGCTCTTCCAGTCGTTGTTGTTGTTGTTGTTGTTGGCATGCAAAAGTTGCCTTTTGTTTTGGGGTTTTAGACGAAATGAAATTTCCTAGCTGCTCTCTTGAGAATGTTGGCCACAGCAAATCAAAACCGCAACGTTCCGGTGTGTGTTTGTGAATATCGGTGTGTGTTTTTGTCGATGGCGAACACGAAATGCCACTTCATCTCAACGAGAGGGAAAGAGAGAGGGCCCAGGCAAGTGAAAGGGACAGCATGATTGTTGTAATGAAACGTAACGAAACAAATCAAAGCATGTGGCACGTGAGTAGCTGAACATGCTCATCTCGATATAGCTAAGCCCCTGACCAGTATGTTACTACACTGAAAATATAAAAAGAGTTTCACTTCTTACAAAATTAAGTTCAAGTTTTTAATAAAGAAAGATTTAATTGTTTTTTAGGAAAACTGGAACTTATTTTGTTTAAGGCATACTTTTTTATTACTGTGTACATACCTTCTCTTCCTGCCTGCCAGCTTTTGCAGTTGAAATTATAAAGTACACGGCTGGCTGTCGTCGAAGTGCATGAAATGCTTGCATATTACTTGTATTTCTTTCTGCTCTGCTTCAGCTGCCTCAGTTGCATCCCCTCGATCCCCTGCGTTGCGGTTATTTTCCTTTTGATTGGCTGTATCCCCATCTACGTGTTGGGGTCACAGGAAGCGACCCGAGGTATTATTGTGAGAAAATTGTTTTGACCAGGCGGCAGATGGCAGCAACTTGCAACGACAAACTTTCCGCAGAGTGCAAAAGTTGTAGGTGCAAATAGTTTTTGTTCTCTAATTTGCCAATCAAAAGTTGAAATTAGCGAATTACGACTGTCAATTGAATGATAACTCTTCAAGTGTAATTTTACCAGCCATCATTATATATTGTTATAGTCAATCAAGCATTTTTCGTTGCATTAAATTTTTTACTTTACTTAAAATATAAATATGCACAAAAGATTTCCCTTTTTGTCCTTGCAAAGTCCCATCTAATAATTATCCGGAAAAGCAAATTGCATTAGGAAACTGTCAATCAACTGGCATTGCTTTCAATCGAAGGAACTGCCAATCAATCGATCAGTCTCTTCGCACAACTCACTCACATTTCGTTTTAACAATTTGGCAAAAAAAAAAGGAAAAGTCGATGACTACAAGTTTTGTGCCATTTACAGTTTTTGGCAACTTCTGTTGGCAACGACATCCGTCAGTTAGTCAGCTAGTCAGTCAGAAAGTCATTCAGTCAGTCAGTTAGTCATTCAAGCAATCAGTTAGCTGATGCCCCGGGGGCGGCCTAAATGTTGACACTTTCATTTTTGCCGGCACATGCTGTTGCTGAAAACTGCAGCTGCTGCGACAAATATTTATTCATATTCATGGGAGCAAACACAATTTTTGTTGTTTATTTATCGCGCCTCGCCTCGCCTCTCCATTGGGGGCGTGGCAGCTCCTTTTGCCCGCTGCGACACTTTTCGCACTGCAGTGCGGCAGCCTCTTGCCGAAAAATCAACTGACAACTACACGCAATTTATGGCATTTATGTAAAAAGCAAGCAAACAAGTGATGCAATTTTTGTGTTGCATACAAAGCGGCGCTCATGGGTGGCTGTCAACGTGGCCAACGTGGGTGGTTGGTGGTGGGTGGGTGGCACATTTTTACCCAACTTCTGCACTTGGCATTGTGCTGAAAAATCAATTAACTACACTTTGAAATGTTACGTGAGCGGCAGCCGGCCCCTTTTCGATATTGGACCCACCTTTGTGGTATTATAAACTGTTGCACTATACGTATTTTATATATACAATATTTTTGCAACTAATATTGAAATTCCGGGAGCGTTCGGGCAAATAAAAGTAAATCTGACGCAGCTGCAAGGTAAATATTTAGTGAATCGGCTCAGTCAATAGGGGGGGTTTTTCCTCTTTTTTTTTTGTTCTGTGCGAACCCAAATAGCCATGACGCCGACAAGTGCACTTGACAGCGCACTCCAGAGGGCAGAAGGGGCCGGAGTGGGCGTGGCATCAGTAAATATTACGCCCGTAGTCACGCAACAGGGACGTCGGCAAAAAAGGGGGGGCCAACAAACAAAAAAAAAAAAGGTTGGTACTCCTGCGTTTATAAAAATGCAACTAGTTCCCGGCATAAAATCCCATGAGCTGGATGACTGCGGATGTGGATTCAAAAGCGGATGCGGATGCGGACTTACCGCCCACACACACACACACACACATGGGAAACCACAAATACCTGACTTGAACGGGTTTTCCCTACCATTTTCCTCAAACTTTTTTTTTTTGGTGCGTACAAACAAGCGCAAAAGTTATGAAAACAAGGATAAAGAAGTGCTGGGTCAAAGACAACGAAGAAAATGAATTTTCATTTGTCTATGTATACGCAGAAATATGCAACAGAAGCCCCAACTGAAATCGACAAAGAAAACAGAAAAAAGAGAATGAAATAGAAAGCCACAGATAGCTCGACTTAACGTCCTCAGATTCAGTCAATGCAGGAACGTAGGAAGTTAGTTATAAAAGGGAGGATTGTAAACGGCATTCCATTTCATTTCAAATCAAATCAATTTCTTTGACAGTCTGCATTGTGCCTCAATCAGTGCAACTGAATGTCAACTATTGCCAAGAGTAGGTGGAAATATTCCATGACAAAAAGGTTTTGATGAAAAATCGATTTTTTTTACTCGGCGTTGTATAGTTAATAAAGTGGCTGCTTTTTATTAGGGGCTTGTGCATGAGGCTTCTTTTTTGTGTAGAACCTACAGTGGCTTTTTTTATTTAAG
Organism: Drosophila elegans; assembly: GCF_018152505.1. NCBI lineage: Eukaryota > Metazoa > Arthropoda > Insecta > Diptera > Drosophilidae > Drosophila > Drosophila elegans. Next base: position 5,759,502 of record NW_024545578.1, read on the forward strand.
TGCTTTAGTTGGAGTTTTAAAATTCTTAGAGTTTTCTTAACCAAAAAGTTCTTATTTGAGTGCCTAACAATTTATTAAACATTAGAAACACATTACACTTACCCTCTTTTATTCTGCTGTACTTATATTTATGCTTTGAGTGGCTAAGCTTTTCTGGGTAATTTTTCTTCTGACAACTTTTCTAAACTAACTTGTCGGAGATCCACCTTTCACCCAGACTTTCCCTTTTTCCTGCTCAAGATTCGTTCCATTTCCAGTTACTTGTCTCATATTTGCCTGTTTAGCTAGTTTTCCAGACTATGTGTGTGTGTGTGTTTTCGTGTTTGCCAACTTAACAACAGTAACAAACAGCAGAAGAGCCGCCAGCAGCGACAACAGAACGGAACAGAACAGAATCCAAACCCAAATCTAAATCAGAATCAGCGGAAAGGGAAGCTCTGCAAACAAACTGGGAAACAGGAAAAAGAAAATACCCGCGTTTCAGATAAAACAAAAATTATTTGCATTTCACCTGCATGTTGGCACCTGATTGCGGCCGGGGTGTAAGTACCCCACCAAAAATGTGTCTAAAACCAGCCACCCACCAAAGTCACAGACTCCGCCGATCCTCTATGTCGGCCCATCGCTCAGGTTTTTGCACTGGGAAAAATAATTAGCTCAATTTCACAATTTATAAAAGTTAAGAAGTTTAAATTTAAAGTTTAAAGAATTTAAGGAACTAAAAACAATGAAATAATAGCATTTTAAAGTCAAAAGTGGCCTTAGTTTTCCCCACTACAACTCTACCATTGTGATTCTCATTTAGTTGGTCGCTTTCCACAGGACTCAAAAATATTTGTGGAGCTTCGTTTGGGGGAAAGGAGGAGGGGAATAATGCATACACCTGCAGCATTTGTGTAGGTGTTCAGCAAACACGTGGCAAAAAGGGGGCGGAGTGGGCAATAAGGGGGATCGCTTGCTCCTGTCTCTTTGGAGGGACATCCACTTCAGTTGCAGCGACATCAGCACGTGCATGTCCTGCAACAACAACACCCACACACAGCCTTCTTTTACCCACTTCTTTTTTTCACCAGCCACATTGGGGTGTCATGTTGCTGAGGCTGAAATGTCAACAGTTTTCTTTGCGCCCATTTGGCGCACGCGGGGATTAAATGGGTTTTGGCTGCAGCTGTCTTTGACCCCGACCAACCCGACCACGCCTTTAGCCGCCCTCTTTTGAATATGACAAAAAATTACAAAAAGTTGTGTCGGCAACTTCAACCAGAAGTCACTTTGATTTGGCCACAAAAGCCGAGTGCAGAGGTGAAGAAATGCCGGAAGACTCGCAAAAAAATATTAATCGCGTGCTCGCTTATCTGATTTGTGCTCCCCCTGGCGGGCGGACGCTGACTTCAAAGTTGATGAAGTGCCAGAAAGCTTCCGCGGCACTTGACACCGACTTCCGTCCTTCACGTCACCCCACCCCACCTCTCCACGAATTCCAATTCAATGCGCTTCGAGTTGCGGCTACACTCAATCGCACATACGCCACGTGGGCCGGGAGCCCTCGAAATGGGATCTCCGCCTTGCTGGTGGGCCAGGGCATAAATAAAGGCAAATACGCAGCACGTTAAAATATATGGCGTACAAAACGTGGCGGAAGTGCCAGCAAAACAAACCTGGAAATGAAAATATAAGTTGAAGAAGTCTGAAAAACTAGAACGAAGTCAAGATGCTCTGGGAAAGTAATGCGATTTAGGTTAGGTAGAAAGCAAAATAAACGGTGTTGGGAATTTAAATAGTTTTGGGAATGTTGTTGCTGAACTTTCAGATGTTTTCTAGTTTTTATAGAAAGAAATCTAATATGTATGATTTTTTTATAATTTTTAATGATTAGTTTAATACTGAGATTTAAATTAAACAGTGGTTTAAAAACGATGTTGGGTATAGAAAAATTGTGGAAATGTTGCTTTTTGAATTCTAGATATTTTTTAGTTATTAAAGAAAATCTATAATGGTTTTTAATATAAATAGCATGCAAATTCTTACCCTATTTCATATATTTTAGGGCTGTACAATTTGTATTTCATTTCTCAGTAGGCTCTTTTTTAATGGCATTTGTAGACTAATTTTCAATTTATTTATATATGGTTTCCTTCAGCTCATTTGAAAACTACACAATATCATTTATAATATTTCCAGTTAAATCAAAGCTGGTAAGCCAACAAAAACTCTTTCGTTTGCTGTAGAGTAAACAAAACAAAATGCTGTCCACTTGAGGCAAAGCAGCCAGGCATCGCAATCGCAGGAGAAAGGAGTCCCCTTCCACTTCCTTTTGCCATTACGCACGTGATTCATATGCAGAGCTCCTTATAAAGTGTCCTTTCGCTGGCTCTCGCCACCGTTTGTGTTTGTGTGTGTGCGAGTGTGATAGGTGTGCAGGAGCCTTGTCACAATAAATTTAGTAAAAGTGACAAATATTTTATGCTTAAGAATAACTGATGAAGTGGCTACAAAGCGGCGACGCTTTCAGGAGCCACGAGACACGGTCACGTCGAAGCAAGTTGGCCAGGTTGTTGAAATGGTCTTGGGCTGTTTGATGGGGGGTTACACACAAAAAGGACCCGACAAATAATAAAGCGCTAAATCATAGCCCCGCTTAGTACTTTCAACTGCCTCCCAACAAAAAAAAAGAAAAAATTAAAGCAGGGCAAAAACTTGGCTGTCAGTTAGCTCATATGTCCTTGCGTAGGCCAAAACGAATGTGTGCGTGGCAAATAAAAGCAGGCAGCGCCGGATATTACGACATATTGCTCCGTACACACAAAAATTGCGCCAAGGATTATGGCACTACATTACAGGACCCGCAGCAGTCCATCCCCGTCCTAAACCCCCCGATTCCACTCCCCGCTCATGCCCTGCATATGAATGATGGGCATCATTTAATCAGTGTCTATGACTCCAACACCTCCAACAACCCAGGACCTGCGAAATTGGGTGTTTTGTTTGCCCATCCTGTTTGTTTGTGTGCTGCGCTTGACATGTCCTTAGGTCTGTTTGTCCTGGAATTTAACGCAGTGGTATAGTGTATACTAAAAAGCGAGCTGCATTTGGCTTTAAGTTATGTACTCAGCAACAAATATCCCCGGCGAGCATTATCCAAGGCAAACAGAAGGTCCACAGAGACCTGAGGCTTACCCAAACAATTCAGATAGTTGCGGGAATTAATTATATTTGAGATAAAATAAGATAATCAATACTTGAAGAATTAATCTTAAGCAAAACCGCAAAGGAAATAATTCGATTAATTTACCAATTTAATTCCACTTGAAACCGTTTCACTTCCTTCCTTATTTCTTGATTTTTCAGAAAGTAAGCTTCTTTATTAGCTTAAATGTCAGTCTTTTTGTGTTCCTTTCAAAACTTTAAAGACAACTTAATTCGACTGCTTAAACATAAACAGTAAAGAGGATAATCCAAACAATTCAGATAGTTGCGGAAATTAATTAGTTTTGGGACAGGGAAAATATACAGTTATATTATAAGATAATCAATACATGAAGATTTAATCTTTAGCATTAGATCTTAAATTTATTTACTTAGGTAGACTTACCTTGCCTTATTCCTTGATGTTTGAAAAAGTAGGCTTCTTTTTAGCTACATCATTATTGCAAAATGGTCCCTCTTTCCGTGTTCCACTAAAAACCGTAAAGACAACTTAATTCCACTGTTTAAACATAAACAGTTTTTCTTGCCATACCCCGCCAAATTTCAATTTCCAGCATATGCAGATTAGCATCCATTTACTTGGCTACATTTTTGCGCCCTTTTAACAAACAATTATTTGCCATGAATAAATTAGCAGGACTTTGCGACCGCCCGCCTTCTTTGCGACCCACTGATCAATTTAAAAGAAGTAATAACATTTAAAATTCAAATGCAAACAACGCACAGCATGGGTGGGAGAATGGAGCGGCAGCAAAAAATTGAGCTTATAAAAGTGGGTGTGGCCATAGGCTAAAACCTTGAGACACACACATATGTAGAGGAGCAGGGGCAGCTGGGCGGGAAAAAAGTAGAGGAGCAGTAGAGGAGCAGTAACCGCGTTGTCTGGCTGTGCCGGTACTTAGATGCCCATTATGCCTGCGGGCCATAGACAGCAACAGCAACAACGATTACGACAACGACAACTTGGAGCAGTTGGGGGCAGAGTGGGAGTGGTAGGGAAGCCAAAGGAGCTGGAAGCTTGGTGGCAGGACAAAACAAAAAGCGCCTTCAGCACATCTATGGTATATGCGAAATTAATTGTCTGTTTGTTGCCAACAAATTTGAATTTAAACCGCATGCAGGGCACTCCAAGAGCAACGAGAATAGCTGCACAGACAGAAATAATTGTATCTAATGTGCAGCACTCTAAATATCAGCATTAAATAAGAAAGGGATGATTGTTTGTAAAAGCTATAAAAGAGAGAATATTTTTTTTAACATAATTTCTGACTTAAAATTTTTGAAAGTTATCAGATTTTAGGCATTTTATGGTACTTCACATGTTGCTATACATCTTTTAAAAATAATAACTTATAATTAAAATATTTTAAATATTTAAAACCTTAGTGACTTACAAATTAGCTCTAATGAGAATAATCATTTAAAAGCTTATAAATTTATTTTTCCCAGACTAAAAAAAACAACAACCATTTAGTCGAACTAGCTATCTATCCAAAAGATCTAATCAGTAATAACTGTTTTATTACACAGGATGTAAGCTGATTGAACTACCTTTACATTTTGAAAAATCTACTTTATTCTCAGTTCTAAATAAATAAGTCAAACTGTTTTTTCTCAGTGCAAAAACAGCTGAAATGTGTGAAATGTAAGCGGCAGTCAGGCGGGAAAACGTCGCACGCCCGCCCAATCCCGCATCGCATCGCAGCTCGGCCGAATCCGCTGTCTGCCCGGCGACTTCGACTCCGATTCCAGTTGGCTGTATTCCTGTTCCTGTTCCTGGTGATTTTGGTGCTTTTGGTCCTTTTCTTCCTTGCACTAACACTGCCTCCTTGTTGTAGTTGCCGTGTGGGTGCGTTTGTTTGCTTGCGAAACAACTTGAAGTTGTTGGTTGGGCTTAAGTTGCCAGTAGCTGGTAGCTGTTGTGGCTGTCGCTCGCTGTTGCCGTCATGATGTTGCTCCGTTTCTCACAGTTGGCCTTGCGGTTTGCTAGCAGCGCCGAAAAGTTCGGGAGTCGCTGCTGCTGCTGGTGAGGCCGGCAAAAGAAAGTTTCCCACGCAATTGTCTGGCCGAAGGTCCTGCGGGGCAGAGAGAGAGAGGGAGAGAGCAGGACCCTCCTGCAAGGCACACAAAGCACACACATACAAATACCGTAGGACACCCTCACACGGAGGAAGCAAATTAATTGCTGCTGTTTTCGGCGCTTATTTGTCTTTGAAATTTGTTTCATGCCAGCAACTGGACCCCAGAATGTCCTATCCGCCATGGTCCCCCGCTCCCTTTTGTTGGCTTTCTTCCTCGCCGTTTGTTGTGTTTGCCTCCTGCCTATTTGCTATTTAAATTTAATTTGCATTACTTAAAGAATTTAAAAAGCGAAAATTCCTCATGCGTAATGCGACAAGCACTCCCTGTGTTTCCTCCTCGCTTTCGGTTTCTTTTGAGCAGCTTTTCTGCTTGAACATTTTTATTTACTTGCGGCCGGCCACTGGTAATTTCTGTTTATTTTCGCAAGTTTTTTACGGCCAGACCCCGAATACTTGGTATAGTTTAATTTTTGTATGCTCTCTACCATATCTTAAATTGTTCAAATTGCTGACCCTCCTCTCTCACGCTCTGTTGTGCGGCACAAAAATAATAATAATATTGCTGACCCAAGATTGCGCATACGCACCATTGGCCACTGCACAAGCGAACCCGTGTCTGGGCACTAAATTGCATATTACCGCAAAATCAATTTACATTCCTAAACTGATTTTCTGAGCTCTCTCCCACGCGACCGTGTGCGGTAGGAAAAAGATTAAATTAAAATTATGCTGCTGCTGATGCCGGTGCTGCTGCTGCTAGCTCGCCAACCTCCAATTAGAATGGCAACGCGACACTTGGTTTCCCACCCAACTGGAACCCAAAACCACCTACCCAGATCTCATATGGGAATTGCTTTCTGCTCTGCCAATTAACCCGCTGCCTGCCGCAAAAGTTCCGTTAAGTAAAAAGTTTTAAAGTTTTATGGATTCAAAGCGGTTGCACTTGATGTATCCGCACTCATGGAATTTAATTTGCAAGTCGTTTTGGTGCTTAGTGATTTGGAGAAATTAAATAGGAACTTTGCGGGAACTTGAGCTCTAAATATTCTAGTTATTCGTTGGCAAATTTATTTCCCTCGCTTTACTATTGTTGGGAAAGTTTTTGGGATCTACTTGGATTCACACGCAGCGAACTAAAAGGTAATAAGAGGGGAAGTATGTTGAAGGCTACTGTTTTTATATTTCATTTTAATGGATCAAATTTTATATGGTAGAGCGTATATTACAGCTACAAAACTATTTCCATCTTAAATTAAGATTTGGTAATGAAATTTTCACTTTTAGAATTCAATCAAGCTTGACTCACTTATATTTCTACTTAAATACTCTACATTGATATTGACATGTTCATATTGATTTTTATTATATTGCTGCTAAAAGGAAATTGGCTCCTGATTGTGCTTTTATTTAAAAATATTTTTATTAAAAGTCAAAAAAAATAATCAGCAGTGTCGCAAAAAAGAAATATATATTTTTATGGATTGACTATAGCATTGGACATTATTTGGTGGGCTTTTAATATACTTTTCACCCATTTATGTGATTTTTATGGGGTAGAGAATTGATTACAGTTTGGAATTCGCTTGAAAGTGATTTCAATGCCATTCGTTTTATTGTGATTTTTCCGCCCAGCAGCCACAATGGGTTAAGCGGACTTCTGGCCATTTTCGTTGGCCAAGCGGCGAGTCGAGCACGTAGACAGGTGCTTTTGGCATGGGCCACATGGCTCATATCCTGGCAGAGATTTCACTTTCGCTCCGTGTGCGTTGCGCTGCGTCCTGGCATTCTGGTGTCCCGAAGTCCTGGCGTCCTGGCATTCTGCCACTCTGGCGTCCTTGGCTCGCTCACGTCGTCGGGGCCATTTAAGCCTTAAGCAGGCCACTTAGTGGCGCGGACATAAATCTGTGCACCAAATCCGAGCAATTAAATGCATCGTAATTTAGCTCGGTCTCCATGCTCCATGCTCCATGCTCCAAGCTCCTTGCTCCCCGAAACCTCTTTACTGTGCAATTAAGTAGAAGTGCGCAGACCGATTTCCCGGCCACGCCTTCTGCCCACACTCACACACACGCACACGCTCACGTGTAATAATCTGTGCCGTGAGCTTTCGCCATTTTGTTTCGCATTGCCACGCTCCACAATTTCTTATTAATTGACGCGAATTTATGTATTTGCCACGCGTTATTGCTGCCACCGAAGAAATTAAAAAATATAAACAAAACGCGTTTGTTGTTTTTGTTTTTGGGGAAAGGGAGGTGAAACCGGAAAGAGCAGGAGCACCAGCCACATAAAGCACACAAAGCGTATCGGGTGAGGAATGGGCATCCAGTGGCGAGATGAGGCGGAGACAAACAACAAACGCATTTTTATGGCACTTAGCAATTAGGGCTGGCCACAGGAAGTGGGTGGCCATTGGGAGTGGGCGTGGTTGAGGGGAGAAGGGGCGAAGGGGCCATCACCCCGGGCGTTTTGTAATAATTTGTGTGCTTTTTATTTGTACTTTGATATCCCAGCAACAATCAACGAGCTTTAATACTCTTAAGAAAACGGAAATAATAAAAGCGGAAGCTTAAAAAAATATATATAGATATATTTGAATGGTCCCTGTGAGAGGATTAGAAATGAATGCCTTACATAAATACCCACACTACCATAGAAAATATCCGTTGATGTTTGAGAGTTTTTCCGGTTTTTTCCTAAAATATGTAACTTAATAAATTCCGTACCTTAAAAGCAAAGAATATTCTTTATAACATTCAGCACATTTTCAGCATAAGATTAATTTAAATAAATTAAATTTTTCGCAAGAAATCTAGCCCATAATCCAACACCTTTAAATAGGGCATCTCCGGTTCGCCCGTTTTCCGAATTCTTTTGAATTGCCCACCCACTTTGCTTTGGCCGTAATGTTAAGTTAACGTTGGCCGCTTGTTGTTGGCCGTTGTTATGGCCCCGTTCGGATGTTTGCTATTAGAGGACCATTAAATAATTGCTGGCAATTCCAGAACAACACAGAAGGCAACAACATTTTTGTGCTTAGCTCTGCTCTGCTCTGTTCTGCTCTGGTTTCTTTTTATTAAAGGCATCTAATTGCAGGCAATTTGTGGGGCTGAGATGGTCAAAGTGGTTGCGAAACTTTAAAAAGCAACATCAACTCTCGTTTAATAAACAGAAACCGAGGGGTTGGGCGAGTGGAGAGAAAAGAACGGCAATAAGCGTATTAACAAGGCCCGCACAAACACCGACATAATCGTAATAAAGTTAGCAGGCAACGGACAAAACCGCACACGTGGCCCCCCATATAGACGGGCCGACTGACAGGGATTTGTGAACGAGTAACCAAAGACTGGGGACTGGGGACTGGCGACACACCATAGCACACCATAGTGGCAAATCCCATGGCCGAAAAGCCCGACCAAAAACCAAAAACCAAACCCCAATGGGATGGCTCCTGCACGGGGTAGGGCAAATTGTAACCGCAAAACAGTGCAAAAACCGTACAACAAAATGCAGTTGCCCAACTGCAAAACTCTCAAACTGCCATCGCAGTTGCGAAACTTGTCTGCTGTGTTTTGGCCAAAGCTGTGAAATTAATTAAATAATATTTATTTGTTGTAAGAATTTATTAAAGGATGTACATATGTACCATGCTCGACTAGGTGTGAAACTTTTGCCTTACCGTTTTCGGCGCAGACAAAGTCCAGCACTTGAATACAAACTCCGAAAACTGTTAACTTAATTGTTAACTGTTGGAGGACGAGTTACAAAGGAGGAGGTATTCGGTAGTTGTTTTTGTTGTTGCACCACAAATTGCAAATGAACACGAAACTGGAAAAAAAAAGTTATCCATGGCGTATACGTAACATTTAACTCTTGCTCCAATAAATAGTGCTTGAAATTTAATCGGGTAAATTGAACTGAACTTAGCTTTGCCCTCCCCTTTTAATTGATCTGATTTACAAATTGTGCAGGGCGAAACTATTTTGTGCATTCGAAATTCGCTGTTACTTAGCTTTTATTGGGGATAAAATTCTGGTTTTATTTTCGGAAAATTTGCCCATAATGATAACACCTTTCCATTTAGTTTTTCAATTTAAATAATATTTCTAACACTTAACAACAGATGCTTAGATGCCAAACTCATTTCCTTTTTAAACTAAAACCAGGGCCTCAGGTTCAAAATGAAGTCTGTGTTCCGTTTAAAGATCTTCAACTGGAATCGCCAGCACTCGGATTGCCTCGCCTCGGTCTTGCGGTTTTGACCAAAGAGCCACTGGCTTTGCAGTATTTACTAATCTGCATGTTGTTTGGATTGCCCTCTCACATTTCTTTCATTCAAGCTTAAATTTCCGGCTTGAATTTCTCTCCGGCAAACTGCTCGCCGTTAAAACTTGCTACCTTAAAGTGCGTAATGAAGCTCTCTACTTGAGTGATTCAAGTTTTCTGGTTACCAAAATGTTTTATTCTCCTTTATTTCCTCGAAATTCAGCTTGCATTTTGCACTTTCACCGAGCTCTCGCCATCCTGCAGCTCCTGTTTCGGAGTTTCCTTTTGTTTTGCCGTTGCCTTTTTTTTAGCAAAAATTATCGTAAAAGAATTTTACCTGAGCTACGTGACTGCTGAACTTAATATCCGTTTGTCATAAGCGTTTCTAATGCTCACACAGCGGCACACACGTATACGGCAATGGCCAAATATACGTATATCCTTGGCTGCACTTAGCCGGACTAACACTCACACACACACACACTCCTTTCATGGGGGCACGTACAAATGCCTGCCGGAATCGCTGACGGGAAAGGGGAGTTCAGAGGAGGGGGGGGGATAGGTAGGATTAGGATGGTACGGATCCCAGGGGACTTCAGATACGATCTACAGACAGGAACTGTAAACTTGCTATGCGCTCGGGCAAAACAAAAGCCAGCGACATTTTCAGATAAATTAAGTATTTTTAGTATTTTTAGAAGTTGTCTGTCAGTTTTATACTTGCTCGGTTTTATGTTTCTCCAGAGAAAAACAAAATATTTTCTCAATAAATTTAAGCTCTTAAAGAAATTTAGATAGAGAACGTTTTTAGACACCATTTTCTGACTTTAATGCAAGTTAACTATTTATTTGAATTTCTTTTGAAATATGAGTAAATATTCCTAAAGATCTTTTAACGTTCTGCTTAAACAAAACAGTTGACCTATTATTTGAAAAATTTTCTAAAATATTCAAAGAAATTTAGTAAGATTTTATATCTTACATATTTTACTATAAAGTAGTCATTTAAAAATATTTTTACCTTGTCTATACAATGAAGTGATTAAAATAAACTACTAAGTAATTTAACATTCTTCAAAAGTTTTACGAAAAACAAATTTCTAGAAAAACATACTTAATTAAATATTGGAATCAACAGAATATTATGATATATTTTTTAAATATATAAAATATTTAATCAAAAAAAATTTCATCACAATCTCAATAAGTCTTGCTATTTGTTGCATATTTTTTGTATGTTGGCATATATAAAGAATGCCAATATTTTCACTGTGTGAAGCACTCGATTTCTTCTCATTTTTTCGTAGTTCGCTGTTTTTGTTTTCTGCCAATGCATGCGAAAACTTCGCAAGTAGATTTTTGAAAGGTTTCCGGATGCGGAGCGGCGCTTTAATTGCATTTCGCCGCGCTGCCCTCGCCGTCGTCTTGCTGACCCGACTCTCCAGCTCCTGTTTTCAGGAGGTTCCTTTAAATAATGCAGCGCATTGTCTGAATTGCAGGTGGATCCGCCAGGGCCACGCCCCTAAAATGTTGGCCATAAAAGGCTACTCCTTCCAACAACACTTGCTCCTACATAGATATAGAGTATATATATATATATATATTTTCTCTCGCGCTTTGCTCAATTTTTATGACATAAAAGCGCCGAGACTGCCATTAAAGAAAAGTGTAGCACGCTTCTTGGCGCTGGAATGGCCACGGAGATTTTTTCAGAACATCTCGTGCTGTTAGGAATTTTCCAACACATTTGGCAAGCGAATGGGGCTGAGGCGTAACTGGGGAATCGGTTTGTTTTGGCCAACTCAGCTGGCCCTTTCGCCAGAGCCATTTTCATTTCCATTTTCGTTTTCATTTTGCCCTCGCTGCTTGCTGTTGTCCTTGTGCAAATAATTTCACTGATAAAGGATTTTCAACGCATCTTATGCTCGCTGTTTGCACTTTCGCAATATGTTTGCCGGCAGTTTGTTTTTGCTCACTGCCCAAGAAATATATATTATATGCTTTGCCTGCCGGCACACTTGCATTCAGATTAATAGCTCTCAAATTCTTTATTGTCAGGCCTTAAAAAAGTTTATATATCTGGAATTAAATTGTATTATGCTTGTTTTTTAACATATAATAAGAATGTTTAATACCATTTTCTTATTGCGCTTTGCCGGTGGTCTATAATATAAAGTTAAGGGTTTCACTTAAATTAAGAGTTAAACAGACAAACAACATTAGACTTTTATTTAATAACATATTTTAACAAGGCATAAAAAGTTTTTTAATTTATTTAACTTACAATTAGAAAAAAAAGTTAATTAAAAAACATTTCAACTAGTTTTAAAAGTCTCTCATTTCGACCTGAAGATATTTCAGTAATTAGAGACACATTTATTCACTGCTATTCTTTTGATGTCTATTGTATTTGACTGAGAGCAAGTCGCCGGATGCGCTTGTAAGTAGTTTACGCGCATTTAAAAAGACGGTGCACTGGCAACATAAGCAGCAGGAGTCTGAGTTGCAAGCTGCCAAGACAAAGGAGCCGAGGGTTGGGTGCAAGGATTCGAAGCCAGGACAAGGAAATGAATGTTTCGCAGGCCGGAGAAACGTGCAACTGCAACAACAACAGCAGCAGTAAATGTTGCTGCTGCCACTACCTTAAGCTGCACTTTGTTGTTCTGTTTTTTTTTTGTTGCAGCTGCAATTGTTGCTGTTGCTGTTGCTACTGTGCAATGGGCATTGTTTGCTCGTTTCACAGCCAAAATGAAACTCAAATCAACTCGTGCATTTCTAATGCGAATTTATATGTTTTAACCCAACGCTGCCTCCATCAAAACAGCAACTGTTTTCTGACATGTCCGGCTAGTAAAATTTGTGCCCTTATTGAAATGAGCCAAAATGTACACAATGTTTGCTCTGGACCCAATAATGTTGCAGCTGTAAAGGGGCGAAAGTGCACTTGGAAAAAATATCTTTACATTTTCTATTCAAAATGAGTCGTTTTTATAAACTGAAAAAAAATAGTTAAACTAGCTTTTTTGTATAATTTTAAATAAATAAAATGTTCAAACATATATTTTTTAAAAAGTGTGCATTAAATATTTTTACAAAATTTAATTGTAAAAGTTAGTCGTTAGCTAGACAGTAGTAAAGTGGTTTTTTTTCTGAAATTCTGCATCATTTGTACAGACATATTTGGAAACATCAATTGCAGCATCATCAAGTTTCTGCGACATTCTTTGCTCTGTGTGGCGATTGGGGAATAGAATCGCAATTCCAATCGGAATCCGTGTACGTTTACGTATCTCAATCCCTGCTCAGCCACTATAATTTCTTTCTTTCAGCTTTTTCCCTCTTTTCCCTACTTTCCGGACCCTCTGAGCTTCTGAGTTTCCTCGGCAGATTGCCAGACTCCCTTGGAGTCTCGAATCTGGAATCTCGAGTCTCGAGTCAGTTTGTCAGCTTGTCAGCACATTGGAGGAGGAGTGGCCGGGAAAATGGGAAAAGCGGAGCTCCGCTCACATCTCCTAGGCCATGGCTTGCTTTTGTTACTCATTTATTTTGATTTGTTTACCATTGCGATTTATATTTCTTCGTCTCGCTCAGCAGAATGGCTCAAAGGAGGGACTGGCAGCGTGCAGAGCAATAAAATTAAGCTCGGATTTATTGACCCATTTCAGTTTGACTTGCTGCCATTTCCCTTAACCCCTCTCGTTCGGCACTCTTTGTTATGCATGGCAACTAAATTAAAATGTTTTTACTAATCCCGACAAGTTACTCTTTTAATTACTTTTTCTCCTCAAACGAACAAAGCCGCATGGGGCAAAAGGATTCAACTCCTCCAATTTGCCATCTCACCATCTCTCAATCTCCCAATTTCCCATTTTCACTTTGTTTACATTTTCCCTGCTTCGATTTTTATTTAATTTGCCAACTAACCGAAAAAGCCAGTAACCTATTCTGCACAAAATTGATCCAATTTAAGTGTGCATTTCAAAGTTAACAATATTTCTACCCACTTGGCTTGGCTAATTGAATCCTGTAACGAAATTCAGCTCTGATAAAAATGTTTGCTTTGTTTTAGCTATTTTCAGCTTATTTGTTTTTTTTTTTTTTTTATTTTCCCAAGATGTACCTAGACCAAAGGCAATTAAATAAATGAAGGCTTTTGTATGCGCTTGGCTTGTCAAATTTAGGATTTATTTGTTGCTCCCTTTGTGGCCCTTTGTCGAGAGTGTATTACAAGCAGCCGAGCATCGCATCCAACTACAAAAGGCGTTAATTAAATATTTTCGCTCAAAGACAAGGCGGCAACCAATTACAATAGTCGACAACTGCGCGACTTCCCAGCGACAATGGCAGTGTAATTCTCAACAAAAATCTCATTAAGTGGCAGCGCAAAAAAAGAACAGCAGCCCAATCACGGCCAGGAAAAATATATCACTCAAAAAGTGCAATAATAGGTTAACGCGGAAAATTGCTTGCAATTATTTTGGTACAAAAACTACAATTAATTACCAGTTTTGAGAGCTACAAAAATATTAAATTTGTAGTACTAAGATTGATTTTAATTAAGTGAGAATTTACAAATATAAAATAATCAACACAATCAAAATATTCAACACAAGTAAAAAACTTCAAAGTTTAAGACCAGCCTCGAGGGCTTCACAAATATTAAAAAAAAAAGAATTTAAATTATATATATATTAATATATATGTATAATAAAACATAAAAAAAATAATCAAGCAAATAACAATACATTAACAAGTTTAAATGTTCCAATTTTGCCCAGTGCACAAAAGGTTTGAAGGGAGTTAGCAGACAAGTGTTAGATGAAAAGCGAGCTACCTTTCGCCACTCGAGCTGTATCCATCCGATCCAGATCCACTGCTCCTCATTGTTGCCGTTTTGCAAGGCAAACTATTTCGAACGGCGGCTAATGCGATTAGCAAATCGAAGGGTTGTCGATTGAAATTCAAGTGGCTGTCGCAATTAATTAATTTCATTGTTCGCTCCAGGACGCTCCTTCTGCTCGCGGCTCGTTTAAGCTGAGCTGCTTGTGTCGTGTTGTTAAGTGTTTATTCGATCCGCTTTCGGGTTCAGAGTGCACCGACTCAGCTCCTTGAATCTCCGTGCCGATGACACTCATTAACATAAAACGCAAAGGTGGCCGCAACCCATAAAGCCAGCTCACTTTTCGCACTCATTAAAACGACGTTGGCTTTTGTATACTGTATTTTGTATTTTGTGTTTTGTATTTTGTGTGTGGGTCACTGTCCGGATGTCTTATCATTTTCGGAGGAGGGATGGGTTGGAAGGGGGGGATATAAAAGTGAAATGCGAGGGTTATCAACCCATTTTAGGGCTGACGTCAGCAGCGGCACTCAAATTTCGGCTGCGACAAGTAAACCCTTTTTCGCAGCCTCAAAACATTTAAATGTAATCTATTATCTTAATTCCAACACAAATTGTTTGGAGCCAGCCACGTCCGCGTCTTGGTCGCGGTGCCATTCAGCATTCGTCCTTGTGCGGGCTCTTAACCCGGCTAACGAAAATAAAAGCCCATTTACAAGCCCACTGGCAGTCACAGTCACAGTCAAGGACTTGAGCCTTGAGCCGCCTGGCAATTCAAATGCCACAGGACACTCAGGACAAACAGGATACACAGGACGCACAGAGAGCAAGGACAGCTGGCAAAGCGCTGAAAAGCAAAGCTTATCGGCCGCAACGTAAATCACCCAATTTACCATAAATAAAGATACGTACATATTGTCAGTCGTTTGGGGGCTGGTGGTGGGTTGGCTTTTCGGTGGTTTTTGTTTCGTTTTTGGATGGTATTTGGCTGCTTTTGGGTGGTGCAACCGCAAACGTGGCCACCGTCGAAAACCAAAAACCAAAAGAGCCGAAACAAAATACCTTATCGCGAACAGGCACATCTTTAAGTGGCTGTCAACGGAAGTGGGTTGAGTGTTGTGGTGGGGAGGGGGAAGATTGAGGGGGTGGCACCACCAAGTGGGGGGGTGGTTGATAGTGGGGCTGAAGTGGCTGGGACAGGGGTTTTGTGGGGCAACTACACCATTTGGCCGAACATAAATCTGCATGAACTGAACCGAGTGAACGAGTGAAGGTGCTGCCAGGAAGATAAATAAATAGCCATTGAGTCGATGAGGGGGATTACCCCGAATTACAAGCAATAACAGCTTAAACACTGTATAAATAAACACAAATAACAATAAGGTTAAGACCTCAAGAAGTTTGCATCCCTTCGGGGACCTTAAAAAGCTTTAAAATACTTACTTTGGGAGTATTTCTTTTAAATCATTAAAAACCTTACTTTGTACTTGCAATATATTGAACATTTGAGAATATCCTATGACTAAACCTATTTTTAAAATCTTCAGAATTTTAAACTATGTACTTAGATTAAAATGTATAGGATTTTAAGCATGCAAGTGATTTGAAAATTAATAAATTATAATATTAAAAATAAAAAATACGCAAATAACAATAAGTTTAAGTTCTCAAGAAAGTAGAAATCCCTTCGGAGCTCTGAAGTGCATTCATGCTATATAGCTCACCCAAAAATATATAATTTCAAAAGTATTTCAGGTAACTAATTTTTTTGTGTGTTTATCAAAGGAATTTTTAATTTTATTTTAAGGCACTTTTTCAGAACCCATACAATTCTGGCTATAAGCCATTCCAAAAGCCATAAACTGTTGCCAACTCCGCTGCACTCGTTGTCTACCGCATTAGATCCAAGTTAAATCCCCTTCGGCTCTTAGCTATTACTCTCATGATCAGGCAGCAGTTGAGGTTGCAAATGTGGGTGTGGGTGTGGGTTTGGGTGTGGGTGTGGGAGGCCACTCTGTATCTTGGCCGGGGCTTGCCACTCTTAGATTTACTTTACAAAAGCAACATTTTGCCAGTTGCGACACGCCACTCACCAGTGTCACCATCTAACCGGCTTGCCATCTACTCTTTTGCAGGCACATCAAATGGAGTGGGAGGTGCAGGAGGAGCAACACTACCAGCAACAGTACCAGCAACACTACCAGCAACACCAGAAACAGCAACCCAAAAGACAGCAGCAAATCGCGATTATGACGATGATGACGAGCACAACGACAAGGATGAGAGTCACGACAACAAGCCCAACGACTTGGCTGAAAGGGACCGAAAGGACAAGCACGAGGAGCAGGAGCAGGGAACAACGAGCTGGAACTGGAAGGAGAAACTGATGCTGGTGAAGAAGGAGGATGGCGTTGCCAAGCCTGCGGCAAGTCAAAAGCGTGCAGCACAAACGACACAATCGCGAAATCCCATCAGACGGGCGCACAGTGAGCGGCATTTGTCGACGGCGCCCTCTGTTACCACCGCCCCCTCATCCACCGCCCCTGGCCACGCCCCCCCGAGAAACTGCCACTCCATACCAACAACTCCAGCCAGTGGCTGGGTGCCGGCACAGCAGAATGTCATTTTAAATTTTAAGGACACAATGGCACTGCGCATAAAAAGCAACCGCAGCGACTCGAGAGATTTATTTCAAAGGCGACCGAAGGAGCCGCCACCACCGCCCCCAAAGGGGGGAGTGGCTGGCAAAGGATTAGAGCCGTCTCAGCCGCACGAAATCAATAAGTCGCCCCAGAGGACAGTGGTTCGGGTGGCCCCGTTCAAGCAGCAGGTGGATAGCTGCACCCACGAGGTGCATCGCCTGAAGATCTCGCACAGCGAGGAGGAGGTGGAGCTGCGCCGGAAACCCAATCTCTTCCAGATCCCATCGCCCCACGAAGAGGATGCGGCTCCCAAGAAGACCTCTATACTGATTAGTGGCGACGATTGCTACTCCACCATGAATCTGAGTGCGGACGCAGCTCAGCCTTTGTATCAGTCCTCGGTGGTGGTCAACAGCCACTCGGCCACCAGTGTGTGCATCAGTGTGAGCAGTGCCGAGGAGCAGGAGCAGGAGCTGAACCAGCTAAACACTCTGCGCAGCCAGCAGCTGGGCCCGGGCATAGCCATCATACCCATACGCGGAGTCAGCGAGGTGAATCTGCAGCGGTCGGTGTCCTGCATCTCCTCCACTTCGAGTAGTTCCACCTCGAGCAGCAGCAGCAGCAGTGGCAGGGGCAGGACCTTGATTCGCCTGGACTACGACAGGGAGCGCAAGGGATCGGCCACCAGTAGTACACCCATCAATACGCCGCCTGTTATTAGTTCCACCCCAGCCACTCCGCCGCCCGAGGAGCTGGTGCCGCACGAGACCGAGCTCTTGAAGATCCTGCGCAATCCCGTGGAGGCAGTGAAACTCAATTTGGTTCCCCATGTCTGTGGCCTAAGGGCGCCCTCGCGGGAAAGTGGTAAAACCAAGAAGGGGGAAGAGGTACTGAGTACCACACCCGCCAAGGAGCCCAATTTCATAGCCAAACTCCTGAGGGATCCCATGCTGGGCCAGGTGGCCGATGGCCTGGAAACGGAGACGGTGGCGGAACTCATTGAGAACTCGCTGCAGAGATTGCAGCAAACGCGCCGGGGCATCGACATGAGCGGCACCAAAGACCACGATGACATGAACCGGCTGATCAGCGCCTCGCTGCAGCGCATCCGCCTGGAAAGACAGCCACATCCGGTGGCGGCCACACCTGGCAGTGCAACCAAAGAGGAGGACCGCCTGTCCAATCGGGGCAGCATCAGTTCCGCCAACAGCTTTGCCTCGGCCCACAACTACGAGCTGTTCGACTTTGACACCGGAGCAAATGGCAATGAGTCGGATTGCTATCAGAGCTGCTCCAGCGAGTTGACAGCCTCTGGTGTCCTGGAGGAGGACTCTTTAAAGGATCCCGAAGCGGAACTAGATCCTGCCACGCGTGCCAAGTTCTATCAACTGCTGGTGGATGCCACTTTGGCCGAGATTGAGCACTCAACGCATCAGGATTTGGGCACCGACGCGGAACACCACTACGAATCGATTAGGCACAGTGGGGATCCCATTTACGAGGAGATCCACGAGGTGCCCCCGCCTCTGCCACTCTCTGCTCCGCCGCTGAACGATGCCGAGCTGGAGAAGAAGGCGGCCCGTTCCATCTTCGAAGGAGCCTCCAAATATGATATACTCTCCTATTTGGTGGACGCCAAGGAGCGTGGTTTGGCCCGCGAAGAGAGCTTCGATTATGGCAATAATCCTAAGATAATAGAAGAGGAAGCTGCCGATACTCTGAGTGATTTGGACAAGCGACAGGCGGAGGAGCGGGAGCGGGAAAGGGAGCGGGATAGTGGACAGAGCAGCATGAGTTCCCTGTCGCCGCCACCACATAATTTCATATGCGGCGGCGGAGGAGGAGGAGGAAAATCCTCTGGCAGCGATGTGGAACGTCAGGACTCTGGAGTGGGCTCGGAAACTAGTAAGACCTCCCGTAGCAAGTACCAGGCCACGCCCACCGTACTCCATCTGTGCGAGGATTGCGATGGAGCCGTCGAAATGCAGGTGGGCGATGGCGGAGTGCTCTATGCCCCATTAGTTTGCCGGAAATGCGGCAAGAAGCGAGTTGAACGCAAGGAGATCATCACCGAGATCGTGGAGACGGAGGAGAAGTACGGCAGGGATCTGCAGATCATACTGGAGGAGTTCTGCCACCCCATGCTGGTGGCCGGCCTGCTCACCCAGGAGCAGCTCTCCGCGATCTTCCTCAACACGGAAGATCTGCTCGAGAACAACCAGACGCTGGCCGAGCGCATGCGCGACGCCCTGGACATGTCGCTGGAGCAGGGCGACGACGACCTGCTCACCGTGAACATCGGGCGCATCTTCCTCGACTCCACCCAGATGCTGCACGCCTTCGAAAGCTACTGCGTCCGCCAGGCGGGCGCCAGTCTGCTGCTGGCCAACCTCGAGAAGGAGAAGGAGCTGCTGCGCATCTTCCTCAAGGTCTCCCAGATGGAGAACGCCGTGCTGCGGCGCATGAACCTCAACTCCTTTTTGATGGTGAGTGCTTAACCAAGTATTTCATACTCAATTAAAGATATTTTTGCTTCGATTAGGATTAGGATTAGGCAATAGGATTTTATTGCATTTAAAATAAAACGGTCTACTTATATATTTCGCATAAATTAAACATTTTATGATTAAATCATGTTTTATTTTAAATAATATGCATTGTACTTAATATTAAGAGTTTATATTGAGAGATATAAAATATTGAATTAATATTTATGTTACTATTTCAATATTTTTTAACAGTTTATGCTAATCCATATATTTCGAATAGGTTCCTGTTCAGCGAGTGACAAAATATCCCCTACTCCTGGCCCGTCTCTACAAGGTCACACCCACCCAAGTTGATGGGCGCGATCTGCTGAAGCAGGCCCAGGAGAAGATCGAGCTGCACCTGAACCACATCAACCAGGAGGCCAAGGATGTGCCCACCAAGCTGTGGCGCCGCATCAGCTCCTCCAGTCCGAATCGACGTGCCTCCTGCGAGATCGACATGATCAACATCAAGCTGCGCAAAATGGCCATCGATGTGCTGGAGTGGAACCACGACGAGGTGCGGTTCGCCATGGAGGGACGACTGCTCTACACACAGCCCACGGACAGCAATTGGAAGAAGGCCCGCACCATCAAGTTGACTCCCGTTAACGCTTTATTGGTTACCAATGGCAAGGTAAGAACTGTCCATTCAAATCCAATACTATTCTATAAACTCAGTCTAAAGCTCAGATCAATTTTTTTTTGTTATGCCTAAAAATGTTTTCTATAAGCCATAGTTTTAGTCTTGAAAATGTTAAACCTTCCTTTAGGTAAAAAAACATTTTTAATAGAAAAAAACGTAAATCGAAAAAGAGGCCTTAAGGCCTCTATTATTTTTACAAATTATATAGGAAGTTTTACAATAAGAAGGTCTAACTCTTTAACAAATTTAATTTGTAGGCTTTTCGTAATTTTTTTCTTACACGGATTTGCTTGACTTTTCCATGCCCAATCCTTTTCTTTAACTCGGCTGAGCACCTCTTGTAGTAGCTCACTCTACTCCAGTTCCTTTACCTCCTCTTTGTGCTCCTGACTGGCCACATTCGACAGGCTTCAGCAGACGTTTGGGCGTTTGACACGGGCCAAGATGGCAAGAGGCGATTGCAATGGCGATGGCGATGTCCATGGCGATGCCAAGGCAATTAGCGAGCGACGCCATCCAGCTGCCTCCGTGCGGCGGAGCTGTCCGGAGCTGTCTCGGATTTTCCGGCTGCCATGGCAACACTTTTCCGTGCGATAAAAGATTTCAACAAATCAGAGCCGAGAGCCCATTGAACCGGCACCGAATCGAGCACAGAACTAGGAACCCTTCTCGTTCTGGCTTTTGCTCCTAATGAAAAGTGCTTATCCCAGCAACTATCTGGGGCCCAAATAACAAAACCATTTTCAGCTTTCCTGGGGGGAGAGCGGCAGAGGAAAGTGGCATCCTGCCAGGAGTTTTGGGATCGAGGGCGTAATCGGCATACGGACGCAGTGCGTATGTCACATGTTTTGTTTGGTGTTTTTCATTTTTTTCTTTTCTGCTCCGATCGGGGTTTTTCATTTTTTCCAGGCACAGGCACAGGCACCCTGCTCTAAATTTTTAACCCGGTCTCTCGACCGCCGACAATTGCTCAATTCAAGAACGGTCACCATCCAGTTCGTTGCCTGTTCCCTTTTTGGTATTTTTTTTGCGATGTGGCTCCAGCTGCTTCTTGGTGCCGTTTCCTGCGGCAGTTTCTCGGCCTGACAAGCTTTGTCAGAGCCTTATCTAGGATAGTCCAAGCCACACTGGAGGAAAATACACGAATTTAATAAAAATTATGTATTTAAGACAGCTAAATCCTTTAAACATGTCATTTAAAAATATTATAAAAATTAAATCGAGCTTTACGATTTCATTTTAAAAGACATGAATCCACCTAAATTGGCTTAAGATTCCCTTTATTATAAATTCAGCCTTTGTTTACTTAAAACTTAGTTGAAACATTAGGTTTGCTTGTTTTTCTTTTTAGACATTATAATGTAAGAAATTTAGGTCTAGGGCAAACACATTCTATTTAATACAATTTAATTTAAAACATATTTATGTTAGAATTAAATAAATTATTTAATGAGTTAGGCAGTTATTGTTATAACAGTTTTAAAGCACTAAAATATACTTATTCAATCCGGATATTTAAAAAAAAATACTTTTTTCTTTAAAAATGTAACGAGTTATTTATGTAAAATATTTATAAGATACAAAAGGCTCAGTCAAAAATGTATATTGTGAACTAAAACATTTTATTGTGCCTAACTTTTTTTAGTATTAAATATCAAAAACTTTTTCTCTGTGTTTTTTATATACCTTCCCTTTTAGTTGTAATTTTGTTTAGTTTCGTTTTACACAATTTTCAATTTTTCTTATTTTGTTCTTTATTTTTTTCATTGTCGCCGCTTTTGGTCCACTATTTTTTTTGTGCCACACCAACCGACATCTCCATCGCCATCGACGACAACTAAAACTAAACCTGAAACAACGACAACCGTACAACAACAGCCAAGTGCCAATTACAGGGCAGAGAAGGCCATGTCGGAAAAACTGAATTTCCCGAAGCACACGGGCATCCGCGAGGCCTCGCTGCTTTTGGTGAAGGAGAAGTGCGGACGGTACACGCTGATCCGGGAGCCGCTCTATCTGGACAGATGTGTCGTGTGCAGCGAAGCGGATTGGGATGATTATTTCGAAGTGCAGGAAATTTCATCGAAGGACACATTCATATTCAAAGTGAGTACGAGAGAGTATCGGTATCGGTACGGGTACGGGAACGGGTATGGGTATCGGCAGCAGGTCCTTTGTTTTGTTCTACTCCAACTGGCCAAGCCAATTCAGTCCGCAGTCCGTAGTCCGCAGTCCGCAGTCCGTAGTTCTGTTCCCGTTGAGTTGGCTTTTGAATTAGTGAGCGTCCGCCTTTTGACTGCACAATGCAGACCAGTGTTTGGGCTTCGTTAGTTTACAGCTTAGTGTGGGCATGGCTTTTGGTAGGAACGGGTTGGCAATGATAGTTCCTGACCTTTTTTCTGGCCGAGAAGTGCGGTTAATAGAGCAGCGCAACAGGAGAGTTAACCAACCTCGAAATGGCGTACTTCAACAACATATGGAAAGAGTTTTACCAATGATAGAATATTTTTAAAATAGTTATAGGGTTTGGAGAAGATAGAAAACGGTTAGATTGTTTTATAATTTACAAAGGTGTCTGAAAATATGCTACAAAAATAAAAATAATCCCAACACACTTCAGGTAACAATGTATTTTGTGTTGCATACTTTTAGACAGCGTTATAATGATTTTAATATTTATATGTTTATTTATATGCCAGGTTTATATTTATTTGTTTGGCTTGTTATTTTTTTATTAAACAATTATATAAATTACGCGAATGACAATGAAATAGATTGAAATTTAAAATTTTCCAAATGCAAAAGCAATACAGTAACATCTAGATGAATCAGCTTAAAGTGCTTCCAGCACAGTCATCTAGGAATGTAATAAAAGTCACCCTTCATTCACACTCGCATGCTCATAACCTTTTGTATGGGAAATGCTGGGAAATTCTTTGAGCGAGGGAACAAGGAAGCTGCAGCACAATGACGAGTTTACCTTTACCCGAGGACGAAAGTAAAGCAATTTTAATAACAGACAGAGCGCAAAAAGCGTATGCAAAAATCCATTCGAAATCTTTGCCCGTCTAATGCTTGTAGCATCATCCGACCAGCCATCCAGATTTTAGTCATGCAAATTTCCATTTTTTTTATTTATATTTTTTTTTGCTGTTCAGGGCCGGCTAAGCCATTGCCGGATGGATGGGGAGAGGGTCCTGGTCGGGCCGGGCCCGCAGGCGGAGATCCAGATCCTTTCAGACGCGCTCAGGCAGCGCACGTAGAGCGGCTGCCAAAATGAATGACATTTATTGAAATACGTTATATAAAGAATGAAAGAAAAACGCACGGGAGCGCAACAAAATGGCTGCGTGAAAAAGGGCGAAAAAGCAGACAGCCAGACTTTGGGACAATGCCAGCCAGACAGAGATTCGGTACAGGCTACAGTTCACAAAATAAACATAATGATATATGCCTTTAAAAAATAATTTAATTTATCTATTTAAATATTGGGATAAATCAAAATAAAATACAACAAAAGGTTAATAAACAGAGTTAGTTTGCAATAGACAGCTGTCATTTCACGAATGCTTTTAATATAACATAAAACGATTAATATATTTCGAATTTCCGGCTTAGTAGTCAACAAATAATTTAAACCTGTTTTTTTAGGTTTGTTTTTAATCGAAAACTTTATGAAAATGTTTTTTATTTATTTCAACAATTTTTAAATATGTTCTAAAATAACATTTGTATATGCAACTTTTCTGTTATTAATTTTCTTATAAATATTTAAATGTTATTGTTTTGTAATAACTCTTATTAGGTACATTTTCATCCACATTGATAAGGGGTATATAATAATTTGTTTGTACTTTCTGCTTGGAATTTTCTAGGGTAGAAGGAATTACTTTTTGTCATAATTTGGTAGAGTGTTTCTTTTTCGGTGTTTTTGTTTTCAAATAAGTTTCTTTTAAAGGTAGTAGTTAATAGTTAAATTTATAGAAGCTATGTATTCCGGGCTTAATTTTTTGACGAGTGTAGGGATTACACTTCGGCGTAGGCATTTTGAGGCCGGCGGCGCATAAATTGAAACGTTTAGTTCCGGCCAACTGAGCGGCTGACAAGAGCCGGCACACTCGCACACTCACGTGCGTATACGCACTCCACGGGTCCTGTCAAAATGACAACAACCTTGCTGGGTGGAAAATTGTGGGAGGGGAGGTCAGGGGCCACGCGGACCAGTCAATCAAATACGTCTAACAGGTTTACACGACGCTTTATTTATTCGCAGGCGGAGGACGGAGTGCGGACGAAACAATGGTACACACAGCTGCAATATCACGCCCAGGGCATGGGGGCGTGGCGCAAGAGGCGGAACGCCCTGGCCAACATCATGATCAACGGAATGCTGGCGAGGAGTTAGCCCATCTACATCGACATCACCATACCCATCCCCATCTGCAAGCCCAAAAACCGCAGGACTCCGGATACCGATTAGAAAGGGAAAAGGGACGCAAAACTCAACAATTGGTTATGCATTTAATGTGTATTTATGCGCTATTAACCAACGAGCAATTTCGTTTCGTAATTATAATTTAAGTGATATACAATTGAATCGAGCACGCATAACGCTAGTTAGTGTTTACATAATACCTATATCTATATCTATGCCTATACCTACAACTTACAACTACAACCTATATCTATATATTATGCATAACCAATACGTACACACGAATACCCTGAATACAATGCAATAAAATACCATACATTAATTAAACACTTCAAATTGCGCAATAATTGAGGGGCTATTTGTATTTACTCTTGCGTCATAAATCCTGCCTGTGGCATGACTATTGAAACTCCATCTGGGCCAATCTGTAGGAGCAGAAGGAGATCCTCCTCAATAAATCTCACGTTTTTGTATTATTTTTAAATTTAGCACCAAGATTTATGGAGCAGACGGAAAATTGTATAGGGAATCGAGGCACGCACGTGGCCCAGACTAAGTCTAAAACAATCAGAATCCCTGCCGAAAAGTGCTCGGCATAAAACCATAAAGCATGGTAAATATTTTCGGCATTACAACAGGCCATTGAGTACACCGCCGAGTTGATTAAACAATTTTAAATCCCATGAACTCATATTTGGTCAACAATAAAAACACTCAAGTGGTAAGGGCTTTTGGGTTTATTATTTGTTTAATCACACAAACAACAGGGCAGATTATTATGGTTAAACACGAAACGGTAATTGTTATGACCAGCAATGGCTGCGACAATTGTAATGGGCAGAAACGAAAACGAGACTAAATATGTGAACGGGCTTTAGTTGTCGACCCATATATATCTATATATGCGGTTACCTCTGGTTTAGGACCTAATATATGGATATATTTTGCTAATGGATTTGGGTTTTATATTCCAATGCACAAAACGAAATAATTCATAACGACTTTATCACTATTAAAAAATTATTTTTGAGGTGTATTATTCATTTATATATCTTTCATTTATATATGCTTATAATTCAATAATATATCGGTAGTATATGTTCATATCCACAATAATAAATCAATCTTCTTTCTGTTTCTTTTAACAAAATTTATCAAAACTGTTTGTATTGTAGTTATTTCATATGAAAAATGTTTAATTTGCCAGCATATCTCCTTTACATGTATTTTTTTGTTTATCAACCAAAATTTGCCAATAGATTTCACAATTTTAAATATTTTAATATATATACATTAAAAAGATTTATTTTGACGTTATCTACATCATCTGTTTGTTGGAATTTTTTTTAAAATTAAAAATTCAATTTAGTATCAGTATTTTCAGAAACTGGGAAAAAAATAATTCCAGTTTGCTTACTTACTTGAAAAATTATGGCAATAATATTAAATGTCCATGCTATGAAAATATTAGCCTTTTTTAAGTTTTTATTTTGCGTATTCAAATTATCAACAGATTAAAAAAGTGTAAGTTTTGTTTTGTGTAGCATACATTTTGGGGCAGCGCAAAACTGTGGTTATTAACTTTTCATTTGTTTATTAAGCCATCTAACTTTATTACATCCAATGCTGTTTATCTAGATTCCAATTCCAGACACTCTACATGCCAAATTGTTTATTGGCAACACTCGACCTCGTCTCTTTCCCATTTTCCCTGCGGTTAACCCACATAAACAACAACACTGCGGACACATTGAAATTAGTTCGGTTAAGGCGATGGCAAAATAATTTCCAGACTCGCCTGCGGCGCATCAAAGCCTTTGATGGCTTTCGTTGTAAATTATACTAATACGCCACGTAAACAAGTTTCAAATCCTTTAAAGCTCCGCAAGAAGGCAAAACTAGGGAAAATTGAAAAACGCCCGGCAATGGCGTCGGTCTGAGGAAAATATTGTAGCCACTACGCCGGCAAAGGCAAAGGAAATAGCAGAGGCAACGGCAAAGGGAAACTGCATGCTGAGCGCAATTATGCTGGACAAACATTTACTAGTCAGGCGGAGCAGCCATGACTGCTGCACAGAGAGAAATTTGAAATACCATTAAGCAGCAGGAGATCCAAGGGCTAAAATATAAAAATGGAGGAAATATAAAACAAATAAAATTTTATATTATATTTAAATTGTAAAATTTATTAGCTTTCTCCGTTTGTTACGTTTCTACGAATCACATTGTTATTTTATTATTTATATATATATTTCAATCCTTAGACAAACTCCAGTTATTGCTTTGTTTATAGTATATCAACCTTTATTTACATTACTATATTTCCAAAAGTTGATAAATTTAAAAAAAAAGTCTCGTAAAGTTACAAAATGTATACTTAAATATATGTATAAAAACGGGTTTTAATATATTTTTAAAAATACTGTGTCGCTAAGAGTTTACTGGAACAGATCTTAAAAACATAATTATTATTATAATAAGGCATTGTAAATGTTTTAAAATGTCTAGACAAATATGAAAGTATAGCGGTAAGTTAAAGAAGAGCCCGTTTATATTAAAATATTTAAACAATTATATTAAAATTAAGAATTGAAATTGACATGTTATTTTTCTCCGTGCACAATCGGATGGTGGCAGGTGGGCTTGCAGGTCGGTACTTAGCATCCACCTTGGCTCATACACTCAAAACCCTTCCGATGGCCCTACTACTTCCACTGTTCAGCTCCGATGCTTGCCAAACACAGACAGAGTCATAGTCATAGTCATAGTATGAGCCGGAGTCAGAGACTCCGGCCCAAGTCAGCTGGAGATGTTGACTAGGTCGTGAACGTGTTACAACAATAGGGTGTCACGATGGCACGATGGCAGGATGGGGAATATGGCACTGCGAAAGGCAGAGGCACTAGCTAGCGACTAACACTAACGAGCAGTTAAACAAGCTTAAGATTTGCCGACGCAAATAAAAACACACAGCCGGAGATGCGAAGTTGAGCCCAATCCCAACCATATACCCACCAATCCCGCCCAGAAATTGCTGCCAAGCGAAACGGATTTGGGAGCGGGAGCGGGAGTTCGAAAGTGCGGATCGGCGTGCAATAACATAACCAAGGCACGTAGCACAAACACGGTACATTATATTGTATAAGCAGACTTCATTACGGTATTTAAACAGAATATCCACAAATTCTGACATGCCGACTTGGCACCGTGGATCGAAAACCCCAAAAAAGATTAAATAATACAAAAATATCATTATGACACGCAGCTATCATTAAAAAGAAACGCCAATTAAGTTATCCATATGCTCAAAGAATACAAAGCAAAAATAAATAACAATGCGGAAAATATTATTTTGTTAAAATATGTTTGTTCAATTTTCTGAAGTTTCAAATTAATTTATAAAAAAAAACGAATACGACAAAAGTACAATTTTTTATCCGTGTAATTGCTTTCCCGGTACAAAAAACATTTAACAGCTTTCTGTGGCTGACTCTCGTCGATATTTTTTCAAGCCTCCATAAATTGAATTATCTGCTTTCATAAATTCAATATTATTGCCATATAATTTCGGTGCTCGATAATTAAAGTTTTCCTTGCTGTGCTGCCCCCGAGAAAGTGTACGCTTTCATTGGCAAATTAAAATGGAAGCCACACAAGTGGCGGTGTTATTGGAAAACTTGCTGAACTTCAAACATTTTGGCAGCGCAACTTTTGCATTTCACCCATGGTGCTTGGGGGCGTGCCAATATCCACATACCCACATCAAAAGTCGAATTGTGAGTGGAGCTGGAGCAGAAGCATTGGAGCAAGTCGAAGGCGAACTATCGAACTATCCGAAAAAGACCGCAAGTCTTCCCTTTCCGTCCGGTTGAGCGAGCATCTTGTAAAAAATGCATCACGTACTGTGAGGGTTGGCGTTTGATTCTCGACTCCCGATTCTCGATTCTCGATTCCAGATGCCTGATGCCTGATGCCTGGCAATGTGATTAGACCCCAGGCACTGAATGCACAAACTTTTCCGGCGGAAGAAAAGGACATTTTCCCTCCCTCCAGCATATGCTGCCTTCGGTTAGAACTACGGATGGGCAATAAAAATTTGTCGCCAGGCCAATAAATGTAGACCATTTCCAAAAAGCCAAGAAGCCCTGGCGCGGAAAAACTAACCAAAAAAACAATTTCATAGCTGTATTTAAAATGCCGCAAAACTTGCACACCACAGTACCAAAAAAAAAAAAATGGAAACGACACAATGGAAAAACAGGTGAGACAAGCTGACTCTGGGTCACTTTTCCGGCTCTTCCCCTCCCCCCCCATGCTCCTCCTCGTGGTGCTCCTATTTTGACCGTGCGCAAACAGATTTGAAGTAATAAAAAATTGAAATTAAAAGTTCCACTTCAGTTGACCACTTCACCAGGTCACCGCGAATGGCGATGCCATGGCGACACAGTTTTCACACGAAATAGGTCGTAAAAATTATGAGAAAATTCGCGGTTAAAGGTAACCAGCGAGCACGGCCAGAGATGGCAGCCATTTGAGGCCATTTTTTGGTTGGCGAAATCCGAGGAATATTGCGATAAGCACCATTTATAACGTCATCTCTTTCATTTATGGGTAATGGAATTCTGTTTTTCAGAAATTAAAAGATTTTTTTTCGGTTAAAGTTTATTAGTTTGCTCCTGGTTGAAGTTGCTGCACTAAAAGTTTTAATTTAAAACACATAAAAAAAGAAAAAAAACTGTACCTTTTTAATTATCATAAATTTGGAAATCGACATATTTTAAATCCATTTTTAAATCATAGCGTATCTTTGTTCTTACCATTTGTAGAAAATGGGCATAAGTATTAATACTTTTTTATTTATTATAAAAAGGATAATGACAAAAAAAGCCTTATAAGATTATTCTTATGTGGTCTGTTGTGCGAAGCTTTTTTTCTTATTAATTTTAAGAATATCTTATAATTGTTAATTTAAATAAATGACAATTTCTGGTTCATATGCTAGATTCCTAATAGCACTTGAAACTATTTAGTAAGATTTTCTTCTCGTTCTAATCTCGATTTGCCGGATACACAATTTAAGGGAAATGTGCTGTCCGAAGTCTTTTTCACCATCTAACATCACTGATATCCGCTCTAAGGTAAACTTGTTCTACCATAACCGCCCACTCACCGCCCACTTTTCTATCCACTTCAGCTGGCTGCTCAATGAGGTCAATGGGCAGGCATTTCATTTCCATAATTTTCATTATTTCGCGCTTAGAGCAAATCAAACAAATCGTTCTACAGGACTAAAAGAAATTTTTAATTGTTTGGCGGCCTTGTCATTTGTGTGCCTCTTTGTGTATGTGTGTGTGTTTGTGTGTGAGTGCGTCTTTGGGTCTAATCAAAATTGCTGTGCACACATATTCAGCATATTTCACACATCGTAGCCAACAGTGAGCACATAAGAATAATGTGCGACACGTTCGGGCATAAACCGAATTAAGTATACGCCGCGTTTGCCAGGCAGTCAGCCGGGTAGCCGTGGCAGGACCTAGCCCGGAGTCACAGAGCCCGGAGTCGCAGAGCCGGAGTGCCGGAGTCCGAGCCGCAAAACCAACCGCACTCACACACACGTAAACACACTTACGCCAAGTCGCATCTTTATGCGTTGTAGCTGCTCCAAAGTGGCAAGCAAACACCCCAAACGCCCACAATCTAAGCCCACTGCCACCCCTGCAGCATGTGCTAAATATGTATGAACAAAAAAAATAAGATAAAAAAATAAAGTAGCAAATAAAAAAGTGTGGCAAAAAGTTTTTGTGCGCACGCCGTGGAAAGGCCAACGTCTAAGTGAATTTGCCATAGTCAAATTTTGTGCGGCTTGCCTTAGGTCAGGTCTGTGAACTACGGGTTACCGAATACGGAAAATACGGCATATACGGCATATACGGTATACACGGAGGACTTTGAGTTGCCCAAGCAGAAACACAAGTGCCGCTCTTGCATGAACTGCATGAAATTTGCATTAATTTATACCTCGCCCAAACTCATTCCAACAATTTCGGGGCCAGCCGCACAATAAAATCCCCAATCCCGAATTATTAAAAATTTCAAATAAATCACAAATTTGACCAACATCCCCAAAACCAAAAAAGAAACCCCAAAACGACAGCAGCTGCCGGCAAACATCGTGACCGACTGCCGCCGAGTTCAGTGTGTCAATCGAAGGCGAACGAACTGCCGAGCGGTATTTACAGAGAAATCCGCTGACAAAAGCGCGCGCTTGAGCAGTGACTTGAGTGGCTTTGGAAAATCTCAAGAGCAAATGAGTGATGGTAACTCAGAACCACTCAAATTGGCGAGGAAAAACTCATGCCACGGCAATTTTCCTAGCAGTGGGCAAACAGGAAAACACCAAGGGGATGATTATTAGCTTTGCTACCACCAGAAATTCACCATGAAATTTGTGTTTCAGAAGTGAAAGCTGAAAGAGCTTTTCTGTAAAAGTAGGATTTAAAAGCAAAATTTATGTAAAATTCTTGTAAAAAGCTGTATTAGGTATGAATAAACCAGTTCTACTTTTGTTTGCGAATAAAAATTAAACTTGCTTAAGGACAAAATCAAATTTTCATAGAAAATTTTAATGAAAATAAAAAAGAAATAGATTTTTTTTTACAAATATAGTGACGTCTTGTTATCAGAAATATATTTACCAAAAACTAGTTCTTTAAAATAAATAAATATAATGAAAATGTTCAAAAAATTTATAAAATAATACAATTTTATGAAAATAAAAAAGAAATAGAAAATGTTGTTATAAGTTTGTTTTTATCCTTTAATATATTTTCATTTCCAATACGACCTTAATGTAAACTTTTTTTAATACAAATTGTGGGACTTGTCCTGTTATTATAAATCAATTATTCCTAAGTGAGATTACCAAAAAAATAGTTCTCCGAAATAAACCCATTTTTCAAAGTCATTTATATTCACAACCCTAATTAGACTGTTTAAGTTTTAGTTTTTCCCAACAAATTGACCTTCTGTTATCCGAGGAAAACACTTGGGCAGCAATTGGTCACCAACTGAGCGGAAGGATCTGCCGTCAGTTGGAATCCTTTAAAACGGCTCCGTAGGCTCGTGTTGCAAAAACGCTGCTAAGACGCCAAGATGTTTGCTTAGCTGGCTGGAGATTTTAAACTTGGGGGAATTTGCATACATTAAGGGTGTTTTGTTATTTTGTTAGCAAAAGGCAATTCAAATCCTTTTACTTCCGCTTTAGGCAGCAACGACTACGGCAGAAGACAGATGCGACTGATAGCAGGATTCACATTTGCACCACCGCCCCGCACCGCTTTTCCTCAACCCCTTCCTCTAGTTTTCCCAACCGTATTTAACGGTGACGCGTGCGTAGCGTATAAAGAAAAATATGATTACATATTGTTGAATTTTGAGCAGGAAAAGGGTTGACATTTTTTGTGGGGCCATGTCAGAAAGCGGAGCCCAGCCACTCAGAGGCAATCAACTCCGATTCCCTCATCCACACGGAAAATAAACCCAATCAGTATCAACTTTTTGTAGCATACTATAAAAACCATGTCATATTTTCTTGTAAAATATCTGGGGACTCTTCATTTGAAACTTCTTTATTTATATATTTACATTGTTATAAGTTTACAAAAAATCTAATATCAATAACATAGGTTGAAAAATATCAAGTAAGAATGCAATTTTAAAAAGAAAATTTAAAAATATCATATTATCCAGCTTCTCTATGAGTTTATTTTAAGCCACCTTATAAAAGGTAATATATATTGTTAAAAATTTTTATACAAATCAAATAATAGTAACACTTTATGTCAAATATTTTGTTATATAAAATTAAATGATTATCAAAGCCTTTTTCCCAGTGCAGCCAACTTCCAAACAAATAGCCAACAACAACAGCCGATGCGACAACAAGGGCAACAATGGCGGCATTCAATTTTTAATATTTGCCTTGCAAATTTTCTATAAAATGCATTTGTTGTCTACAAGCCTCCAAGCCTGCCTTCCTCCCCCGGGATTCTTAACCTCCCCTCCCCTTTCGTTTTTTTTTTTGGTGGGCGGAAGAACCGGAGACCAATGGCTGGCGGAGGGCACACAATCGCCCAACAACACCCGAAACTACTACAAAACTGCGAAACTGGGAAACTGGCAACAGGAAGCCGCCAGCGCAGAGCCAAAGTGGAAAAGTGGGAAAGTGAATGGAGCGCGGCAATGTCAACACATGGAAATTGCAAGGACAGCAGCGGCAGCGGGAATAAAGGAAAACGGTGGAAAACCGAAAAGGAAAACGAATAACAGCAGCCACAGTAACTATAAACTGGAATGATATGGCCAACGAACATAACATAACCACACGGAAAAAAATGTACTGTAATAAGGATGGATTGAATTTTAAATAAAATAAAACAATGAATTTTTTTATTATAAGTCAACGGTTTTTTCAAATTAAGAGAACAAAATTAAGATCTATATATTTAAGCAGACTTTTGTGCATAAAATTTGAAAACTAAAATATTGATTAACATATTTTCTGTAATTTTGATTGATTGAACTTGAATGATCATTAAACTATTCCATAATAAGTTTTTGTAATAAGTACATAAATGTCAATTTATTTATACACATTTATTGAATTTAAATATTTTGTTATTTGAAAAATGATATATAGAATACGTATTTGCACTTTAAGTATTGTTTTATTTTTTATTGAAGTTTTGCTTTTGAATTTCCTGCTTGCTTGCTCGTTTTTTTAATACTTTGTAGTTAGAGTGTAAGCAAATGATTTTTTGCAGTGCAGCCAAACGGCAAGAGCGGAGCTAGTGAACCCAGTAGGACCCCAGATAGCTCCTAGAACGAAGTTAGGCTGCGCCGGGCGGAAGCAATAAATTGGTTAGGTAAAAAGCTTGTCGCAAACGCAGACACCGGTAAAAAGCGGCACGCGAGGCCGAGACAGGCCCGTAATTTTAGGTCCGCCAAAAAGTTGGAGGCGGAGTGAAATAGAGGTGCCCAAGGATGGTTTATTCCCCATGAGGTTGCAAATTAATACTAAATGTCTGCCATGCAAATACATAATTGACTTTAAATTTGTTTTGACAAGAATAAGTGGAAAACTTTGCAAATATGTTGGATGGGAGTATGGGAGGTGTTAGAGGTTGTGAAAGTTTTATGTCTGTCATAAGTGCAAGCATCAGCTTTCAAAATCACTTTAGAAAAGTTTACAAAAATAAATGGTATCAAAATTTAATTAGTTATTTAATTAAACTTTCAACTTCAAAATAATTTCATAAAATATTGATTTACATAAAAGTTTAGTTATTTAGGCTGACAACGTTTTTATTGCAATTGTAATAAGCGTTACTCAGCGTTGCTTATAAAATTAAAATCTATATTTAAGAGTAGACTGTTAAGCTTTTGTTTCATTTAATTTAAAAATAACTACATTTAAGAGAAGATTATGCAGTTAAAGTAGTATGCACTTTGATATAAACATTATCAATCATTATGGTCATAAAAACATTAGAAATTGAATTCGTTAGATACAAATATAATAATACTTATGAGCCCACTAATGGATATTTTATTAGGGTGTTTATGAAAGATAGACAATTTATATGTTAAATACATTTACTTTCTCCCCATTTTCATATTTTGTTTTAATTGTGAACCTTTTTAATGGCCACGCTGGTTATGTCGGCCTCCTTGAGCTCCTCGTCGGTGGTGCCATTGTAGATGTGCTTCAGATACAGATTGAAGTAGTCGGTGTAGTTCATTGGCGTGGATATTTGATGCTTCCTAACCGGAAGCCGTGGTGACAGGGACAACATGCTGGCCCACTGTCCGTCACAGAGGTCATCGTACCGCAGCAGACCCACCTCGTGACCACCCAAGTCGCCAGGACCGCGGCACATGGGCTGCTGGCCATCCCACAGCTTCAGCACAAACTCCCGGATCCACCTGGCCAAGTAGAGGGCTCGACAGTCGCAGTGCCACGGATTCTTGTCCAGCTTGACGGCCACCAACTTTTCCAGGCCATGCAGAGCTCCATGGGGCAGGAACATCAACTTATTGGAGTCAATGCGGCTGATAAAAATAAATAAACAATGCATATACAAGTATATAAAATGTTAAAGGAGTTTTGTAACCCACAGTTTTTCCAGTTGTGTAAGCGGTTCAAAAGCGCTGGCATCGAAATTTTTGAGTACATTATTGTTGAGCAACAAGATCTTGAGATTACTCAAGCCCTGAAAATCGTCAGCCTCCAAGGTGGTTAGATTATTGGAGAATAGTGTCAATCGAGTGAGAGCACTGACATTCAGGAAAAGATCTGCAGGAATGCTGGACATGGAGTTCTGGCCCAAAAACAATTCATTAAGGTTACTTAGCTCCACAAAGGCATGGCCATCAATCTGTTAAAAACAAAATAAAATAAAAAATATAAAATCATAGATTAAGTAATTCTCACATGACTTATTCGATTCATGGTTAAATCGAGGGTCACCAAGTTGGCCAGATTATTGAATATGGTGGCCGAAAGCGATGATATGCGATTGTTGTGCAGCGAAAGAGTTCGCAGACTTCTCAGGCCCACAAAAAAGTCATCATGTATTTTGGCTGGAGAAGGATTAACTTTGTATAACCATTTTTATAATATTTATTATAGCTCTCACATATTTGATTCCATCCAAAATCGAGTGTCTTTAGTTTGCCCAAAAATCGTATGCTGCCCGACATTAATTCAGTGATTTTGTTCCGCGACATATCCAGTTCCTCGAGCATTAGCTGATCTCTTAGGAGGTTGGGTGGAAAGTTCTGAATCTTATTGTCGCACATATTGATGACGGTGAGCCTCTGGCAGTGGTAGAATATTGATTCGGGCAGCATGCCAATCTCATTTTTATGCAGATCCAGGATATTCAGATGGCGCAGCTTCCAGAAGGTACGATGGTCAATGTCCTCCAGTTGATTGTTTTGAATGCGCAGTACCAGCAAACTATCAAGATCCTGGAACAAATCGAAGGGCAGGAAGTCCAGCACATTGTGTGATATGTCCAGCTCCTTGAGGACTGTCAATCCGCGAAAGGTGTCCTTGTGCAGCGTGGACAGGATGTTGCGGGAGAGATCGCTAAGTGAGATTTCATAAAAGGTACTATTTTTAAGATAAACAAGATAAACCCAACTCACATATTCACCATATTCATGGGTATGACCTGGGTGACCGGCACCGACTTCAGATTGGTGTTCCAGCAGGTGAAGCTCTTGGTGTCCGGATTGCAGCGGCACACGCCCGAGGTGCAGTGGTTCCACTCGATCTGGCTGCCAGTGGCCAGATGCCAAACGGGCTGCTCCACGGAGCGAAGGCGACTCTCGATCTGCCGCACCCGCTTCACCAGATCGAAGTTGGCCAAATGGGACATGGCACTCACCTCGCCACTGCCCACATCTCCGTTGCCATGGCCATTGGGCTTTGGCTTCGAGGGTTTCCGATCACTGGCGGTGCTGTGCGTTCCATTGGGCATCGAATTGATGAGCATTAGTAGCTGGGATACAATGCCCAGCGATTCGCAGGCATTCAGACTGCAGTTTCTGGTGTCCGAGGAGATCAAAGGTAGCAGGTACTTCTGCCGGAACTCATCCAGACTCTGGATGGGCAGATCCTTGGACTGCGGTGGACCACCGGTGATCACCTCGGCCGGATCCATTAGCAGTATAATGCTGAATAGTTGAAAGATTCCCAGCGACATGTTTCCGCAGTGATTTCCAGCGACGCTCTGAAACGGCTGCCTCGATCTGCAGTCCCATTTATAGTCCACCTCGTTGCGATTCAATTCGTAATTCAAATAATTTGCAAGAAGGCAAAAATTAGCATTTACTGCAATTACACTTAAGTAGCTCACAGCGCCACATGAGTGCAGCGCATCTCTCAGTCGTCCAGACCGCACCAAAATGGTCCAGAGTCCGCCTAGAAACCGAAAGTCTATGTTCGCACGCCTAACGATCAACCGAGTGTCTGTATGATGAACCTGAATCTGAATCTGAATGCAGAGAGCTGGAGAGATCGGCTGGGGAACCCCCCAGAACGCTGACTCGTATTTATCGCATCTCGTAATTGGTCACTCAAGTGTTCTATAGTAGATGAGCCTGTCTGTCTGAACTGCATACAAGCGGGTGTAGTTCGTTTTCTTAAATAATTGTAAATTAAAACCTTTTCAAAGCATTTTTATATACCATAATATATAAAATCACCTATATATTAAATATAGTAATTTAAAACCTTTTGAAAGCATTAAACAGTCAAAAAGCTAAAGTTGCTATCCAACAAATATTGTTTTTTATATATCATTATATTTTAAGGCACCTGACAAACAAGCAAGTTGCTCAAGTATTTAAATATCAATTAGAAAAAATGTAGATTTATTAATAAATATACAATTTTTAATGGTTCATAGAAATTTATTTCCAATCAACATCTTTTTGAAAGTAAAAGAAATTTTTTAGTCTTTATGACATCTGGAAATCCTGTGTTACGCCATTAAAATATTTTCCATTGAGATTGCTAGAATTGTAAGAGTTTAAATAATACATGTTATATTTTGAATTGTTTTTGTTAAAAATACATTGTCTTCAATAATACTTTTAATCTTTTATTTCCTTTTATGGCTAAAAAATATGTAAGTACCCAGATAATCCCAAAAGAAATATTATAATTATATTATGATTGCATTTTTTATAATTTACAATTTACACAATACAATAATTTAGTTCAATGGATTCTTTATCAAAAGCTCTTTAAATCTTCAATTTAAATTTAATTTTAATTTCAGTTGAAATTAGAGAAACTGGTTACTTAAAACGAAAAGCGCCACCTAGCGAGATTTATAAGCATACCCATTTACGGGTCAACTGTTCCCATTGCTGCGCCCTCTGGCAAAACCCACCCTTCCCATTCAACCCCTATTTATGAACTCAACATATAGATGGCGCTTTGTGAGAACCGCATCCCAACTAAAACATTAGTTTATTGAAATTTCCCCCAAATTCAACGAGTATAAGACTAAAAGCTCTTCCTGGACTGACACCGGTCGAAGGCCAGCTCGATGGGCTTCACGCAGAGCTTGGATGCCACATCCCGGTACTTGGTCAACAGGGAGTTCGGATAGGGCAAGGCCCGCAGATCCTCCACGTAGTTCATGTGCATCCGCTCCAGTTCGCCAGGCAGCCGGATGGGTTGGGACTCCTCCGCCGGCTTGCTATCCTGGATGCGGCCACAAAAGTCATCCAGTCGCTCCGTGAAGTTGGGCACAAAGAATTCAGGGTCCAGGGCGATGAATACCTGGCCAAGATTAGAGGGTTGCCTTGGATCCAAGGGAATTCGGGTGGCATATTGGGCGCCGGAGAGCACTCCACAAAGGAGATCGATCATGGCCGACAGGCAGTAGCCCTTGTGGCCTCCAGCGGGGTAGAGCAATGGTGACCTCAGCGCCAAATTGGGAAAAATGGTGGAGAAACCCGCCTCGTTGGCCGCCCAGCCATGCGGTATGTACTCATCATTGGCCCAAGCCCACTCCACAGCTCCCATATCCCGCACGCTGGCCGCCATGTCGAGCACAAAGTGGCGATCCCTGCCCCTCACACAGAAGGCCAGGCAATTGGCGCCAATGCTGGCCGACTTGGTGTGCGGAGCCATCATCGTTGGGGCCGCATTGGACATCACCAGGCCAGCCAATCCCTGGACAGCGGCACGGAATGCATACCAGCTGGCCATGCCGAAGTGATGCGACTCCTTGGCCACCACGAAGCCAATGCCTGCACTCTGGGCCTTCTGCACCGCCAGATCCATGCAGAAGTTGCCCACCAGGACGCCCAGGGCGGAGTTACCGCTCACATGGGCGGTGGCCAGTGTTTCACTGAGTACCGTGGGTTCCGCATCCACTCTGGCGTGTCCCCGCTGCAGGTCATCCAGGTAGACATCCAGGCGATTGAGTCCGTGGCCAAAGTTGCCGCGATAGTCGGCCACCACCAGGAACTCGCTGATGCAGCGCACCTTGGCGGCCGGAACTCCAACGCGCATCAGGCAATCCTGGATGAAGCGACGCGCCTCGTCCACCAGAACTAAGGAAGTTTCGCCACGCTGCTGGGGGAAGGTCTTCCCGGGCATGTGGAAGCCACGCAGGCAGCTCGCCAGCCATTGAACTGGCCGAAAAAACGGCAACATCTGGAGTTCATCCAATGGAAAGATCTGGCTGGGGTTGCTATAAGTATGAATATATTTGGGGAAGCCTTAAGGTTATAGGTTAAGCAGACTTTTCAATAAGTAAGGTATTCATAAAATAGTTACGGATTTCAAAAAGCAAGCAAGTTAAAATAAAAAAAATGTATAAATTTTTAAGGTTTTGCATAGTATTTTCTAATTAATAGACTACTCAAAAAAATTACAGATTTTAGTGAGCAGGAGCAAGATAAACGTTTTAAATATTATTTTTAATTTAATAGACTTCATTAAACACTTTTAAAAAATGAATAGACTACTCAAAACAACATTAGCTTTTAATGAGCAAGAGAAAGATAAACGTTAAACGTTTTAAATATTATTTTCACTGTAATAGACTTCAATAAACACTTTCAAAGTAATAAATTAGTTATGATTACTAATTTTAAATCATTCATTGAGTAATTATGTATAAAATAAGCATTCATATCCGATAGTTAGACAGATACTTTCTTTGAAACACTTTAAGAACTTTGTTATACTTGGAGTATTTTGAACGCAAGAAGCAGTTGATTAAAGGATTACTGGGAGTAGTATATAGTGGTGTAGTAGAGTATGGGCCCTTAGTTCAAGGCAGTGGAGGTCAGAACTGCCACGCCTCGTTCGTAGAAGCTGTGCGAATCCTGTCCAGCGGCCACGGCCAAGTCCACGGTGAAGAGCAGCTCCGTGCGGGTGGAGTTGAGGTAAACGGGCAACGTCAACTTGCTGATGCGCGGCTCCGAGGAGATCCTAATGCAAAAAACACAACAATTAATAAAGATATATATAGTATATCCATCGCACACTCACTTCATCCACTTGAGGATGGTCACGGGCAGATCCATCATGATGGTGGAGGCCAGCAGCAGCTCGTTGTTCTTGCACTGGGCGCCCTGCAGCTTCAGCCCTGTGACGCCGAAGCAGCAGTCCTTCTGGTCGGTCTTGAGGCCCGCATCCGTGATGGTCACCTCGAGGGCGAGCTCCTCCAGCGACCAGCTGTTCGCCTGGGCCACACACTGCCGGGTGGCCGTGATGTAGGCCTCCGGATTGAGGAGGCCGCCCAGCCAGACGGGGAATCCCTGCAGCTCCTTGGCGCCGGCCTGCGACACCAGCTGCGACACCTTCTGCAGCTGCTGCACTCGGTTGCTGAAGTCGGTGATCCACTGGATGACGGTGCAGCCGGCGGGCACGGTGTACCGCTTCCAGCCCTTCGGTATGATGCCGCGCACCAGCTCGGAGAGCATGGAACGGTGGTGGTTGGTTTGCTTCTTCTCGCCCTGGCAGATCAGCACCACGTCCTGCAGGTCCAGGATTACCGTCTGCAGCAGCCGCGACCCACTGGTCACCTCGCGCTCGAAGTAGCGATACAGCGGATCCTTGATGTTCTCCACCGTTCGCTTGAGCACCTGCAGGCTCTTCGGCAGCAGCTCCAGCCAGGCGGTGGCCGAGTTGTGGAGCGCCTTCATCCACGACGGGCGTCCATCCTCGCCGCGTCCCGCTGCCGACTGCTCCGACTGATCCTCCACGCTGTAGGCCAGCTCGTCGTCGTCCTCCAGCTGCTGCATCTTGAGCAGCTTGCTGACCAGGTCGGTGCCGCGTGTGGTCAGCAGCACCTTCTCCGCATTGTTGGGCAGGCCGAGCCACGACGGCGTCTGGCGGTCCGTGAGGTTCTCGATCCACTTCAGGAAGTGATCGCGACGCGTGCCATCGGGCATGGTGATGTGACGCAATCCCCCAGAGGCTCCATCCACGTTGGCCACCAGGGCGAAGTCCGCCTCGAAGCTGCGGGCGGTGAAGAGCTTCTTGAGGAACGAGGTCAGCAGGCGCTGGTCGAAGTCGTTGTCGATCTTGCCGCCGTAAATGGACTGCGAGAGCAGCGTCACCAGGGCATCCCAGGGCACCTTCTCCGGCGGCAGATTGGTGCGACCCATGGCCGTGGTGTCGATCCACGTGTCCAGTGTGTCGCAGGCGACCCGCAGATCCGACTCGTTGAACTCGTACTTCTTGGCCCATCCGAGGGGCACATAACGCAGTCGCTCCTGGACGATGGCATGGAACCAGGCGAGCAGGAAGTACAGACGTGCCCGCTCACTGGGCGTCTTCATCATGCGCGCCGCCGGCACCGTGGAGAAGGTGCGCAGCAGATTGGCCCGAATGCCTGGCGGTGGCTCGAACACAAAGATGCGACCAGCACGCAATAGGTTGACAGGCACCTTGGGATTAATCTCCATGGTGAGGAAGAGCCGGAAGGCGGAGTGCGGCTGCAGCGAGTGCATCTTCTTCTCCAGCTGCACCAGCCACTGGGGCGCCAGGTGGACGTTCTTCAGCAGCACCCAGCGACCCGTCTTGCAGGCCATGTTGATGGCCCGCTCCGCCTGGTTGAATCCCTCGGCCGAGCCGATGGCAATGCTGGATATCTGCTTGTTCTGCTCCGCGGCCAAGTCGTCCACCCGTCCGGAGGCATCGAAGCCGGGCACCGAGCACAGCAGGGCCGGCGTGTTGCAGTTCAGCTGCTTGTCCACCACGGCGGCAAAGTCCAGCTCCTGCTCGGCATTGGGCATGAAGTCCTCGCCCAGCACACTGTTCACCACATTGTGGGCGGCGGCAATGACGCGATCCGGCCGGAAGGCCTGGATGAGCAGCAGCTGATGCACGGAACTGGCAATGGGCGTGAGGGCCTTGGACTCGTCCCACAGCTGGGGCACCACCTGCTCCGGCGAGCTCTGCTGCAGCCAGGCACCCAGCTCGGGCATGGAGCGCACCTTCTCGAGCAGCCGCCTGAAGATGGGCAGCCGGGTGGCCAGGCGGTTGACACCCTCGATCTGCTCGGCGGAGAGACCATCCACCTGGGTGGGATTGGCCAGCAGACCCTCGCGGCTGCGCAGGAAGAAGTTGAACTCGGCATCGAGGTTGGACTCGGCGGTGCCCTTCAAATGGATCTTGCACATGAGCAGGGCGAAGGTGAGGCGATCGTTGTGGATCATGCCGCGGGCCACCCGCTCGTAGCAGACCTGGAAGAGATCGCGAGTGACGATGCCCAGGCGCTCGGAGTGATCGGTGCGGCCCTCGAGCTTGGCGTTGTTGTAGAGCACCGTGGAGAAGATGTCGAGGAACATCTTGAGCGAGTACTGGTAGAGGAAGTGCACCTGGTTGAGGCTGTCCATGGTGAAGTAGATGTTGCTGCAGGCCACCGAGAGCGGAAGGTACTGCTGCGACACCGTCTCGATCTCGGCTATCACCTTGTCCGTCTCGTCCACCTTCTGGTTGATGTCGTAGGCCTCCTTCTTGAGCGTCTCCAGCGTGGTGATCACCGAGTCGTCGTCCAGTATCTTGCCCTTCGCATCGTTCAGCGCCTGCAGCAGGCTCTTCTCCAGCTGGCGCAGTCGCAGCCGGAACTCGCCCTGCAGCTTCAGCAGATCGGAACGCTTCTCGTCGATGTCCGGCCGCTCGGCCTTGAGCACCTGGTTGAGGCACTGCGACTGCAGCGAGCTCCTCGTCACCGTAAAGTTCACGAACGTCACCCGGGAGCAGATGTCGGGCGGGAATTCCACAGTGGGATCACGTGTGGACAGGAAGATGACGAACGATGGCGACAAATCGATGTCCTGATCGCCCAGGGTGATCAACACTCGACCGCCAGTGCGTCGCAGTTCGCGATTCAGCACCGGATTGAGTATGGGATCGTAGTTCTCGACATCCTGGACCAGCAGCGGATTGCCGAAGCGCAGCGCCGACTCCAGGTTCTTGCGGAACGAGTCGTCCAGGAAGGAGGTCTTCGTGATCTTCTTGCCCGCGTACTCGTTGAGCAGGAAGGTGGTGGCCTGACCCGAGGGATCGATGATCAGCGGATAGCGGTTGAAGCGCTTCAGCATGATGGCGTTCTCCGTGCACAGGTCATCGGTGGGCAGGGCGTTGGCCTGCCAGCGCAGTCGCTCGTCCGGATTGGACAGGTACTCGGTGCGGGCGATGTCCGCCCGGTACTGAATG
Source organism: Drosophila elegans (assembly GCF_018152505.1). Lineage (NCBI taxonomy): Eukaryota > Metazoa > Arthropoda > Insecta > Diptera > Drosophilidae > Drosophila > Drosophila elegans. The sequence continues at coordinate 5,802,409 of NW_024545578.1, forward strand.
CTGGCCGCCTGCAGGTGCTGCGACCAGGTGGTGAAGAGGTTCAACCGATAGTGCTGGTCGAAGTAGCCGCCGTAGGCGATGAAGGCGGCCGAGAGCAGCACGTCGCCCACAATGGTGGACATCTGGGACTTGAAGGTCTCGCTGGTGGACTCCCAGCGCTCGCGCTCGATGTTCAGACTCTTGAGCAGGGCAATGGAGCGATCCACCTTGGCCTGGACGTTCTCCAGGTCCGTCTTGATGGCCTGAGCCTGCGAAATGAGCTGCGCGTACTCCTCCTTGTAGGCGGCAATGCTGCGCTCCAGCTGCTCCACCAAGTCCTTGGTCTCCTTGGCACTGGCCAGATTGACATCGGCCTGCTCCTCCAGGGAGCGCAGCTCCTCGCGCAGCGGCTCCACGCGCTTCAGCATGTCAGCGTACTCAATCTGTTTTGGGAATTGTTTGTTATTGTTTAAGAAGGATTTAGGTTCGAATTCAAATAAATCTCACCTGAGCAATGGCCCATTTCACCATGGGACCACAGGCCATACTGGCGCGATTCACCTTCTCAAAGTTATAGTCCGGATTGCTCAGATACTTGGACTTCATCTTCTCGCGCACATCGTCGCTGTTTTAATACATATTTTATATTAATAACCAATCGAACCCCCAGTTTAGTGAGTTAATTGAATGAATCAAGCAAGCAAAGCAGTAGGATAACTATGAAACAGCCTTAAATTTGACCAAAACCAAAGGGAATCAAACAAAAGTTAGAGCCAATTACCAAAGTTAGATGAAAATTCAGTTGAATCATTAGAAAGTTTCAATATTTACAAACCATAAGGCAGCTTGGCTTAAACAATTCAAACTCAAACTAATAAAACTACATAGAAAGTAACAACAAACTCAAATAAAAACCAATTTCTACACACAAGAACTATGGCATAACATCAAAAAAAACATCAACAAGAACAAAAAAAAATGGGTGTGTTGGTAATAATTTGAATCATGCTTACGTTATGTTCTCGGTACCGAAGTTAGATACAATTGAATTTATGAAATTTTCGCGCATGATCACGGCCCGGATCGATTTCCAATCGGTCGCATTTTCGCCCAGCAGCAAACAAATCGATTCGAGAGCCAATTTGACCACCGACGGCGGATTAGCCATGGTTCGCACCTCAACGAGCTGTTGCTTGCGGATCGACTTGACCGCTGCTCATCGTCGATTTAGTAGTTGATTGGTTGGTTGGTTGTTTGGTTGGTTAACATGGGGGATCAGAATTAATATACGGTTTGAGCACAACGTTGCACTTATCCATTGTTATAAGACTAGGCTAGGTTACCATCTAGTTAATTACTAAAGACCGATCCGGCTCATTGCACCTGGTTCTGAATCGGGGTTACGACAGCTGGTTAAAAATACAATAGTTTGTACTCTTGCAAAGTTAAATGTCGTTTGAAGAACAAAAAAAAATATTTAATAAAGAAAATGAATTGTTAATATGTAACATGAGATTTTGAACTGTTTTTTTTTTTTTTTTTTTTTTTTTTTGTATCTAGTCAAGAGAAAGAAGAAAATTTATTGTTCTGATCAGCTTTTCAACTAAACTAATTTTACAGAACATTAATTTAAATTTTCTTAATAATTAATAATTTTTTTTTTTTTTTTTTTTTTTTTGTTTTATAAAAATTCTCTGCAAGAGTACAAAGAATTCGGCGAGCCGAACTAAACAAAACCTATGATAACTAAATTCACCATTCAAATGTTTGTCCTTAGTTTCACACACACACACACAAAAGAGACAACTTTTTTACACATCATACATACATCACATCACATATCCTAATATAAAAGGATATCAAAGGAGGGTTAGAGGTTATGATAAGTTGAGTTGGCCAGTGCATTGCGTATGCTTTGGTGTTTGCTTGTATATGTATATTGAGTATATATTGTAGTTATGGGTGTAGTATACGAATGGAGATTATATTCAAATGACAAGGATCGACGGATCCGCCCACAGGGTTTAATCGGTTTTAGACGCTCGCTGATTAGGATTCAATGGAGTGAAGTGCTATAGATGATATCGTGATGCTTGAGAGAAAGAGAGAAAGAGTTGGGTTGCGTACGTGATCTTGTCAGTCTCCAAGTTAACGATCGAGGAGATGAAGCTGTCTTTAACGAGGATGCCCCTAATGGCCTTCCAGTCGGCGGCACTCTCGTTGAGCAGCTCGCAGACCGACTCCAGGGCCAGTTTGACCACGGCCGGTGGATTGGCCATCGACCGCACCTCGGCCAGGTGTTTTTTTTTGATCGAGCTAACGGCTGTCGGAGTTGCGATGGTGGATTGGTGGGTCAAAATCATAAAACAGGTGAGCCATATACAAGTATATATCAAGACTGCTATTTGAATGATATATACATCACCCAATGCCAATCTTGTTTTATCTTTAGGTAACTTATTATAAAAACTAACTTAAGTGCCCGCCCTTTGCGACATTTTAGCCCGATGGACTCACCTGCTTGGGCATCGATAACGGCCGGTTCCACCTGGGCCAAATCGGCCATCACATCCTTGCGCTTCTCCTCGATCTTCACGGTTTGATCGGCCAGACGGATCTGGATCTCCTGCGACTGGATCTTCTTCTTCTCCGCCTCCTGCTGGTCCTGGAACATCTGCTTGAGCTTGGCATTGGCGGCCTCGTTCTTGGACTGCAGCTCCTGCTTCTTGACGGCCAGCGACTTTTGCATCTCCTCCACCTGCTCCACGGTTTCGGCGATCTTGTTGAGACCCACGTTGAGATGCAGCTGCTGTTCCTCCAGATCACTGCGCTTCTCGTTGTACAGCTTGACAAAGTGGTGGATGAAGTCGAGGTAGTGACGTGGCGTCACGGCCATGGTGCGGCCGCCACGCTTGGCCAGCCGCGCGTTGGCCTGGTGCAGCGTCTGGTGGACGTACACACACGAGTTGATCACCGCGTCGCGATGGCTGGGATTGGCCGGCACCAGGGGGCAGACGGAGGGGAAGAAGTCGGGGGCATGCCAGTTGGGCTTCTCCAGGTCGACGCGCGTGGTGAACTCCTTGCCCACCTGGAACAGGGCCGAGTCCGACCAGTCGCCGAACCAGTTGAGCACACAGCGATTGAACAGGGCCGGCGAGGTGGCCGCGCGATCCTTAAGTCCATCGGTGGAGGGGTTCATGGTGAAGACCACGTGCAGGTTGCGCATCACCTGCTGCGTGAACCACTTGTACAGCTCGTCGCTGGAGTCCAGCATGAGGCCCTCGCGCTGGGCGCCCTCCTTGCACTGCGTCATCAGGGTGGTGTACTCGTCGCCCTCGAACAGGCCGGGCACCTCGCCGTTGGCCAGCAGCGTGTTCATGCGCTCCAGGAAGCCCGAGTCCAGCACATTCGACTCGTCCAGGATGAAGGCGATCTTCTCGTCCTTGCAGCCCGAGCGGCGCAGCACGGAGCGCAGATCTTCGTCAAAGTCCTCGCCGGTGTACTTGTTGTGCACCTTGATCTGGAAGATGGACAGCCCGTTCATCCAGGCCACAAAGCGCGATAGCGTGGTCTTGCCCGCTCCCGACACGCCGATGAGCAGCAGGTGACCCTGCGGCTGGCGGAAGATGCGATCGATGCGCAGCACATGGTCGAGCACCTCGTCGAAGAGGACGAGCGGCACGTCGAGCTCCTCCTCGTAGAAGACCTTCAGGCGGGCGCGCACATAGTCGCGCAGCTCCTCGCGATTCACTGGCATGTAGTCCTTGCTCAGCCAGTTGCTGTAGAGGATCGGCCGCTGCAGCGCCTCCTCCTGGTTGATGCCGGGGAAGTGTTTCTGGCCCACCAGATCGATGTTCTCGTTCGTCCACCTCCGCTCCGAGTCGTCCACCAGTCGGTCCTGGAACAGGCGCAGCGCCTCGTGGGCCCAGAGGCGCACCAGTCCCTCCACCGGCAGCGAGTCCAGCGGTCGGATGGCCTCGCAAATGCCGCGCACCCAGCGGGTCATCTCACGCGGCGAGTAGACGTAGTGCGGCTGCATGTCCTGCGTGAAGCGATCCTGCGAGGCCAAGTAGAACTCCACCATGGCGTTGGTCAGTGGCTCCGCATAGCCACGAAGTGCGGGCATCAGGCGCAGCATGGCGCGCGAGAAGGTGCCGTAGATCTGCTTCAGCGAAGTCTCGCCCGGATAGTCCACATAGATGATGGGCACGTGGCGCAGGAAGCGATGCGACAGCGGCTTGCGACCGGGATCAGTGGGCGGATTGCAGGCGCCCACGAACTGAATGCGCTCCAGCGAGACCCACGCCTGGTCGCTGGCCCTGTAGAAGCCCTTGTGCTCCACCAGTTGGCGCAGGAACGAGATCACCCGCTGCGTGCCATAGCTGTCCATGTCCGGCAGGTTGATCTCATCGCAGAACAGCACCAGCCACTTGCCAATCTGCACGGGCGAGAGGACCACGCCGTTGGGCGTCTTCCGGTACTCGCAGTAGTGGTCGAACGTCTTCAGCAGCAGCTCCGGCGTGGTGGCCGAGGAGAAGTTCAGGCCCACCACCTCCATGTCGGGCAGGGCGCGCAGGGCCGAGAACAGCGTCATGGTCTTGCCGGAACCAGGTGGTCCACAGAGCACTAAGGGATGGCAAATGTAAGATTGCAATACTGCATTGCATTAAAAAGGGGTAATCTAAACTCACCCAAGGGCTTGTGCTCGGCCAGCCACGTGTAGAGCAGCGACTCGTGGCGCACAGTGTCCAGCGTGGGCACCACAATGTCCGGAGAGGCCACCTTGTGGGTCTCCACCTCGATCACGGGCACCTTGTTGCTCCACGGCACCCAATCGCCACTCATGTTGACCTCAAAGTCGATGATCGGCGCACCGGCTGCCCCTGGCAGTGGCACCGTGGTCACACTGCGCACAAAGTCACCCAGATCGGTGCGCACCTTGAGCTTGGCATCGCCGGCAAAAGACCAGAGCACAGAGTAGACCAATGCCTTGGGTATGTAGTGCTCCAGCTGATCAGCGGAGCAGGGGAAGTCCGGATGCTGTGCATTGAAGGTGAGCACATTGCGGGCCGCCTGATTCAGCATGGAGAAGAGGGAGCTGAGGGCCCGCAAGCGGGTGAAGTCCATGATGTGCTCCTGGTCCATGGCGTACTCCAAGGTGCGCACCACAATGCCATCGGCCGAGAAGAAGGGCAGCAGCAGCATGGCAATGTCACGCTGCACCTGCAGCGAGGGTGACACCTCCTCCTCCTTGTCCTTCGATGGCTTGATGACGCCCACAAAGTCCTCGTCGCCATCCTCCAGGGGAATGCTGCGCAAACGCGACAGATAGTTCTCGAATATCATCTCGGTGGAGAGCACATCCTCCGAGAACCACACCATGCCGCATCGCGACACGGTGGCCAAGGTGGCGAACTTCAAGTCCTGCACCTCGAACATCACACGCACGTTGGGCGGCAGCGAGAGACGCTCGCCGTTGGGCAGGGTGAGCAGCTTGTTGTCGTCCAGCACCGAGTTGAGGTTCTCCACCCACTCGGGATCCACGTCGCCGTCGAAGATGATCCATTGCCGCTTGTTGATCTCGCCGCGCACATTGTCGATGATCTTGCGCAGAATGTGGGTGAACAGGCCGTCGGTCCACTCACGCGTGTTCGGATCCAGGACACCGTAGAGCGCCTCCTTGGAAATGGCCTTGGGATCGATCACATGGGCCACGCCCTCGACGCCCTCGAAGCGTTCGAGTGCCTTCAAGAGAGTCTTCCAAGCGGTGGACTTGCCGGATCCCGATGGACCCACCATCATGAGTCCATGGTTCAGGTTGGAGATCTGGTACAGTTGCAGCACCTGGTAAATGGAACATGGTATTAGCACTTGGACAAAACACCCCTCGAGAATTAGTTACTTTGTCCACCCAGGTGGAGCCGAGTCCCTGACGGTTAGTAAGCATGTGTAAAGCGAATGGTTATGAAGTGGATCACAATGCGAATCCATGTCCAATTGGGTGCATCGATTTTGAATGGAAACAAAAGGGTAAAAGTAATCAGATACACTAAACACTGAATTTTAATTGAGGGATTTTAATTTGTACTATTTGTATACCCTTGCAGAGGGTATTATAATTTTAGTCAGAAATTTCATACTCTATAAAGTATTTAATTTGATAGGAATAGGAAAACGATGTCATATAGCTGATGTAATATAGCTGAAAATCATCATAGCTTCAATGTTTTTAAACAAACGCGCTTATATATCGAAATTTAGATGATGAAATTTTAAAGAATATATCATTTTTGCAATAGCTGCAAGGGTATATATACTTCAGCTTAAGATGAAAGTTGATGTTGGAAATAAAGTCTCCAAAGCAGAGTTGCAATGCAAGGTTCAAGGATTACTTTTCAACCCCCTTTCTTTTCTCCCACACAAATCGATCCACTGAAAAGTAACAAAACGTAGCCCTTACCTTCTCCATCCAGGCAGCGCCCTGCTCGTCGCCCTCGCCACAGACCAGGTAGTCCTCCTGGCACACCTTGCGGATCTCCTCCTTCAGACCCTTCATCTCCGCCCGCGTGTAGCCCACGTTGGGGAAGACGTCGCTGAGGAGGGAGAACAGCAGAGGAATGTCCTCGGCCACCAGCTTGGGCACCATGGTCTCGCACACCGACTGGATGAGGATCTCCTGCTCGGGCAGGTTCTCGGCCACCGAAGCCTCGTCGATGTTCTCGTCGCCACGTTGGCGCATCTGCTCCTTGATCTTCATGATGCGATCCCGCTTCACATTGCCGGCCGAGATGAGCACGGACTTGAGGGCACGCAGCCCAAAGTCGTAGTGGCTCTGGTTGGACAGCTGCTCGTCGCAGAGCTTGAAGAAGGGCACGATCTTGCAGGCCAGCTTCTCGGCCGAACGGAAGCCCTGCGAGAACAGCATAACCTCGGCAATGAGCTGGCGATCCGGCGTGGTCATGGCCAGCGAGCGGAAGAGCTTCTTCAGATTGTCCGGCAGATTGGAGCGGCCGGCATAGCCCGGATTCATGGTGATGAAGATGGCCATGTCCGGCGAGACGCGCACCTGCTTGCCCACCAGCTCGACGGTGATGCTCTCCTTGTTGCTGTCCATCTCGTACTTCAGCGCCTCCTGAATGGTCTGGATCTGCTGCGAGCAGGCGGACAGCATGCGCTCCTCCAGTCGATTGAACTCGTCGAAGCAGCCCCAGGCTCCCACCTGGCAGAGACCCACAAAGATGCGGCCCATGGCCTGGAAGTCGAAGGTCTCGTCGCAATTGAAGACCAACACGAAGCGTCCCAGTTGGTTGCCCAGCGCCTTGACCGACTCCGTCTTACCCGTGCCCGCGGGTCCGAAGGGTGAGCCTCCCAGACGCGACTCCAGGGCCTGGGTCATGGTCAGGTAGCAGCGATCCGTGAGTGGCGTCTGCACCAGGCGATCCTGCACACCCAAGTACTCGAATCCGTAGAAGAATCGGGCATTGGCCATGTGGATGGTCAGCTGCTGCAGCACCTCCGTCTGCCGGGGATCGAAGTAGAAACGCATCTCGCACAGCCACTGGAAGGACTTGGGCGAGGTTACGCCGTTGTTGAGTAGTCTTCTGGTCACCGTTCGCTTGTGCACAAACTCGTTGATCAGGTGCTCCAGCTTGCGGCGACGCAGCGGAGGCTGCTCCTGCAGCACAGAGTCGGCCAGCACGTTCAGAGTGCTCTCCACGTTGCCCAGCACACGCTGCATCGGCTTGGAGTTGTTGTTCTCGGAGGCCTGCTGCAGGGCTGCCTCCACATCCTCCGACCAGAGGATCTGGGCGGCCAGGACAACAATCTGCGCCTGGTATTTGTCACACCACTCCATGTAGGCCTATGGGTTAAATAGAAAGTTGGATTAGTAATTTAGAAAATTAATGGTAATTTAGGTACCCGTTTATCAGCTAACAAATTTCAAGCTAAATATTTTCCCGCAAAACAATCCGAGTCTAGGTGGAGCCATCTATCGGACTGCATAGCCAACAATAAAAGCTAAGAGCGTGCAGCACCTCGCTCTCTCTTTTACTCTCTCTCTCTCATCTGCTGCTCTCTCAAATCTGCTGCTCTCTCTCATCTGCTGCTTTCTCTCATCTGCTGAGCAGTGGCAGAGATGCGGCAGAGCTCTAATAACTTTTGAAATAATAGCTCGATTTTGAAAATGTTAGTGTCTACTGATAAATATAATCGAAGCCCACACACAGAATCCAATACCTACGTTCTAACATGTCTCATAGTGCCGTTACAGAGGTGTTTAGTGTTTCACGATTTGTGGGGGTTAGTAATAATAATCTCGAAGTTCATACAGACGGACAGACAGATGAACATTATTAAATCGACTCGGCTATTTATCCTGATCAAGAATATATATACTTTATAAGGTCGGAAACGCTTCCTTCTACCTGTTACATACTTTTCAACGAATACAATATACCCTTTCACTCTACGAGTAAGGGGTATACAAATGTGGCTTACCTGTGGATCGATCTTGCCATCGCGGAACTGCTTGATATCCTGCACAGCCTGGGCCAGAAGCGAGGCCAAGGTGAAGCGCATCTGCTTCTCCACCAGCGACAGCCACTCGTTGATCTTGGGATGCTCCACCGTGGACACTGGGTTGATGAAGTGCACCTCCTCGCCTTCGCGGGATGAGATACCCAAAATCACGTTGTTCTCCTCGTTCAACAGAATGGCAGCTACGCCGGCAAACATTTTCTTGAAATGCTTCTGCAGACGGGCAATGTTCTTGCTGTTGCCAATGATCTCCAGCAGATCCTCGTCTCCCACGAAGTAGAAGCGCGGGAAAGAGGTTCTCTCGCGCTCCAGATACTCGCCCAGCGCCTTCTGGATCTTGCCCAGCAAATCGGCCAGACGCTCCAGCGATCTTTGCACCGCGGGAATGTTGAGCACATCCATGACCTTTGGCGATTTGGTGACCTTCTTCATCAGGCCAAGGAACTCGGAGCTGATGCTCTGGAAGCGCGAGGTTTCCACCGGCAAGAGTGTCTTGATGTCGGCGCTGCCCGAGAAGATGCCCTCCAAGTAGACCCAACGTCGCTGCACATCGATCCACACATCGAACAGAGCGTTGATCCTGTTCAGCTTCTCCTCCCAGGTGAGGGCCTCCTCCTCGAAGACCTTGTAGTAGGGCGACAGCTTCATGGCGGCCACCGAGTTGATGTGCTCCTTCACCTTGTTGAACAGATCGTCCCAGCCGCGGATGATGCGGCACTTGTTCTGGTAGTTGATCAGGTCCAGCTCGTAGTTCTGCCACGACTCGCGCACCTGCTTGAGGAACTCCTCCAGTGCCATCTCGCCCTGGGCCACCAGGATGATGTCCTTGACCACGCCCTCGTTCTTCTGCAGATTCACGTCCCACACTTGGCCCAGCGAGAGATCGGAGATGACCCAGTTGACGCGCAGCTGCTTGGTCAGCTGCTTCCAGTGGCGCTCCTTCAGGGCATCCGACTTGAGCTCCACAATCAGCATGTTCACCTTGATGTAGCTCTGGATCAGCTTCTTCACGTACTCGTACGACTCGTACATGCGCAGGCGGGCGGGCAGCTCCTTCAGCTGGGCCATCATGGCCTCCAGCTGCTGGCGCAGCTTGCGTGGCTGCACCGACAGCCAGGGCTTCTCGCGCGTCTCGTCGATTTGGGTCCAGACCTTGGAGAGCTCGCTCCAGACGCCGCGCAGGTCCTGCAACTCCTCGAGGGCCACGTTCATGCGCTCGGCACTGTTGTTCGGCACCGCCGACTCCTGCAGCTCCAGGGCCTCCTTGGCCTTGACCACATTGTCGCGCTCCTCCTTGAGGCGCGAGTACTTGCTCTCGAAGATCTGCAGCTGCTGCAGCGCATCGTCCGGCCGGATCTTGCCGCCCGTGGGCTTGGTCTTCTCCCAGTCGTTGAGGAAGTCCACGGTGCGCGTCTCCACGGCCTTGTCCTCGGCCACGATCTTGGCCTGCAGGCTGGCCACCTGCGTCTGGATGGCCGTGTCCTTGCGCTTGATGATCTCGTTGAAGGCCGACCACTCACCCTCGATGTTGTCCACATGCAGCCAGTTGTTGGGGAACTGGAAGCGTTGACGCTCCAAAATCCGCTGCGCCTCCCTGAACACCTCCACCTGCTTGTCCCAGGCAATCATGTCCTTCTTCAGCGACTGCACGTAGGTGATGAAGCTCACCGCATCCGATGTGCTGGCCGCCTCGATGCTCTGCATCTCCAGGTCGGTGCGCGACTTGGACACCTTGCCGTGGAAGCTGGTCATCTCGGTGCCCAGCAGGGTTCCAAACTTGCCCAGTGCCTCCTTGTGCCACGAATCGTACTTCAGGGTGACCTTGGCCTGCACCTTGGCGTAGTCAATGATGATGGGTCCGTACGCCCGCCGCGTGTCCGACGTGTCGAAGGTGGTGCGCGACTGCTTGATGTCGTTCAAGCACTTGATCCACAAGTTCACATCCTCACCCAACCGGCCGTACAGCATGTCCGCCTGCAGATCCCACAGGCTCTGGTAGCGCAGCCACTCGTCCACGTAGTTGCGCACCTCGCCCACCTTGTGCTCGATGGCTCCGTAGGCGTTCTCCAGCACCTTGCCCTCCGGCAGCTTGGTCAACAGGTTGCGGTACGTCTGCGAGACGGGCTTCTCCAGGCCCACCTGGTAGCGGGTGCTCTGCAGACGCACTTGCGAGGTGACGATCGCCTGCCAGGCGAAGAACTGCTGCATTATCTGGAAGCGGGCTTCCTCGATGGATGGATACAGATACATCTGCTGGTTGGTGATGCGAATCTCGTGCACGGCATTCTGAATCTGCGGCTCTCCGCCCAGCTTGTGCGTGGGCTGGGCCGGCGCATCGGTGTCCATGGAGGTGTCCACCTCCTTTTTGTTGCCGGTCAGGGCCTCCGACCAGGCCTGGATTCCCGCCTGCAAACGGTGGGCCAGCTTCTTCTCCACCTCCTCGTCCAGTCGCGTTACCCACACGCTCAAGTTGGAGTACTGACGCAGCGAGAGGTCGTCCACGGCATGCTGAATCTTGGAAAGAATCTCCACAAACGTGGCGGCACTGTATGGACAAGTCTCCAGCGAGCGCACGTCCACATCCAGCTGTTCCTCCACAACCAGCAAGTCATCGACCTTTTCGGGATTAAAAAAGTATGATTAGAATCTATAAAACTGGTTAATAGTTTAGTAGGAAAGCATTACCTTCTCCTGGAACTGGGTCACACACTCCGACAGGCGTAGAACATAAGGATCCAGCTTGTAGGACTCCCAAATAAGACCGATTCCCTCGGACACCAAGTTTAGGACATCCTTACGCAGTCCTGCCACGAGTGGCACAATGCTAGCACGATCTTCAATCTGTTTAAGATACAATCTTCAGTTAGTTTAAGTCTCAAACACAAATCACATCTAGATACTTTCTTTGGCATGCGGGAGTTGAACAAACTAAACTAGGAAACAAAATAGTGGTTGCAATACACGGATTACGGAGTAAACAAACTTCGAGGGGACAAACGACACTACCTTGAATACTGAATTTTGTGCTAGACTCCTATTATTAAGCTGCATGAAAGAAAGGTTGGTTGGTTGTTCGGTTGGTTTAGTTTAAGAGCGGTTCTCGTGTCTAAGACTAAGGTGATTATGTGGAGTGTTCAAAGTATGGTGGATAGCAAAATTCAAGCTGCACGCCAGGAACAAAGCAATGCAAGAGAATAGAGCAACGGTGACATCTTGTGATGGTGGAACAGTGACAAGTGTGACTTTGTAAAGTGTAAGAGCTGGGCATAGAGGTGTACAACGAAATGTAAGGCTGTTATTAGACAAATTGTCATGGATTACACTCTGTTTTCAATCTTTAAGCCACGTAATCTTTTGCAATTCGTCTAATAACAGCCTTCAAGGAGCGAATCTCACCTTCTCCAAAGTGCGTTCGTAGGTGCGAACACTCTCAATTAGGGAAATAGCATACGGATAAATCTGGTTGGCCTGATGCGCCTTGTTCACAATGGTCAGTGGAACTCTGAAAATATATATTATGTTAATATTTAAACTAAAAAGGGGAATCTAAAGCCATACCTGAATCCCAGATTCTTGATGTTGCGCACCTCCTTCGCCAGCGTGATAATCTCCGGCAGAAAGTTGACCCTCAAACGCAGCACATTACCACGTCCAATGCGAGAACGTGTGGACTCGATGGTAAAGATGCGTCCAGTGCTGCCAAAGTTGCGCTCCTGCACCTTGCGGGCCCAGTCATGGAACACATCCGAGATGGAAAGCTTGGCTCGGAAGCTATCGCCGTCGGCCTTTAGCTTCTGGCCCTCGATGTGCGTCTCCCAGCCCTTGCCGAGCACATCCTCGACGCGCTTCAAGTACATCGTCAGCTGGTTGTCGATCTGGCGGGCCCAGATGATGGAGCCAGCCACCGGCGGCAGATCGCGCACCGAGGACAAGCGACAGCTCTTGCTCAGCGGATACTGCACCTTGAACTTCTCGTGCAGCGCCTCGATGTCGTCCTTTACGCGCTGAATCAGCTGCGTTTGGTACTCCCTAATGGCGCCACGGATGTGCGGACGCACAAAAAGTGCATTGAAGCGCGAGAAGATGCGGAACATCTCGTTGGCATTCTTGGCCGTACCAAGCTGGTCGCGTAGATGCGCCGTGATGCGGGTCTCCACGCGATCTGTGGATGGAAATAACCATTTAATTTTTGTTTATATAAATAGTATATATTATAATTACCAATTTTCTCCTCATATCGCTTGACAGCCGCCTCCCAAGCCTCGGATCCCTCCTTGGTGATGTCCAGGCAGTCCACCTCCTTGACGTTCTCGTAGGCCAGGTTCACCTCTTCGATGGCATTGGCATCGGCAGCATCCAAGCTGTAAGGTTGCTTGGTTTCCGCGGCGTTCACGTCATCGCTAACAGCGGGCTTGTTGGGCCGCAGAACGCGCAGGATGACGGTGCGCAGCTGCTCATGCTGACGGCGGAACTTGCGCATGTGCTCCATGCGGGTCTGCAGCTTCTTGTGAGCCGGCGAGACGCGCCACACCATCTTGAGGTGCTCATCGCGCTTCTTCTTCACAATGTCGCGCAGCAATCCCTGCAGCTTGTCGTACTCATCATCCCAGCAGCTGAATATCTCGAAGCACTGGTTCATCACGCGCTCGAATTCATCAAAAGGGATGTGCATCAGTCGCCGGGTGCCCAGCACCTTGAGCAGCTGCTGCGACAGATCCCGCGAGATGGCCTCGATGAGCTTGAGGCACCGCTGGATGGGGTACTTGGTGTTGCGTACCTTGCGCAGATGCGAGAAGATCTGCTGCACGGCAGGTCGAATCTTCTCCAGCTCAGTGGCGCTGAGCAGATCATTGATCGGGAAATCCTTCATCAAGGGATTGTAATCGGCTACCGTGGCCAGGGCCTGTTTTAAGCCGGTATCCGTGTCAAAAGAAACGGTGGCATGGAAACGCTTTCCATGCTTCAGAATGTCCAAGGTGAGAGCCACCTCTGGCGACTCGCGCTTTTCCTGAATGCGATACAGGGCACGCTCCAGATTCAGCCAGAAGGAGATTTCCTATTCAAAGAAGGGGAGTTCACTTTTGAGTTTCGAATTTTAAAGGTTTTCCTTTGCTTTATCTCACCTGCAAAGCGGTTCCCGAACCGGGATCTCGGTTCAGCTTGGTCACCTTCTTGATCTCGGTGATCCAGCGGTTCACGCCGGTCTGCAGCTGGTTCAGGAAGGAGGAGTCCTCCACCTTGTCGCCAAAGTCGGCCACCTTGGCCTTGCGGTTCTCCTCCGAGCACTTGCGGATCACATTGTTGACGGTCTGGTGGGCCGTCAGCGTGATCTCCGGTATGTCGATGTTCTGCTGCAGGTGCAGCAGCCCCATCTCCAACTCGGCCAACTTCTTCTCCACGGAGGGAGCCATCTTGTCGCCATCGCGATCAGCGCGTCCCGACTCTTTCACGTACGACTTGAAGTAGGGCGCCAGGGACTTGCTGATGAACGCGTGCAGCGTCTCGTAGGGTGATCCGTCCGAGAAGTTGATCAGCCGCAGCTGCGAATGGATGGACTTGTCCGCCTCCACCACCACGCCGCGCTTGATGCAGGCCAGCGAGGCCATCCGGCTGTTGGTAAAGTGGACATCGTTGCTGATCTGGTAGGTTACCTGCTCCTTTTCCTCCTCTCCCTCCGCCGGCTGCTCGGTATCGTCCTCTGGAAAGTGGAAATTGGGGGTAATGATTACAAGTCTATTTAGAGTTGTATAAGATTATTGTGGATATTTAAGGTACACCTATTTTAATTTGGCTAAACAACAGATAATGTATTTGTAAAAACAAATGTTTTGGCAATTTGTTCATATCTTAAAAATCCCAAAATGTATATAATCCCAGAGATAAAGTGTAACTCGTTAAAATGTGTATACTGAGTTACATTTTTTTTTAAAATCAAAAATAACAAAATTAATGAGTCAAGATTTTTAAGAATTATTAAGGGTATAGCTATAGTACTGATAGCATACAAAAACTTAAGACTTTAATCCAGAAAAACGCAATAAAAATAATTACCCATATAACATTGTAAGGACACCTCATTCTCCACCAATCACATAAAGCAACGCATGACTGGCCACACAATTACCCCTCACCCACTTTCCGTGTGGCCCATTTGGCATTGGAGCTCAATGCCACGGCACTGACATAATTTCATTGTCAAGGCGTCGACCTCCGGAAAATCAGCGGCCAAGGGAAAAACCTTCAAAATTCGTGTGCTCAAGGCTGGACCTTGGCGATGTCATTGCTCCCACGCAAATGGCCCCGCTGCCAATGCCAATGCCAAAGCCGATTCCCAGTGCCATTGCCATTTGCCATTGCCATTGGCACTGCCTTCGGTCAATGTCAATGTCGTTGTTGCGTCCCCAAAGTCACCGAGCCAGTGGAAGGTGTGCGCAGCCTCCAAGGTCGTTTCCGTAAACAAAACTTGTTGCTTCACAGCCGGCATCTGTTTTCCGGTTGCAAATTGTTTGTAAACAAAACGAAGCCGGCAAACCGGCAACTCAGCTGTTTGCAGTTATCGCTTAGCCGTTGTTATCGGCATATCGGTATCGGAGTGAGTCAGATGGGCTGACGTCATGCACAAAAACTTGTTTTTATACCCTAGAATGAGGCATGTTGATTTGTTCTGCAGTTTGCCACTAACTTTTTTTGTGATCTAAATATATTGTTCGTACAAACAATCAAATGTTGTATTACAAATTTATTGTTTTACTAGAAAAAGAATTCAATGTTAATCAAACCATTGATATTTTCTGTTCATCTAAATGTTTTAATATCATGGCACTTGTTTTTATGTTAATTTTGAGTTTCAAAACCCTCTTATTTTCAGAATACTAGATAATCTTGTTATCACTTGAAATGTTTTAAACTATAACATCCAATTGGGGACTAATTCTTTCAATTTATTTTTCCCGTTAGAAAATTTTAGGGTATCCGAACTTCGCTCACCGAACCAGAACCTACGTTCTGATTGGAATTCAAACAAAAACATCTGCCGCATTGATTTTTAACAAACTGGTTGCGTATTCAGCTAGCATACCTAATTGTGACTCATTTTAACCATAAGAAACTTTAATTTTCACTTCCCCAACTGCAAAGCGAGCACTTAAGAAGCTTGCCAACTTTTTATCTCTGCCGAAGCGACGCCATTTTGTGCAAATGGCTGCACTTTTTTCACGCAAGTTTTCTCTGCCAACGGGGCATAAATTGTGATCCTACCTTTGATGCAATTACGTTGGACGTAGAGCGCCTGCACCTGGGGATCGGAAAGGAACTTCCGGATGGTGTCCTGGTTGATGGGATCGTCCAGAGCGTTATTCAGCGATGCGGGAACCACATCCTCCTCCGGCAGCAAAATGGTCACCGCCTTGCGAAGGTAGTTGGCAAATGCATCGTAATTCGCAATGGACAGGTTCACGACCGGATCCACCGATGTATCGGGGTTCTCCAGGGAGTCGCCCATGTCCCTCGAATACTTTCGGTTGATAAATACTCCTCAAAATGTGTGCAATTGGATTTTTTCACAATGCCTCGCCCTGTGAAAAATTACGTCTGCTTGTTTTTTTCGCGAAATGCAATGTGAGCCTTGCCACCTAGTGAAAAACAAATTGCAAAAACAAGGAGTTGCCGTAGTGCAGGTTGCCCCAAAAATACAACAGTGGGCGAAGGGCTGCCAGTGGGTCAGAAAGCCTTCCCGCCAAAAATTCTTAGAGCAAATATCAGGCACATAACCGATGTGGCAACTCTTACCGCAAAAACAGCTGTGTAACTGTAGAGTGCATTGGGTTCTTACGATTTTGTTATTTAATAATTGTGAAATGTGCAATTTAATAAATTAAAGTAAGGAAATGCAAGCGCTGAGAAGTACTCGCCCCTGGAGAGGGGCATATTGGAGTAGTTGGCGGCGTCTGCTCACCCAAAGCTGCACGGGAACTGAGGTGAGTAAGCAAATATCGATGAAAATCCATTAAAACTCTCATTAAATTGCAGAACTTGGAGTTAACTAACGATGTTAAGCACCGGATTGAAGCTCACTGGCGGGAGCAGCTCGCGGGAGGGCAGTTCAACCCCCGGGACTCGCAGGACAAGTACTACGTGCTCTCCATGTTCCCCTATCCCTCGGGCAATCTCCACATGGGCCATGTGCGCGTCTACACCATTGCCGATTCGGTGGCTCGTTTCCAGCGGATGTGCGGCAAGAATGTGTTCCAACCCATGGGTTGGGATTCCTTTGGCCTGCCCGCGGAGAATGCCGCCAACCAGCGGGGCGTAGAGCCCGCCTCCTGGACGGAGCAGAACATCGCACAGATGAAGGAGCAACTCAGACGACTGGACTGCTCCTTCGACTGGAACCACGAGCTGTCCACCTGCAGTCCGCAGTACTACAAGTGGACGCAGCACCTGTTCCTCATGCTGCACCGCCATGGGCTGGCCTACCAGAACGAGGCCCTCGTCAACTGGGATCCCGTGGACCAGACGGTGCTGGCCGACGAGCAGGTGGACGCCAATGGCTGCTCCTGGCGCTCGGGGGCCAAAGTGGAGAAGAAACTCCTCAGGCAGTGGTTCATCCGGACGAGTGCCTATGCCAAACAGTTGCTCGATGGCCTGGAGGATCCCACGCTGCGCGATTGGCGCGATATAATCAACCTGCAGCGCCATTGGATCGGAGAATGCGATGGCTATGCCTTCAACCTGCTCACCTCCGCCTCTGGGCTTCTACGGGTGTGGACTGCCCATCCGGAGCACTTGAAGGATCCCCATGCATTCCTTGTCCTGCGCAGCAATCACCACCTGTCGAAGCTCGAGGATGCGGGCAGTCTCACTGCGGAGAATCCCTTTGCGGGCACCACACTTCCCGTGATCTTCGGCGACGAGGTAACCTTCCCGCCAAAGTGCGATGTTTATCTAGCAGCCCCTAGTTTCCGCGGCGAAGACAAGGAGCTGTGGGAGTCGCATGGCCTGGCCTTCACCTCATCCTGCAAGGAGGAAGACGGCGTGAGTCCAGCCAACTGGGAGCTGCTGAGGAAGGAGGTGCTTCAGGCAGCCACTCGCCTCAATGTGGGCGGCTATCGGGTGTCCTCCAAGCTGCAGGATTGGCTGATCTCACGCCAGCGCTACTGGGGCACTCCAATTCCCATTGTGCACTGCGCCAAGTGCGGAGCAGTTCCTGTGCCCGAGGAGCAGCTGCCGGTCTCCCTGCCACCAAAGGATTCCCCCAAAGAAGCCTTCCTCTGCGAGTGCCCCAAGTGCGGGGATAAGGAGGCGCGAAGAGAGACGGATACAATGGACACCTTTGTGGACAGCTCCTGGTACTACCTGCGTTATCTGGATGCCCAGAACTCCGAGCGCATATTCGATCCCGCGCTGGCCAACAAGTTCATGCCCGTGGACCTGTACATCGGCGGTAAAGAGCACGCCGTGCTGCATCTCTACTATGCCCGCTTCATGAACCACTTCCTGCACAGCTGCGGCCTCTCGCCCACCAGCGAACCCTTCTCCCGCCTGCTGGTCCAGGGCATGGTCATGGGACGCTCCTTCCGGGTGAAGGGCAGCGGACGGTATGTGCCCGAAGCGGAAGTGGAAATTGTGAACGCCAAGAAGAACCAGGCAGTGTTGAAGGAAACCAAAGAGCCCGTCGTCATGACCTGGGAGAAGATGTCCAAGTCGAAGCTGAATGGCGTGGAGCCCAGCGATATGTTCAATGAATATGGAACGGACACAACGAGACTGATCATCCTGGCCGATGTGGCGCCCACCTCGCATCGCAACTGGTCCAGTGCAAGTGGGTATTGTTAGCTTTAAGATTATTTAACCTTATTTATATTTTATATATATTGAACAGCATTTCCTGGCATTCTCAACTGGCAAAAGCGTCTTTGGCTGACCCTGCAGGATTTCCAAGAGGCTCGCGAGGATCAAACGCCCTCGGATGTGGTGGCCACCAGCGAGGAGTTTCTGGCCGAGGACGCCAAGCTCTTCGATGCCCGCAACTTTTATGTCAAAGGAGCCACGTTTAACTACCGCCATGCGCATCAACTCAGTGTGGCTATCTCTAAAATGCAGGGATTGACCAATTCCCTTAGGGTTAGTTGTTCAACTGATCGTATTTTCCAATCCTTGCTAAGCGTAATCCTCCACAGCGCACACCTAAGCATGTCCTGCGGCATGGAAAGCAATTTGAGCGGGCTCTGGCTGCCCAGATCATCATGCTGGCGCCCATGGCTCCGCACTTTGCCTCCGAGCTGTGGTCCAAGTTTGTGACCATACCGGGTCGACTGAATCCCGCCAGCCAGGAACTGCAGTGGAGCGAAGACGTGTTGACCCAACGCTGGCCAGACATCGATGCCGCCTACAATCTGGACCTTAGCATCAAAGTAAATGGCTTCGAGAACTGTGTGATCAAAGTGCAGCGAACGCACCTGGACAAGGTGACGCACAGCGATGCCCTGGACATTGCCTTCAACACGGAATCGGTGACGTCGTACCTAATTGACAAGAAAATACGGAACACCAACTTTGTGCTCTATCCGGGCATTGAGGCCATCTTGAACATCCATGTGGACAAGGCGCAGAAGGCACAGAAACCGGCTACCAGCGGTGAGGATGAGGAGGCTCAGCCTAGGGCATAGGACAGTATGGCTAGATTTTTAGTCTTAAAGTATCCTAGGAGTGCATAGAAATCGTTCGATTAGTTTAAGTAATATCTGCCTAAGTCAGATAGTGAAATGGCTTAAAGTACTTGACTTTTAACTTTACACTCCCACGATACTTTAAACTATTTAAAAGTCCAACAAATGAACCCACTTATGGTGCTTAAACCAAACGGATTACGGAGTAATGCATTTCCGGTGTTGGCCAGAAAGACGCCATCCCAGATTGGTAGTTTTGAGTCATGTTTAATGTTAAATATTTATAAAAATTGGACTAGTTGTAAGCAGCTGCTTTACAGGATTGGTAAATGCCTAGGATCGTAGGAATATAATGGTTGCTCTATCTGTGCGCCGCTATCTAAAAGCCAGTACGACTAATTCTCGTTCTCGTTTCTCTTTCTCACATGGGACCACCACCAAACGCACCTCACTTCATCAGTTCGCACATGAGATTCCGCAGGTAGACATCCAACTGGGCGTAATCGAGGAGCGTGTTCCGGACGATGTCGAGCAGCATGCTGGGCCACAGGGTTTCCAGTTTGTGCAGCTTCTCCACGGCGTTGCAAGTGTTCTCCAGCAGCAGGGCAAAGTGCTGGCGACCCCGATCCCGGGCACTGGGCGCCATGGCAGTGCCGGCCGCCTCCGTTGCTGGACTGATGCTCAAGCTGCTCACGGAGGAGGCAGCTCCTGTGCCGGCATTCTTCTTCCACTGGAGCGCCTCTTTGCCCACCACCAGGCGGAGGGATTTGTTGTCCGGCCGCAGGAGCCACTCCTTGGGCGACAGCTTGCTGGCCGTGCAGGTCTCATCCAGACGCAGGCGCGCCAACAGCGGCTGCAGCATCACCTCCGGCATGGACCACAGCACCAGGTCGGAGAGTCCCACGTACATGGCATTGGCCGCCTCCACCTCGGCTTCGCTGACCTCCTGGCCATTTAGCTGTTTCAGTCCCCAGTGGGAGAGCCTGTAGATGGCATAGGCTCGCCAGGATTCCTTCAGCGTTATGCCATTGCCCTCGGAATCGATGAGCAGACTGCTCAGTCCCTGCAGCTCGGCCAGTCCATTGAGTTGGCCCAAACACGAGATGTTCGTCTCCCGGAAAACGTAGTGCTCGGCATGGGGGAATCGCAGCTTGATCCTGCCCAGCACACACACAATGCTGTTGAAGTTGATGTAGCTGAAGTTCAAGGTGTGCACATCATTGGCCTTGGCCGGATTCCACTGCTTGTCGATGAAACGGAGTGCTCCCTGGCCATAGATGTTCAGGTAGCGGCCACAAATCTCGATCAGGTAATCGCCACCCTGCTCTCTTTCCCGTTCAGCGGCACTCGGCTTGGACACCGTGATGGCGGCACTGGGCGTGGCAGCAGCACTTGCTCCACTGGATGTTGCCGATCCTCCTGCTCCTCCGCCTCCTGTTCCTGCAGAGGATTGGTTCGAAGTGGCACTCGTTGCCGCCTTTGTTTGAGTGGCCACCAAAGTCAGGCCATTTTGGGTGGCCTTTCCGCGACCAGTGCTGGTGGAACTGCTGCTGTTGCTGGTGCTGCTGCTCACGGTTTGTGCCCGCACCAGACTGCCAGCCATGTACCGCTTGGAGGAGGCTCCTCCTGCTCCTCCGCGCTGATTGATCTGCAAGCCTAGCTGGGTGATGGGCGCATGTCGGGGACGCTGTTTGCTGCTCGCCGGACGACTTGTGCTCGAGGATGCAGTGGCGGGCAGGGGCAGGGTGGCAGTGGTGGGTGCACCACCCGGAGGAGTGGGTGCACCACCCGGCACCGGAGTTCCAGGAGCAGCGGGCGGCGTCAAGGTCAAGGCGGGCGGAGAAGGTGAGGAGGCCACTGCAGCTGGAGGAGCTGCTGCCTTAGTCACCTCAGGAGATGGACTGGCTGGAGCTGGAGTTGAAGCTGGAACAGGTGAAGCTGGTGGCTTCTCTGCCACACCCACTTTATTGCAGTTTTCATCGATCTGCGTCGTTTGTGGTTTACTATTTTTAGCTGCGACCTCGTCATTATCGGAGCTGTAGCAACTGGAGCAGGAGTCCACATTGGGTCCCAGGCTGGAGGCCTCCGAGGAGACGTCATCCTCCACCAGGGGGTTCCTCAAATTCCTCGCTATCGGCGGCAGTTTGATCAGTGCCTGCAGCTCGTCCATCAGTTCCTTGGGCTGCTGTTGCGACTCCTCGGACTCGGTTTCCGCCTCCTCGGCCGTTGGACCCTCATTGGACTCATTGATCTTGGCCAGCTCGCTGGTCAGCCGGCTCTTGGGACGACCCGCCACTGTCTGCTGCGAACGCAGTAGCTCCCAGTTCGTCCTCGCATTGGATATCACCTCTTCGCGACGGATGCTGCGATAGGCTTCCGAGCTGCCAGGAGCAGCTTGGGCCTGCTCCTTGTGCTGGCGCCAGGCCAGAGCCGCCCGACGCACTTGCTCCGTGATGGGCATTTGACTGAGGGTCTGCAGCAGTGGCAGATACGAAACCAGGAAGGATACACAATCTCCTGCGAGGGAGACAGGATTATTTTCGATGGTGACTTCCAGGAGCCGGTTGGCCCGAGCTATACTGGCCATATCATCCACGCGATGCAGTTCGTTGTGGCACAGCCAAAGCCGCTCCAGCGAAACCAAATGCTGGAAGCCATTGATCCGCCGCAGCTTGTTCCTTTTGAGATTCAGTTCCCGGAGACAACGAAGTCCCAGGAAATCCTGCTGGTTTATCTGACGTATTTGATTCCCCGCCAGATTCAGCGACTTGAGTTGCTGCAGGCAATTGATGCGGCTGCCCAAACTGGTGAGCTTGTTGCCATGCAGATCCAGCACCCTCAGGGAATCCTTTAGAGAAGATAACCCTCCAATGTCCGTGATCCGGTTCTTACCCAGCAGGAGCACTGACAGCGAGGGCAGTCCATCCAGATTGGCTATCCTCTCGATCTGATTGTCGTACAGATCCAGGAAGACCAGCTGCTGGAAGATGCTGCCGTAGCTGGCGCTCAAACTCAACTGCTTGTTCTTGATGCTCAGCTGCTCCAGCGCGGAACTGGTGGTCATCACACTGGGCGAATCCTCCTCCTCGCCACATCCGCCGCACAGCGAGAGATTGCTGCTGTGCAGGGCACTGCCCTCGTCGCAGCTCTGGAGGAGATTGCCGGCCGCTCCGCCGGCCACTCCCCTGGTGGCCTTCAGCAATGCCCGCCTCTGGATGAGCTGTTGCTGGTGCTTCATCGCCTGCAGGCTGCTGCTCACGAAGCTCTTCGATTTCTCCAGTCCATAGCGCATGCGCAGCGCCGGCGGAGGCGTCAGCTGTGCCTGCCCATAGTTGTAGCCCCTTTTGGCTTGGAGCTTGGAGCGCCCGGCGGCTCCTCCTCCATTGATGGCCAGTGCCTGGGTGGTCAGTGGACTACCCGAACCAGGACTTCCTCCGGATTTCGGCGACAGGCGATGGGAATTGCCGCCTGCATTGGTCATGGCACGGGTGAGTCTGCCGGGATGGTGGCCACGCAGGCCAGAGCGTCCTCCTTCCTTTAATCCATTGCCGTTGTTGTAGTCTGCAAGGGCGATAAATTATATTAATTGTTAGCCTAAAAATCGAATTTTAGGTGGCGCCCTCTGTCGGACTGCAGGAGCACCTCGTAATTTTAAATATTCCTTAAAGTCACTTTTTGCTATAAGTTCTAAAATACTGGTTAACTGTTAACTACAATATAATCTTAATTTAACAATTTCAGGATACAAACCACCCAGCTTATTGTTGTTGCTCTCCCGCGTCGTCGAAATCGGAGGAGGAGGCACTGTCACTGGCACTGGCGGTGGCGGCGGAGGCGGTGGCAGCTCCTTGGGTATGTGGAAGGTGTTGATCAGGTTGTGCTGCAGCGACAGCAGCCGAAGATTGGGTTCCTGTTCGAAGATGGGAATGGCGGTCAAACCCCTCTTGTCGTAGTTGATGCGATCGGGCAACTCCTCGCGTTCCTTGGGCAATCTCTGAATCCGGCAGATGCCATTTGGTTGCGGTGTGACGATGGCTCCACTGACCAGCGTTCCACCAGCACTGCCCACCAAAGTGTTTGGAGTTACGGCCGCCGTGGCGGGACGACAACTATTGGAAGCCGCCGAGGAGGAGGTGGACTTCGATCTCTGCCGTTGGATGCCCACGCCACGTGGTAGATTGCGCTGTTGCTGTTGTTGCTGCTGCTGCTGGCGGATTTGGGCAGCGGCGGCATAGCTCCGCTTGAGTTGTTGCTGCTGGCCAACTTGCAACTCCGATTGTTGTTGCTGCTGGAGTTGCTGCTGCTGCTGGAGTTGCTGCTGCACGGGTCGCTTGGGGATGACATTGTGGCTTAAGGTGCTATGGGAGCGACCAATAGGACGCCGGCGTAGTCTTTGATTAAAACTAGGAACGAACGGTTCGATTTTCAGCAAAGATGTTTGAGGTAAGTAGTTCTGTTGTTGTTGTTGTTGTTGTTGTAGTTGGGGTTGCGGCGAAGGATTCGCAAGAGCTGGAGCAGGAGCTGGACAGGATGCCTCCGGCATTGGTGTTTCATCGTTGAGTACGGAGCGACTGCGGCATTTGGCCATGGAGATCAGCTGGCGGCGCCTGGCATGAGTTGCCGCCGCCGTCGCCGGTGTCGCCCTTGGTGGCACTTGTCCTTGCAACGGCACTTGGACTGGCACCTGTACTGCCACCTGGCCCTGTCCCAGCACCTGCCCCACCTCTACCTGCCCCTGACCCTGGCCCGTTGCCGTGCGTGTGGCACCTTCCACCTTCGAGTTTCATAATAGTTCGATGCGGGCAAGCGACTCCTGGAGAGCTTCGGACATGGTTATGGGGATTAAGGATGATCTCTGGTGAATCCTCTACTTTCCTTGCATAATATGCAGTCTTAGAAGAGCCTAAAAAAGGGTATTTTGTATGATAAGTATATATTTAGCCAATAGCAACTTAATGCCTAAGCAGGTTGTATTTAACAAAACACAAAGAAAACAATCAATAAAAACACAACACAACATAGCTTAACAAAAGGTTTATAAGATATAAAATATGAATTTAGTTCTACCTTATAAATTGAGATTAGTAGTTTATTAACCTAAACAAAAATATAGAAAAAAAACGTCACTTTTTTGGTTTATTTAACCTATTTTTGTTTGCTTTCTTAAAATCAAAATAGACAAACTATTACAATTGCTCCACTTTTAATTGATGAGGCAAATCTTTCAATCACCACTATTACCTCTTGATAAAATTCCAAAATATTTCGGTACCTACTGAGAATCACAGGAGCATAAACCCCTGATTCTCACATTTAATCCTCTGAGGTATATTCATTTTGAGAACTTTAAAATCGAAAAATATCACTTTTTAATTACAACAGCCAGGCTGTAATTGAAATTCGCTCACCCAGTTTTATGGTAAATCCCCGAATGTTCGAATAACCAGTCCTGGTTATCTAATTTGCAACTGCATTCAGCTCCCTGGTCGTCGGATTATGGATTAGTTTGGTTCTTTTTGGGGACACACAAATAGATACAGTGGGTGTGCGGCGAATGGAATTGGGAGCGACTGCTCCACTTGAGCTGCTTTTCCCTTCAGTTCTCGACGTTGATTTTTGGTGATTTAGTTTTTGTTTTTTTTTTTATTCAGTTGTTTGGTGTTCAGTCTCTTGGGGTATATGTATAGATAGTTGTATAGATAGGACAAGTATGGTATTTGTGTGTGCTCCTCGAGTGTTTTGTTGGTCGCCTCCGTGGCAGCTCTGAGCCAGGATTCGTGGACTCGCTGGCTCGGGCATGTGGGCCCGTTTTATTAGTTTGTTTATTCGGGTTATACATCCACGATTTTGGCTTGGCGCGGTTGCCATAGAATATGGTGTATATGCGGTGCATTTCGAAGACAGTTGCCGTTCCTATTCCGCTCGCGCGCTCTCTCTCTCGCTCGCACCCCCTTGATTTCAGCTATTAGTTTGTTTATTTAAAGCTCTCTTTTGGGCCAATTGGAGGCCCGAACAGCCTGGCCGCCGACCGCCGACCCACCTGGCCAACTGACAAAGCCAACTGACTGACAGTCGGAAAGGTGGAGCGACAGGCGGGCAGACAACCAGCAGACCGACCCATTCGGCTTGTTGCTGCCACGACTGGCGCTTCTAAACATACCAAAACATTGGATTTCTGGGAACAGAGATACGGTACACCGAACATGGAGGGGTCTATTAAAATTAGGACTAATCATAACTAACTTGTATTCATTTCCGATATAAGTTGCTTTTTAAATGAGGAACAAGTTTGTAATAACTATGTGATATTAAAAGAATTTCTTTGCTATGACCTAGTGTCATTAAATTCCCTTTTTAAGTTGGAAGTTCTAAAATTACTTCTTGATGTTACAGAAATCCTTTGAGCTATAACATACAAACCCTACCGAAACCACCTACGAGAATGATTACCCCGAAACTCTATAACTTTTGAGATTTTTATAGGCTTTTGAAGCCATTTTTTAAAACCATTGCTATATAGAAAGCTTTATGAATACTTAATACTCTAAGTCAAACTTTAACCTAAATATACACCAAGCAATAACAATAATAAATTCAGTAGGTATTGTCTTAAAAATAATCCATCTACTAGCCCAACTGAGTACGATAGCATTATCTTTTGTAGTTTAGTTGCTAATCCGATGCGTTTAATTTGTTCCGTTATTGTGCTATTCTAATAGTAGAAATTTCATTTTAAAATTTTCCTAAGTAATTTAATATTTTATTCTTATCTTGTTCAACAGTTTGAATTATTGTAGCAATAGTTTATTTCTTTTATTTTATTTATACTTTTTTGTGTAGTAATTTGTGAATTGTGGACTAATACACCAAATATATTCGCAGAATCCTGAATTGTTGACTGAACAAAAACCATTCCCTTTAAGAGCTGATCATATAAACCTGAAAAATCGCTTAAAGCTTTGACCCATACATTGGTTTGGCCGCAGCCTTTGTAATTTCCTTTCGTGGTCTCGGCCAGACTTTTACAAGTTTTCATCGGCTAGCGCCCTCAGCATTCACCTTGGCCGTGTGCAATTGGAGGGAAAGTCGTTTGCATTAAAAACCCATTTCGTGGCTTTTCATACCTGCTGCTGTTGTTGTTGTTGTTGCTGTTGTTGTTGCTGTTTTTACTGCTGTGGCTGGCTGGCTTTGTTGTTGGTGGTGGAAACTGTTTTGATTTGCGTATGGCCCCAACTATCAGGCGGAGACAGTGGGGCGGAGCGCAAGAAACACGCACATAATTGCCTGCCATCGTAATGGATTCACGTGCCTGCTGAGTTGCTCTCGTTGTTCTTGCCGTAATGTTGTTGCGAAATATGCAAAAGTAAAGCGCCAACCGCATGCAAGACAGACAGAGAAAGAAACAGGAAACACTCGAAGAAAATAGGTCCTAGGTTTAAAAAAATGTATGAACTATAAATATTAAAAAGTTCGATGGCTATTACCCTTTAATGTTGGAAAGTTCAAATAAAAACTTTAAAATTGGATCCATAAAAGATACATTTTACAAAATTAAATGCCTTTTTTAAGCACTTTAAAAATATTTTCACAAATATAATATGTTTAAAAAAAATCTTCAAGTTAAAATAACTTGTTTCCAAATGTCTTATGATTCTAAAAGGTACCAATTCTATTTTGACTAGGGTTAAATTATAAGTGAAGTATTTTTTGGATAACATTTTTAAGAATTATTGTCCCCAAACTTAAAAAATTAGGTAAACGCTCTGAAAAAAATTATAATTTACGAATAAATATTAAACAAAAATATTTTCTTTCAGGCAATATTTTTGTGAGTGGACACACACCTAAG
This sequence comes from Drosophila elegans, assembly GCF_018152505.1. Taxonomy (NCBI): domain Eukaryota; kingdom Metazoa; phylum Arthropoda; class Insecta; order Diptera; family Drosophilidae; genus Drosophila; species Drosophila elegans. Next base: position 5,829,442 of record NW_024545578.1, read on the forward strand.
CAATTAAGGAGCAAAAGAGAGAGACGCAAACGAGGGATATTCGTCGCCTGGCAAATTGCCTGCTGGCAGGTCGGTGCTAGTGTCAGTGGCAATGCGAGTGCGAAAGAGACGGGGAATTCAATCGAAGACACTGCAACAATTCGAGTTTAATTGATGCCAGTCGGCGGCACCAGCAAAAATCGGAGAGTGTGCGTGCACTGGCATTTATGAGCTGAGCTGAGCTCCGCCGGAAAGAAAGGCTCCTTTTGCCACCTGGCGACCGGACAATAACTGAGCCGTTGATTGGCACTGAGGCCAGGTGCAAGAGCTTCTTTCTGTCCTCCTCTTCAGTGCGCCCCCTCCCCGATTTTCACCTGCCTTCGCACTCGATTCCAGCTAGCCTCGTCGGCGGGCATTGAACTTTTTCCCAGGAGGCAACAAGTGACGGTGAACTTTTCACGGAAAATGGATGGAAAATCTTTTGGAAATGCAGGTATTTAAAGTTTGCAAAGACCTATACAAAGATAAAAATGTAACATTTTCAAACCTATATTTATTCCGTCTCTTTAAAAAATTATGTAATAATATTTAATAGGAAAGTTTAAATGGCCCTTTTAAGCCTATTATGAATTTTATATACATTTTGTATTAGCTTTAAAGAGAAACTTTGGATAAATAATATTATCTTAGTTTCTTAACTAAAGCTAAAAATCAAACATCATACATATAATTAAGCATACGACTTGTTGGCCAAAGCTAGTAAATTAATATTAATTACTCATTCGACCCGAGGACCGAGTGAAACTAGTTTAAATCCAATTTTCTGAAAATTCGGAATCTTAATCGGTACTTAATCATAATTGAAGCTGCCAATGAAGTTAACTATTCTATTATCCCTGCCATTACTCTGGAAATTAAGCAGCGATTAACAAGCCATAATTGCTGATCGCCTGGAATCTCTGTCTTTCGGTTGAATCCTTTTGCTGGGCTTATCAAAGCTGTTGCATGCTGCGATTTCTGTTGCACTCTGGGCTTTGTTTACGGTGATGTCCTCCTGTCCGTCCCGCTGTGCTGACTGTTAACCCGAGCGCTATTTACCGACGCTGCGGTGGCTGATTCTGCTGCTATTTGTGCCGCTGCCAATGCCGCTTCCACTGTCATTGACATCCTTGTGGGCCATTAATTTTGCAAGCTTTCACGTGGCGAAAATGGAAAATGTCCCCGCTCACTGTTCCGCCACTTTTCTAGATAAAGAGTGCAGTGGGAATCGGTCGGGGATCGGGCGGGGATCGGGGTTGAGCTCGATAGCGCAGCATTCAACCTTTGGCCTTCTCTTTGTCTCTGCGTCAAGGTTTTGCAACAATTTCACTCTTGTTTTCACTAAGTTACACTGGAAAATAAATCTGTATAAGAAATAATCTACATTAATTTCCTGAATGGTACCTAGAATGTTAAAAACATAATAACTATATTATTTATCTGAATTGAACTGTTTGATTCAATTAAATTAGCTAACTATTAAATAGACCCGGGAAAAAGCTTTAGTTTTATAATTAGATTATAATTTAGGAACAATTACAAAAGTATTTAATTGCAATTATTTTCAATTGCTTTCCTTTGAGTGCATTGTTGCACTTGTGCTCATTATCGCGATTGTTGCTGCTGTCGCTGTGCGGTGGCTGTTGTTATTTACTTTTTAATAATTACAGCGCTCCACTGCAATTGTCCCTGACCACAGGCTGAATGGGTGAGCCGGAGAGACAGCTGGAGAGACAGGGACAGGGACAAAGTCGGAGACAAGGAGAGCGACAGGGACAGGACACGGGCGGACAGATAGCCAGTCGAGTTGATAAATGGCGCGCACAACGCTGAGACAAAGAATGCCAGCTTACGAACTGGACTGACACCCGCACAGAAACAGACACCTCGCTTATTAGGTACAATGGGAGTCGTAATAGTAACATTCATTTAATCGAACAATACCTTTTAATAATATAGGATAAACAGTGCTCTTTTAGGGATGTTCCTTGATCTTAAAAAAAAAAAAACATCAAATTTTATTTAGACTTTTTGCCGGTTTAAGAAAGTCTTAAAATAAATATTGTGTAATCTTTGATAAATTAGACTATTTCATGTCATGTTTTAAGCAATATGATAAAACAATTTTGGGGTTCTCGGGGTTTTTTAATATTTTGACCACCACCGTGGGTCGTAAGCTTTTGGCGCCCCTGCCAACTGCCCACCGCTTTCCTTCGCCGCCCCGTTAACCTTTCCATTTTCCCAGCGATGGACGAGCAATTTAATCAGTCTGCAGAGCGCAGAAAAGCTGATAATACCGTTATGAATAATTTACCCACATACACACACATTCGACTGCGGGTAGTGAAACGCGTTTTATTATTGTTTCTTTTGCTGTCTTTTCTGGTTTTATTTATAATTAATCATGAAGCGCCAGCGAAGAGTGCAAAAATATCAAATAAAGGCACTTGTTGTTTACACTTTTGCTTTCGAACCTTTAAGGAATCTGCGTGTGAAATCGTTTTAATTAGGTGCGGTAACTTGTTGCGGCTGACCAGCGGAAAATCCAATTTAGAAGAGGGGAATCCTCCGAATGTCGCGTTCAGTTGGAATTCCCGCTGAGCCTGTTCGCTCTCCGTCAAAATCAACCGCCACCGCAAATATCATGAATGCAAGATGCCTGTGGTGTGGGCTAATATTGAAATGTAGCCATGATACACGACCGCAGCAAATGAAATAACCAGAAATGACAATTTCGGCTCTCAGAAATGGAAATATTACTAAAATGCCTATAAAAATTGAATAATTTATTCTCATTTAAAGAAAAGTCGGGATAAAGTAAGACAACTTTGCAACAAAAGAATTATTTTAATTTTATAACAACAAGATTTAATGGTCAAAATATGCAATACATATAACACATAACACATTTAATTCTTAGATAGATAATGAGTAATTTTATTTTTTGATAAGGCAAGTCGTCTGTTCTTTCTCAAAGGAAACTTGGCAATAAGCTAAATCTTAAAGATAAGTGTTTGTGAAAAACTGTTAGCAAGAAATCTATTACTTAACTATAAGATGACTTATCAGTGTCAGGATAATGCAATTCTTAACGCAGTCTTTTATAAACATCTTCGTCTTTCTTTGTTTTTTTTTATAAATACTATAGATTTTAACACACATTCATTTCTTAAGAAGTTCAAATTAGATGATTAACTGAGTTTAGTTAATGTATTCAATTTTATTTAACAAGTTTTATTTATTTTTGTATTATAAAAGCTGAAAATGTTTATTTTAATGGCAGATTCCAGTTACAAAATCATCTTTATATATTTTTTTGTTCACATTTAATTCGGACTAGTTGTACTCGTAGAGTGCCATTTAAACAGCTGGATGGATTTCCTTTGAGCGTTCAGCTCGTTTCCTGCTGCTCCGCCTGGAGAACCACAGCATTTTCGACCTCCTTTGAGCTGTGACCATGTCGGATTCCAGCTGGATGCAGCCCCTCCCGCCAGACACCTTCACCAACTCCTCCTCCAGCTCCCGCTCACTGGCATTGAGTATTTGTGCGACGTGGGCCTCGTCGATTGTGCCCTTGAAGATGAGGGGATAGGGCCACTCGTGGCATATCGTGGGTCCACTGTAGTCCCTCAGAGTCTCGATCATCCTGTCCAGACGCAACATCTCTTCGTGGTCATCGTTGAATTCCCGCACCTCATCCAGGAGAGCCGCTACATCGGACTCGAGCACCTGCGAGATGTGGGTTGAAATTGGATTAACTGAAAATCGCTTATTTTGCTCGATTTGCATTGCGGTATCCGATGACACTGTCAACGGCAGTGACGGCGTTACGGTCACTGATAGCCTTACTTTCCTTCTGGCTGAGCCATCCCCCAGCCCCGCCCCGTTCACGCCCTTCATTTGGCGATGTGGGCTCGGATTTCAGCTACCATATCTTTTCATGGGCCTCGTCACTACCGTCTCTATTAGTGCCCAATTAGCAAAGCCTCGCAGCCAGGCCAACTAAGCTCATGTTTGGTGCATGTTTCGAAAGGGTGGACCCAACCTCATACACCCACTAGCAGATAAATAGTTCTTAAAATGCAAAAACCTTTATACAGATATATATGTTGTTCTTTGAAGCTGTGGAAAATATTTGTGTATTTAATTTAAATGTTTTATTAAGGGCAAAGCAACAATAACAAATTTATGGTCTAGACAATTTCTTATTTGATTAAAAAAAATGTAAAAAGGATTATTAGACCAAATGTTTTTTTTACTTACAATTATTTTGTGGACTGTATTTTGATAATTGTTTATCAGTACTAAATTAATATTTTAGGCGGAAATGGTTCATTGGCTTCTATTAATTTTCCCATGATTGTGCTATACATTGCGGACCCGTTCGTTCGCCAATGGCCGAACCGACATCGTCTAATTAGTAGCGCAAGTAATCACTGCAAACCCCTGTACCCCTCTAGACCCCCCTCAACCCCCTGACCAGCACAACATTCTAACATTTCGTTCCCAATAACTGGCTATAATTGCATTAACATGTTCCAAATCGCTGCCGCAGCTGTTAACAGAGTTGCCGGGCGCAAAATGTTAAACAACAGGTGATAGCAGGTGCAACGGGAAGGGAAATAACGAAAACAAAAGTGGGGCAGAGGAAATACGCAGGGGCTAAAAGGGGTTAATTGATACAATCGGTTGACAATGCACAAAAGTGTTAACAGCAAGAACTTTTGTAATGGAGAGAAAAAAGGCTGAAACGCCATGAAAACCATAGATATCTAAACCATTAAAAATCCTAAAATATTGCGTATTCGTCTAGTTGTACATATTCTTTAAAGCTTCTATTTAAAGTATCCATTTGAATGGGGGTAACATTAAATAAAAATTAGTGATATATAAAAATAAACTTTAAGAAATGGTTTTCAATGTAAAAGATATTACCTAGAAAATGTTTGGAGCTAGGTAAAAATGGGACTCAGTGTGGGTTGCCACTTTAGAAATTGTAGAAATTTTGTAAAAATTTTTAGAATAAATATTAATAATAAAGAGAACAAACATTTAAGGTACACCGAGTATAAAAACTTTATAACTCATTTACTGAATGTCTGTTTTTAGAGTAAGAGCTCTTAAGGGCATATACAGAAAGTGTGAAATCCATGATAACATGTTGTAAGAGAAGGGGAGATAACAGAAGAGGCACAAAGGCCAGATAAGGAGGAAAGTATATAGACCGAGGGGGTTGAATATATAGCGCTTTTGGCCCATTGACAATGTGGGTGAGTGTGCAGCACTTTCGGTCAAACAACATATGCAAACAAGTGTCACTCTGTGGCCGCATGTGTGGTAAAAACGATTTGGATGGAGAGGGTCCAGAACCAAAGGGAAGGGGTTCTCTGTTCAATTACCAAAAACTCAATATGCAGATTAATAACACATTTCAGCACTTGACGAACACGACCGCGCAAACTTTCAACGCTGCTCAGCAGTTGACGTCGCCGCTGCACCGCCGCACTAATTGGCTCCGTCATCGCGGCATCTGTGATGCCCTGAATATTTTATTTCACTTTATTGCCCCACCGCCGGCGACACTTGACCAATTTTCGGTTCGTTTTCGGACTTTTACATAGCTCTAATTTGTGTTAATTTTTTTTTTTACTTTTTTTTTTGATTTTTGTTTTTTCGTCTTTGTTTTGTTCTATTTCTGCGGCAGCTGGAATTCCGCTCGCGAACAGCGCTCGTCGTTGACTGAGGCCTCTTCTTTCAATGAAAAAATTGTTTACGTGCGTCAATCAACCGGGCACTTGAGTGTGTTGCTGTGAGTGTGTATAAGCACACACTCACCCACCCACACACACACTCAAAGCAGAGAACAAAGAACCAAATGAGAACATTAGTCCAAGCGTAGCGCTCTTTATCACTGCGTTTTTCAGGGGACATCGTAAAATATACAACGCTTTTTTATCAAGCGTACAATTTCTGTCACATGTCTTCCGTTTGTTTCGATTGTGAAAAGGTATGATTTTTAAAAAAAATACTTTTAAATCACATGATTCCGCACTTCCATATTTCCTTTTTTTAAAGCTGATTTTTAATTTTTAACATTTTGTTTTGATAGGATTTTTAATATAATTTGTGTATGGGTCAGGCAAGCCAAAAAAGAAATCGATTTACCATCTGAACTAACTTATAGCATACAGAAAATTCTTTGAATTTTAATTGATGATTGTATAATGTATCTAATGCTGTTTTTAGTACATTTTTTTGACGGAGCTAAGGATTGAAATGTTGCAAAATCTCCGAAAAATATTGGAATTCATAAAAAGGGGCTCATATTTTAAAAGCACCCTAAAAACTGGCAGTGATATTGCTAGTACACTCGGGTATCAAATTTTTCTCCATACTCAACCTGGTAGCATGCAGCATTTCCCTGCTTTTCCATGCAGCCCATAAGTATACAACAGTTTTCCGTATTCATATGCAAGCCACAATGATTTTAGAGCTGCTCGTTGACTTGGCTTTAATCGTGCTATTGTTTGGCTCATCCTCAACCTCAACCTCATCCACATCCCCACCCTCAACCCATTCCGCTGAAAGCCAAACAAGCATCAGCTGCTAGCCATTAAAATTTTAATTTTGTGCACCATTTGCCACCATCTTGGCCCACTGGGCACCGATCCCATCGCAATCGCCCATTGCCATAGCAATCCCGTTCAAAGCCCTTGGCTTGAGCGATTATGTTGATGGCCAAGCCGAGGCTGCTTACCTGCAGGGCCACGCCCCCTTCGCCTCCGCTCCACCGCTCCACCGCTCCCACGCCCACTTGTCGATAATACGCTCAATTCAATTTGCATATTCAGTTGTCCAATGAAGCGCACACCACACAGGAGCGTTGCGATCCACCGTCCTTCCAGCAACCAGCTTCCAATTCAATCCCGGGCATCCAATCCCCATCCATCCGCCCGGTGGCACGTCCAAGCAAATGGTCTTTTTCTGAGCCATCCAGGTTGTTGGCCACTTGAAAGCAGCCAAAATGTGCCGCTGACAGCAGCGCACGCATGAGCTGCACGAACAGCTCCAGAACAGCTCGCACACTGCGATAAAATGTGGCCGAAAAAATATGTGAAAAAAATTCGTCACTATTAAATATATTTGTGGATCTTATAAATTTAGTAATCAAGTTGAGAAACCTTCACTTGATTAGGATTAGTTTTGAATTAAATAAAAAATACTTAACAATAAAGAACGTACTGTGATCAAAACCTAAAGCATTTATTATTTTTAGTAGCTTAGACAGTGGCATAAGAATATTGTCATAAAAAATTTAACATTTGCATTGCTAGTAATAAAATATCTTTTTTTCTTTTTTTAAATAATCGAGACTCGATGAGCAATATTTCAACTTCGATATAATATAACAATTTTTATTGTTGTTATCCGTGATTTTGTCAAATTTAATGTGCACTGTACTTCGAGCTGCTGCTCCTTGAATCCTTCTAGCGTGGATTCGTCCTCACCTGCTGTTAGTCCATTACGTTAGCAATTTAACTTGCGCCACGTAAACATGATTATCATCTTAAGTGCAGTGTGTGTGGGCGGTGCAGTGTGCAGTGTGCACTGTGCGTGCAGCGGGTGGGAAAAACTTCGCTGCCAGCTGCGGATTGTAAGCTCGTTGGCTCGCTGTTTAACAAGTTTCAATCTGCTTAAAACTGCAATTAATTTAACGGTTTCTTTTTTGCCCCATTATGGCCGAAAACATTTCTTTGGAGCACCACCACCACCACCAAATCCGCATCCCAATCCGGATTTCAATCCGGTTAGAGTGCTGCTGTTGCTGCCCTAATTGAGCTTGTCAAAATCAGGCAGCAAAGTGAGCGAGTTTTTGGCCAGGACACCCGTGACGGATCCAGCTCCCAGGCGGCACAGGCGGCCAGGTGTTCCGGCCTGGACTCAGATTCAGGACTCGGTTTTGACTCCTTGTCACCAGCAGGTGGTGGTTGCTGGTGTCCAATGCTGGTGCTGATCCTGATGAAGCAGATTGCAGCAGTCGCCCATACTACTTTATATGTCACTCGCTGGCGTTGTGAGAAAATTGCAACAGCCGCTTGATTAATTTTGGGGCGGGGCCAAGATAAAATTTGTGGGCGTGGCTGAAACGCAACACCATTTTAAGATCCAGCTATAATGGGTGTTTAAAGGGTGTGGATTTATAAAGGGTGTATTGGGCTACATGGAAGGTTTGAATTAATATTTCAGCCCTCTACTTATTTTAATTGGATTAAAAACTTATTTTATATACTTAAAATATTTGCTGATTTTTGTTTAATTCATATTAACAGGACTTAATTTTATTTTAAACTATTAACGTAAGCCAAATTGCACCTGATGTATTGTAGTTTTTTGTTAATATTTAAAATATTTTACCTTAAAGCTTAGAGTTTGTTTTTTTAATCTGTCAAATATATCCCCTTAAGAGTCTTTTGTATCCGAAATTTGTTTTTTTAGCTACCTTTTTTTTTCTATTTAATAATTAATATTATATTTTAAATGCCAGCCAAAACTAATCATTAAATGGGTTGTTTCACAAATATTTCTAAAAATATATTTTGATATTTAACCAGGGTATTCCAGGGTACTCAAAAAACCCATTATTTTCATTCGTTTTTTATCACTCTCACTTGTTTTTATCGCCTGACAGGGTAAATACGAGCCAGCAAAAACAAGGACCAACGGCAAAGAGTCCATCAGACAGACTGTGAAAAAAGGAGAAAGCTCACTCACGACTACAACTGCATTTATGCAAATATTAATATAGATATACTCGCACACACACACACACACACATACACTGTCAGGGACAGACAGACAGAAAGAGAGGGCATCACAAAGTACCGTTGACAAACCCATTATCAGGAAAACAAACCGGAGATTAACTTGGCAAAATGTCTGCAGACGTCAAAAAAACACGGAGTGGCCAGCGAGTGCGAGCGAGAGGGCAGCAATAGGATAACCACCAGATGCTGAATAAAATATGAGCACACACACACACAGTTGGAAAAGGAGTAAGCGAGACGGCGAGACGGCGACAGAATGTAGACACACGCATTTGGTCCTGCAAAAGTCCTGGAAAAGTGACACATGAGCGTAATAACAGCTAAGACCTTGCTAAGCATCCGGCAGTCAACAACCACTTGCTGGATGCCCATCCTCATCCACATCCTCATCCTCGTCCTCGTCCTGGTTCTGGTTCCCGTGTCCTGGTCGAGCAACCCCTTCCTGGTTTTTGGGACGTCGCTGCACTCAGCATGATTACAAATTATAACGTCTGAGCAATTCTGCCACTGTGTGAGTGTGTGTGCATAAAGGGGCGGTCCCGGTTACCGCCCATAGGAAATATAACTCTGCAAATTTAGCCAGCCCAACTTTACTGAGGGAAAAAGGATAAGGGAGTTGCTGGAAAAATAAGGTAAGGGATCTTAAAAAAAAGATTTAACATCTTTATTTTATACTTTATATACTTATTAATTAAAGCAATTTATTTATTATTATATTTTGCTTGATTACTTTGGCACATCTTAAAAAGGATTTTAAGACTTAGGAATGTCAACATTTTTCTTTTTAAAAATTGCGTATTTAAGTTAGATTTTTTTCGCGAATATACTGTCAATATTTAAAATATTTTTTTTTAGGTTTTAAAACAGTTCTATAAATCAAAATCGTTTTGTTTCATTTGTTTAACATATAAAAACATTTAAGAATTGAAAATTTAATTTACCAATAAAGGATCCAAATGCTTTAATAATTCATTAAGATTGTGTTGAGTTCACATAAGCTACCAAAGTGGCTTACAAAACAAATATCTTCTTGTAAAAGTTTGATTCTAAAAACTATTTATAAAAATTCTTTTGTTTTGGTTAATAGTTTGTTAACTAGCCTAAAATTGAAATTGGGTAAAATGACATTCATTTGTATAAGAAATTACGGCTTAGGCTTGAACAATTTTTCATTGATTTGAAATCACTTGAAATAAGTTCTAAGGAATGAGCAGATTGTTTTTCAGAAAAGTAAAATTATTGTTTTGTTTTTTTTAGGTACATTTTTAAGTTGACTTTAGGTTTTTCAAGTGTAACTCGATGTTGCCGCCGGCTGCGTTTTAGGTTTGGGGTTGGGTGTTGAGCGGTGGCTGGCAAACGGTTAACGAATTTGTTGCACGCACCGCTCGACAGAATCCGTTCCGTCCTTCGTCCTTCATCCTTCGCTATATGCCTACTGGTGGTTGGCCAGACAGGATGCTAACCTTGCCCCTGGTTGGTCCTGCCATCCCCTGCTCCTGCTCCTGCTCCGATCCTTCATCGTGCATCCTTCATCCCCGGCAGGCAGCCGCATCCGCTTTCCCCGGGCCTCTGCTTAGATAATTCCGTTAGCTTGCAGTGTTTTCGTTGTTGTCCTAATAACTTAATTATGCATTTGCCAGCAAAGTGCTCTAAGCGATTTTTTTGTGCATTTGTGCAGCATTTAAAATGGCGTCTGCGCCACCGGAAAGGAGAACTGTGGAGGTGGAAAATTGGGGTCACATGGGTCATCCGACTGGCGGCGGCTTTCAACTTTAAGCCCCAGAGTCCGCTACGAATTGGGGGCGGAAGTCAAGGTGAACAAGTGTTCATGGTGTGTTACTAAAATCTCTAGAGCTTTTTAAACAATGGCTTAATTGTGTAAAACTATGGGATTAAATATTTAGTGCTGGCTATATAATAAGGCACTCTATTTTTAAAATCTGCTATCTATGGAGGTTTTAAGAACATATAATATATGAAGCAATTAATTTAAGTCGTAAAATAATAACATGCAGTAAAACATTGTATTTCTCTTTAAAACGAATTCAAATTTAAAGCTTGAATATATGATAAAAATGTTGTACTTTAAAGCACACACCCAGACATCCAAATTATGTTTTTTTAATCCCCAGAGAATACAAAAGCATAAAATGTTTTTACCTCAGCTTTGGGTACTTACTCCAAATGTTCAGGCACTCAAATGCTTAGATCCGCTTTCCCCCAATTTGAATAATAATAACACGAACTATTTCGGGCAGCAATTGAGCAACCTTTTCGGCTATCAGGACATGATGTCCTGGCATCTACAACTTACTTTTACTACTCCACTAGTTTTATGACCACTTTCGCTGGGAATCGCGGGAAGTGGGGTGGTGGCCTCAAGTGGGCGGGGGAAATGGGAAGCCACGTGGCAGAGTGCGCGATTTTTCAAGGCGCAAGGTCAAGCCTGGATAACCCATTGTGGCTGCAGAAGGCGGCCCACGCACATCCAGCCCTAAATCCTTTTTGATTAAATTCAATGGTTTATATCCAATATCCCCCCGAACATTTTATATGTCTTTGAAACGCATTTTTCTCGACAGAATCCCATTTTTGTGTTTCGCTTCTGCCGCACACACACCCACACACCCACTCACACACGGAGCACACACATAAAACAAAATGGAGACAGTCGACCGGAGCAGAAAATAGATTGAAGTGTAATCATGGTTTTGAACTGCTCCTCGGTCATACATTTAATCCGAGCCAACGTAGCAGACACAAAATGGCCAAAAACGGCCAACGAAGTGAGAGAGAAAGTAAGCGTTTAGCTTGCCTTGCCTGGTGTTTTTTTCACACTGAGAGAAATCAATTAAAGACTAGTCAGCAACGAAATAAATTATAAAAGTTCAAATTAAATTAGCTGTATTTCTGTTGCAACATTAAATAACATTTTTAATATTGTTAAGAAAAACTGAACAACAATGATTAAAACGGCACTTGCGTTTTACAGAATTTTATTTTACCAAAAGGGAAAGTTTCTACTTATGAAATATTTGTTATACTTTCCAGAACTGTGTTGTTCATTGTTTTCTTTTATAAGTCTTATTCCTTATTTCAAAACCTAGTTTTACCCAGTGCTGTCACATATATAAAACAAAAGACATTGTAATTGGGGGATATTGGAAGGGGCAGAGGGACGAAGAAAAGTTTGAGGGCTCGTGCGGTGATGCTTATTCCGCCTGACTGATTGGTGGCTCCTTTGTCTCTGCTCCCTGCTCCGGATGTCTCCTTTATTTCCCCTCATCCTGATACTCACCCAAACCCATTCCATATATTGCTCGGTCTCCTTATTCTTCGAGTGTTATCTAAGTTGGTTTGAATAAACTTAAGCGAATGTTTTGTAAGAAGATTTCCTTTATTGCCAGAGAGTGACTTGGCTTTGGTTGACAACCACATATGGCTAACTAGCGGGATGGCAAGGGGCGGGGTTACAAGTCGGGAAGTGCAGTTCCCCGCCAAAATGCCCCCCTTTTTGCAGACTTTTCAAGTTCGCTTTGCATTTTGTGGGGATATCTGTCTGTTTTGACTTGACTGCTTCTTGCCCCCCTCTGATTGCCCTAGTATCGATTCAGTTCGATTCGTTTCGGCACTCTATAATTCCACCTTAAGCCAATTTAACAACACCGGCACTTGGCCCAGTCATCAGTTTGTCATAATAAAGTCTATAATTTCAGCAATCTACAAACACCGGACACAAGCAAACAAAGGCTTAGTGTGACTCGGTTCGATTTTGAAATAATACTTAATGGCCGTAAAATTATACAGTACAGACAAGTGTCCTTCGGATGCGGATCCTTCTGCCTTTTGCCTTGGGAGCTTACGACCGTAGAGAGTTGCCATAATCGTTCTGCGGTTTGATGTTTGCCTTCCGAAAGATGATTACAAATAATCATTTAGTGCGTTTCATTGGAGTAGGACAGTGGGGGGCTTTCGTCTAAGTCACTTGCAAAGCTATGAATTAGCTAAAATTTAAATTAGGTGTTGGTTTTTTTATAAAGTTTAACATTCTGAATTTAGAAGTAAGTTTGTAGATTGCTTTTGCAGCGAATGCTTGATTTTTTTTCATTTATATTTTTGAACAGGCCAACGTTTTAATAAACATTAAAAATCAATGCTTTGTTTTTATTAAACAATATAACAGCTTATATTTTCCCGAGTCAAAATAAAACTTGCAGAGCAATAAGCTTGATTAGTTTTCGCCAAACCCTTAACAGCAAACCTTTTAACGGAATGCCAGACAAAGCTTCTGGCCTTATTATTTATGCAAAACGCTACATCAACTCATTGAAAATGTACAAATAATTTTCAATTTGCCCAACATCTGAGAACAGCTCTTCTTAAGTCGTAACATAAGCTCACCCAGTGAATGATTGAATATTCTACAGCAATTTTATATCAATTCCATCTTATTTCGTTGACCCAAAGCAGTTGGCCCCTGTCCATTCATCATTTTCACCGGTCAGTCGGGGAAAACTTAAGGCATTTGATATGTGTCTATATCACTGTCTTAACCTTTGTTCGGGGTGTCGATGTTTTCATGGGCGTGTGGAGAATTTTCAACACGGGACAGTCTCTTAAAATGGCCATAAAGCAAATTGTGAAAAATTATTGTGTGTATAAAATTTAATGACATGTCAAAAAGGATATCCGGCATACGCTCCTCCGGTCTCGTGTGGATGTGGATGTGCAAGTTGGTGTGTTGCTGTAGCTGTTGATGTTGCTGTTGCTGCCCGGTGGTTGGCTGTTGACGAGCTGGACAAATGGACAAATGGCCAAGGTCCTGTGGCCAACAGATCCTCGTGGGCGGACGTGTAATGTCCTGTAAGTCCTGACAATTTCAGTCTAGTTGCCGGCGTATTTGTATTTACTTCTTTGTGTCCGAGGCCAGCACATAATCAAGCGCAACTTTATTATTTTGTCCAACAACTACGGGCTCCGTCGGGGCTATTTTTATGCCCGGCTCAGCCGGACTGGTCTCTGGTCTCTATACTCGTATGTCTGGTATGGTATGGTATAACCATATAGCCAGAGCTGTCTGTTGTGTGGTCTTTATGCCCGTCATCATTATGCTTTTGCCTTTCCTTGGCTTGAGTTCGCTATTTGCTAGTTGCCATGCTCCATGTACCATGTTCCGAGCTGCACATTTTATAGTTTTCAAAAGTCACAAAAATGTCAATTGCTTGTCTTGCTGTGGCCCCGTCTCCTGCTTTGGCTCCCCCAAATGGCATTGAATAAATTATATTGTGGTCATAAAGTTGCTGCTCCATGTTTACCACACAGATAGATATAGTCATGTCCATGTTCATGTCCATGTCCCTGCACCGAAAGAAATGTGATATTCGAGGATTAAGGGACTTACTCTTTAATATTTGCTTATAAAAATCTTGGTTTTACAAATTTTATATATCTTTTCTTATGAAGCAAGCTTAAAGAATCGTGGATTAACTTCAACAACTGGTTTTAAATTTCTGGAAAAAGTGGAAATTTACCAGAATATTTTCCCTGTGTTTCTGATGTCATAATGGTTGAGCAGTGGTATCCTGACATCTTATCCTGTCCCTCAGATCGTTCTATTTGCATGTGGCTAAAATGGGGAGCCGAGCTAATCAGCGGCGGGAATTGATTTTGGTGAGACAGTTGGATCAACAAATTACACCCCACTTCAATAATGAGAGGCCATTAAGTGATAAATTATGGCCGAGCATGTGACCGAGAACTTTTTGAATTTTAATCAAGCTAAAATTTGAGGCAGTTGCCAGCGGGTCAGGGTCGAAAGCCATAATTTCACTTTCATTACTGTCGCTGCTCCTTGGAATGTCCTGTTAATGTGCCATGCTCGAGTGGAGCATAAATCTATTTATGTGGTGCTCCGCAGCTTTCGCGCCGGCTTGAACCCTTGGTAATTGAAAATATTTGAAATAATTCATAAAATTTTTATGTGATTGCTCCCCCCAAAATGAAACTATATTTTGTGGGGAGTGAGGAAAGTCTTGTCGCGACTTATCAGATCGTATAATTTAGCGCAGATAATTGTTTTAATGATGTCATAATTTCGCCTTGATGGCGTGCTCACAAAATGGCTTCAACTGATTTATGCTCCATTCCGATTTGAGTGCCCAATACCCCACCAAAGTGGAGGCGTTAGCCCGGGGGCTTGTGCACTTGTAGATACCGCAGATAGTGGCATACGTAACCAGTTTGCCGCTCGACAAAGAGTAAATAACGGCATTGCATGATTTATGGGGCCAAACAAAACGAAACAAATCGGCGTACATTCAGAAAAATATGGAGTAGCAAATTTCAATAAATAGTTGAAATATGTAAAAACAAACAGTCATGTCTGTCTGTAATACAATAATAATTTTTTTTTGTAAAACAACAACATTATTAACTGCATTATTTTAACAAACTTTACTGTTATTTCTGTAATCCCTTAAAGTTCGGTGGATCAAATCAAAACATCTTAAAATTAAAGATGTAGCAATCTACTCTATTATAAAACAAATTTTAATTTGCTGAGATTTAGTTTAAAATTTCCTAATGGAGAACATCAATATATTTAGGCACCAGTTAGGCACCCAGTTTTTTAAAGTTAAATATATATTTAAGATTTTACGGGTTTACCTTATGAAAACTATAAGTTTTCTCAAAGTTCGGCCTTTGCAAGGCCCTTTAACAAACAACGGCTTTCTAACATCTAAAACTTTGGTTAGCATTTCTTGTTAATGTATAATTTATTTATTCGAAAAAATTCTTCAAAACTATGGTTATAAAACGGTTTTAGTGTAGTGTATCCACACCTGGCCGCGGGCAACGAGAGCTGGGCCACCTGAGTGCCCGATCCGCTGACTGACTGTCCCTGCTCCACATCTGGCAGGGCGAGATTGTGTGGGCGCTAACCACTTGAAAACGTTAAATAAGTTGTCTAACCACACATTAAACCAATTTGGCACTGCGCTGGCCGCCAGTCTGGCACCTTGGACTGTGCCAGGACCTCCTCCTCCGACCTCTCCTCCTCCAGATCCCCGTTTTGGACCCGCCCACTCAAGTCCCTGGCTGCCATAAATCATAGGGCGACCCACGTATGTGACTACTTGGGCTAGGGGATCGATAAATTATTATTAGTTGGTCTGTCCAACGGCTGTGGCCCCCGCGTCCTGCCCGTTTTGGCCAAACCTCGTTGTTGGAGGCGCGTGCAAAGGAAGTTGTTAGATCCCAGGAAAGGAGCGCTGACCGAAATCCTTGGCTCGCTGCGGTTCAAATGCCTTTTAACTTAACAACTTTTTTTGCTGCCGCTGCTGCTGCCAACACCAAACACCCGCACACACACACTCACAAATCAATGGTTGACTTTGTTCCTGGCGGGTGGGAACATTTTAACAAAATATTAACCAAATGATTATTATTACAAAAATTATTCATCATTTTGATTACGATTTTACATTTGTATTATTATTATATCTTATTCAAAAAATATTATATCAATTTCGCAACTATATGAAGTTTTGATTTCGATTTAACAGTTTATTATTATTATCATAATTTTTTTTTTCTATTTATTTTTTTTTTTTGTTTTTTTTTTTATAGTGTAATCTTTATTAGATATTTTAAAAATATGCTGTATTTAAATTGAGTTGCATAAAGATTTAATATGAAATTCCTTTATGTTCCTGACCAGCAACTTCCCCTGTTTTCTTTCAGTGCAGGGATAAAGGGGCTGAGCAGGACATGGCAGGCCAGGGCAAACCCTTAACGTTGTGTGTAAAGTGGACTTGACATGAGATTAACATCTTCAAAAGCATAGCTTAAAGTATTTGTTAGAGTTCGCCGAAGTTGCGCCTGGCTGGGAGCAAGGTGCCAGGACCCGGGACCGGATCCCGGGTCGAGTCCTGGCCAACCCGCTGACCCTTCACCTTTGCCCTCGTCGTCCGACTCGCCTTTGGATAATTGCGTTCTTGTGCGCTGAGCCATGAGCTTAACTGTTGCTGTCATAACTAAGCGAAAAGGTACACAATTTATGGAATCGAGTCCAAGTCCAAGTCCCATTCCCAACAGGTGCGTGGCCCATTGAAATGGGCTCGGTTATGGTATAACAATTTTCGTTGGATTTATTCGTTGATTTCAATCGTTAAATAATAGCAAAACTTACGGCCTAGTAGTGGTTGGTGGGGTGAGTGCTTCTAGTCGCGAACGAGCAGTTCGGGTTCAGGTACAGGTATACAGGTATACAAAGGTAGAGGACAGCCAGGCTTACAGGGCGCGGCGGTGGCGCAGCTTCAGGCGGCGCACGGTCTTGTACTGGTAGCCCTCGTCACCGAGGACGGCGGAGTCCTGCGACTGGGACACTTCCTCGACGGGCGCATCAACGGCCACCTGCTCCTCGGTGGGCGGCAGGTAGTCGCTGGCAATCTCGGACACATCGCGGCGCTGGCGGTACTTCAGGCGACGCACGGTCTTGTACTGGTATCCATCGGCGGCCAGGACGGCGGAGTCCTGAGAAGCTTCCTCAACGGGGGCCTCCTCCAAGGGAGCCTCGGTGACGACCTCCTCCGAAGGCGGCAGGTACTCGTTGGCGATCTCGGAAACATCCCGACGCTGGCGGTACTTAAGACGACGCACGGTCTTGTATTTGTAGCCATCGGCGGAAAGGACAGCTGAATCCTGGCTAGCTTCCTCAACTGGAACCTCCTCAACTGGGGCATCGGCAACAACTTCCTCGCTAGGAGGCAGATATTCGTTGGCGATCTCGGACACATCACGACGCTGACGGTACTTAAGACGACGCACGGTTTTGTACTGGTATCCATCCGCAGCAAGGACAGCAGAATCTTGGTTGGCTTCCTCGACTGGAGCCTCCACGATGGGAGCTTCGGTGACAACCTCCTCAGTGGGTGGCAAGTACTCATTGGCGATCTCGGACACATCACGGCGCTGACGGTACTTCAGGCGACGGACAGTTTTGTACTGATATCCATCGGCGGCCAGGACAGCGGAATCCTGAGAAGCTTCCTCAACTGGAGCTTCCTCAATGGGAGCTTCGGTGGCAGCATCTTCGGTAGGGGGTAGGTACTCATTGGCGATTTCGGAAACATCACGGCGTTGACGGTACTTCAGGCGGCGAACAGTCTTGTACTTGTATCCATCAGCAGAGAGAACGGCGGAGTCCTGAGAGGCTTCCTCGATCGGAACCTCCTCAACAGGAGCATCAGCAACAACTTCCTCAGTGGGGGGCAGATATTCGTTCGCAATCTCGGAAACATCACGGCGTTGGCGGTACTTCAGGCGACGGACGGTTTTGTATTGGTAACCATCAGCGGCAAGGACAGCGGAATCTTGGCTGGCTTCCTCAACTGGAGCTTCCTCAATGGGGGCTTCGGTGACAACCTCTTCAGTGGGTGGCAGGTACTCATTGGCGATCTCGGAAACATCACGACGCTGGCGGTATTTCAAACGACGGACGGTCTTGTACTGGTATCCATCAGCAGAAAGGACAGCCGAGTCCTGGCTAGCTTCATCAACTGGAACCTCCTCAACTGGGGCATCAGCAACAATTTCCTCGCTAGGAGGCAGATATTCGTTGGCGATCTCGGACACATCACGACGCTGACGGTACTTCAGGCGACGCACGGTTTTGTACTGGTATCCATCGGCAGCAAGGACAGCGGAATCCTGAGAAGCTTCCTCAACGGGGGCTTCCTCAAGAGGGACTTCAGTGACGACCTCCTCAGTGGGTGGCAGATACTCATTGGCAATCTCGGAGACATCACGACGCTGACGGTACTTAAGACGACGCACAGTCTTGTACTGGTATCCATCGGCAGCAAGGACAGCTGAGTCCTGGCTAGCTTCTTCCACTGGAGCCTCCTCAACAGGAGCATCAGCAACAAGTTCCTCAGTGGGTGGCAGATATTCGTTGGCGATCTCGGAAACATCACGACGTTGGCGGTACTTCAGGCGACGGACGGTTTTGTATTGGTAACCATCAGCGGCAAGGACAGCTGAATCCTGGCTGGCTTCCTCAACGGGAACCTCCTCAACTGGGGCATCAGCAACAACTTCCTCAGTGGGTGGCAGATATTCGTTGGCGATCTCGGAAACATCACGGCGTTGACGGTACTTCAGGCGACGGACAGTTTTGTACTGATATCCATCGGCGGCCAGGACAGCGGAATCCTGAGAAGCTTCCTCTACGGGAGCCTCCTCCAAGGGAGCTTCGGTGACGACCTCCTCCGAAGGGGGCAGGTATTCGTTGGCAATTTCGGAGACATCGCGACGCTGGCGGTACTTCAAACGACGCACGGTTTTGTACTGGTATCCATCGGCAGCAAGGACAGCAGAATCTTGGCTGGCTTCCTCAACGGGGGCTTCCTCAATAGGGGCTTCGGTGACGACCTCCTCCGAAGGAGGCAGGTACTCATTGTCAATCTCGGAGACATCACGGCGGTGGCGGAGCTTCAGCCTGCGCACGGTCTTGTAGCGGTATCCATCCTCTCCCAGGGCAGCGGGGTCTTGGGCCAGATCGGCGCCAACTTCCTCCGCCGGCGGGATGTACTCGTTCACGAGCTCGGTGACGTCACGACGGTGCCTGGCTTGTTCGACAGGAATCACTGCAGCCGTCGCGGCGGCAATAAAGATGCACGCTAGGAAAAGTTTCTGCAAGGGTATTGAAAAGTGCGTGTTAAATGAAGTAATCCTGGAGGTTACAGGTCCTGATGCTACTGGGATATTCACCATTTTGCTATAGATCTCCAAGCTAATTGCTTTGACGGTGGAATCTATGGGTCGAATGATTAATCGTCGCAATTTGTCCGCATATTTATACGCTCCAATGTTTGCCAGCTTCAAATCAAACAATGAGCAGCGCTCTGTTTGCCGGCAAACAGCGGCGGAAGCCGAAATCGAAATCGAAACCGATTCCGAATCGGTAACAAAAACAAACAATGAGCCCCAACATGCGCCACTCGAGCCCTCAAGTGCCCCCGTCTCCGTCTCCATCTCCATTTCTGTATCTGTGTCTGCCTCAGTCTCCGACTCCCGGCTTCATATTCACGTGGAAATTAAGCCCAGCTGGTAGCCGGTTTGGTCCACGGTACGGTGGGGAAATTGGCATTATTGCTGGAAAATATAAAGATAACTAAATACAAATTTAATCTGTATATGTTATACAAAAGTGATTTAAAAGTCCGACGTACAAAACACAAATCAAACCATCAAACTTATTAAATTACTCTTCTTCGTTTGTGATGCTTCAATTTTTGTTTTCAGTTTTTAAAGTTATAGAAGCTTAAAAGTCACTTGTCGTATTTGGTTTTTAGCAATTAAACAACACCACATCCAGTACTTTATATATAAACGAAGAAAATAAAGTTCGGAGCTCATATTGTGTATATTCTTTGATGAAATTTGATGATTTCTACTTTTTGTTTTTGCTATAACACATAACAAAAATGTGATTTAGTAAAAATTTTAGATATCTTAACGAATAGCTTTCAGTTTTGTTTAATAACGCAATCTTTACAAAATGTGAAGAAACATTGACTCAAATGAAATTCTTTATTATATCATCAAATAATTGAAATTTGTATACAAAATTTGGTTAATATAACCCATAGTGGCCAGGTGGAGTTCGGGCGAAGATTGCCCAGTGCGGAACTAAACGCTCTACGTTTCGCTTTCGTTTGTCGTTCGCTGCTTCGATCGGATTCGATTGCTATTGCCAGAGCTTAAGATATGGTTTCACGGTCAAGTGCGAGCATCGGACCTCTTAACAAGATCTAATGCAAAAACACAATGGTGTTCGAACATTTTAATGGCGGCGTACGTTTACGTTTGCTGCTCGCACAGTTTGGGCATTTATTAATAGTTTCGAACGTTAATTTCTCAAGTGACTATCGCTAATTTGCGTACTACTCGTTTGGGAGTTCAACGAACCGCTCAAGATTGATAGTTGGCAAAAGGTCGCACGGGCAGCACGGTCGTATTTGTTTAATGGCTTTTGCTAATAAGTTTTCCAATTTGTTTTAATTTGTTTCGTTTTGTTATTTGTTCAGGATTTTGCTTTGTGTTTTTGATGTCACTTTGGAATGTGTGAAAGGTGCATCTTTAAAAATAATTTTGGTTATTTTAACTATAATTTATATATATATATATATATTTCATGTGGGAATATGCAAATGCTTTATCTTAAATGTTTGCTATATACTTCCTGGTTTGTTTGCTATTAAGGGAGTAATTAAATACTTTACTTTTATGTTGGAAATTACGAATATTCATCAGGAAGGCAAAATATTCAAGTTTTCTAGTTTTGAAATATATTTAAATTATAATTATTTTATAAGAAATAGGTAGCTTAATAAATGGAAAGAAAATAAATATAACCCCTATCCTTTTAAAACGAAATAAGTAAACACTATGAAGAGATTTGGGACAAAGCCAAGGCATTTTTTATGCATTTGTATTTTAATAAACATATTTATGACTATTTCTTGTCACTAGTAAAGACAATATCCCCATCGATAACCCATCCTGACAGCTTAATCGGCTAATTGTTAAATGGTGGAACTTAACGACCCGCCAGAGTTTTTGCTGTAATATGCGGGTCCTGGAACCCGCATCCCGTTAACTGCTCCTCGCCATAAGGATATCAAAGATTTCGCCGAAAATATGCTGCACGCGAAAAGGACGAAAAGACGAGGAAACAAGGGAGCAGCTTACAAGTTGGGCGCATGTTATGCTCTGCCGAAAAACTTTGGCTATGAAATTCATAAACTTGGCAAAACAAGCTTGACTGGCTGGCAGGGGGAAAAAGACGAATGGGGGAAACTGGAGTTACCCGGGGAAACTTTTCACAAATCATGCATATGATGCTGAGGCACTTTCACTTTGGCCCTCCCGAGGGTCTTACGAACATTGGCAACCACTTCCCCGCCCCGCGGCCTTGCACTAATTAAAGAGACAAAACTGCGTAAGTTTTTCGGTTTTTCAAGAGTCATCGTCATCGTCATATAGCCATCTTGAGTTTTGGCCCAAAATGTGTGTCAAGTGGCAGCGAGTGCAAAACAAAGCAAATGGGGTGTGCAATCTGCTGTAAACAACCATAAATTTTGCCTGCTTTGGCTCTCGACTTCGACTTCGGGAGTTGCTAGGGGAACTAACTCATAAAGCGACCAAATATATATATAGATTAACCACTCCTGATCCCCGGACAGCGACGTCCTTATCGCAATCACTCACATCGCCACTTGTGAAATAATGGCAGACCACCGAGATGAGGATGCTACTACAGTACAGCTTCCATTACACCGACTTCCTTAAATTTAATGAAATATTATACAAAATATATTTAGAAAAGCTATACAAAATTTTTTAAAGGGCTACATTTTAAGCAAGTTTTTTAAATAAAACAATCTTTTAAACAAAAACAATTTAATACTTAATTTGTTTTTGTTTTTTCGATTGATTTGTATTACTTTCTATTACTTCCTTTAACTTCAATTCAAATACCATACCAAATAAAATAAAAATGTTCGTAATTAAGTACGAAATCATTTTAAAGGATGAATATTGAATATGTGCGTCAACACTATTTTAGGAATTTTTAAAAACCAAAGAAATTACCAACTAGATTATTTAATATATTTTCTGCATAGCAAACTTTTTCCAACACAGTTTTAAAATGCGCCAGATGGTGGTTTAAATTATGTGTGCCCAACTGTATAGATTTTGGCGGTTTGCATGAAGCGAAGCATGAACATCCTATGACACATTATAATATGTATAAACGATGTTTTATGACAATCAATTTGTTTCAATCCAATGGACACACCCGCCGCATGTGAGCGGCCGTTTGTGTTGTGCTCTCATTTATGTGATTATTTGATTTGTGTTTTGACGTTGATATTCGCACACACAGAATCAAAGCCCGAAGCTCTGGCATAACGAATTTTATGAACTAGAAAGTATCATTAATTTAATACACATTCGCATACGCAAACAAGCCGATGATATTATAGTATGGTTGGGCTGTGGGTGGGCTCTGGATGGGCCCTTAGTTATGCTCTTCTGATCATTGTAATGTAAATACGGCCCGACTCCGGCCGCGTGCAATCATAAATAAACATTCGACACAAACACAATAAATGTCAAAAAGTTTCGCCATTATCCGCTCGCCAGTTAATGTCCTTGTCGCCGTTGTCAGCGTCGTCATCGCTTCGTTGTCGTTGGCGTTCTTGTTGTTGTTGTTGTTGTCGTTGTCGTCTTGAAAGCGAACACAGCGCTTTATTATTTTAATGATTTCGCAGTGCCCCCATCCTGTCAGCAAGTCCTGGAACTCTCATCCAGCTCCTGCGCTGTCCTGCGGCATTGTGTTTACATTTGTAATTCAATTCGCGACCGCTCCTCCTTCCCAAAAAGCTCACCATCACCATCGCCATCGCCATCTCCGTCCGCTTGTTATTATTTTACATGTCGCTCGCTGGCTCACTATAATTTATTAGCAATTTGCATAATTTTCCTTTATAAAGCATTGCCTCTGTTTTCCGCTGCTTTTAGCTTTTGGTGCTGACACCGCGCCATCAACTCTTTTTGGCCAGTGTTATGCAAATGGCCCGCTCGTAAAACCCATGGGTTCTCAACCCGCATTACGGCTATGCACGATCGCTGTCAATGGGCATTTTGTTGCCCCGATTATTGTCTGAATACCGCTCAAAATTTGCATTCACATCTGCTCTCAACTCTGCTCAAGGCAAGGTCTCAGATCTCTGGGTTAGTTGGTTTAAAGCAGCTGTCGTTTATGGTTCTAATACAGGGCCAGGGAACTCGCAAAGATCGGATCGGATCACGTAAAATCTTAACTAGCATTTATAAAGTTCAATTTACTATTTTACTATTTTAAAGATAATTAAAATATAAACAAACAAATAGAAATGCCATAATAGTTTATATTTTAAATGAATGTCTGACATCAACTCTTAATTATATCAAATGAATGTCGCTTTGAACATTTTAATTTTAAGTAAAATACATTTTAAAAACTTAAGTCTTAACATAACATAGAGTGAAAATATATATAAAAAAATACAAAAAACTACATTGCTATCTATACAAAATTGAATGAAAGAATGACATCTACCATTAACTATATCAAAAAATTATCTTGATAATGCTCAAATACTTGCAATTTAACCTCAAACAGCAACTTTTAAGATCACGATTTCAAACCCGCTAATTTCCTTTATTAGTCTAATGAAAACTGGTTAATTTCCTGCATCAGGACCTTCGAGAAGGAAACACAATGCAAACAAAGTACAAAAGTATCTTTATTATTTCTTAGTGTTTCAAGAGTTGTTTTATATTTTTCCCTTTGTTTCCAGTTGTTTTGCTCCTTTTGAACCAAGCAGAACTTTTGCAGCATAAACAATTAAAAATTAATTTTAAAACTTTTGGCCAAAGATAAACGGAGGATGACGGTGAGCGAGGAATCGAGAGAATCAGTTAGCTCATTAAACCCGCCACATGGTCTTGTGGTTCTGTTTTCGGTCCAACTTTCGGTCGAAGGAGCTGCTGCATCATTACGCAATCTTTGAAGTGGACTTTTAATGGGGCTGGGGAAACTAAGCGAAACTATTTAAAATACCATTTGCTGGGGAATCAATCGACAACGGATGGGTTTTGTAATTAGGCGGCTCAGAGGCCCACGAACACGCCCCAAAAATATATAGACTCGACGTTATTTCATAAACACGCTCAAGTGATTCGGCAAACTTGTGGGTGTGTTGGCCCGGTCCGGTCCGACTTTGAGCAAGCCCGATTTGATCCACAGATCCAGTGTTTGCCCGGCTGTCTGTTTGCCCTGCCGGCAAAGGTCTCCGGGTCCACTGTTTGACTTGAAGGTATTAGAAACTAATTTGTACAGCAGCCAAAGCAGCCGCAATGGCAGCAGAAGCAGCAGTAGCAGTAGATCCTTGGCCAAAGCTAACCAGGATACAAACAACAATTGTTTGCCTGTCCATCCATCTATCCCGGGCTTTGGTCCTAGTTGGCCATCCACTTTGGTCTCGCTGTTTTCGGGCTTTGCCCAAGACAATGAGCAAAAAATCCAAAGGCAAAGGCGGAGGCGGAGGCGGAGGCTGGGGGAAAATCCTCAACAATGGCAGCAACAACAGAATGGCTAAATCATATGGCCCGGCTAAAAGGACCACTGACAAAAAAGGGACTCGTCTCGTTTTTAAGTCGCCTGCGGCTTAAATTTTCTTAAATGCTACTTTGTCTCTGGCAGACGACACAGGGCAATCCCGACCGACCGACGGACCCCGAATCACCAAGGACATGGCAGTCTTTTTATGGTTTAACTAAACAATCTCCTCACGAGTAAATATTTTCGGGCATATGCAAAACTTTACTATGAACAGACACCAACACCGAATCGGAATCCGAGTCCGAGTCCTCCGGCTTCTGGCTAAGTACATTTATCTTTAAGACTAAAAACCATAACAATTTAGTGTTGGAAATTTTGAGCTACGCATTGCAGAATTTGCTCGCAAACACACACACACACACACATGGCCCAGAAAAACACCCACATGGACACACATAGTTGGGCTTCATGGTATATCCGGCAGATATTCGCACAAATATTTACCCGGGTCGAACATTTTATCGGAGAACGCAGAAAATGCTTAGCTAAGCGAAACGTTATTCCTGCCCTTAAAGTTGCTCGTCCAATAATTAAATTTATAAACCAAATTTCACTATGTATTCTCATCAAAAAGGGAACGATTTTTTAACTTCATTTTACGGTTTTAGGAAAACAATTTTGACACTGAACTACCTTGCAATTAAAAAAAAACAAAGTATGAGTAAGGGGAATATTTATATTGTTTTATTTTCGATATAATTTTACTTTAATAAAAGACATTCGTTTAATTGGTAAGGTCAACTGAACAAGCTATCACGTATCCATATATATTTATATCTTTGACACCGTTGCGGTTTCCACTTCGAATCACATTTTTCCCTCCATCAGATGTCACTCGATCGCAATTGATGTGACGGTTCGAGGATAAATAAGGAATGACTGGCTATATTTGCAGTGAATTTGCATTGATGATTGTTGACATTTAAAACAAATATGAATATACAGTATACAGTGGGCAGATTTCAGTAGCCAATCGTATTTTTATTTTTTTTTAGTAATATATGAAATGAGATGGGCTAAAATGAGTTGCAAATTGTTATGATTAATGCGAACATGAGCTGCGCCAACTTTTCATTATGGGCATTAAATTTTTGCACATTTTATAATTTAATTGAATTTCGCTATATATACTTTTTATCGCACTTTTCCAAAGCTAATTTATGATTGCTCAATGCAGCATGTAATTGCATACAAAAGCCTTTAATGACGGCCCGCTCATAGTATCTCTGTTTCTGCATACTTATATAAAGCGTTTGTATTTCACGCTTTTTTTTCGTTCTACCCACTTTGACATTCCATAATTATATTCACATTATTAATGATAACATTAAGGCGGGAGAAGAAGAAATATTAGCGATAAAAATTGATTAAAATTTAAGCGAATACCGATAATTAACCCACCGTAAATATATCCGTGATTTAAGCTGGCTTAAAGCGCCGCCAGATATTTTGTTTCGTCTGCCAATCGGCAAATCGCTTGACTTCCGAGCTTGATCATCCCACCGGAGCGTGGTCCTTCTTCTTGGAACCAATTAGCGACCGGGAATTAAGTGCTCATCAGACGTCTGTCCGGACTTAAGTCGGCAACCCACCTTTGGCTTCATCTTTTCCACCATTTCCATTGCGATTTTGCCACCCATTTCCCGGCCATGCATAATAGGGGCCACACAAATTAGTCAAACGCAGGGCAAACTTGGTCGCAAACAGAGCTGCAAATGCGTCGCAACATGAACGTTTTAGGACGAGGGACGATCCCAGACAGACGGATCCCTGGCCAGGAGGTGGAGTTGATGGCGATAGACTGGTCCTGGAGCAGCAGACACTGCCAATTGCGACGACTCGCAGTTTGGTCGCACGATTAATCGTCGTTGCAAATTGTTGGCACGTTTTCAATTGACAACAGAGTGCGTCGCAGCGTCAACCCCTAATTTGCAGTATGACCCCCGACCCCAGACACAGACCACCACCCCATTTCAACCCCCTAACCCCCTTTGATGGGTGTAAATCACACGGTGTTTGCTCTCGCTCCTGTTGCATCTTTTACGTGCTGCCCGATATGCGACACTCTGCCACTGGCCTTCTTATCCATGGCCACCCATTTACCACCCACCTTCTGCCTCACGCCTCACGCCCTTTGACCTCCAATCCCCCAATCCCCCAACACCCCTTCATTCCCTTTTCACGTGTGACGGGCCGTTTTAAAACGCCGACCACGACGCCTCTGTCGTTTATTTTGAATGTAATTTTTCAAGTCGCGACGTCTTCCAGCGCTGCCCATTAATCACGTGGACAAAATGCGATTCGCCATGGCAGAAAACGGAAAAAAATACAGAATCGAGGCAAATAAACAATGGGGAAACAGAGAGTGGGCAAAAAAGAACGAGCAAAACTTTGCCTTGACGAGGCAGTTCTTTAATTATACCCTATCAAAAGAGTTGTACAGAGTCTTTAAACATTTTGTAATGCGTATTTTTATTTAAAGTTTAGATACCGAGATTTTGATCAATGCTAACAAAATATATGAATAATGAAATGTCATCATGTTAAGCTAGTAACAAAAACCCAATCTATTTTTGCAACAATGTACGAAAAATACGAAAACTATCAGGTTATTGTTCAAGAATTCAATTTGATTTCTACATTATTTATTTTTTTAATACGCCTTTTTAGTCATAAATATTTTTAAAAGAAGTGAAAATAAGATTTTTACGTTTACTAGATTTTACTAACTGAAAATAACTTTTTGTATTATTTGGAATAGAATCAAAAAATTTCGTCTTGAAATAAATTATAAAAAATTTAAAATACAAATCATAAGCAACTTGATAATTCAGAATAGTTTTATGTTGAAGCAAAGCCTTTATTTTATATTCTTAAAGTGCCAATGGAAAGATTTCATATTTTCCGTTTACTGACGCTGTGTCAGTGATTTATTTGCCGCTCTTCCACCAAGATTTATTCCTTCTTGTGTATTGAGGCAAACGCATATCCAATTTCATACTGCCTCACACTCCAGAAACTGATGCCTCGCACACACATGCCCTGGAAGTTAAGCTTCTTAGGGTATGATTGGATTCGACTTATTTCCGTTCCGGTGAAAAGTGTTGCATACTCACAGGCTGGAAGCGATGCTGCTCCGGACTTTTGTTGCTGCTCGTTGACTTCGTTAATAATGATGTTGTCCCTCCCCTTTGTGTGTTTTCAGCAATGAGGTCACGTGACTGACAGCCGTCGCATTACGGTCCTTTGTTTGCCAAAAGCCCAAGTTCCGTACCCCTACCTCCACCCCTCCTCCAATGACGAACTAAATGCAATTTGATGCGTGTCATGGAGTCGAAAATGCGTGGTAATCATTATTTGTGACAATTGACGGAGTCGAATTCAATTTTATATTAGCTCCCTGATCCGCAGATCAATCCCATAAGCCGCTGCCCGCTGTGGTGGCAGTTAATAAATATTTGTCACGCATGGCTTCGGATGCACTGCAGCTGGAAGGGATCCAGTCCGCAAGAGGACCTGTCGTTGGCACCTGCATTGCGTTTTGGGGTCAGGGCGCTTAGGCACGTGACAGGCGGATGACCTGAATCCTGGACTGGATCCTGTTTTCCCAACTCCGATAATGGTTTCGCCTGCCTGGCAATTCCCACGACTTGTCACCTCGAAAGAACACACACGCACACACGATGGCTCTAACAACCGCATTTGCTGCGCCCTCAAAGTTGGTCAGAGTTGAATGCCTTTGCCACAAAGGTAAGGCGACCACAATTGTCCATTAATCAAATTTCCAATTAATTTGCCACAATTAATTGTTGCGCTAATTGCAGATTCAAGCTTTCCAAACCAGTGGAAGATGGGGTCCAACTTAAAGCCCATTCCTTTAGTGGCCAGAATGCAGTGGCAAAATCGGCTCATGATTATGGATGGGATTCCCCGTTGAGCTGCAACCCTATTGGGTAGCTCTGTACTCCGCTCGAGTATTATTATTTTCCATCATTGTCAACATATCATCAGGTTCAATGACGACTGTTGTGTTGCTCCTTTTGCCAGACAGATGGGATAATAAATACACACACAGAATGCCAGTGGCAGCGACAGGAGCAACACTAGGACCAGCTTTTCTGCAGCTGCAGCGCTTTATTGAAAAATGTGTGCACAATTCGAGAAAAGCTGCCGCGTTACCTGCCTGCTCCGTCTGCCATGCTCGACACTTTGAGAAAATATTAGATCAAAGGTATATTTTCGGCTAACACATTTTATTTGGTCATTGGGCTTTGAAAGTTTATTAAATTGCTTAAATAGAAAATCGTGAATGAAGATAAATACTTCTTAGTACCCATTACTAAAGCGAAACACAATCTTTAAAAACAGGAAAATATAAATTTTTCGCTTTTAGCTTAATTTGCTATAAATTTCAAAGCCTTGAACTTTGATTTATAATCTTTAAGGATTTACTTTCACTGCAGTGTCCGGAAACTGCTTTGTTTAAAATTACTTCTTATTCGGCTCACATACACAGTTTACTTGATCCCAAAACAAAGACATTGATTCCACACAGTGTTTTGTATAGGCTTCCCAATACAAATATGGAAGGACTTTAAAATTTTGTAATTATTTGCCTGGTTGCTTGAGCCTTAAACAAAGGCATTAGGTTCATGGCAATGTGCTTGATTTATAATTATTTAATCAATTTTCCTTAGAACGAAGCAAGGCAATCCTAGTATTTATCGATTATGTATCGGAATTTTTTTTTTTTTTTATAAACCTCATGAAAATAAAGTACCTGCGTACAAGTATTGTAACCTTCTTATACAGTATTTTTATCCGTGTGACTGCAGTTGGAGCAATAAGAAGCCATCCCGTTGCCAGACACAAATATCAAATATTATTGAGCAGTGCAAGCGGAGGACGTTGAAAGGCGAGCGTTGACGGAGTGTCGGGGTATCTGCAGCTCCAGTAGCGGCTTTTGCAGGCGGTCCTGGTTGCCGGGGTTACACGTGTGCCCCTGCTTTCCGTGTTCCCCGGGTTTCAGGGGTTCCTGGCCCCGGACCCTCCGTTGCCATGGCCATGGCCATGCCCATTGCCTGGGCCTCGACTTTGTTTGTAAACATTTCACGTTCATCGCTGGCCCGCAAATATTTCGCTGCTGCTCCTACTACTGCTGCTGCTGCTGCTGCTGCTGTGCAAACTTTTGCCATCCGAGCTGTTGGTTTTGCTTTCCTATTTTCTATTTTCTGGACGAGAGAAAAGTATGCTCCGCACAGAGTGAAACAAATGAAATCTGACTGAAAATCGTGTTTCGTTGTGTTGGCTTTGAATACGATTGGTTAGCAAACCGAACATCGAAGGAGGGATCTCAGATACACACACACACACACTCACCCACACAGCGACCAGTCCATGTCCTCAAAATGCAGAAGAAGCTGGCTCCCGAGCGACGTCCCTACTGCGATCCTCGGCTGCAGGACGATAAGTTGAGGAGAAGGAGAACGCTGCATCTGCCAAGGGTTTCGCAGGCTCAGAAAAAGGGAGAAAAGCGGCAGCTGAACGACTGCCCCTTCTTCAACCTCAAATATGGCTTCGACCAGCTGCCCCTGGATCCTGTTAAGGAGTTTCTACAGGAAAAGATATGTGAGTGTCCTCTATTGTGGTCAAATAACTAAGCTTTAAACTATAATTTACCCAAAGCCCACATGCAGACGGACAAAATTTTGGGCAGCTGCAACCGGGAGTTTGATTTCCACACATACGATTTGGATAACGTTAAAGAGTACTATGATGAGTGCGATGATGACAGCCTGCGGGAACTGCAACTGGAGGACATCATGATGCCCGAGCAGTTCGAGATGCTGCGCGATGCCAAGGATCATACGTACAACTTTGATTCCACGGGTAAGTAGGGGTAAAAACCACAGCCACGTCTGACAATTAAGTGGAACAACATTTGCGCATTATCCCAGGTTCCAGGTTTCAGGTTTCAGGGCATGGGGTTAGGCCCAAACAAATTGCCACACATTTCGTGTTATTCAATGAGTGAGAACTTTACCGCAAAAACATAACACTTAATACTTTATTAAATGCGAAAACATGCCCTCGCCCAACTCCCCAAGTTCTTCTTGGCAGCTACCCCATTTTCCCGGCTCC
Organism: Drosophila elegans; assembly: GCF_018152505.1. Lineage (NCBI taxonomy): Eukaryota > Metazoa > Arthropoda > Insecta > Diptera > Drosophilidae > Drosophila > Drosophila elegans. The sequence goes on from NW_024545578.1 coordinate 5,860,663, forward strand.
CACAGCGCAGCGCGCTGGAAAATTGTTCACCTGTAAACATAAAAATTCCAAACATTATCCTTTTAACATAAAATTTTATAACCGAAATGAGAAAAAAAGGTAAAACCGAAAAACAAATGCGTATGACATTTATTTGAATATCCTTTGGGAGTGCAGGGCACTCAGGGGGTGAAGGGGCGGTGAAGCAGGGGAGGGGGTGGAGTTGGGAAAGGACGAAGAGCAGGTCGAGTGACTCTACAACATGTTTATCATAGTGTTTTATTTAGCATTTACATGGAACATTTTTATGTTTCCGTTTTTTTTAGTTGAATACTCTTCAAAATGTACGGTGAAATTAACTTGTCCTTAATAAATGTCCCTAAATTATGCATGTGCTGTAAAAATAAATATATAAAAAACCGGTAGGTGTTTCTTACGAACTCTTTATAATTTGGAAAGCATTAATATAATAGAACATTCGGTTATTTGAACTTTATTTAAGTTCATATCTCTAAATCTCTTTATTCTCTTTTCATACTTAAAATATTTCTTTAAAAATAAATAAGTTATTTGTTTGAAAAAAACAATGCTTAACATAATCCTTAATAGAAAAGAGCAGCCCGCCGACGTTTATACCCACAAAAACCTTTCCCCCCTTCAGCCCCGCCTCTGTCGCTAGTTTGTAATAAAAATGTTTCGTTTTTGTGTCTAGTTTTTTAATATTTAATGTCAGAATGGAAGCGCCATCCCAGTGGGTGTTGTTGTCTAATAAGGGATCCGGTTACACAATAGCACAACAGCGTGTTTTTCGATAGCGTTATTAGCATGCGAATGCGACAAACAAACCAATGAAACCCATGAAATGCCGTGGCCACAGATAGCCAGAGATGCCCACTCAGCGCCGGGGGAATTCCGTTTGTAAAGGCCCGAAATGGAAATTAATTCCAGTTTAATCAGTTAAAAATCGAACTCTCTGCCGCCGTGACTTTTATTTAAAACAATTTCATGTTGCACAAACAAACCTATTTGCGCTGCCTTTCAGGCGCGGCAAAAGTCACGGAAAAAAGAGCGAAATAAAGGGGAAAAATCAAATTTGAAAAGTGCAGACAGACCCATGTCATATTCGTGGGCAAATATTAAATGCGATTTTCAATTTCATTTTTTCCACGTTTGGTTTGTTTTATTTTTTCGCTTGCAGCTTGTAATCAATTTCCCTGGATTGACAAATGGATGACTGGCGGTAATAAATAAGCGTTCATATTTATTCAGTGTGCATTATTAAAAATTTGACACCCCCCTACCCCCAACGCGCTTGCGTCAGTGCGACCCAGTGAACAGGAAATCTACGAGATGACCAGCCAGCTCCTGGAAATCTACTGCAATCGGAGAGTGCGAATTTTCTATCCGGGCTGTGGGACCAGTTCATCCCTGTGGACAAATCAGCTGAGGCGTCTCCACGGATCACCTTCGGAGCTGATTGGAGCCTACAGAACGCCCTCCGCTCGGCACATGCGGGTGAACAACATAAACCCACAAGTCAAAAAGGAGAAATTCACGGCCGGCGATCATTATGCATTCCGAACGCCACAGGGTAAGGCAATATTGGTTTAAATCCAGTTAAATAGGAATATATTATATTTATAAATATTTTAAACAACTAAATGTGATAAAATAATACAAACTTGAAATTTCTTTGTATATCGAAGTGTTTTATGTAGACTAGTCAAATTAGTTTTATTGGCCAAAGATTAAATCAATTTGGCACTTATTGGCCTACGTTAGGGATGTTCGATGTATTACAATTTTTTTCCCTACATAATCTTGTCCCTAAAATATATTTAATTTCTCCGTACAGAATGCCGCAACGAGTTAGTGAGAGTGGGCAAGATAATTGATGAGCTACTCGAGCCCGTTGTAAAGGCAGCTGAACACAATGTTGGCCACGGACTCATTAAGTATCCTGATGCACCGAATTGTATGGAAAAAACGAGGAAAATTCTCAAATCAGTAGGCATTCTCCAGGTGGGTGTTTACTGCCAATTTAACTGCCTTAGCCTAAGTCTTTGGCATCCAAACAAACGAATTTTAGATTTTTTTAAAACCTTGAGCTAGCAAAATCACTTTTAAAATGTATTTTCTTTTCAGAGTAAAAAAAAGAAATGTTGTGTGGGAAAAAGTCGCATTCATCGCAAAGATTTTGCTACCAATGAAGAGTTTCTCCACTGTCTAAAGAAAATGGAAGCCACGTGAGTATAATTAAACATTTCTTAAATATTTAGAATTTGTAAATTAACAAAGCTGAAGAAAAGTACAATTATTTAAAAAAAAATAGTAACTTTAAAATGTAAAGACTGTAAAGACAAGTATTGTCTTTATTTGTCTGCTTCAAAAAGCTAATAAATGATTTTAAAAAGTCTGATTTATTTAGTGGATATATATGTTTTCTTTTGCAGCCACTTCCCGTACATGCAACCTTTGCAACCGGTGGATCCAGATGACCAGAAAAGGCAGATGCTGCTGAAATACCAAGTGGAAGTGGCCAAGGCCGAGAAGATTTTCCCTCTGAAGATGCAGAAGCGATACCAGTGTTTGCTGAAGAGTGTGAGTCCCACTACGTAGTTCTGAATTATGCAACTGACCAAACATATGCTAAGCGAAAAAAGGCGGTATGAGAAATGAAAGCCAAATACCCAGCCGCAATGACTCCCTGACCGAGAGACCATAAAAAACCCATCAAAAGTGAGCACCAGCGTGGGGGCGTAAATAAATTTTATCGTTGACTCCGACTTTTGCTCCGTGTCCTGCTCCTGTTCCTGTTCCTGTTCCTGTGTCCATGTCCATGCCCATGTCCATGCCCATGTCCGTGTCCATATCTGTGTCTCTGTCCATAAAAAATGATAATAATAAACTTCCATACAAAGTAAACATGTGTGCGTGAGCGTGCGAGTAAATTAAGCTGCGTTGGCTTCGGAAAGAAACGTGCTTATAAAAATTATATAATTCATACCTCGTAAATATTATGGTCCGTGGGCGTGGTCAGAGTTATGAATAACGTGATTAGTTGTTAAAAAAAAAATGAAGAGAAACCGCTTGTGTGGCGTTAGCGTGAATCACGCCCGATTTAATGGCGCATCCTTATACCCATCCCTCTCCCAAATGCAGATGTCCATAGTGCAGCTGGCGACGTATCCTTCACACCTCATACGAAAGGCCTTTCGACGCATCGATCCACGGAGTGCCCTTCTCCAGGATGCCTACCGATTCATACTAAAAGAGGAGGTGAGTTCTTGGCTTTGAATATATATATATATTATTAATAATAATAAAGTAGGGACTCTTGGGCTTAACTAAAATACACGAGTGATAATTTCATGATGCCATACAATATATATATATGTTTTGTCTAAATAAACATGACAGCTCGGCACTGACAAAATTATTTAGTAGATTTCAAATTCAATACATTTTAAATTTAATTTACATTTTCAGATATTTAAATCAATTCCAAAAATTATTTGTAATAACTAAACCGCAATGAATGAAAATCAAATCGAACTATACACATAAGTTGAGTACCTTTTTTTACCAGTGTGAATTTGTGTAAACATTTTCTTCTATAAATCATAGTTCATAGAACCAGGAAAAAATTTTTTAATTAACTGTTGATTTTAATTTTGCTGTCAACACAGCCGTTTACCAGCAAGGAATTAAATAGCATTTAAATAACTCGAGGCATTTATTTTCTAAAACCACATGACTTTATTTCCATAAACCACAACTACCTATATCAATCCTGGACAATTGTTTTTGTTAAGCAAACAAAATTAAATGCATTAGAGGTTTTTTTTTAAATTTCTTGAAAATCCTTGTGCATCAGTTGTAAGTATTAGCTACTTAAAATATGGTTAGAGTAAAAACAGCTAGGCTAGCAACACAGATTAATATTAAAGGAGTTACGGGCTCAACATAGCGTAGACATTATTAGCAAACTTAACTGGGGGCTCAACTGAGGCTGGCTCAGAGTTTGGCGGAAGTTTTCGCCGAAAAAGTTTGCCGGCAGTGCGAGCATATTAAACATGCTCCTAGGATTGGATGAGAAATGAAGTGGGGTGTTAGAGGGTATGGGATGGAGTTTTAGGGGGGCAACTGGGATGACAAGTGACGGGGCGCGTGTTGATGTTTTGACGTGAGCGCCAAAGAAACTTTGGCAGGGACTTAAGCCAAGCACTTGCCATCAGCACCGGCAAATCAGTGCCGGCAACGGCGACTTAATGAGCAGCCGAAAATGCTCCGTAGACAATCCCCTTTTCCCCAATCTTTGCCTTATCTCCCAAAACTAGTTGAAATCGCCCCGCAGCGGCAGCAAAGTTTAGGCCACCTGTCGTCCCCATTTCACCCCGCCCATCGTGTCTAATCAACTCATTACAGAAAGATTGGCCCAAACTGCCGCCAGAAGTTATATTAATGGATTATCTGTTCGTGGGCGACCGTGGCGTGCGTCAGGATGTGGCCATCCTCATCATCGTGTGCCTCATTGATCTCCAGGAGGATTTCCGGCACCATGTCAAGCGCACCTTCTTGAACTACCTTTTAGCGTGGGTCATCTCCTGCCTTTTATCTTCTTATTTAGCTTCACAGTTTACCCATCTTGATTTTACAGATCCAATATGGAGAGAAAGCGTCTGCAGCTGGAGCCGGAACCGCCGGAATTTCCCACCTTCACCATATATCCGCCAGTTCCCTGGCGATCCAATCTCCTGAGGGCCAAGAGTCGTATAGGCGAGGTTCTCATGATCACACATCCCACTGTTCAGGCTCTGAATAGATTGTGGCATGATCTGTATGAGGATCTGGTGGTTGTGGATCTCGCCCAGCTATTACTGGCTCAAAGACCCCTGGATGCGGACACTGTACAGGTTTTCATCGAAAAGAGCTGTGCCGATGTTCGCGATGTGAGTATTATATATTATATAGAGGTATACTGTATTTGTTAAAAAGAAGAATAAGAAGAAGCATTTTCGACCCTATAAAGTATATATATATATTCTTGATGAAAAGCAATAGCCGAGTTGACCTAGCCATGTCCGTTTGTTTGTCCTTCTGTCTGTCCGTTTGATTATTTTCCGGGGACATATTTATTATGAATTTGATAAGCTGAGTAATGAGTTTCTAATAGTCGGGGAACTCAACTTCCATCTTATTTTACTAATTTATATATATTAATATATTTTTATAATCTTTAGTTACTTCTCAACGATTGGCTGCCGCGTTGTGCTGACCTCATGAACGAAATGCGTGGCACTTGGAAGGATATGGTGCCCATGTCTGGCAAATATGGCGGTCGGGCGGCCATCCTCTTCCGCTGCATCCACTCCGCCATGTCGCGACACCTGAACAGCCTCATTAGCAAAAGCATCAACTACCTGTTCAAGGTGCTGTGTGCCTTCAAGGAGGGCAACCGCATCGACAAGTACTCCATGTTCGATCCGAAGCTCAAGAGGATTCCGCTGATGACTCTGATTGCCTCTGTGGTGGGGGCCCACTTCGATCACGAGCCCATCGACATGGGTCCTGGAGTGCGACCCTCAGTCAATATATATGTGTATGACGAGGACGATGCGGATCCTTTCCAGCAGCCACAAGCTAATCAATTTGCGGAGAATGTAGATATCTATAAATATTGTTTGAAAGAAGAAAGTATTTTCTTTATCTACCCTTTGCAGTTTCCCGACATTGATGACGTGGCTCAGTTTGAGCTGGATCACTCGAACAAGCTTTATATATACCCCTATATGCAGGAATTGCCACGACTTTTTACGGAGCATTTCAAGAGTATTCTGGCAGTGGGCTATGACATTCCCCGCCTTGAGTTTGTGATGTCTGGCGGTGGTTAGTAAATCTATATATATTTAAATTTATTATTTATTAATTTAAAAGTTATTTATAGAACACGAGACCCAAGGTTTTCTGCATTACATAGATGAAGAGCATAGTGATTTTCTGGAGCTCTGTGATAAAGTCGAGCAAATAGTCAAAGTCAACTGGCGTGGAGTGCATGTGTACCTGAAGCCCATCTACAAATACTATTTCGGCTTGTTCCAAAAGCTGATCATGCCCATGGTGCAGAAGGTCTGGACAGAGAACATCCTACCGGAACTTGGGGTGAGTTCGGCTCTCCTCTTGGCAATCAGCGGGTTCTGCCCGAGGCTGGTACTGAAATGGATTTAATTATTTATTTCGATTTGATTACACGCAATGATGCGTAGAATTAACATAAAATTTCATTATGGAATATTAATAGACTGCTGACAGACAGACAAGTCGACTGACAGGGGAGTTTGGGAGTTGGAAAGTGGCTGGCAATTTGTGTAATTTGACAAGTTCCACCTCGCCGGAATCCGGCATCCAGAATCCTGAATCCAGAATCCGGATTATAATGCCTGCCTCTTGTTCACTACTGACAGTTTGTTAGCTATGTGCAATGTTTAATTAGTCGCTGTTTGGCTTCCCAGCCTGTTGATTTTACAAACTTTGGCATGTCGCTCTACTTAGACAGTCCGTGAATTACCAAACGTATATTATACGCTCAATTTGCGCTTCAACTGCAACTGCAGTTCGCATTCATTAAGTTTTATGAAACGACCAGCAATTTCCTCTCCTCTCGATTCGATTCGTTCTGTTTGGTTTTTTTTTGGTTTGGTTTTTTGCTCAATTTATATAAAATAAAAATTACTTCCGACTGCCTGTCGATGCATGAAATGCGAGTGCGTCTCGGTGGTGCGGACAACCATCGATGCACCACTGGTGGGTCAGTGGTGGCGCATCGCGATTGTAAAGGATGCAGTCTGAATGCAATCGTTTGGGTTTTAAATTTCCAAAAAAAAATTTTAATCGAAGTTTACAGTGATTAATTAAAACTAAAATATTTAAATATGTCAGTTTCAAATGTTTTATAAAACAGAATCGTTTGTCAATATTGATAACCAATTTATAGTATGAAACAAATTCCCAAAAATATTTACACAAATCATTCATTAGTTCATTTATGTAATTGAGTAATTAAAAAATAATGTCTCCACAAATGTTTGCAGTCCAATTAAAGAGTTAATTATGGTGCATACTTGTTTTAAGTGTAATTGAATATTATTTTTAAATGGATGTTTAATTCAATAATGTTAAATAAATGAAATAGAGTTACAAAGGGTCTGGATTCCTATGAATTTCTCGCCAAGAAAATAGCTTAAAACTAAAATGTTTAAACATGTCATTTACAAAAGAAAAGAAAGAAAGAAAAAGAAAGAAAAATTTTTAAATATGATAGAAATTCCCAAATATATTTACACAATTAAATAGTTAATGACTCCACAGTTCAATTACAGGGTTTATAATATTGCATTCAGGTTTTTAGGGTATTTCAAAAATGTAAAATTTAAGAAATAGAAATATCAAATGACTTAATTTAATCAGTTTGTTATGGCGGAATTTTATTTAAAATATTAAAATTTCCCCTGAACGATTTTTAATTAATCCTCTTTGCAAAAACCCCTGTTTTTTGGGTGTGACACCTCTGTTTTTCAGGTTGTGCAGGAGCTGTTGAAAAAATTGCAGGCCGTGAGCGATACGACCTATTATCTGCGCGATTTCATTCCGCTCAACCTGTTCATGCTGGATAATCGGCACGTGAAGCTTTCGCTGCGGATGTATGTGCGCGAAATCTACGATTTCATAATTGATTTTTACAAAGCCCTCAATTGGAACGAGAATCGGGCGTAAGTAGCCAAGAACAGATTGCATCGCAATCGCCATCGATATCAGCATCAGCTAAATGAAGTGCGAGAGCTCTTTCACTTAACTTTTATGCTGACTGCCCCCCAATGCCACTTAATAGATAACTTTGCGCCATATATATACTATATGTATATGTATGTACATACGTTGCCTGATTTTTTACCGGATTTTTTCTGCCACTTCAGCATCTGCGAGGAGCTGGAGGAGATGTCCATGAAGGCCGGCGAACGGCCGGAGGAAACGCCCGAGGTGGTGGCCCTGCAGAATTACATCAACGAGTGCCGGGAGATGCGCATATTCGCCATCAAGGATGAAATCAAGAACGTGTTGAAGCGCGTCGTCTTCCTGCTGACACACACCTACCTGTCCAGTGAGTAGTGATGCAATTGGTTTGGTCAGGACTCCCCAGTCCTCAGTCCTCAGTACCTCGCCCTTTCCGGTGTTTGTGCAACTGCAGCTGGCCGTCGAGCTCTTTCACCTTCGATCCTGGCCAAATCCCAGACACTGTGGGAAAAATGCAATTTAAGGTCAGGTTTTAGTAGACTAACCTTGGCATTTGATAGAAATCATTGTAATATGTAGAATCCTGAAACAGATATGGGATTCCTGCTTTAATAGGCTTTACACGTCTTCACATATTCTTGACTTTTAAATACTCTTTATAGGTGTCTTAAAGCTGCTACATATTTTGTAATTTCTTAGAGTTCAGATGCAAATTCTAACTAAATCAAATAATTTAAGAGTATTAAAACATTATTAGATTCTTATAAAAAATCAAAAATGTTGGATGTTATTAAATTTAATATCTGTCTTAGCCTAATCATACAAATTATATGATTTTAGATTTTAGCTTAATTAAATATTTAAGTATACAAATTTTCTCTAAGTAAGTAGGTATGTGATTCTCAACTTGAGAGTAACCTCTTGTTTTTGAAACCTTTAATGTAAACTTATACCAACAACTCCTTCATTTTATATCGATTTTTTCCTCAGTGCATCTAGTGTGTTTGCTTTGCGATGTGTTTGGCTTTTGGGAAGGAGAGGTGATGCGGAAGGTTATGGGCTGATAGGGAAGGCAGGAAGTGCAGCTTCGCTTAACATAATTAACCTCAACTAACAAGCTGAGTCTACTAATTGGTTTTATAATTACTTGCGGTGAGACACCAAACATTGAGCTCCGCTAAAACCCCGAAAATGCAACTTAATGAGCTTAACAAATTCATGAATGTGTGAAAGTTGCTTTGACAACCGGCAAATGCAGACACACACCCACACACACACACAAATGGCACATAATCCATATATACCCACGCAGACAATTGTCTGCCGGTTATCGTCAAGTGTCGTGTGTATCTTTCGTATAGCTACAATGTGTACTTCACTCCCGCTGGATTCTGTGGCTGAATCTGGCTGAATGTCTCGCTGTCTCGCTGTATGTCTGTCTGACTGTCTGTCTGTCCGTATGCCTGCCGTCCGAATGTGTGGCTTTGTCACACCAAATACTCACGGATACAGCTTGTCAGGGCCAAAGATACTCGTACCTACTCGAATAATTAATTAGTTTGTCCCCAAATAAAAGAAAGGCTCTGGCGCAGCCAATTAATTAAGAGTTAAGCGCAGTTAATTAGCAGCAGCTGGCTGTAGAGGAGCACCATCGAGAGTCATCCAGTCAATCCAATCTTGGTCTCACTTTCGCAGGCGATGAACTCCACCTCAACTCGCGCACATTCATCCTGCCCGGGGAACTGGAGGAGGTCCTGGATCTGAGTGCCGCCCGCTTGGCCGTGGTGCGTGATAATCTGGAGCTGGCCTTGCGGTGAGTGAAATGCCGATTAGACCCTGATCCCGAACAGATCCCAGATACTAAGCCGACATCCACATGCACATCCACATCCCTCGCAGGGAGCGGCGCATGGAGTTCGAGAAGCTGCTGGCCCAGGAAAAGCGAACGATGGACGGCTTTCGCATCCGGGAAATCCGGGATGTGCTCACGCTGGAGGAGCTCAAGGAGCGGGTGGATACGGTCGATTTACTCTTCACCACCATCGAGGTGAGGGATTAGCTCTACTTTGCTGCTATTTACTTACTAGATTGGGTCTGATTCGATGTGGTTGATGGTTGAGAGCTTGAAAAGTGGCATTAAATCACCCTATATGAGGTTTGAGAAGCGAACATAAAATTTAAACTACCATTTTTTATTTACTTTAATCGTTTATTAAATTTCTTTAATATTTTCTTTGAACTAAATGCTTTAAATTAAATGGAGTTTAAATGCATACTTGCTCACTTAATTGGTATCCTTAGTATAAGAAGAAAAAATAATATATAAACTAGCAATTTTTATTTATTTAAGCCCTTTAATAAATTTCTTGAATATTTTTTCCGAATTAAACATTTTAAATTAAATGGAAATCAAGATTTATATCCACATCTATAGTTTTCCACACTATTTTCAGTAATTAATTAAAAACCTTTTAGGCTTTTAAGCTTCTCATGTTCTTCCACACTGATAGAATACATTTTAATGTTTAGCTAGGCAATTGCAATTTTAAAAATACAAATATGGTTCGATGCTGATCAAATTTTGATTTATCCTAAGTCTGTATAACATTTTTTAATTAATGTTCTGAATTAAATGGAATTTTGCGCTACAGTATCAAGTTTTATCCATTGAATATTATATTGATTCCCAACTTTACCCCTTAGAATCTCAGTCGTGAGGCCAAGGCAATTAATACAGAGGAGACTCTACTGCAAATCGACGTCTCCGCATTTCCTTTGCTAGCCGAGATCATCGAGAAAATGGAGCCCATCGAGAAGCTGTGGAAGACCTCGTACGAGTTCGAGAAGGATTATCTCATTTGGTAAGCTGGGACGTTTAAGCCCATTGCAATTATACTTCTGTCAGCCATCGGGGGAGGGGGAGGGGGGCAGTATATGAGTGTGTCACACTTCCTGGGGCCCGTAATATTCCGAATTGAAATGGCCCCAGCCCGGTCGTCATTTCCATTGACATTGCTGCACGCAAATCCCAATACCAATCGTAGTGGCCCTCACTCAATTCCCACAACCCCGCCGGGTGAATTCCAGCAGAAAGCTGGCGCTTATGATGAGGACACACTAGGACACTGCTCATCCTCCTGCAAAGACACTATCCCCCAAACAACTCCGTTTTTCGTGTATTTCTATTTACATCTCTTCTGGTGCTTTCAGGATGTTCGAGCGATTCGAATGCCTTAATGCGGATGGCGTGCGGGAGCAAGTGGAGAATATGCACAAGGTAAGTAGTTGCAAAGTCGGAAGTTGTCATTCCAGCAGTAGCTTCAGTAGCTCCCAATAGCTCCCAGTAGCTGGCGGAAATAAAAACGAGCAACGACCGACAAAGTTTGAGCTGTTGTCGGATTTCTCCTGCTCAACTGCCCATGCATGGGTTCCTTCCATCGTCCTTCGTAGCTCCCTTCCCTTTGTCCTTTGTGTCCCGCCGTCCATCCATCTGCCGTGTCCGTCTGTAAGCCAATGTAGCAACTAAAATGCAACTAAAAACCTCAAGCCACCTAGGGCAGCAATGGCAGCAATAGAAGCCATCAGTCAGCAAGGGACAAGCCCCAACAAGCCAGCACAACTGGCTGTAAAAAGAAAGTTCCACTTGGCAGCCGAAAAGTATGCATGGAAAAAATGCCCAACATATTTGGCGGCTAGCTGGCCATAAGATGGGTAGTTGGGCAGTCCGGGGCATTGTCCGGATTTGGGGGCGAGGGGCAGAGGTGACCCCAAGCCCAAGCCCAACCCCTCCGGGGTCAGCTGGGAAGCCGTTCGGAGGAGCCACGCAAAAAAGCTGCTCAAAGGCGCAAAAGGAAAGTCAGTTGAATTGAATTTTTCGACACAGCTGAAGCGGCAAAGTGGGACTCAAAAAAATGAACGAAACAATCCGACGACGAAGCCTCGAATACCCTAGTGAAATCGAATTACTTAAAACTTCATATCTGGTCCACAGATTGCGAACTTTTAACTAAAAATTCTTTTAAAAATAAATTCGTACACTTTTAAGGCATAAACAAGAAGCAAGTGATTTTAAATAGTAAATAAATAGTAATTTCAAATATTGTAACTGTGGGCTATAGAAAAAAACCTTTCTATCTACTTTTTTTTTAACAAAAACTAAATAAACTAATAACGATTTCAAAGAGGACATGATAGATTTGTTTAGTATCAGGAAATGCTTCAGTATCCAAAAATCTTGTATCTGACATTTTATCTTTGAATTTATTAAAGTTTTTTCTTGCATAAAACGTTTTGTTAATAATATATCCATCCAGACGGTTCTAAAATATACAAATATACATTTCAAAATCTACTTTCAAATGAAGAAAGAAAGAAAAAAGGTATTAAACCTGGTCGTCCCAATTCATTAAGTTTATTGCCTAGAAACTAGAAGCTTTTTTCAGTGTCTTAGAGTGTCTTTGGCTCTTATCCGTTTGCTATATGACCCAGACTAAGCCCTAATTTCGCTTTTTTCTCCAGATAATGTACAAGTTGTCCCGTCAGTTGGCCTACAATCCAGTGGCCAAAAGAGCTGCCGAGCAAATGCGCATGAAGATTGAGAAGTTCCGTGTGTATCTGCCAGTTCTGGACTCCATTTGTCGCCATGGATTGGAGAAGCGGCATTGGGATCAGATCTCGAAGATCCTGGGTCGCAAGGTCAACCCCAAGCTGTTCCCCACCCTCAAGGACATGATCGATGTGGACATCATGAGCATCCTGCCGCAGTTGGAGGAGATAGCCAATGCCGCTGGCAAGGAATACGATCTGAACAATGGACTGAGGATCATGCAGGCGGACTGGAAGGACGTGATGTTCGAGGTGCTGCAGTACCGCGACTCGGACACGCACATCCTGGCCAGCCTGGATGATATTCAGACGCTCCTAGACGATCACATAATGCGAACGCAGGCCATGAAGCGATCGCCCTTCATCACGGCACTCGGTTCCAAAGCGGATGACTGGGAGGCACGGCTTCTCCTCATCCAGAATATCATCGATGCCTGGACACAGGTGCAGATCACCTGGATGTACCTGGAGCCGATCTTCAGCAGCGAGGACATCATGCGGCAAATGCCGCTCGAGGGTCGAAACTTCAAGGCGGTGGACAAGTTGTGGCGTAAGATCATGAAGAACACCCTGAAGGATCGTCATGTGATGGCAGCCACTGAATATCCGGACATGTTGGAGGTCTTCACAAAGGCCATCGAGGATTTGGAAACGGTGACCAAGGGTCTGAACACATATCTGGAGCAGAAGCGTCTCTTCTTTGCGCGTTTCTTCTTTTTATCCAATGACGAGCTGTTGGAGATTCTGTCGGAGACCAAAGATCCAATGCGAGTGCAGCCCCACTTGAGGAAGTGTTTTGAAGGAGTGAGTTTATTCTTTTTATTTTTAATAAATATTTCGGCTTTTAATTTTTAAAATTATAAGTTTTCTATTATATAATCAATGAAATCAACTATCATTTACTTTATTATTGTAGTTTATTTTCTATATTTTTTTTGCAAGTTATATGATATAAGTAAATGTACTGGAACACTTTTAAAGAAATGTATTATTATTTATCTTAACTTACTCAAATCTTAAATTCTATGGAAAATAATATATTTAATTGACTTTTTATTAAATCTTGTGCTGTACTCAACGATACTATTTTTTTCAAGTGCTATTAAATCGCCTTAGAGCCTTAGAAAATTATACTTATAAATTAAGTTCAGTATATATTCAAAGTTTTATTTAAATGTTTTTATTTAAATGTTTTTGCTACTGCATTGGGAAAAGTTATAAGTTTATAAATTAAATGGAATATTCTCAAAGAAACTGAAAACATCTTGTTGGAAACACACTTAAATCTTGTATTTACCTATAGACAGAAGAGGTTTTTCGCACCATTTTTCCATTGCTTTGTTTTTAATACCTGAAGCCTTGGAAAAACTAATTCCAAACTGTGTGAACAAATGCAATGCCATAATGATTTCCCCACAGATTGGCAGTCTGACCTTTGACGACAACATGGAGATCATCGAGATGGTTAGTGACGAAGAGGAGCGTGTGGCCCTGGTGCGCAAAATTAACCCGCAGTTGGCCAATGTGAGTGACCTGCTCTTAACAGTGGGGTAATCCCCTAAACGATTAACCTCCGCTTGATAGGGTCTGGTGGAGATGTGGCTCAAGGAGGTGGAGATGGTGATGCTGGACAGCGTGAAGGAGCAGATGCGCGAGGCCTGGGAGGACTACGCCATGGTGGAGCGCATCTCCTGGGTGGTCAGTTGGCCCGGCCAGGTGGTGCAGGGCATCTCCTGCATGGCCTGGACCTACGAGGTGAGTTGGCACCAAAACCGCGATAACCGCAAGGAGGACGTTGTGGGCCAACAAATGTCCATCATCCTGGCTGACTGTCAGAGGAAAGCCCTCAGTGTTGCTGACAGTGAGATTACCCCAAACCTCCTCCATCTTTCCCAGCGACTTCATCCTTTTGTGGGCGCTTCTCTTTTGGGCTTTGACTTTGAGAGAAGTTTTTCCGGGTTCGGCAAAGCGGCGAAATTGAAAACCATATTTCGCTCTTTATTTGCTTTCGCCTCGCTGCAGTTTCAAAGCCACTTTATGCTTTTTCTCGCCATTTTTCCGGCAGGTGGAGGAGGCCATCGAGACGAAGGAGCTGCCGGCTTATTTGGAGAAGTCCAATCTACAGATTGCCGACCTGGTGCAATTGGTGCGCACGGATCTGCAAGCTGGAGTCCGGATTGCCGTCGAGGCACTGATTGTCCTGGATGTGCACGGTGAGTGGGGATATAATGCTGCAAAAGAACAATAAGTTGAATTAACCATATTTTAACGCTCTTTAACCAAACCGCAAAACCAAACACCTTTACATAATTTAATAATGTTCAAACCAAAACCAAAACCGCAAGAGATCCGGTTTGAGCATTTACATTTTTTATGTTATGTACTAAATTTTAAATTAATTTGATTACCTTTTATTTGCTGGCATTTTCGTTTTTTTGTAGGAAACTAAAGCCAACATTGCGATAATAATTACAATTATAGGTTTGACACTTTATAAAGTCTTAAATAAAACCTTACTTAAATTCTATACACTTAATATTTTCCTATTGTTTATTTAACCTGCCTAAAATACTTTTTATTAATTTTGAAATTGTATTAAATATAGTTGGTTATGTTATTTTGATAACAACTTAAAATATATGTTTGGCTCTTAAAAATCCTAAATGACAGTGAAAATCCTAACATAAATAAATGAGTGAATGAGCATATACAGAAGAAATAAAATCTGTTCTCTTAATATCTTATTGTATTTGATGTAACCCATTTTATGTATAATTTTTTTCCAGACCGCGATGTGGTAAAATACCTGACAGATTGCAAGGTCTCCAACATACAGGACTTTGATTGGATTTCCCAGCTGCGTTACTACTGGAAGGTCAACGACAGTAAGTTTACTTTGAGGCTTAATTTTTTATATTTTGCTTTCAAAGACCACAACTATAAATCCCCGAATGTTCCCCAGAAAACGAGGATTGGGTGTGCGTTAGCATGGTGGTCACAGATGTTGAATATGGCATGGAATACCTGGGGAATCTGCCTCGTTTGGTGGTGACTCCCCTCACAGATCGCTGCTACCGGTGGGTACACTATATATATTAATATAATATATATCTTACACAAATCCCACAAACCCAAACTCCGCACCTGACCCCTGTATGAATATCGAAAATATTAATTGACAAACCGTTGGCAAAGACCACACAACCCTTCGCATACTGTAGGCATCTAAAAGTCAGACGAGAAACCAGCCACGTTTATTGGGAAAATATTTATTTTATTTCGGTGCATTTTAAATTTATTTTCATTTTTCGAAACAAAATACGCAAAAAGAGCTGAAAACCTTTTTGATGTTTAAGCTGCCTACGACAAACACACAATAATACAACAACAACAACGAGGGCATATTCAGGACCAAAGGAAGGACACACAAACTGGCAGCAGGCTGGCAGGCCGGTTGTCGTTGGCAAGCCGGCAGAAAGGACATTTTAATGGGGTTTCCGATAAAACTTTTATATTAAACAAATAAATCAATGTTGGACAGTTTTTCACACACACACACACACACACACACACACACTAACACTCACACCCATGCATGGATAGTTAACAAAAAAAAAAAGGCAGGAAAACAGACAAACAAAAAATGTAACCAAGTGTATAGAGATATTTTGTATGGTTATGCCGGAAAAGCTAAAAAATATATGCACAAGCAACAAAAGTGGGGACACTGCCAATATGATAAAAATATGAACTTGCAAAACAAACGGCAAAAATGAGCAATTTATGAAATGATATTCGTAGGTGGTTAGTCGAACGAAGAAGTATACTCAAATATGTAACAAGCGGGATTTATTTGAAGAAAATATAGTTTAAATTGATTATTTTGTAAAATATTTGCTGGTGCTTCTGAAATGTCTTTTAACCTAATTTCTTTATAGGAACTTTGTTGAAATTTACTAGTTTATTTAATGTTATAAAATTAAGCTAAGAATGTTGTTTAATATTTTGAATTATAAATATGTAACAAGGGGAATGGATTTGAAAAAAATCAATTTTAGTATTTTAAAAACTATTAGCTGGTGCTGCTAAAATGTCTTTCAATCTTATTTCTTAATAAGTATTGTAATGGAAATTATTAATTTCTTTCAAGTTAAGCTCACAAATGTTGTTTATTATTTCAAACTTTAAATATGTCGAATATTAGTAAAGTTTTTAATGCTATTACCAACCATTTAGCCTTGTACATATACCCAAATACCGTAAAGCATCTATTTGGGTCAGGAATAACAGCCATAAATGGCTGTTTTTTTAAGCTGTTGCCGCCGTTAAAAATGAGAAAAAATACCAAATAGATATTAAAAGCGTGCCCACACCATTTGCCCTACCCATCCATCAACTCTTTGTTGCTACTGTGTGCTAAAAAGAAACCATTATTTCTCTAATTCTCGATTGTAATGCAGCACATTGATGGGCGCCCTGAAGTTGTGTTTGGGCGGAGCTCCCGAAGGACCTGCGGGAACGGGAAAGACCGAGACCTGCAAGGATCTGGCCAAGGCGGTGGCCAAGAAGTGCGTCGTCTTCAACTGCTCCGACGGACTGGACTACAAGGCGCTGGGCAAGTTCTTCAAGGTGAGCTAGCCAGCCTTCCCCTTTCAGATACAGAGATGTATTCTAGATTCCACATCAGAGCGTCGCTCTGTCTGCGATTTGCTGCTCGACTGCTTTCTAATTGATGGCCCCCCCACGAAAACAGAGTAGCCGAGTCGAGTGGAGCACATTAATCAGGCAAAGAACTCGTCTTGATGCGGCGGCACACGCAACAATCGTGACTTTCAATACCGCACGAGCATAGTTAATTGGGCTAATGTCAGACACACTGGAGCCGACTTTCGAAGCGCCCTTCCAATTCCCCACTCTCTTAGTATTATAGTATATGTTTATTGAAATTTATGCAGCTCTCGGGATAATCGTGTTTTCCCCTGGCTTGTTGACTAATTAGCCAGTTTGCGAAAGTAATGGCCGGCCATCCTGCCCTTCCTTTCGTGCGCCGCCACTTAAGTTTATGCAAATTTTTATTTGCAGGTCGTTAACCGTTGCCTCCTGGACATAGCACTCCCCCACTTCCCATAAAACACGCACATCTTAAGTGGGTGCCGAAATCTTGTAGTAAAATTTATGCTGCCATAGGCTCTAATCGCATAATACGCTCACACGGCTAATTGCATAATAGTTCCTAAGCCCCTAAAACCAAACAAGAGGTGAGCTGAGGTGAGGCCATAAACACGGGAGCCATTCGATGAGAGGATGTGGCAAAAGTGATCACCTAGAGTTGAGTTCTTGTTCATTTGCATGGGATTTGTATTAATATTCGTCGACAACTTCCACTTCAACCCGACCAGGCAAGTTTAGTTTGGTTTAGTTGCGTCGATGGAGGAGAGCCCATAAATTGCCATCGCGATGCTCAATTTAAATTAATGAATTTATGCGATTGGGATCCACTTGAGTTTGGACATTTGTTTATTCGTTTTATTGCTTAATTTGGGTCTCTGCGTCTGCGTTTGAAGTCGAGTTTTAGAAAGTCGTTCTACGCTCTGCGCTTTGTCACCAACTGGATTGGCATTTGTTCTAATAATCTCTAGGAAGTCGAAAATCTCCAGCACACGATGCCCTCCCACTCCACCAGTTTTGGGATTCGGTGCGGTTTGATTTCTACTTAGTTGCCGGGCTGGGAATGTCTGGGAAACAATGTGGCGACAATAAAATAATTTGCAATTGACAAAGTATGCGAAATATGCCAGAGCAATTTCTGCCCGATCCAGAAGTAATCGTAAATAAATTAAATGCAAATAAAATTGCCACAACAATGGCTGCCGAACACCGAACAAAAGGTGTATCCAGTAGCTGGTAAAAAGTTATCGCAGTCGCAGTAGAATGGCATCGTTTCTGGGCTAGCTTTTGTGATGACCCATTCCATTTTGTACAATTTTTTTATAGTTAGTAAAGGTACTTTATGGGTAGCTATACTCAAAAATGCTAGCTAAAACATAACCAAAAATGCAAAAATGTCTTACAAAGTATGATTGTTGTTATGGCTTACAGTTTTTAATATTACCTAACTATTAATTGTTTACTGAAGTGTCTAAGAAATTTAAGAATCTGTGTTTAAAGGGGCCAAAACTTTATTATTTAAGCATATTTTATTCATGTAAGTAATGAAACTCAATTTTTTTAATTTATTTTAATTCTAGTAATCTCATTTTTGTGAATTTGTTAAGGAAAATATTAGGAAGGAGGAAGAAATAATTTCTAATGAATTATATATAAAATAATATTATAGAATTTTAAATCTATTTACTTCTCTGATATTGAGGTCTATTAATTTTACTTAACAAATAACTCTTGGTCATGCTATCCATTATCCTAGATACTGAACACACATACCTATGTAGAGGTACCTATATATAGCTATCCAGATACTAACCATCTCTGGCAGCTTGCCATCGGCGCCAAAACCCTCTCAATGGAGTTCAAAGTATGCAAAGGCAACGGCCACCTTTTTGCCGTGCTCCGTCCAGTTGCGTTGCTCTGGCCAAACAAGCTCCTAACACAACAGCTCCACCTCCAGGACCTCCTGCCCCACATCCTGCTCCACATCCTGTGCCACCAGCTACACCTGCTACACCAACTACACCAACTGCACCACCGGTGGCACAGAGGCGCTAATTGTACAATGGCCAGGCCAAGCGAAACGGCAGCAACAACCGCATCGGGTGTAGGGACAACAGTGACTGCAAAAAGCGTGCGAACGCGCAACAGAATGTAAACTCTTTGTGTGGAGTATGGGCGGGATGTCCTGGGGGCAGGACCAACAGAAGCCACTTGCCAACTTGCCGTGCAGGCACCTGTGAGGTGGTCAAGTGGATGCCCCGCGAAAGTTGAGGAGCAACAGCTGGCCAAAGGTTCCTTTATTGATGGGCGATGGTGCTTATTTTTTGGGTATAGCATAACTAGTTTGATTAACCTATTAAACAGGTTCTTGGGGAGTCTTTATAAAACAAAGAAATTATAAACACTTAATTTCATGCATTTATGTGTATGTCAACTTGTTTTATGTCTAAATAATTATATGTATTTATATCTAAGTTTTTATTGTCTCAAACTTTTTTGCAGTTTTAGTGTTCTTAATCCAGTTTGTTAACTATTTTGACCCAATTCATTCTCTCGGTCCTCATCTTGCCTTAAACAATACCTGATTTTTTTGTTAAATTAAATGAACAGATTCAATTGTTACAAAATTATATATATTTTAAATTATATAATATTTTATTTCCATTTTTAGTGAAATCAAAGATATAAATGTATCTCTTCCTTCTTATTTTTTAAAGTCTTATTTTCACTAAAGTAATATAATATTTTCTTTCTGTTTAATGACATAAATTCAGGACTCTTACAGAATATTCATGTTTTTCCATACTTAAAGTGAAAGCAATACCGAATCAAACAGTTCGTTAAATTTGTTCACATTTGCTGCAGCAGTCGTACACAAACGATTTCCCTAATTAAAGGAAACTCGAACCTTTTCTTGGGAACTAACTGGTGAAACTCTGGTGCACGGCCAACGGGCAGCTCACAGGGACATATCACTGATAGATTCCGACCTGCCACGCCCACTCCGGCATATATCCCGGCATATAGCGTATGGCGTATGGCACTTGCAGCCAGGTCAGTTCGCTATTTCTGATGCTCCGGGTGGTGGGTGAAAGTGGGTAAATGGGGGGATGTGCAGGTTTCCAGCTGGGATAAAACAGCATATTTATTGCAACATGCAAAAGGAAGCATATCAAAGGGTCGTCCCATAGCCAACCATATTGAACCCCATGCCCCCCAGATCCTGAAAACGGAAACCGAGCCATGAGAAAGAGAAAATAATGTTTATGCTGCTGTTTGCTTTTTTCACTTTTCCCCCATCGAACGGGTGTGTATTTCCCCAGCACCAGCACTCTTGTCCAGGAATTTCTGTTTCTATTTGTGTGTGCCATTTTTTTGCAGCCCTTTTCGGGATTGTACTCCACCGTACACTGTGTGTGCTGTTTTGACTGCTTCTACTACCATACTGCCATACTACCAAACTACCATTACTACCATACTCATCCCCATTTCTACGGATTCTTTGCAGGGCTTGGCACAATCGGGCGCTTGGGCCTGCTTCGACGAGTTCAATCGCATCGAGCTGGAGGTGCTCTCCGTGGTGGCCCAACAGATACTGACCATCCAGCGGGCTATTGGACGCAAGGTTGTGAAATTCTTTTTCGAGGATACCATGCTCAAACTGGATCCGACTTGTTCCATATTCATAACCATGAATCCCGGGTGAGTGGCGGCGATGTTTTTTGGGGGTTTGGAGTGGCTGCCTGAATTGCTGGGAACAGCAGCTGCGGTTTCACGCATCGCATTTTTTCCGCACACTTCCCTTTTTCTGTGGGCTTGGGCATTTGAAAACACATTTAGTTACTTTGTAAGCCTACCATACGACAGATACGGGCAGATACACGGCGGAGGGGGAAGGTGGGGAGGGGCTATTAGCCACCCACTTTGAGGTGGACGCACTGCGTTCCGATATTGGTAGTTATTGCGTTATTGGAGATTTTCCCATCGGGATATTTATTGCTTTGGCATGCATGTGGAGCAGCTGCGACAAACATGCATATTAGCCAGGCTCTGGGAATCCTCCTCCTGGCTCCTCACTCCTCTCTCCTCACTCCATTCTCTGACCATATCCTCCTCTTCGGCCATAACTGATTGCGCCATTCAGCGAAGGTCTTAATTTCGATTGGACGTCGCTTTTGCTTTTGCTTTGCCATTCCTGCCGGCTAGAAGTATCCAGTTTTTGCTTTGCTTTTCCTGCCTGCCTGCCAATTTGTCACGCAACCAGACGTTCTTAAGAGCAGTCACTCATATTGGTTATTGGCCATGGTGCATGGAAAATGGAAAAATGGGGAAAACTGGGGAAAATGGGAGAACTGTGAGGAGTGCCTGTGTTTAGTATTTATGCCATTAGCACTTGCACTTTGATGAATTTGATTGCCCAACGGGCTCTTAAACGACGTCCTTCCAACTCGTCCTGATTTTTCCCACAGCTACGCCGGGAGAACGGAGCTGCCGGACAATCTGAAGGTCCTCTTCCGCACGGTGGCCATGATGGTGCCGGACTACGCCATGATTGGCGAGATCACCCTGTACTCCAACGGATTCGACATGGCCAGGAACCTCTCCCAGAAAATAGTGCAGGCCTATAAGCTGTGCTCCGAGCAGCTGTCTTCGCAGTCCCATTACGATTACGGTGAGTAGGGAGTCCAAAAAAGTCATAAATACCTGAAGTGATTGATTATGATTAAGGTGGCTAGGATTGTAGATTTGACATAGAAAATAGAGAAAGGAGTAAACTTAAATTGGAGTACAGATTTTAATATGACATGCTGAAGGGAAAGAAGGTTTAAAAGGCTGTTGCTCTTTATAGAAATAAATGCAAAAAAGACAATTAACTTTAAAAAGACAAACAATTAAAACTAATATCTGTTTTGATTAAAGATAGAATCATAATATTATTAATATAATATAAAAATATAATAAAACCTTTTTAAATATCACAAAATAGGTTAACAAAATAGGTTTACTTTATTTTAATATGCTTCATAATTTCAATTATATCCAGTTTACCTTTGTCAAAGAAACTACTTCTGGAACGTCATTAAACTTCATAGCATCAATGTCTACTTTTCTCCACCGCTTCAAGGAACTTCCATGCACTCTGGCGCAAAAAGTGCATGGCATAAGGCCGGTATTAGACATGACCTGATCAGGGGGGCGGGGTCACCGCTCCACCTGGCTAATAAGGCGCAAAAGTAGTCAACAACACGTGTTTTTTTTTCCATCTCTGGAGAAAAACTTTGAGGGGGTTTTCCGAATGCGTTCTGGGGGGCCACAACTTTCCGGATGTCTCATGTCCTGCGTGCGTGTCTCCTTCTCTTTGGGTCGTGCATCCTTCTGCTTGTTTCAAGGCAAAGATATTGCTCCTTTTACGACGTAACATGTCATATGACATTACAACATGTCTGTGTTTGCCACTCCGTCCGGGCTTTCCATGGCTTTTCCATGGATTTTCCATGGCCGTGAGTGTGCATGTGTGTGTGAGTGCGAGTGTGTGTGTGCATCTTTGTCCGGCCGCTGCCTGCAATTGCAGGAAGGCAGCTGTGCGCAAGTTTATGTGCAAAGTACATTTGATCAGTATCTTATTTTGAGTTTAAATTGAAAAACTTTCTTGCAAGTTGGGCTGCGCTTTTGTGTTGCGTGTGTGAGAGACAAATGGCACATAGACACACACACACACATTGTATTTGCCGCTCTGCCAAGTAATAATAAAAACTATTTGTACATTTAGTTGCCCACCAGCAAAACCAGCAATCCTCCCCCAGTAGCAACCCATCGCGACGACTCCTGTCCAGCTGTTTTTGCAACGTTTGCGAAAGTTTAGCATTTCCCTGGCTCCATAATGAAGCGAAGGGATGCGGAGGGATGCGAAGCGCATGGGTTCCGGCTGGAGCAGAACTCCAGGTGGAGGACCAGGTCGCCCAGTCGACGCCATCGGCAACGGCAATGCCATCGCCAAATACCTGGAGCTGCCGACTCCACGTTGAGTTATGCGCTCGCATAACTGTCAAGCTAATGCCCCAAAAACCTCCGACTTCCCACGCTCCCGAACTTCCGGAGATCTATTGCCCTACGGTCAAACCTCTAACTGCCTTTAAAATGACAAACACAGTTATCATAAATCATGATGGACTTTTAATAAATTCATGAAGATAAAGTCAATATCTTAGTTTGCTTAAAGGACTATTAAATAAGATTAGTAATTAAAACCATAGATTTTACTTACCAATCACATTTATATATTTACTAAATTACATAAATAGTTTAAAAAACCATTTAGCCTGAATCAGGTTGAACCGGACCTTCTCAATTTCCCGAAGGCAATTTTCAAATTATTATTGCTTAATTAAATCAAATCTGTGCAACCTTCATTAATTAAATGTTTACCTTACATTTTCCATTTTATAATAATTTCTTCCGAATTGTTTTTATTGAATTACAAAAAATATGTTAAGTCTATAAAGAGATCGTACTTATTTCTCAATTATATTTATTTGTATATCAATTGAATCCCTAGTTTTATAAATATTTTATCGATGTCTGACTGTACTTTTATTTGCCAGGAATGCGCGCCGTAAAGTCGGTCCTGTTGGCCTCCGCCTCCCTGCGAAGGCTCTACACTGACCTGCCGGAGCCGGAGATTGTCCTGCGTGCCATCGTCGATGTCAATTTGCCAAAATTCCTCGAGCAGGACATCTCCCTCTTCATAGGCATCTACATGGATCTGTTCCCCGGCGTTGAGCTTCCCATGGTAAGCAATATTATACTCATCTGCTTAAATCAATTAACATTTTTCAGGTGTAATGACCTGCAAGCGCCGCCAATTAATTTGATAATGGTTTAATGATAAATAAATATAAATGATATTTACTTTGGCGGGAAAGGTTACCACAACGAACTTTTTATGCTCTTTAAAAGTAGTTTTCTGTATAAGTAAATATTCGAGTTACTATTATAAATACCTCATATTGTAGAGATTGAGTATCTTTACAAGTCTTTAATAATTTACACCTTTATTAACTACCTCTTTTCTGAGAGTACTTTTCCTTTTATTCTTTGTCACAAACTACTGTCATTTAAAATACGCATATACAACATTGATTAACTGCCTGCATACCATTTCCCATTTACCATTTCGCACTTTTCATATTTTTATTTACGCCGGGCAGCCGCAACGTGGCGACATCCTCAAGTGGCTGCACATCAACCTGGCGGATCGGAATCTGCAGGCGACGCCCTGGTATTTGGAGAAAATTCTGCAAATATACGAGATGCTGCTTGTGCGGCACGGCCTGATGATTGTGGGCGGCTCGATGGGCGGAAAGACCACTGCCTACCAGGTGAATATCTTTGTTTCCAGTAAAACTCCTTCCATCCATACGCTTATTAATTTCGCCGCTAGGCCAGCCAATTAAATGGGCTGGAATTAATGAGTTAACAAACGTTACAGTTTGCACAGAAAAAATTAATTACACCGTAACTAAAGAAATATGAACAGACTGAAAAGTACAATTAAACTGAATAACAATTGGAAAATATATATTTTAAATATAGTTTTAAGCTTAAACATTTATATTTCAATAACACAATGTTGTAATTGTAATATTAAATTTGATTAACGGGCGCAAGAGTTTAAGTATTCAAAATTCTTTAATAGGATGGCCAAACATAGCTATTTCGCTTTTTGAATACTTTTTTCCAAAAAGTCGTAGTATTTTTAAACGATTTTAAAAGGTATACGTACATCAATTTTTTTTTCTGCAGCATAGAGTAATTAACCATATTATTATTACTAATAAATTTATTTTCCGTGCTTCTATTAATTCTTGCCACCAGGTTTTAGCCCAGACGTTGCGAAACGTTTCCAACGACGAGGAGGCGACGCTGAAGGAGTTCCCGGTCACGTTCCGCATCATCAACCCGAAAGCCATCACGATGGGCCAACTGTACGGCCGTTTCGATCCGGTTTCCCACGAGTGGTACGACGGAGTGCTGGCCAAAACATTCCGGGAGCAGGTGCAACTGCCCAAAGGGGAAAGGGGATGGGTGATGTTCGACGGACCCGTGGACGCGGTGTGGATCGAGAATCTGAACACCGTGCTGGACGACAACAAGAAGCTCTGCCTGATGTCCGGCGAGATAATGCAGATGACCAAGCTGATGAACATGATGTTCGAGCCGGCGGACTTGGAGCAGGCATCGCCGGCCACCGTGTCGCGGTGTGGCATGATCTACATGGAGCCATCGCAACTGGGATGGCGGGCGCTGCACAAGAGTTTCATCAATGTCCTGGTGAACAAGGTGGGCCTGAACGAGATCTACATGACGTTGTTCGAGGACATGACGGAGTGGCTGGTTCCAGCTGCCTTGGAGTTCCTGCCGCAGTGCAAACAAATGCTGGAACTGTCGCCCATCTATCAGTACCAGACATTCTCCCGCTTCTTTCTGCATTTCCTTGAGAAGCACAAGATGTTCAATCAGACCTGGTTCCAGCAGATGTTCCTCTTCTGCTTCGCCTGGGCCTATGGTTCTGCCCTCACTGGCCAGGGTCAGCGTACTTTCGATACAATGCTGCGTAAGGTGATCTATGGATCCAACGAAAACTACCCGAAACCCAAGTACTTCTCCCTGAATCGCGGTCAAATGTTTCCCGAGAAGCTGCTGTTCCTGGACTACCGATTCGATGAGGCGGAGAACTGGTGGACCTGGCAGAAGAGCGATGACAGCTCGGGCACTACGGCAACCTTTCCCGAGAATGCTCAGATCAGCGAACTGATTGTGCCCACTAAGGAAACGGGTTATATTTCGTATTGGCAGGACTTTTGCATCTCGAAATCATACGCCATGTTGGTCGTAGGACCTACGGGCACGGGAAAGAGTGCCATCATCACCAGTAACCTGCTGGCCATGCCCAAGTTCGCCAATTTGGTTAATGTCATCAACTTTTCGGCTCGAACCTCGGCTCAAATGGTCCAGGAAACCATCATGAGCAAGTTGGACAGGAGGCGCAAGGGCGTCTTTGGACCCTCTTTAGGCAAAAAGGTTATTGAGGCTAACTATAAAGTGAATTTTTAATTAATATATCTTTAATTTAAGTGCACTGTTTTCTGCGATGATGTGGCCATGCCCTCAAAGGACACCTACGGCTCGCAGGCACCTTTGGAGTTGCTCCGCACTTGGCTGGATCATGGATATTGGTCGGACCTGGTGGACACCACCAAAATCGAGCTGGTTGACATGGTAGGTATATAGTAGGTGGAGCTGCCAGCCCATAAGCTGGCCATAAGTTATCTGTGAATTTCTCATCTTTGCCCCCTTGTTGTTGAATCGCTGGACAGACTCTGATGTGCGCCATGGGCACTTTGGGTGGCAGTAACTTCATTTTCCCGCGTCTCTATCGCCACATGTTCGTGGTGGCCGTCGATTCCTTTGAGGACTCCACCATCATACGGATATTCACAACGATTGGTGATTGGCATTTTTCCAAGGGCTATCCGGAAAAGGTGGCTCTCCTATCCCGCGTACGTATCTTTATCCGTTCCATCCCAAAACAACAGCATGCAGACGGAGAAAAACTGTTTGGGTTTGAATATATTATTTTTATTTTAAAAAGGAATCAAATTTAAATTTAGATAAAGTTCAAAGCTTGTTTTTATAGGAATTGGTACTCAATGATTTATATATATATTGTATATATAATCAATACAATATATTTATATCCTAAAACACAAACATAAAAATTGTAAAAAACATTTGGTGTTTATATTGAAAATGAACAACAATTAATCTTACAAATTTTGTTAAACATTTTATTTGATATGGGTGTTTTTGTCTAAAAAAATGTATTTGTTTATTTTACAACAATCATATCCGTGGAAAATGCTGAATCGTCTAAATAAATAGCCTAAATAGTGTACAAATATATATATAATTTCTGGATATTTGATACTCGATTGCCTCCTAAAAAACTAAAATGAAATTGTACAAACATTATAGAATATTTTTTGCTATAACCAATGAAAAGTAGTAAAATGCAGATCAAATTTAGATTGCTGCCTTAAAAAATGTATAGTTTCTGTTAAAAATAACCAAAAGTTAAACTAACAATATTAAAACCATTTATTTGATACAAGTTTTTTCAGCTTACAAAAATACTTCATAAAAAACTAAAGACATTTTTTTATAAAACCAATGTTCGTGGCCAATTTGTAATCGTGTAAAAACCGCACGCAAAAAGCGAGTCGAATGGAGGATGATTGTCTGGTCAGTGGAGTCAATGGAGTCCATCCATGTGTCGTCTGCCGTGCTTGGCTGGCATCCAAGCGTTGGCTACATAATAAAATTAAAATGGCGTATTTTATAGCTTCATTTCCCCAAAAACTTCGAATGTTTCTCTCTCCGTTTGCTGTTCGCTGTTTGTGTATGGGGATTTTATTGTATTTTGCCGCGTATGAATGTTATCCTTTTGCAGGGCTTATCGGAGGCCATGGTCAGTGTGTACCGTGAGGCGATTCGCAGCTTTCTTCCCACTCCAGCCAAGTCGCACTACTCCTTCTCCCTGCGCGACATCACCCGCGTCTTCCAGGGCATCGTGATGGTGCCACCCAAAAGGATGCCCGATCCCGAGAAGCTGGGTCGCCTGTGGGCCCACGAAACCTATCGCGTTTTCTACGACCGGTGAGTAATGGTGCTCTACCCATTTAGCTGGTTTTTAATGGTATATACCTTTCCCAGTTTGGTGGACCAGCGGGATCGAGATCGTCTGCTCCTGATGGCCGTGGATGCCTGCAAGTCTAATTTGAGATTCCCGTTGGAGCAGGCCTTTGGCGATCGCATCGAACCGGGCGAAAAACTCACGGATAATGACCTCCGCAATCTCTTCTACGGCAACTACATGGAACCTGATGCCGAGCCCAAGTTCTATGATGAGGGCGATACCTACGAGAAGCTGGAGAAGCTGATGAAGTACTATCTCAGGGAGTACAATTCCTTTTCGAGCTCACCCATGGATCTGGTCATGTTCCGATTTGCCATCGAACATGTAAGCAGGTGAGCTAAGAAATATTTATTTAAGAAATAGGTTAACATTGGCAATAAGAATACATTTTAGATGAAAATTGATTGCTATAATATAATAATAATGATAAGACACAAGACATGCAAATTTGTTGGAAGTTTTATAGAGGGTCATCATCTTATCGAAATTTGATCCAACCCAAAACTTTTAAGCTGTGAACGCCAGTTTGTTGCAAATTTAATCACGAGTTCAACGAGGTATGGCAAACCAACATTGAACCATTATATTCCATAGTTTTGATCAAAAAACTGCAGTTTAAACTCATTTTTTGGAGGTCGCCAATTTTAGCATTTTTTATAAGGGGTACCATCATCATTTTTTTCGAAATTTGATCCAAACCAAAATTTTTGAGCTGTGAATGCCAGTTTGTTGGAAATTTTATGACGAGTTCAACGAGGTATGGCATTCCAACATTGAACCATTATTTTCCGTAGTTTTGATCAAAAAACTGCAATTTAAACTCATATTTTCGAGGTCGCTAATTTTAGCATTTTTTATAGGGGTACCATCATCATTTTTTTCGAAATTTGATCCAAACCAAAATTTTTGAGCTGTGAATGCCAGTTTGTTGTAAATTTTATGACGAGTTCAACGAGGTATGTCATTCCAACATTGAACAATTATTTTCCGTAGTTTTGATCAAAAAACTGCAATTTAAACTCATATTTTCGAGGTCGCTAATTTTAGCATTTTTTATAAGGGGTACCATCATCATTTTTTTCGAAATTTGATCCAAACCAAAATTTTTGAGCTGTGAATGCCAGTTTGTTGTAAATTTTGTGACGAGTTCAACGAGGTATGTCATTCCAACATTGAACAATTATTTTCCGTAGTTTTGATCAAAAAACTGCAATTTAAACTCATATTTTCGAGGTCGCTAATTTTAGCATTTTTTATAAGGGGTACCATCATCATTTTTTTCGAAATTTGATCCAAACCAAAATTTTTGAGCTGTGAATGCCAGTTTGTTGTAAATTTTATGACGAGTTCAACGAGGTATGTCATTCCAACATTGAACAATTATTTTCCGTAGTTTTGATCAAAAAACTGCAATTTAAACTCATATTTTCGAGGTCGCTAATTTTAGCATTTTTTATAAGGGGTACCATCATCATTTTTTTCGAAATTTGATCCAAACCAAAATTTTTGAGCTGTGAATGCCAGTTTGTTGTAAATTTTATGACGAGTTCAACGAGGTATGTCATTCCAACATTGAACAATTATTTTCCGTAGTTTTGATCAAAAAACTGCAATTTAAACTCATATTTTCGAGGTCGCTAATTTTAGCAATTTTTATAAGGGGTGGTACCATCATCATTTTTTTCGAAATTTTATCCAAAGCTAAATTTTGGAGTTGTGAATGCCAGTTTATTGGAAATTTTAAACACAAGAATAACAATTTTGTGGTATAACATTTATATATTCCATTTTAGAATAATAATTTTAATTTCATTTTACCGTGTTACTGTACAAATGAAAACTTTTATCAACAGCTCTAATGTAAATAATAAAATAAATTGACCATTTCAAGGCTCGTTTTGTTATTTTAATTTATGGCTACAATGATGAATCATTTAAATTTATTTAAAAATGAAAAGCAGACTGTTACTTAAAGAAATCTTTAAAAATCACAAACCAATAGTTCTTTTGCTCAATCCCTATATTTAGAATTTTTAATTTAAGAACAATTTCTTTGAGGCTTAGAGGGGTAGACTTTATGAGTCCATTTCCTTTTCCAGAGTTTCCCGGGTGCTGCAGATGCCTCGTGGCAACATCCTGATGGTGGGCATGGGCGGATCAGGACGCAGGAGCTCCTGTCGCCTGGCCGCCTACATAGCCGACTGCCGACTGATGACGGTGCAGGTGTCCAAGAGCTATACGCTTACAGATTGGCGCGACGACCTGAAGAAGATACTGATGTCGGCCAGTTTCAATCTGAACCACACCGTATTTCTCTTCTCCGACGCACAGGTGAGTTAACTGGAAACCAATTCTCGTAAAACGATCGATAAGTGTGTTGGCTGACGTCGATATGCTAATCCATCAGGGAACGGGCTTTTAATAAGGTTGTAAATCCAGTCGACAGCACAAAATTGAGCCCAGGCTGGGAACGATAAACCCATAAAGACTCGACTTCGACTGTCTGACTTTTCAGTAATCCGAGTATGTAAATTGATAAATTAAATTGAAATTAATTTGAATACTCTGGGAAATAAAGCAGAGCTTAGGATCCGATGTCTGGCCACAAATTTGTCGCACGAGCGATTGGACAATTAAATTTACCCCCAAATCAGTTTTCTATGCGGAAGCACTCCGGCACTCATTGTTTTGGCAAAATTTGCATTTATAATTAGGTTAATTGTTGAACTAACTTGATTATTGCTCAGTAATTTGCATAGGCCGTGGCTCGAACTATGGCAAATCAAGAGCACATGAGTGGGCTTCAGAAAATTGCCGACGAAACAAAGGCGGCGTGCTGCGGTGTCGTCGCACCTCAGCCCATATTAAATGTTGGTCAATAAATTAGCTTGGCCAAAACTAAATCCAATCGATGCGGTACGCAGGCCAAACAATGTGCAGGTGTTTACACATTGTTCCAAAACATAATAATGCTCCGTATTCGCCTAATACTCTCTTTGTCCGTTTGACCGTGAAGCGTGACCAAAAATGGAAGTCCCTATACACGAGCGTTAGAAGCCATTTGAGCGGATTAAAACTGCTTTAATTCTGTTTGCCGAAAACTCTGCAATGCCGAAGCCCAATCGGATTGGGGCCTTCCCCTGTTTCCTCTTTCCCCGATTGCAAAACTTTACGATGCATTAGAATGTTTTACGGGCGTCCTTGGGCCGTCCAATCAATGATTTATCTCCCCCCGTTCAGTCTGTCTGTGCCGAACAAAGCCCCATGCAGATATTAATTAACAATTACACCGAAAAGAGCTACCTGCATAGCTCCCAAGTACTGAATCCCAAATCCTGAGTCCTGGGACAAGGCCACTTAGGCGAATGCAAAATGCATGTCCCAGGAGCCTGGGAGGCACAAGGAGGACTCCCCGGCAACATAAAAATGCATTTTCCCTACTCTCTACCAACTTCCACTTCAACTGCAACTCCAACTCGAACTCCAAAACTCAAACTGCACTCCGATTTGCATTGCTTAGTTGTGAATTATCCCTTTCTGTTGCTCCGCATTTCGCCCTGCGGTCCGATTTCAGGCTACGGATGAGGGCTACGTGGAGGATATCAATGGCATACTTAATACCGGTGATTTGCCCAATCTCTATCAGCTGGAGGACAAGGCAACCATCATGGAGAACATGGCCAATGTGGCCAAGCAATTGGTGAGTGCGCACGGAAAAAGTGGCTATTGTCACACAGAGAAACTGAAAACTAGCTGAAAAGCTGAACTGGTACATTAAGCTACATTTGTGCAAAAAAAAAGAAATTATTCATTACATGAGTGCATTTGACAAATATTTTTTAATCACCAAAGAAATTAATAAATTTATTATTCAAATCGTACTTTATAAGAATCTTATGGATTTAAAAGTTTTTTATTATCTTAACAAATTTGTAATGGTCTTAAACTCTTACAATTGCTTTTGTCACTCAAAAAGAAATAGAATACTAGCTTAAAAACTGAAACTGTACTGTTATACTTCAGTAAATGTAAAAAAATGTTTGAGGCTTTATGATTTTAAAATTGTACATTATAAGAATTCAGACAATAAAAATATTGTGTGTATTTTATTTAATTTTATTAGTTTTTAGCTTTGTAGATTGATTTTTGAAGGTTACTTTTTTAAAATTTAAATAAAAACATCAAGATTTTAAAGATGTACGTTTTGGAATATTAGAGTAATTGTGGGGATCAATCAAAATAAGAAATTTTAGCATCACTGAAACTGGGAAAGGTAAATGCAGTTTTAGGAAAAAATCAAAATGAAACTCTCTTTGCCAAATCCCTTTCACCTCAACCAAGATGAGTGTTAACTAACCACAGATTTTTTTCCCCAGGGCAAAGTTCTGGACACACTGCCCAGTGAGGTGTATGCCTTCTATATCGACCGCATTCGAGAGCAGTTGCACGTCGCTCTGGCCTTCTCGCCCATCGGCGAATCCTTCAAGGAGCGCATTCGGGTGTATCCCTCCCTGATTAACTGCTGCACCATCGATTGGTACATGCCCTGGCCGGAGGAGGCCTTGTCCCGAGTGGGCACCTACTTCGTCACCTCGATGAATTTGAATCGCCCGCATGGAGAGGAGCCACAGGAGCAGCTGCAGGCTCAGGCCAAGGATCCCGCAGATCCCGAGCAGGAGGAAGTGCGTCGCGAAACAATCGCCGGCGATCGGGAGCTGAGCCGACTGGAGGAGGACCTGGTCGACTGCGTCATGTACTTTCATCAGTCCGTGGTGGATGCCAGTGAAAAGTGTTACCTGGAACTGAACCGCCGGAATTATGTGACCCCATCTGCTTACTTGGAGCTTCTGAAGGCCTTTCGCACTTTCTACACCCGAAAGCTGGACGAGATTACCCGGCTGAGAGATCGCTATACCACCGGTCTGGAGAAACTGGACTTTGCCGCCGGTCAGGTGGGCGAAATGCAGACCAACCTGTACGATTTGCAGCCCAAACTGAAGGTGCTTTCCGAGGAAACGGATCGCATCATGGTAAATATCGAAAGGGAAACGGCGGAGGCGGAGAAAAAGAAGGAGGTGGTGGGTGCGGATGAGGCGGCGGCCAACGAAGCCGCTGCTGCGGCACAGGCCATCAAGGATGATTGCGAGACCGATCTGGCCGAGGCCATTCCCGCCATGGAGGCGGCCTTGGAGGCCCTGAACACCCTGAAGCCAGCGGACATCTTCATAGTGAAGTCCATGAAGAATCCACCGTATGGCGTGAAGTTAACCATGGAGGCTGTTTGCGTGATCAGGGGCATTAAGCCGGATCGCAAGCCTGATCCCAGTGGACACATGGTGGAGGACTACTGGGGACCCTCCATGCGCATGCTCAGCGACATGAAGTTCCTCGACTCCCTGAAAACCTTCGACAAGGACAACATTCCACCGCCAATAATCAAGCGGATACGCGAGAAGTACATTGCAGATCGTGACTTTGTGCCGGAGAAAATCAAGGCGGCCTCCATGGCCTGCGAGGGCATCTGTCGATGGGTCCGAGCCATGGACGTATACGACAAGGTGGCCCGCATTGTGATGCCCAAGAAGGCGGCCTTGGCCGAGGCCGAGGGAGAGCTTTCCCAGCAAATGGAGAAGCTGAATGCCAAGCGGGCCGAACTGCAGGTTATTCTGGATAAGTTGCAAAAACTCAACGATTTCTTTGCGGAAAAATCGCGGGAAAAGAAGCGACTGGAGGATGAAATCGACAACTGCGAGAAGAAGTTGAACCGGTGAGTTGGGTTATCGTTAGAGTTAGCCATCCATAATCTGTGCCATCCATTTGCAGAGCTGAAAAGCTGCTGGGTGGCTTGGGTGGCGAGAAAACGCGCTGGTCGGAGGCGGCCAAGAATCTTCACGAATCCATTAGCAACATTGTGGGCGATGTGCTGTTGGCCGGCGGATGCACCGCTTACCTGGGCTATTTTACCACGGAGGTGAGTTTTTGGTTTCCACATACATAATACTCCATGTCCATGTCTATGTCCATCTGCCGGAATGACAGCTAATGGTCGTGACCACGTCCACGGTTCTCGGAAAGCTTTTCCATAAAGGGTTTTAATATGCATGAGCACGTGACATTGATTTTTCGCTCCTTTTTTGTATGCTCCTGTGCAGCTGACAGGACATTTTTGCTTAAATCCATAGACATAGCTAGCATACTTAGCGGAAATCTGTGCCTTTTGTTTCTAGTACCGTGTCAATATTTTGGATGACTGGAATGCCCTGTGTCTGCGCAAACACATTCCCAGCAGTGAAACCTTTTCGCTGGCCACCACTTTGGGTCATCCCATGACCATTAGAGCCTGGTCTTTAGCTGGATTGCCAGCCGACAACTTTTCGGTGGAAAACGGCATCATAGTGACCAACTCCAGTCGTTATTCTCTACTTATCGATCCGCAGGGTGAGTTAGTATAAGATATTAAAGATTTCTTTTCTCATAATCTTAACCAACCCCAGTGCAAGCCAACAAATGGATCAAGAACATGGAGAAGAATAATAATCTTAAAGTCATCAAGCAGAGCGATGCCAATTATATGCAGGTTCTAGAGTTGGCCATCACATATGGTCAGCCCGTGCTCATCGAGAATGTGGGTGAGTTCTGGTTGGGGAGCCATTTCTATACACTGATATAAATCAGGGACAGTAAATAATAATTTATTTTATTTATTTATTTTTTGAGTATTAAATAATCGCTCACAAAATCGCTGCAAATTTTATTTTTTTTTCAAAAATTAACCATTAAGTTGTGATTTTGATTACATCGCTGATAATGATGACGGTCCCCTTTAAAATGAAACACTATAAAAAAAAAAATCTAGCTATTGAATTCGAAACTTTTTATTTCATAATTAAATATAAAAGTATTACATTAATTGCAACTCATAATAAATTGCTTGATTTTATAAAAAAACATTAGATTTAATTTTAATATAATTTAATTTAAAATATATAATAATTCAATTTAACTTTAACGAGGCTTGAGCCTAAATTCAATTCTCAGATATTAAAAAATGTTTATTTTAAAATTGTATATTTAAAACAAGTTAAAATCGCAATGAATGAAAATCAAAGCGAAAAATATTTAAATTGAGTATGAAATACTTGGATTGACTACGTTTTAAGTGTACCGTAGCCGTTTCACCTTAAACCCCCAAAAATAGGTGAAAAACTCGACTCGAATCTCACGCCCATTCTGGAGAAGAACATCATCAAGCACAAGGGCGGTCTGTTTATCAAGAGCGGCGACCAAATGATAGAATACAATCCCAACTTTCGTCTTTACATAACGACCTGTCTCCGCAATCCGCGTTATCCGCCGGAAGTGATGGTTATGGTAAGTTGTCCCTGTCCAAAAAAAAAAAAAAAAAAAAATCAAAAAAAAAAAAAAATGGAAGAATGAAAGGAGAGCTACAGTCTGCGCCAATGATGACGTTAGTTGTGTAATAAAACGACCAACTTAAATTGATATTTGGAGGATGCGATGCAGCGCAGCAGGCGCTGGGAATATGCAAATTTTCGTTGGCATTGACGTGGATGATGTGGAGTGGAGGTGCGGAATGGAATGGAGCGCAATGGAATGGCGATGTACGTGCGAGGTGGCGGTGGTGCTGCATAACTAGCAGCCAAAGCCCGGCCATCGAGGACATCTATCCCAAAAGCCTTAACCTCACCCTGCTCCTGCTCCTGCTCCTGCTCATCGTGCTCATGCTCATGCTCGACGTGTTTATAAAATTTTTCCAGCTTTTCGCTCCTGCTGCCGTTTGCCATCGCTTTTTATGCTGCAACTGTTGTCAGCAGTTTTCCTTTTAACCATCTATGTTAGCAAACGCTCCCCTTCCTCCTCCCCACAAACTCCCACACAATTTTCCTTTCTTCCACCATCTTTTTTTTTTGTGGCACATTGTGTGTTTATTTTGAGTTTTCCTTCCATTTTACGTGCCACTCTACCACTCTTCCACTCTACCAGTCTACCACCAGCACTGATCCTGGCCTGCCTGCGCCATTCTGTCTCTCCTCTGTTTAGGTAACAGTATTAAATTTCATGATAACGGAACAGGGATTACGCGAACAATTGCTGGCGATTGTGGTGGCTCACGAGCGTCCCGATTTGCAAGAGAAGAAGGAACAATTGATTATTGAGTCCGCAAGGAATCGTGATGCATTGTACACCATCGAATCGAAGATATTAGAGGTAAGGCTCTTTGGTTTGGCTCAGCTGTACTTCTGTTCTTCTGTTCTTGTGTGCTAGTCAGTCGTCGTCCTGCTCCTTCTGCTCCTTCTGCTCCTGCTGCTGTTGGCATAATAAATGTTTTCATATCCTCGCATGCTCTTTGAGCGCTCAGTTGAAGGCAGTCCGCTCCATTCCAATCCGTTGGCCATGCTCGGCAGATTCAATTAGAGCCGGGCTAGCAATTTATGCTTTTGTGCCTGGCCAATGACAATTCAATTAACTGGAAGCAGGACGCGCAAATCGCAAATACAAGTCGGGTTTTTTTTTTAAAAGTTTAAATTGGCATTCAAACCAGATTTTTATTAAAAGTTATAATTTATCAATTAGAACATATAATTTCAAATTTAACATATGTTTTTTAATTAATTTGCGTGAAACCTGTATAATTCTTTATCAGTATAATCACTTTTAAAATAATTTAAATCATACTTGATGGTTTTTTTTAATGCAATAAACTTAATAATACTTTGGGTTTACTCAATTAAATTTGGCAATTCAACAAAAACTTATGGTATTTAATGCATGACTTCTTCATACGTTTTTATAATCCTTATATATATTCGTTTCCACTTTAATCCTTAACATCACAATAATTTACCCCAGGTTTTGTCCACCTCAGAGGGCAATGTGCTGGAGGACGAGAACGCCATCAACATTCTTTCGTCCAGTAAAATTCTTTCAGAGGACATTCAGGAGAAGCAGGTCATTGCGGTGGCCACTGAAATCGAGATCGATGCCGCCCGTCAGCAGTATATTCCGGTGTCCAAGCACTCGGCCATCTTGTTCTTCTGCATCAGCGAATTGGCCAACGTGGATCCCATGTATCAGTATTCACTCTCCTGGTTCCTCAATCTCTTTGTCAACACGATCCTGAAGGCACCGAAGTCCGATAATCTGAGTGAGCGATTGAAGAACCTGAATGACTACTTCACCAAGTCCATCTACACGAATGTGTGTCGATCGCTGTTCGAGAAGGACAAGTTGGTCATCTCGCTGGTCATGTGTCTGGGCATCCTCGTTTCACAGGGTCGAGTGGAGAAGGCGGCCCTGCTCTTCTTTCTCACGGGCGGAATTGGTTACAAGAGCATTCCGGCGAATCCCTTGGCATCATGGCTTCCGGAGAAATCATGGGCGGCTGTCTGCAGGTCCGCCGATCTGGAAGGGTAAGATAAGGAATATGTGTACACTGTACAGCGAAAAACTGGAAAATAGATATATATTTATATCTAAAAGGTATTTTTTAAAATTATCTTAAATTAAATTAAATTAGTACCAACCGCTTTTTGAGATTCTTATTTTGAATAGACTAAGGAATTTACTTACAACATAGATTTAAAAGAGTTTTAATTGCGGCTTTTACAAGTAAATATCCTTCATAAATAAAATCCTAAGCCAACGAATATTTCTGCTACCTAAATAAAAGGATACAAGCTTTATAAAAATTATAAGATATTAGAATAAGAGAACTTAAAAAAAGCATAAAGAACCATCGCTTTTTGAGATAATTTTCTTATTTTAAATTTTTGTCAGAGCATGTTGATAAATCTGCTTTAATTTTCCCTAATTCCTTTACCCTTTTTTTTTGTTTGGATAGCCTCAAGAACCTGCCCCAGATGATGGAGTCGAATGCGGATGCGTGGCACAAGTTCTACGACGCCAGCAATCCCGACCAGCTGCCGCTGCCGGCGCCGCTCAATACGGTGACCGATATGTATTTCCTGATCGTCATTAAGGCTCTGCGTCCGGACAAACTGGTGCCCGCCGTAAGGGTAAGTTGATCCACAGCCATGGTCGATGGCGATGCTGATGCCCGAAAACCTGGCCCCTTGGGCAGAGTGCACATTTAATATCCATCGGTTTTGTCAGGCTTTCATTACGCGCAACCTGGACCGCTCGTTTGTGGAGCCGCCACCCTTCGATTTGGCGGCCTCGTTCGCGGACAGCTCGCCCAAAATTCCGCTGGTGTTCCTGCTCTCGGCCGGATCGGATCCCATGGCCAGTCTCTTCATGTTCGCCAAACAACGCAACATGTACGACAAGTAAGTTAATTAACGAGAGTGGCTTATATTTCCGTGTCCGTTTCGATGGGTGGGTGGATGGATGGATGGCTGTATGGTTGGCAGTGATGCCAATGGTGATGCCGGTGGTGCTGGTTGATGGTGAATGGTGGATGGTTGATGGTGAATGGTGGCTTGTTTTCGATTAAGCGCGACATGTGCACCTTGTCGATATGTGTGCTGAGCACCTCCCACACCCACCAGCAACTCTTTAAAGAAATTTATGCTAAGCAGAACTCGTCCCGAACAGATTGAAAACCATCTCGCTGGGTCAGGGCCAGGGTCCGCGGGCGGAGAAGATGATTGCGGAGGCGGCGCGACATGGCCAGTGGGTGGTGCTGCAGAACTGTCACGTGGCCATCAGCTGGATGGGCGACCTGGAGAGGATTTGCAACGACACCACATTGACGGATGGCGCCAGCCACGACTACCGACTGTGGTGCACCTCATATCCCAGTGCCGTCTTCCCCGTTTCGGTGCTCCAGAATTCCGTGAAGATGACCAACGAACCGCCCAAGGGATTGAGGGCCAACATGCATCGCTCCTTCACCTCGGATCCGCTGATGCGGGACAAGTTCTTCACCAACGCATTCCTCTTCTCGGACAGCGCAAACAAGTGCTGGCTTAGGGGCGTCTTCGCCTTGGTCTTCTTCCATGCTGTCGTCCAGGAGCGGCGCGAGTTCGGACCCCTCGGCTGGAACATACCCTACGAGTTCAATGAGTCCGATTTGAAGTAAGTAAATGTTGTCTGGGGTACCACGATTGTAATATCATTACTTTCAAATGAGCATTTCTGAAGTTCTGCCGTTAGGAGTTCTGGTTTAAGTTCAAAATAAAGACATTTTTAGAAAATCATAAAGGGGTTACATCATTAAAATTTCAAGAAAATCGAACCAAACTTATAAACTAAAATTTTTGTGCTTTCAAGTACT
Organism: Drosophila elegans; assembly: GCF_018152505.1. Lineage (NCBI taxonomy): Eukaryota > Metazoa > Arthropoda > Insecta > Diptera > Drosophilidae > Drosophila > Drosophila elegans. The sequence continues at coordinate 5,899,719 of NW_024545578.1, forward strand.
GATTTTAGATAACTTTTCTGTAAAGCCATTTTTGGAAAAGAAAGAAAATTTCATGAAATTTGAACCAAAGTTACAAATCAATATTTAAACGCTGAGTTTTTAGAGAATTAAGCCACAAAGCTTAAAGGTGTAAGGCGTACTTGAAAGCAAAGTATTGTACCTAAGTTACATTACCTCCAACATTTATTGCATATTTTTAAAACAACAACTATAATTTTTATTGCCTATTTTCATGACCTTTTATTAAAAAATGTCACTCCGTAAAATATAAACTAAATACAAAAATCAATTCAAATATTATTGCGTTACTGATATTTTATCAGAGATTTCTTTATACCTTTCATTTAACAACTTTAAAATTCATTTGCAGAATTTCCCTCTTGCAACTGAAGATGTTTATCAACCAAAGTCAGAGTATTCCCTTCCGTGGACATGTGTATTTGACGGGGGAATGCAACTACGGAGGTCGAGTCACCGATGACAAAGATCGTCGTCTTATATTATCGCTGCTAAACATGATATACAATCCCAATACCATAGAAGTGGATAAGTGCGTTGAACTCTTCTACCAATTGAACAATATTGATAATTTCAATTTATAGCTATGCTTTGTCTCAATCTGGAAATTATCTGGTGCCCTTGAGTCCCACGCGCTTAAACTCCATAGAGTATGTGTCCAGTTTTCCATTGAGTCCACATCCGGAGGTTTATGGATTGCATGAAAATGCGGACATTAATCGCAATGTCAAGGAAACCAATGCTGTAGGTTCTAAGAGAGTAAAATATAATCATTTACTATTTATATATAATTATTTAATCAGCTCATCAGTGGCGTTCTGCTGACCCAGACCGATCTGATGGCCTCGGTGAAGGCCAGTTCCACGGCCGGAGCAAAAGAAGACCCGGCCATAGCCATTTGCAAGCAGGTGCTGAGCCAGCTGCCCGAGGAGTTCGACATCGACGCGGTCTCCAAGTCGTATCCCGTGGTCTATACCAATTCGATGAACACCGTGCTGCGGCAGGAGCTGATTCGCTTCAACCGCCTGCTCTCGTACATCCGCAAGAGCCTGGTCAACGTGGGCAAGGCGGTGGTGGGCCAGATTGCCATGATACCCGAGCTGGAGCGCACACACGCCTCGATGGTCATTGGCAAGTTGCCGGCGGACTGGCTGAAGAAAAGCTATCCGTCGCTGAAGCCTTTGGGCAGCTACGTGAGCGACCTTCTGGCCCGGTGAGTTGCCCAGCGCTTTGAGGCAGTCATGTTCAGTACACTTAGCGAACTACTATATTTTAGATTTGGTATTTTATTTTGAGAGATTTTACAGAATTATATAACTTCATTTTATAAAGTTATTTGGACATTCTTTTGTTATTTATTTAATAATTTCGAAGGACTTTACAGTTTTTCCACGCCTATTCAAATCTATCCCTAAAACCTCTTACATAAATTTATAAATTAAAACAGGATTTTAAATTTCAAAGATTTTTTGACTGACTTGATTAACGAATTTAGAAATGTTTTAATGACTTATTTCTGTTTACTAACTATAGCAACGTTTTTCAACTCAATACATTTTGGTAGTGAAAGATATATTCTCCACAAGAAATAACAGTTTCCCCAAGTGTACTAGTGGTATTTCTAGACATTCGGACGGATATCAATGGTATTGTGTTGAGCTGAGTTGCCTGCAATGCTCGAAGTATTTTCGTTCCTTCCTCGTTCTTTGGCTCAATTGTGCAAATATAATAAATGTATACGGCACACACATCCGATGCTCTTCCTTCTGTGGTTGCCACTGCCATTCATGGCAAAAATCTTATTTGCTTTTGACATCAAAGGACGAAGCTGTTTGTGTGCTCCTGCTTCAGCTCCTGTTCATGTTCCTCTTCCTGCCAAATGCTTTGTGTGCACACCCATTCTCATGCTCGTTCCCATTCCCATTCCCAATCCCATTGTTGTCGCATATTTAATATTTATTAATAAATTGAAAAATAAGATAACTCGTTGCCATTCGCAGACTGTCCTTCTTCCAGGATTGGATAGACAACGGCGAGCCGATGGTTTATTGGATATCTGGCTTCTACTTCACCCAGTCCTTCATCACGGGCGTCTTGCAGAATTACTCGCGCAAGAATCGCTTCCAAATCGACATGATCTTGATCGAGTTTGCGGTAACCAAGTTCGAGGTACAGGTCCCTGGGACTCCCGAAATCGGGGCCTACATCCGGGTAAGTTTGATAGCCAACTCATTATGCACAGAACAGAAAACACAAATAGAACTCTGCTAAATGGAAACGAGTTTTTATTTTAAAACATTCCCACACACACCACACGCAACAGGAACAAAAAGAGGTCAATGATGAGACCAAGTTTATCCAAGTAAGACTACCTTTAAAACACGAAATTTTCTGCACGTCTGCTAATTAGATTAAATAGATGGATAGTATATATAAATAATTTATGCGTTTATAATATAACGCACTTTTTCAGTAGCAAAGTAATATAATTTGTTAATGAGAAAAAGGCAAACTAATTATTTGGTTTTCATTTATGTAATTTGGTTTTTATTAATGTTCTTGACAAAAAAGCTTTATCAACGAATTTGTTAATATTTAAACAAAATATTTTCTTTTTGGCTTAGCAAGGCCTTTCAACTCAATATGTATTACTTAAATTATAAAATATAATTCCCACAAGCTATTTGTTTAATATTTGGAATCATTTGGAACGATTTTTTATTTAAACAAAAATTTATATTTGTTTATTTTTAGATTATTGTTTTCCTATTTTCATAAATATTATTTTATTTATTATTAAGTGCTGACTTTTAATAAATATTTTCACGTCTTCCAAATTAGAAAGCAAAATATTTTATTTATTTCAAGAAAATGTATCAAAACTTATAATAGGTGCAACATTGTATTAAAAACTAATAATTGTGTTAAATATACAATAATATTTTCCAGTTGACATTTTATTTACATTTTTTTTCGCAATACAATCATAAATATTTCTAAAGGGCATCTTCATTGAGGGCGCTCGCTGGAATCGCAAGAACAAGGAGGTGGACGAGTCCTTTTCGAAGATCCTGTTCGACACGCTGCCAGTTATCTACCTGCGTCCCGTGCTGAAGGCCCTGGAGGACTTGCCGCGATCCACCGGCGGCGCTGAGCCGGAGTCCATCTACGATTGCCCCGTTTACAAGACCAGCGAACGGCGGGGCGTGCTGTCCACCACCGGGCATTCGACCAATTTCGTGATGTACCTGCAGCTGCGGTGCTCCCGGAAACCGATGCACTGGATTAACCGCGGCACGGCCTGCCTCTGCCAGCTGGACGACTGAGGGGGGAGTGGGGAAGGGATTGGGTCAGGTGGCGGTACCGAAACTGTGCCTACTTTCGTTTTTTATCGGACACCAAGGACCGCCACATATATTTTGATATCGTTCCGTTTGATTCCGCATCCCAGGAAGCCCCAAAAGCGAAGTGTCCCATTTGTTTTGTTGGTCCCCGTTTTCCGGATCTGGAGGCAGTGATGATGCTGATTGCCAGATATGAATTAAATATGCACAGTACTGTACGTCTGTCTGGCTGAATGTATATTTTTTATGTGCGCCATTTACAAATGAATAAACGAAAGAACAAAGCCCCCAACGCTGTGTGAATATATTTGAAATTGAGCTTTGTTCTTTTGTTTTTTTCGACCAGGAAATAAAGTTAATGAAAGAAAAATTTCGGTGTTTCGTGCGCATTTTAAATCTGAATTACAAGAACGTTTCGCTTGTGGAGCTCAACAGGATGTAATACACGAATGAGTTAACGTTAACCAATCGAAGGCAATTCAGAATTATAAAAAGCACATTCCATTCTATTCTTATAACCAATCTACATATCCAAGCCACTCGACCATCGTTAAGAGGTGCTCCATCATCGCCAGAATGGACTCCTCCAAAGCAACGACCGCTGTGAGTGGGAGATTGCCAAGCCATTTCGGCTTATCCGCGAGATTTATGGCCTGCCTGATGCTCAACTGGAGCATCCACGCCATTTAAATTTGAAATTGTAAATTAAAAAATTGAAAAATGGAAAAGTCGAGCTGCGAACTCTTAAATCATGCCGCTATTAATAGCCGCCTAATGGAGCGTGGCGAGCGGCGAAAGAGCCGAAAATAGCAGCACTCATGTCCATCAAGAGCGTATCAATCGAGATGGCATGGCTTGGCTTATACTTTTGGCCTTAAGCTTCTCGATCGAGAGCCGCCAAAAATACATCGGACTCCATAGAAAATACATCGACTTGGCGACTTCCGCTTGCAATTACCAATGGTAATGGATTGTCACAAACGTATCCGATCTATTCAGGCCCCAAACCGAGATGCAAATAATCGAGACAATCGAAGAGCCCTCGACTATTGTTCCACCTGCCTACGTTTCGGTCTTTGTTTACTTTCGTTTTGTCTTCTGGCCAGCCAGAGTTCAATTGGTGCTTGAGACACTTTTTGACAATAGCAACTATCGTAGACAATCCAAGTCCGAGCTCAGAAGAAGATGCGGTAGTTCGACAACCGGTTTCTCCATACGATCATCGTAGCTCATCTCAACTCAGCTCAGCTCATCGCATTTGATCGCAAAGTGAATGGACATCGGCCGACCGAGAACTTTTCGCGCTGTTTCTGTATAAATAGTGTCGTTGGGTCTGGTTTGGAAACAGAATCAACTTTGGATTAATCTAGCAGACATCGTCTTGGATCTTCTGGAAAAATGGTTAGTTCTTTGGTGATCCACCAGCGATCCACCAGCGATCCACCAGCGATCCACCAGCGATCCACCAGCGATCAACCAGCGATCCTGCCATCAGGACTAACTCTTAGAACCGCCCTGTTTCTTGCAGAAATTCTTTGTCATTGCCTTTGCTGTGATCGCAGCTGCCTCGGCAGCCTCCATTGCCACGGATTACCTGCCGCCGGTGGACAACAATCTGGAGGCCTCTTCCGACATTGTGGAAGTGCCCGCCGAACAGGGAGTTCTCTCCGACGATGGATACCGCTACAAGACCGTGCGCCGCCTGAAACTCCGCCACCGTCGCGATGTGAGCGAACTGCCCTCCGGCGAGTACCTGCCCCCAGTTGAGGAAGCTGCCTCCGAGGCTGTTGCCGTGGAGACTCCTCTGGCCGATGATGGTTACCGCTACAAGACTGTGCGCCGTGTGATCCGCCGCCGTCGTGATGTGAATGAGCTGCCCTCCGGTGAATACCTGCCCCCAGTTGAGGAAGCTGCCTCTGAGGCTGTTGCTGTGGAGACTCCCCTGGCTGCTGATGGCTACCGCTACAAGACCGTCCGTCGTGTGATCCGTCGTCGTCGTGATGTCAACGAACTGTCCGCCGAATACCTGCCCCCCGTGGAGGAGGCCGCTTCCGAGGCTGTGGCTGTTGAGACTCCCCTTGCCGATGATGGTTATCGTTACAAGACCGTGCGCCGTGTGATCCGTCGTCGTCGTGATGTGAATGAGTTGCCCTCCGGCGAGTACCTGCCCCCCGTGGAGGAGGCCGCCTCTGAAGCTGTTGCCGTGGAGACTCCCCTGGCTGCTGATGGCTACCGCTACAAGACTGTCCGTCGTGTGATCCGCCGCCGTCGTGATGTCAACGAGCTGCCCTCTGCTGAATACCTGCCCCCAGTTGAGGATGCTGCTTCCGAGGCTGTTGCTGTGGAGACTCCCCTTGCCGATGATGGTTACCGCTACAAGACTGTCCGTCGTGTCATCCGCCGCCGTCGTGATGTGAATGAGCTGTCCGCCGAATACCTGCCCCCCGTGGAGGAGGCCGCTTCCGAGGCTGTCGCCGTGGAGACTCCCCTGGCTGATGATGGCTACCGCTACAAGACCGTGCGCCGAGTGATCCGTCGTCGTCGTGATGTCAACGAACTGCCCTCCGCCGAATACCTGCCCCCAGTTGAGGATGCCGCTTCCGAGGCTGTCGCCGTGGAGACTCCCCTGGCTGAAGATGGCTACCGCTACAAGACCGTTCGTCGTGTGATCCGTCGTCGTCGTGATGTGAATGAGCTGCCCACCGCTGAGTATCTGCCCCCCGTGGAGGAGGCCGCCGCCTCCGCCATCATCGATGTGCCCGCCGAGCAGACCGTGCTGGCCAGCGATGGCTACCGCTACAAGACCGTGCGCCGCCTGAAGCTCCGTCGCCACTAAGAAGCCGATTGAGACCATTCCCACCGCCACATTTGAGATTGTCGGGGATGCTTTTCCAGAAGAAGTCCTGCCTGCGATCGTCTCACGATGAAACTAACCATAAGTCGAGCGTATTAGTCAATTTGAATCCGTTATGAACAACCCGAGTACAAACCCGAATTAACAATAATAAACATTTTTAAAACAAAAACCTGACAACTCTTTTCTTTTTTCTCAAAAAATAATATTAACCAATATGGGGAATTATTGTTTATTCATTTAAAGCTAAAGATTTTAAAACAATCCACATATCCTAAACCATTAGATAGCCCCTTTTTATACTTAGTCTAGAGTAAAGACTAGAGTAACTCGACATTGAGGCTATAAAACGTTCTCGCTTAGCATTTTTTTCATTGCGAAAAAAATTATCTAAGTAAACTTAATAAGAAGGGAAAGATCTCAAAATCTATAAATTAAAAAGTCAACACAATAAAACTTATTAACTATCCATTTTTTTAATACGCTTTAATTAATTCGGTAATAAAATTAAGGTATTAAAAAGGTTGTTTAAATTATGACTAGTGACTGTTCGCCCAAAATTTTATGTTAGTTGTGATTTTGATTTCTTTTTATTGAGAAATAAACTATTGAGAGTAAGCCAAATGAAAAGTACAAAGATTTCGTTTCTATTCGTGGAAAAGTAAAACACAAATAAAACTTATTAACTTCCGTATAATTAAGTGTTTAAATCATGGACCATATTTAACAGGTATTTGAGATTTATATATTAAAAATTTCACTGGTATTTCTCTACTAATTTGATTTGCGATTTGTGATTTTTAAATTCGATTTAAAACAAGTGTTATTTTTCTACGTTTAAAAATTAAATTCAAAGAAGTTTTTGTTTAAGTTAATATTTATTCCAGTGTAGCTGACCTCAGTCTTTACATATCGAGAGGAAAAGAGAGCCCTCAAATCTTATCTCTGGCAGATAAGGTTCCTTGCGATAAGATACGAGCACCTGCCGCCGAATGCAATCACGCACAGGTTTTTAGTTCCACTTTTGAGTTGACGACGTGCGCGTTACAAACTTGGCTAACGGCTGAAAGCGAACAGAAGTTTTTCGAACGAACCAACGAAAACGACGGAAATGAAGTTGGCTAAGAAGTACTCCACCTACTTGGTGATATGCCTGGGTAAAGTTCTGCATGCTTGTTTGAATCCGCTGAGTTTTGAGTGCCAACCAGCGATATTGTGTGTGTCTGTGAAACTAAGCTGCACTGTAATGTGCAATTGCATACGAATATGGGATCCATAGGTGTGGTGGGGTTTTAATGACCCAACTGGAGCAATTGAATTGGAGAGTCTAACGATGAGTAACTGGGCCAAGTGTGCGTCACATACGGAAAACTCTACAAAAATGTGCGCTTATCAGTGCGATTCAGATAAGCGCTGTTTACTCATTGTTGCCCCATTACTTGTGGTGTTTGGTTTATTTCAGGGCGTGGTGAGCCAGTGAGCTTGGAGGAAAATTAAAAGACTTTGAATGAATTTAAACAGCTTTAGCAGGCTGTTAGCAAATGCAAAATTATTTTCATTTCATGCAATTTTGATTAGGCCAAAAGTACAATGCCCTAAGACCGGAAGCGGCATAAGCTCGGTAATTATTTCGAATATAAATTATGAAATATGTTAAACAAAAAATGCATGAAAACAATTAATTTCGGTTAGCGGCTGGCCAACGCAGCTCGGCCGCACTCTTAGCCACATCCATTTGGCCCCCCTCTCCATGAATCACCGCCTAATCGAATCGTGGGGGAGGGGGCAAATCGAAACTAAAAACTAAATCCATTTAATATTGCATGCGCAAAATATGCCGAATGAGCTGAACCAAAACAAACAAACAGATAAACGAACACATGGAAATAATATTAATTAAAAATACATTTTGATAATTTTTACGTGAAATCGAGTCCGACATCCGCAATGGAACAATGGGGAAGAATGAGCCAGCTCACCAGCTCACATTTATCATCGATGTTGGCGCGCGCGCGCGATTTTGGCTCTATCAGAATCTATTTTGTTGAATTTGGCTTGGCTCTGCTGTTCAGCATTTTCTCAATAATTAATTGTTAATATCTTAACAAGTCTTCGGGCAGCTGAAGATCTATATGATGAATGGTCTCGGTGTTGTTTCAATGAGTTCCGTTCCGAGCGCTTTGGCTCGCTTCATGGCTGGGATTTGATTTGATGACTGCTTCAAAGCCAATGCCTTCGACCACACGCGGCGTATACGTTAAATGTGTGTTTTTTTGCGCCTCGGACAAATCACTCGCAACATGCTCGAGTGCCCCCTGTCTAATTTATATACTTATTTTTTATTTTTGATTCTTTTTCGCAGTTCTGCTGGCCTGCTGCTTGCAGGAATCGGAGGCCACGCGACGCGTGAACCGCGGTCGTCGCACCCTCACCCGCAGATACTTCAGTAAGTGGTGGCGTATACGTGATAAATACTGCAAAAAACAAAAAAAACATTACTTATCCGCATGCATGGTTTTCGCAGGTGGCCTTGCCATTCCCGGCTGGGCTCTGATCGTCTGCATTGCCGTGGGCGAACTGTTGATTGGCGGAGCCCTCTACTTCATCCTAAAGAAGGTGATTTTGGACAAGGAACCCGATCCGTCGCCCGCCTCGTACACTCCCGCCATAAATCATGAGACGACCCCCACCTACACTCCTGCCCAGACGCATGAGACGGCCAATGTGACTCCCACGCCCACTTCGCATGCCACCGAAATTGCTTGAAGAGCAGGATTTTAGTCGGAGGTTCATAGCGCTATCCTATCCAATTCAGTTCAGTTTACACTAGTTTTATTGTCATTTAATCAACACGCGCAGAACATGTAAGTTCTGTGCCCTTTGTTTGCCTTCATTTTCGAATAAAGCCATTAAAATCATTAAACTGGCGCCAATCTAGCTCACATTGCTAATCGCTTCTGAAACGATCGATTCGCTGGCTTTTAGTATTTTATTCTACCGGCTATGCGGCCCAATATCTGCCCATCTTCGATCCAGTTTGTCAACTGATTGTCTGCATCACACGCAAATATAATTTATTCCTAAAAAACTAAACTGGTTTTTAAAGTTTGCGTTTGGCGTGGCCTACTCTAGGTATGAAAAAAAAACGATCAAAAGATTATACACAAATTTTGACGGCATAATTTTTGGGTTTTATAAAAAGCAATTTTTTTCAAGCTATATCTTAAGAATAAGCCACCTTGGATTTTGTGTTACCACAAATTATAATAAGGGCCAGAGCAAGTTTTCAAAAGTCATTTTAAAACATTAAGTAATTTTGATAAATATGTGCGTAATTTCTTAATAAAAAAATTTTGAAGGGCAATAAAAACAATGTCTTATTCCCATGATCCCCATTATTTGCTTTATTGCATAGAGTATTTTTTTATGAATGGGAACCAAGGGAATTCATCGAGTTCCAATTCGAATTCTTTCTTAATTCACCCCAATAAAATCTTGTTTCCAACGCCAATGATTGAGATTGTGCGTTTGCTTGTGCGTTGTAGATTTTGAGAAATGTGACTTTAAAACAATCAGCGAAGTCAAACTTAGTTCAGTCCAGTTTGACTTTGGGTGTTGTAAGGTTCAAAATGACCTGGAGTTTCGAATTGATCGGTAAAGACCTTATTTTATTCAAGAGAAATCACATTTCATCTACACTTTGGACAATTAGAATTACTGATTCTGAATACATATCTTACATCAAGTGACCAACTTTGTACATTTTCTTCTCTGTTTTTGTTTTTCAGCCAAGGTGACATCGTTGCTATGCCTTGTTTTTACGATCTTAGTGTATCTTATGGTTAAGAACCTTAGGAATGTTCTAGGCAAGTGCCTTATTAGTAGCCTGATCTGTCTCGGCGTGATTTGTTTTATTAAGGTTGCGATCGATTTCAATGGAGATTACACTATATTTATGGGTTAGTTAATTAAATGCAATGCGCTTTGCAAAAATCCTTAAAATTATTTTTCAAATTTAGTTGTATATTTCTGGAGTATTGCCTATAGTATCTGGAACTATGTCATCAGTTTTCATCTATGGACCATTTTAAGTTCGCCAAATCGCGATGAGCCTCGTTATCAGTTCCTCATATATAGTGCCTTTGTCTGGATCGCCGCATTTATCTTTACTCTAGTCACATATTTCCAGCAAATAAGTGACTATGGCCTGCCCGGTAGTTTGAATGACTTATGTGCTTTTGATGAGCGAAATCGAACTTTCATAGCTGGAACTACTATATGCCAGCAAAAGATCTAGTTAGGTGTAATCTGTTTTATGTTTTTGTTTTTTTTTCAGCAATTACGGATCAAAAACCCAGACTTCGTTCCAAATATAAGTGGAAAGTTTAAAATGGTCAGTTGAAATTACATATATGTATATTATTATGCATATAATCATCAATAAGTTTCTGCCATATATATTCTCAGGTTATGAAAGTTCGATTGCATTTTCAAGTCGACACTGTTTTTAAAACACGTTTTACTTTTATTTCAAGTCTTCAATATTATAATGAGGCTGACGATATGGATAATAGCAGCATGTAGTGTGATAACTTTTTTTCGGACCTCAATTTACATATGGAAAGTCATGAGGAAAATGAATACGCTCACAGTCGAGGAGAAGATGATGACGAACTACCTGAATTTTGATAGTGAGACGTAAGCCCCATTTCCTTTGAAATTTATGGTAACTTAGCATAATACTTTTTTTCATATTCTAAACATAGTAATATACAGTTTATGTGGATTTTTTTCATTACGGGCATATTTTGGGTCCTGGATGTCACTTGTTTGTTTTTGTCCTTTTTCTGTTTAAAGTACATTAACGACTTATTGGACAACTTCCATTTATACTTTGGCATAATCATTTTTGTAGTGCTTATTCCTAAGCGTAGCATCGTGAAAATGCTTATGGACAGGTAAGACCGGTATGATTCTCATACACTTCCGAGTTACCTAATTCCTGTCTTTTCAGCATTCGAAAAACGCCAAAGGAGCAGTGTGTCCGGGAAAGCATCGGCTTAAATAATTTAAGTTTAAAACACTGATCATAAATGCGAATTTGTTTCCTCTACATAGTTGAAAAGCTAAAATAAAAGAAATCTATTTTGGAAACTATAAATATTTTTCCCTTGCAGAGGGTATTATAATTTCAGTCAGAAGGTTGCAACGCAGTGAAGGAGACATTTCCAACCCTATAAAGTGTATATATTCTTGATCAGCATCACTAGACGAGTCGATCTAGCCATGTCCAATTGCCCGTCTATACGTCCGTTTGCCCGTCCGTCTGTCCGACCGTCCGTCTGTCCGTCTGTTTCTACGCAAACTAGTCCCTCAGTTTTAAAGCTATCTGCATGAAACTTTGCCAAAAGTTGGCTTTCTATTGCAGGTAGTATAAAAGTCGGAACGAGCCGGATCGGACGACTATAGCGTATAGCTCCCATAATTTCTAATTTTTTTTTAGTTCTTCGACATATAGTAATGGTTAAATATTTCAGAATTACGGTTTTAATTTAATCAAAATCGAACGACTATAAAATAAAGCTTCCATGGAAACAATAAAAATAATACTAAAAAAATACTGTATCTTTTCTATTTTGTAATTTTTTTTAAATTCTTTTGACTTGTTAATAATTTGACAGAAAAACGAAAACTAAAAAAACAGAGATTAGAAGTTTAGAAGTTAGATTCTAAGCCTTCATCACTCCGATAAATGATAGAGACCAGTTATTGGGTGCTGTAAGGCAAACAAAACATTTCTCCAAGTCGAACCAATATTTTAGGGCTTACTAGGAATGCTTAAATTATTTGGATATTTTAAAAAAAGTGCAACTTTTTAAGGAGGCGAAAGAGCTGTTAACGGGGCGAAAGCCCTGAAGTGAAATGAAAGGAAAATGTTAATGTCTATCAGAATAATCTTTTTTTTAAATTAATGGGTCCCAAGGAGTTTATCAAGATAAGGATTTCAATGCTGAGAAACCATTTAAAATGTAATTACAACAAGAAAGGAAGCAAACTTCGGCAAGCCGAAGTTCATATACCCGTGCAGCTATTGCAAGATTTAAATATTTTTGAAAACATGAAAATTAAGATTTACTTGCGTATATGTTTAAAAACATTGAGACTATGATGATTTGCAGCTCAATTATTAGATAGTTATTTTATATATTTATATTATTTCTATGGGAACTATATGATATAGCCGTCCGATTTTGATGAAATTTATACCGTAATTCTGAAATAGTTAACCATAACTATATGTCGAAGAAAAAAAAATAAAAAAACAGCAAAATTATAATATTTTTTATTTTTTTTTTCGATTGTTCCTATGGGAGCTATATGCTATAGTCGTCCTATCCGGCTCGTTCCGACTTATATACTACCTGCAATTGAAAGACAACTTTTGGGAAAGTTTCATGCAGATAGCTTTTAAACTGAGAAACAAGTTTGCATAGAAAATGACGGACAGACGGACATGGCTAGATCGACTCTACTATTGATCCGGATCAAGAATATATATACTTTATAGGGTCGGAGATGTCTCCTTCACTGCGTTGCAAACTTCTGTCTGAAATTATAATACCCTCTGCAAGGGTATAATAAAACCATATTTTGAGTGCCAATGACCGCGATTGTACTTTATCGCTTCGCTGTTGATTATAAAACATGGGCCTTTTAAACAATCAGCAAACTAAAACTCAACTCATTGTAGTTCGGCATTGTGTGTTGAAAGGTTTAAAATGTCCTGGAATTATACATTAAACGGTACGCTAATCAGTCAACTGTGAATATATACATAGTATTACACAAGTTCTATTTGGAGATTTCCTTCCTCAAAAGACCAACAAATTTAAAGCTGCCTAATAAATTTTCCTTCTATGTTTTTGTTTTTTTAGTCAGGGTTGTATCGTTGATATGCATAATCCTTACGATAGCAGTGTATCTCGTAGAAAAGAAACTTCGCAATGAACTCGGAAAGTGCCTTATTAGCAGCCTATTCTGCCTTGGAGTGCTGTGTTATTCTTCGATTGTGAGAGATTTGAAAATATGGGAAAATGGTGCTACTAGTAATTTGATTAAATGCGAGGCGCTTTGCCATTTTTTCTGGACTTGATTAATGAAATATTTACCTACAGCAGGCGGTGATGTTTTCTTTGGGATCGCCATCCATCTCTGGCTCTCAGTAATCAGCTATCACCTGTGGAAAATTTTAGTGTCGCTAAGAAGAGTTGAACCTCGATATCGGTTCCTGAAATACAGCGCCTTTGTCTGGGTCACGGCTGGTATCTTGACTGCAGTCGCTCATTTGGTGTACATATATGTCTTTGACCTGGTTGCTGGTTTGTTAAACATAAGGAGTTTTAATAAGCAGCGGTCGAACTTCCACAACTTGAGCTACCAGTGATAACAAAGTTTTAATTTTTTTAACAGGCTTAAGGTTGCCAAATGTATTAAATTGATAGTTCAGAATTACGCTTTTAAATTTTTTTAGATTGGAAAACGATATCATATTTCTGCAATAGGGACGATCGAATAATTAAGCTGAAAGTCATCCTAGCTTCAATGTATTTAAACACATACGCAAATAAATCAAAATTTAAATGTTTTCAAGAATTTATAAACTTTAGCCGGCCGAAAATTTGCTTCCTTTTGTTTTGTTTTTTATTATATATTATTGATAATAATTAGTTATTTATTATTATAATAGTAAATCCAAAACAGGATTTTTATTTTGTTTGAGCTATGAAAAAAGTGTTGCTGAATAAATTCTAGTAATGGTGGTTCGATTGTATCTGCCCGTCGGTACTGTATCTAAGCCACTTTTTTCTCTTTATTCAAAGTCTTCGGGGCTATGGTAGTTGTGGCGCTTTTGGGGCTAAAAATATTCAGTGTGATCATGTTTCTCCGAACCGCAATTTACATTTGGAATGTAAAGAGAAATATACGACGGCTTACAGAAGAGCAGGAGACGACGACGACCTGCCTCAATTTCGATAGTGAAACGTAAGCTCTATTTTCGTATAACTTTTGTAACTAAGCATGATACTAATCCTAATACCATAGTTATATACAGTTTCTCCGGATCTCTTTTATTATGGGCGTAAATTGGCTCGTGGAGTTTTTTTTTGTTTTAGCGAGTGTCTTCTGGCCAGGGATCTGTGGAGTAGCTAAACACTTTAATCTTTGCAGTGGTATAATCATTTTTAGTGTGCTAATCCTCAAGCGTAGCACCATAAATATGTTCATGGATAGGTAAGTTCCATATAAATAAGATCCACCTCCGAGTAACCTAATCCGTGTCCTCTCAGCACTCATATAAGGCCACTGCAGCAATGTGCCCGCACTCAAACGCAAATACAGCCGGCTTAGGTGTTTGTAATTTTTTAAGGCCGCTCAATGTACCAAGAGTTCATATGTAATTTCTGTCTCTGATTAGCTGGGAAAAGGACATGGCTAATAAAATGATATAAGATTGATATTTTCAAAAAATAAAATTTTAACATAAGTCGGCTAATATCTCGTTTTTCCATAAATAAAAAGAACTTGGGATCTAATTCTTTGCCATTTAAAACTCGTAGGTATAAGAAAACTCAATTTTAAGAAAATTGTAACAGTTGAAAGAAAAATATTGAACAATTTAAGAAATAATTTGGCCAGTTAATTGATCAATAAATGGATTTTTAAAGTTTGCGTTTGGCGTGGCCTACTCTAGGTATGAAAAATAACGATCAAAAGATAATACACCAATTTTGATGGCATAATTTTGGGGTTTTATAAAAAGCTATATTTTTCAAGCTATATCTTAAGAATGAGCCACCTTATTTATTTATCATTTTTTTTAAAACATGCGACTTTAAAACAATCAGCGAAGTCATTTTTTTATTATATTTATGTTTATTACTTTGTTCATTTCTTTAAAAAAAAAGGTTTTGTTCACCTGTATTCGAAGCTGCTCTCTCAGTTTGGAGTGCATATAGTGCATTTGATTATCCCGCCTTCAAGCGAAATATTTTTCTCCAGATTCGGGAATTTAGCTGTCCCCGCTTTGTGTTTGCATCTGGGGCTATATCGCTGACTGATTTCGGTGCCACTTGGGATGCGGCGGCCACTTGAAGTCGCTCCCTCGCTTTGCCGCTGACAAATCGAAATTTGTTATAAACGCAATTGAAAAATCCCCAGTGCGCCACTTGAGCCGGCTCTCTAAGCTGCTACACAGAGCAGATCCCGGGGAATCCCGGCCAAGTCAAGGGCCCGTCAGCCAAGTAGCTGTAAATGCCAACAATTGGCGCAACCGAAAGCTTTTCCGAAGCATCGCACCAGGGGTGGGGATTGAGGGGGCGGCGGTTGCCAAAGCGGATTCCAAAATTGACACAAAACAGACAAAAAGCGAATCGCTTAGGCGCAACCACCCGCAACCGAGGAGTCAGCAGCCCCAAAACCCGGCAACATCCCCAACCAGATCCCCACTTTCAGACACGAGTGCAGCAGCAGCCAAAAATTGTGCAACTGGAGCGACACTGGAACGCTGCACTTAAAGAAATAGCTTTGTAAACTCCAGCCACTAGAAAATTTATGAAACATATTTTTTGGTTCTCAAAATCTAAGCAGTTTTATCAAAATCATTATTAGAGCTTATATTAAAAATATAAATATATATATATGACGTGCTTTACCAGTGAGAAAAAATATGCTGAGAATCATATTTAAACTGGGTTTTTTGCGCGTTCATTAAAAAAAAAACTAAAATAATATTAGGAAAAATATTTTCCAAATGTACAACTCCAATAATAGTTAAGAAAACGGTGTATATTTTTAGCGAAATTCTATTAAAATAATCTTACAAAATTAGTTGTGATGAGCATTGTGTAATTAAAGCGAAGTATTTAAATCATAATATATTTGAAAGCTTATATATTTGGCTTACTGAAATTATTAAATTGTTTTAAGATAAAGAGGTCATAAATGGTTATAAAACATCTATAGCACACAACGTTCACACTTACTCTAACTACATAGTGAACTCTGCTTTGATAGGACTAGCTAGTTTAGTCTTAAAAATAAAATAAAATAAAATACAGAAAATAAATGAAACATTGTTTTTGCAGAACTTCGTTTTCTAGATATGTTTTGTGTAGTTTTGACAAGTGCTGGTAAGCCAGCGAGGAAACCTCTCCAGAAACTTGGGCAGGAGAGCCACACAAAATAGTGCAGCATGCTGGCCATGTTCCCGAAAGGACTTTCGCCCCGAATGGGAGTGCATATGGCCGGAGAGCCATTGCACTCCTGCAATGGTTATGGGTCAGCTGGAGCAGGAGCTTTGGCCGGAGGTCCTTCGACGAGCTGGAATGCCGGCGATTCCGATTGCACCACTCTGGCCACTTGGCCACTTGGCCGGGTTTGTGCCAGTGTTTGTGGGGTGTTAAAGTTTATCAACATATCGTCAACGTTGTTGTTGTTGTTGTCGTTGTCGACTGACAACAGTGGCTCATATTTATTTATGGCTCAGCTGCCACTCGGGCCAAATACACACTTCCACATGACCCAGATTGGCCGCAACTGGGATGAGAAGCGGTACTAGGAGCACAAGAAGCACTTGTGGTCGGAGTTTGGACGCAGGGCTGTCAGTTTGCGGGGCCATCAATGTTTTTCTGGCGCTGTGTAGCTACGCTTTTCAGGGATTTAGACATGTACACTTGTTGTAAACAACAACATTAACAAGGGTTTGCCAGGACACTCATAAGCATTCATTGGAAATCCTTTTCGATTTATTTGCGTATTCAAACGGAAACATTTAAAGTGATTGCGGATGCAAATTTCCCTGCCAAGTAGGCAGCACGAAATCGCTCAGATGGGATGCTTTTCCTTTCTTTCGCCTCTCTGCTTTCTTTGCTTTCTCTGCTTTCTTATTCTGTCGGGCTGAGCGTGTGTGTGTGGGTGTGTGGATTTTCAAGATCTCAGCGCGTGCCTGGCAACATTTGCGGTTTTTGCGCAAACTTCACACATTTTCTTATGTGCGGGGCCAGCTTTGCCTTACCTTTTTATTGTTGCCAGCACCATGAGAATTTCAATTTTCACACAGGTGCGCTTGTGTTTGTTGAAAAAATAAATATCAATCATACGCCCCAGTGGCCTCTGTGAGTTTTGGCCCCCCCACCAGCCGCTTTTATGAGTTCTGTTTAATTTGATATGGATATTTGCTTTAACAATTAGTTGAATGCTCTCCAGAATTTCAACTTCAACGCGGGCCATATATCAGCAGATGAGTTGGGCACTTACTTCAACTCGGAAATCTGCTATAATCGTTTGTGCTTAATTTTAAGCTCTGCATGTATTATTAAACGCAGATATTAATAATAATAAGTAAATGGTTCATTTAAAATAGCATAATATAATACAAAAAAAAAAGTTTATTAAATAACATTTTATATGTGACTACATTTTTGTTCATATATCTATTTTTTACATGATTATTTAATTGCAACCTATAGTTATACAAAATAGAATATGTAAACCTCATAATAAAATTAATAGGTATACATTTTACACAAAATAATAAATAATATAATATAATAATAAGCCAAGACTAAATTTACTTTGTATGTACAAGATCATATTAAATACTAATTTGTGCATTAAGTTTCCACTCCAAACAGTGAGTTTTTTCAAACATTCGAAACTAAATGCTTTTGGCACTTGTGTGCGACTCGTCGCGCTTTTATATCCCCATTAAGTTCGCACTGAACCACTAAAAAAGACTGTTAATCAGTTGAAATTGCTTGAACAAACCGCCGAACGAAGGGGCTCATCAATAAGCGGCGATCCGCGATCGAGTCAGCTGCTCCATTTGAGCCGCTATTTACTTTACGACCGTTCATTTCGGCTGTCAGCATGTTAATTATATTGAGGCAACTACTGGACATGTGTGATTAATTGGTATATAGACAATGCCCCACCCAAGCCGCTTGTGTTTACATATCGCCCACACTCACGACAATTGCCACTTGACCAGCACCGAGATTGCGGCTTATCAGTCAACACAGGAGAACCCCCATAAGTGGCTTAACCGATTGGCCCAGAGTCAATGGCAACTCTCTGAATGGGAGAACTCGTTAAAGTTTAAGCCACTTTCACCTTACAAGCCATTCAATGGCGTTTATGCAAATCGTCCGGCTGCAACTATAAAATGCAGTCTGAGGATAAATTTATAACGAATTACCAATCAATTGACCAACGAAACAAACAAATGAAACCAAACCGAAGCCAGACTTTTGGGTGGCGAGACCGCAAAAGAGGTCTGGGCTGCCGCCTTGTAAAACGATTTGGTTTTGGATTTGGAATCGGAATTGGAATTGAAATTGCAATGCAACTAAAACAAAAACAAAAACAATTTAAATATAATGGAACCACAACGACTCGGTCTCCGGGGGAGACTCTGTGAATAATTCAGCAAGAGCAGAGCATAGCAGAGCAGAGCAGAGCAGAGGCATCAGCAGAAGCGACTGCAAATTAAATCAAATAGTTATATCATGCGAGTAAATCGCTGTGGATATCGCACATACGCCCCGTTGACCGCAGACTCGAGTCGCAGCTACTTACACGCCACGCTCATCGCTCCGGGCATCAGTACGCGCCCAGTGCTCAGCCACAGCAGATCGTGAATGTGAACGGATATATATATATAAGCATATAGAGAGTGTGCATACCGATGTCTGTGAGATAGGTCCAAAAAGCACACAAGTATTTGCAAATCCCAAAGGAGGGGGAGTGAAACACGACTTCCTGTCCCCGTACACGTGCTGCATCGTCTGCGGCCAGGATCTAAAAGCAAAAACTCCGACTTCGACTACGTCTCCGCTTTTTGTGTGCTCGAACTCCAATCAGGAGCCGTTTCGTCTAGTTTTTTCGCACTTCTTGCCCCGGCTGCCGTCATGCATTCGCCAACAGCCAAAGTGTCGGGCTTCGTCGTCCTGATGATTGTGCAAATAATCTTCCTGGTTCTGTTCTGGCTGTTCGTGCGTTACGAAAAGACCGCGCTGCCACGGGCAATCGACGCCGAAGACGCTGGATCAGCAAACGAACACGTTTCCAAATATCCGCGTGAGTAGCAGGGATTTCGCCCCCATCCTCTAAAAATGCCTTTAAGAAAACTGTCAATTTCGTGCGGGGCATCTCCATTTCTTAAGACTTTGTATGTTTTTTTTGAAATTTGTATATAAATTAAATTTGGTAAAATACATTTTAAGGTTAACCTAAACCTACACAAAAAAAAAAAAAAAATAAAAGTTTACTGCCCTATTTTTAAGGCACATAAATTTAATTTTTATAATCATCCTATTCAGAAATTGTTCATACCCAATAGTTTAAAATTGATGTAAAAACAGTTCAGTTTCTATGACAGTTTTGTTTTTTTGTGTGTACATTTTTATGGTTGTTCACGTGTTTTTAGTCTTTATCTTGTTTAAATCATTTGACGTGCCCCTTAGGTGTCAAAAATTTCCTTATGGTTTCTATTAACATCGAGAGAACTTATTTCATTATTATGATATTAGCATATCGATATACATATAAATCGCCCAACTTTTTAAAACCTTCAGATTAAAATTCGCGAAAAATTTTTGTTTACCAAACTGTTTTTTTATAGGCCATGCATTTCAAGTATTATTCTTTTAATTAGCCAGCTTTGAGTAATATACTACTAAATTTAAATATTCTCGGCAACAGCTCACAATTTCTGACTAATCAAATTATTATTTATTTACAACTTTGGCCGAGATATCATTTAACTCTTTGTATTTTTGCAATATTTTTCTGTTTGGTTAATTAGCCCGCTTTGTCTAATAAAAGCCAGTAAAACTAAATATGCATGGCAACAGCACAAACATTTCACTCTGACAAATCAAATAAAAACAGTTTTTGTATTTGTTGGAGAATTAATTTGCGTAGCACCCCCAAAAGTGCAACTGCTGTGTGCGGAAACTTGTTATATATTTAGATTCACCCCTCTAAAATAATAGCAAACGTGCAAAAATATCATTTGTAGTATTTGTATTTTACTTACATTATTTCCATATTATTGTAGCTTTTGTTTGTTTTGAAGTTGTTGTGCAAAAATTGGCACTGCAATTTAACCCCTTGGCAAATGTGCAATTTTGAATACTGAAAGTAAACAGCAACTTTATATAAATAAATAAATATCAAGAGTCTTATTTTTAGACTTGCTCTTTAAAATTAACCGCAAATAGGCGATAGTTCTTATTTTTGGTGCCCTTTTTGTTCGTTGACTAGTTTTTAGCTTTTTTTGTTTTGTCTAATTAGCCACATAGGGCGTATAAAAGGTAGCAAATATGCCGAGACTTGGCAATAGCTAAACCTTTTCGTAAGCCTTATAAGCCATATTTTATTTTTGTTTTTGGCAGTGACTCACAGAAAAAGAATTAATTGTGGCAATAATAAATTAAAAATTTATTATGTCATTGAAAAAACTTTTGATCTTAGGCCGTCTCAATGTTTATGAATTAATAGTGAATAGATAAGATCAGAGAACCCAAACAAATAACCAAGAAATGTCTAAATCAATTAAGAAGCGTATACTTAAATTGAAGGCAATATTAACCAATTGAAATGTATATATTTCGTTGATAACCGAGTAATTAAAATAGTAGGAAACTCTATGCATAATGGTGGAAAACAATTAAAAGGACACCAAGTCGAAGCTCTAAATCAAAGCCCACATAAAGCTATTACCCATGCTGCCCAAAATATAGATATAAACTCTAGTCCTGTTCCATTTTTGGGGGCGGGGGGAATGCGAAGGATTCAGGACGAGGAGCAGGACCCGCATTGTTTGCCAAGTGTTGGCGGGTCATAAATAAATGAAGTTCTTTTTCGCACAGTCTCCGCAGTCTTTTGGGTCCCATGGCACCAATTCCATTAATTACTTCTGCCACTAGAATACATGTATATTGCACGGGGGGTATATTGTGCCGATCCGAACCAAGCCGAACTCAGCTGAACTGAACTGAAGCCGAACAATGGGACACACACGCTCACAAATGAATAATTAAAGTCATTAATTTCAATTTATGCAAATGCGTCTGTAAACAACTTGTTGCAATTCATAATAAATAAATTAAACCGTATTTCACACTAATTGCACCCGCGCGGGCACACATACGCACACAGGGGATGTTTGTGAGGGGGTATAAAAGTGGGGGCAGTGGGCATTGGGCATTGGGGATTGGGGATTGGCTAATTGGGTGGCAACATGGACGTCTTGGTGCCCTGGTGACATCAATCTCAATGCAATTGACTTTTGGCAGCAGACAATTGGGCGGTTAATTGAAACGACTTGACTCTAATAATTGGCATCCCACTTGGCCAACTCCTCGACTTCTTTGCCCATATTAATTCTTATATCCTCGCAGAGTTCCAGGACATCCAGGTGATGATCTTCATTGGCTTCGGCTTTCTGATGACCTTCTTGAGGAAATACGGATACAGTGCCACTGGATTCACCCTGTTCATGGCCGCCCTTGTGGTACAGTGGGCCGTGCTGATGAAGGGATTCCTGCACATGGAGGACGGCAAGATCAGGTGAGCTCCTTTTGCACGACTTCAATTTATTAATTGCATGGCTTTGAGTCCAGAGCCAAACTGACAGCCGTCAGGGCAAACAAGTTTGCGATGTGAAATGAAGAAAAATACCCCGAAGCTGGAAATGAATTCAAGCAATTACTTTAAATGAAGAAGTCAACCTGAGAAGGTGGAGACTTTCGGGGGAAGTCCTCTACTTATGCTAAGTGAAATGGGCAACAATCCCAAGTCAAACGGCAAACAAAGGGACGAGCGGCTGTAAAAAAAAGCCAATGGTGCTGACAGTGAAATGTACTGAAAAAATTTATATAAGTATTACAAAGAAATTTTTAAGATTTTGAAAGGTATATGAATATATATATAACAATATATTTTGACTGATGAATTCATTTCGAATAACCATGTTTTATATTTTACTGCATAATTTTACACAGATTTATTAGTGATTTCAAAACCCTTAAAATTTTTGTGGCTCCCCAACATAAATTGCATTCGTAGCGTAAAGAATATGATAATGGATTTGCATTACAATGATTTTCATATTCACATTGAAAACATTTTTAAAAAACTTTTTTTTTCAATCCAATTTCCTTTTTGTCGTGCTGTGTAGAAATATAAACTGCCTGCAAATGCTTTGAAATGTATTCCATTTCGTTTGGCGGCCATTTCTCGGTTAAGATGTCGCCATTTTTTATGCGTCCGAGGGCGTGTCACCTGTCGCACTTCCTGTTCATCGCTTCCTTTCCTTTTTGCGCCCACAGCCTCTCCCTGGAGAACATCATTGATGCTGATATTGCTGCCGCCGTGCCCCTGATTAGCATGGGTGCCCTCTTGGGCAGGACCACGCCCATCCAACTGCTGTGCATGTCCATCGTTGAGGTGGCTCTTTTCGCGGCCAACGAGTACCTGGCTCTGCATGTTTTCAGTGTGAGTAGTAAAAGTCATTTACTTTACTAATTTGTTAAATATTTATTTAAGTTAAATATTATATGCATATTCACAAGAATTTATGTATAATATTTACCTTATTCTAAATTAAGGACATACGCTCAAACAGGTTGTCACAAATGGGTCATGCCATATGCAAAGCGAATTAAACAGCCTTTAACATTTTGGATATAAATTTATCATCGCAGGATGTAACAAAAATAAACAGATAATTTCCATAAGCTAATCTGAGCGATTTAATAAATTTTAAAATAAGCTTGATAACATAATATTTTGTGTATGACTTGATTGGCATTATTTTAAGCCGGAATTACCTTTAATTTGGTATATTTCAATTATTTGCATTTTTGAATATTATAAAGCTAATTTTCCAGCAGCTTTAATTTATTCATGAACGCAATTTGCTATTTTGCAAGGCTTATGTTTTACTTGTTACCTTTTTTCGCCGTAATGATCAACTGAAAAGTAGGTTTTAAGTTAAGAAAATTTATTTAAATTGTATAAAGTATTAGCTTACCATGCAGACAAGAGAAATTACCTTAGAGTATTCAATGAAAAAATAATGGGAATTGGTGCCAAACTAATATTGAATGTTTTCGATTTGTTTCATGTTTTGTTTTAAAAATTATTTTAAAACTTAAACATGATTTTGTTAAGCATAGTTTTCCGTTAAGAGAGGCATTTTCAATCAATAATTTTCAGCTCTCTTGTTTGCGTTGTTTTGTATTTTTTATAAAATTAAATGAAATGAATCTATACATTTGCTATGATCAAAATTTAGATAATTTTATGTAAATATTTCATGTTTCTTTTTGGCAGATCTGCGACTGTGGCGGCTCCATCACTGTCCACGCATTTGGTGCCTACTTTGGACTGGCGGTGGCTCTGATGCTGAGGCCCGCCAGCGACCAGAACGAGGCGGGAAAGCTGGAGGGCGCCAGCTACACCTCGGACATCTTCGCCATGATCGGCACCACCTTCCTGTGGGTGTACTGGCCCAGCTTCAACTCGGTGCTGGCCGAAGGAGCCGGCGGCGAGCGGGCCATTTTGAACACGTTCCTGTCATTAGCCGCGGCAACAGGTGAGTCACGTGCCCCGGCAATTAGCCGGCAAGTGGAGGGCAGTTGGAGGACATTCCAGCGTCCATCGTCCATCTCCTGACATATCCTCCAGGCCATCTTCGCCCACTCGCACATATCTTCACGTTTGGCCGGGTCATTCTCTTCGGGATCCTCAGGCCTTGTTAATTATAATGTTGGCGGGCCTATTAGCACGGCTCCCGATGAAATTGAAAAGGCTGGCAGGCAACTCCCCGCCGCTCTCCCCTCTCACACCTAAAAAGCCCTTTCAGAGTCCTTGTGCATGCGACTCACAAACTAATTAAATGTCAAATAGTTTCGTTAACACATTTGAAAATTTATTTTGAGCACGTAGCGCACATAAAAACGAACCAAATGGCAGACCGGCCAGCCTGTCCGGCATTTGCTTAGTCCTTAGTCCTTATTCAGTAGTCTCTGGTCCACTCTGTCCGGTCCAGGCACATATAGAAAATGTGCTAAAAGCGGCAAAAGCAGCAGCCCGGGGTCGGGCTTTGCCTTGGTTGACTCGCTCGGTTAATGTAAATAACAAAACACAAATTAAATGTATACAAAGGACGCCCGCCAGCAACAGCAACAACAGCAACAACAACAGCAATAGCCGCAATAATAGTAGGGCCAGCAGCTGAGATAAGCCAAGTTGGAATGGGCGACACTTGGCTAACTGTGGCCTCAGTCTCGCCTGGTTTCTGCTCCGGCTATCCCAGCCATGGCATTAAAGCCCTCACGTTACGGCGGCGGAGGTAACACCTAACAACATGAGTAAGCAGGGGCTGGGCGAAAGTGCCGGAAGTGTAACCGAAGAAAGAAATACCCTATCAAATTTATTAAAACAGAAATAAAAAAGTATAAATAAAAACGTACAAATAATTTTTAGGCAATAAATCAAAGTTTTTAGTTTATTTAAGCTGAAAGCTCTTTGAAGATTTATATATTTTAAAATTTCAATATCCAAATGCAAGCTAATTTTTAATAAACACAAATGCTTCTCATTAAACCATAAATTATTGCTTTACAATAAAAGTGTGCATCAAATTAGATATAGCTATGAATCAACCAAAGTCGAGTCATGAATATTAATAAACCTTTTTTTCTTAACAATAGCTTGATTTGCTTTGTAGGTAGGCCAAAAAACTCTTCACTCTAAGATTCATCATTTTAGTTGCCCGAATGGAAAGCAAGCACATAAAATCGAAATAAATCATATTGAGTATTTTGCAGAGTACCACTTGATAGCATTTTACTTTGCGGTATTGCGTAAAATATCTTTGATCTTTGTGGAAGTACTTTTCCGAGAGTACATCTTAATTTGAGTTAAAAATTCATGTCCCAATAAAGTGCATATCCAAATTTAGTTGCAATTCATAACCGACCAGATGAAACTTAATCAACGAATTCCAATCTGAGCGGCAGAATGAGATGACCCATGCCATAAATAGACATTCTAGAGTATCCTTTTGGAAAGTGGGAGACTGGGAGCCTGGGTGGGCATTTTATGCGGAAGGATGTGCGATTAGTTGAGTCAACGTGCGGCTCCGTCCGTTGCAGTGGCCTACAGCCCACTACCACTACCACTTCCACTCCCAATCCTCCCATCGTGTCCTTGTCCATTCAGTGGCCGACTGCTTGGCTCGCTAGTTGTTGCCTTAATTAAACTAAAGCCGGGGTTCAGTTCAATGCTGAAATTAGAGGCGGTCTGGTGGGTGTGACTCACGGCCCATGTTGTCCATGCGGGCGGACATGCATGGCCTGGCCAGCAGGATTGGTTTTGGGACATCAGCAGGAGGGGACCGGATCAGACGACGCCATTTGGTGTCCAAATGCGGCGCCAACAGCAAAAATACGCCCCAGTTGTTGTTTTCACACCAGGCACAAAATGAGCCGGAGCGTCGTCTGAACCTTCTCATGGAAAAGCACTGAAAAAATACATTTATTGAAAACTTAATAGTACATATATTTACAAAATAAATTAAATAACTTATGGCTTACAAATCAAGTTTAATTTAATATTCGTTTTTTTGCAAATATTATTTGATTGTCAAGTTAAAAAGTAGTGGAAATTTTATATTTTCAACCATGTTGATATCATATCCGTAAATCAAAAGCAGAATTAATTTATTTTCTCCTGTGTTCTTAGGGTTTGGGCCTCGTTGGGACCCCAGTTTGGTCAGTTGGGTGGGCTTTTTGGGGGCGGAGAAGGTGGCGGAGGAAGGAGACTGCCCGCATTGGCCGACAACGCTAAGCACAAAACACATTTTACAGTCGCAAGTGACACCATTGGCGTTAATTTAAATTGTTTAATGTTCGAGCAGGAGAAAGCGGAGGCAAAAGCAAAAACAACAGCACCGGCAGCTGATGTCCTGAATCTCGGATGCTCGGATGTTAGGATGCCGTTGGCTTGGCTTTGCTTTAGTCCTCGAGCAGGACGAGGGCCGGCGACGGCTGTAAAAAAGCTGTTTAATTGATTTTTAAGCCAGAATTTGCTGTTCTCGTTGTTTTGCGTCGCCCGGACAACGTCAAAAGCTGTTTTGAAATTGTTGCGGTTGCCCCCGACCCCTGAAAACTGTCCCTGTATTTAACCAACGCTTCGGTTGAGATTTGCCTTACTTATTTGCAGTGGCCAACCGACGCCTGGCCCCAACTAATTTATGCAAATTATTATGGCTGCAACATATGCTCCGCCATAAAATGGAGATTTTTAAGTATTTAGTGTTATTCAGCCGAGATTTATGCTGGCTGCCGGTCATAAACTGAACGAGTCCTTGTTTAGCTGTTGTTGTCGTTGCGCTGTGACCAGCAGCGGAAAAGCGGAGAGGCGACAAAGCTCTGGAGGGGCAGTCGGAAAAGCCGGAAAATCCGAAGGGATCTGGCCACTGTCGTGTTTACATTTTTATTAGTTTTGTGTTTATTGCGATAGTGCGGTTTAGTTAAGTTCAGTTGCTGTTGTTGCCGGTTGGGTGTGTCATTCCTTCTGGTCGAGTGATTAGCGATAGCTGCTTCATGGTTGCTTGGTAAACTTAAAAATAAAGGGTTTTAAATGCAAAGTACTTAATTCTGCAACATAGTTTGCTTTCTAGAGGATCTGGATGTAAGTAAATAGCAATGGAAACGGACACTTTGCTGGTCAACACTTCGTATACGTGATTTTTCTGTGAAATATGTAATTTGCCTTTGACTGTGTGTTTTAAATAGCTTATATATTCACTGATTTTGAGTGACAATTAATTATTAATACGATTATAATTTTAATTAACTAAATGGAAAAGAATTCAAATTGTTATATATTTGTTTTATTACTGAAAATCTGTTTTATTGATTAAATTTTCGAACGACAATTACTTTTGTTACCTGCATAACTTAAATGCACTTTAAATTGTATATTCCCAGCATTTATGCCTTCTTAAATCCGACCATTGGATTTAAATTTTAAGCTGGTAACTCATTCCGTGCAGCCCTCAAAGAACTCTCCAATCATCCCACATTTTTAGCTGCCACTCCCACCACTTTCCCGCACTCTAATGAACTAACTAGAGACTCATTCAAAAATGCATTAAAATCATGTAATTAAGGCAGGGCATCCAGGGCGCATTCGAAATCCGCTGGCTGCATTCAAACTGCCCTCCAACCATAAATGTGAGCCGCAGCCTCCCCTCGTGTTTTTCTCGTTTTTAAGCCGCGTTCCTTTCTGGGCCATCGTGCTAACCCCTCTTCGCCGATATTTTGCAGTGACCACCTTCGTTGTATCCGCGCTTGTCAGCCACGAGAATAAATTGGACATGGTGCACGTGCAGAACTCGACCCTCGCCGGCGGAGTGGCCGTGGGCACGGTGTGCAACTTGCTGCTGGGCGCCCATGGTGCCGTCTTAATTGGCATTATCGCCGGCACGGTCTCGGTGCTCGGCTATCGCTATTTAACCGTAAGTTTGGATAGCTGAAACTACCAAAACAAAAAGAACTCAACACTCAAAAAGGGGCATTCCCATGGTATGTCCTCCATACAAGCATAAAACCCTCCATTCAAATCGCGCACCTGGAACTAGAACCAGTGCTAGTCGTGGCTTCGCTTTAATTAGTGCGCCTAGGAAAAATGCCACGCTAATGAGTAAAGTTTGTTGCCCGCCGGTCAGCCGCAGCCGGGCTTTATCCCGCACTCCGGGTTTACCGTGTTCCCGTATTCCCGGATTCCGCCGGACCTGGACTTACATTTCCTACCACGCAGCATCCAAATCCGTGATGTTCCCGCTCGCTGGAGCAGTAAATAAATTTGGACTTTTCAAATGACACAGTGCCATGTTTCTCCCTGCCATGTTTCACTTTTATTTCATTTAATTCGGGCGCACTGGTCATTGAATATTTCAAATTTAGAAAACACATTTGATAGCCGACCATGTTAAAAGTTTAAGGAAAATTTATTGCTTTTGGTATTGATTTTGCTAAAGACATAGTTTTGTTGGTTTCAATTTAAATAGATTTATACAAATACAGAAGGTACTTAGTATCACATTAAATTTAATATTTGATAAAACTACAAGTCTATTAAATAAATCTAAAATTTAATGATTATTTTGTTGGCACAGCTTTAAATATTTTACTTGCGATACGTGTTAATGAAGTTAAATAATACTATGAAGGACTATTTAATTTAAAAAGCGGGAATTAAGTATTTAAATTTTAAATGACTTAAATTTTTGTAACGTAAAAATCTCTTAAAAGAACTTTCCTGCACTAATATACGAAAAATACTTATCATATTTGTATATATTAAAATATTGTATTGTTCTTGGGCTTTGGTATAAGAAATTTTTCATTAAAAGTTGACAAAACCTAATTATCATCTTTAATCCCTGTGGCAGCCATGGATGACTTCTAATCTGAGACTGCACGACACCTGTGGAGTGCATAACCTGCACGGCATGCCGGCCCTGATTTCAGCCATTGCCTCGGCCATTTACGCCTCGATGGCCACCGTGGGCGATTACCAATCCGAGCTGCAGGACATTTTTCCGGCCATGGTGGGCACCAACGGAACGGAGACCAAAATCCTGGGCGTGAGCATTCATTGCCACACACTGCATCGTTGGGTGCACTAATCCCTTTCGCATATTTTTTCACAGGGTTTGGGCCGGAATGCCACTTCGCAGGCGGGCTACCAATTGTTTGGCATTGCTGTTACCCTACTCATCGCCATTGGAGGGGGTATTTTGACAGGTTTGTGTGACTTTTAGTTTGTAACCTTAGAAAACATCCTCTAACCAAAATTCTTTAAAGATACTTTATAATACTCCAATTCTAATACTCATGAAAGGTTAAAAATACAGTGTGGATGAGAAAAAAAATTTTAAAACATAATGGCGGTATAATTTTTATTACTTTCAAAAAAGAGAAACACAAATGTGTATCTTGAATGACAATACTTTAGAAACTACAGTCCAAAATACTTTAAAGTGATGAAAATCTTGCTACTACTATGTTTATTAAAATAATTTAAAACTGATAGCTAAATTTTTTTTTAGCTTATGCATAGTTCCAAAAATGATATAAATTGTTGCTTAAAATTGTTTGTATAATTGGCGTTTACAGTTAAATTTAAGAAATGTTAAATATATTAGATTAAATTAAATTAATATTAAAAGTATTTTTACTAAAGGGTCTCCGATATTTATAAATTATAACAGCATTTTTGTTTTCCCATCCATCCGAAACAGGGGCCGTCTTGAAGTACACCAACTTCCGGAACCTGAAGAAGGACGAACACCACCAGGACGAACATTACTGGGAGGTGCCTGCTGTCGAGAACAAGGAGGAATAGTTAAGTGTTGTGCCTGCCAGATTGATTACAGTGAACGCGCTTCTAATGTGCCTTGTCTAACCACTTACGACTTACGACTACTTGATTATTTTATTTGCATTACCTTATTGTACGAAATGCACGCGTTGCCATTGTGCCTGCCCTCATCCAGCAAAAGTTTGCCAAATTGTTTGCCATTTTCGTTTGCCTCGCTTTGCATTCGCAATTCGCTGATTTGATTTGCCGCCCTTTTTTGCAGTGAACTAGAAAAGGTTGACGAGCTTTTGCTGTAAGCCAAATAAGCCAATGCCAAGCCAAAAAACACCCAAAAATAGAGCCAAATAAATGCAACAGCAGCAGCCATGGGAATTGAGAAGCCCAGGACACTGGGGTCCTCTGGCCAATCCTTTTGTTGTCCATGCCTGCTTCGCTTAATTTTTGTAGACATTTGTCGCATTTAATTAAAAACTCCAACAATTTACACATTTAATTAGCCTCGAGCACTGAAAAACAGAAAATGCTACAGAAAAAAAAAAAACAAAAAGAAGTATTAGCAATAAAAATATTTTAAATGTGACACTCTCCTTAACTCCCTCTGTATATTTCGCATGCCGGTCGCAATTTTTAATGGAATTAAAATCATACACATAAAATCCAACAACGAACGCTGGCGCGCAAAAAGTTTAAATATGCTCGCCAAACTTTTGGATGACGACGCCGCCAACTCGAATTCCCAGTCTGCCGCCAACTTTAATTGGCGCCCGTTTCTGTTGCGCAACTGGAATGCAATTGTCCCCGCCAACAATTTGTATGTGCGCGGAGCTCTGCACTAGGAGCCGCTAATTAAGTGGCCCAGCACAAAGTGCCGGCTAATTAGCCGACTTTTGGCCAAGACACCGCGATCCGCGCTCCAATCCGATCCGATCCGATTCGGTCATCTTGGCTTTCTCAGCTTTCTCAGCATTTCCTGCACAGCTCAGCCGGCGATTAGGGCACCTGGCCCCGATGGCCACTAATCGCCGGACAAAAGACGGACCAGCAGGAATAATGCCTTTCAAACGACTCCTCGGACCGGCGATAAGCTGGCGGCCAACTACTTAAGATGGCTTTGTCACCCCACAGACGGACAAACAAAGCCCCAAAGGCAAACAATTACCGGCAAAAGTTCAACAAGTTTCAATAAAAATTGTCAGTCAACGTCTTTGGTTTCTGGTTTCTGGTCTCTGGGTTCGGGACTTAACTCATTAACAGCCGTCAATATAAGCCATTAAGATTGTACATCAATTGGGATGGTTTTTAGGTTTTAGTTTGTCCAATTCTAATAAAGCACTTTTTGTAGAATTATAAAAAGCTCTAAATAATATATGTTTATTAAAAGCATTTTAAGGAAATTATTTAAAAAATTGCCTTTAAATGGTTCAACACATTTTTCATTCAGATAAAACGACCATTCTTTAAACTTTTTATGGACTTATAAATACTTCCTCTTTTATTTATTATAGAAAATGCGATAAATAATGTGCAAAAAGTTTAATAAACTTTTTTGACTCATTTTCAAAAGTGCAAATCGGGTACCATTATTTGCGAAATAAAATCAAATTGAATGAATGCAAAAGACAGAACATTCCTCTAGTTGGCCGAAAATCAATGACATTTTATGACTGTCAATAAAAGTTTTCTACAGCAATAAAGGGCGATTTTCCAATGGGAAATTCTCGACATAAAATTCCCATAATTGGCTTTCCTATTTCGGTCAGCCATCAACCTGCCGAAAGTATCTGCCCCTCAGATCTCAGATTTCAGATCTGACGGCGAGTAAATACGGTTCAAGCCCACTGTTTTCCAGTCTAAGCGGCCTAAAGTTCCACGCCGACAAGGCCGAGTAGTCAAATGAGTGGCCAGAGTCTGACTGCCAGACCAGTCTGGCAGGTCCTGGGAAAGGACTCCGACTCCGACTCCAACTCCGACTCCGCCTCCGACAGGAGGTAAAACAGGGAACAGGAGACTGAGTAGATTGTGCAATTTGGCAAAGTATTCCCCGGTGCACCGTTCTACTCTTTGGACGGGACAACGTAGACGTCTCTGTCTCCCCATTTGCGGTTGTGTTCGTGAATGCACTGGAAAAAAAATTATTAAAAATAAGATTGCTAATATTGTTATTCTATGCTTAATATTTGTTTGAAAACAAACTATTGCAAGTCTATGGCTTAACATAACTTTGTTAGGTTACTTTTGTTTATTTATTAAGGTTTTATAAAAATACATAACATTTTTTAAGAATAATTATGGCCCAATTTTAAAATGTTTACGTTGATAAAGGTTAAATACATATGTCCACGGTGAAAAACTGTATACATACAAAGTAAGTAATATTGTTCTTGTTTTACTTCTTAAGAATATAATTTTAGGCATATGAGAATTTTATCACTTTATTTTCTACCCTTCTCATTTTGAACTGTGATTTTAATTTGAGACTTTTGTCATAAGAAAAATTAACTTAACGTATACAACCAGTATATAGTAACCGAAAATTATATCCTAATTTTTCTTTCCTTTTTAATCCTTTTTTCTCGCAGTGCTCACTTGTGCCCCTGTCCACGACTAAGTGCTGTTTTATTGCATGTGGTTGGCTGGTCGCCTGCCTTTCTTCGAGGGTCGTGTGCCGTTTGGCGACTGGCGATTGCCAGTCCAGACCGGCAGACACTCACACGTCTATAATAATAATTAACAGCCTGAAACTGAAAGGAAAATATGTCGCCAGTCCCACTTTCGTACCGATAGCCCGACAATCCCTCCCCTTTGAGTTCTTATGTTCGACCAAGTATGCAGCATATTTTATGCATGCCCGTCGCTAAAGGACAACTGTCGACGACTGCGGACTGTCGCCTGTGACACGGCTGCCATAAAAAGTGCAGAAACAGGAGCAACACGAACAACACGAGCAACAGCAGAAGCAGAACTGCAATTAAGGCAACTTTAAGCGCGTTGACAACTCTGCCGGCATCCCGACATTGACTTTGTACTTCCCTTAGCCCCTTTTCAGCCCCCTAAACGTTTGCTGCAACAAATTGTTGGCCATAGTTCTTTCCATTGTGGAGCTGCCTTTTGCTTTTGCTCCGGAATGTTGGACAAGCCGAGCAGCTGGGGATTTGTTGGCGTTAGTGTTAGTTTTAGAGCTCCTTGTTCTCGTTGTTGCAGGAAGCCTCGAACTTGGACTCGGAGACGGAGACGGAAGCTTGTACAGCATTTTGCAACAGTAATTTTTTGGGTGTTGTTTCCGCCGGCGCTGACAGTTTCCTCCGACTACTACTCTCTCGGCGAAACTCCACTCCACTCCTTTTATGGCCCGACAAATGGCCTGGTCTTGGCCCGATTTGAAAGGGTCGTCATTCGGTTAATGTGGGCCCCTTGCAAAATTCATGATTTACGTTTAAGTGTCATTGGTGTTTAATTATTTAACCAGCCACGGGTCGTTTAAGCCGCCTGTCACCCGGGGAATCGGCCGCGTTTCAGGTGCCCCAAGAAATCTACGTTGCGAGCACTCACGTGCGCCATGAGTTGTAGTGGCTTTGGACTCACTTATGCCGGACTGCTGCCCCTGAACGCGCTTTCCATTTCGTTGCGAGTTACACAAGAAAAAGAAAATAGCAGAGCTGGAATTTATTCCCTAGAACAAATATGTACAAAATATTCTTACATCTTAAGGTAAGTACCATTTTAATATTTACTGGCCAACAAACACATATAATTTTTACCAAAATAAAATAAATATATTTGTTAAGATTATCAACTTTTTTCATCGTTTCATATAAGAAACTTGTTATTAATATTTTTTCAGATGTAATATATTTATATATGTTTTGTCTTATTCTCACAATTCAAAACTATATAATTGAAAATTTAATATATTTTAATTTAAAAATATATAAACTTGCATTTCCTTTAATAAAGAAGTTAATTGAAAGGAATAACACCAACGATTATAAAATAATATTATCTGACAAGCTAATCTGGAATATTGTTTTTTATTGTTACACATGTAAAAATTGTTTATTATTAACTTATAACTTATGAACTAGTTAAACTGCTATTTTCAAAACCCCATGGAATTTATGAAAATAAGTTTAGTGGAACTTATAATAAACTGTTTGTAAAATATTTATATCTTAAATAGCATGTAATAAAAATATTTTTTAAAGTCAATTTGAAATCCGAATAGTGGCATCAAACGATAACCGTAGGCTTGAGGTATTTTTCTCAGTGCATGGCCATTCGACTGCCGAAAATTCGAGCGTGTTTCTTGGCTTGCTTACATAAATATGCGCACTGGGCACGCAACGCTGTGAAAGTGGATGGGCGTACGGAGAAAGGGGACAAAGGGGTTCCGTGCAAAGCAGACCCTGCACAATTTGCAATACTCCAGGGACTTTTCACTCCGCTGCCAGTTGATATGGATATGTCTGTGTTGGCTTTGGCCGGGGTTTTTTCGGCAGGAGGAAGGGGTGGGTGGACAAGTACATATGGGAGTGCTGAGTGCGTCGTCAGGTGGATGAAATTCGGGGTGATGGTGGTGGGCTCGACTCGACTCCCTTTTGCATGCCCGGCGCACATTCCGTGGGCCAGTGTCAGGGCAACAAAACGTTCAGAAAAGTGAAATTAAATAAATTTTATAACATAATTTACGCTATCAAAACATGCAGTCCCCTGGCGCCCCGAACCCACTGCACTTGTCTGGCTCAAATGTGTGTGCTTGTGTCCTGGGACCTGCAGTAACCTCCTTCATCGCCCACCGCCCCTCCTCGACCAATTTTTTGGCACTGCCGAAAGCACTGAATTGTAGGCTTCAATTAAATGTTAATTTTACAGAGCTTAAGCATGAAATTCGCTTTTATCCGGCGGGGATGAGGATGGCGCTGGCGATGCGGCTTCCACATTTTGTCGGCAGCTTTTCATTAAGGCACTGTGTATAAAATTGTGTATTTTATGGCTGCATTTTAATCTTTTTTATTGGCAGCTCACTTTTCAGGCACACGAGCTCATTTCTTTGCTGCCAGCTCACCTGGCGGAAAGGTGGCTTAAATATGGCGCTGGAGTGCTTTCAAATGCTGCCAATAAATGAAAGAACATTTTTTAATACAAGGGGCTTTCATTCGAAAATATGAAAATTAGCCTTTTGCGTCATACTTTTAATATCTTGAATTTATTGATATTTTTGTGCCTTGTAAATCGGAAAGTAATTTGTATAAAATTCTTTTGGGGTAAGACTGTTGACACAGCATTTCATTTTACTTCCTGGATTTTTTTTAGCATTTTCTACTGTTTGAGGTAAACATTTTAAACGCAAAGACTACTGCCAATTTGTTTCGAATTTTCCTTGTCTCTTTGGAAATTATTTTCCAGCTGCAAGCAATATTTTTTTTTTTGG
Source organism: Drosophila elegans (assembly GCF_018152505.1). Taxonomy (NCBI): domain Eukaryota; kingdom Metazoa; phylum Arthropoda; class Insecta; order Diptera; family Drosophilidae; genus Drosophila; species Drosophila elegans. The sequence goes on from NW_024545578.1 coordinate 5,934,826, forward strand.
AGCCACTTGATGATGCTCGAGGGCAACGCTTTGCACTTGACTTTACCTTTAAGCCCGGCAATTTTTGCGCATAATACATGTTGCAAATAAAATGCATTTGCCACTTGTCCGTGTCGTTTGTTTGTTGTTGCTGGTGGGTGGTGGACGGTGGATGGGCGTGGACCTTGTCCGCCCAGAAACACATTCAAAACACGCTGCGAACTTGAATACGCTCGAGTGTTCATAAAAAAGCAGACCCATAAAACCCATATTGACGGGGGCTTGGGTTCGTTTCAGTTTGCTTCTGCACAAAAAAAAAAAAAAGAACGGGCAAAAAGGAACCATTGTAATAATGTCCAAAAATATGTTACCAACACGTGTAGCCTGGCATGCGAAAAAAATATGGAAAATAAACGAAATGTAAAACATTCTATGGCGATGGGGATGCAGCAGGGGTATTTGCTGCCACGGAAGCCCCCTTTAATCGATGCAGCCCCGTGTGTTTTATATAAAACGATATTTTATTTAACGCCAGCAGCTAGACAGTGGGGCAGACCAAAGGATCCGCACATCCCTTCCTCTTCCCTTTCCAGTTCCAATTTCAGTTTCAGTTTATGCTACAGCCATCCCAGTCATCCCAGCCATCCAGACAGACAATGTCAATGCACAGGCCGCGTTCATCATCGCCTAGGGGACGTTAGACGGGGACTCTGAGCCGGCATAAAAACATAAAAAATATGCTGACAATAAAAATTTGTTGAGCGGCTCAGCAGCATGCAACATGCTGTTGCACGCCGCCGCCAGCAGGTCAGACGGAAGTCACCCACACGGTTCACCTACATATGGGGAAAAAACGGATGTGGGGTTACTGGCTGGGCAAAGAACGAAGTTAAGATACCCTAACGAATGAACTTAATAGTTACTTTAAAATCTCTTAAGTGTAGAATACATCTTAATCCAAATTGTTTACTTCAAAAACTTCTAAAAGCTAAAGACTTAACTTTATATTTAATTTGGGGCTATTGGAAGTTTAAGGAAACAACAGATTTATTTTTACCTAATACCAATCCAATTATAGCTATTTTTTGTATACTATTTTTAAAGTTTACGTTTTTATATTTAAATGGAGTAGTTTTTAAAGACTTACTAAAATTCTTTAACATTTTTCCATACTACATGAATACTTTAGACCCCTTTATACCTTTTTATTCCCAAACACCATTAGTTCAGTCAGAAGAGTAATCTGCGGCACCCTGCCCTCAGGAGATCATTGGCAAAAGTCTCACAGTTCAATGGCTGGCGGACTTCAATGGAGATGCAATAAAAAGCGCGGAATTCGCCAGTGCAATAAAATAGAAACAGCCGTGCCTAAAAACCACTCAAGCATACACTCGAGCCTGGGCAGTGGGGATTGGCAAAGGGGAAAAGGGCCAAGGGGAAGAGGGAAATGGGAAATGGGGAAATCCCCATCTGGCGTAGTCAAAAGTTACGAAATCGGGCCGTGAGTGAATGCCAGGGAAAACAGACATTGACTAGGTAGCGAAAATAAAGTCGTAAACCTGAAATAAGCCATCAATGGCATTAAAACCCCGGCTCTGGCGACACAACACACACACACACACAGCCCTTTTACAGCGCTCATCATGTGCTCCCTGCCCCATGCCACGCCCTCAATCCCGTCCGGATATTTGCCGCCTTATCCTCCATTTTTTTTGGGAACAGCAGCAGCGACGCCGTGTTTCATTTGTCAAAGTGCTTGGCGGCTCACAGAGTTCTCGGCGGCATGACTGCCGCTTTTTGTGGCTTTTACGTATGGGTAATCTTATAGGCGGGCATTACTCATACGCTCAAATCACGCTGACTTTCCCCCCTCCGCTCTCTTTTCCTTCCCCCATTTAAAGTTTCCTGATTACATTGCAAATTATATAATTTCGTTGTTGATTTTTGGCCAAAGAAAGTTTTGACATCCGGAGCGGAGCGGAGGTGGAGGTGGAGGCGGAAGTAGAATGGGCTTGGCCCACTTTCGTGGCGTCATCTTATTTAAAAATCAATATTTGCGGTGATACGTGTGCGGCATATTAATCATACGCAGCGTTGTCCCAGCCGAGTCTTGTCTGTGATTTCTTTTTACCCAGTCAGTTTGCACCCAGCAATTTTGCTCCCTCTCACAGATATCATTTTAGACACTAATAAAAAGTTTCGACGGCAATACGTGTGCGGCTTTTGGAGGACTGAGCTGAAAGTCTGCCAGCACTACTATTAGAATGTGAAGAGTCGCCGACTGAAAACGAGATGAGATGAGATGGCGCAACACACTTTCGCCTTAGTTATAATAAGCAAAGTTTTCTGCTGACTGGAGTTCTTTTTTCGGATAATCAAGTCGGGTTAAGTGCAAGTCAAGTCCGATGTCAAGGCTAATAAAGGAGGAATCAACAGTGGTAATCTCGTATTCCCCCAAGGAAATGAACTCTCTGACTAGCAGCTGAGCAGGAGGAAATATTCCATTAATATTCCCTCACGGCAAGAGATTGCACAACTTTTGACCATACATCCAAGCGCTGGTCTACCATTAGGAATTTTCAATATTTGCCGTGGCATGTTGTCTTGGTCACCGGTTCTGCCGTTCGCACAACTTCATATGGATAAATGAAGACATTAGCAGGTGGCCGGTTCCGTTCTGGTTCCTGGAAAACACAACAAACACCCGACCACACCTCCGTTCATAATTGCCAAGCCGCAAATTAGTTTTATGCGATGCCGCGGCTTAGGTGCATCACTGAAAAAAATTAAAATGTCTGATTTGTGTTTTGGACTTTGTTTTTTTTATTAACAGATTAACAGATATGAAATCTGTTGTATGTTTTTAAGATTACATTTTTTGCACTAAAATGTTTGAATACATTTAAGGGCATTGTTGTTTTCTCTTCCTTTAAACATAAGTTTATTATTTAATGTGGAACTGAGTCTCTGACTCTTTTCTTAATACTTAAATATGTTCAATTCCCATTTGACCTGTTTCCTTATTTATATGCATTTCCTTTTTCAGTACAGAAAGTTTAACCAAAATCTTTAAAATACATTGCTAAGCCATTCATATTTATTGTTTGTTTTTGTGGTTTTAACATTTGTTTTCTTTCAATGCAAATATTATTTCTAAACGAATATGTTAAATCATTTGTGAATTAAAAAATACCAAATATTGGGTTGAAGGAAGAGATGACAGCTTAAGTAATTCATTCATTGTTTAATAAGGATATGGTAAAAGCTTAAATATACTTTTAGTGCTTGGTTTCTGCCTTTACATAATCTTAGATTTTCATTGTTTGCTTTTAAGCTTCTATTTTTTATTTTAATATTCATTTTCTAATCTTTGAAACAAAAATTACTAAATAAAGTGTTATTGGTAGAGCAAAAAGTTGTGGGTAACCTGATAGTTTTGAATGTACTTTGATGGCGAAAAGGTGATTGTTTAATTAAGAAACTAGCCAAAACCATTTGGATTAATTTCAGTGCACTTCTGTCCCCGTTTCGTTCTTCGTTTTTGCTTGCACTGCTGTCTGACTGCCTCCTTTCGCCCCCAAGGATATTAACTGCGACTCCGAGTTGGCTCAGCCAGTTGTTTGTGCAGCCAATAACCCGTGCCACCAACTGCTGCCCCGCCTCCTGTTTTGAGGACTCCAGTTAGAGTCCTGGAACTGCTGCTCCACCTCAACCGCTGCCCAGCTCATGAATGTTTGAAGAGCCCGGGCTGCGGCTGCGACGTTTCCCGGCTTTTCCCCCGACTTTTGCCCGGCTTTTCCCCGGATTTTCCCGCTTTTCCCGAGCGCCTTTTATGCGCCTCGCTTCCGGCTTGGCGAAAATGAAACATGGCGTCAGGTGGGCGGCTTGTTATTGTTGTCTATCTGCGTTTTTGTGTGCATATTAATTGGATTATCTAGAAGGTGCCTTACTAACCACCCACCTTAAAAATGCGTGTGTGGCTTTCCGTAGTCCGTAGTCCGTAGTCACGTTAATCCCCCGGGATACTGCCAGTCCTGGCATGCAATTGCTTAAAAAGCATTTGGCCAAACAATGTGCCGGCCAGAACTTGCCTTTTACTGCGGCATTTTCGCGGTTGGCGGCCAGTAAAAAGACGAAAAATCAACATTAGATGGAGCGCACCATCCCCGCATAAATCACTGGCCGAAAAGGGGGTTAAGTGTGGGGAAACGGCGAGGGTAAACAGCAGCTGCTCCGCGCTGTCTAAATATTTACACAATGCCAATGTAAATTAAAAACAGACAGCGGGCAACAAGTTAACTACACAATACAGGCAGCACGGCAAAAACAATAAGTGGGCTGCGATGCCAACCGAAGCAGAGATGAACTCCGGAATACCCTGAAATGCCCAAAATATTTCCAGTTGAAGTCCAAAACCAAATACAGTATTTTCATTACCCAAAATGACTTTTGGCTGCCGCATGCAAATGCAAATTATTGCGCAGACATGGCTGGAGAAATCCACTGGAGCGTTAACCAAACCATTGAGCTAATACAGACCTAATATCAAACGAGCTCAAATTTACACTTGGCAAATGCTCAATGCTTCAATTTGAAAAGAAAACCTTTAATAAATATTTAATAAATATTAATAGTATTTTGACTAGCTTAAACTAGCTTAAAATTAAAATAAATTCATACTTTTGCATTGCAATTTCTTTTAGTACACATTCTTGTTAATGTATTTTGATAGGATATTTTTATTGAATTAAATTCTTACATTCCCCAAACATATTTACTTATTTTTTAATTAACCTATAAAATCCATTACAATTATAGTTATGTCTTTAGGAATTAAACAAATTAATTAGTTTACTTCTTCAATTGTTTTCTTAGCTGCTTTTTATTGTTTCATTCTAAATTCAGTATGACGGGTATGTCATCTATTATTTATTGGTGTTCCGGCTCAAGCACTTGTATCAAATGAACTCTCACTTTTTAGGTTATTTAATTTTTTGAGTGCATGGCCATCCTTGGCCAGGCATCATTAGCCGTTAGTCTGTGGACTAATAAACTGAGCATTCGGACCCGAACGGTCCTTTGGCAGAGGCAAATAAGTCCGTGGCCACCACTACAGTCCAATACAGGCAGTCATCCGCAGCGGATTCCACAAACCGACAAACAAGCAGCTTAAAAACCAGGCCCAGGAGTTGCCATGGATTTGAGGTCCTTGTTCCCGTTCCCGTTCCCATTCCAGAAACTCTGATTTCCCGCCTCTGATCCCCACTCCCTTTGGCCAGAAAAACTCACCTGTGCCAAACCAAAAGAAGGGTTGCCTTTGTTGGGTTCACATATTTGATGCTGTGTGCGTAAATTAACAAATAAATGGCATTTTTGTTTGGCCCAGTCCAGTTCGCTTTCATCCCTTTTGTTTGGTCTATCATACAGGACCTGGATCTGGAGCTGGAATCGGGCTTGGAGCTGGACCAGGAACAGGACGAGGACGAGGTCCTGGGTTGGACCATGATTGGCCTCGCTGCTTCTTTGAAATTTCATAAATTTCCGTGCAAGCTGCGTAAAATGTGGCAAGAGGGCCCCGATCGTTGCATGGCAATTGACCAAACACTCTGAACCGGGGCCTTTCTACTCAAAACACTGTGAAAAACTTGTCAACCCTTTTTTATTTTTATTTATTTACTATTTCACTAAGCTCTGACATACTTTTGACATTTCATTCACTATTTAGTTTCCCTTTTTCCCAGTGCCATTTTGATTTTGTGCTTTGAATGTATGATGGGAGCCGAGTGTGTTTGCCTCGGAATTTGTGTGTCTCTTTGTGTTTGACCACAAACATTGCACTTTTCTTTTGTTGCATTTTTGTTTGCCGACTTTTGTCACCGGAGCCCTTTCAGCATCACAACATCCCACCCCATTCCATTGCCATCTTGGCCAAATCCGTGCGGGTGTGCAGCTGACATAATACTTTTGCTTCATGCTCGAAGGCACATGTGGTCGGCTTGACTCTTTGGCTGTGACTTGGAGATGCACCACAAAATCAGGCCCATCCAGGATGCAATCATAACCACCTCCGGACACCTGACCACAACAGCTTTAACATATAATATATGGCTGGTCTTTTTATTTTGTGGCTGTGGCATATTGTCAGTGCCGCTGGCAGTGACTTGAATTAATCCTCGGCTTGGGGCAAACAAATTTGTTATTGATTGCATTCGCAGGACTCACCTGCAGCTTTCGCATATCCTTTCCGGCCCACCGACATTCCAAGGACCAACTTCTCAATTAAATGAAACGAAAGTGGGCTTTTTCCCAGCTCCTTTCGGGCGCTGTAAATCTCGTGCGGGGAAAACTTTTTAAAATTAAATGACAAACACACATAAATAACTTTCGTGCGAGCGCTGCAAAATGCATTTAATTTGCAGCAAAGTGGCCCAGGACGAAAAGGAGGAGTAAAGGACCTCGTCCTGGCTCCAGTCACCTCGGCACCGTCAAGCGGCCTTAACAGCGGGCGGTCTGCTAGTTGGGTGGTTGAGTGGTGCGGTGGTTGGGTGTATGGGCGGATCGGGCGGCTTTTAAAATGATAAAAGTCGCCGCTTGTCGCGACAACGAGACGCCGACAAAGCGGCGTAAATTTCAATTAAATGTGAAAGCAAAACAAATTTTAACTTTACTCGCACTCTGGTCGAAAGTTTATGCCAGTATGTCATGTTCATACAGTAAACTGTAAAGTGCAGTGAAAGAACGTGCACTTTTAAGAGTATTATGTATTATTTTTATTAAATATTCTCCAAAAAGTCCTTTCAATTCCTTAAGTTCAAACTAAAACTCAAAATCAAATTATTTTAAACCCTTCAAAAATTTTAATTTAATATTTTAAACTTTTAAATAGTTTCAACCATCAATTTGTTCGTATTATTCAAAGGAACCAAAAAGGTTCTCCCAAGTTACTATGCAATTACTATAATTTTCGATTTTGTTTGCATTCAAAGCAATCAAAATTTAAAACTCATAGTTTATTAACAATTTTTTCCATACAATTTTCGCATGAAATAACTTTGATTCGTAGTCTTTGATTAACACAAGTCGACAATCCTGTTATTGTCGCACGCGTAAACACCAAACTGGGACTTATTTGCCGAGTACTCGTGTGCCTAAATGTAATTGTGAATTCCATATTTCACTGCGTCTGAATGTGTGCTGCTGCCATGTAATTGCCATTGCCAGTGCCTTTTGTTGTTGTTCTTGTTTTTGCGTCGGCTATAATAACAATTACTTGAAAAATACTCCGATATCTGCGTCAGCGACGACAGTGCCAGTGAAATTATTTAAATGCTTTGCTGTTCGGGGATTACGAGTGCACAGTGGGGATTGGGATCTGTGGGATTTGGTGATTGTTTGGGTGGATGGTGGTATGAACACTCACCGTCAGCCACACACACACACGCAAATACACACTCACCCACACAGGAGCCTTGTTAAACAATCACAAAAACATACAAGAGCTCCCATTATGCTGCCGGCAGAATGGCAGAGAGGTGCGAGAGTATTTATACACTGAGAGAAAACATATTCCCATTTATTATGAATTAGTAAAACTTTAATTAGTTGCTGATAAAATTTAAGTTTGTCTTTTTTATGCTTCAAAGCATACAACCATTTCTTTTTATACATAACTATTATTTTTGTGAACTAAGGGATCAAATGAAACTTGGTTACTTATTTGGCAGAATTAATAAAGGATAATTAACTGGGTGTTGATTAAATATTTTCCCGATTTTCGAACAACTTTTCTTGCAGTGCATATTGCGGAATGTGTGTTTGGCATGCGTGTGTCTGGCAGAGTTCCGGACTTGGCCCGACGAGGCCGTCAGACAATTTGGTTTAATTGATAGTTTGGATAATGTAATTATAGACAATTGCGTTTCATGCGAAACCGATTTGCCGCCGCCGTCGATTATAATGGCCAACAATGCTCAAGTGAGGTCCAGTGGCGGATAAGAGTGCTTTCGGCGGCGGAGTGAGCGATGCCGATGTCCGAGTGGGTGGGATAGTCGAGTAGTGTGGAGTGGAGTGTGTGCTGGTGGAGTGGAAAAGTTCCGCTTGCTAAATGAAAATGGGCCCCAAATGAAGTGCGTCGCCATCAAGTGTTATTAACTTGTAAAACAAAGGGAAATCGCGGGGGCTGGGCGAACAGTTGGTCAAGCGATGCAGCTGATTTCGCCCGATTTTTTGTGCCCGGCACATCAATCAATGCGGAATGCGGCGGCAAAAGTTACAAGCGGACTCTAATTGACAGCATGGTTCTGGGGGTCATCTGGCCGCAGGTACATGCAATTAATTATGGTCATTTCCAGGTGCACACAGTAATAGTCGTCTGGCCAACTGCAACGGCCACTGCAGTTGGTAGTCAAACGCATTGCTGGCTGGCTGGCTGGCTGGTTGGCGAATTAACAAAGCCCGATTGACTGTTGCATACTTTTCCGGGCATTGGAAAGGATGTTTTTGGGGGTAAATACCCAAAATGATAGCCGCCTAAAGAGCGGTGAAAATGCGCGCAAACAAGCGCATAAACGGCGAACTCCGATCTGTGAAACTCTTTCCATTCCAATCCAAATGCGAAACCCCATCCAAATTAAAACAAATGATGAGGTTTTTCGGCGACTTCAGTTGCCATTACAATAACCGTCGCTGCTCTGTTGTTGGCGAGACTGTAAAATGGCGCCCAATTGGCAATTGGCAATTGGAAATTGGCGCTTCCGGCGGCTCATTGGCTACACCGTCGAATGGAAACGCATCCGCATCCCGTTCTCATCCGCCGCCGACCGGCATAAAGCACATCCGTATCAATATCGATGACAATCCACAATTGGCCTGCCAAATGCACAGCCACCAACAAAGCACTGACAAAAATTAAGAACTTATAAATATATGAATGCTAATGTTCTGAATTCCTTAAAGGGAGTGCATAAAAATAATTTAACTTACAAATACACAAAATGCACAAATCCATAACCGAAACATAATTAAACACAAAGAAAACCAGCAAAAGTTTTAGAGGCACATTTTTTTTTTTTCTTAAACTTACTAAAATGTTGTTTTATTTATTAAAATGTTTGTACCATATTGCCAAATATTATTTTCTTACTGTGTACAAACAATGCAATTCGGCCAGACACGGCGGCTGCTTTTCTTGATGCATTTTTATGATGCGGTGTCTGATTTGCGGCCGTAAAGTGAAAATCGCACGTAAATCGCATTGCCTCTATCCGTCCGGGCATTTAAAATATGCCTCAAAGGCATATTCGACAATGTACGCAATTTGCAGCTGCCGTTGGCCTTCTTGGATAAAGAAACAATTCGTTTCCATGGAACTTCTTAAATCCGGGCGACTTTCTCTTGTGTCGGCTGGACTAATAAAATTAATCAACTTTAATGCAGTATGCCGTTGTCCTTGCAGCAGTCCCCATTTTCACTCCCATTCCCATTTCCATCCGGCAGCTGCAGCGCAAATGTTGAATGGCTGAGATAACAATAAATGAAATCCGGTCGTGCCTCCCTCGGACCAAGCTCCTCTCTGCAGCAGCACTAAATAATTTCTAATAAAATAAAATAAATAATGAACGCAGCAGCAGCCCAGTCCGGCAGACTTTGCCAATACGGTCTAGCACCCACGGATGAGCCCCTGCCCTCCAGCTGCCCGATCTCCTCCTGCCATATTGCGCAAATATTGCAGTAAGTTGCTTTGGCAATGTGTTTTACTTTTATTGCACTCGAGCCGCCGGGCGCTGCACATTTTTAGCGCCAGTCATAAAATCCGACGAGCATCTACGGCAGCCTCAGCTTCAATTTCAGCTTCAGCTCTATTCCTGCTCCAACTCCAACTCCATCTAGCATCCTGGCCAGCACATTTTTCCAATTTTAAGGCTGAGTAGCGCGCACGGCGAACGCCAAATGACCCTAGAAATGATTGCCAATGGGTGGGCGGGGGTGGGTTGGGGTGGACAGTTGATCCTACAGGCAGTTGCGTAACCAGGCAACTCCGAACCGGCAACAACAAGGGTCATTCGTTGAGTGAAAAGCGTGGGAGCCAAGGAAGGGCCCACAAAGCCTTCCAACGCCCGACGCTGTTGTTATTTGCCTCGGCTTATTTGCTAAAAATAAAATCAAACTGCAATGCCGGTCCACGACATAATAAAAGAAATTGCGTGAAAGGCGGCTTAAAGAGTTGGCCAAGAGAAGGCAACGACCCAGGGCTGGAATGACTGCAGTTTTATGGTCCCAACTAGCAGGTGAATCACTGGGAAAACAATATTGATAGTACCAAATTTAAGGATTTCAACTAAACAAATAAGATCAAATTATTTGGATAAAATTACCTAGTTATTACATAGGCTAAATTTATATTTTAAAGATTTATGACTTAGGTGTTAGATTTGATTATCATACTTAGTTAGTTTTCATTATCATACAAATTTCAACAAATCGCTAATTCAAATTCTAAAATTTGCTATTTAAAGTAATATATTTTTAAGGCAAAAATTTTCTGTAAGTGTTATTCCCTACAATAGGATTGAAGCTTTGCCAAGTTCTTAAGGTGCTGGTGGATTCACGCCGGGAAAAGATTACTTAGTGCAATTGGAGATGGATAAGAGGATTGCTGCAGTTCTATTTAATTTATTAAATATAATGAAATAGGTAAATTAGTAGGTACACCTACTGCTGTGAAAGACTGATAAAGCTTGCTTGTTTTATATCTCGTTCGCCCAGTTGTCAACGCAGTTTCAATTTATCAGCTTTATGGCCCTTAAAAGCACTTTTATGAGCTGGCAACACACACCATTCGTATTATCCCGCCATGTCGATGTTATGGCGCATTTAGCGATTTTAAAGTAATAAACTCGGCCCATGTCCTGGCCATCAAGCGAAGCCATTAAATTTTCAAGGAGTCCGCAGGACAGCCACTCCTCGAGACTGCTAGTTTTCGGAAATTGGCGCCCGCTTTCGGCCATATTGAGGTATTGAGTGACATCTATTAATCGTCGGAGGTCCTGCCGGAGCCGTAGGTTCGCAGTTGGATTAGGAGATGAAGCCGGCGGCAATGTTCGGGCCATAAATCACCGGAGAACTTCATTAGACACATTTCATGTTCGGCTGTGCCGTGCCGGGATGTGCAGATGTGGTCGCAGGACAGCTGTCCTGTCGGTTTGCTGTGGGCTAATTAAGACGCCAGCTTCGATGGGTATCGCCTGCCCCAAAAAGGTTATTAATAATGCCGCTTCGATTTGGCCGGTGCTTTCTCCTTTCTCCTTTCTTTTAAAGCACAAAAATTGGGTAATAAAAAAGGACATGGCAAATAAGCATGGGTTGGCCTGAACTGCGGCTCTCATCTGGCCACATTTCGAACAGGAATTGTGGTCAAGTTGTCATATCTCCAAGTTCACCTTCGGCCTCTTGTCTTTCACTGAGTAAACACCAACTCGCCTGTTGCCAAACAGTTTGCGGTTTTCGTTTAGACGAAAATACCAGGAATTTTGCATAAAAACGCATTCAAAAATCGGTTTATGGCCTGATCTAAGTCATAAGCCCGATGAGCAAACTTTGTGACAATGGCCAATGGCAGTAAACATCAGTCACATTGTGAATAGGTGTGCAAAGTGCCGGCAGACAAAGTTGGCTTAGCGAAGTTGGCCGACAAAAAACAAATCCTTTTATCACTCTAATGCATGTGATGAATGATATTAGTTGGGGCATATGAATTTTTTTTAGGTTTTAGGGATTTTAGCTACTGATTTTATATAAAACTTGTTGAACTTCTTGAAAAACAGTAAGCTTTAATCTTATACATTAAATTTAAATATTCAAATCTTAAAATCAAGACATTTATCTAACAAAAACCTAGAATAAAGACCAACGTTATTGCACGTCTATAAAAAAAATTGACCATCTCTGCTGTCATAATTGAATAATAAACGTTGCGCTACTCGAAACTAAATTTCAAGCTGGCATTTTGATGCACGCAGATGCAATCATACCCAGCACTCAAAAAGTTGACAAGGTATAATGGGTTGCTAAATAAATAAATAAATAAAAATAAGAAGCTTAATAAGACTTAACTATATATTCGTCTATTTAGTGTTATAGCTACCAAATGTGTGATAAATCCAATAAAGGCTGTTATTTAAGAGACGGTACTCTAGAGTCGATTCTAGCCCACTCTCGTCACCTCTTCTTTTTTGCGTTTAAGTGCACGGTTCACTTGGCTGAAAACCTTTTACCAATAGCTCTGCCTCTGCCATACCTGCGCATCTATTCCGCTATTCGTGTGCTAACTTTTTGTTGGCTTTTTTGCCAAAAGCTTTTAGCTGGACGCATCCGACGGAGCGTGGCGACGTCGTCATCGTGTCGCTGCATCAAACGACATTTAGCTTGTGCATAAAGTTCACATCATTGCCGAGTTGTTTGCCATGTTAACTTTATTAGTGTGCACGGCTCCTGGATGCCGATTCCCGATTTCGCTCCTGGTACTGGTCCTGCTCCAACTACTCCACTACTGTGCCCTCGGAGAGTGCTTCATTTGCGTTATTGATACGCCAGCCTGCTGTATTTCATTAGCCGAGCAGCGGCTTGGATCGGCAAGTTTCTTTGGCTGCCGTGAAATGCAATTTGCCCGCAGCCAGCGTATGTGGAATCGTAAAAATTATAATAAAGTTGCCTACGCCCTGGTTCTACATTTTATTAAGTCCCAAAAACACTGAAAATGGACGTTTGTGGCTAGTTTCGAAAAATACAATTTTGTTCCATTTTTTTCGGTTTGTTTAAAAGGGGTAACATCATTATCATCATTTTAAATGGGACCAACAATTTGTTTCTGTGCTTGAATGCAAACTTTTTGGCAATTTTATTCTGAGCTCAACAAGACATGGCATTAAATACTTGGTTCAAAATACTAATTGTTTTTGGCTGAGAAATTGGCTTTTGTTGTTAAAATTGGTCCGGCCAAAATAACAAAATTATTTTTAAGGCGTGTTTTACCTTCATAAAAGCAAATAGTGTTGGACGACTACAACCCTTTTATTTTAGCTTTCGTACTTTTAATAAAGTTATGACGATGGCAATTACCCTGCCGAATCGACACTCTGACTAATGTCGAATATGTATAAATTATGAGTATGATGTAGTACTTCATTCGTCCATTTGTTACCCATACTCCAAGCAGCACAATAAACCCTTGCACTGCTCGAGTGGCGGGCATAAAAAAATACATATGTAGCGAAGGTAATAATAAAGCCACGTAAATCGCACGCCATATTGGCCCCAGTCCATAGACAGATGTCAATCACGTGCCTTTCGTCGTTCCAGGGAAATGGAAAAAAAAGAAGAAAAATAAATATATAGAACATAACCGAAGAAGGGTTGGGTAAGCCAGCTAAACTGTGGTGCAGGTCTAGGGTCGATCTCAAAGCGCATTCTGGTAATGGAAAAAGGAACTGCAAGCTCAAAGCAAACAGGAGAAGGTTCCTGGTTGCTGGTTCCTGCCGGCATTTTCGCATTTCCGATCGGGACAGCCAGTGTCAAAGCCGTTCGCTTGATTGATTTTTTCTCCCTGGCTGTCGCTGCTTGGCATATCGCGGAATAAATGCCCCCTTCAGTGCAACACCATCACCATTCACCCATTCACCCATTCAACCCACTTCAGATGGGTCCGCGGGCACTTGGCAGGCCGCACTTAGCTGCCGTTGCCGTTTGCCGTTGTCGCCGTCGTTTTGTTTGATAGCATCGTCTAGCAACGTGTCTGGCAGACCCTGTGACGTAAGCCCAGCACTTTTCCACCACCCACCAGTCAGTACCTACCCATTACCAATCCTCAGCCATGCATGCATTGTGAACTCCAGCGTTGGCGCCTTTGGCATAATCAGTTGCAAAAATTTGACACGCCCGGGAGTAAATGGGCAAAAAGCGCGTTGTTTTGCCGCCATTTTTGCTACGCCATTTTCCACCTCACACACACACTTAGTGCTCGGGTGTAAGTGTGTGTGCTTTATTTGCATATCTGTTTTTGATTTTTGTCGCCGGTGGCGTCTATTCAATTTGACGTGCCGCTCGGTTGCTCAGCAGCCGCCCAATGAAATCAATAAATCTGCTCCACCGTTTGGATCCAATTTATCACTTTGCAGCGCTGCTCCCCCTTTCTATCCATTGATTTCCCCCATTTTCCACTTTCGCCACTGTGGCGTGCAGTGCCACGCCTACAGTCATGCGGCAGAAGCTTATCCGCGAAACGATGTGCATACAACTTTATTATTAGGGCATACGCGGCGTATGAGTGATGGGTGAGCGAGAAGCGGCCTTAATGGGCAGGCAATTTCTTATGCCCACCTGAATGAATGGGGCCGTGAAACGTATGCGGCTGCCTCAGTCAATAATGAAATTTAGCAAAATATCCGAGCACAAAAGGAGCTGCCGCGGTGAGTCCTGCGGCGCTGAATTCCCGAAATTCTGGAATAAGATGGGGCAAAGCTTTGCATATTTTACGGCGCCATCGAGCCATGTGCCGAAATGTTTTGTGCGCGCTTAAATTGCGGAAGTGATAAACAGGCGGCTCCGGTCCAGGAAGCATTTTAATATTTCAAGTTTTACTCGAGGCAGCAGAAGACGCTTTGTGCTACAAAGAAGGCAAGACAATAAAATAAAAAGAAACACTCAGTTTTTGGTTTATTTTTTTTACATTAAATATATTTAGATGGTTTTTCTTTCAAAATTGTTTTCTGGATTCCATGAGCGCGACCTTAAACGGCACGAGGACTTAAAGAGGGGGCTCCATCCAGTAAAAGTAAAAGTTAAACAAAATATTGCAGTTGGAATGTGTTCTGGTTTTCGGCTCTTTTTTGGTGGCGCCACGCCCCCTCCACATTCCACGCCCCTAAGGTCCTCGCATCATGGTTTTCTTATTTTTTTTTGTGTGGGCTGGGGTTGACATTTCGGTTTCGATTTCGGTTTCGGTTTCAATTTAGCAAACTTCTTACATCAAGTACATTTATATTTCGGTTATATTATTTGCTGCTTGTTTCCGTTCGCTCTGTGTACATTTAAGTTAAAATAATTAAGTAAGCTACATTTAGTTATTAATATTTAAAAATTACTTTACTCGCTGCCTACTTCCATGCGCTGCTTAGCCGTACAAAAAAATGGGAGAGGAAAATCATTTCAAATGGCACACATAAAACAAAACAACCGAAGTGTATGTTAGGCAACAAGAGGAACACAAAATCTTTGGTTAAAATTTCTCAATTCTTAAGGCTAAATATGAAATAAGTGTTCGTGTCGTTATTAATTTATTACAAGCATTTAATGCATTAGACAGAGTGGCTAAATCAATCGAACTTCGCCCGACTCCTTGAGGCAACTGAAAATCCTTTCACAATCTCTAGCATAGTAACTTCGTGACAATCAAATCAAATGAGTGTAAAGTGGCTGAGTATCAACAGTAATGAAAATTAGTGCCCTGCTTAGATAGAAGTTTTCCTTAGATTTCTCATTTTTTTCACATTTATAAGTTTTTATTTTTTTGTGGATTTTCTCGGTTGTGTTTAAGTTCTTAGGGGCTAATCAAAACACTAAATACATTTAGCTTATATCCATTTACTTAAAATAGTTTTGTGTTTTCTGCTTTGCTCACGTCTATTTCATTATTTCGCTTGTCTCAAGTGCTTTTGAGTTTGCCCCATTTTCCGGCGCTTTTCCGCGTTTCTGCTTGCCAGCTCGTCGGGGTTTTCCCCGATTTTCCTGCTGTTTGCTCTCGCTTCACTTATCTGCTGATTGTCCACTAAAACTATGCTTGCTCCTTATGCTCGGCGTTCTACTTTTCTGGCTTTTCCTTTCGGCTGCTCCCATTTTTCGGGGATTTTTGCGTTTCAACTTTTTCCCTTTTTTTTACACAATAAATTTGCATTGGTTTTTGCTTAATTTATCTTCTTTTTGTATATGAATTATTAAACACATTAATCAAACAGATTTTGTTTAGTTTTTTTTTTGGGTTTTTCTCGTTTTGTTTTTTTTTGGTTTTGTTTTGGTAAATCATAGTTTTGTGCATAATTTAATACGTAATAAATTGCCAAATAAAGTGTCATATGCATCCATATTAATTTGAATGCACAAATCGTCGGCTTTTTTGGTTTTTCTCTAAAAATGACATTACCCTTTCCCCCAGCTTGCATTCATTACAATACAATACAATTAAACATACAGTATTTTTCCATATAAATATTTTGTATATATTAGCATAATTTACCTTTATATATTCAGTCTTAAGCTACAAAAATCGTTATGCATATTTCTGTTTTGTTTTTATTATTTAATCTCTTTATGCTTTTGTTGTTTGCTATAATTTGAATCTATTCAAATAAGTTATATAAATTCGCAATGTATTCATTTTTATTTCGTGTTTTCGTTTACATTTCTGGTGCGGCGAAAGAAGGAGAAAAGCAGAAAAGTGTTTTTCCGGGGAGTTTTCATTTTCGGGAAATTCAGGCGACAGTTGTAGGGTAGCAAACAGTCTTACAACTAAAAAGCTGACTTAAATTCTAACAAGAACTTGCGGGGTGGCCGGGATTATTACGTTTACCTATTACATTTATCTGCTATCTGCTAACTTTTATCTGTTATCTGCTAACTTCTATTGCCTATCGACTAACGGCTATCGTTGCAACTTTCAGCGAATGTGTCATGTTCTGCGTTTGCGTTTATCTTACAGGCATGCCTCATTGTAGTGGTTTTTGGCCAGCTCTGTCTCTCCACCTAAGACGTTTAGCGCTTTCCAAGTGTTACTGTAGTATGTACCTTGCTCAAGTAAACCGAATGTGTCACTATGGCTAACCATTTTAAACTAATGCTATGTAGTAGAGTGTAGTGGTAGTCGTCAAGTTGAGTATCTCTCTTTAAATGAAACGCCAGTTTGCTCGGAGGTTCTTCTTTTTTTTTGTTTGGGTTCGTTTTGGTTTTGGTTTTGGTTTTGGTTTCTGTATTTCAATCTGAGTCTGCTGCCGAAGTTGTTTGGTGAAAAGTCGAGTCTATCATTACAGCTATCAGCTAGGTTTATAGTAGTAATTTTATCGAATTTCGTTACCCCTTTTTACATATTTACAGGACTGTAG
Source organism: Drosophila elegans (assembly GCF_018152505.1). Taxonomy (NCBI): domain Eukaryota; kingdom Metazoa; phylum Arthropoda; class Insecta; order Diptera; family Drosophilidae; genus Drosophila; species Drosophila elegans. The sequence continues at coordinate 5,951,952 of NW_024545578.1, forward strand.
CTGGTATCTTTCTTGTTTCGCGTGTGTTTTTTTCGTGTTGAAGCTCGTTTCCCAAGGGCACCACATCTCCAAGACAGTATGTACAACAATGTAGAACCAAATGTTGGGGGTTGCCATTAGGCAGCCACGCTCTCTCCTCGAAGGATTCAACCCCGGCTGAGTGTGAGTATGAGAGTAGCCAGGATGACCATGCCCTGGGCCAAAGGACCTGATCCTGCGCCTGCCGTCGACATGTCCTGGCCCACATTGCTGCGCACATCCATGAGATCGCGGGACAGAGGCAGCTCGGTGGGATCGCTCAGCTCATCGTGACAGGGCAGCATCTCGGGCTTCAGCAGGAACAGCTTGACATGAACGGCATTCTTGTTGGTCAGGATGTCGAGGGCGTCGCCCGACGAGCCGTGCGACGTCATCAGCACATCCACATCGTTGTGGCCGACTGGCGGGGAGCCAGCTCCATAGAATCCCTGCTTGTGCAGACTCAGATTGTCGTCCAGATCGAGGCCATGGCCCAGGGTCATGCCGCCGGTGTTCTCGTCGTAGTAGTCATACCGTTTGTGGGCCGGGGCCACTGCTGCCAGGTCCTTCTGCTGCTGCTTCAGCTCCTCCTGCTGCCGCTTCCGCCGCCGCCGCAGCAGCTTCGACTCCACCACGTTCTCCGCACTGGCGGCGAACTGCCGCTGTCCGCGTAGCGCCTGTCGCGATCTGCTGGCCGAGTGCTTCCGGCTGTCGTCCAGCGTCAGGCCGCTGTAGCTGCTGCCCACCACGCTGTTGCCCACGCCGCCCATGCTGGCACTGTTGCTGCCAATCGCCGTGAAGCCGCCGATGTTGAGCATGTCCAGGATGGTCGGCGGCACCGGGTCCACAAAGTGCGAGAGCTTCGGCTCCTGCAGCGTGCATTGCAGTTCCTCCAGCGAGTCACGCAGCTGCAGGTGACGTGTGCGATTTCTCAATTCGAAGATCCACTGCAGACGACAGTCGCAAATGAATTTGTTGTCTGCGGATGACAGGTGAAAAGAGGGGGGAAAACCGGGGGTTAAATATAACTTGCAGGACGAGGCTGGCAGGCTTTATTCCTGAAATTGCTTTTGTCAAATCGTCGTCGTCGCCCCAAACCGATTTTCCCCGTCTGAATGGACGGGCATTGAATGTCTGTCCAGGTAAGCGATTGATTTCCCCCTCAGCTGCTGAGTGGCCGACTGCAACAATTGGCTGTCATTTGATGGCCGATTGCCACTCCAACTTTAGGTGCACCCAAAAACAGTTTAAAAAATTTATTTATGTCCGATTTCTCAATCTCATGTTAAAGTTCTAGTTTGTTATTGTTAATTGCAAGACTCTGCTTTCATTAAGAAAATCAAACTGAGAGATCAAAAGCTTAATTGTCTTCCTAATTTTCGGCTTGACAACCGAATCAGGACACTGCCATTAACATGACATTGAGTAATCGGAAAATCCTTAATTAACATATTTAGAATAAATGCCAATTGTTCCCCTAGTTAAATGTTCCAATTTTATGGTAATCAATTAAAAATCTATAAATTTTCTCTTTACTTTTAGCATTTAAACCTTTTAAATTGAAAAACAAGTTTAAATGTTTAATTGAAAATGAATAGAATGAATAATCTTGTTAAACCAAGTAAATTTGGCAATTTGAGCCTTTAAGACTGACAAGTTTTAACTAGAACATTGATTTTAACATGACATTGAGAAATCGAAAATTCTTAAATTTTGATTTTCAGAATAAGTGACAATACCTCGAAAACACTCATGTTTCCATTTTTATAATTAATAATAAATTTATTATTATTATTAATTTAATGAACATCGGGTATTTATTTTTAATATTTTTCTTTACTTTTAGCAAGAAAAACAACATTAAATGATGAATAAGTAATTAATAAGATTTCTTTATTAATCAAAATAAAACAAGTGAGTATGTTTTTTCCAGTGCAGTGTCTCCAAACTTCGCCTTCAGCTTCGCTAAATCCTGTCAGCCGCTTTAAATGATTTTGCCCACGTACCGAGCACGGAATCGAAGTTGCAGAAGGAGTTTTAGCAGGAGTTGGTGAAGGAGCAGGAGCAGGAGCAGAAGCAGGAGTCGGAGTCGGATGTCGATGTCGTTGTCATTGGGACTGCAGATGCTCCGCACGTTAAACGCCTCAATGACATTTCCAATTTAGACAGCAGCCTCTGCTCATTCGGGAGCGATTGCAGCCGGGCTTTTGACCACTCCCGTCTGTTGGCCTGCGTCTGTCAGTCAGTTGGACAGTTGGCTCCGGTCCGGCTCCCTGTTCCAGCACCAACTCCACCTCCACCTCCAACTCAGCTCCTCCCTCGACTGTTGTCAATTATTTTGTAGTCCGCCTGGCCATGCGTGGCCCTAATCTGGCCCATGCCTTGGCAAACCCTTTCAATTTGCTGTTTGGTTGGAGGACATGGCCCGACTGCGTTCCAAATTGAGCGGATAAACAAGTGCCAGAGTGGATCTAATCGCCGACAATGGTCTAATGAATAAATCAAATTACGTTTCGATGGGCCTTCCGAAGAAAACTTCAACCCGAAAAGGGGCAAAATGGGCTATGAGCCCTCGTGGGTATAATTAGGCCCAAACACTGTGACACAGTTTGCCCTGTCAACATTTCGCATAATTAGCACAAGCGTTACGAAAAATATTGACTGACTGGCAGGCACACAGAGGCACTGTCAGCAGGGATACAAAGAAAATCGGGGCAGTGGGAAGAGTCAGTCGGCCAATTGAGTTGGCATATGAGCCGGGCCAAAAGGGGCCCCCATTCCTTCCTCAATGACAATAATAATCTCAGGCATATTTTTGTGGTCCGGCCAAAAACTTGCCCCGAGAACGACAAAAGGAAACTTTGCTTTGCAAAATAGTTGGCAAATTAGTGCTGGATGGGGGAAAAACCAAGGAGAGCCAGTCAAAAATTCTAATTTTCCATATGAAAGCAAGCAAAAACCATAAATAAAGTTAAATATGCACAGCCGGAGGGAGGACGACGTCGAGGAGATGACTACACTTGGAAGCCGGTCCGGAAAAATGCTGGAAAAATGGCCAACGACTTGGCAACATTTAGCAAGCAAATTACAACAAAATTAACATGATAATGAAGTGACCCAGCTGGGTGTTTTGCGGAAAATGTGAGGAAGTGGGAGTGGGCGGCTGGTGCAGCTAGCTGGCAGCTGTTCGCAGCTGACCAAATGACAATGACTTGCCCCCAGACAACGTTCCATAAAAGTGCTTAAAAAAATTGAAATTACAAAAAATATATATATAAAATGAGTGAGGGGGTGAGGGGCTGTGGCGGAAGAGGGGAAAAAAGGAGCCGAGGACACTAGACTGTCGTACTTTGTGTGGCATAAAATACTTTTATATTTTTAATGATACTTGGCCAAAGCGGTAGGAAGTGTTTTGGTCTGCTGCACACACTCCGGCACACACACACACACACACACTACCCACCCCCAACCCCCCTATTTGGCATGCAATGAACTCCCTCAACCACGCCCACTTATTGCTATATATGTATGCATGTTCAGAGAACTGCGGCTGTTAGTCAACTAGATGACTTTCAATTCTACCAACTCCTACTCCTTATCCTCAACCATTTTACCTTTCACCGTAAAAAAATGTATAAATAATTACGACCGAAATTGGTTGCCAGAGATATTACAAAATATATTTAATTTATGAATAATAATAATAATATAAATAATATTTTTAAACGATAAAACCTGTTTAAGACAAGAAAAAAAATTGTTTTGTAGTTGGAAATTTAATTGGTTTTAGAACTCGGAGAATGTTTTCTAAAAACTAATTTAATTAGATAAATAAAGATTAACTTTACAATAAAAGAGCATATAAATTGTTTAATTACCTCCAGAATCAATTAATATGGCAATGTGCTGATTCTATCATTTAAATAACTTTTTAAAATTAATCTACATTTATTTTAGTGTACCATGGCGCTGTGTCTTTTCTTTCATTTTGGGTGGAAATTTGGTGAGGGGTCAGGAAACTGTCGGAAACGTTTTTACGGCTGGCAAAGGACATTTACATACACATACAGGACCTCCACATCCACATGCATATGCGTCGTCTGTGTGTACATTAAATTTTATTATTGTCATTTTCATGGGGTTGTCGGACCCTTCCTTCCACCCGTAACTTTTCGGTCAGCTCTATTTGCATAAGTTCAGTTTTCCGAGAGTGTGTGTGTGTGTGTGTGTGTGTAGCCAAATTAGACTCAACTGGAACTTTGTTTGGTCAGTTTTAATGCCAATGTGTCTGTGAGGCATTGAATGTGTTGAAACATATTCATAATTAGTTGTCAGTTTTTGGGGCAGTTGAAGACCGTAGAATGTGGACTCCTTTGATTGGCTTTGTTTGCACAAGATGTTGGCTCTTTAAAAAGGGTATATTATTTCTCGGCTGTTATTTTACACTGACTAAAATAGCAGAAATCCTTCACCATTGTGGACCCTCTAAATGGCGTTTCATTAGCATTTACTTTAAGTTTAAAACACAGCGGACTAGCGCTGACCCATGCGTAAAAAAAAGTTTCAAAAGGAAAGGCCGAAAATTCGCTTTAATTGGTTGGTTTTAGGTGCTGCCTGCCACATTAACCCATTCTGGCCCCCCTACCCTTCTCTACATATATAAATTGAAAAGAGCAAAGAAATCGCTGGCTTTTTTTAATATTTTTTTTTTTGTTTGAGTGGGGCTTGGAGTAGGCCATATCAACACAAAGTTTCCGCACGCCCCCAAATCAGCACAGCTGCTGGCCTAGTTTCAAGGCCTTTGTTTCACTCCGGACTTGGTACTCCGGACTCTTTTCAAGCCCCCTCCTGTAAGCGGGGTCACCACGAATCGCCATGAATGCCGCGCAGCCTTGTTTGAAATCAGCTCATTTTTGGCGGCCTGGCCAACTGGCCAACTGGCCAACACCGGACTTTTTGGCCAACTGGGAAATTCTAACTGGTAGCTGGAAACTGGGTTCGTTTGCGGTGCCACCAAGGGGACAGCACGCACAGTTGCCCAGTCCGCCCCCAAACTTGCAGGGGACGGACTGGGGTCAAGGGGTCAAGGGGGCGTGGCAGCGTGGCAGCGTGGCAGCGTTGTCCTTTGCCATTCTCTACAACAGTGTGTTTGTGTGCGAGTGGCGGACTGCGCTCTCCCGAGAATTTTATCATTTTTTATTACATTTCTCGAGAGCGCTATGTATGCAAATGAAGTCGAAAGTTTCGCTTTGTATAGTTGCTAGTTGCTTTTGTTGTCGACTGAGTAGGGACTGAACTCGGTGATAAAGGCAAGCTTGTTTGGGAAGGCGTGAAGAGGAGTGATTCTACTCATTGGCTTTGGATACTCTTTTGTCGGGTGGAGAAAATAAATCTTACATTGATGTACGTATACAGCTTGGAGGCAAAGTTATTGAAGCTGACCAGAAAAGGGCTATTTCAATTTTGAAGAGAAATTTATGGGTATTGGTTTAAATTTACACATTTTTTGGTGTACATGGTCTAACTAAATTGCTTATAAACCAAAAAAGTAATTATATAATAATATAGCCTTAATCATCATTTAAAGATTGTTTCCTTAAATGTTTTCCAACCTTATGCATTTTATAAAATATAATATTTTTGGACAGTTGAGTAATGAATTAATTTGTTGTACTATTTATACAGTTTCAAGTTGAACGCACATACTAGATTAGCCCATCCTAGAGTCTTAATTAGTCGTTGTGATACTTTCCATCTCCCATCAAATTCCCTCTCACTTTTCGGCAAGTTCTTTTATTTGTCCATTCGAGGGGAAGCCTTCAAATTTGTGGACCTTCTTCGTGCCGCCTTTTTTTTAATGAGCTTCATTTTCCAAGATTTTCTATGGCTCGTTTTGTATTTTTTGTTGCCGACTGTTGGCTTGTTTTCTGGCTTGTTACGGCTGTGTGTGATTTTGCCGGCTCATTCGCATTGCGTGTATTTAATTTTGTTCGTCCCTTTTGGAATGGATGGCTCGGGGAAGGGGGGCTACGGCTACTCGGCAATTTTCACCAAGTTCATTCAAAATCAAATGGCGTTCCACTAAGTTGAGGCTAAACAAGAAAGAAAGCAAACTTCGGCAAGCCGAAGTTCATATACCCTTGCAGCTATTGCAAGAATTAAACATTTTTGAAAACATTAAAATTATAATTTACTTGCGTATATGTTTAAAAACATTGAAGCTATGATGATTTGCAGCTCAATTATTTGATAGGTCTTTTATATATTTTTATTGTTCCTATGGGAGCTATATGCTATAGTCGTCCGACTTTGATGAAACTTAAACCGTAAATTGGAAATATTTAACCATTACTAAATGTCGAAGAACTAAACAAAAAATTAAAAAACAGAAAAATTATAATTTTTTTTCATTTATTTCGCCGATTGTTCCTATTGAAGCTATATGATATAGTCGTCCGACTTTGATGAAATTTAAACCGTTAATCGAAAATATTTAACTATTACTAAATGTCGAAGAACTAAACAAAAAACTAAAAAACAGAAAAGTTATAATTTTTTTTTCATTTATTTTTCCGATTGTTCCTATGGGAGCTATATGCTATAGTCGTCCGATTTTGATAAAATTTAAACCGTAAATCGGAAATATTTAACCATTACTAAATGTCGAGAACTAAACAAAAAATTAAAAAACAGCAAAGTTATAATTTATTTTCATTTATTTCTCCGATTGTTCCTATGGGAGCTATATGCTATAGTCATCCGATTTTGATGAAATTTAAACCATAATTCTGAATTATTTAACCATTGCTATATGTCGAAGAACTAAACAAAAAATTAAAAAACAGCAAAGTTATAATTTTTTTTCATTTATTTTTCCGATCTTTCCTATGGGAGCTATATGCTATAGTCGTCCGATCCGGCTCGTTCCGACTTATATACTACCTGCAATAGAAAGAAAGGGAAAGTTTCATGCAGATAGCTTTAAAACTGAGAGACTAGTTTGCATATAAACGGACGGACAGACGGACAGACGGACAGACGGACATGGCTAGATCGACTCGCCTAGTCATGCTGATCAAGAATATATATACTTTATAGGGTCGGAGATGTCTCCTTCACTGCGTTGCAAACTTCTGACTGAAATTATAATACCCTCTGCAAGGGTATAAAAAGGCGGAAGGAAGGAGCCGCCATTGAAAGCCATTTGAATGGCCGACGCTTTTCTCGCCAATTTTCTTTATTTGGCCAAGTGAATGCTTCGCTCATTGAATGTTTTTTATTAGGCCAAATGAATGCGAGCCGGTGCAGGAAGTGGACTAAACTGGAAGTCCACTTTTTTTGTTGGCCCCCTTTTATTTTAGCTGTGTGAAAGGCCGTAAAAATATATAACTTGTGCGTTGATTTTTGGCCAGTGTTTTGTAGTTTGTAATTTTAATAACATTCAGGGTTTTTTTCGCTGGATTTTTCAATCAGGCGCCGAAAGCGGAATCAGAAATCAGGAATCAGGAAAAAATTACACTTTATTTCTCTCATATCAAATTATTTTCGGCAATCGAGCGTGAAGTCAAATAAACAGACGGCAAGATCAAACAGTCTGGGCAAACAGTACGCGGGAAAAGGGAGGACTGGCAAAAGGGAAAGTCATTGCAGGCGATTTAACAACTATGCCGGGGGATAAATATTTTATGAAATCGCATAAACAAATCAAAGACGAATCACAGACGGCGGAAAAAGGAAAATCACTTTGGAAAAAAACGCAACCGGGGGCCGAATGAAAGCAGAAATCAAGGGCGGCGATCAAATATGACCACTCAACCGCGCCAGGACTTACTATATACACATTAGCCCTCGAGCATCTTTGCCAAAATATTTGCACAGCTGAGGGGATGAGGATGAGGGATGTCTGTACAGGAAGAGGGTACGCGAGTAATGTGTTTGTTATATGGTAAATCGCATAAAAAATGCGCAGACAGCAATGGAGGGTGGATATAGATATAGATATGTATTTGCCCATAACAATAACAACTTGTTACCCCCGATCCACTGGCGATTGCCGGCCTAATGTTTGCCAAAATAGCCCCAGCATCATCGCTTACGATTTCCTGCTTCACTCCCAGACCCCAAATTGAATTGTATTTAATAAGATATTCGAGAGGGTGGCCCCCGGGGGATGGGAATTGTATAAATAAGTAATGAATCTTTTGTTATTGCTCTGTGATTTGTTAAGTCAAGTGGATACTGCTCATCCCTGGTCTTATTTTTTTTTTCATTGGTGGTGTATTATCGGTTGAGATATGCATTATATGGGGACACTGGCCATATATCAGGCATCAAACTGACATAAATTGTCCGCTTGATCGGAGGGATTGGTGGGGTATACCTATACATCCTGGGTGCACCGTGCAGTTGGCCATCCATCAATGCCAACACTCTCATGTCCGCATCGCCTGTCAGCCCCGATATATCGTTGCACTGGACACTGGACACTGGCCACTGCCTTCGACGATACGGATATGTTGTAAATTGAAATTATTACACAGTGTAAACTCTGGCAAGAAACTCCATCTGTTTATTTATGGCCAGGCTGGACTGCACACTGCTAATCGATGGGATGGCCGGGCCCAGAGTTATGCGACACTCCATATATTTTATCGAATGCGGCATAAGTTGGCCAAAATATTCAATTAAATGCTAGTCGGACACAATTTATGTTTGCCCAGTGTTGGCCTAATGAGTTTTGGCACGATTAATATCGATATCGAGGATATGCCAACTATGCAAATAAATATACCTGGAGTTATGTAAATATGCCAACAGATAGTTTCCCTTGTTTGCAGATACACGGAAAATAAAATGCTTAGCAATGATTTATTGGAAATTGATTAGTTGCGAATTGAAAAAATAAATGTTTGACAATGGGAATTGAAATGTTTTGACTTTACTAGCATTGATTTAGTTAATTTGATTAGCATAAGAATGCAACTAATTGAAAAAAAATTAAAAATTTTAATCATATATAGAGTATGGCTAGCTTACTGGATTTCTATCTAAATTTAAATTCAAAATATGTATACTTTGCTGGATATCTTATAACATTAATATTATCTTCTTTTTTAGCCTCGATTATTCAAATCACAACTTCAGTTGTAATACTTCAGTTAAATTTTAATGTTTTCCCAGTGTGTTCTTCATTTTTAATGATGCCAATGCAAAGGCTTAACTGTTTGCTGTCAAAGCCGAAACGAGTATTGATGAAGGTGTTTGCCCAGAGCATACATCCTGCGAATGCGAGGACATGCCATGCTCCAGTGATCCATCTACCGGAGGCTCTATAGTACTATAGTACCAACCATATATGTGTACACACAAACACAAACACCAACACAAACACAAGCCGGCAAATTAGGCAAAGCAAGCGTGGCGGGAACAACAACATTCCAGTACATCAACCACTCCCGAAAAACCGCAGGCAAAACATCACCCCAAAAGGGGTTGGAAAATTCGGGGGAGTGCATATATTAAGATAGATTACCTCACTCACACACACACATGTCGGCGCATAAGTGCTCCAGTGACAGCCCCCAATTCGCACTAAAAGCTGAGCTTCCTTCGGAATCCAAGCGGGTTTATGCGGGAAATTAACACGCCTAATACCCGGGCACCTTGAAGTGCGCATAAATTATAAATAAGCTTCATTATCCCACCGCCGAAATGTCGTCGTCAAACTTTAAGGCCCTGCCATGGCAAACTATGCGACTTGGCGCTGACAATTATAATAAATTCAGTTAATAAAGCGCGTTAATGATCAGCCATCAGCAGACTTTGAGCCCGGGCTCTAATCTGTATCCGTATCTGTTTTTGGCATATGCACAGGCTTTAATTGCCGAATGGGCCAAATGACACGGACTGAGGCTAAAAGTTTCCGCCTCTATTGTCAGCTGAGCCAGATTGGATTAAGTTTTTGGTAGCTAACTAAAATCAAGTGCCAGTAAACGAAAGACTTTTCCACTTAATTTCAGGCCAAGCGCTTTTCTCTTCTTTTGCTCTTCGCTTAAAGTTGCTCCTTCAAATGTGTGCTTAAAAACACTATAAAATATGCAGCTGATGGGTAAAAAAGTGCAGATGTGTGTGATCGCTTAAGGCGGGAGGAGTTGTCCAACATTAAACAATAAAAACTCATTAATAATATGCATTTAAGTTATAATTGAACTACTTAATGTGGCCGCTGGCCCTGGAAGTGCGGGTAAATTGCATCAATATGTCCATTTGCCCCTAGATAACTCCAACTCCCCTCTATAAAACCGGAATTTCTCGCAATTTCCCCGTGGCATTCATTGTTTGTTTAAATAATAAAAAAAAAGAGTGCCACTCGCATAGTTGCAGTTTTCATTCAATCGAATTGTTGCCTGCGGCTATAGAAAAAAAGGTGCGTAATTAAAACGGTGCCCGGCGCAGACAATTAAATGCATGCCGCGCACTGTCGAACAAAAGATGAGCGATGAGCGATGAACGATGAGTTTGCGTTTAATTACGGCGACAGGCGGCGGAGATTTTAATTTATGATGCGTGAATTTGAGCTCAAAAGGATGGGCTCCTCCCCCCGAAGGAAGTGCGGAAATTGAATTCTAAAATATTTATAGCCATTCCATACTTTCGGGGGCCGAGGAGTGATTTATGCAGTGCTCAGCAGCAAATTGCGAATGAAACGCAATGAAACGAATCGAAACGGAATGAATTACTACTTACTACTTATGCATGCATGTTGGCCACATAAACACACAGCCATGAGCTGAATGTGCCACATATATATGTATATATAGAAATAGAGCCGGTCTAGTCCCATCAAATCGGAGACCCACTTATTAGTCTGGCTGGACACATGTTCCACAATGCTGAGCCATAGATTTATGGCCAGCAATCATCGGGATTTGCAGCAGGATACGGAGGACACGGAGGACATGAAGGACATGGAGCAACTGCTGCCCTGACATTGACTATTGAAAGTCAATTTCGGGTGCGTGCCACACGCTCATTTGTCCAGTTTATGGCCAACATCATTTGTTTTGGCATTTTTGCCAATGAGGCGCAAACGCCTTTTATGCGTTCCCATAAATTCTCGCTTCCGGCACACACATCCACATCCACATCCACATCCCTAATACCTGTTTATTGTTGCAGTTTCGTGAGCACTGTGTTTACAAGGATGCTGATGCTGCATTACAAATGAGCTTCGGTCATTTCAAAGTTGAAAGTTTAATTTGCTGCCTAGCTGGGCAATTTAACTGCCAAGGGGGTCAGTGTTGCATGGCCGGCTTAAGTTCACATGTCCTGGGAATTTTCCATTATTAAGTACTTTAAAGACGTACTTGCAAATTAATCAGGTGACTAATTATTGAAATTAATGCGAAGGTAAATATTTTAAACACGCCCCAAGGAGCTAAGACATTTTAATAATGAGAAAACTGAATACCTAAAGCCTTCTCAACAATTACTTTGCCTTAATATTTAATTTAATTATTAATTCAAGCCTGACACTTCATTTCTATATTTATAATGTCTTTCAATATACAAAAATCAATAAGTAACTGGAAGTATTTTAACCTTCAGAAAGCAAACATTTTCCAGACTCTCTTTCGCTTTTGGCCTCATGAAAATTTATGAACTGTGGCATTTTACAATACTCGATTAAGTGCTGCCAAGCCAACAGAAACAGAAAGCCGAAAAGGGTGGACCAAATAATCAAATTGCAGTTTCCAGCTGTCATATACTCACTGATTCGTCCCCCCACGTTTTTACTTTCATGTTTTTGGGTATTTTGGTAGGGCAGAGGCAGATCGGCAAAAAACCGAGAGACAGAGCTTGAAAAAAATCTGTTAGAAATCCTATTTATATTTCGAAACAATAACCATTCAATTCCATCTAACGACTGGGGCGCTGGCCACCGGCAAGCGTAACGAACCAATTGAGCTGGCCTCGGATGAGGGGCGCTACTGCGAGGGTGGGTGTGGCATTTATTAGCAATTGGTATGGCACTGGCCTTCTGTGAAAAATTCGCCCTGCCTTTAAAGCCGAGGAATTCGCAATGGCAATGGGCAGCCAGGATATGGGCGGTAGATGACCAACAGGACGCCACAGGCGCGACGACACAAACAAAACGTGATTCGCATACAAATAAACAAGGATATGGAGGATATTTTCAGCCACCCACACAGGCACACAAGTACACAAGCACACAATCACATATGACCCCTTGGGGCCACGGAATTGAAACAAATGCCAGAGCGCAGGGCGTGCCTATAAATTTTTCACCAAATACATTGGCCAAAGGTGCAACTGCAACTGCAACAGCAATGTTTGGGTGGTGCACTGAGTGGGTGGTGCACTGGGTGGGTGTGTAGCGGGTGACCATGTCGGTGGTGGTGGGTGTGGTCCGGGGCTTAAAAGGTCCGTGAAATGGCCAACTGGGGCATTGTTTAGTGCCGGTGCTCAACTGCCCGCACACGGACAACATTTGAATGCAAAGCAGGCTCGGCCGGCGGTTGATGTCACTCCTCAAACGGGCACTCAAAAAAAAAGTGGCCCTAACTCTCGAATTTTTAGGAACTTTACATCACTTGTAACTTCAAAAATACAGCACAGGAAGGTGACTTTAATTTCTAAATGTTTTAAATATATATTGTATTTTATTTAGTGACCAACTGGATCTAGCTACCGAATTTAAATACCATTCAAATTTTATTTAAAATATGTTTCCAAGAACTGTGGATTGACATCCTGAAAATCCTAAGAAGATTTAACAAGTCTTCTGCACACCAACACAAATTTTATTTAAGAACGTTTTTGACTTAATATTCAAAAGAATTATACCTCTAATGCTAAATGAAAATGATTATTGAAACTTTGTATATGAACTAAGAATGTTCTCTATATTAACAGAAAAAATATTAACATACGTTTAACAGGTCAAAAAAGAAAATGTCCAAAATATTTAAAAAAAAATCCATATATATAAACGAATATTGAACTTTAAGTTTTATAAAAACTGGCATTAAAATATTTGCAATCGAACTTTATTATTAACTAAATAAAATCAAAGTTTCACAAAATAATAGTTCCTAGAACAAGTTTCACTTTAACCAAAGTGAATTCTGTAAACAATCCTTCAAGACTACATTTCCTTGCCAGCAGCACTCCTCCCACTAAAATGTCCTTGGGAAGAAAAGCTGCTTAGCTTCCGCCTGTCAATGGCAATTACGTCCGGGTGCAGAGTTCAAGTGGCTGCACAAATCACGGCGCGAAATGAAGAGTCAACTATCAACCTCAGGCTGCCACACTGCCAGAGTGGCAGAGTGCAAGTCGAGTTGGGACTTGATGCATGTGCAGCAATTTCGGATGGAGTACATGCTGATCATTTGTCCAGGACCCGAGAGCTGAAGCTGAAGCTGGAGCGGGAAAATCCCCAAGCCCAGGCGTGTGACGAGCATTTTGGCAAATAGTTTTGCCAACTGTTCGCTGCTCACTGCTCACTGCTCACCTTCATGGCGAAATCCCTGGGAACGGGCTGCCTAGGAATTCCATCAGCTGATCGATTAGTCGTTGCCATCGAGGCAAATACTTTCACCCGGGGAATGGAATGCCTGTCACTGGCATGTGGATGTGGCCAGTAAGGGCAATGGCAATGGCAATGGCACCCCCATGTCACGTTTTATGGCTGCCAGTGCGAGTTTATCTTTGGCCGACAGCGTCAACGTCTGTTGCGAGTCAACGGTCCCTGGCTCCCCATGTCCTTGGCCATTTTGTTGCAATTTTTATGTGCTTTTATGCACTTGAGTTGGCACATCCTTCGTCCCACACTTCCTCCATTCGCCGCCCACCTTCGACCACCTCCACTTGGCCATCTCGCTGCTGTCTTGCTGCTGCCTTGCCTTGCCACTTGGAAAAATTTCTCACTCGCTAAATTGAGCAGCATTTTTGCCACTGGAAAACCCTCTCAATTCAATTTGCGAAAAAAAATTCAGATTTCCCGGAGATTTCGTTTGAAGTGTGATACAGAGCATTTGGCCTCATTAGGAGCTACAACTTCGCCGTACAAAAAGTTGAGTAAATTTAATCAGGCAATCACATGTAAATATTTGAACTTTAGGCCTTCGCCTCTAATGAAGCATATTCAGCTAAAGCCGGAAAATGTGCCACAGAGTGGTGCGGCGATAATCACTGCATATGAATTAAAAAGTTTTCGGGTGGCGGCGAATGCGAAAATATTTTGTAGTTTAAAGCAATTTGAAGTCATTTGTAGCCAATTTGCGAAATGTTTGCGTATGTGTGAGTGTATGTGAGTGTGTGCCAATGCAATTACAGTTGCTCACTCAAACACACACACACACACATTTGTTTGGCAATGCGCTCAGCTATTCCGACGTTTCATCGCCACTCGTCCTGTTTTTTCTCCTATTTTTTTGGTTTTTTTTTTGCTTTTTTTCCAACTGCAAATGAGTCATGCTAATGGCAAACCATTAGCAAAAATGCCACTGTATGGGTGTGGGTGATAATTAAGTTGGCTGCATGTGTGTGAGTTGGTGTTTCAGAAAGAGAAATGTGATTTTGAAGGCTGTTGTTAAATATTTAAATGTGTTCCATGGGCGAAAGCCATTCTCTTTGTTGCCAGCAGTAGTAGCAGTAGCATTTGCGTTTACGCCAAAGTCTAATTGCAGCCTAAGCTCAGAATAAAATTGCTTAAATTGCGCACAAAGGGGAATCTTTCAAGGTGGCCAAAAAATGGGCTAAACGTTTGCCTGGGACCTTGAAAGCATTTCATTTCAATTATTTATGACAAAAATTCATAACTTTTGGCTTTATCTACTAAAAAGTTATAATGAGTTGAAGTTTTCATTTTTGGGCCAGACTATCAAAAACTGTTAAGAGGCACATATTTTCCTAAAATTAAATTAAATTATAAGTAGTCATAAAATGTTCTATTTAATTATGTAGATAAGCTTTTTTATGAAGGTCCTTTAATTTGAACCGAAAATCTATGACTTTTCAAGGAAACTTCATAACTAAAAAATATATTCTGCCAAATTGAAAACAAAATAGAACTTGTGCCCATTAGGTTTATAAAACTTATTAAATTTGTCAGCAAAATCATTGAATTTTTTCCAACCATTATTTTTCATAATTACGGACGCAAAACAGTTTTATTTTTTGTATATGCCAAAGCCATAATTGTAATTAATTAAATAAGTTTGTAAAACTTGTCAGCAAAATAGTAGAAAAATCGTTTAATTTTTTGTATAGTTAAGAAGACAAAATTGCCTTTTTTTTATATGCCGAAGTGTTAATTGTTACACATTGCACTCAGATTAAGTCCAGAACCACAATCCAAAAACTGTCCGCTACTTAGTAAAATTGGATTTGGGTTATAACTCATTTCGGTGGTAAAACTTAACCCCGCAATGACAAGCCGCAAAACAGGTACTTGATATTTCATTTTCATTTACCTTTAATTGAGCTAATCAGCCCGCTAATTGCGCGCGCTATTAGCCGCCGAGGCAAACCAAACTAAAGTGGTTGCGACAGGCAGATATTTTATTGTTATGCGTTCGCGCGG
Source organism: Drosophila elegans (assembly GCF_018152505.1). Taxonomy (NCBI): domain Eukaryota; kingdom Metazoa; phylum Arthropoda; class Insecta; order Diptera; family Drosophilidae; genus Drosophila; species Drosophila elegans. The sequence goes on from NW_024545578.1 coordinate 5,967,577, forward strand.
CAAAGCACTTCAAAATTGCACTTTAATGACTAATTTAGACACACACACGCACAGTGCATGTGTGTGCGGACAGGACATGAAAGGACGTTCAGTGGCAGGACATGCTGTGGAGTGCCGGAGCGGAAGTGGAAGTGGAAGTGGAAGTGCACACTTGAGCAATGGCGATACGACATTTCCTTAATGAAGGCGAGGGGCATAAAAGTTTATGGCCCTGCGGCTCGGCTCATTTGGCTGCATATGCAGTGAGTGGGCAAGGCGAACGGGGCCAACAGGGCGTATGTGTAATTATAATAAGTTCGGACTTTTGACAGCGCTCCATTTTGTGCACTTGTCAGCTTTTTGTCACGTCCCCTCCCCCCCAGTTTGGTGCCATCAATGTCTGCGGAAGTTCGAAGGTCCGTGTATCTGTGTTCGTATCTCAGTTTTGGACACTCACCTGACACCAGCAGCTCACTGGTGCTGTTGACCAAATTGTCCATAATTGGCTGGAATGTGTAGAACGTCAGCGTTTCCAATTTGTTTGCCTGCACATTGATGGACAGCAGGGCGGGGGTGCCCCGCAGCAGACCGTTGTCGATCTTCTTCAGCAGGTTGTTTCGCAGATTCAGAGTTTTCAGTGTATTCAGGCCATCCAGAGCACGTTCGGAAATTCGCTAAAATGGGTTAAGGGGATTAGTTTTTAGTTTGTTCTTTAATTTGATTAAACAGTGATTTTTTTAGTATATATATAGTAAATATATGCTATGCGGTCATTGTGAGAATAACATTTTGCACAAAAACTGAAAAATATTTTCGTGCTGCCATTTTTCCGCATTTCTGCGTTATATTTTCATTGTTTTTCACAGAGTTTCGCCTTTCGCATGCCATTGTTGTTGTCATTGTCTTCATTGTTTGTTTGCGAATTTATTTATGTGTATGTATTGGCGACACACACACACACAAGCACAATCACACCCGTACACATGCATGAGCTCTTGTTTTTTTTAACTTGTATGTCCCAATTCGTTTGTCTTGAATTTTATTATACGGAAAATAAGTGTTTTCTTTTATTTTATTTCTGGTTTCTGTTTTGTTGGCTGAACAACGAAAGTGAAGGCGGCGTATTCCACCATTATTTAATATTCAATATGCTTTGTCTGGGGAAATGGAGAAATTATGCATATTAAATAACGCGTCCAAGGCGGAGGAAGCATGTGCCAAAGTTCCCTGCTCCGGTGATGTGGCATTGAAAAATAACCCAAGCACCAGCAGCAATCTTTCCATGTTTGTTTATTTGCCCAGATGATTGACATAAAAATGTATATATGTTTTATTGCGATATTTTGTTAGTTTGATGGGCGATCCTTCGATGCCTACGCGACCAATTTATTAGCTTGACAACAGCGAAAAAATATAATTTACGAGCGATTTATGTGCGGATTGAGTAAACAAAGTTATGACAACGCGATTAATGGGTGGGCTGGGATTCATTGGAAGGCTGCTAAGGATTGCTGTGCTACACTCATACATTTTCTTTTAAATTTTGTGTATAATATACACTTAAAATTATTGTTCTACTGAGTTTAAATTACTTTTTCTGCTTACCAGCGATATAAATAAGCATATGTGACTTTTTTATTATTTACTATTTAAAAGTTGTAAGTAATTTAGATAATATTAAATGTCCTTAGGCTTGTAGAGTTTAACATTTTAATATACAATATTTTATTTTAAAAAGCCAACTCAAAGTGGATTACCCTGAGATTCCTCGTTAGTTTCTACTTACACTTTGGTTACTTTCCAACAATCTTATGTCATTACGTTTCTTGGTAATGGCTTTGATAACTGTTTTAATCTACGAAGCAGAGTGAAAGCTGCTTAAAGCTGTTAATTTCTTGTACACTTTCACCTTAATGCACTCGGTTAGCCCCTTAGCCCCTTAGCCCCTTAACCCGATTATCTGTTTATCTTCATCCCTGGACCCGCACTCACACACACACACACAACCAGCGTTTTATGTTGTGTCAGAGCTAAACCTTTCAACGGCCAATGATTTATGAAGTGAGCAGAAAAAATACAAAAAAATGCGGAAAAGGGAAAGGAAAAGCTGAGGGGTGTGAGGCCCAAGCCAAACATGCAACACAATTTGCTTTCATATTGAAGGCGACAACGGGCACACAAAGTCGCTTAGAAAGGGAATTTTTGTCGGTTCAGGTCGAGGCAAATCCCGGATTCCTTGGCTGGAAACAATGCGCAACGTGGGCGATAACAAGCCCAATCATTATGGCTATGACAATGCGACGGATCCAGGACAGGATAGGACAGAGCAGAGAAGAACACGACCAGGACCCCACTTGAGCGGCTGCTCTCGAGTGTCCTGTGTCCTGGTGTCCTGGTGTCCTGTTGGCCTGACACATATGCGAGTCGTCTGAGTGTGACATGATATGCGAGCACTTTGTAAAATGGGAAAAGCGAAGGAGCTGGGTGGCAGGAAGGAGCAATGTTGGCCCAGGATATGGATATTCAGGATTTACGCTCATACGGCTGCCTTACATAAACTTCTCCGGCTCGAGTGTTAAGCGACATTTTTCTATTTACCCACACACGCTGGCCATTTTTATGGCCACCAGGACACAGAAGGGTCCTCGTTCCTCGTTCCTCATTTCCCATCCCATTGCCCTTTATCAAATGGCTGAAGAAGGGAGCGCCATAAATCCATTATTCCTATGATTTGTTATTCAATATTTTGTAAGTAGATTAACTTGCGGCGCACATTTGTTTGCCACAGAGCGCCGCCGAAAGGCGACTGTCAGCGTGCGGTCCGCTCTGCAGGGTAAGTGTGCGAATTAAGGCAGGACCCAAAGCAGGACCTTGTCCACACACCGAAGACCGAAAACGTTGGAAACATAATTTACCAATCTATTTATCATATTTGCGCCACCCCTCGCTACCAACGAACAACGGTCCACCGATGCTGAGTGACCACTTAAATCACCACAAGAATAGACATTCGAATTGAATTTATGACACCAGCAAAAAGTTGCCTCTGTTTGTGGGTATCTGTGTGTCCTTGCCCCAAGGATGTGCCATTTATGGTGCCCCCCCCCTTAGACCAGCTCCCTTCTGTTTCTTATGGCCACTCGGCAATTTATGGCCTCTTAAGTCAGCTCCTCCAAGTTGACCAAGTGGCCCAGGCAGACAAATCTTTTTAATCCACTTGCATTAGAGTTGATTGAGAAGTTTGCTGCCTGTGCTCGTAGATTGCATTGCCCTATATACTATATACTACCTATATAGAGGTGGTGGCTATGCGGAGTGCTATAAATAAAAGCACTCAAACAACTATAAATGCGCACGTGAAAAACTCAATCAATCTGGGAATTAATGTTTTATCTTAAATGGGTTTTAAGCAGGGGAAATTACAGAAATGAATCAGTTACCTATGGAGATTTATAAGCTCGCATCTGATTGGTTTTCTCAAATAAACTTTATTTATTTCAATTTAATTTCCAATCGTTTCTTTTTGTGCCCCCAAAAGTGTGCTATACATTTGAATGCAAACATCTACTCACCTCGATACGATTGTCATCCAGTTCCAGCTCACTGAGACTCCACAATTCCGCAAATACAGTGTCGCCGATAAAGTTCAGATTGTTGTGGGTCAATTTCAGGACATTCAGGTTACCCAATCCCCGGAAAATCTCGCTGGTCAGCACATTGATTTGATTGTGGGCCAAGTTAAGTGAGGTTAACCTGGCCATATCGGCAAAGAGACCCTCGTGCAAGGTACTAATATTATTGTTGTTCAGATGAAGTCTCTCGCAGAGTGGCAAATTGCGGAAGGCATAGCGGTCCATCTCGAAGATCTGATTGTGCTCCAGATTCAGGTCCCTCAGCCTAATGTGATTGGCGAAGGCATCCTGATCGAGGGCCATAATGTGGTTGTTGTTCAGGATGATCTTCTCCAAGAAGGGCAGATTGGCGAACGCGTAGCTCTTGACAATCTCCACCTGGGAGTACTCGATCACAATGCTGCTCAGGTTCTTCAGCGGTTCGATAATCATCGTGGGTATGTAGTCCAATCGGGCATTGTTCTGGATCACAAACTTCAGCTCGCGCAAACGCTTCTGCTGGTAGAATCGCGTCCAGGTGGTGTCGTTCTGGTGCAATCCCTCCGAGAAAACCCAGCACTCGGCCTTCTGCACCGGCACATGATTCTCATCCGGGGTACAGTAGCACATCAGCTTCATGTCCCTTCGACGTGTGCAGAATCCAGTGCTGTCCATGGGTCCACTGTAGCCAGTGCTGCCGGAATTTAAAGCACTACTGCTGGTCAGCACATAACCGGAGGAGGATGAGCCCGCTCCCGACGACGAGGAGCCGCCGTAGTAGCCATTATTCATGTTGCTCACGGAGGAGGAGGAGGCCAGCGAGCCGCTGCTGCTGCCACGCCCCCTGTTGCGACGGTCCTCCTTGGCGCGTCCCTCGGTGGGCGCCACCAGGCAGCCGGCAATCAGCAGGAGCGACAGGATCAGGAAGCAGATGGCGCTGTCCGCCGAAGCCGCCACTTTACGGCGCTGATGATGCGGCAACATTGCGAGCGTCTTCCTATCGCTCGGCGGCGAGGATTCTGCAAAATACAGGGAACAATGCGCAGTGACGCGGTCAATAAAATTGGTTTATGTTGGGGCTTAGGGAATAACACTTAAGATAAATAAGTGTAATTATATATTATATTAAAAGTGTAAATATAAATTTATTTTGGATGTATAGGGTGTACTAAATAAGTCAGTAGAGCTTTAAATAATTTAAAAGAGTCAAAAAGTAAGCTATGAAATATAGAAAGGTCGTCTTTCGTAGTAAACCATTTGGAATTATATACCTTAACCAATGAACAAATTTATTAAAATTATATTTTTATTCTACAGTCAGTTTACTGTGAAATTATAAAATTTTCCAAATTACTCAACATTTATTGTAAAACTTCAAGCAGTACATTAATATTTTTTGACTCCAATATAATTTTTTTTAGAGTGTAGCAGTCATAAAAGGCTGGCAAGGTGGAAATGACTCTAACAAAAATATTCGATTTTCATGGTCTTGATTTTGTGTTTTAAAATCATCCCGAATTATACTCGTGCCCAACAAATGGGTTTGATTTTTTGCGGCCCTGTCATAAACTCAGCCTCATTTGAGGTGGCGAAAAATTGAAACTGGAATCAGAGTTGATAACCATTCATTCGAGTTTATTTGCCCACTCCTGGGCTTTACTGCTCCCGGAGCTGCTCGAAAGTGCTTCATAAAAATGCTAATTAATGTTGTTAACTTTCTCACTTCCGCTCATATTTCATTTGGCCCAATTCAGGCGATGCCGCGTTGGAATCGTCCGAAGCCCTCCGTTTTATTCCCCTTTCCCGCCGTGAAAGTCGAATTGGCCCCGTTGCGAAGCCTCCTGCTGGCTTCATTTGACGCTCGGTTGCTTTGTCACTTCATCCCGTACCCCTGGGCTTTCCACTTTACCCCCATAAACAAATTTATCGAGCTCATAAATAACTGCAACTCTGTCGCTGATTGTTCGCTCAACGGCAACGGCTTCACTGGCGATGAGACGAGATGAGCTGGCCTACGTTCTTGTGCCCTTGCCTTAATTTTGCATTTCAAGTGTCATTGGGCAAAGTGCTCTCTAATTATGCCCGTATTTTTTAATAAATTAATAAGTCACAATGGCACTGGGCATATTTCGGATTTTGCCAGCTTGACTGCATGGATGGTTGGATGGTTGGCTGGTTGGATGGCATAATGAAGTGTAAATAAGTTATTGTCAGTTGTCAAGTGAGTTATCGTCGCTATCGGCAGTCAGAGCAGTGATTTGCATAAAATATTGTCGCAATATCGTAGGGATGAAGGATGAAGATGAAAATCGAGGGGATTAGACGGATGGAAAGCCGAAAGTCACTTGACTTATTGACTGGGGCATGCTTCATTACATTGATTTCGATTATAAATTTTAAATAAAACGATGATAAGTGCTGCGTAGCATGATGCGATGCTTATGCCGGCTTAGCTAGATCTCCTACCACTCCCTCTTTTTGCCGCCTCTTTCGATTTGGCCAAAGTTCAGGGCTCAAGGAGCATTAGAAGTGGCTCACACCGCAGGATTAAGTACTCAAAATATACATGAAAACTTTTGCGCAGCCAGACGACGGCAGCTGAAGATGACTTGATGGCTTCAATTTAAATATCAAAGCAAAGTCGAAACTAAAATTTCCTCGAAAACACACACATACTAGACACATACACACACTTTTGAGGAGAGCCTAGCACAGGATATATGGCTGAATATATATTCGAAGTGACTGGGGCGAAATTTCACATATTCTGAAAATTTTTAAGTGTGTCGTGAAGCAGCAAATCAAAAAATTCACTGAATATGTGTGTAATTAGATTTTCCCACAAAAAGAGAGGGCAATTCACCCACATGCTCTACTTTTTTACACATAAAAAAATTATCTGCTTGTATTATAATAAAATGTAGTCAATAAATAGTTGTAAAAACTATACAAATGCAATGCGTTGAGATCCCATTTCATTTTGTGTACAATTTTAATTTTTTATATTTTATAGCTATAGCTATAGGTTTTCAAAATGTATTACCATATTTTTTGTGTGCACACATGCTGCAACGCGTCGCTGACAGCCAATTACTCAAAAGGCCTGAATGAAGGCCAAAAGGGAAAGGGGTGAAATGGGGAAAAATGCTGAAAGAGAGCGTTACAAGCAAATGAAAAATCAATTTGTTGATTATGCATAAATCATAAGATTTATGCGTCTCCTCACTCAGCATTCATGAGTCATTTATCAAACGAGCAAACTTCTCTCTTGCCTTCATGTCAGAATCACAAAAACAGAAAGCGACGAAGCGAATCGCAAATCGCAAATCGAAGTGGCAATGTGGGGGGCAAAACACATCAGGAGCGTAAAAACAGGCGAGATATTTCATTCATCTTGTGTTGGTCTAAATAAAATATGAACAGCCGATAACGAAGTCTAGACCGAGTAGCTATCTTAGCTATATATTCCCTATATATCATATATATATAGATGGCATCTTTGCCCGAGATTAAATGCAAGCTGCGTACAAATTGATCTCCCTGGCTTAAGTTCTTCATCTCGTAGAGTAAGCAAACACCAGCAACAGCAAACCTTGACGACAAACAATTACCAAGAAAATTATTCCCCTAGGGAAAATGGGAGCAGAAGCAGCAGCAGCAACGTTGCTCCTTGTCAGCAGCAACAGCAGGGATAATGGGGCTGCAGCAAACTCAGGGCCAAATTAAAGACTACAACTTTAAGAGCGACTATCACGACAGCAGCAACATCAAGGAGCAACATGGAACAGGAATAACAAAAGGTTGAGCTAATGTTGCCGTTGTGGCGGCGACATCAGGTAAATTGACAATAGCGACATTTAGGGTATGCCATGCCATTAGCAGCAACAAGATCAGAATGCAGAGCAGCAGCAACAGTAGTTTTTTCCGGTAACAGCAGCAACATTGGCCATGCAAGCGACAGCAACAGCAGCTAAATGAAGCAACAACATTTTAAATTTCGCCAGTACCAGTAAGGAAAGAAAGTTTAATATAGACAGCAGCAACATTAATTGCTCAGGTAACATAGCAACAAAGGCAATAGCAACATTATCTGGCCGGGTAACAGCAGCAACTAATGCCAAAAACAAAGGAGCAACAACATTAAAACTTTCAGGAACATGGGCAACAGCCACAGTTGCTGGAACATCAGCAACATCAAGGAAAGTAAGAGCAAGAACAGCGGCAACTTTAAGGAAGGCAGGAGCAGCAACTGCAATAATAACATGACCAGCAACATTCACAACAGCAACAGGAGCAGCAACTACAATGGTTACAGCAGCAACAACTATGGCAGGCCAGGATACTGGTTTCTATAATGTTTTAAGGGGGTGTGGCGATGGGGAGGGGGAGGGAGAGAGGAAAATTGCAACAAGAAGCAATTTGTCTTGTTGTTTATAATTTCGATTAAACTTTCGAAGCGAGAAACGCATATGTTTGTGTGTGTGTGTGTGTTTGGGAGTCCTCGGCTGGTGAGTTGGTGAGGTGGTGTGCGTGCAAACAATGGGCCATGCAAAGGGAACGAGTCCTCGCCGGGGGAAAAGGCGTGTGAAACAGTGTGACAGAAGTGTCGACAAAGAGCAGCAGCAACAACAGCAGCAACAACAGCGGCAACAACAGCAGCAGCAGCAACATCAACCGCAGCAACAACAATGACGACGGCGACCCAGTGGGAAATTGGGGCAAAGCCGCAGCTAAGCTGACAGCCACGCAAGCAATTTCCCAGGAAGACCGGGCAAACACAACACAGGCTGAAGATAATATTTTCCAGCAATGGAAATTCTTGGCTTTAAAAAGGCGGCCCTACCAAGCAGGCTGAGCAGCTCGTTTGCCGTATCGAGAAACTTAGAACAAACACACAGGACCAAGTCTGAGGTTGATCACAAGACAAAAGCCCAGTGTCGTCGGGATTCTGGCCATGTGGAAATTGTTTTCAATTTTCGTTATTTGACAAATGGTGACACTTCCGCTGTGGCAGCCAGGACACCGGCATCATCACCAGCCGGGCCAGGACTTTAACAATATGTACACACGCCTTATGCCCTATACCCCACGCCAACCCATGCCAGCCAGCCCACGTCTGTGTGTCATGAGGTTTTGTCAACAATAAGTTTTTATGCCGGAAGACTCGTAGTTGTTTATGGCAGTCCCCCATCAGCTGCAGCGTCCCGGGGCATCCTCAGCATCAGTCTCAGCCGCATCATCATCATCAGCATCAGCATCACTCGCAGCGGGTTTGTGTGTGCACGGCGGAAAAAATGATAACTAGATGGTTCAGTTCATACAGACATATCAATTTTGTTACATCACTCCTTTGCTGATTTAGTATTTAAAACTGAATTGCATTCCCTAAACTAAAAAGTGTATACTTTACTTTATATTTTTGAAAAATATTTGGGAAGTTATTTTGGAGTATCCCTTAACGACACGCAGGAATAAAATTATCAATATTGCCTAAGCTTTAATAAACTTAAGCTTAAATTTGATTAGCTTTATTGACTAACATAAAAGGATTCAGTTCAAATGTAACCATTAGTAGTGTTGTCAATTTGTTGATTTATTTTATTTTTAAATTATACAAAATTATTAATTTCTTTTGCTATTGTCAAGGGTCAATTGCGCAAACAACTGTTATTAAATTTTACAATGGCGAATCTGTATGAATTAAATTTTTTACCGTATATATCTATTGCTTCGGCTATTTTTTTGTATTATTAGTACATTTTATTGTATAAGGCATTTACTTATAAATTTCTAATTCAATTTAATCAGGTGAATCTGATAACTTAAATAAAAGTTATTACTTCATTTACATCTGAGCTATTGTTAATACATTTTATTAAATCAATTACAGTTCCTAGTGGTTTTATTGTAAAAAGTCATTCACTTATAAAACTGTAATTCAATTTTACTTAGGTCAATCTGATGATTTCAATTAAACTAATTACTTTACCTACATCTAAGCTATTTCTTTGCCTATTTTTTTCAACGTGTAAGATTTTTGCTACATATTTGTGCGAGTCCTGTCCCTATCTCATGTGAATATAACTTTAAGCTGTGACATGAACGCAGCTCGGACGTGCTTGACTTTGACTGACTGACTCTGACTGACTGACTGACTGACTGACTGAGTGACTGAGTGAATGGTGAGGTGGGAATGGAATGGAGCCACTAAGGGTTAGTCGCTTTCCATTTAGCTGAGCTGCAAATAAAACGACAGCTACAAAAACTTGGTCAGTTGGACAAACTGCAGTTCCTGTCTTTGCTCTAAGGGCTTTTCCCGCAGTTTCCCCGCAGTTTCCCTCGAGTTCTCTGACCCGTGAAGACCGGTTTTCATGTCTGACAAATGACGCAGAGGCAAAACGGCAGACGAAACGAAGCCATCAATCAGTGGGCCAAGTTATGACGTCCGCACGTTTTATTCGCATTTTTATTAAGGCGCACAAATATCCGGATTTGTCCTTGGCTTGCGTCACTTGTCAGCGCCAGTTGGAGTCTGCTTCGATCAAATCTGTGGAGGGGATGGTTTAGGGAAAGGCAGAGGAAAAGGAAAAAGCAGCCTCCTTGCCCATATATATTTATTGTCAGCCATGTCACACTTCATAAATATTTCATAAATTGCTTCGCATTTATTTTGACAGTCGCGCCAAAGTTTCGACTGCCATTTGTTAACCCTTTCAGCTGCCGCTGTTGCTTTGCCATTTTTTCTTCTTTGGCCCGGTTATTGTTATTTCTGTTATCATGCGAGGCAGTCATTGCCAGCTGTCACACATATCCTTGTCCTTGGAGTGGGTGAAGGTGTCACCTTGCCACCCACTTTCACCCACTCTCCCATTCCTTATGCCATATTGCCGAAAGTAAAATCAGCAGGACTCATTCTCGCACTTTTGACTGCTTTTAACTTGGGCTCCATTTCCCAGGACCTGGTCTTGTACGTTTTTTAGCTTTTAGCATACCTGTCAGCACAAAATAAAATGGAAACTAGTTGTCAGAGCTGAGCAAACTTTCGCCTTCGCCTCTGTTGACACATATTTCTGCCCAGAAAAAGCTGGGCGATATGCTGTATGCTGTATTCTGTATGCTGTATGCTATATGCATATGCCTGCCACGCCCCCTGCGGCATTCAGACAGACAACGCCCCAATGCACTTGAGCTGCCTGGCACATTACTTTGGCCGTCACTTCCCCTTTTGTTTTTTTGTTTGGTCCTGATTCTTGGTGGCTTTACTTAAAGTTGTGCTCCTCCTTCACAGCTCCTCGCCTTCCGAAGGATCTCGCAGCACTTTCGAGAGAGTCCTGGCAACTGCTTACCGCCCAAATTGGCAGCACCTGGCCAAAAGTGTTGGCTGACTGTCCTGTCCTCCTGGCAGATAAGTAGTCGTCCAGGCTTTTCTTTACTTTCCACTCCATTCCTTGCCTTTCCCTTCGATTTTCTTTATTTTTTTTCGGGCTGTGTGTTTTGACTTTCAACGAGGAGCGAAATTATTTTCGCTGTTGCAAGTTTGTTGCAACTTTTCCCTGACGCAAAGTGAAAATTTGTCATGCTCGTTGAGCTACCCCTCGCCGCCCCCCGTTTATATAATAAATTCCTTCAGTTAGGCAAAAATGCTCCGCAAAGACAAACACAAACACAAACATAAATACAGACTTGGCCGACAGACTCGTCTGAGGAAACTTTTAACTCACTTGCCAAATATTTTAGCAATTTTTGAATAAAACATTGCCAAGATTCCGGGCATCTCCAGCCCGATGACAACCCCCTTTCATCCACCTGTTTAAATCCTTGAAAGCGAGTTTCATAGGGGTCTCAACTTAATTAGTTGGGATTCCAGGCACTGAAGAATTCCTATCCCTTGCATATGAACTGTCAGTACTGTACACATTGCGTCCCCCAAAGAAAAAATTTCTTACCTTTCGATTGAGCGCTGGAAAAGGCCAAGTCACGTACACTAGGACTGCTCGATCTGGATCTGCTGACTAATGCAATGTCTCTGCAAATATGAATAGAGAGAGGGAAAACAAATTAGTTTCATATTACTTATTATAATGTCATGTTTCGGTCTCGTTACCGGCATGTTTTCCAACCGCAAAATTATAGCCTTGCCGGAATTGGTACATTCTTTATTCATAAGCCCCTGGGAAGGCCTCGGATGTTAATGGATATTACGCATTAAATAAATAACACGGAGAACATTACATGAATGAAGAAATGAGCTTAATAATCTAGTCAAACGCTAATGTAAAGGACCACTTTTACCATATGCTTTTAAAACATCAATTCGACATGATTTATTTAAAATGTTTTAATAAAATAACAAGCTTTATAATTTGATTGATATTTTGTATTATTTAATGGATATATTTTATGTTTATTTAATATTTTTCTAACATTTGTAATATGCTAGACATGTGTATATACATATATGGTGCGGTGTTTTTTTTCAACATTTTCCATAAACTAACTTTGGTATAAAAAGGGTACCGACTCCACCTTTTCAGCGTTATGCATTGTTCTTTTTATGGCCCTTGCAATGCTTAGTTTTTATACAACTTTATAGGCTTCAAAGATCAAAGGCTTGGCCCGGGCAAATCTAATTGCGTTAATTTTCGAGTAATTGTGGTCCGACTAAGTTCACTTCGCAGCCAGGACATGCGATAACGTAAACAGCAGAAAAAGGCCGGCTACAAAGGGAAAAACTATTAACACGAACGGGGGAAAATTGAGGGGTGGTGGTGGTGCACATGTGTGTGCGGAATGCGTGGGGTCAGGGGTCATGGGTTCACAGGTCGTGGGCGTGGATGGCGCGTTATTCAAATAGTTTCGGTCGCCAGGCGCTGTGGAGACGATAACGACGATGACGACAGCCCAAGGCGATTCCCCGTCGGGGGTGGGGCCACGCCCACATGTGTATGAAAATGGAAAATGAAATAATTGCATTGGCTACGCCTAAAAAAGAAGAGGCACAAAAAAAACACTGGAAATTGTCCCCCATTTTCCCGCTTTTCCGCTTGTGTTTGCTGCAATCATAATCGCCCCCAACATTCGTTGACCATTTGGTGGCGGCTCTCGTTGTTTTTTACTCATTGCCGTTAATTATGCCCGCATTTCTGGTTTTTTGTGTTACTTGAATATTTAATAAGATTTATGCCATTCATGTCGCTGATGCCTTCTGACGATTAAGCATTGAATAATTGCTGACGGAGGCGGAATCCAGTATTTTTTGGGGAGCGGGGAAAGTGCCTTTTGTGGCGAACCGAACAATTGTCTGGCACCGGGGCTCCAAAAAAGGATGAGGAGGAGTTGTCGGATATCGGGGCATCTAAATTTGATTGTCGGTGGAATGTCAAACAAGTTCAAGCGGCGGCTGCCACTGGCAACCGACCGAGCGAAGCCAAATGAAACCCCAGAAAGCATTTGAACAGCGGCGGGAAAATCAGGAAAATGCCATACCCCCCGCGGGGGGTGCAAGGCACATGGAAAATTGGATTCAATGACATTGATTGTTCAATTGGGCGAGATTTTCGGGGCAGGTGAACGAGGTGCATAAACATGTTTAGGCCATAATGCGATACAGGAACATAAAAACGATCCAATTTGTTTAGATCATTAAAGGGCTTCGGGGGCTTGAGTTTGTAATGCCAAAGTTCTCGTATTTATTTGTATAACTATTTTGTAGTTTTCTCTTTAAAAACCTATAAGCTATGAATTTAAGTTTTAAGGTTCAAAGTTTCAGACAAACCAGCTTTTAAAATAAACTACACCCACAAACTTTAGCAAATCTCACTTGTGGTTAACCAATGAGAATCTAAAAACTGCATTTTAAGACCAATTTAAGTAAAACCCTTTTTCCAAACAACTTGATACTGACTGGAACAAGAACATCCTCCTGATTTGATTAAAATCAATTTACTAAATCGTTGCTACACTTAAACCATCCATTCCATTCCACTCCCTGCTTTTTATTTAGCCACATGCCATGTGAACAATTTGCATGTGGATAATCTTGGAGAGTCGCTTTCGGAAATTGCTGCTGCGTTTCCATTTCATGTGTGAGGCAATAAAAATTTAATATAATTACGCACAGTTTCCAGTTGAAGTTTATGGCAGAGACATGTCGAAAGGATGGTGGGTGGAAGGAGGGAGGGGGAGGGGTTGTTCTGGGGAGGTAACGAGGGAATCACAATCGCAGGACTCGACGTGACTTCTGACAGCAGTGGGGCTGAGTTCCTGGCAGCTCGCTTGCCAGGGACTTTATGAGCCGCCGCCTCGCCAAGACAAACATAAACACTTGTGCTTCAAAAGGTCCTGGGGGCGGGGTCGTGACGTGGGGCGTGGCAGGACTGCAGCTGATTTCATAAAGTGTAACAAGCCAAAGCTTTGAGCTCAACTGCTGCGACAAATAAGCGACAGCGGAGCCCCAAGCCTCTCGCAGGAGAAAAGTTTGCGAGAACCAAAGGATCTCAGTATGTGTATGTGTTGTGGCAGCCTCCACACACATACACACACACACACAGTCTCAAAAACAGGACACGCAGAAGACACCGCTGCCAGTGCCTGCGAGTTAAATATTTGCCTCGCTTGTTTACATCCAAGACCCCAAAAGCAAAGTTGCCACACGACTCCCGATTCTGGGGGCCCCGCCCCCTTTTCCCTCTCGTCCTGGCTCCGCGAGCCCTCATTTGCCCTTGGCAAGTTGTTATTTCTTAATATTGAGAGCTGCGGATGATAGGCGGCATGAGTGGAACAACCAGCAGGAGCTGGATGGCGGACCACTTAACGTGCGACTGGAATTCCCCTCAAGAACATCAATTGTTTCTTTTCTAAAATAAATTCGCTAGAAGACGCACCTTCTAAGATTTTATATTTTTATAAATAATAATAAAACCTTTTAAAATTTAAAAACGCTATATGGCCAAACGATTTTAAAAGCTAAACAATCTTACATTTATTTATTTGATATCTTAAGTAAATAACTATCTTCCTAGGTAAAATAGTATTAAAAACAACATTTTTTATGTAAATAAACCTATTTTTGTTATGTTACATTTATAAGACCTCATTTGCATAATTGTATATGAGTTTTTGTATTTAAAAAGTAAATCCTATTGCTTATGTTCAAAAGTAAGCTTAAGGAAACCATTTTTTACCCTTAAAATGTTTTTTAATTCAAAATTCTTCAAACTCAGCCGGAACTCCTTTATGTTGATAAAAAAACAACTCCCACTCCTGCTAATGTAATTGGGTAATAAAGCTGCTTCGCCGAGTGTTGAGCAGCACCTGTGCCGTAACCGTTAACGTTAACGTAACCGTTACCGCTACCGTTACCAACTATATAAACATTAGTGACAAAAATTAATTAGGCTGACACAACAACGAAAAGTAAAATAACACACTTTTCTGCCCACGTCGACGTTCGACCATGCTAAATGGTCATAATCAACTTCCGTTATGTCCGCACCCACTGCCACGCCCCCGCCCCCCGCCCGCCGCTCGCCGCCCACCAGCGCAACCACGCCCCAACCGCCCACAACGGCAGCGAAATGCGCTCATTTACAACAAATAAACAGGGATATAAAAACCATGAAACTGATTTTTCACGCCATTTTCATTTACATTTTTGCGGTTATTTTTTTTGGCCATTCCCGCTTGTTGTTGTTTGTTCTGCCCTGCCTTGACGCCGACTGCGCTGCAACTGCGCAGCGGCAGCGGACGCATGTGTAATTAAAATATAATAATTTCCCCGAATACCGCAACAAGCAAATAAACAAACAAAAGAACGAAACCAAACGCAAGCAAACGAAAGCAGGAGCACAAGGCAGCGAAAGCGAAAACAAAGGAAGCCAGAGCACACACAAAAAAAAATAAACTCAAAAAATTGAGAGAAATTTGCGCAATAAAACCGAATTCTTATGTTCTCTATTAAGTCTTTACTAGAAACAATATTTTGACATATACCTTCCCTGAAATGTTATACATTTTTATATACAATTCTAACAAAGAATATATTATTTTTATAAAATTATTAAAAAAAAATATAGCATCCTATGTAAACTGTAAAAATTTTTAGCAAAAAAAAAGTCTTGTACTATTTTAATATTTATTTTAATTTGAACTTACAATTACTCACAAATCTTTTTAATTTAAATTTTGTTCACTTTTTTGGATTCAGTGATCAGCATTAAGGATCTATAACAATGTCTTGCAAAACTATGAGCAAACACAATTTAACAAGATAAATTAATGTTATTAAATTATATATCCCTAAGGCACTAAATACACAAAGACTTTTAGTCCTTGTTTTCTGTCCCACAGCCAACATACTACAACAGATGATTGAACTACCCTCTGCTAGAGTATAACAATTGTAGACACAGTATTTATGACGAAAGTTTCGAGTGTGGCTGGGGGAGAAAGTGCGGCCAGATTGTCTTTCGCGGCTCAGTGGTTGGGTGAAAGTGGGTGGCCGTTGTGGGGGTGAAGGACAGGGCCATCTGCCAATGATTATGATGATGGCAATCCTGCACGCACAAAAACCTGCACAGGTGAGCTCTACGCTCTGCGTTATACGTTCTCAGTTCTCCATTGAGTCCTTCACCTTTTGCCGTGAATCATCTTCCCATGCCACAAAACGAGATTCCTCCTTGTTTTGTGCACATTTGTTACGCTCAATAAATGAAAATGTTCATATAAATATTTCATTTTTCTTTTGGTGGCTGGCAGGGGCACTTCAGCATGTGCCACGCCCATGCCAAACAGTTTCCGCCCATTAAATTGACATACGCGCATTCGCATTCGTATTCATTTCCCTTTTCTGCTTTTTTTCTTGTATCCCTCGGCATTTCTTCACATTTTATTGCTCCGCCTGTTTGCACAAGTTTTGTAATATTTTCGGTTTATGTTTACAGTTGGCAAACGCATTAAAATCACAGATTTACATTTTTTCTCCTTCGTTTTCCGGCTTGAATAATTTAGTGTCGTCGCTGTTGTTGTTGCTGTTGTGGATGTCGCATTATTGAATTTGCATGAGGGGTTGTGATGGGTGGGTTGGGGTGAACTTGATCGTCGTGGGGGTAGAAGGTCCTGGGAGCTTATTGTTTCAAATGTTTTCTCGGGGACACTTGAGAATGCAAACTGTTGATAGCATACACACTTGCAAGGAGGTGGGTCGATGGGTGGATAGGTGGATGGGTGGGTATTTTCCTCACGGCTTAGGCGGCATTGCCAAGTTGAGCATGGAAATTATTTTTTAATAAACACGACAGCAAACACAGCAGACACAAAGGGAACAACCGCTCATCCCGACACCCAGGCCCCCATTTCCCACCCACTCTCTAACCATTTCCCACCCACTTTACGCCCACTTTCCACCCACTTTACGCCCATTTGCCACCCCCTCGCTGTTGCGTGTCCTATACCTTTGGCCAAAGTGGCAACAGCGTCGAGGGCAAAATAAATAAACCCACTTTAATATGCGCTCGTTATATTATTTTCTTTTCATTTTCTTGATTTTCATTTTTTCTTACTTTTTTATTTTTTTCGCCGCTTCTTCCAGCAGATTCACCCTGTTTTTCTTTCATTTTTGTTGCCTTCGTTTTTCATGTTTTGTTTGCTGCATAAAGGCGGCATTCGGGGGCGGTCGGTGTGCAAAGGGGCTTCACTTGTTTGAAGTGCCACGCTCTATTTAAAGGCAAATTGTCTGTAGTCCTTTTTGCAAATATTGCGAATTTTTTGCCGCACTCCGGACTCTTCCGCCTCGCCGCATCTGCGCCCCCATTTTCTCTCAAGCTTTCTGCATATTTTTCCACTGCTTTCCGCCGCTTTCAGCTGCAGCCGTCCGAAAGTTTTGGCGGACTGCTCCTGATCCTCTCCGGGAAATCCCTTCGACTTATTCTCATCCACTCCGCTTGTCCGGCAAAAAGACAAGCTCGATGAAAAGTAGCGCTCGAGTCTAGACACCGAGGAATGGAATTGCAATCCGTGGGCTGGCCAAATAGTCAAATAGCCGTCTAAAAATGCATCCGACTTGGATTGAGTTGGCGTTTCGGGGGGCGGAGGTCACAGGTCGCCGCTCAGAGGTGGGCGTGGCCAGAGCCATCAGGTTAAATAAGCATTTTGAACCCCTGTTTAGTCCAGTGACCTGCACACTCGACATTTGTGTACTTTATTGCATTACAAGAGAGATATTTAGCCGAACAGTGGGAGGCAAGGACAATATATATATTCGATTTACGAAAATATAATGTGTTTAAAATGGGTTGTACCTATAATTTCCATAAACAATTTTTTTAACACAATATTAATGACAAAAATGCAACATTTCTTAAAACAAAATGTGTAATTCCTGCAAACATTAAAAATTTAGTTTTTTTTAACGTTTTCAGGCAACTTAAAGTCAATTTTATTTATTTAAACCATTTTTAAAGGTGAATTTATCAAAATCTCTTATTATTTATTTAAAAGATTAATTAAATACTGTTTTAGCAAACAAAAAATTAATATTTTAAAGCACTAAAGAGACTTAAATAAATCTTTGTCCGCATTGTAACTTAAGCTGGAAATGAAAAGCCTGTTTCCATTTCCCTGCTGCTTTGTGACCCACCTTTCTGGCATTTTAAACCGATAGTTTCCATCATCGTGGGGCTTATCCCAACTCACCTGCCAGGCTTGGTTCCAGGTTCCAGTCGGTTTAGGCAATGCCCGCATTAGTTCACTGGCCTTTCCACCTCCCCGGGGCATATAAATTCAGTATCCTGGCTATCCTGGACTCATGCTCATGCTCTATAAACATGTACGCATATCCAGCTGAGGCACCTAGTTTCAATTACACACGCACTTGGCGAATGCCAAAAGGAAAGTGGGTGGAAATTGTAGGTGGTCCGGGTGAAAGTTCCACATTCCCCTCTTTGCAATTGTTGCGCCTTTTATTTGTTTGCTTTCTGCTGTTCTGCTGATGTTTGTTGTTGCTGTTGCTGCTGCTGTTGTTATTGTTAGGACCGTCGTCATCGTTTCGTGTCATTGCCTTTGTTTGCTTTTTGCAGGATCCACTCCCTTTCTCTGCTGTTGGGCGGGATATGCCCCTCGCTTTCACTGGGACCTCTTGTGTTTATTTTCTTTTTATATTTTTTGCGTGGCGCGCGATACGCACAATGGCGGGAAAAGTGGAAAAGGCGGGAAAAGGCGGGAAAAGCACGCATGTTCCGCACTAACCCGCTCCCTCCATCCCCATCCCCATCCCCATCCCCACCCACTCGTTAAAGGTAAAAATTTATTGTATCTTATTATTATTTTTTTATTGACAATACGTGACGCGTACAGCGGAAACAAAAAAAAACACGAGTAAAATAAAAACACAGCATAAAAAAGGACAGAGATCCTTGGCGGCATAAAAAGATTTCGTCCAATCGATTCCCTTTCGCCTTCCGCTCTTTTGTTATTTTATAATTTTCGATTGTTTTGCTTTGGTGCCTTGTGCTTGTGCCCATCCTTACGTGTCCTTTTCCCGCAGACCTCACACTCGCTTTCCCGCTGACATTGCGCTTTTGTTGGCAGCCGGCAACTAAAAACGCCAGCAAATCCAGGACACGCGTGCGTCGTCCTTCCTTTGGCCCTTTGTTTTTTCTAGGTTTTTTTAGTGCCAGCTAGAATGCCATTAAAAGCGGCTTAGCCCAATCCTTCATCCTGCGACTTTGGGGTTCGGCGTTAATCATTGTTTACCGCCAGACGCCAGACGGCAGACGGGGAAAATGCGACCCGCAAATCGAAGATTACCGCCGAACAATTAAGTTAATCAAATGCGCACAATGAAACGAAAATCAAGACATTATATGCCGGGGAAACAGTAAAACTTTCACCACCCTTTTTGAAGTCCTTAAAGAGCAGGAACAATTTGCAGCTACCTTTGTTGTAGTCCACTAACTCTCACATACACATATACACACGCACAGAGAGAGAGAGAGAGAAAGAGATCCTTTCGCCGAGCGTTTTATCTACGCCGGGCGAGGAAAAAGTTTTCCCTCGTTTCCCCCAACCATATACAACCAGAAACCTCTCAACCGTTTCGCCCGGGGCCAAGTTTTTCGTTTGCTTCAATTAATTTTCATTTGTTTACTAATCTAACAAATTAAACTAACGGTTAGGGAGCACTCTTGCTGTCTTGGCGAAGGTTTTTCCGCCCGTAACCGTTTCGCATGTCTGTGGGTTTCGGTGAACAGCGGAAATTGAAAGGATTTTTCAGGCCCCCCGGCGCAAAAAGTGGGTTTGGAAATGGAAAAGCGTTGCCTTGACACTGCCAATTGAAAGTTTAATCATCATGATCTCACAATTGGCTGAAACTCCGGTGGCGAAGGCTTCCCTTTTTCAGTTTAATTCCGGAGTTTTGGTTATTTATTAAAATGATTTAAAGGTATTCATGGCTCAGAACTTAAGGAATGAGGAAAACATATTAAAAATGAATAAATCTTGAACGTCTTTAAAGCTTAAATTATAAAATTCTCAAAATTTAAATTGTACGTACGAATTTTTTATTCAATGCACTTTTCAATACAAAGGAGCTTTTTTAAATATTATAAAATTCTGAAGCAGGGGAAATGGACTGGGAAAATGTTTGTATATTTATATATTTATTATTTGAAGGCTTTAGCGGCCCAGAAATGTTTTTATGAAAATGATGGAGAAAAATATTAAATTTGAACAATACTCTAACTTAAAATTATAAGATTAAAACAATGACCGTATTCCAAATTTAATTCATTAAATCAAATTACTTAAAAATGTACATTGGCCTTTCTTCTTAAAAAAAACTGTTTAATGCTTTTTAAATATTTAAAGTCCTAAGTCTTTTTATCAACGGAAATTTTCCATTCATATGGATTTCTATCTGATGAGTACCCATTCCGTCCTTCGGTGCCAATCAATTCCCAGTTTTTTCCCATCTAAAGCTCCTTGCCCCAATACCATGGGTTAATAAGTTGAATCATCAGATTTCTTATCAATTTCTGTTGCCATTTCCCATCCTGACCCTTGCCCGGTGTCGTGTCCCTACCCCATTATCCCGCATTCTTCTATTTCCCTTTCCCATAATTTTCCTTTTGCTATTTTTACTTTTCCTTTCGCTGCCCCAGCGGAACGGATTTTGGTGTGTATTTTATGCTAATTAATATTTCACAGAAAAAAAATTGGCTCAGTTGGGAGTGAAAAAATCTATTTGGGTATATTGACAGGGTTGTGAACTGGTAATGGGTGTGGATTTTGGAATGGAAATGTTTAAATAAAAGATCTCTAGATATTTCTTTAAAAACAACTCATGCATTCGAGAGCAAACTGAACTCCAGTTTTTGTTAAAAATATATCTCATACAAGCTGTCAGATTTTCTGGTTTTTCGCCTTGAGCTCACCCAACTCCAAAAAGGAAATCTTTGATAAATGCCCAAATAATTGCTCGTTCAGGCTAAGCGCGATTAGGATCTTGGACTTCAACTTTTCGGCCAGGAAAAGCTTAAAACGTCCGGTGAAAAAAGGGCAAACTTTTGTGTATTTCATTTTGGTCCTGGTCGCGTCAAATGTCGCGCCGAAAATTATACCTTTCTCGCCAAGGGAAGGCACCTAAAAAAAATGAAGAGAAAAAATGGGCAAATAGCCATGCAGAGTACCATATTTCCCGGCTCCTTTTGTTCTTATTGTTATTGTTGTTGTTGTGGTGGCGAGCCATTTTTCCGGCTTTTCCTTGGCGTTGACGTTGATGTTGCTGGCTGTTTGGTGTTTCTTCTGTTGCTGTGCATGCAGCCACGCCCACTGAATGCCTTTTCACTGCTTCTCATACCCACTAACCATTTTCCTGCCCCGTTTTATGTATTCAGTCTCAGTGCGCTCACTTGACTTTAATTCTTTTTTCACACGCCCACTTCGCGGGCAAAAAGGGGCTGCAAAAACTGGGTGGCCATGGCAAGTGCAATTTCCTAACGGCTCTTAAGCTGCACAACAACGAGAACAAAACTATAGTACAAGGTGGGTGGAGAAAGGGGGATGGATGGTGAAACCACTGAAACATGGCCAAGCTTTACATTCAGATGAGCATGTCAGCCGAAAGGTGCGTCCGCCCTCATGCTTTCCGCATTTTCCCCACCAACATGGAGCTGTAATTGCTCAACATGCCACACATTTCTACAATTTTATGTAGATTTAATAGCTTCCTGACGCTCCCAGGCAAATGGTAAATGGCAAATGGCAAATGGCACTGGAACTGGCTTCCTTTTTGGCCTGTCTCGCATTTCATTTGCTTGCGTGACATTTCATTTGAGTCGCTCCACCGAGATTCCCAGGATATGTGCCGCAAATTGCTCGGGATCGGTCAGTCCGTCGTCCACCACAGTTCCTGCTCTTTAATTGATTTAAAACAAAGTTGGGCCGGGGAACACGTGTCGGGGAATGTTGCGGCCAATCGCGTGGAAAAGTTGGAAAAGCGCGCCGTTCGGAGGGGAAAAGCCTTTCGCGAGCCGAAAACCAACAACTTCCGACACTTGACTTGACATATTAATTGGCAGGCAGGCGAACAATCATCGCTGGGGCATTTTTGAGGTCACGAGAGTTTGAGGTGTCTTCAAGTGCTATGAATGTTCATAATTATAAATAAACTATTCTAAAAGTTCTCAAACATTCTAAGTTAATATTAAAACTTTACTCAAAGAAAGTCTTCTTTATGCACTAGCAGTGCATAAATAATTAAACAAAGTGATTCATGGCACAACAATATTCTATTGATTTCTTATTTTTAGACCTTATAAACTAATGTATAATGACCTTACAAACTAATCAAAATTCTAGGAAGAGTATTTAAGCTTATTCTTTATAAATGTTTTCCCTCAAAATAATTTTAAAACAAATTTGCACATATTGTTTTATCAGATTCGCCTACCCTTATTTAATTTCTCAAATATTCCCTAATGTAATGAATACAATCGATCTTGTTCCGCTTATTTCCTATCCTTTTCCTAAACATTCCATAATTTTTCAACTTTCGTGCTTCCCAATCAGCATTCACACGGAGTTTACTGTGCTGCCAGAGAACTCCCTGCGAAAAATATGCTTAAACATCTCATTTGGCATTTCCTTTGAACATCCTTAGCTGCTGGCTCATGCATACATACATCAAATATGAATTCGTTTGGCATTCCGAGCCATTTGGTGCTGTTTCCACTGCTGCTCCCACTACTGCTTCCACTGGTGCTTCAGCTGCTGCTTCAGCTGCTGCTATTAAGTATCTGGCAGATACTTGGATGCACATTTTGCATCTTGCTTTTGTAATTGTATGCAGTTTGGTGCAGCGGGTTCCGCATGTGAAATTGCCTCCCCCACTTTCCCACTTGCCACTTTCTCCCTAAGCAGTTGATGGAGTGCCCGAGTAGAAAGAGGAAAGTGGAGCGTTCGGAGCAGTAGTTTGCCAAGAATTGTCGCGGATTGCTGATGAGGCAGAATGCGGGAACGGGAAGGGGAAGGGGAGTTTTCGGGGCGGACATTTGGTTGCCCAGCAATTGACGGTTGTGGCTGCAATTTTATATAATTCCCACTTCTCTGCGGTGCAGCTCCAGCTCCCTGTCAGCTTTCGCTTTCCGAGTTGAAAGCCAAAGCAATCCAGCAATCCGCAAACTGCAAACTGCAGCCGCATCCGCATCTGTGCAGCCAGCTATTTGTATCTGTATCTCTATCTGTATCTGTATATGTATATGTATCTCTATCTGGGCTTTGGCTCGGTGCGTTTGTTTATGGTTTTATTTGTGCTCGGCTTAGCTCCCCTCTCGGATTGTTTGTCTTTTGTGGTTGTGAATGCATTTTTCAAACAAATTGCAAATCATTGCCTAACAATAGTTGCCTCTTCCTCGCTTTGCTGTGATTCCAGCCCACTTCGCTTTATCTCTCTGATTCTCCTCTCTATATTAACAAACGCGGTCAAAACAATAGTAGTTGAGCTTCGATGGTAACACTGAAATAGTTCTGCAAAACTATTTTTTTTTTTAATTTTCTTATTTTTAGCTTTTTTTAGAATGATTGAGGGTTTATATAAAGCGAACACTTGGCGGTTTTCGAAGCACTTAAGCTATTTTTAACAAATAAGTTTTATTGCATGTCCACAATTTCAATTCATCAAGACTTCTTAAACACGCATACGTTTTCTTTTACATAAAATATAAAAAGGAAATTTAATAAAATAATTTGCTTAATAAAAACTAATAATAATGGTAAAGAAAGTAGATTTTTGTTTCTCATTGAAAACCTTGCAAAAATACTGCTATCATTTTGTGCTCTGCTGTAAATTTTGCACTGCATGTGTGTCCGCATTTCGGGTTGTGAATCTCCGACCACAATGACAGTGATTTAGTTTTTGGCTGTGAGTCTATTACACGAGGTTTTTGTGGGCTTACGGATCTGGAAAGAGCTACGGCCAAGCGCCAAGGTTAATGTTAAATTTCGCAACTTTTGGTCTTCGCCATTTATCAGTGGAAAAGGAGCGGAGGAGCGGAGAATCGGCCAAGTGAGTTCCACAAACTTAAATTGCATTTAAAAATCCCGACTTGCAGACACTTTTCGGAGGATCTATTTACGTTTGCGATTTGTCAAATGGAATTTCGTTCGTTATGCGTTTTTCTTTGCTTTTCGCAAAGTTAATTTGCAGACATTTAGCCGAGAATAAGAAAAAAAATGAAAAACAACTTTGAAAGCAAGAGTGGAAAAGGACACCCTGGTTGCCCGAGAACTGGAATTCATTTCATTGAATTAAATTCCGAGAAATGTCCCAGGGATTTGTTTGCCTTTGTTTGCTGCCGCCGCTGCTGCTGGTGCTGCTGCTTTTGTTTGTTTGTTTGTCTGGCAAAAGTTTTCCAACTGCGAAGGAATTCGCTGAATTTGTTTAGCCCACTTAGCAGGGCAATATGTATAAATACGCATAAGTATACATCATAGAAACATGATTTCCTTCGCTCTTATTGTGCGTTTGTCCTCGCTGGCAGCTTCTCTCGTCCTCCGAGTGTTTGAGCGTCTATTGACCCACAAAGAAATATGTCGAAAGTCGGCACACACACACAAACACGCACGGAGGAGAATGTCAAGTGTTTTGTTCTAAAAACCGGCAATTCTAAGCTTAAAAGGCTTTAAGTTTCGAAACTACCAAAAATAGTGATTTCATCATAAGTGCGACTTTAGAAAGAATTTTTCTATAAGTTTTTAAAATTCCATACTAAGCTTTTACTTCAACCATTTTTGTTTACAATGTTTTGCTACTTTCTCAACAATGTCGGTATTTAGTAAAGTTTGATTCGAAGGTATATCCTAGAGTCCAAAAAATCTAAAAATGATTTTGTTGCTTAAAACACTCAAAAGAAAATGATGTACTTGAATATAAAGGTACTCAAAGTTTATTGTTTTAAGTATTGTGCCTATGTAAGAATTATTAATTTTTGTCACCACATATCATAGAATAATTATATAATAAATACGTTATCTTCTTACTAAATCTTGTTTTTAATAAAAAAAAATGTTTTTATCAAAATTCGTATTTCACAAGAAACAAAATTTTAGTTTTAAATTGTCAGAGTTCAAGGTTTTTGAGCTCAAAATTAAAATCACTTTTTCTTACCAAACAACATACTGTTTTTTTGACAAAACAAAATTCGTTTTACATTCGTTTTTTTTTAATTTTTTGAGAGGTATTTTTTGATATAAAAAATATTTGGCTCTTCTTTCATAAGTATAAAGTATAAAGTCTATTTCTTATTTGTTTGCTATCGTTTGAAATATATTTCATATTTGTTTATTTTAAAAAAAGGGAAATTTTTTTAAGTAAATTCAATCATTCACTAGCTTGGTTTCTGTGTACTGCGCCAAACAGAATGCTGCTCAAATAAGGACATTTCTGTGCTTTCTTTCGTCCTTTACCATTTTTTCTGTTTTACTTGCTTCAGACCAAAAGCGGAACTTACTTGACTTGTTTTTTGGGGAGATGAATGCTCCACTTTGCACGAACACTGCTGCACTGATATATCTGCTTGGCCGATACGATCGAGCCGTGTTTTGCACTTGTTCAAATCGGGGAAATTGTTGCAATTAAATTACGGCCGAGACTTGTTGCACTTTGGCACGCACACTCGTTAATGGGGGCCAAAAACGCACACACACACAAACAATTTGTTGTTTTTTTTTTATTGTAGGTCCTTGTGATAGACGAGCTGAAAAGCGCGAGCGAAAATCGCGAGGGGCGAATGTTGGCTTTCGATGGCGATTTTTCACACGATTTTCCAAGCAACACGTTGTTGACACAAAGACCGCCTAACGAAGACTAATGATTTTCACGCACACGCGACGACTGACAACGGAAAAGCGGAACGCCGGGAAGTGGAAAACTGCTAACGAGGCTGGCTGCTGCTGCTTTCTCTCTTTCTCTTGCCACCCGCAACTTTCCCCATCCACGGGTTTTATTTTTGAGCAGCGTCAATTGAGCTATCAACTGTTTCGTTACTTAAACGTTCCTCTCTCTTTTCGCGCTCTCTTTCTGATGAAACGTTTCGCTTTCAATTTCCTTGGCCTGCTTGTTCTACTTTTTCTCAGCGCATGCGCAGCTCTTTTTTGCTCTCTTTGCTTCAACCAGCCTTTCAATCGGCCTTTCAACCGCTCTCTTTTGGCTCTTTTGCTCCCAGGTTTTTGTGTCGCCAGTTCCATTTCCATGCCATTCCGTTTCGGCTTTCGCAAGGAGCAGCGATTTTTCACAGGACCTTTGTATACTGGTATTGTTGTTTTTGCTTCCGTTGTTGTTTGTTTCGTGCGGATTGTTGTTGTTGTGCGCAACAGGTTCACTCTGCCCGCTTGTCTTTCGTCCTTTGGCCCCGCCCCCGAACCATTTTCCCCCCGCCTCCTTGTGTTTTCATTGCCTTTGCTTTGAGCCTAGCTCTGTTGTTGTTTTGCTTGTTGCCATTTTGCTTTATTTTTTCTGCTGCCCAGAAGTCCGTGTATATTAATATTTATTTACGGGCTTGTTTTTTGCGGCATATGCAAATACTAGGGGAAAGTTCGGCAGTTTAGTCCTTCGAATTGTAGATACCCCGCAGAAAACTGATCTAAAAAAAAAAGTAGTTGTATAGCACATTATTTTTATCTTTTTATGTTTAGAACAACTATGCAATATACGATTGAGATTATACTTACTCTTTTTGTTTAAAAGAATTGGTTACTCAAAAATAGCATATATATATACATACATATATACTTTTTTATTAATTAGCTTAAATCAAATAAATGTAGTTAACGATCTACCATTTTTAAATTAAGTTTAAATTTTAAACCAACTGAAATTCTACAAATGTTATAATTGTAGTGTTAAACTTAAAATTCTGTATTTTGTTGATGATGTAAGCTTGAAGGATATTTACTCATACTAATCCATTTCACAAAGAGATATGTAAATCTCTTGACATCGTTAATCGCTATACAAGATCTATTCACAAAACAGTTGAGAACTTCGAGCGTTTTCCGTAAACGCAATATACCCATCTAACACACACTTGACAGGTATAAAACCGTTTGCAGCTTTGACTTTCACTACGCTTTCTCCGCTCTCGTTGCATTGCGTGCTTCTAGTTGGCTGTGTGTGTATAAATAAATTTGCATATAATTGTTTGCTCAACATAGTGCCTTTTAATTGATTTTATTGGTTTTACAAGCAGTGCGCACGGCAGAAAACCGCCGCAGTGCAAACAAAAGCAGAAATCTGCACATACCGCTTAAGCCCTCTTCTGCAGCAGTTATCTGAGAATCCGTATGTATTTACATCTGCACCTGCATTCGAACGCAAATCTGCACTATAGTTTATCATGGCGTGGCACCATTTATTTACTTGTAAGCACTTTTGGCTCAGCAGCCAACCGAGTTCATTTATGAATTAACAATGCCTCATATCTCAATCTGACTTTGTTTGTCTATCCTGTGTGAGGTCCTGTATAAATTATTCAATTTATAAGCTGCATATTTTATGGGTCGCAGGTCGTAAATTGTTATAGCCCCGCCCACCCGCCGTCTTTCGTAATGAATGCAAAATCGATCGACAATTTATGCTGCTTTATTACATTTGGCTTAAATCCATTTTTGTTGCATTTAAAATGCCACAAATTGTACAAAGTAAATTAAACAAATTTACTTTAATTTATATGATGTGATTGCGTTTTAACAATTCCTCAAGTTAAAACAAATACTGAAAAATTTCAAGTTTAGAAATGTTTTACCTTTCTTTGAATTAAAAATTATAAATTAATGAGCCAAATATAATTGATATTTATGGTAACAAAAAGTTAATTTAACATTGTACAAGTAACTTTCCTTTTCAAAACCCAAAATGTGGAACCCAATTTCGAAGTCGCAAACAGAACAGTAATTAAGTGGCGACCGAATTATGTAAAACAAAAGAAAAACTCTGCAGAGGTTACCACGGTTATATAATTCGTCCTTCCTACCACCCCCTTCCCCTTCTTCGTCCTTTCAGCTGTCTGTAGCTAATCAAAAACTGCGATTCATTGCCGCAAAGCACGATGAAGTGGACGGGGGAGGAGAAAGTGAAAAAGGAGATGGAGCCGGAGACGGAGACGGAGAAAAAGAAATAAAGCAAACAGCAAACGACTTCTGCCAGTGACAGACTCCAGAGGGCGCCACTCGGGG
The DNA here is from genome assembly GCF_018152505.1 of Drosophila elegans. Lineage (NCBI taxonomy): Eukaryota > Metazoa > Arthropoda > Insecta > Diptera > Drosophilidae > Drosophila > Drosophila elegans. The sequence goes on from NW_024545578.1 coordinate 5,995,893, forward strand.
CGGTGGGCGTGGCTGAGTCCGAGAAGTTTCAGCTTCAGCATCGCTCAAGTGTACCGAAAAAAAATATAAAGTATACTTTCAATCCAAGTTAGTTGGTTATAACGTTTAAATTTTTTCCTAATTTATTTGTATTAATCCTTTTTTATTAATAAAACAAAACACACTCAAATCAACGGTAAAAATAAGATAACATTCGATTTCGTCTTAACTAAAATTATATATCTATATATTTTAACAAAAATTCGTATAACTTTTATTTCAGCTATTCCCATTTTAACTGAATTTGTAAATACTTTTTAAGCATGCAAACTTTTAAATGGCACAAATTTTATTAAAAGTGTTTAATTTAAGCATATTCCTCAAAATATGTGATATATATTACTAAGAGTGAAATACTAATTAAGGGTAAGATTAATTATTTTGAAGACGGTAATTAACTATGTATTTTTTTAGAATTCGTCATAATTTTCCAAGTGTACTATCGCGGATACTTGATGGCCCGGCTGAAGGACGAGGCCAGAAATGGGTGTCAATGACTGGCCTGCCAGTCGGAAGGTGATAATAATCAGTTGGCAGTTTTAACAAGACACACGCCCACGCAAACATGCTCGTACATAGAAAAACTGTTGACGCTGCCGCCATGGTAATCCATCTTCACAATGGTTGCTCCGGACACCAGTTATCTGGGCATCCCCCCTCCCCCCTCTCCACATACCACACTCTATCTGGTTGGGCAGTAAATCCAGCAGTAAAGAAACTAGATACAAATATCTTTAGCCCGGCCTTTGGCCTTTGCTGTAATTATAGTGGCAGCTTATTCCCATCACCCATCACCCGGCCACCCATATTCCAGATGCCCAGCCCCAGATCCCAGTTCCCAGATCCCAGAATCCAGCACCCAACTCCCACTCCTGCCATTGACAAGTCCAAGTTTGGATGCAGATAGAGGGCGAGTGAGCATATCAAGTGAACTGCCCAAAACACACAGGCACATTAAACGCACACACATAAGATCTTACACAGTAAGAATATAAATGTTTTTTGGCTTAAAAAACATAATAAATAATACTTTTAGGAAAAAATAAAATTTTAAATATTATACAAAATAAAAAAATACGTTAGCAGACCAAAAATAAATCGTTTTATAACTTAAAATTGTAAGTATTCATAAATGAAATTCATAAATACATAATTATTTTGGTATGACTTTTTTCCCAAGCCAGCAAAATAAAAACCATAAAATTTTCAAGATTTGTTTTTGCCTCCCAAGTTTTGGAAACTTTATTCAAATCTATTAAATCTCAATATTAACCATTTACTACAAGTGTGTTGGCTTTAAATGTAAATCACTTCTGTTTATTTCACTCAGTAATTTATAACTTAAATATTAAATATTTCAATACAAAAACTCTTAATCTTCGGATGATTTATTTGTCTTTATTATTTCTGCTGTCCAAATGCTAACATCCTGTTAGCTTATAATTGCACTTATGTATGTATTTTATTCAGAAATGTAATGTTTAAAAATTCAATAACAAAATTTAATATACTTATGTTCGCAAAAATATATGTTTTGTATACTCAAGATAATTTTTTTCAGTGCCAGAAGTGTGAAGGATGGGGAAGGGGAAGCGCCGTAAAGCAAGTCACATGTGTCCCCGATGTTCGTAAAGTTGATTCATTCATTGCTGAAATTTATATGGCCCCGGACACAGCACGGATTTCAGCGGTTCAGCAGCAGGACTTTGACGCTGATGCGGAACCAAATGCGAATACGAATGCGAATGCGAATAGGAATAGGACAATGATGATGGTAGCGGATGATGCAGAGGAGTGTGACGCGGATGCGGATCTGGATGCGGATGAGGACGATGATATGCCGCTGACAATGGCAATGACACTGGCAGCTAATGCCGCCCGCTCGCTGGGCGACTCCGCGTGGGGCATCCTCATCTCCATCCTTATTCGTATCCTTGTTTGCCACCAAGGCGGATGATTTATCTCGCAACTGGCTGGAGCACAAGTGTCCTCACTGTACGCTTCCAATTAGATGGTCATATACTGCGACCAGGCCTCAAAAGGGGGCGCGTTTTGCGGGGCAAAACAAAAGCTACGCCAGCAATTTAAGACGGCTCGCAGTGGGGGACTCAATCGAGAAAGTCCCTCAACTCAATTTCGAGCAATTGGTGGCGGATATACTATATCGATAAATGGGTGTTGATTGGGGCCATATACAAGAAGCAAATGCGATTTTAATAGAGTTCGGAATGGTGGAATAAAAGGCGCAAGGCTACTATATTCAATACGATCATAACAAAGTTTTGTACTTAAAGTTTGCGAATAAAATAAATTATAATGGAACTTTATAATCTGGAGAAATCTTTGCTTAGAGTTTTATAAACGCAACAAATATTCTACAAGTTTTTATAAATTGTATACCTATAAATATACTTATACTTAACACTTGGCCAAAATAAAGTACTTATTATATTATTTAATAAAGATCTTGCAAGGTATGTATTTGTTTCACTTTATAATAAATGTTTGTATTTTCATCTAGGGGCTATAAAAAAATTTGTTTTACTCAATCAATTTACAACACTTAAGACTTCAGGGCTTTAAAGTTGCTGTATACAGCATTATGCACAACTTAATCCTTTCTAATCCTTCGACATCATTTTTTTGCGCTTGCGTGCGAACTTAGCCAGTTCATCTTCGGTGGGTCGGGGTTCACTGTACTTCTCCACCCAGGCATTGGCCATTTTGAAGAACCGCACCGGATCATTGCGATACTCACCGGCCATTTCCACGTGCCAGGCGTTGTCCGGCTGGGGATCGTTGATGGTGGCCAGCAGGACCTGCAGGACCTGATCGATTCGCGTGGTGGGTATCCAGTGCTCGATCTCCAGGATGGGCACACATATCTGACCTCGCTCGTTCACATTCAGATGATACATCCGTGTGTTTATGTGGATGCGAGGCGGCTTAAATGGATAGTCCAGCGGAAAGTCAATCTCCATCTTGTAGGCACCCTTGTCGTAGGGCGGAGTTACGGGCATCAGCAAGCCAGTCCACCTGTATATGTTGTTCGGCTCCACCATCAGATTGCGGAACTGCAGGTTCTGCTTGTCCTCCAGCATCAGGGCCAACTCGCGGTTCATCCGTTTGGGCCCGTCCATAAGGAGCTCCTCTTTTTTGGCCATGGCTTCCTGTTTTTGTTTTTGCCCCTTGTGTGATTAGGTGTTTGCGTGTGTTACAGGATGCAAGTGTGCGTGTTACCCGCTGGATTTTGTTAACGTTTTTGGCCCCGTCTACTGAAATCCGGAAATAAAACACTCGGAAAAATTCAACGACTTTTCAGATCGTTTTACATTTTTTTTTTTATGACACACATTTTATTAAATTCCTAATTAATCTGTTTTATTTTAGTTTTCTTCATTCATTTACTAGTTTTCACTGGGTGCTAAAATATTTACTTGCTTGTTTATTAATTCTTTAAAAAAATATTCTTAATGCTACATTTATTGCGGAAAACATGTGTTTAAAAACATAATTGAAAATTGATTTAGTGTGGTTTTAAAAGTTTCATTTAATATATTTTTTATTTGAAATATAAGTTTCTCGTGATAAATAAAAATAAAAATGAGTCTATTTTTTTTAATATATATTTAAAATTTATTATTTTTATTTTTATAGGTTTCAGAAGTTTTAGCTACAAAACTACATATTAATGCTCTTCAGACGACAGTGCTTAATTCATGTATAGAATCCGCCATGCTCTCTTCGAGTGAATGTGAATGAAAGTGCTATGGAGCAAGAGCAATGTAGCCAGAAGGGCGCTAGTTGAGTTCCAATGCATAGGAAAAATCCTTTCACATTGACATTAATCCCCGAAATAGCTGGCGAGAGTCCGGCTGACGTCGACAGGCTCTGACAGCAGCACATTAGGATCAAACGTGGTCGGTCGGAAGATGGAGTTGAGGCTATATGGTCGGAGAAGCTATGGACTGGAGCCTGGTGCCTGGAGCGATGTGGCATACACAATTCCCCGCCCTCGGAATGAAAAGCCGTTTTATGTGCTTAGCCGCGTTGGAGTTGCAAAAATCGTTGCCTTTATCATTCCAGAATGCAGGGTTTTTTTCCTTTCGTCAAATTTATAGAGCAGATTTCATAGCTTCAAGCGACTGGTGAGTGGCATGTCTGGTCGAACAGAATGATCCTGACTGCCGGATGATGAGATTGCCATTGACATTTTAGTTTTCAATTAGTTGGACGAAACAGGACTGCTGCCAGGGATTTATTCCCCCGGGGGAATAGTGGGTGAAGGGGGGGAGCCACTCATAAATATGTAAAAATCAGCCAGCAAAAGGGAAGCAAAGGAAGAAGCCGGAATATTTACCTTTTGCCTGGCAGATAACAAAAACATAAAAATTAAATATCAAAATGTATGCGACAACGGCGCAGTGCGTGTGTGTAATTATTTATAAGCAGAGATGTCATCATCATGTAAATGAAACCAGAGCGCCAAAGGACACTCCAAGGCCCCCGAACCGTAAGGACCTCCATGGCAACGGGAATGCCAGCTAAGCATAATTATTTCATCACCCCCCTCTTTGAGGTTTCGTGTGTGTGAGTGGGTGTATCTGCTTGTTGTGTGTGAGCACAGGAGAGAGTGATTGATAGCTGGCGCTTCCTTGGTCATGTCCTTTGCCGTTTGGCTGGCTACCAGCTTCAAAGCCAGAGCGCCACTGAGGTTCCTGCCAGCGATAGCTTTGAAGTGCTTCCTTGATTTATTTGTTTCGCATTTAATTAAGATTTGTTTAATTCCTGTTTGATAGCACTGTTTGATTCTAAAGCTCTTTCTAAGCATATCACATTTAAAAGCTAATAAAAGTATTGCTATAAACAGAAGCAAGTCTTTGAGTAACTAAAGAATGTATAAACTGTGATTCAAATGCTGATTCTATTTCTTTGAATAAGACAATCTTAATTTATTGATGTAAATATTCAACACTTGGACATTTAGTAATTTAAAAGTTGTAGACTATAAAGATTTGTTTGTATTTTTAATTTATTAATGCGTGTATGATTGTCTTAATTGATTATCAAGCTGTTTTATAAATAGTTTTTGAGCACAATAGTTGGCATATTATTTTGTTTAATTTCCTTTTGGTTAAGTTTATGTGACCAAAATGTCACACAAATTATGGCTACATATTTCGCCTATTCGATTTATAAAAACGCTAAACCTCTCATACTTTGTGATGCCCCAAGTGTGCTTGACGGTCATTAGGACCAATGAAATTCCGATGGCTAATCTTTGGGCGAGAATCACAGCGGCTGCTCCGCCAGATTGCCGCCTAATCAATAGTTTCCTGTAGTTTTGTCTGCCTTATTTACCGTTAGCATTCGGGAGCTGCCAAAGCAAACTCTGGGCCAAAGCCGAGCCCAGCCAAAATGATAGATGCCTCCTCATCCAGAAAGGACGAAAGAAAAAAAAAAGCAGCCAAGGCGTCTGACAGCTCAGCGGGTGGGAAATGCTGCCATCGCTTCATCGCTCCATCGCTTTTCCCAGCCGTCAGTGGCGTTGTCGTTGTCGTCGCCATACTTTTAGCATAAACAGCCGGAAGCGGAAATGTTGATGACGCTCGGCGTTCAGCGCTCGCAGTTTACTGCTGGATACTCTCATACACACATCCATCTGTGTATGAGTGGGTTTGGCAGCCTAGTACCCCCCCATCCCGAAAAACCCCACCCCATACTGACATCCACCGCATTTGTGTCATTTGTTTAGCTGTCATTGCCGGCGTATTGCCGCTGACAGCTCTCCGTTGGCTTTTGGAGCGATGGCGCCAAACATTCGAAAGGGGCTGCCAGTAATTCCTGTTCCCGTTTCCATCAGAAATCACCCAAAAATTAGCCGTCGCCGCATTAAATCTAATCTGATCCGATTTTCTATTAGCTATCAGCCTAGCGCCTGCTGAGAGACTTCCTTTTTATCCTTAAATAATATATGTCTTTGTTTGGGTATTTTCATGTCTTATCTCAATTTGCCTGCGAATGCTTCAGCTGTCGCTGCTCTTTCTCTCAGTGTGTCCGTGTGTTTGTTTGTGCACTTTAATCTTTTTATCGTTCTTTAACACTTTGGCTTCGGGTTTCGTCGACTTTCACGCCTTTTGTCCTGCTCCCTTTTGGTCCTTCATTAGCCCACGAATAATAAAAAAAAAAAAAAATGTATAAAACCAGGACCAGCAACAATGCGCGAAAAATGTCGCGTGCTGATTTGTCCCTTTTTGTTGCCCTGCGCTGACTTCCGCCGCCTGTCATCGACCTTTTCGGGCCCTTTTGTCAAGATCCAGTGGGTATCGTTTACGGCCCTCGGGGGGATTAGAGCGGGATAGCCAGCGGATAGATAGGGATGGAGATAGAGATAGAGAAAGCGAGCCTGATATATGGCGCGATTAACGCGAAAGGTTCCTAATTGATTCGGACAGCGGGATGTGCAGGGGTTTATCGACAAGTGTCAGTTGCCCAATTCACCAGTTGACATTTGCCCAAAAGATTGCTGATTGCTGCTTAAAGCACAAATTAATTAAGAAGGACTTATCAAAAAAAAAGGACATGCATACACACACACGCCGTGTCCCTGTGCAACAGATTATTTATGCTTTCAGTGGTTGCACGACACGGCCGTCATCGTTGCCATGGCACAATATTAAATTACGCGAAGTAAATAAAAGCCAGCACTCGAACGCGCAGGGGCCTAGAGTCAACCGCACACTCAAAGCCACACAGCTCCTTGCATTCTGAGATCCTGAGATCACGGGATGGCAGAATAGGCACAGCCTCAATTTCAGGGCTGCAGAAAATGTATCTAATAGGTGAATTTCACAAATGGGACTTAAAGATTTAAGTAATTGAATAACCAAATATTTATAAAAAATATATTTAAAGAAAATAATTGTATATTATTTTCATTGATTATTTATTAATAACTTATTTTTCAAATTTAAGTGTCATTAAAGAATTTAGCATATACATTCTATTGTGATATATTGTACATAATAACATTAAGCATATACGTTGTATGTATATAAAAAGAAAATATATATCTAAGCTTATAGTACTTTTTCTGTGCTGTAAGGAGACTACTTTAAAGCAAATTATACATTTTTAAGCTTATAAATACGCATTATTAAACTAATGAAAAACAAATAAATAAATATTGGTATTATTCATCAATATGTTTACGGTAAAACAATGTTTAAAATTGTTTGAACAATGATCATCTCACTCAAGTCTAAATATTAAGGCATAATTTATTATTATACCCGCAACTGCTGATAGTTTTTATAAGCCCACATTAGAGAGCGCCCGTAAAATGTATAAATCAAGCCTTAAATTAATAATATACCCCATGGTGCGGCCGTGTTTTCCCCGATTCGAGCACTTCTGCTCGACTTGCCTGGTTTCCAGTGGGTCTTAATTTGGTGCCCGCTTTGTCATAAATAATGCAAGGCAAACGTTGCAACAGCCCAGCCGGCAATCCAATCCCCACCCAGTTTTCGGGCCCCTTTTTCTCAACCCTTTTTGCAACATTCTACCAATCCTGCTGCCATCGTTGTCGTTTGCTCGCGGGCATTACTCAATATGCAGTTAGCTGTGCTCAAACGTGCTGCAATTACGGCTCCAACCTGGGTCCCCGTCTCCCTGCCACGCCCCTCCCCCTCTGGAAAGGCTTTTTGCAGTGAGCAACGTCATTTGTACTTAATGACTTTTCAACGTCGTGTGCGTGCAACGTCATTTTCTTGAGGCTTTTTTGGTTGCTGCCGCTTGGATCGTTGTTCGTTGTTCGCTCATTTGCTTATATTACATTTCAAATGGGGAACGGGGTACGGGGTACTCCCCATAAATAAAACACGCACGAAGCCCACGGGGCGTATACGTGATGCGTGCCATGCACCTGTTGCAGTTGCCGTTTTGCGCAGCGTTTAATTGCAAAACAAGTTGCGCTCTCGACTGGATATTTACCAAAAATACTTACTCCAAACGGGAGTAATACTTTTCACAGACAGCAAAAACATCAAAGCAAATCCTAAAAGGAAAATAAATAGACAACTCGCTGCTTATGCACTGCAGCCTGCTTATCGGAAAATGTTTAATAAAACACATCTGCCTTGAGTGGCAAAATTATTATACCCTTGCAGAGGGTATTATAATTTCAGTCAGAAGTTTGCAACGCAGTGAAGGAGACATCTCCGACCCTATAAAGTATATATATTCTTGATCAGCATCACTAGGCGAGTCGATCTAGCCATGTCCGTCTGTCCGTCTGTCCGTCTGTCCGTCTGTCCGTCTGTCCGTCCGTTTATATGCAAACTAGTCTCTCAGTTTTAAAGCTATCTGCATGAAACTTTCCCAGAAGTTGTCTTTCTATTGCAGGTAGTATATAAGTCGGAACGAGCCGGATCGGACGACTATAGCATATAGCTCCCATAGGAACAATCGGAAAAATAAATGAAAAAAAAATTATAACTTTTCTGTTTTTTAATTTTTTGTTTAGTTCTTCGACATATAGCAATGTTTAATTATTTCAGAATTATGGTTTAAATTTTATCAAAATCGGACGTCTATATCATATAGCTCCCATAGAAATAATAAAAATATATAAAATAACTATCTTATAATTGAGCTGCAAATCATCATAGTTTCAATGTTTTTCAGCATATACTCAAGTAAATCATAATTTAAATATTTTCAAAAGTATTTAATTCATGCAATAGCTGCAAGGGTATATGAACTTCGGCTTGCCGAAGTTTGCTTTCTTTCTTGTTATATATGGGCCACGATGGGATTTTCTTTGGGTCCGAAAATGATTTAAAATATTTCTTTTGACAGCACACCCAAAGTTTTGCTTTAATCGCGCTGGAATGGGGAATGGCCCATTAATAACGCAACAAAAAAGAACAGAAAGCGAGGATAAAAATGAAATTCAATAAGCGTGATTTGGATAGCCAAACGAACCGAACTGAACCAAACCAAACCAAACCAAACCAAACCAAACCAAACGAAACCAATCCAAGCCAAACAGAACCGCATCGAATGGGGGCAAGGAATCATCCGAGCAACTGGTCAAAGCATTCAACCAACCCTCGGTGATTTTGCGAGGGGAGGTGGAAGGTTGATGGTGGATGGGGGCAGAAATATTTAAGGCGTTGGCCCGGGGATGCCAATAAATCAAAGGGCCCGAAAAAAGGTTGCCCCCGAACAATGCGCGGCATCTGTAGAATTCTCCCTTGGACCACACACACTCACATACACATAAATACACCCACCAAGAGGATAGCCATCGGATGTGTGTGTGTTGTTCGTTGTTTGTTATTTGTTGTTGTTAGGCACACTTTGGGAGGCGCTGGAGCTTGGACTGGCGCTGGTGTCTAACTTTTGAGCAATTAAGTTCTCAACTTCTTGAACTCATCAGGAATGCACAACTTTAATTCGATATATAAAAAGGTTGATTGGAAATTCGATAAATACTCCTTTGGTTGTTAGCAACTTGTATAGAATTTCATCGCAATTTGGAAACTAAAATATCTAGCCTTATCTGAGGATACATCTGCTTTTAATGCCATAGTCACCTAATTTCACAACAAATTTGTATTTCTGCTTGCTTCTACCAATTTAAGGAATACAATAATATTAAGTTATTCCTGTCCATGTTTGTTCTTTAAAAATATAAAAGAAAGAGACACTTTTAAAAGATTAAAGAAAAAAACCATTTATTACTCATTCCTGTGACTTGCAGCTATCAAACGTTGTGTTTTCCTCTAGAAACAATAATAAGTTTATTTAATTTTCGGTAACTTTGTGTTTCATCGAGAGATTTTTGTAAGTCTGTGAAAAACATGTTCATAATTGGTTTTACACACTCTTACTTATGTTGCATTTTTCTGCCACGTGCATGAGGAAACAAGTAAACAAAGTTTTCCACCCAGTTTAATAAAATTAATGGCCTTACTTTCGTTCAGGAAAGTGTCGGAATTTTCCACTAGCGCCGCTGACCAATGCAACTGGGTAGTCTGGTGAGTTGGAGATGGTGGTGGCAATGTAAGTGGAAATGGAGATGAATTCTGGGAAAAGGATCGCAGGACGAAGTCAGGGGCGCGTGCTGAGAGCGCAAAGCTGCTAAGCGGCTTAAAGTTGTAGAAAGTTTTTCTAAACGCATTCGCGTCACCAAAGGCGCCGCCAAAGTTATGAGTGCCTGGGGCTGATGCTACTCGGGCACACGGAGAAAACTGCCAACTCAATATTTTGAAAACAAATTACCATAATTGGAATATGGATTAAAAATTAAGTAGAAAGCATTTTCGTTTTCATTTTTAATGCCTTAATATCGGTCTGTAGTTTATTACCAAGACACACTTAATAAAACTAAACAATCGATTTTTTTGTAGGTGCATGTTTATTAAAACATATTCATATTTCTTTGTATGTAAGCCTATAATGTAGTATTTTCTTGCAGTGCACCCACCGAAGGGCGGACAAAGGCTGCTATTCCTGTGTGAAGGGTGGGTGCAGCTTATCCGGCCGCCATTCGAGGCGCCACAAAGATTCGCAACGGGCTCCAACAAGTGCAGGACCCATGTCCTTTATCCGGAGAGTGTACTCGATTATTGCGTCGCCATGGCAAATGAATGAAGTGAAGCGCGGCGAGTAAAAGGATTAAGGACGCTTAATATCATTGATGAGCCTCGGCCCACATCCTCGTAATGCCACCATTTTTATGAGTCTTCCGCCGCTGCCACTCAAAGGACTTCGAAGCACTGAGCCCAGATTTGTGTTGTCTGTGATTTTTAGCCTGGGAACAGCTGCAGCGGTGCCAGAAAACAGCCAGTCACCCACTTGGGAATCCCACCCCAAGGTCAGCTGCTGCCTAATTAGGAATGCAGCCGAGGAAAAAAAACAAATTCACTTTCGGCAACTTTATGCAAATACACGCAGAGGAAGTTGCCATTTGTAGAATTCGTGGAACATACGGAACTGTAATGAATATTTACGAGTCCACGTCCACGAATCGTCCAGTGCCAAGTGCAGAGCACGTGCGAAATCTCGTCAAATTTCCCACACACACTCTCTTCAAATTTACGCTCGAAATAATACGGCAAAATTTTCATTTAATTATGAACTGTTCTGGGCTCTCGAACGGGGGTTGGAAAAAGTCTGCCTAGCAAACTTGCCACCTTGCCACCTCTGCCACCGCCCCAGTAATTAAAAGCGAAAGGAAAAGGTGTGTGTCTGTATCTGGTGTAGTAGTATCTGGCCCGTCGATGAACAATTGCAGCTCGGGGGTAATCAAAAATGTATCTTTCAGCTTGGGACTTACCCGAAAGCCTCGGGCCAATCGACAGGGAAATGCGGAGTGTGCGGAGTTTGCGGAGTTTGTGGAGTTTTTGCGGAGGACGAGACAATCGCCGGGGACTCGTTAGAGGAGCTGCAATGAAAAGTGTGGAAAAGCATTTACTTAAATTAGATTGCCGGCTTCAAGTGGAGTGCAGTTGGGTTATAGTCTGTAGTGCTTAAGCCAGAGACTTTTAGGGGTTAATTTCCAAGGCACTAGTCGATTTGCACCCCAGGTTTTCCGATTAAATTGGTTAGGAAAAACTTTGATGAAATAGGTTTACAGCTTTGAAATAGAATTAAAATTTGTTCACATTGTGTTTATTTTTTTTAAGCCCCTAATAAACTAGATTTTGAGAAGGTTTTATAATAATATATTTTTTTTTGTTTTCTTTTATAACTATACTAATTAGTGTTCATGTGAAAAAATATATTTGCAAGACTTTTAACAAATATTTAATCGCAAAAGTATTACAATGCTTTATATTTTTATTAGACTTCTAATGATTAATTTTTTTAAGACTTTTTACTTATAAATCTTATGAGATGCATATCCATTGTAATAAGTACACAAAATTTATTTATGCAAAACAAACTTGTACCAAACAAGTATTTTAAAAGAAAGGGAAAACAAAAATTAAAGAATGCAGTTTACTTGTTTATTAACATGAAACGCAAATATTGTTGAAAGTATTTTTATTTGAAAAGATTCCCAAGAAGTATTTTGCAATTTATTTTATATTTTTATGAAATGTATCTCTGGCCCTTGCCAACGTCTGTCTCCCAAGCAAATTTGTTTAAATTTCTGATTTTTCTACAAGCGCATTTGGACTTCACCATAATTGGATGAAATTGTTGCTGTCGCGGAAAAAGCGTCGAATCATCGTCGTCGTTTCTGGCAGCAGATGCACCATCCTTTTGGCCCATTCCAACGTGGCTTATGTTTGAATTCAGAGGACCTGCTTTTCTCCGTATCTTTTGAAATTATAAGATTTGCCATTGCTTTAAGTTGGAATCCCCGGCGAAAGCTGCTCATATTTACAAAATGTCTAATGAAAATATTTTCTTTTGCTGCACTATAGTACGGCAGATGGGTAAAATGGGTAAGCTTACTTGAAAGGGCTGCGAGGAAAAAAATCAAATTAGTTGCATGTATGGGGCTGAACGGATTAGGGGGCGTGGCAGCAGGAGCTGCAGGTCCTGCAAGTCCTGGAAGTCCTGGAAGTCCTGAAAGTCCTTACTCCTTGTGTGGATATGTGTTTGTGTGCTAATTGCCATGGCGGAGGTTTGGCCAAAGTCGAGAGCTTATCAGCAATTCTTATCGCATTACTTACTTATGCCGTTTACTTGGTTATTTGTCATAATTATCCAGCAACTGGGAAGATTCATTTGCCAAATGTGTGGCCCAGCCAGCCAGATCTCTTTCTCTATATATCTCTATATTTGTCCTCTTAGTTTCCATTGAAAATTGATGTCCTTCAGTATTCATCCGGCTGCTTTTAGCCCCGGAATACCCCAAACCCAGTCGGTAGTCACATGTGCACCCAAACCCATTTGAAATCTCAACTTTTAACTCCGTCGCAAGCTTTTGAATGCTGCATGAGCCGAACAAAAAATCAGATAGCGCATTTAAAATGGAAAAATCAGGAGGATCCTGAGCGGAGTACAAAGCGCACGACTGAGTAGATGAGCATAGAAAACAACAAGATACTAAAGATGGGTGCAGTGCTAGAAAAAACAGTGCAGAGGGCGACATAAACACACACACACACACAAAGACAGGGCGAAAAAAAATCAAAAGAAAATTGCAGGCAGCGAAAAAAAAGAGGGTGAATTTTCCAAGCGGGGAGGTGATCCGAGAAAAACTGTATCAAGTAACTGAGCCGCGCCAAGCGACTGCATAGTGAAAATGCAACTGTGCGGAAAACTGTGCGAACATTTTCATTTTCAATGCAGCTCTTGGCACACAAAACACACACACACACACTCACACACAGCCAGACAACATTAACAGTAGTAACAACAACTAGCAAATAGACAACTTTAAGTACACGCATGGATACATACTCTCTCGGCAAAACTCTTTGCAAAGAAATCGCAGAAAATCGTTTAGAACGTAGAGCCCGAAAAAAAACAGAAATGTTAGCAAAAGCAGCCAAATACGAGTAGGAAATACACAAAAGCATATGGATGGTGGCAGGGGGTGACAAGAGGGGGGTGTAAACAGGGCACTGGGCCACGGAAAATGGGGGTCAGGGGGCGGGACACCTCTGACTTTTCTTTCAATTTGCTACATTTTCCGTAGCACGTTCCAAAAATAACTTCCGCCAGCCTCGTCGTCGCAGTGCAACCTGCAACCTGATTTGGTTCCGCCTTCGCCAAATTGCAGGAAACATTTCTATTTAAAGTCTGCACCCGATTCGAGTCCCCTTTCGCTCCCCAAAAGTGGTTTAGGATCCGCTAATGGCATCCCTTGACCGCAAATGTGCCACCGCACAGAGAAAAATACCACACTAATCTAAGATCTGCTATTTTTATACATATATATCTTTAAATGGTGAAAATCTTTAAATTTGTTCAGGTCTCGCCAATCATATTCATACCATTTATAGCTGTTTAAGATTGTATCGATATTAAAAGACAATGCCAGCAATATAATATTCATATATTGAACAATTGATTTAAAAATATTTTTTAACTTATTTATACCATCTTAAAAGAGATGTCTTAAAATATGTTTAAAATGTTTCTTTATTAATATTTCAAACGGCAGAAATTGTATTTATTTATTTTTCTACTGTCGTGCGGAACAATTCAATTTTTTTTTTCTGTGCACTCAAATCATAGCTCGTCATTCTCAGTATCTGAGTGACTGTATCTATTTGTTTACAACTTACGAAAAACGCAATTAGCTGGCATGTCGAAAGCAGGCAACATTTGAAGCCTGATTGAAGAAACTACATTAAAAATACAAACTTCCTTTTACTGGACTGCCAATCATTTGTTTTGGGAAGTCCACAATAAACCCATATAAAAGTTGTGCAACAATACCCGACCGGTGGTACAGTGGAGCCAAGTTAAAATGTACTCCTATCTTAAGCCACTAAAATGGCACAGCTTTCCTATCAAGTGCTATTTTTAGCTAGCATAAGCTTACTTTGTAAATGGCTTTCCAACCACTGTGCCTGGCAGGGGGCCATTAGCAAAACTTTTCCAAAAAAAAAAATAAAAAAACATAATAACGAGTTAGCAGGGGCTGTGAAGTTTTCCGGGGAGTCGGAGGCTGGAAGTCTGCTTCTATGTTAAATGAATTGTTGTCTTAACTACGAGACAAGACCCCCTTCGCAGTCGACAGGTGAAGGGCTCGGTGTCTATTAAAATTGCGGGCGCGGGATAGCAGCCAAAAAAGTTTCACGAAATTCATTTTTCCAAAAGTACAAAAAAATAAAATAAAAATTGTAGATTCACCAAAAAGCGGAAAAAATGTGAGAAGCACATTCAAGCTGGATGAATTATACTCTTTTTTTTAAAGAAATAAAGAAGTAAAATTTTGAAATAAATAACATAACATCCAAATGATACTTTAAAAAAATTTAAATTTTTGAAACAACGTTATCTGGCATAACTTTTTTGATTTTTCTTTTGGAATTCACCCCTAGTTCCAGTTAAAGTTTGATGGTTATCATTAAAATAAACAGCTTTTTCCAAACGACCTTAGAAGCAATTTCAAGGCAGAGATTCTAAACTGAAAGCTTTCAAATTTAACACCTGAAGATTTCACCTCTACTTCCTTCCTGGCAAACTCCTGCCCATAATTGCAGTGCCCCACCGAGAAGGGTATGGAAAGTTTAAATAACTTTGGCAACTAAATTTAAGTTGCGATGTCGGTGGGCGGCGGGATAAAAGGGGGCGGGGCATACGGGGAGGGTCGTGACAAAGTTGGGAGCAGATAAAAACTGCAGCAGACGCAAAACTAATTTGCGTGGTTATGTAAATTAGAGTCGGAGAGTTGCTGCGATAAACTTGTTGAGGGCGAGGAGCTAACAACAGCAGCAGGAGTAGTAAAAAAATCGCAGCACAAATGCGTAAACAAGGTGGGGATAATGTTGGGCGTTGCAGCTGAAACTAAACTAAAGCTCCAACTCACCTTGAAGTTCAGCACAGTCCGAACTCTCGGCAGAAGTTCAAACACAACTAAAGGCGGAGGCGGTTTCGTTTACCCGGGATATGGGCGTGGCACTGCTCAAGACCACCACTATATATACGACTAAACAATGTATATAGTATAAGCCTGGAAAGCCGTAATCCCGTAACCACAAACAGATAAGAGAATCGTCGGACGAGGAGGCAAAGGCGCCGTTCGCCTCAAACAACTAAATAATGTGCAGTAAATTTAGTGCCGGAGTGCGAGTATCTGAAAGCTACACACACACTCTCCAAAAACTCACAAAATCACTTGAAAAAAAAAATGTATTTAACTTTTCATATGAAGAGACAAACTTGCTTGCTAATTTTGATTTCAATGAATTAAGTCTTAGGTCATCGAATATATTGGGAATGAACAAAATTATTTATGAGAACCAACTGTAGATATTAATCTTAATCTTTAATCTTAAAAACATTTTATGGGTTTACACGTTTTTAATACGTTCTCTTTTTAAATGCTAAATATTCTACTTAAGAACAACAATTAACGAATATTTAACCAACATTGAAGTTGAAAATTATTTAATTTTCTACAGAAAACGTAACCAAATTATTCAAAATTTCGTTGTCTGCATTAGAGATAATTTTTCGTCGAGCAGTTGGCAGGGATTAGGCATAATTTGGGCCCGGACTGGCAGGACAAGAGTGAATACGCATCCTGCAGAGGCATATGCATCGTCGGCTGTCTTGGAAACCGCAGGAGGTGCCATCCAGTTGTAGTTCCCGCTCCCCAAAGTCGTATTAATAATTTTGTTGGGAGTTGAACTACAGGCCTTGGACCGCAACAACTTGCAGGATGCAGTTTGGTAGATCGGGATACGAGCTGTTACCATGGCCATTAAGGCTTAGTTACACTTGCTCCCCAACCCCCAAACTCAACAAAATACCTAGTTTTGTTTACACTTCCCATGCAAACCGAAAAAAAAGACAGAAGGAAAGCAAAGTGCACATGAATTTCGGAAAACAAGAGCACCTGCTCCGAAAGTCGTCGGTCGGTTTGGCACCTGTTGTCGGGCTTTGATTCTGCTCGGATAAATTGCCACTTGGAGTGCTTTTGGACTGGCGAATTGAAGAACTTTTGGTTGTTTGCTCTGAGCTCTACACTAAAATTCCCATGTGGCCATGGGCACAAAGACTAATAATTCAGAACATTTTCATGGGAAAATGTCTGCAGTCTGTGGGATAATTTTCCTCGGGCTGGCTGCCACATCAATATTGACTGCGTTTCGCCCACACCCACACACACACACACACAATACTATACTATATTGTGGGACTTCCTTCTGTTGGCACTAATTAGTCGCCTCTAGAATTTCCGTCTCATCCTTGGAATGACATGTGATATTTTTAGTGGCGGCTTGTTTACGCGGTTGCAGCCGTCGAACCCCGATTCTCATCTATTTTTAGACGCCTGCAGCTCCGTTCGATTTGTGTGTTAATGACATGCAAATCAACGTCGGTGGTCCTGCGACAAATACCCGCTCCAATTACGCCGGAAAATTCCCACCATGTTTATGTATTTTTTTGACAGCTGATTGTTTCATTGAAAAGTGGCACGGGGCAAATAGGGTTTTCCCCTTTTTATTGGGTGGCTGCCAATAGCAAATAAGTAAACATTTACTATTTACTCTAGCAGGGCTGTGAGAAAATCATTAAATCAGTGACGACTGAGACGGCGCACCACTTTTCCATGCCCGAAAGCAAACACAAATAGCGAAATCAATATAGCGTGCGATCGGGCGGAAAAACTAACTCAAAGGGTAAATAATAAAAAATTTAATTAGAATTTTTGTTATTAAATAAAATGCCACCAAAGAGCAAAATGCCACTAAATTGAAAAATTTGAAATCAAACTGAAACAGAAAAAAGTTGAGAGTGAGGGAGTCTCTATGAAATTGGAAACGAAATGAAATAAAGCTCTGCTAAGTTAGAGCCGCACAAAAATCACACACAAACATTTCCGCTGCCAGAAACTGCAAATGGAAAATGGGAAATGGAAAATGGGAAATGGCCGAAATAAAAACAAATGGTAAAAATGTAAAAGGTATTTAAAATGTTTTTCAAATGCGGTTGCAGTGGTTTCAATGTGTGGCCAGCAAAGTAAATTAAAATATTTTTTAGCGAAATGAAAAATGTTTTCCCACACACAGCATACAGTGTGTGTGTGTGCGTGTGTGACTTTGAGAGGAGCTTAAAAAAAATGTTGATGCTTTGCATTATTTATTAAATATGCTAAATGGCACAAGTCAGTGTCGAAAATCCCCTTCAAGTGTCACTCCATTCGAATGACAAATTTAAGGCTCGATTTTGGCCTGGCCAGGCGGAGATAATGAGAAAAAAAAATTACAGGCCATAAAACGTCTAGTTCCGCCCGTAAACCTGTCCCTCTATGGCCCAGATTTTACGACCAATCCAAACCAAACCAAACCATCCATCGTCCGATGTCGGGGGCATAAACCAACGAGATCACCGCCCACGCAATAAAAACATAAAAAACTGGAGGTGGGAACTGTACACAAATTACCAATTTTTAATTTGAAAATGCGGCACAAACTTTAATTAGCCATTCACCTTGTCCAGCCAGTCGAGCTACCAGCCAACTTTATGGCATATCAAGACTTTAGTATTTATTGGCCAGCAAGGCGCGTCGGTGCAATTTATGGCCCGGAGTGTGAACGTGTGTCCACACTACTGGCACCACTTGTCGATGCTGCACCACCGCACCACCGCACACCGCCGCCCCATCGACTGTCCCACCGACGAGGCCGCAAAATCCACAGAATAATTTCGGTTGCTGGCTGTGATTTGGCTTTAGCTTTGGATTTGGCGCGGCCATAGCCTGTTCTAATTTTCAACGCGCTTCCAATTTTCGGTTTTTTTTTTTGTTAAAGGATCCTAGCACTGCACACAGTGCGTGTGGAGCTTGTGGCTTTCGCCACGCGCGCTAGAAATAAATTTTGCCCGGCACCCAAACGATTTAATTTGCGGTTTCTGTCACAGGCGACGCACATTTTCCATTGGAAATTGATAAAACTTATTTGCGGACGGGCTGACGATAAAAAAGGTGGACAACAAACAAGCGATTAAGCAACAAATCAGAGATAAATGCTGTCAGAATTGAGCATATATTTAAGATATATACGTGCGGAGCTTAAACATAATTTGTGGCATTCATTCAATAGCGAAAATTATTCGCTTTGATTTTCAATTTTATTCAGATAATTTATGTTAATCAAAAGACAAATATCAAAAAAAAAAAAATGCAATGAATCCAGTCGAATCAAAATCTTTTAATTACTGTTAATATACAGATAAATATTTCAATCTATTTCAAAACCTAAACACGTTTTCATGTCTTACTTACATTTCATGAAATATATATATGAACACTGTTAACCCAAGAAGAGTAATGTTCGATTTTTAACATTAATGGTTTATTTGTTATAGGTAGCTACATAATATTAACGGTTTTTGTTATTCTGTTTCTTTGACTGTACCTTAAAAATATATAATAAATAGTTTTAAGCCTCAAAATATTTGCAAAAAATCAAGAAACAATAAGGAATTTAAAATTTTTGAAAGTTTTAACAATATTTTTCTGAACTTCGTCGCATGCTGTCTGTCTAGCAACATAATGTATCTGACAGATACGGAAAACACCTCACATCATTTCTGGCCGAGAAAGCAGCCAATCGCCTTGCAGTGTTTGAAAGTGGCTTGCAGGTAGTCGAACCGCAACCACTCGTATTTCGCATCGCAGATGTAAGTCGATTTCTGCCTGCTATAGTCGTTGATGAGGGTCCAGACTCTTAGCCACCGATACCTCAAGACTCTGCTCAGGCTGAGGATATCTTCCAAACGGTAAGGATATTGTCCTCCCTCGAATTCCACTCGCAGCTTCTCCTTCATTTGAAGCATGAACATGTCGTGGTTTTGTCTTAGCTCACTTAAAGTGGTAAATACTTCTGGCTGATGGAATTTTGCAAAATGAGATAGCTGCTTTTCAAGGGTAGTAGCTATCAAAGTCCTTAAACTTTGCAGAGCTTGAACCAATCGCTTTGGCTTGGCTATATTCAAAGCAGGCAAATTCCTTAGCTGATACAGCGAAAAGTGCAGGTTCAAATTCAGACGAAAATAGTGGTTCATGTGCTTGATTTTTTCCTGGCTTATCACTCTGTTTAGCAAAGGATCGTAGCTGACTTTTAAACAGATACATTCAGTATGTGGCCCGGTTATGTTAATATGAAACAGATAACCAAGCCGAGGATCTTGGGAAACTAGGATCTCTTTCAACTGATTGGAGGCCATTGTTAGTAGGTTTCTTTCCAGCGAGTCAAAGAATTGATTAAACTCACTTCGGCAGAGGTCATACTTTAAGAGAAGAAATACTGATCGAAGGTGCCTTACAATCTTGTCCACCTCTGACTTTTTCACCAGATCTGAGACATAAGAGTTGGCCAACAAGGAACGTCGATGCAGTAATCTTCTAAATTCATGGCAAATGATCTCCGAAATGGGAGTGTAGTCGGCACAGGCTTGAAAGTTTCGGAGCAACTCATCAACAGAGCAATCTGCAGGTTGTTGTGGATCCGGTCGAGTTTCCATGTGAAATGAGTAGAACATTCGACGCACTGGCTCCTGATCGATGAACCACAACTGTTCCAGGATATCGGGGGCATAACCACTTTCCTCCAAGCTTTCTGTCTGATACGGAGTTAGCTCCCTTTGCACTGAGTCCATCAATGAATTGTGCAGGCATGTCTGGGATATATTTCCATGCAAGCAGTTAAAGTCACCTATTTTACGAGTATCGTAGAGTATGGCCAACGCTTCACGAGATTCATTAAAGTGGCTCTGAATGATTTGAAATAAATTCCCATCTGGCAATTCTATCTTTCTACGACCATATTCTGTTCTTCCATCAATCAGTAGTCGTTGGTGGGGAAACTCTTCGTGCCAGTCTGTAAACTCCCCAGTTGACCACCAGTTGTCCAGAAATTGGCAATAGGCCTGCAACGAGTGTAGTAGTAATGCTGCACTCAAGTTTCGATGCATTTTCGATAAACTGCTATTGGAAGTATACGTAAGCAGGGATTCCACAATGTGCAGGCTTCGCAACGTAGGTTCTCCTTCAATATTGATATTACTGAGTTGATATAGCAACTGTATCCTTTCCAAATGAGCACTTGAAGACTCCAAAAAGTGCTGCAGAGTAGGTGTTTCAATGCCCCTTGTCAGTCGGCGTTCAAAGTAAACCAAAAACTCCATCACAGGTCGAAGAAGTCGCCGCAGAGCCACACTGAAAGAAGTCAGGGTCTCCAAGCGATCACCAGTTATTCTTTTTGTGGTATGCACCTCTATCAATTGCCTCAGGTGACGCATTTCTTTCAAGGAGCTGAGGATTGGAGGCAGGAGTGGTCCCTCCATCAACTGACTGATGGCACAAGTGTGTGGTCTGTCCCTCCGCAACTCCAGTTCATTATCCAAAATCTCAAAGAAATCAAAGTCTACAGTGGCAATGAAAAGAATAATCAGTTCTCTCAAAAGCTGTTGCTCCTCGCTTGTTTTTCGCACCGAGTGACGACATTCCCTTAGCTGATAGAGCATCCAATTGCCATACTCCAGGCTGAAACTACTGGCCAAAATTCGTGGCTGCGGATAGACGTGTATATCAACTTGCCACCAGGGTGTTTGAATTCGGGAGAGCAGGTCATTGGAACCTTTGAATAGGTCAGCCTTTGTGGGCTTAGCGGCTGAGGACTCCAACTGGATAAGATTCAGTGCCAACTCCATTTTGGCCTCATTGGTGGCAAAGTTCTCCTTGACTTGGATCTTATTAAATTTGTGTTTTTCATAAGTAGATGGTTGATGTTCTTTCTGCGAGTCTGTTAGTTCCAGAGATGGAAGAGATTTCATGGAGGAATTATCCAAGCTGAGTTCACTTTCAGCATCCCAAAAGCGACCTCTACGTTCTGAGCTGACCAAACTCCTGGCACTTTGGGTCATTTTCTTGGGGCATTCTCGGTGAGCTACGGACACATTTTCATAGGTTGCACTTTTTGAACTCATTGTTTGTGATCTGGAAAGACTAGCTCTTAACTTTTCCTCACAAATAACTGCCGCGCTTTCGGTGGCCAGAGTGAGTGCCTCCAGGATGCTCTTCCGCTTCTTCTCCATCTCCTTACTATTCCGATGAACCGCCTGAAAAGCCTTGTAGTTCACGGAGAGCATAAAGTCCAGAAGGCGCCACTGCATATTTTTCTGCATGTGATTCAAGCAAATCGGATGGATCAGTATCACATTGGCCAGCTGCTTGAAGGTGTCCGCAAATTCGGGCAACTCCTCACTGCGATAGCGCTCCATAAAATGGTTCATGTTGAGGCACACGGCTTCCGGACAGGATTCCTGTTTGTCCTCGGGATGCTCCAGCTGATCCCTGGCATAGCTGAGGCAACTCTCGAAGGTGTTAGAGTCCACTGTCCTTCCACTTTCACCATCCTTTTTCCAGCCCTCCACGGGTGAGTCCAGCAGCAATCGCACCAACTGCGGCACATTGCGGGCTATGACTTGCTGGCACACGTCCTCTTGCATCCTTTCAACGATGATATTGTGGAAAAAATATATAAGTTTTCATGTACAAACGACAGCTGAGAATTGATAGTCACACTGGAAAAAAACTAGCTTGGGAACCAGCTGGCCATCAAATATTTTAATATTTAACAAGCTGAAAATGAAATATTTAGCTGTTTGACAAGCTAATATATTTTATATTTAATAATTATATTTAATTTAATATTTAAATAGAAAGCACTTTTTTTGTTTGTCAAGCTTATTTTAGTATTAAAACACGCTAAATTAATTACTTCAAATTTAGAGCTATCAAAATATTTGGTCTTAAACTAATATTTAGAAAGCTATGACTTGGTTGTCAGAATATTACATTTTATTCAGCAATTGATAAATTTACATTTGTTTTTGCATTGACTTGGTTTTATTTTTTAAAAATATTTCTTGATAGTTTTTCAAAGTGTAAAACTATCCTGCTTCAAAGAACTTGTAAAAATGGGGATGCATGCAGCTTACGTTGTTTTCGAATGGCCAGGACCAGAGCGGCTTACAAAATGCTTAAAGAGAATTCGAACATGTAAATTCCTGTGGCATTCACCGACGAACTAGAGCAGCGACTGAAGGACCTTAGTGACCCACTTGGGCATCCTTTTGCACCCCACCCCTCCCCGGACTACATGCGAATTTTGCTTTATTTTATTGTCCGACAAGATAAATACCAAAATATGGAATATGTACTAATGGGATGTGAGGAAAATGCACAAGGACATGGAGCAGATATGCGATAGGTGTCTAAGATGGGAGGCAGGTCCTGTCATCTGCTTCCTAGCAATAACTCAAATGCAATCGAGCATTCCAGCTGCAGCTGGGCAAAAATAATACAAACTACCGGCTTTTCCCAAGACTCTCAAATAAGTCGATTTTTGAATACTTATTGCAGCATTCCCATAAATTGAAATATTTGTAGGCTTAGGCAAATGAACACACAGCTCTTTTATTTGTCAGTGACCTCAAACAATTTTGCATAAACTTTAATTCACTGTCAATAAAAACTTTTTTTTTCAATTTCCTTTGCAAAACCGATATAGAAGTGGAGGAGAAAGATAGCAGCAAATCAATGAAATCCGCAAATAATTTTTTTAACTTGGCATTTTGAAAGCGGAAAAAGTTTGTCAAATATTTGCAAAAATATTAATTTGCTGCCAATGCAAACTTTTGGCGATTTTTTTTTGTATGTTTTTGTTGTTTGCATGCAAGGCGATAGAGAACAAATTTGCAAAGGACACTTCACAGAGGGGAAAGTTTTGCCCGAGGATGGGCTAGATGAAATCTGCACCAGAAAACAAAAGCCGTAATGTATAAAAACAGTGAGAACGGCTTGAAGGCAAACTTGCCGGGGCGGCAAACTTTCGTTGGCGAGAAGTAAGCGAAAAACTTAATAAAGATCCTCCGGCAGGACGCTCTCCAGAGGCAGGACGATGATGGTGACAGCACTTGGTCAATGGAGAATGGCGAATGGAGATGGGCGAATGGAGAATGGCGAACGCGACCGCAGCCTGTCGAAATTAAACCAAACTGAATTTGCACTTACACTTCGGCAACAGGATTCCCGCAGGACTCGCTCCATCCGGCGCCTGTCGAAATTGTCACTTTCGCAATTCCCCCAATAGTTGACTGCGTCCACTGGCACTGAGCACAATGGTTGGTGGCGTCAAGAAGCGCGTAAGTGACATTTATGCGCCTGCCAACTTGCATCCCAAAGTTGCAGCTAAACTTTCGCCCAAGGCCAAACGAGGGTGCCGCATTCGAGCCAAGTTTGTTTTAATAAATACCTCCATTGTCTGCGGCACCTGGTGAATGGCTGGTGGCAGGATCAGGACTGCTGCCATCTGACTTTCCCATCGTAAGTTGCCCCAGAAGTTGACTGCCGCACAATGGAGGCAGTGGCCAGGAAACAATCAGCTTCAGCTCCAGCAGCATCAGCTCCTCAATCACAGCCGCGGAATGCAAACGAGAGCTGCAGCAAAATTACTCATTTTTATGAACTTTTTGCACAGCCAGTCACGCTTGTTGCAATTAACAAAAGTTTGCCTCTCGAATTAAACTGAGAAATGGAAATGATGGTTAAAAGAGATACCAAACTGGGAACTGTGCGGTCTTAAAAAAGTATATTGATAAAAGTAGTGCAGTTTGCGGTGGTCTTAATGAAAGGGGAATTCTTCAGTTTCTTAATACAAATATTCCGCGGAGATTTATTTTATATTTATGTTGCTTCACTATGCTTTCATTAATTCAAATATTAAATATATATGCACGCAGCTTTACACAATAAAAAAAAAAAAAGTTTTATGAATTTAAAGGAACTTTAAAGGAACTAATATAAATCTAATATTTTCCAAATTAAATTAAATTATGAAACTTAATATGCATTGTACTTAATTTAATTTAAATAGTTAATTTAACATTTTGATTTCAATAGTCAGATATTTGTTTTTGTTATTCCATGTTTTATCAGTCTATTCGTTAAATCTTCTTTTACAAGTAGATAAAAATATGATTCGTCTTAACAGCGCAAACACCAAAAGTACTGCGGTAATTAAAACAAGAAAAATGATTTTCCCCCCAGTTTCCTTTTTATAGTCTGATGAACTTGGAGATAAAGTTCAACATTTAATGGCAGCCAGCCACACGCTTCCCTGAATCCGTGAGTCCGTAAATCTGGCTGCAACTCACCTCTGTCGCTGATGGGCCTCATTTAGCGGAGATTTCTTATCAAGCCACCGGATGTCGGCGAAAACTACCTCAGCCCCGAACTCGTGGCCTATTTATAAACTTCATTTGGGATCCAGCAGCCAGCTCACAGAGATCACAACCCACATCTGGCCGCCAGGAGCAGGCCACACAAAAATCGTTTCTCGGTGCGAAAGGGCAATGGCACCTCCCCGCAACATCCCTACTTCCCCCAACTTTCCCAACTCCCACGTAATTTGGAGCTATGGGCAAAGTTAATTAGTTGTGATTTTTCAAAGAACATTCAAAATCGAAGCGGGCAGCCGAAAACACAAACAATATTGTTGTCAGCCCGGGGCGAAATTCGACGGGGGGAAACTGCAGTCAGGCGTGGCACATGTTGAGTGTATAAAATTTTGATGAATGTTTTGTTTACAGGGGCAGTGTACAACATGATGCCACACAACATCTCCCCTCACAAGGGGTTGATTATTACGTGGAGGATGGGGCAACTGCATCTGACGGCATCTGGGATGCGACACACACACACTCATGTGGGTATGTGGATGCCTCGGGTGCCGCGGCCACAGATTGGAAATGGAAATTGAATGTGAATTATATCGGATATCCAGACACAAGACAGTCAGACCTCAGATGACCTCACGCCTCTGTGAACCTTACATATACCGAAAATGCGTATAATTAACTACACTACGAAAATAACTAACTAACTAATAACATAATACTTCAAATAAACTGAAAATGTTTACTTTCGAACTTGCACTCTCAAAATGTAAGTAGTTAAACAAAAAATACTACAAATGAAATGAAAATCATAGCAGACTCACTTTAAATTGTTAAGAGTTTTGTTCTTGACTATCTGATTAACTAATTTAAATAAATATATATATTTAGGCTTAAAATGAATTTAATTGAATATAATAAAATTTTATAAAATACTTTTTTACCATAGAATAATCTAAATAATTGTAATTAAAGTTTAAAAAGTTGTTCAAATAAATTATAGTTTGAAAATGACTCTATGAAAATACCTACTTTATATTCTCTGTTTCTTCTAGTGCATCTTTTGGAGCCCGAAACAGATGCCATAAATTACGCAGCATAAACAGACTGCAACTAATTAACAAGAAAATGCATCATCTGCAGCCTAACATCCCCGAAATCGTTCCATGGTTTTCTCATTTTTTGTTTTGTCTTAACGATTTCCGATATTCTCACAGCTCAGGTGAAAGGTGAAATTGTGTGTCTGTCGAGGACAAGTATGGGTAAATTGGCTCAAATTGGAATGGCATGTTAAGTCCCCCGGGTAGCATTTATTTTCCTAATCAAATTTGCCTTTCTTCGGCAGAGCTGAAAATAATAATTTAAATATTTTGGCCTACGGCCATGGGCGGCAGGAAATGGCATTTGGGCAACTGGCTGGCTGGTTGGCGATGGCTAACAAGCTAGCCAACAGAAGCAGTGGCAAACAAGGAAAAACTGGAGTAAAACCCTCACAACAATGGGAAAAACTTAACTCAGCCGCGAGCCACAAACGCACACAAACACACCAGAGCGATACAAAAGAAGCCGAAATCCCGGGAAGAAATTAGTTTCTCTTCGTCCTGCCCTCTAGCCCCGAGGTCCTTGCAGTTCTGCTCCTCCTGTTTGTTTCCCTAGCTGTTGTAACTAGTACTGCTACTGATGTTCCTGTTGTGGGCAGCACACAAAATTGGCAAATACAAGCGGACTTAGGCCACAGGAGCTTTTGCTGGCGAAAACAAAAAGCGGAAAATTCCTGAACGGCCGCGGGGCGAAAAGTGAAGGGAAAAGCGGCGACAAAAGCACAAAAAAATGTTGGCAATGCAAAAGCTTGTATCGTCGCAAAGGGCGAAAAATGCAGGCCGCAGACAGACGCAGAGAACAGCCCACAAAAGCCCACAAAAGGGGGTGCCAACAGGATTTGGGGGGTGAAGTCCTGGCAGGGGCGATACTCCACAGATAATTTGGATTTTTGTGGCCTCGACAGCTATTTAATTGTAGTCCCTGAAGATTTTCTTATTTTAAAGACGCCCATTAACACTTTAAGTAATTCAAATTCCATAGTGTTTTGATTTTACTAACTGCTCAACAAAGAAATTTAGCTCAATGTCAAAACATATGGTTCAAATGTTGCCCATCTTTATTTAATTTTAATATTGAGATTTAAGAAAGACTTTATTAATTTAATTTAATTTAAGCTTGTACAATTTTAACCCTTAAGTCCTATTTTTTAGCGAAAAATAATAAGTTGAAAAGAACTATCAGAATAAGGAAAAAAAAATATACTTTTTAAACTACTTAAATAATAGAAGTAATAACTGAGCTTACACTAGTAAGTAGAAGTAGAAAGACTTAATATTACAACAAATTAATTGTCAAAAATAATTATCAAAAAAATAAGTTTAAAATAAATATGTATATATTTATTCTAAGTTCAATACCTCAAGAACAATAATTTTCACAGCTGCTTCACTTTGGTTATCTATTTTCCATAGAAACGCAATTCGTACTTGGAAAATTTTGTTATTCCTGAGTCTAGCCAATGTTATCATAGCTTTTACATGCGTAAATATGAATACAGCCGAAACCGGACTAGAACCAGAACCAGAAAAAACCGCACAACAAGAGCCCACGTGGAGGGGCAACAAAAAACCGAGTTCAACAAGATGATGAAATTCCAGCGATGCCGGGGGTGTCCCACCCATTTCCGCTGCCCCAAGTCGTTAGCTTCTGCCAAAGTTTTGGACCACAAACTGAGAGGCCAGGACAAAACCAGGTGTCGTTATGGCCGCACACGCCAGAAATTTCAATAGCGCAGCGAAAGTTTCATTGACTTGACAGGTGGGTATTCGCCCCCAATCCTCCTTAGCAGCTGTAATTGTTACCGTTTAAAATCCCATTAAACGCTCCTCGGTCTAGGCAAATGGCTCTCACTTGGCCGCCGGTGGTAAAACTGGCCAGGATGCAAAGCAAAATATGTCACAGCATTTACGCCAAGGCAAGGCAAGGCAAGTCGGCAGACAACAACGGACACAACGCACAAAAGCCCAAGGATCGCCGGCGTTTTTGAAGAGGCCGCCCGCTATTAACAAACCATAAAGTAATTTCTTGCTTTCCTGCTCGGAAATTAGACATTTTGTCAAGGGAACACTCACTCCAGGGCTGCGAAGACGAAGCTACCGTCAATGTTTCGCCCTCGGGCCAACCAAAGCAGGGACAACAATGCCAAGAACAATAACCCAGAAGAGCTGGCATAAATCGGCACTCTGAGAAAAGCGGTAGCGGAAGAAGGAATTAACTTACGCTTGATTCGGAAAAGTTTTGCTCACAATTTCCAGCAAAAGGTATTTAGATATAGGCCTGGAAACCATTTCTTTAGGTAATCATTGCTGCTTATTTAAGTCTAAGGACAAGAAGAAAAAAAATATTAACACAAACACATTTAAATTTAAAAATTTCTAATCCTAGACAAAATTGATTATAAACAATTATCTTATTTAATGTCACAAAATTAAAACCTTTTTAGCTTTATATTTAACAATGATATTTGTATACTGTAATGCTAAGAATAGAATATAAAGTATGAAAAGACAATTTAATATTTTGTAATAGTAGGAATGGAATTTAAAATATTGAAATACAATTTGAAATACCTTAAACCAAAACTTTCGTTATTTAATTTTAATCACTAAAATTGCTTAACTTTAATTACATTTTATTTTTTTTTATGTTGATAATATTTTTCAGAACAGCTAAATGAGTTTAAAACAAATTAAATTTAAAGATATTAACCCAGTTTAAGTTATCCAAACTTTGAAATTAATTACAATCATTTCCCAAAATTTGTCTCGGTGTGAAGGAGTCTTATCTGAGCCTGGGACGACGGACACTGCCTGGCAAGTTGAAAGTGAAAATATTATAATGAAGTATGTTGTTAGCTGTTTCGAGATTTTCAAATGTATCCATCAGTTGGAGGGGCGGGGGGCTGCTCATCGGGGCGTGGGGGGAGGGCAAAACGAACATTTTGTAAGTAAACAAGCAGCGGCGGCAACAAAAGTTTGTCTATTTAAAAAGTTTCCAGCTGCACAAAAGTTATAAAACATGAAAATATTTCTTAATTATTTTTATAAACAAGCAGGCAGGCTCAGTAGCCCCTCGGGGGGCGTGGCCCAGCCTTGCCCTTGCCCATGAAAATTTTAAAGCAACCCAAACACTGCGGTGGTCGAACTTCTTAGCTGCGTCCCGGATTTGTTTGTCTTGCTGATTTCTGCCCGAGGTCAGGATTCTGTTTGATTAGCATAAATGTGAGTGCGAGTGCGAGCTCCAAAAAAAGGGAACATCATTTCGTCCCTTTAAATGTGGGCAAAATTAATTACGTGGGCCAAGGAAATCGGCAAGGAATCCTAAGCTAAAACTCCATAAAATTCCATCAACCAAATCGAAATTGTGGCGAGGGGATGGCGAAAGAAATATGAGATGTTAGAGAGATATAAATATTTGGTTAATTAATTGCCTCTTTGTTTGCCTGGGAATTATTGAAATATTTTTATTCGATATTTTCCTTCCATCCAAACTCTGCAAGCCCCTTGTCCAAACCTCAAAAAAACCCCAAAAAACCCCTTCTCATCGCCAAGCCCAGTAAATTTGATTGCCGTTATCTGCATTTTATTATGCTTTTGCCACCGCAAAAGCGACGCACAGCCATTTTGAAATGGTTTTTGATATACGAGCATGAATATGAAAATGTTTGCCATAAAATCATCCCAAATGGATGAGTGTGGCGGCCGAATATCAGAATGTCTGAATATGGTGCGAGTATTTTTCGGTGGGTCGTGGCCAAAAACTTGAAATAAACTAAGCCAATGATTTATAGTTTGCTGCGAGCGAGCAAACAACATTTCCTATGCCGAAATTAAATTGTCAATACTTTTTAAGATGGTAAGGCAGCGCAAATATTTGCCGAATTTTGATTACTCAATTAGCTGAAATTTTAAATAAAGTGTGGTTTTATACGGCTTAAGCCAGTGATGGCCATAATAAATTGAGATAAATAATTTTTATGATTTGTTTATTAAATGCAGGGAGTTTAGAAGGTATATTGGCTTAAAAAGCTAAAATATCTAAACTAACCTTAACCCCTAAATCTAAATTTTAAACTACATTTATTTACAAATTAAAATGGTCTTAATAAAACCATTTAAATCATTAAATTAAATACATAATAATTTTTGAATATATTTTAATATTTATAATTTTGTTGACCGAGCTTTGGCAACCGTTTATACCTATCAATTTGGCATCCAATAATATTTATTAAATAACCGTTCCTCTGGGTATTACCCTTTGAAAACAGTCCCTAAATTATCATTTATTCCTAGCAATCAAACCTACTCCCTTGCAACTCGAAATCGGTTAGAGTTAAATATTTATTTGTTGACCAAATTGAATGTGACGCATTTTAAAGTGCACCATTTGCAGCCATCCATCGCACGATTGTTTCCACACGCTGCAAGCGAAACATTTCAATTTGCTGCGACAAATGCTCATAATTTATAAATTTTAAATCTATTTCTGCCACCCCACCCGCACAAAACTCAAGCGACCTGAATGGCGTTGGAGCTAGGAGTTTGGGAATGTATTGTTGCTGATTTATCGCGAACCGCAGTCAACGTTGCCATTGTCTGCGTTTTTGGCACTGTTAACCCGATTTTCCACTTTTCATGCGACAACGATGTATGTGACTGGGGTAACTGGGTGGTGGATGGGTGGGTGGTTTGTGCTGGGTGGTTGGGGATGATTATGTTTACGTTGCGCCACCACCACGCTAATGTGGTGCACGTCCCGGCCAAGTCACGTCACCTAGAAAACTGCGCGATTTGGGCCAAGACAATGACAGCAGAACGCATCGGGAAACGAGATCACGTCTCGGTGCCGTGCGAGATTTCTTGCAATTTCATATGGCCTGCTATCGGGGAACTATCTTTCAATTAAATTCCTCTGCGGTTTCCTATTTTCCCCCATCGGCGGTTCAATTTCGATCCCAAAACTAATTTCCCCTCTTAAACTTTGGCAATAATAGCTGCTGAAATACTGCAGACCGAGCGCTTCCACCTTAATTTGATTACAAAATTTTCAAAGCTTCAATGGGCGATGAGCAGGAAAATATTTTCATTGCATTTTTGCGCTTGTCGCGTATCATTTTAAGCTCTTTTACATAAATTTCCAAAGCCATAAACAAATATTTTTCGGTCACGGACGAGAGCGAGAGCGCTTTGTCGCAGTTTTCAACTTCATTTAATTTAATTTATTTTTCAGCAGTTGGGTAATTTATGTAACAACTTTTTGGCTGCCGCTGCCGCTGCTGCTGTTGTCCTTGTTATTTGAAACTAATTTGCATAAAGCGAACGTCAAGTGTTTCGACTCCCACCTGACGACACATATGTGCCTGTTTATAAAGCAACAGGATCCGAGTTCGAATCCAAATCCGAATCGCCATAAATTGCGTCTTGATGACTGTTTTGAAAAGGGCCCGAGACTAGCAATTCGATTTCATTTTTATGGCGCATAAATTATTCAGAGTTTGTCTATAGTCTATAAAATGTTGAGCTTCGTTGAGCCAGCACTAAGCAGGACATCATTCCGTTGACCCTCGGCCATAGCCAGGATCCACGGAGCAATGGCGGTGACCTTGTATCCCTTTTTTCTTTCTCTAAATAGACAATTTGCCCATCTTTACGCACTATTGTTTTGTATTCTCTGGGCGATGTCTTGCTTCGCTTCGTCCTCCGGCAGGCTGGCATAAAAATCAGTTTAGTCCTGCGACAGCGCCTCGATTTATGCCACAGTCCTTTGTTGCCTTTCTCTGGATTTTTTGCGGGCTGCCAACGTTTTTACGACTAAATCGAGAGCCACAAAACGTTACGGCAAATCACTTTTCAGCTTCAACTTTCGTAGAGCAGCATATGGGCATCGTTTAAAAACAATTGGAGCTTAAAGCGAATGGCCAACACAATGTTGTTGATTGCCTTTAAGGAGTCGTACACTGAATAGTAAAATCGCAAGGAAAAAACGTAACTTCGACTTGGGTAAATTCATAATAATTTCCATTGGTTTTTAATCCATTTAAGATTTTCTCCTTTACTTCTTCCATCCGACTTATTGAAAATTCAGTCTCATTGTTTGCACACAAAAACAAATAGAAGTGATGTTGCACTTTTCCTTGGTATTTGCCAAAGCAAAAAGATAAACAAGTCGAGGAAAGAAAAGTGATTGAGTGATTCCAATTAGTTGATTTTAAGTGTATTGCCATAAATACAGGATTTCTATAAAAAGACATCCGAGCTTATAAGGAATATTGCATGAGGCTTTGCAGAAAATATTTTAAAAACGTTATGAACATTCAGTAGATTTTAATACGACCAATTTCACATTTTCGAGGCTGCAATGTCACATTATATCGATATATATATTGGCTTACGTATTGTTTTTCGCAGTTCACTCTCAAAAGTTATTGTATCTCCCAGTCGTCAGACAACGGCATTAATACAATAATGTATGAATAAATAAAATTTAATTTTACGTAAAAACTGACATCAGTCCCCAGACAGAAATGCGGATAAAAGCGGGCAAAAAATAGGAGGGGAAAGTATGGAAACTTCGCAGTCCAGAGTGAAAGAAAACAGTTGTGTTTGTTTGCCCTCTTGTGTTGTGTTGTGTGGCATATTTGAGCGTATTTGCACAAAATACGTGAAATTACGCGAAAAGTTCAGTCAGCTTGTGTCCTGCCAACTGTCCTCGTCCTTTGTCCTCTTGTTCCCCGCCAAAGGAACACCAAGAAACCCCAAGGAACCCCAAGAAACCCCCTGGAAAACTTTAACAGCGGCAAAAGCTAAGTGCCTGCGAAAGATGACTGGGTAACTTGTTGTTATTTTGCATTTAATTTCGACGACCTCCTGGGACCAAGTGGCGTATGCGCAATATTTTAACACAACTGCGAAACGAGCTTGTCGGTAAAGACCTTTGTTTAATCTTTGGCACATTGAGAGTCGCCCTTTGCCATCTCACTTTATAAGCGAATTTTTAATGAGCTTCTTGTCATATAAGTTAATAATCCGCAGGGCGCACAAAATACATAAAAAACAAAACGAAACGAAACGAAACGAAAAAGCTTCCCCCAATAATAACAGGAACACTTTACGCCCGATCCGGAGCGGAAATCTCATTTGTCATGCAGCCTGGCCATTTATCAGTTGGCATTTAAAAAGCCATTAAAACCGAATCCGGCTGCAGAAAAATTGTGAACAAAAAATTGAAATTTACGTTGAAAAAGGAATCTGGCAGCGTGGAAGTTGCAGGTTCGACAGGTTTTCTTTCAGTTCCGATTCGATTCGATTCGATGCGATTCATAATTTAAAGGCCAGCCGATTGCCGGCCCACTGACTTCCAGCCGAGTCAGACCAATAAATTAATATAAAAATTCCTCACGCCCAGCCAATAAGTGAACATTGAAGCGTTTTATCGCCCCGTCCAGACTCGCAGGATGGCCAGGATAACGATGGGCCAGAAGGCGCAGCTCAGAGGCCCATCTTGAGATCGTGAGATGTCTGAGATGCCGACACACTCGAGCCGTTTGCTTTGGACTTGCGAGAACTGGCAACTCGCGACTAGGGAATAGGAGCCAGGGACTAGGAACCAGGGACATTGGACTAAGGTCCTCGGGCCATCGTCGGCCACTTGGCCAGACATTTGTGGTATGCGCAAATAGAACATGGCATAAAACGGGTCCTGCTACGAAGGCCATAAAACATTTATGGCCGCGCGGAGGAGTCCACCCTGTTGGTTATTTCATTGTCTGCAAATAAATGTAACAAGTCAAATACCAACGCATACCAAGCCGTACAATGACTGCGGAAGATGGTTAGAATATTATTTAGGTATAGTATACAAGCTTTGATCAAGTAATAACAAACGAAACCTTGTTTATACAAAAACAAGGTTCTTAAATATATTTAAACTGCATCCTTGGTTAAAGTATATCCATTTCCAACTAAGACATAGCTTAGGCATTATAAAAATAAAATTCTTTGATTTAAAAAAAAAATGAAATACAATGGGAATAAAGGACTGGTGCACAATTTTAAAGGTCATAATAGTAAATAAAACTTTTGCCAGTTGAGTCAATTATGCCCAAGATTGGGGAATTATTTTAATAAATTCTGGACTTTCACATCGACGCAAAACATAGAATAATTCAAATATCTATGTAAATGTGTCTAAGTCAATTTAAAAATATATGAAATTCATGGATTCCTAATAAATAGTAAGGAGGATAAATATTTTTAAAGTGCTACCCGAGCGGTGAAATCTGCCTGACAACGCAAGAAATAATCTGATTTATTATTTTTAACATTATATTATGGAGCACACCCATAGTTCTTGTTACCTGAATTGGCCTTCAGCTAATTGCCAGCGACGCTTAAATCGTTGCGACCATCGATTAATTTGGAAAACTTCAGCCACTGCCGAGACCAAGTGAGTCTCTTAAATCTGAAGACTCATCAGAAAAAGTCGTGAAAGTTTTGCATGCGACCCCGTTGGAAAGGGGCAACTTTGTTAATGGTTTTGTCATAAATTTTAATTCGATTGCATCAGAGCAGACGCTGAGGCTGAGGCTGAGACTGAGACTGAAACTGCCATTCAAACTGGGCATGAAAAATGCATTAGACGCTGCGGCCAGGACTCGAGGAGCCTGCAGCAAAAGTTTTTGATGGTGCGGTTGCCCACGGAGACAGGAATCCCCTCCATCCACACACACACATACATATACAGACCCAAAAACTGGCACACACTATCGCCCCGAAGAGAGAAGCCAAGCCGCAGACACAGTCCGTTGTTGGAAGACTCAATTAATTTATGCAGTGTGAAGTAAAGTTTTCGGCTTGAAGAAGCCTTAAAAATTGCATCGAATGGAAGAGAAGAGGAGCGGAGAATGAAGCCCCAATGCCCTCAATTACAGCTCACGAATGGTTGGAGTAATAAGGCGACTTCGTTCAGCAGGAAATACGTTCAATTAATGAATTTTAAATGCTTTCTCATTGTCACTTCCGCACGCCAAAGGCTTCAACTGCAGCCCGCGGCGCACGGTGCGTATGCTCGACGTATGCTTTATTTGCAAGTCAACCACCAAGCCAAGTCAGTGGGCGAGGCAAGCCGAGCCTGTTGAAGGATAAAGGACACTGCGGTGCCATTATCTTTGCCGACAGACATACTGCCATCAAGGATATCAGCCTGCAGGCGAAAGGTACAGTGGAGCTTGATCGAAGCCCTTCTGGAAATAGGTTAGAAAACTTTTGGATTAAAACATTTCTCCCATTTATATTTTGAATTTTTGATATATATTCTTTTATCAAACTCTTAATAATATCTTTCATAAGTAAATTCAAAGCGTACAAAAAAAAAAAACAAAATGACCTTCATTTATGAAAAAATAAATAATTGGCCTAAAAGATGATCCTAATCCAAACATTTTCCGAAAAATCTCTGAGTTTTAAGTACAATTAACATGATTATTTATATGATAAGAACATTTTTTTAATATTTATTATCTCTCTCCTTCTTAATCACATTTGTTATGTACCTCCGCGTCAAGTTGTACTGACAAGCTATTTATATCCGGAACCTTTTAATATTATATTATAAGCGTGTGTTCCACTGTACCAGTCGGTGGGAGGCAGTGCGTGCACGGCCTGAAAAGGCCGAGCGCCCACATTAACTACAAGGATAATGTCGCCCGGCGTCCGCCCGCCGGCTGCGGCATGAAAAAATAACAAGAAAATGCCTGGCATCGTTCATTACGAGCTGAGGCCCAGGCTCAGACTCAGGCTCAGCCCTTTGGCCAGGTGCGTGGATGCGGCAGGACGAGGCAGGACCAAAGGGACGCGGCAGGACAAGACAGGACGAGAGTGGGGGACACAAGACGAACGACAAGACAAGGCATCCGAAATGTTTTATTGTTGTAACTGTCGCCCGGCGGCATAATATATAGTCTGGGACATATCCTGGAGCGCGACTCCGCCGTTGACACAAATCACATGCAACCTTTGGCCCCCCCAACCCCCCTCTTCGCCACCGGGAAAATGAAGTGGAACATTTTTGGTGCTCTCCCTACTTTCGTACGTGCCCGCATTGGACCTGAGTTCGGGACACCAAATTACGTAAGCTTAAAGGGGGTTTTAGAGCTATGTATAGCATATCTCTTCGCCGGTAAAACGTTGCCCTTTTGTCTGCGATTGCGTTTGCGTTTGCCGTCTTCCGTTTTAACAAATGTTTTGTTAGCGCGTCGCTCTCTCAAGTTTTCCGCTGGCAAAAAATTATGCGGAAACGGAAGCGACAAAAGGAAAACCACAATTGAAGGGGCGTCCTGTGCGTGTATGTGTGTGTGTTTAAGTGGCACGTGTCCTGCACACACACACACACACACCTATACCACACATACCAAAATCCACCTGGACCCACTTTGTCATCAGCTTGAATTAGGAGTATATTCAATTTTCATTATTAAATAATGCCCAGGCATTGATGCGTACGTGCGGCTCGGCTAAATTAAATGCACATCGGAATTTATGGGGCCCGGCCGAAATGACAAATAGTACTTGGCTGATCCGCACAAGACACAAGGTAAAACTGTAATTAAATTTGTCCAAAATTCGGATGCACATCCTGTGTGAGCGAAGCGAAGGAGGCCCATAAATCTGCGCACATAAAATCCAGACTACGCCCCAATTCAACTGCGATAAATCAAAACGGAATTCACATAATTTTTATCGTTTTGCACAATTTTGCATGTGAGCAAACCGTACTTCGTACTCCGTATTCCGCCCTCGCTCACATCGGTTTTCAAGTTAAACGTTTCAATAAAGTCGAGCACCTGTCAATAAATCGAAATTGCCTCTCGTATTATTTTTATCGGCTACGTTTCGTTTACATTGCACAAGATGCTTCATTTTCAGCACAGCCAGCGGCCACGCCTGACATATATACTCTATATCTATATACATTTCTATACATCTAAGCCACAGCCATGTGTGTGTGTACCTTGGCTATGTCTCACCGCCTCGTCATCGCCATCATCTTCTTCCAGTTGAGCGAATCCTGCGGGTTAGTTCCTCCTCGTGTGGCTTAGATTTTCCAACTTCTTGTCTTATTTCTTGGATGGTCGAGTTCCGTTTTAATTCAGTTTTCGGCAATCGAATTGTGGACAGTTTTCATGGGTTTAATTATGGGCCTGCCTTTGAAGTCGCCTTCTAGCCGACGATGCTTTAATTTTAATCCACTTGCGCGCTTAAAAGCGACCAAGTACAATTTTTACGAGCGCCTTCCTTATGAAAATTTAATAAGTCGGCAACGATGGGAGTTCGCATAATGAGAGTGGGCCCCAAAAAAATCGGGACATGCCAGGACAAGCCACCGCAGCTCATCCGAATCTGACTTCTCGAGTGAACCAGCCAAATGCCCCCGTCCACATATGTCATGTAAAAAGATTGTTTAACAAGCAGAGCCAAGGAGCAGGAAGCTTAAAAATGAAATGCGTTTCTCGTTTTCACATGGCTGCCGGCTGCCATCAAATGGGTCACAGTGGTGTCGAAACTCGACCTTTAAATTAATTTTAGATATCAGAATATACGAAATAATTTGTAAAATTAACATAAAAAAAAAGCTTACAATGGAAAATTTATATTCCTCTTCTTGCTTAACATGGATTAAAACATATATTGTTGTCGGCTATTGCTGTCTAAATATATATTTATTTAATTGTTTAAAACACAAAATACTTTTGAATTTTCCCAGACTCAAAGTCCTTGTGCTTAAGAAGTAGTTGAAAGCTGGTTTTTTTATATCCCTAATAAAAACAGGTTATTTTCTGAAGTCCAAGTTGTAATTTCTTTGTCTAAAGATTGAATTAAAAGCCTATAAAAGTGATGGCCCACTCAAAGCCCACTGTTTCGGCCTTGTGCAAGACGTTGCTCTCGTTGTGCCGAGCCAACAAACAGGCGAAATATTATTTACGAGCTGTCAAATCCCAGTTAACATGCCTTACACAAGGACCAAGGACGTCTTCGGTGTGTTTGTGTAGTTGTTTGCTCGATGTGGCCGCATATATAGTAGTTCGCTAAGAGACAGCTGAAGATGCGCTGCCACAGTTTCGGATACACAGTCACAGATACAGATACAGATTAACAGCCAGATACAGATACAGATAAAGATACATTTTACGGATAGAGGCACACTGTAAGATACTCTTACGGCATTCAGAAAGTGTGCCAGGATGTCTGGATCCTTGAAACGGACTTGAGCGGAGCGGCATAATGAAATAAAAAAGCATAAATAAAGGCGAGGCCAGGCCACGAAAATAATTTAAATTTATGTACTTGTGCGTATTTATTTGTGCGTTTGGCTTTTATTTCCTCCACAACGTCTCCTGATTTGTTTGTCTCCCTCCCACACTCGACCTTTTTTGGCGCAACCTCTTCCTTTCCCTTTCCTTTTTCCCTTTTTTTTGCAGAGCCACAGCAGAAAGCATTAAATTCAATTTGCTTATGTGAGTATCTGTGTGTCTGCCACTCAGCGTCAGTTACAGCTAACGAGGGGAGTAGGGGAGAAGGGGCGGGGAGAAGGGGGCACAGGTTCGAAGGACTAAGGACCAAGGGGAGGGACAAGGCCATGCCAGTGACGGCGACCTGTTGTGTTGTTTAAGGAATTACTTAACGTGGCAAAAGCATGTGCATGTGTATGTGACTGCTGCTTATGCATGTATGTGCTTAATAAATTTTTCGGTGTGTCCTTTTTTGATTATATCCTGGAACAGTTACAAATGGGTAGCACATATATGACAGGCGTTTAATGTTGAATACTCGTTTAAGCTTACCATATAGTACTAATATTTGTTTAAACATTAAAGGTTTATTTAAAATATAGGACCATTTCTGAATCTAGTATAATGGTATTTAGCCAAAATATACATCTGAACTATGTACGAACTTTATTTAAAATTATCGGATAGTAAAAACAATATTTATGAAAAAATTTTGTTGCTAATGGGCTTAGCTAGCCACTACTTTTTCTTGTCCTTATCGTCCTTTTCCTTGCTTTCATTAGCTTTCTTATCATCCTTGGCTTTCACCTCTTTATCTTTTCCCTTTGCTTTAACATCTTGCTTTTTGTCATCGTCTAATTTAGAATCCTTCTTTTTTTCCGGCTCAGGTTGATTTTCGGGTCTTAAATAAATGGCATATTTTCCCATTGAACTTCAATTGGAAAGAAAAAATAACTTACAAGTCCAGAATCGAAATGGGATCAATATCTATGTCGGGTAGCACAAATTTGGGAAACTGGGTCAGATCGATGCCCTCACCGCCACCATATTGAAGTGCCAAGCGGTCGAGGGCCTCCTTCAGTTCCGCCTCGTATTCCGGACCGGCATCTATGGGCTTTCCTTTGGGACTCTTCAGCCGGTACTCACGCACCTTGTCCAGAAAAATGTTGTAAACAGGATCCTTATAACGCAAAGATGCCGAATTGGTAAAGCTCCGACGTAGAAAAAGGCTGGTTTTTAAAACGTTTGCAAACATTTTTGTGTGAGTTTCGTTCTCTGTCGATTCAATACTGTTTTAAATTTTTGTAAAACGATTTCTGAGCTATATAACTTTTTCTGGGGTGACTTGATTAAAAATTGCTATTAAAAGGAAAATTAGAAGTATTAAAGTATTATTAAGTACCTATATAAGGTATATAATAAATTAAGCTTCTCAATAAATTATGTATAGAAACTTATTTATTTATTTTATTAGGCAAATTAAAAACCTATGATTGTAGCTAGTCACAAACTTTAATTTTCAAAACTTTTTTTAAATTAAAGTTCAATTTAAGTATCTGGTTCGTTTATCAAGCCCCCAATTTCGGCTATCACATCTCAAGTGTGCCAAGTGTTCGTTTCAGGACGAATATTTTTCGCTTCGTTGCTGCCCATTCTCTTTTATTCCCGAGCGTGTAAGATTTTCTTTCTGTCTGTCTCGCCTTATCTCCGCATTTCTGTGTGTGAGTGGGCTTGACAATGCGTGTGCCATCTCGACAAGTTTTTCTCAAAAAGTGAGACAAGTGGAAATCCGTTAAAGAAATACGTGGAACACATAAAGGCAGCAACATCATGCCGTTGAATTGTTGCTGCTGTTGCTGCTGTCGTTGCTGTTGCTGCTGTTGCTGCTGTTGCTGCTGTTGCTGCTGATGTGCATGGCAGCAACATAAATATATGCGTGTGTGTGTGTGTCTGTGGACAAAGAAATGTCGTCGGCAGCAAATAAAAATTAATTGAAAAATGTTTATCAAGGACTTTGCAGGGGAAAAATTTAAACGCACAGTGAGAAGCAACGGGAAGAGATGAGAGCCGCGAGGCAAACTCTGATAATTGATGGGGAGACATGTATGAGAAAATTATAATTAATATAAATTTCCATCACCTCCCCCGCCGGCGGTTCAAATAAATGGATCATTGTCGAGTGCGAAATGAGGAATGCGCAGCTTCTAAGCCCGGCTTAATCGTCCATCGCCACATGCGATGGCACAACTCATTTCAAATGCAGCTGGCACTTACGCTGCGTTTCGCCGCCACCATTCGAATTAAAATATATATATCTATATATGGTGTACATTTTGTGCAAAATATCCACGCCGAACTAAAAATTATGCAACGCATTAAAAATTTAACAAGCGCTTATCCGCTTAGAGCAACGCCCGCAACACGATGGGGTTTTTTGTTCCACCCGCCAACATCCAGCGTCACTTTCAATATTTAAATTTTGACATTTTCTGCTTTTGACGCGGCCATGGAAAAAAAGGGGGCAAGAGGCGATGTAGCGGGACGTGGACAATATTGCATCAATGCAAATTGGGCAGAAATAATATGCAAACATTGGCACAAACAGAATGGCAACCTAATTGGCAGCAATAACCAAGTTGGCATGCATTTGCAAATACCGGCGAGAGGTAACTCTCTAATACGTGCTTTGAATTGGCCAACTTCCTAATGCAAATGCTAATTTTAATTTAACTCAAAGAAGTTTTGGGCTTCGGTTTTTTCAATATTATAATATTTTAATTTTTAAAAATCTTTTGTAATTATAATTAATTGTTCTTTTAAATGTATATTTCTCTAAGAAAATGTCTCTGGTTTTCTAGTTAATACACTACACTAAATACATTTTTTAGGCCAAATTCTCAGCTTTATCTTTCAAATATAAAAATTCTTTAAACAGCTTCTATCTTAATAAATGCAGTTTCCATAGTTCGATAGTACCAATACTTTACGGTGTAGTACAAAGTTTATATTTAAGCTGTCATTGGTGAAAACAAGAAACTGTGGAACTGTTATTGCCTGCTTGATGTATATATCAAAGCTTTTTAGTCTGTGCCAGAGCACATGTATCTCAATCTTCATTCCGACTACAGCTAAGGATTAAGCAGTTGGGCGTGGGCCACGCCCCCGCCATTAAAGTAGTTTCCCCTAACTTGGTTAGAATTAATATTTAGCTGAGCGCAACTTTATTTGCAGTTGGCAAATGCTTTAACCTCCCCCGCAGACAACAAAGTGAGCAAAGTATCCTGCGGTTGCCTGCCGCTCCTTGAATGCGTATCCGTGTATCTGTGTATCTGGATGTATCTGTGTGTATCTGTGTATCGGTGTGGGCGGTCATGGCTGGGTGGTGGTGTGCGTGTTTTAAAATGCAACAGATGCGCCAAATTAATGCGACCATTAAATTGTATTAGCGTGTGCAAAATGTAAAGCGTATTTGCCAGCAGATTGCTCCAGCCAAGTGCGAGTGTATCTGAGTCTGGGGTTCCGGGATTCTGGGATTGTGGGGTGCTAGGAATCCGGGAATCGGAGAAGTGGCGCAAATGCATCCCGCAGTATCACCGCAGTTTCTGTGCGTTGTATTCGCTGCAAATTTGTGTGTGAATAAACATGAGAGTCGTTGCATTAATGCGCATACAAAAGCCAACAGCGCCGAGTCCTTGCCGGCGTAACAGCTATTCCTGCGTAGGAACAAGGATTTAAATATCCCAGAGGGGCAGAGGGTGGGGTAGAGGGAGATTTCCGGACGATAAAAGGGATAGAGAGCTGCTCAATGCTAAAATATCATGCAGCAGCAGCGGCGTCAAGTTTATGTGGCATGCCACAAAGTACATAGATACACAGCTACACTACACTACATAGATACACAGGCAGCGACTGAGATACAAAACTGCATTTGCCGCTTTTTGCCCATGTTTGCGCTTTTCACAGCACTCTCATAAGTGCAGCTTCAACGCCAACAGCGCGGCTGCAAACAAAAATGATAAATGCATTTTTTAAATACAGCGCAACGAGGGGAGAAAAAATTAAAGCTTAATACTGTACACTTCAATTTAATGCAAAAATAAATATGTTCAAAAATAGAGACAAATAAGAAGTTGGAACAAAAAGCGTCTCTTTTTTTCATAAACGAAGTGTAATTTGTTGTTATGCTTTTGAAAATATTGATATACCATGCATAGAATTATTTTTCATAGCGCATTTTTTTTAGAACCCACTTCAAAAATGGGCTTTTCTCCCAAGGGTCATTCCAAAATGTAACAAATAAAAGCAATTTGATTTCAAGTTTTAATTCAGGGTATACAAAAATGTAGATCATTTTAAAGTTTTATAATTGTGGCTTTCTTAGCTCGACTTTTATTGAGGCAAATTGTTTTGATTAATGAATGTTTGACAGTTAACCCATTTGTTTTATAAATAAATTTTGAAAATAATATGTTTATTTTGAATTTAAAGGATGAATCTTAAGCTCAACAAAAGACAACATTTTTCGGTGCAGTAAAAGGGTTTAAATAGTTTCAAATATACATTTTGTACATATTTTTGTATAGTTTCAAGCTCAAGGGATGCCAACTATTAGGCGAACGGAAGTACTGTGCAATTTGCAGATATTTATTCATTAGCCATTTGGAGAAATTTGTTGCCTGGCTTTGGGCGCTCGGCATTTGTGTTCTCGTGTTGCAATATTTGCAGTAACAATGGAGCTGGAACTCCAATAGGAAGGGGGTGGTGTGCAGGCGGTGGTTTGCCACTAATAGGCTTCTAATTGGGCAGTCGCCGCCTTTTTGTTTGCCCATTCTTCTATTTTTTTTTTTTGGTTTCTGTTGTGCTATTATTCGTTGTTTCGGTATTCGGTATTCCAATTAAAATGCATCTGGTATGGTATCTCGTATCTGGTGGTGATGTATCTGCACCCCGCCGCCGGCAGTTGCAAGTAATTTTAGCCACATATTGGCAAAGTGCCGCAAATAGAAGCAGCCGGAGAGGTGGAGTTGCCCTTAAGCCGCACGCAGAGCTCATTAGAGCGAACCAAATCTGTGCTAAGTAGGGGTTCAGTTGGGCTGCTAAGGGGATGGGGATTGGGTTGTGGGTGGTATTAGCTCCATTAACAGTCTGTACCTGCTCGATTATACATTTCGTCCTGCCCGGAGGAAGCTACAGCTGCAGCTGGCGTTGATTTGGATTGTCGGCTGCATGATGCGATTAAACAAAACTCGCTAATGGGTCTTACTTCACGGAATCGGTGGCGAAAGAATCAAGCTGCTATCCAATGCGTACACAGGAAACAAAAATTGGTACATAATCTGCATCTTAAAGTATATGAAATGTAGCAACAAGCATAGAGTACCACATAAGCAATTTTTTAAGATTTTTAAGTTAAAGTTTAGATTTTAAATAATATCAAAACTAAACGTATCTACCTAAATAATTATCTGGACAATTTGTATAACGGTTTATAACAAATAAATATTTGTAGCAACAGAAATTTGTAAAACACTTCAGCAAGTAAAAAATCAAAAACAAAAATCCTAAATATATGTAATGAATTAAAGACAAATAGGTATTTGTCATATATAACAGGCATAAAAGAATATAAACCTCTTAAAAAACTTAAAAGGAGCAATATGGACAAATAAGATAACTTATTCTTAAATTTTTTTAAA
Organism: Drosophila elegans; assembly: GCF_018152505.1. Taxonomy (NCBI): domain Eukaryota; kingdom Metazoa; phylum Arthropoda; class Insecta; order Diptera; family Drosophilidae; genus Drosophila; species Drosophila elegans. Next base: position 6,039,903 of record NW_024545578.1, read on the forward strand.
TTTTTATATAAGAATACCTACAAAACATGAAGTAGGCAATAAGTCAAGTTAAATAATTGAATAATTTTATTTTTAATCAAATTAAACCTTGATATCTGAGTACATGCATTGATAATTTTTTTCATCCCAATTTGAGTCATTTTTGAGGCATTAATTTTATCCGTGCATGCTTTCACTTTGGGATTGGGTCGTGTTTATGCCCCACGCCTGTTGCGGTCATAATTATATTAATGAACACATGCCCTGCCCAGCCCCACACAATCACGCAGGCGGATTGTATCTCACGGATGCCGGGATACGGCGAACAAAGCACTGTGCATATATTTGCATAGGAATATTAATGCCATAATTATTTGCCACATGGACACAATGCACAAGATGTATGCAATATTTAGCATGTCAGTTAGTGCGAGCGTCTGTATCTGTGTGCATATCGGGTTGTATCTATGTGTCCCCTCTGCGGTAACCGTTGTAATTCCAATTGCATTTCGACCATTCAAGCAGTTCGCATGGCTGTGAAATATTTCGGCTTCACTGGCCATCTGATGTACTGTTGCTGCTATTTTGGGGTTTTGCCTTATGTCGACGCACACAGAAGCGCACTAATGCATAATGTAACTCAATTAATTTGCCTGGCTGGCTGGCTATTATTTCAAGTAAATATGCAGCTCAGGAGAAGAATTTCGGCAGAAGTCATGCAGTCAACCTTTCAATTTTCTTCCAGCCCCATTCACTCTGTTGTGATGGCCGAAAACCAGTTTCCTTATCTCGGCTATTTTGCTACATTTTGGGCCAGTGAGTAGTGAACTTGTGATTCTATATTTATTAATCTGTAATTTCTGCTAATTATTGTGTTGATCAAATATTTACTTCCAGCTGATGGGCAACTGTTTTGCTTACAAATTATGCACTTGCCTAAACACGAAAATGATATGACCAGACAACCGAAATGTATGATAACAAATAAATATATTTTAATTATGTTAGCTTCTTTATCACAATTTCAGTTTGAGTCTAGTAGTTCTATGAATTTGCACTTGCCACAAATTCCTTTGTTTAAAATTAAATTGTATTAAAATTTGGAATTTATATTTTGTTTCAAACTTAATAAATATAGGGTCTAATAGATTTATCTTTAATATATTTCTATATATTTTTATTTATACCCCTCGAAATGAAGCATACCATATTACCAGTACAACTTATAAGAACATCCAATTAATATGATATGGATATGGGGGTTGGGAATAAGTACTGACTCCGTAACCCATTTAGCCGGTATCCCATTAGGCCCATACGTATTGCTGCTCTCGAAACACCCCTTCGATCAGCAGGCACTTCTGCGGGATAAATTCCATTGTTTTCGGCTCAAGCGGCCGCATTGTGAGCCTTGAACCCACTACCTTTTAGCCACCCCTGGAAAAGGTTTAAGAGCTCGAGGACGAGGCATCATGCCATGAAATAAACAAGTCCACCATCTCGCATCCACATCCACATCAACGGTAATGTGGCAGCGGACTCAAAGGGAGCGGATCCGATGTGGTGCATAATGAATGGAATGCATTTGCAGCGGTGGTTGAAGTGTGGGCGGTGGTGGTGTTGTAATGGCTTTGCCGGCGGTGCCATCGCCATCTGTGTGCTATGCACTAAGTGCGGATTAAAGGTGAAATAACGCAGCTCGCCATCCAAACAACTTCAAGCCAAAAACCGAACAAAAGCCACCACCGAAGGCAAACGGAAGGGGAAAAGGATATTGCGAACGATCCAGAAGCATAATGCCTTGCATTAGCGTGCAATTTGCTCATTTCCAGTCAGCTAGTTTACGACTGCCACTGCCACTGCCAGTACAACAGTCGCCCCCGCGGAGGAGTACTTAGCGTTAATCCAGAGCACTGGGTCCGGACTCGATTCCCCGGCCTGCCATTTGTTTATCAAACAATTCCAATATGCTTGCGGACCTTAATCTTCAACCTATCTATCTCGAGCTGTACACTGAACTTAATATTACATACCATTAAGCAAGCAATTCGATTGCATGTTTACATTTTACTTCGATCAATTTATACACGATTTATATTTTGTGAGAAAGTTGTACGGCATCCCTAAAGTCGATAACCAAGGGCTTTAAAATTTTTAGAATTTCTTTGCTTGCTTTTTATTTATTCATTTAAAATTTTGTAAAATCGTTAATAGGTTAAGTTTTTTATAAATATTAAAATTAAATTTTTCTTTAATTATGTTTTTTGATTTTCTTAAGCTAAATTGAAATGAAACAAGGTCCTTTTAGCCTTTAGAATTAACAATATTTGCTAAAGGTATTAGTTTTACTTTTACTTACTTATTTAATTTTAAAACAAACTATTTTTATAAGCATTTTATAGGACTGGGTAAAGTAATAAAATTATAAATTAATTTGTTTGCATTTAAAATATGTTTTCAATTCAATATTGCTTTTAACTATCTGTTTATTAAGTCTTCATTAATTTTGTTACTTAATTTATTTATTAACTTAGTTTATTTATGTTGCCTATTAAATATATACAGATTTTATCAAAAGACTTATTTGTGCAAAAACAGTTTTAAAAAAAACTAATTGCATTTTCTTTTTAAAGTGCATCATAAACTGTGATTCATTTTATCACAACAAATTGGATGCGATTTTTCTCTGTGTAATGTTGCTCCCCCTTCCCCTCGGATATTGTTTTATTGCATAATGGGTGAAGTGTCTGTTCTGTTGAGTTCTGTTCTCCCCTGTTTGTGAGTGTTTGTTTAGGATTAGAGCAGAGATGCCGGGTATATACCGATACCCGAGCCGGCTGGATTTAGCAACTTGCATCTTTTGTTCGAGTGACTGCTGGTGGCTGTGGCTGCGGCGGAGGGTCGACCCTTGACCCTGAGCTCTAATTTGAGTTTGACATTTATGTCAATATTTGGTCAGTCATTGTTCGCACTCGTAACACACACACACACACACACACACACACCAGCGCACACATGACTCGGGGGTTGGCCTTTATTATATTGTTACGCTTGGTGTCCTCATTGTATCTTCCACTTCCACTTCCTCAATCCCCGACTACCCTCGTTTTGCGGTTCGCCATATGCGGGTGCTGGAAGTCGGGTCCACTAATATAAATTTATTGCACACACTAAAATACAATTAAATAAATTATGAGATTTACTCAAAGCAGGCGCTGGGCATTTCTTATGATTTCTCCCCAGGACAGTGTCGTCTGTCCCCGGGTAATTACCATTGCCAGGCCATGGAGATAATCAGAGCGTTCAGGTTTCAGGTTTTAGGTTTGAGGCTTCAGGTGAGCTTCAGAGCTTCGCAATCGGGGGGCAAAGGATTTCTATTAAAAGCCGCAACAAAGTAGCGCAAAGTAAGACAAAGTAGACACTTCCCCTCCTGCGAAAATCCGGGGCAGTAAAAGCGCAACATGTTGCCTCAAGTAGCATACACACAGACACAGAAACACAGACACACAGAGCTCCGGATACAAGTATACAAATGGCCGGGCCAAGAAGCCGGCGCCGGAGCTGGAGCCGGAGTCGGAGCCAAGACTTTGCCTACTTTGTCTGCCGGTGGCTCATCTACATGAAAGCAAAATGCCCACCCACCCCCTGTAAATTATGGAGCCGTGCACGTCTGGTCATTAAGCCAAATAAAACCGGCGCAAGATTTATACACGCGCCAAGAAAGTATCCTTGCTGGAGGGAGGTGTTTGTGTGCACTACGAAAAATTTCCTTTAAATGAGACTTATGGCTTTCAGTTTGGACTAAACTATACAACAATTTTAAGTTAAATTGATTCCATAACATCATAACTCACAAAAGCTGCGTAGGAGTTTCACCGTATAATTGACCTTTTTTTTATAGTATATATTTAATTATAGGAAATATATAAGACTAAACGGAATTTGAAGAGATGTTGTCAAAGTCTTAGAAATTAAATATAAATGAAATCATATATAATCTGCAAGGCCAAGCGGAATTCAAACAATGTCAAAGTTTTCTAAAAATGCCTACTCTTTAAATATGTGAAACCTTCGCTTTTGGAATAATGCATACAATTTTAATATGTTTTACAATAAAGCAATAAATTTTGTATAAAAGGAAAAACATTAGTTTGCCACCATTTCGTCATTATTTAAAGCTACTTTCTTGCTCTGTAAAACCAGGAAATAACAGGCAACAGAAGGCTTCCTTTTAAATAGACTCGGACTAGTCTCGATTTTGGGTGCGGTTGCGCGTTGCGTTAACTTTTTGATATAAATTTCCAGCTGCTTGTGCGGCACTTAATTTTCCAGTCCCGACTCCGACTCCATCTCTATCTCTATGTGAAGCCCCAACTACCGTATCCCATTACCCAGTTCCCAGTTCCTATCTCAATTCAGTGTCTGCCTCCTGGACACGTGCAGCTTTTTGCCACCTGCCTCCGAGTTGGCACTGCAGCATTTGGCATTCGAGCTTGCCGCGCAACAGTTAATCTTAGTTACGTTCAGTCGGCTGGAAATAAACTCACATTTGGACTCTGTCTAGGCCAGGGGACATCTATTCAGCCTAGCCAGCCCAGACGCGCTTAATAAGATCACGTAATTTATTTAATTTGAGTCGCTTCTCGTGAGCTGTTTTTATGGGGAATATGGGAAAATAAGGGGATCAATACATCCGATATTAATGGGATTGTATGGGATAGAATCAGACGGAGAAGCTCCTTTGAAATAAATGTAGTGTTTGCTCTGATATAAGTAATTATGGATGGATTTCTGAAGGACCTATTCTGGAAACCAATTTTTGTTAAAGGTAGTATTACTTAAATGGGAAACAAAGCTCTCTGAGAATATGAACTTCTTTGTTAGAATAGCTTAAGCGAATTCATAACTATTACATGTACTTCTTTAGTTGATTAAATATATAGTTTTCATAATAATTTTTGTAAGTTAATTAATTTAAAAATATTTACTGGCATATAGAAGGCAGAGCCTAAATAAATAATAATCCAAGGAGTTAAGAAATCTTAAGCAAGGTTTTTGACTAAGCCAGTCTTGCTTTTGCCAATCAAAATGGAATTATAATAGAAACTCCTGAAACAATTACTTTCTCTTTACCAATTTGTGTCACTAAACTAGTTAGACCTCTCCCCCTTAATGCACTTTATCCAGCTGCAAACTGGTTGGCCATCCGCAGCACTTTAGAGTTTAATAAACTTTATCGAATGCACTCGAAATCAAGTTCCACTCGGCACGATACAGCTGCGAGCAGTACCGATCTTCATTTCGATAACTTTTCTGCGGCAAGGCTGGAGGACGAGGAGCCTGGGAGTTAAGCACACATTTTGGTCTGGCAAGTCAACAAAGTGGCGCCGAAACTTTATCTAACACTTTGCAGCTTGGCCAGATACAGAACAGCCTGCCGCAGGAAAATACAGGAAGGGGGGGTGGGATTTTCAAAGGGGGAAATCTCAAGTTTCAAGTGCACCCGGAATGCGTCACGCACTGGTGGTACAAACGAAACCGAGCACTTGGCCCATTGTTTTAGGGGGGAGTTCGGGTATAAGGCCAAACTTTCAGCACACTTGGTGCAGTCATAAAAAGTCTTCTCTAACGGCTACAAAATCCGTATCAAAAGGCTGGCATAAACCAAGCCGAGCAACAACTGCAAATGGCAAAAGCCCAAACTAACTGCTAAATGGTTTGCTGCGGACTTTTTACCCAAATGCGCTCTAAAAATTGCCGCACACTTTTCGGGACACGCAACTTGGCTCGTAAAGTCCAGTCATTGCCATTTTATTTAGCAGCAAGTCCTTTAAGACTTCGACAAGATGTTTGAAACTATCTGATACTAAAAGAACAGCTTTCGTTTGCGCACGGAAAAGTTAAAAAGTTAAAAAAAATTTAAAAAATTTAATTAAAATTAAATTATTTATTAAACTTAAATATTTTCTGAAATTTGTTGAGTGCAAAAATTAATTAATAACTATAAAATTTGATTTACATTAATATTTATTTTAAAAGTGATTTATAAGTTTATTGAAGTTTTATTAAAACCAAGATTTAATATATATTTTACTTTTTTATAGAAACTGTGTTACCCAACATTTTCCTTGAATTCTAAGGCAATACTCTCACCCCGGTGTCTATTGTTCTCCACTTTTATTTGCCTTTTGTTTCATTTGCTTTCAATTTAGCGAGTGTTTCGGTGAGTGCAGCTGCAGTCTGTTTAGCTTCTTTTTTTTTGGCGCCGCGTCGAGTTGCAATTTCCAATTTGCAATTTGCCCGAAAGCGCCATAATTATTTTGTTGCAATTAAAAGTCTTGACACTGCCAAAGGAAAATTTAGCCAATTTATGCCCCAGCTTTTACGGTTTGTTTGCCAAGAGAGAGGCAAAAGCTGCGAAAGAACAATTACATCGCTCAATTGCAATTTGAGTGCAAACTTATCCCTCGTCCTTTCAGTTTTATTATTTGCCAAAACTCAGGACCAGACACTTGATTACCGATTACCGCCCCCCAATGCCCTATTTTTGTGATAGCTGGGTCAATCGGGCAAATCAGATATCCGGATTCACACAAATCAAATATCAAACGATCCGCCATAAATGTTTGATGGCCATAAAATTTCAATTTGCCCTTTTAATTCAGTACAATGCACAATGGCAAAATATAATATTTCACAGTCATCCAACGCCCCGAATATCTAAGCCATGGCGAACATTTTACATAGAGCGAAATTAATTTTAAATTATGCATGACCCGCTAGCGAAGCGAAACGAAGCGGAGCGCAAACCGCCGGGGATTTCGGAAATTTCCACCTGCCAACATTAACCCAGAAAGAGTGGAGGGTGGGGTGTCTGTGTCTTGCAAGGACTCCAACCGCCCTTCAACCGCCCCCCAATGCCCCGCCCACGATGTAATTTAAGCCCAGTTCCGAGCAACTTTAAGAGGACGCAGGAAGTGCAGCATCTGCGCGAGTGAGGGAAGAGTTGAAAGGGCTGGTGGGCAATGGGTTTTTCTTTACGAGTGGCGAGTTTTTGCATTTATTGAGTAATAAAATCGTAAATTTTCCACTCCCTGTTGTGCAAGTGAATGCCCCGGCACCACGACCTGCCAAACCCTCAGCCCTCAGCTCTCGAGCCCTGCAATTGCTGGACATTCAACAAGCGCAACGCGCAATGTGCTGCACTGAGTGAAATATCTAAAGATTTTTGGATGAGTTGTATACAAAAATTAAAAAAGAAAAAAAAATGTTATTTAAAAAAAATGTCATTATAGACGGTGATTTTTCCTTTTTAAATTCCAAACTTTTGTGGTATAAATATCTTTCAAACGGCATTCAAATTTGGCGAATAGAAAAATAAATAATAAAAATATTATTGAATGACTATTGAAATGTTCTATGTTATATTTAAATTAAATATTAAATACAATGCATATGTAATTGATTGTTTTAAAATTACCTGTGTATACAATTTAGAAGAGTTCTTAATTGTTTTAAGTGAATTTAAGCTAAATATGGTTTTAAATTAATTTTCAAATTTTAAAATCAATTTCGAAAATAGTCAAATGAAAAATTTCAAAATATGTAATATTTTCATTTTTAAAGAAGTAAAAAAATTTGTATATTGAGTACAACTGTGTATTTTTAGCAGCGTTTGACTAAGTAATATCTGTATCACTTAAAAAATGTTTCAACGTTTTTTTGTGTGCATGAGAATAACCAGGCCACAGGTACGTTATAGGACAGGACTCTGGCCGACGCTCGCTTGCCTCCTAACGAGCCGTGGCTAGGCCGCCCTACCACCACCCCCCACTCAGTTACCCAATGACCCACCCACCCGCTCAACCACCCCCTCTGTCACCCTGGTCTGTCTGTTGCTGCCGCTGCTGATGCGGCGCGATTCCTTTGTGTGCCATTGTCGAAAATTGAATTTCAAATTATTTTCACAGCTCTCTGGGCTAGCGGTGCTCCACTTCCACTGCCACTTCCACATCCACTTCCTCCTCCAGTTTTCCACTTTTCCTCCGGCTGACTGACATTGAGCCACGGCTGTCTCACTGGTGTGGTCTCTGTATAATCGCAGCTTTATTAATTTTTTATCGCCTACTTGTGCGGCGATTTTTTGAATTTTTATTGGAAATTAAAAATGCTAATGTCTTGAGCGCAGAGCAGAGCACTGCTGGGCATTGCGGCTTTTTTTGTTTCTGCCTTCCCAAATGCCTTTCTAATTTCTGGCCATGAAGTATGCCGAATGACCTGTCAGAGTTTATTAAGCGCTTTGATCTTTTCCAGCTCGCCGGGGGAGTCGACTCGCCAAGTCCAAGACCAAGACGTTAATGATGTGGCAAATTATAATGGCTGCTGACAATTGACTGGACTGAACACCCAGTCACACTTCCACCGAAAATAAGTTGGCTGAAATGCATTCAACTTGAATGGCCATTGATTTGAGCCTTGGGTTTCACTCTTGATTGGCTTTGGCTTTGACTGTGACTTTCCTCCACCCAGCTGCATTTATTGAAAACTTTTACACTCTGAGTTTGTACGGGGAATGGCGTGTGGGCGTGTGGGCCAATTGTCGAGCACATAAATTTCAGGCCACATGTCTGGGTCGTAACATTTAGCTTAGATGGCAAACAATTTGCCAAATTGGCCCTGGCATTATTTTTTCTGGCTAAAGGCTTTTAAATTAATAAGGCGGTGAGGGCGTTTTGGGTCCAGACAAAGTTTGACAGGACAAGGCCTGAATACACTTACACTGAATAGGGTTAACTAAAAGCTCAGGGGATTACTCTTGCACGGTAACCAATTTGTTTTTAATTTTGCACATAAAAGAAAGAAAAATTTTAACTAACTTTGAAAATAATATTTAATTCAAGTGATTTTTTCATGTTCTATATTAAAGAAAAGTTAGTCATAAAAAAGTTACTTCAAAAAATGATAAATGTATTTTAAAAATATATTAAAAAGTATTATTTGCATTGCTTTTTAATTCTTCTACTAAATTTTCAAATTCTACTAAGACACTTTCCATGTATTCATGGGTTTACTAAAAACTTAGGGGCTATTTTTTCACAGAAACCAAATTGTTTTTAATCTATTCGTAATTTTGTAGCAAAACTGAAAATAATATTTAATTTAAAGTGATTTCATGTTTATATCCTCAAAATCTTCAAATAAAAGTGTTAACTTTTCAGATTATAATTTTTGTTATCTGTATTTCTGAGTGAAATTCATTTGCCTTTCGTGCATTTTTGATTCGCGTGCCAGCTTTTCGGGCTTATAATTTCTTAACAAAGGTGCATATGATTTGCTCAGCTGCTAAACACGGCCAGTCACGTGCCGAAAACGCTTCCCAAAACCCCGCTGGAAAACCCTCCATTAAGCTGACAGGAGTCGGGACGACTAGGAGAAAGTCAAATGTCATGTTTATGTCATGTTACCATTTCGTTGGCCACGCTTTCTCCACTCTTTTCTTCGTTTGTACGCTTTATTTCACTTTGGTATTGTTTGTCTGCTCAGTGCGCGTTTTTGCGGCACATTTCATTTTATTTGTTTGGAAATATTTCACTTACTCTGACATCCGCCAGCGGAGCTGATAAACTTGGGACGAAACGCGGGCGAAGATGCGGTCTTCAGACGAGCCGACGCCGCCGACGACTCACGCAGCTACCACCCAAATCAGACATCCCATTTCAACTCTCTGTCTCAAAGGAAACAGGATCAGCATCTTGCGTCCCACACATCCTTTTATGACATTTACCTTTATGACAGGTGTTTTGTGCGTGTAACACACACACACACACACACTCGCCCAACTAAAATATTAATTTTCCCCTTTCGCGACTCTTGTTTTTTATGGCTCACACGCTTGATTTATGACCAGCTGGAGGCGAAATGTGCAACAGGAGGCCAAAGGGTTGGCCGTACTGTGCCACCCCCTCGAGAATTAAATTTAGCATATGGCCAAAAAGTTGCCTTCTTTAATCAACATCGAAACTGAAGCGCTTAGCACCCCAACAAAATAAAAAAAAAAATAAAAGAAAAATTAAAAGATTAAACTAAACGCCTGGCTGCGCATTCTCTGCCATAGATAAGTAGCAGGAGCAGGAGCAGAAGCGCCAGCAACGCAGTAAAAGGAATTAATTCAGTTAAAAGTTTCGCATTAAAAGCAAAAAGAAGAAAGGAGAGCGTTTTAAAGGAAGAGCAGCCATCGGATGAAGCAAAAACTCGTCGAACAATAAAAATTTAAAATAAAAAAAATAAAAAATGTAAGAAGAAGAAGGAAAAGGAGAAGGAGGAGAGCAGCAAAGTTGAAAAACAAAAGTTTTTAAATATGCTCGTCTGCTGGTTGGCTTTGCCTTTAACTCCTTTGGCCGCTTTGTTTTTCCAGTTTCTCAGCTTACTTTCCCCACCCTTTTTTTGGGGGGTTTTTTTTTGGTCGTGGGGTGGCGGGAGGAAAAGCGACTGCAGCAAAACAAATTGCAAATTAAGAACTAATTGGCTTACACAACCTAAAGCAGCCATTAAAAGGGCTGAAGGCTGAGGCCAAAGGTAGCGCGCATTCAGTTTAAACTTCTTGGCCAAAGTTTTCTGCAGCTCACAGATCACAAGTTAAAAGCAGAGAAGGGGGTGCAGGAAAAGCGCGGAAAAGCGAAAAGAAAATCAAATAAGTTGGCGTGAAGCACCAAACACAAGTAAGGAGTGTCCAGCTGCCAGACCTGTTGTCCTACATAATTAAAAGTGAAACAGTAGCATTCTTAACGCCTGAACTCCAAGGAAAAGCAAAAGAGAGTAGAAAGTAGAAAGTAGGAAAGGGGAAGTTGACAGTCCCTTTTCGGTATCCCTTTTCAATTATTTAGATAATTATTTGCACATTTACAGGTTGGCAGTTTGGGTGAAAACCGAAAAGGGCCGATCCACCTCCTCCCTGAAATGCCAGAATCAATTATCACCTGGAGATTACATTACGCATTCGCCACGTGGGTCGAGCACTCGAAGTTTTTGCCCAGGACGTGCATTTTCACTTAATTTATGCAATTAATTTACACTCTGCCATGTCAAATGCAACGCCCCTCCTCCATTCTCCTCCATCAACGCATATTATGGCCAGAAAATGAATGGCTAGGGTTGAAAAAGGCGAGCAACTTGCTCTGACAAGCTCTGTCACTGGATTGTGTCCTTGTGTATCCCGCAATCAATGCAAACAGCAGCGTAATCGCATTGACCAGCCCAGCCGCCCGACATTAACTGGGACAATATTGCTGCTGACAGTAACAGCAATTGCAGTAGCACCACCAACAGCCACATCAACAATAACAAGAATAATGCAATGGCATAAATAAACATCATGAAGCACGCTCGAAGATGAATTGCCTCCGAAACAGAAGCTTAAAAAGCATTTAAAATTTCACAAACTTCAAGGGAGAGCCAAACAGTTTTCCAGGACCAACATTTTGGTTAAATGAATAGCAATAAGTACATTTTTGCATGATTAAAAAATTCTTGAAGCCATTTTCGACTTATTAAGTTATTGAAAAACTGAGCTATATTTAAGTTATTGTAGCACACCTAATAACAAAAATAAAAGGTTCTTAGTAATTTTTAAAAAAGTTATTCGAAAAATTACTTAAAAAAAAATAAATATATTTCTTAAGTGACATTTAAAAAACTTTGCAAAAATAAATATAGCTGAAAGTGATAAAGTATCTTTTTGAAGCAATTTTAGACCAAGTTTGTGATAAGTTATATAATTATCTTACGTAAAAAAAATTAATCACCCAAAACCGAGGCTCAAAACGCAATTTAATTTTCGAAAACAAGCAGAGAGTGGTCAAAAAGTGGCCGGGTTCATTGGGCCCCAAAAAGCCCGACCAGAACCTAAGCAGCCGAAACGAAACGCATTAAAAGTGCAACAGTTTCGAGTAAAGTTATTCCTGTTTGACCGCTGGCTATTCGCTGAAAACGGGTGAAAAAAAAAAAACAAGAAAACAAAAAATAGCTGTGTATAGTGTATGAAAATCAGAGCTTTTTGTGGTAGCACTCTCTCGGCAGCTGCAAAGTAATCACAGCAATGGGTTTTGTGCTATTTCCATTTGCCGACTGTAGAGTTTTGAGCTGTTCTCCTTGTTTTTCGGCTGCTTTCGGGCAGTTTTTAAAAATTAACACATAACAACACTGAGGAGAGCAATCACTGCACTGGCTGGAAGCACTTCCGCACCGAGGGCTGCAGCCAAACATTTGAAAACTTTTTACATTTACATCAAGCGTTTGCTGTTAGAGCGTTTTATTAAATTATTACGCGAACACACATAGTCACACACACAAACACACGCAGCTCAAGAGCTGGGGAAAATTCATAGACTGAAAGTTGAGGCTTTATGAGCTGCTCCTAGTTTGGTCTGTTGGGTCGCATAAATTTCCGTTTCCGGAGACTGCAAATGAGCCACAAGCGGCCGCAGTCGCCCAGTTTGGGGTCAGTCGGAGCACTTTAGGCCACAACTAAATTTGTGGCCCTTTCGCGGCACGCATTATAATGCAGAGAGCACTGAAAACAAATTACATTACAAATGAGGGTCAAGCTGTTCCTCACTTATATGTATCCAAATTTGTTTGCCGAAAATAAATTAGAGAATAATTATTTTGGTATCACAATTTGATGTAATATCAGACGGTCATTACTAAAATACCATAAAGACAAAAAAGAAATTTCCCCCACATATTTATCTTAATTAATCAACTATTCATTTAGTTTAAACACTTAATGAAACTAATAATTTGGTATTTAAACTAATAATTTGGTATTTAAAGGTATATTAATATTATAACTTTATTATCATATTAAATGTTTGCATGTTTTTTGATTTTATATATTTCAGTTTAAGTCACTGTGTTATCTAACCATAAAAAGCAATAATTTCATTTCATTTTTCAAAATTTTAAGTGAGCTTTAGTAAATCTAAAACAAATTATTTCCGGTGCAGTTAGTGCGGCAACAGTAGCTCGGAAAGTCTGGCCAACAGCAGGAGGCCATCCAGGACATCAGTCAAGCCGCCGAGCTTAATTAATTATGTCGTCTTTCAGTTTAAAGGCGTTTAAGATGCCCAAAGCGAGACGGTGCGAGAGGGAAAGCGGAAAAGTTGGGAAAGGGATTGAAAAATGCGGCTGCCGCATGCCGACAATGAAAAACGCGACCGCAGCAGCAAACAGCAACAATGCAGTTGACTAACTGCCGCCAAGTGACCCAAATTATTCACGATGAAGACGATGATGAGAAGGACGTCCATTCGAGGAGATGAGTGGATGGGCGGGCTGGTGAAACCACTCTCAGGCCGCCAGCATTGCATGAATTATTTTATTCTTTTCCCTTTTTCCCCTCTTTTTTTTGCAACTTATAGTCCTGGACGATGCTCCGATGGCAGCCGTCAAAAGGGCGTGCCAAATTGTGACGGAAAGTGTTAAACTCCCTGGTTTCCACTACCTTTTTTTTGATGAAAATTTAATTTAAAATGTATAGGTTTGTATTCATACATATTCTTAGGTATCATATAGACCTAGAAAGAGACTTCACATAATATTGTAGGTAAAATAAATGCGAGTTATTTGTGATGTTTTAGAAATTGTATTCTATTTTCACTTTTACTAATTTAGGCCTATATTTTATAAATTAAATTTAAAAATAATGTAACAAAACACCATGAACTAGTTGTATATATTTCATACCTTCCTAATAGTATGTATTTATGTGTAAAAACCAAGCTTAGCATATCAAAATATTTATGAAAGCAAATATGGGATATACCAAAATGTAGAATAGTAAGAACCCAAATTTTATTCTTTTGTGGAGGTAAAAAGAACTGATTCTTTTGTAAATCAGCAATTTGGTTTCAGAGGTTCATACCGCCACCATGGAAATCGTTTAGCATTAATAAAACGCAAATAAAAACTCTGTCAAAGTGCGGCTGAATTTGTAAATGGGGAACAAAGCGGCGTATACCTGATATGGGCTAAGCTGCTGTGTGTGTGTATGTGTGTGTGTGTTTGTATGGGAAACGGCACGCAAAGCATTTTTGATTAGGCGACGCTCTGGAGCGCGCTATGTTTTTTGACTTTAACACACGGCGTATACGCAACGTGAACTTTTACCCCTGCCAGTTTGGCTTATTTAGGCGCTGCCATCAATCCTTTGACTAACCTTACTGCTCCTCCCCCTCCCACTCTTTTGCTCCCTTTTCCTCCTTTCCCCCTTTCCCCCCTCTCTCTCTCTCTCCTTCTCTCTCACTTGCTCATTCTTTTACGCGCTTTGACATTTTAAAAGCATTTTTATGTAGATGCTCTCTGTGGTAGTGACTTTTTGCGGCTTGCATTGAGGCTTGTATAAAACTGTGTTTGCGCCTGTGCTTAAGTGTGAATAGCCTGCATTGGCCCCTCAAATGTTTTCGCATAGTTTTTGAGCTTTCCATTTCTTTTACATATTTTACGTTTACGTTTTATTTTCAGCTGTTGCATAAAGGACAAAATGAATAATTCACTTCAGTTCAAACCATTTCATTTTTTTGTTTTTGGCTTTATAATTATTTTCATTTATTTAAACCATTTAATATCTATTATTTCGCTGTTAATTATGAGGCATAGAACCAAAGGTGGCTGCAATTCCCTAAAGCCGTTTATTAACAACTAATTGCGACTGGCAATGCGTGCAAAAAGTTTGTCATTCTCGCTCAGCGTTTTTTGTTGTTCTTTTTTTCTATATACCAGTTGTTGTTTTTGTTAAGGCTGTTATTTAATTTAATGAAAATTGATGATAATTGTTTGTTAAATTAATTGAATATTGTTCATTTGTGCGGTTTGCGCATAGAAATTACCGGAGGGCAAGAACATCGAGTGCTGCAACAATGATAGCATCAGCTGCAATTATGGTCTATATTAACAGCTCAGCAGTAAATGTGGTTGCAGGGAAATCAAGAATTATTAGTTACCCTCAGATTTGACTCCTAACAATAAACGCATTGTAAACTTCTTTTTTACATTTTATTTATGTTCCATAATCTATCACACTCCTGTATTCTTTTTTCACCACAGCTTGCACTGACGGTCCTTCGCTGAACACTCAAAAGCCCTGTCAAACGGTGTGGAGCTGATCAGCATTTGGTCCAAGCGCCAGGTTTCATCATCCTGACCGTCGACATTCGGAAAGCCATCTGTGCAGAAAGACTGCGCCACATTAAGAACAAATACCTGCTGAAGTGGAAGGAATCCTCTGAGCTGATGTCCCTTGAACTGTTTTGAACGCTTTCCAAGTAAGCGGAGTAGGCTAGATTAAGCCCACCGATATCGGCCAGGCGATCGTTGATGAAGTTTATATCATATTACTCAAGCACTCCAATCCCTCCTTGAACCGGGGCAAATTCGCGATTTCAATTTTCATTCAATTTTCAAGTTTCATTCAATTTTCCCTTCCAATTTTCCATTGTCGTGAAATTTGGCTAGAGTCTGAATATACGACTCCAGCTTTTTGAAGTTTTGCACTAGAGGCAGTCTCGCTACTATTTTCAAGTCATAAAGAATTCTTAGTGCTGCCCCATAATCAAACAGCTTATCCATATTGGGGTTAATTAGCTTGTTTCCATAATTCTTTCTGAGCTGCACGTCGACTAAAACATTGGTGAAACCGTATTGGCTATACAGATATGCCAGGGTGTTCATCCACTTAAGTTCAGGCCCATTGGTCGTCAAAAGGGGCCAAGTGAGTCCCTCGCCTGGAGGCGCCAGTCTCAAAAAATGCCCTATCTTTCGCGTTTTTAGCGAAGCTTTGAGGCAGCTGTGGAAGAGTCTTATTAGCTTTGCTTCGATGGACTGGTGGTCAAAAACACTACAAATGGACGAGTTCATCCACAGCTGTTTTACCTCATCGATAAGGTAATGGTTAACCTTGTGGCTTATCTCCTGGAAAACTCCGCTAAAGAGTTCACCTTTGTGGCGTTCGGCGTTTTTATCACATGCGTATTCGGAAAAGTTTGTGCATGCATTGGAATTCTCGTTTCCATTGCCCAGAATGTTGTTCAGTATCCACGTATTGGGCTCATCTATTGTGTTCTCATTTAGAGAAGCGTTCGCAATTGAGATGAGCAAAAGCCAGACAATCCACTTCATTCTTACAAACAAAATTAACTGAGAGCTCAGATTTCAAGTACTAAGCTGAGTAAAGCAAGCATTAATGTAGTTTACTTGTAAATTTTTTACTTAAATCATTTTTAACAGCAAGCAAATACCTCTATAATGTTGAGATAAGCTGTATGTTGTTCATTCAAAGTCAACTCTTGAGTACATTTAAAGCTATATTTAAGAGCTTGATAATTGGCACCCACTTTATCAATTCGAAACAAATACAGCAGTTGATAGCTGTGATGTTTCTCATTCGTGGTCAACGTTTTATTTTTTGTAGTGTGTTTAATTGTTTTTATAATTAACTGCGGGCAAACACATCGAATGCTGCCAAACTGAAAGCTCAGCATTGTTAGTTACCGAATAGTAGCCCCATGATATATTCCCAAAAATAATACCACCAAAGTGGGTTGGGTTTACTTTTTTTTAGATTTTATTTATTGAAGAACAATAAATTACACTTCCCGTTGTTTTTTCACCAGAGCTGGCACTGTAAGTCCTTCGGAGGACATTCAAAAGTTCTGCCAAAAGGCGAGGAGCCGAACAGCATTTGCTCCAAGCGCCACTTTTCAACAACATGACGGCCGATTTTCGTAAAATCACTTGTGCAGAAGGACTGCGCCACATTGAGAAAGAACACCTGCCGAAGTGGAAGGCTGGTAAAATTTTTAGCAACTTGTTTCCTATCAGAATTCTCTGATCTAGTGCTTTTAACGCTTTCCAGGTAAGCGGAGTAGGCGAGATGAAGTCCACCGATATCTGCCAATCGATCGTTGCTAAATCTTGTTTTTCCCAAGCACTTCAGACCCTTCTTGAACCTCCTTGACTCTGCGATTTCAATGCCAAATTCGTTCACGTTTCCTTCGCTGTCGTAAAGGATATTGTCCTTGTCGATGGCGTGCATTAGCTCCCGGGCGAGAACGAATCCCAATGAGCTGTATGTAAAAACATCGTGGCTGTTTAACAGGAAAAAGGGCTCCTGCAGAAGGTCCACTGGCAGGACGATGACGTTCTCGGGGCTGAGATAGTACGGCCCAGAACTAGAAAACGTATCTGGTTCGGGTAGGATGAAATACTTCTTTGGATCCGCAGACAATTCGTTTAATTGCTTCAGTATCTTGCCAGCGGTGAAATGCAGAAGATTGAGGTGTTCCCGAGCAAAGTCCTGGTCGTTCATAGGAATCTCCAAACCCTCATAGTATTTGTTGAAAAATTCACGAAGCTCAGTACGATTAAGCATGTTGCTGATGTTGAGCATAGTGGCCATAACCTTCCTTAAAGCCATATCCTTTTGCCCAGCGGTCAGGCGAAGGCGATTGCGCTCGATTTTTAGGAGCAACTGTTGCCGAACTCCCTCGAAGATTTTCTCAATTTTCGGTAAGAACATTAGCAGGTTTGGATGGAAGCGTTCCGTAATGAGAAGGCTTGAGGCCACATACATATTTTGGCGCACATACTTTATGCAATCGATGGGATCCCCGCCGGCCTTGATTTCATACTGCAGAGATAGGGCGAAGTTAATCATTATATAGCTACCCAGCAATTCGGTGTCGGTGGAGTCCATTAGACTCTTAAGGGCAGTAAAGTAGCCCAAGTTATACACCTGCAACCGGAAGTTGGGTTGAATGTCGTGGCCAACTATTGTCTGGATGAACTCATGCCAATCGTAACCGGTTCTGCTCGTCATCTGTTCCACAGTTATAACCTGCCTGTTTCCTTTGTTGTGCACTGTGGTCAGATACTCAACTTCCCGGTATAGGTATGTGACCTTATTCAAGAGAACAAGGAACCTTAGTGGTGGTATTTTTAACTCCCGAAGAATTCTATGTGCTTCCAAATAATCGAAATAGGGACCAACTATATCGGGATTACTTAGACTCAAAAGATGCTCCGTACTGTTTTCATAATTCGTTGTGATCTTTACGTCGAATAAAACATTGGTGAAACCGTATTGGTTAAACAGATATGCCACGGTGCTCATCCACTTGAGTTCAGGCCCATTGGTCGTCAAAAGAGGCCAAGTGAGACCCTCGCCTGGTGGAGCCAGTCTCAAGAAATGCTCTATCTTTCGCGTTTCTGGCGGCGCTTCAAGGCATCCTTTGTAGAATCTCAAGAGCCTCGCATCGATGGACTGGTCGTCAAATGCGCTCATGGTCGAGTTCATCTCCAGCCTTTTTACCTCGTCGAGAAGGTAATGGTTTACCTTGTGGCTTATCTCCTGAAAAATTCCGCTGAAGGGTTCACCAATGTGGCGCTCTGCGTACTTGCCACACGCATATTCGGGAAAGTTGGTGCAGGGACTGGAATCCTTCTTTCCATTGCCCAAAACGTAGTCCAGCACCCATTTATTAGCCTCGTCTATTGTCTTCTCATAAAGAGAAGCGTTCACAATTGAAACGAACAAAAGCCCGACAATCCAAATCATTACTGCTAGCAAACTAAACTCAGTGCCCAGATTTTAAGTACTAAGTTGGGTAAAGCAAAACCTAGAGGCGAATTGGTTCGTATGCTGGGGTTAATGGAGGTCTCAAAACACTGATAAGAATTTTTGTTGGGTCTTGACAAAAATAAAGAACGTGACGTCCATAAATATAGCTTCAAATGTTTTAAAAAGCTAAGCTGATTACCATCGAGATACGTTTGATATTCAAAAGTCAGCAAATACGTTATATTTTTAATATTGAATGATGTAAAAATCGAGTACGATTTCTTATAAACTTTTTTTTTGTGCACTTGTAATAACAACAGTCAATTAATTGCATACTACTATTTGGTTGATCATAGCTGTATGAATTTTACACAGAATGGGTACACTGAAAACAATATTCAAGAGCCTGGTTATTGATAACAGCTGTTAGGAATTGCTGTGCTAGCATAGTCAAGAATAACAAAATGTGAAATATGAAGAAAAATTCTCAAAAAGTTTAATTGTGGAAACTTCAAGCTAAACGGATTTAATGAATACTTGTAAGTTAATCAAAAGCTTACATTTAATTTGAAAGCTTCATTATTTTCTATCCTGATAAGTCTGGCAGTTGAAATGCTATTATGCTAGTAACTACATTTTTAGGAATTTAAAAATTTTTAGCAATTCAGTAAGCTATTAGTTAATGCCAGTTTTTAATTAAACAATCATAATGCACATATATTACTGATAGGGTTTTTCTTTGCGTACCTGCTATCTATCATCTATCTGCCATCTGCCCATTCATCGGAGTGTAAACATCTTTCATGGAACCACTTTTCCCAAGTTTCTCGTGACAGTTTTCCTGCATATTTCGCTCACCTCATCAGCTCGCACAGATTCCATTTCGTTTGCATTTTCCCCGAGTGCCACGCCCCCAGAAAAGACCCGACCCGCCCTCAGTTCACCTGACAGCTGGGAAAGCGCATACCATTTATTAAGAGGCAACTATCAGTTTCGCCCTGCAACGGCGACCGTGTAAAATACTTTTCGAAACTTTTCCTAAGCCAACAAAGCAGGCGATGGAAAAGGGGTTGGAAAAACTGGGCGGTGGGCGGGGTCACCCAGTAAGGGTCAGTTGGCGTCTTGCGCTCAACTTTCGCTTGCATGCACTTTGCCCACTTTCCACTTTTCGCTTCGCCGTTTGACGGTCAAAAGTCAACTCGAAGTCGAGTTCACTTCAAGTTGAATTTGTTTGCAGGGGCAAGTGGGGCCAACAGAGGGACGGAGGCAAAGGGCGGGGGGCGGATCAACCATACTATATAGCTGGAGTGATTCATTACTTTGATTCTCTGACTTCTATTCACTTAGTTGTCCTAGTTGCGTGCCATTTTGTGTGCTTTCATTTTCAGCCACCGCCACAAGTTTCGACTTTGGCATTCTCATTTCCCGTTGGCCCATTTTAAACTGGCCCAGACAAATAATGACTCAATCTTTTACTATTTTTATGCTCATTTCATACTTGCCAAATTTTCAGCAGAACAATTGCTGCCGTCACGCACAACAAAAATCTGCTAAAATATGTTTTAATATAAGTACCCCCTCTTCTCGTTTGCAGCTCCAACTTTTGCTGGTTAAAAAGAATGTCAAACAACGACGTGGATGGCGAAAAGTTTTCGGGCCAACTCTAATAATATTAAGCGTATAGCATAAATATTTAAATTTCATTGTCACTCGCACTCGGGCGCCCCGCATTTTTATGCAAATACTCGGCAGCCAAATTTATTCGCTTTTGTCACGCCAAAAGCCGAAGCCAAAGATACACATGAGTCTGAATCCTGAGCTCTGAGCTCTGAGCCCTGAGTTCTGAGTTCTGGGCCGGCAACATGCGGTGGCCCACGGCAAGACATGGCCATCAACTCTGGGCAGTCGGAAATATTACCAGTTGTAATAATATTTGATACCCTTGCTGGTCTTGGGAACTATCGGTCCTAGAATCTACACAGAAAACTAGTGAGTAATACTTTAATTAAAATCATATTAATTAAAGTCTTTATTCTTATATATACTATTAAAATTAAAACTTTTCTTTAGATTGATTTTTGAATTGATAAATTATCATAAATTTTTTCCACATTTTATGTTCATATTGAATATATTGAGCAAAGTATTATAAGTCACACTGCTAAATTATAAAGGCTATTTATTTAAAAGTTCATAAGCTTTTCTTTTTGAACCTTTTCTACTATTTTATGTATTATAATAATATTACTTTTTTGCTGCTAAAGTGTAGAGAAAATTTATTTAAGAAATTCATAAGCTTTTATTTTTGAACTTAGTCTAGTAATTTTATGAGTTTGCAAGTCAATGTCAACAATTACACTTTCTTACAGTAAGTTCTTCTTTCCTTAACTTCGCGGTACCACATTATTTTGGGTGTAAACCACCATTCAAAAGGGTATTCAACCCAGGACTTGTTTTGCCAGTAGTTCCAGTTTTTCGGGGGCATAAAACAAAGAGCTTCTCTTTGGCAGTCTGCGGGGGTCGTGCTGTCGAGTTGAGCGGTCGATGGGTGGCAGCCAAATGAAAACATCAAATGGCTTGTTTGCTTTTGCCAGGTGGGTCGCAATCGTTGTCGTCTGGCTGATAACTTGGCAACTTCAACTGCTCAAATTATGCCGCCAGACGCGGGCCGAGGACGACGACCGCCAAATGACTGGCGGGACAAACAAACCTCGTACACATACATTCACAGATACTTGTACATACACAGATACAGATACAAAAACAAGGACAATTGCCGAACGTGAGCGGCGCGACATGCCAAAATCGAAAGTAGGCAACATCAACATCAGTAGTGGGCGGGGACCCCTATATACCCCTATACCGCACCACACCCCCATCCACATCCACACCCACACCCCACACCCATGGCACCCACTTTTGCACAGACCAAATGGCGGCAAAAAGAAATGAACTGAAATAAATTGTACGTTTCCTGAGCAATTTCCATGGCCCTGCCTTTTTTGCCATGGCTGTTGCTGGCAGGGCATTAAATAAAACGTCAGCTCCAACAATGCTAAAAGTGCCAGCAATCAAATAAATTCAAACGTGACCAAAAATATCCACATATTCGTATTATCCACTTTGCCCCGTCCGCTCTGCTCGTGTGTGGACTTTTCGACCGTGCGGTTGCATTGTGCAGATTTGCGTCGCGCCATAAATTTCTGAGAATGTCCACATTGACCAGCTTAGTCCAACATCATCAACAACAATCGGGGCAGCGTCTAGACCGGCCAGCAATAATTCCACAGAATAGGTAATCATAATGGAGATATTGCTGCCAAGAACTGTACTACTGAATCACAGCTGGAATCGTCGACTAAAGTGTGGCCACAAAATGTTCAAGGGTTCGCTCAGAGGTAATTCGATGATATACAATGTAAGCTACACAGAAATGAAAGAAAGTAATAGTTTTATTCAAAATTTAAACCACTTTCCCAAAAGACCATTCGCACAAGCAATTTTCACAATTTGTTAAGCTGCAACCAAAACAAAAAAAATTTAAGAAGTTATTCCTAAAAACTCAATATTTAGCATATGCCTAAACTTAATTCGGATTTCAAACGAATCGTAGCACACTCATACAGTCATATTATACAAGAATAAACATGCCACCGATTATTAAAAAATATCGCCAAATAAACTTTCACTTTACCAGATAATCTCACAGTGACAAGCATAAAAAGGCTTCATCAAGTTGAGCGCCTACAGATTAAATTTCTCCTTTATTTTTACCCTTCAAACGTTTTATTATTTAAATCTGAAAATGTAATTAACCATCAATATGCGATTGACAAAATATATTTGAATTTTTTTCACTTCAATAGTGAACTTACGGGGATTTTTTATCCAGCCGCCTCATGGCGAAATATGTTTTTATCCGTTCGAGAGCAACGCGATTGACATTAAATAAAGAACGATGTGCACAACGGCAAAAAAGATGTGGCGTAAAATAAGTAAACCATGACACATTTAATACGCATACTGTATGTATAAACATATATGCATAGGCAAATGGCTTTATTAACACAGACGGATAGATATTGATATTGTCTCGGTGGACAGGCCCAAAAATATGCAATCGATTCTGGTCAAAAGGTAAAGGGCAAACACGGCGGCTACGTGACATGCAGCTGAATCCGTGCATTTTAATTGAATAAAATAATATTTACCCAGCTAATGGCTTCGTTGTACCCGTCTAAGGCAACAGCTCCAGACAATTACCGCTTTTTAGTGTGAAATACTTCAAATCCGACCCATTCGTGCCGGCATTCACTTGTCGCGGCTTTATCCGTTGCAATAACAGCGGTGGTCCCCCGGATCCGGAGCCAACCGCATTTTCCCGGGCCACCGAAAACCAAAAACCAAAACCGGACCCGTGCCGAGGTACTTCCTCCCCCTCCCCTTCTGCCGCCCAGTTGCCACTGATAAAATGGATTAAGCCCTGAAAGCAAGCATTTAATCTCTATAAATCTCATTGCACTGGCACTAGAAGACACGGCTTAAGTTGGATTCCAAAACACACAGAGGGAATTTATACACATATATAAAATATTCACTTATGTTATATATATATATGAAATCTGTGACATGAGATTTAAAAAATTAAAGAACTGCTGAGATGTTTAATTATTCCCCAAGACTGAAGGACCTTAAGGCATATTTTCTGGTTAAATGTAGTCTTTAAATTGCCAAAATAAAATATTATCTTAGCTTTAAAATTAGAAAATTAAAAACCAGGCAATACACTTAAAAACTGAACGTTATAGTATCTAATGATATATTAAAGCTATTTTAAGATAGTCGACATTGATCAAACTAAAGTGATGCTTTCAAAACTTATAACTATAACTATGTTATGATTATACTTATTTATCTTAAAATCTAGGACATAAAAGTCAAATAAAAGAGTTTCGCCGCGCGGTGAATTCTATACTATGATTATATTAACACGATTTTCAAGCAATGCTAAAGTTTTTATCGGTGTACTTATTAGTGAAAAACATAAATTACGTTGGGTGATGCACTGAGTTTGTGGGTGGCAGGTGCCTTGACTCTAACCAAAATGATATTTCGTAGCTCTGATAAAAATCATTTAATGACAAAACGCGCCCGTCTACACAATAAGGCCATTTAATTTAAATGAGATTAATCATAATTATAAGACACAAGACACGAACCGAAGGCCAAAGTGGCCTGAGTGGTGCTATTAAGTGGCTTTAGCTACGGAGACTTGGTTTTTATGGCAGTTTGCCTTTCCTGCGGTCAGGGCTCTGAGTGACTACGAGGTCAGAGGACTATGACGATGACTACGCAGATGTTGATGTTGATGCTGATGCTGATGCTGATGACACACTGATTGACGGCACCTGGCTGTGGTTTCGCCATGTGTAAGTCTCTGTGGGCACCTTTGCATGGGGCTATTTGCCTCGAGTGCAGTGTGGGTTAATTTAAACACAAGCCGCAGCAAATTAACCTAATGCCAGTCGCGGCCCTTAGCTTTTGCATAAAAATCAGGCAGCCACCACGTGAGTGGCATGCCCTGTAATGAGCTATACTCCTATACTCCCCCATTTCATCCGGAGTGTGTGGAAAAAACTAGCAATTGAATACCTAGCCACATGGCCTGTGGCGTAAGAGCTGGCTGCTCAACTCCTTGGTTTCTGTTCCTGACTCTGATTCTGGTGCGAGCTCTGGATCTGCTGCTGGCTGCAATGCAATTTATGAAAAATAATTTAAATATCAAAAGGCTTTCGTTTTAATTACGCGCAAGACAAAAGCCAAGAAGCGAAGTCGGAACCAAAAAGGAAACGCCAGTCCTCAGTAGTTTTGACTCGACCCCAGTTTCACTTCCAATATTTTCTCCTTTTCTACACAGAAAACGTTGTTCGTTTAAATGAAAATTAAATACAAATATATAAATTAACAATTTTATGGAGTTTCTGAAGATATGCAACGATATAATTGTTTTAGTTTAATTCGCAATACTTATGTATTGATATGTGATTACATTTATTTAAAGAACTGAAATTACTAATTCAAAAGTTCTTTTTGATTTTTTGATTTTTTTACCTTTAAATTTATGCACTAGAAAATGCAATTACAATCAAAACAAGTATTTTTGTAAAAACTAAACAACAGTCATTCTATATATAGTAAACATATTTTTAACTGTTGTAAACATAAATTAAAATAAAATAAATAATAAATGGTTCAACAAAAAATAAAAGAAGACATTTAGGAAACAGATATTATAAAGCGCCTGTGACCCACATTTGTATTTAAGACTCAAGGCTCTTGTTAAATTTCTTTTACTAAATACCTACACGTTAGCTGCTCTCAGTGTATTTGTCAGCTTGGAGCTCCATCGTTGCCGCTTTAATTCCGGGCGACGACGCCATTTCCATGCCCGCTGCGTTTAAATAATTAATTAAGATTGATGCAGACTCATTTGTCTTGCTGCGCCAAGGACGAGCCAGTCAGGATGCCTTCTCCCGCTCACTTTGCATTTTGCTTTTCAATTTATTTTGTTGATGTTGCTGTTGCTGCGTTGCGTTGCCGTGTTCCATATCGAAAGATTTTGCATTAGTTTGCATTAAAATTTCACTTTGTAGCTTGTTGCCGCCTTTAATACTGCCAGTGTCGATGCCAAAAACGCGGAGTAAAATGGGAGCTCAACATTTTCGCCTACACAGCAAGCGAGTGTGTACCGCAACTCCGGCTTTTACATAAATTTTGCCCCGGTCCCAGACAAAGTTGCATTTGCTGTAATTACATTGTAATTCTCGATCCGGCCCATTGCGCTGCCATATACTGGCTGGCCCGGGGGCGGTGGGGCGTGTCATTTCGCTTAGTAAGCACGCATGCATTCGCTTGCCAAATAGGCGGATTACAGCGCAGAAATGAGTTTATAAACAAGTCCCAGTCAGACCAAACAGATAAAAAATAATTGCAATTGCCGGGGCGGAAGGAAAGCCCCTATGATTGGGGAATGGATCGAACTATAAATCTTCCGAACCATTCAAAGATTTTCCAGGCAATGTTACTTCAATTCTACAGCAGATTTGCTAGCAGTAGAGGTCTGAAGAAATTTCACTAACTTTAACTAGCATTTTTAAAAAATAAAAAAATTATATATCTATACAACCTAATTTACATTAAATATTTTGCAATCTAAATAACTTAATATCGTTTGTATGATACAAATAAAATAAAAACATTTTTAATAAATCCAAAACAGAAATATGGCCAAAATATATTTATTTATTCCTTTAGCTCAACAATCAACTTAATTTGCTTAATATTCCATTTTTATTCAACAATATATTTGGGCTTCTCTTTTGTTTGCCTGATGCAATTATATTATCCCTATTTGGAAATGTAAATTTCTGTTGTTGGTGTGACACGTGTGCTGTGGGGTTTTTTTAATGCGCAATTCGCGTTGCAGCTAACTTCTTGATTTTTACCATGAATTTATTTATTTAAATAATCCCATTTGTTTGGAAATTGTATCATCATGGCGGCGGCAGTAGCGTATCAAAATTTAAATTTAAATAATAATTAGTGGCGCGAAATCGCTTTCGATGAATCGAAGCTTTCGCAAATTGGCAAATAGCGCACAAATAATGGCAAATATAACACATAAAATTAAAAAACAAAAGCCTTTCGGACGCTACTGTTGCTAATGAAAACGAAATTAATTAATTTAAAACAACGATTGGCCGATGCCATGGAGAATGGGGGGCGGAAAATAAAAGGACAGCCGGCCCACACGGCGTATGCGTAATTTTCATAGCACCCACAGATGGGTGAACCTGACTTCCATGCAGATATGTTCGAGTATATAGCTGTCACTATATATGCATATATACATACTATATCTATGGGTGTATACATATTGCAAGCGATTGAAAACGCCCACACTTTGACTGGGCTGTCATGCATATGTAATTATTTCATAGCAAGCAAAACGATTCGCACGGCAAATGTTTGGGCCGCGCAAACAAGCTTTGAGAGAACGCCACTCCGGGGGCTCTACGGCCACGCCCCTTTCTGCCCTTGCTGCCATATTAAAAATAAAATAAAAAAAAAACAAACGAAAGTGGTAGGAGTAAGTCCGTGGCAAAAGTTGGGCAAACAGGGTTGAGCAGGCAAAAATTGTTGCATATTTTTGGGGGCACGGAAAAGCCACCCAGAAATGGCAAAACTGCCAGCACTGGCAGGTAAAAGACCAAAAGACCACGTACTTAGCCTGATTTACACGTCGCCATGGCAGCGAATTTGCATCACAAATGTGTCTTTTTCAGGTTGCTTGACTTTGCATAACCCCGTTTTTGTGCGGAGTCCCCAATTGGGATACAGACTGCTCAAAGTAATAGAGCAGGGCAGGGATGAATCCATTTCATATTTTTCTCGGGCATCATTTGCGTACGATTTGCATTACAAAGAGTTGTACTTTTTGCCTCGCAACCTGCATTAAATATCCACTTGGCAACACTCATCTCAAGTTGACTAATTAGCAAACATCTCTAATCTTTGCTAACGGCTTAAGTGCTTTTCGGCTAAAAGGGAAATCGACTGGCAACATCGCTTCGGTGATGAAGACACGTTTTATATGCAGCTTTTCAATTCAATAAGTTCTTTCTGTTATTATAGACTTACAATTTAATCTCTGTTAATTGTAAGTATTTTTTATACGTGTCTAAAAGTGTGTAGTTATTATAAACTAATCGGGTTTGTCTATTATTGCTATCATGTCAAATGGACTAATTAACAAACAATTAAAATCTTTTCCCAATCAACTGACAACATGATTTCGACATAGCAAGGATATAAGAACAAAGACTATAAAATCTCTTTGTCAGAGATATTTCTAAGGATTGGTTTGTTGTTTACTAGATTTGTTTGCAATTTGTAAAATCAATTGCAACTACAAGCGAAACGGGCAGAACATTCATCAACATTTAACTTTTAACTCTTTAACGATATAAGATCGGAACTCAAAATCATCGTTTCTTTTTCAGATCTAATTATTGTTCAAATTATGCTAAGTACATGTTTGTGTAGACTCTACAATTGCTTTGTCAGCTTGTCTGAAATGTCCTGTCCTTGTGTTTGCACTTTCCGTATTTGTTTAGCGCTCAGACACCCGCACACATACCACTCATGTTCCATTTGTTTAGACGGTGTCCAATCGTCTATGAAAATTCACCAACATGGCGTCGCGTTGAAAGTTGGCCAAAATGGCCGGCAGAATAGGAAAATGTAGGAATATTTGGCAGGGTTAACAGAAAAACAGCGACCACTACACTTACAAGTGGATCAATAAGTGAGCTTATCGTATGTTTTACACAAATACTTTTGTCCATTGGACATTGCAAATTTGACGGCATTTAAGTGCCTGCCTAGCGAACATCCTCCTGCTCCTTTTTTTTTGTCCTGTTTGTATTGCATTTGAGTGTGTAGGAATATACGAATATGTATGCAGGTGTTTGACATTTAATTCCAATTGCTTTTACCTGCAAATTGACATTTCATGCTACATATAAAATGGCTGCCAATATATTTTCAGCCAACGTTCTCGCAATCAATTTGGCCTTAAAAGTCCAATTATAAATGGACCAATGCGAGCAGTTTTGAGTGAAATTTTCAGAGGTTTCGATTTACGGAACACATCAGACAATTGCAATCATGTCAAGCAATTTATATCTATCTCTCTCTTTTTTTTATATATTCATCTCTATCCTTTCTCTAGCTTGGTATAAAAAATAGAGAGAAATTGCTACATGAACTGGCATGTATATTTTGCATTTGATGTATTACCTTTTTAATTGCCATAAAGCATTTTCATGTTGCTAAAAGCCTGTCCACTATCCATTCTGCCGTCTCTTTCGATTCACACTACCCGTCTCTTTCTGTGAGCCTGCATATGTACACCTGTCCATGAGCTTATGCATTGTGAACATGCGAGCTAATAGCTGCAAAGCAACTTGTAACTTGGATTGCTGATTTGCCGTAATTAAAACCATCTCTAGAGGGCCGTAAAACTGACGACTGTGATGAAATGAGATGGGATATATGAGTATATATGCACCCAAAAAAATCTCTAATAAGATTAAGCTTAGGATGAAACAACAGCAACTGTCAGATATTCATATCAATTTAATACTGAATAATTGTTAAGCGTATACGAATAGTTTCAAAATGGCAATTTATCTGTGTTTGTATTAAATAAGAAAGAGATATATTTAAAATTTGTAACTTAAAGTTTGATAATAAAAAGTAAAGTAATCAAACTCATATATTCTAAATAAGAAAATAATATTGTTTTAGTTGGCATTTAATTTGTAGCTAACTCTTGCCACCACTATGACTAAATGACAACTTTTCTGCCATCGACTTGATTAACTTCATTAACTTTAGTTGCCCGGCCATAATCATATTAACTAATACTGATTGACTATTGCGACACGGACTATTGACTCATCAGTGTCCGTCGTGTTTTCCTATACGCTTCGCTGGGCAGGGAAGCATGTAATTTGCCGTAACAATAAGTACGAATGTTTACAAGCAATAAAACTACCCGTACAACCCAAAGCGGCACTCATAATGATATATAGACCGCAAATGCTGCACACATTTACAGGCACACAAAAGCTTTAATTGTTATTTTAATGATAAAAATGGAGACAAATTACATTTACCCTAAAAATGTATGTGTGTCAGTGGGTGGGGTTGGGAGGTTGGTGGAAAATGCGGATAATTGTGGGCGGGGCGAAACTAAAGCAACAGCCATAAAAACTAATAACAAACAATAGCAACAGTTCATTACTGCTGTCTGGCTGCGCTCCACATTAGGCCCCATTCGACGGCCAGGATACTCCAATCCACTCCACTCTACTCCACTTTCGTCCTGGCACATATCCGCACCCTTTGGGAGGACGAGTGCTGTTGTAGGTATGTATATATACCTACAAATCGACTCATTCGGCAGATTTATCTGTTTGCATTAGCGGCACAGGAAATCGATAAAGCACCGCTGGGGATTAATGAGCACACAATAAGGGATAAGTGGGACACCGCCACAGGATTTCGTCCTTAAAGTAAAAGTTTATGGGGTACAATAGACTGACAATGAAGTTTGTGAAACTACAAGTACAAATTGCAGAAGCAGCAATAGAAATGGGCAATCTTATTAGATAGAAATTCAAAAGGTTTATATACCTTATAAAAAAAATTTTATTAAAAAAAATGCCAATGGTACTACTCTTTGAATAAAAAATGTAAAGTTCTGATAGTTAATACACTTAAAATACAGGCTTGTTAAAACAATATTTGTACATTTACAATCTTCTATAAAACATTTTAAATTTATAAAAAAAAATAATAAAATATTGAAAAAGAATTTTTTTTTTAGAGAAATCCGAATTAAATATATACCACTCTAACCCTAATTATTACACTTAAAATGCAGGCCTAAACAACATTTTTTTTTAAATCTTACAATCATTTAAAAAACATTTGGTATTACGTAATGTAATAAATTATTAAAAACTATTTTGTTATGTTTAAAATTAGAGTATTCCAAATTTAATGAATATTATTGGAAAAAAATAAATAATTTAAAATTATAATCAAAGAGCGGTAATTATGTTAAAAAATTCACCAAGACACAACATCATAATTAACTCTTTAAATACCAATTAAATATTTTTTCTGTTTTAGCCAAGTCTTGAAAAGGAAATTAACCTTGTTGTTTTCTTAGAACCCCATGAAGCGTCGAAATTATGAACGCCCCATAGAGCAGAGGGCGTGGCTCGCCTTGCATGTCAAATGTTCATTTGACAAAATCAAAATAGAATAATTTAACTTTTAATTGGCAGGGAGTTGAAAGTTCACGTTCTTGTTATATGTAAATATGGCAAAATGTCTGGGCCGAAATTGGAAGTCAAGTTGGAGCAAGAACTTAGGTCTAAGAACATCCCAACCCTTTGATCCCACCACCACTTTAAAACTAACACACATAGTTTTCGGTCCTACTTCAAGGAATCGTTGGCCATAAATTCCTTGGCCCAAATGGGAACCAGCGAACATACCCGTCCCTGCCACTTACAAATTCATTTCACTGCCGCACTTTATCACCAAAAACTGGAAATGTTTTTTCGGGGACGATGAGAGGGTCGTTTTGGGGGCTTAGATCCCCAACAAAAAAGAAAAAAAATTGAATAAAAATGCACTCGGCGTGCAGGAGCAAAAGGCGAGATGTTGTGTAGCTACGTGTATTTCAAGTGCATATTTTGTTTGATAAATTGTTGCCCACGTTCGCCGAGTCGAAACAAAAAGGCGACCCAAGGAATGGTCGCCCGGGGAGGCACAAATATGGCAGCGGCGGCCCGGCAAAGTGTACAAACGTGCGGGCTCCCAGGGAAGCCGGGCCATTCCCGATTCCCACTGGCTACGACTATACCATACTATACTATATGCAAAGTAAAAGTCGGGCCCCGAGGCGGTAAACAACCTGGCGACGGGTACGACGACGACGACGTCGACGAAATATGAAAGTGTTAAATGGCCAAGGGAGCGGAGTCATGTGGGGCCGGCCTGTGACTAGAATTCTGCCCTTAGCCTGCCGACTGTTGCCACTGCCACTGCCACTGCCACTGCCAGGGGTTCTGTGTAAGCCCACACTGCGCGAAAAGTAGACTATATGATTTAGGATGCAAATAACAAACCTTAAGTTCCTTTGCTCTCTCAAAAAAAAAAAACATTAAGGCCTTTGAAATATATATAAATTGTTATATAACAAAATAAAGCAGTAAAAATGTGTTAGAAATGTTATGTGTTTAAAATATTTAAAAAAATTAATATAGTATATAATAAAATCGAATGTTTTATAAACATAAACATTTCTAAATATAAATAGGTTCAAGCAAAAATCAAGCAGGAAACTCTAAGCATTGAAAATGTATTTCATATTTAATATGTTTGCAAACTTCCAAATATGACAGATTTAATTTGTTGTGACACAATTAAATAGAGCGAATTGTATGTATTATTATATTAACTTTTTCCCTTTCTCTGAATAATTATAAAAAAAAACATATTCATCTTTAGATTTGATGAATAATATTATAGATGGCATTGCATGAACTATGACAAATATTTTTCGCTGTGCTACCGTGTGCTAGCAGTGAGCTCATATCTTTGACTGGTGTCTATGATATTTTGTTGACAGAATTAGGTCATTGCCTGCGAGCGCCCACAAGCCATGGCAAAGATTAACATGCAAAGCAGTTTTCGGGGCAGCTCAACGTGGAGGGAGAAGAAAAAAATCAACAAAAAGAAGTTTAATTCAGTACACATGGCAACTTAAAAGAGCTTTAGTGGTCCTCCATTTATTTACAGCATTTTTAGTTAAGAGAACTTGCTGTGAATTTTTTTTCTGCCAGTTCAAGCCACATACAAATATATGTGAATTCATGAATTTTAATCGCAAACTTTGTGCCTGCCATCGTCACAAATCCCCAGAAAAAGCCACGAAATTAGCCATAGACCGCATGGCCGCAATTATATGGGCCAACCAAATATTTGGAGTGTCATCCGCTCACATCTGTGCGCCGTTGTAAAAATATTGTGGCAAATGTGTGTTGTCAATTAGAGCTTGGGGTTTTTTGCTAACTGCCAGCCAACCAGCTGCATATCAAAATATTTGTGGGATCCGGTGACAGCTGTCCATGGGAGCGTCGCAAACTTTCTGGGGCCGTCTCTGGATCTGACACCATCCTATTTGGAATTGGGTCAGGCACTGGGTGGCTCCGCAGTCTGTAACCCGCAGGATAGGGGATCCAAGGATTCAAGGATCCAAGTTGGTTTCTGGCTGAGGTCTCTCCTTTTAATGAGACGCATTTCATAATCAGCGCGTGTGCATGGCCTCTGCAATTGACGCCGTCATCCGGCTCGCATTTCCGTGTTTGCCATAAATTCACATCCAAAGCGTTGCCACTTGAAGGCAACTAGAGCTGTCGGTGGTCTTTGTCGGTGTCCCGGCTGCACAGCGAAAAAATGCCACCAAATTGGGTCACCAAAAAAAGTTTCATTTTATGTCAAAATGGCCTTTAACTGGGTCACATCAATTTCACGTTGTATATATTGAAAAGAAAGTTTAATTGAACACGAAAATATGAAAAGAATGAAAATAGTGGGAATGACTGAAAAAAGTACCAAATAATACAATACATTTAATTTAAGGTAGAGACTATACTTCACTATAATATTAAAATTAATTAAATATCTTATTTAGTACATTTCTCAGTCAGTCAGTTTGATATTAAGGTTTAAAATGAGTTACAGAAATTGTTAAAAAATTAAATATACCGAATTTGAATTTTCACAATATGTGTAAAACTTTAATTGATCTGTGATCATCTATTTTAGATAAATGAATTAACTAATTAATGACTTAAATAAACTTAAGTTAAATAAAATAATATTTCTCCAAGTATTTTTTTTTTAATTCTTTATTGGCTTTTATTTATTGGTTGGCCTAATACAAATACAATTGCTATGCATTTATATATTTAATTTCCAATCTTAACAGATTATGATAGTGTTCAAAGAGTGTATAGTCAGGACTTAGGTCTAAACTCTGTAAGAAATTTAATTAAAAATAATTTCATAGTAAAGGCTAGTCCAGATGTTCTAAGTGTGACGTAATTTTAAAATTTTCTCTCTGTGTGGTGTCGCGGTTGCCACTGGAGCTCATGTGAGCAGTGTTGGTGCGATGACAGCGAGGCGTAGCCAACTCATATTAGTAATGTGTTGGCGGTGTCCTGGCCATGCTAGAAACCATCCTGCATCCTCTGTGGCCTTTGCGTGGGAGTTGCATTTCAACTCATCGTGCAGCGAATCCCTTTAAAAAATCAGCAAAAGCAAAAGCAAAGGCCGGGGCAGCCCAGACTGTTGACTTCATTTGTTACGATTGCTTTGACAATGTTGCTGCGTCATTTGATGCCCATTTGCTGCGCTCGCTTGAGCACAGCAACATCACACATACGCAACGTTATTCGATAGGTATAGGGTTCGGTATTCCCCCGGTAAAATGTGTGTGTGTTGTGTGCTTTGGCTCAAGTGGATTGCGGATTTTGCATATTCCGTGCTGAGATTTGCTTTTTCAACTGGGATAACAAACAAAGGACTTGTGCAAGCAAATGAGCATTGTAATTGAAGCTGCTGGGAACAGCAATGCGATTTAAATGTTTTGAATATTTCAATCACTTATGTACATATGCATTTACAGCATTAGATTGTTGTTTAAAGCACAAGCAAAAAATTATTCAAATGTCTTTTCCTACGAAAATGTGAAAAGGAATAAAGTATTTGCTATGTTGTTGATTTTATTTAACTTTCTTTGTCACATTATATAAATAAATATACACTGTTTTTATTCTACAATGATGACCTTATTTGCATGTTATATAAAGCTTTGTATAAGCCCTGCATCTATTTTTGCCTTTTGTGAAAATATCAGCACTAATTACAAACTGCCATAAAAGCTTAATGACTTGTACTTTGACTTTATTATTAAATTAACTATTTTTCATTTCGCCTCGTTGATTCAATCTGTGTAATTTTTACGACCAACGCCCACAAATCGATGGCAATCAAGTTGCTTAAATGCCAGGCGAACACACAGAAAGGGGGGAAAAAATGTGGGACTTTGGGCCCTGTAATTTGGCCAAATTGAATATTACGCATACGCCCCGTTAACCAATCAAACGACACTTAAAACCCAACAAGATGGGCAAAGAGCAACAACAACGATGGCGTATAACAGGGCCTAATCAGGCACACATACACGCACACACTCGTACAAATAAGAGGTGGTTTTAAGGGGGTGGTCCTGGAAATGGCACAAAGCGAAACACTTTCATTGCGCCGCTCACCGTTTGCCAAAGGCATTCGAAGGCGCTCCGCTGGCCAACATACCTGCGGCACATTATCCACTCTATTAACGCGATTAGTTACACAAATACAAAGGCACAAAAGGACGAATACACACGCACACAGGCACGCATTCGCTCACAGACACACAAACACACAGACAGACACGCATGGCCGGAAGTAGGAAATGGCAAAAGGAAACAAAACATTGGGCGGACGGGACCATGCCTGGCCCCCCGGCCTGTCTAAACCGGTTGTCCGCCTCGAGGGCGAACTTACTTAGCAAATAAACATTGATTAATTTGTTGACAATCCGCACTCAGACACCCAACACACAACACACACACACACACACACCGATGGGTTCGAATGCCCATTAAGTAATGGGTATGAGCCATCCCACGCATACCAAATCGTTTCGGACCCTCAATAAACTTCAATAAATGTTAAAAGGTTATGTACGCGTCGTCCGCACACCCGAAAATGTCGGGAATTGACTTAATGGACGCCGCATCGAGGCACATAAATCTTGGAACAAGGAGGCAACTTTCGGTTCCTCCGCTGACAGGTGTCACCCGATGCGGGATTATGCTGATCAACAGTTTGCCTCCTTGACAATTATGGCTCGATTGGTCAACTGGTTGCGGCGCGCTCTGATTTGTGGCAGGGATTAATTCAACAAGGACCACTCGCACATTTATCATCGCCTCTTGACCAGCTTGGGTGTCGTTAGACGAAATCACCTCTTCCGCCAACCCTAAAAAACATAGGGTTAGTAATACTCAGGAATATATTATATTACAAGGGGGCAACTCTTCAATATAATTTCAGTAGGTCAAAAAAAATTAAAAACATATATTTTGCAATTCCAAACATAAAAAGTATATAACTCATACAAGTCTTACTAACTCCTGTATCTCTCCAAATTTTAAATATTAAATTTTTATTGACGTCGTTTAAGCTCTCTTTAGAAATATTATTAAAACATTTATTGAAGAATTTGAATTTTTTTTAGTAATATAACCAATTTTATTTAGCCAATATACATATTTTAAAGATTTCAATTTAGTTGGCAATATACTAGCTTGCCAAATTAATAGAGGTCTATATATTTAGCCTCATATCTGGTTAAATGGTATAAATATACTGATTACATCTTGAGGGCAGCCAAGTTAATTTGTTAATGGGTGTGCTTAGTGCACTTTATGCTTTAACTGAGGAAGCGAATGGTATTTCCGATGCCTTTATGGACAATTGCTGGCACCGCAAACCTCATTCAGAAGCAATTTAAATGCTCATTACGGCTTTAAGCAGCAGCGGAAATTAATTGAATTGCCGTTTTTCAACCGCACAGTGCACACACACACACACATTTGCACAGCCATTTCCTTTTGCACTCATACAGCCTCACACTCACCAATACGAAGGCAT
The DNA here is from genome assembly GCF_018152505.1 of Drosophila elegans. Taxonomy (NCBI): domain Eukaryota; kingdom Metazoa; phylum Arthropoda; class Insecta; order Diptera; family Drosophilidae; genus Drosophila; species Drosophila elegans. Next base: position 6,075,904 of record NW_024545578.1, read on the forward strand.
TCAGCCAAGCCACAGCCGCAACCGATACGACACTTGAACAAATACAAATACACACAAATACAGATAACAGTTGGTGGTGGGGTGGTAAAGAAAAGGGGGCGTCTTTTTGTGGCAAGGGGGAAAGAAGTGGCGTGGCCGCTTAGCTTAAGTTACAACAACAACAGCGTAGTCACATCGATTACTCCGCTTATTTCATTAGGCAAAAGTTTTGCTCAATGCAAATTAAAGGAAAACAACAATACAAAACAAAGACAAAGCCGTAAACAAAGGGCGAAAGCAAAAAGCGCAGCCAAGCACAGAGAAAACACCAATAAAAACAAGAAACCTTTATTCAAACACACACTCGAACTATTCACGAATTGATCCGATTAGCGTTGATTGCTTGAATTTCATTTAAAGGAAAAATAACGCAGGGATTTGGTTTTGTTTGATGTGTCCGATGGTCTTAACCCATTGAAGCCCGACACCAAAGCGATCCCCATTCACCTTGCTCTCACCGAATGCTCAGCCAAGTAAATATTTGTTTACTGCAGTTCAAGTTGCCATTTGCCCCTAACCACATGGCACTCAATTATTGGCTTCGATTTGCCATCAGCTTTGATTCAGCCCCGAGGCAATAGGGAAAATTCCAGAAGTTGCAGGCCCTAATTTATGTACACAAACAGCCACAAACGTTGAACGACGACTGCGATAAATTTAAATACTCATATCCTGTCAGGACGAGGTGCAGGCGATAAGAGCTCATCTGCCCACACCACAACCAAACCTCCCAGGATGGGACCCTCTTTGAGAGTCCTCTTTTCATCACATCCCGGTTACCCCTCGGGCTTCTACTGCACTCAGAGTATATGCAAACCTTGGGGAAATTGGGTTTAAATTAAAAATAAATAAAAAACATATTATTCATTTAAGAAAGGCTTTTGTTAAAATGGTTAAGAAGGTTATTATTGTTTTGAGGGTTTTCAAGATCAAATACGCGTGTTTTGAAATTAAATACATTTCACATATAATATATATTAAGATAGTTAAAATAATAACTTTAAAAAATTAAATTGCTTTTTAAGGTCAGAGTTATTATCTTTTGTCTGTTAAAGTAATGCCCCTAATTTTTTGTAAGTGTTTGCGCAGCTGGTAGCGGACTAAAGATGCAAACGCCTCCATCGTCTGGCTGGCTCAAAGTGGAAATTACTTTGGGAAAACCACTCGAAACGCTGCGCTGCGTTGCGTTTATTTAATGGCCTTGCACAACCAACCCCCTGCCACCACTGCTCCGCTTAAAAAAAACCTTCCTCTGACTTTAGCCTGGTCAACTGGCAGCTCTCGTTTCCAAAAATCTTTCTGGGCGTTGGGTAAATATTTGAGCGCCCAGGTTTATTTGGCCGCCTTTGATAACCAATTAAAAGCAGCATCACAGTCGGCTGCCCCCCCACCCTTTGACATTTTCGCCCGCCAGTGCAGTGGGAGTAAGCGAGAGGGACGAACAGAAGACAGAGACAGAGGGAGTCTGAGATTTATGATGCAAGCCGTGACACTAAACAGCTTCCGCCATTAAACACGAACATGAGCGCCATATAGGAATATCTGTTTTGGCAGTACGATGGTGGCGGAATTTATATACACCAATTTTAGCTATACACTTTAAGAAATTCGTCAGATTTATAATTATCAAAAAGGACAAAGTAAGCCCTAAGGATTAAGTAAAATGTAATATATTTAAAGGGCACAAAAAATGTAATTTTCCTGGAAAAATATCACTTAATCAACAAAAAAGATTTTAATTATTTGAGGTAACATATAAACGGATTAAATAAAAAGATTTACTTAAAATAATTAAAACTTAAAGCAGAAATTGCATGTATTTACTTTTTTTTAAGCTTTCTTAATAATTTAATTTGTATGGCATCGTGTATGTCCCACATATTTAAAATAAACAAGTTCATAAAGATTTTAGCCAATTTTCTAGAGTACAAAAACTTTATTATAATAAATAATTAAAATTTGTAACTTATACAATAAATTTTTTCTAATTTTGGAAATTGTCTGGGTCCTTAAATTATTTATGCCCTCACTGTATGCTTGCCAGTATTGGTGTTTAACCCATAAAACAGCGCGTTGTTGCTTTTGCTCACTTGGCGACATACTAAACTCAACTTAAATATAAATTATGAGCATCTTAAAAAGCCACAGCGAAAGGATAATTTTCATAAATATGCCAGCCATGTGGCTGTGTGTCTGTTTATGTTTATTTTACTGGGTTGGGTTGGTGTGGGTTGGTTTGGCTGCCAGCGGAAAGGCGGAAAAGCGGAAAAGCAGCTGAGCTGTTTTTGGCTAGCAACCAACCTGACTCTGGATGGCTTCCGCTTTTAAACGCCTCTCCTTATTTCTCCTTGGCTCTGTGCATAAACACACAATTAAAAATAATATTTTCAACGCGGCGGCAATTAATTAGCCGCCTCCACACACACACACACATACACACACAGATGCAAATGGATACTGTGCACATGTGGCGTTCGAGGGAAAAAAGTGAGGCAAACGGGGGTTAAAGAAGGCGGTGGGTGTTCCACCCCCTGCGATTATCGCAGCCACTTTTTTGCTCAAACATAGTTGGGGTTGAGATATGTATAGGATAAATGGATGCTATTAGCTGCGGTTAGCGAGGTCTTTGATAATGGAAGTGGGTGTCTGGGAGGATAAAATATGAGGAAAGAAAATAAAATAAAAGAAAAGTCAAGCGAAAGTTATGAAACAGTTGCTTAAATTTCATTTTATTAGTATTTATAACTTATAAGTTATATGTATTAAATAAAACAGTTTCTTGTAAATATTTTGTGAGTTTATTATTTATTTATTTATTGAAAAAATGATTTTGATTGAGCTACTTCTGTAATACTATACTATACATTCTTTAAATTTATTTCACAGACTTTGTTTTCTTATATAAAATACAAATAGTATTTTTGGTAGAAACATCAGGTTCTTTGTATGGTTTCTTACACCTTATCAAAGCCGACTTTATAAAGCCCTTTATTTCTTGCTTGCAAAAGCTAACTACACCCAAATCCAAAGCTCAATGATCATTCACTTGTGAAAGAAAGGGGAATAAAAACATAACCGCCGGAAGAAAAGGAAACCGCGAACAAAGCTCGTAAGTCGTGTGAAGCAGTCATGTCTGGTTTGTTGGTTGGTTTTTGTTGCTTTGGTGTTATTTATGTCGCCAGGAGCAGAAGGGTACTAGCCAAGTCTCCTCACCTTCAGCTTCTGCTATTTATTCCTATTTCGCATTTTCCACACTGCCACAAAATTTCACAGAAAGGGCGTTAATATTGTGTATTTCATATTTTCAGTATTATTTTTTATAAAGATACGCATTTTTAAAATTTACAACCCTCATAAGTTACTTTTATTTAAAGCAACTATATTTTAATTTGGAAACACTGAATCTAAGTATAAGATTATTAACAAATCATACATACTTTACTACTATCAACAAATAAATAATCAACCTTTCAACACTGTTTGATAATATATTCAACGTAATAACACTGTTTAAAGCTTGCAACACCTGTTAATAAAAAGTATACACTTCAAGCAGATTTATTTAGGTGTACCCGAAACTCAGGCAAGTGAACTTGTAAGTAAATTTCCCTTTTTCCCATTCTCCAGTTGTGTGGGCGTAGAATGGCTTGGCGGGAGTGCTTAGCTCTGATATATCACTAACGGCACTGGCACTTCCTACTACCATTTTTGCCGGCCTTGTTGCTTTTGGCAATGCTCACATTAAAAGTTCATTGCTTGCGCATAAAGTACATCAAAAGCTTTGCGTACTAAATAACCGCAGTTTGAGTTTTGTCGCTTGTCGTTGCAGCCATTAAATTCACACAGGACACACACATAGAACACTGGAATATTATTTTGGACCGCTGCGCTGCTGCCAGTGTGTGGGTATATTTGTATATTATGCAAATCCAAGTTTTGTTTTGGTTGAACGCTCGTAAAAACTTTTCGGTGTCCGCACGTTTGTCCGCTCAGTTTGATAGTGATTCGCCCGCCATTATTGTTGTTATTTTTCCTGCCACCGGGTCAAATCGAATTTAGCATTTTCTGGGCGAAAGCATTAGCGTATAAATAATGACATATACAGGCATTTAAATAGCCTGTCATTGGTGAAACTGAAACGTTCCATTAAAATAAACCAATGGAATGGCTTACTTTGCGTTCCTTTTGATTTACACAGAACAACATTTGTTACGACTTTGTTAACAAAACGTATTTGCACCGACGTTCCCTTTCTGCTTAAAATAAATATACATAAATAGAATCTATAAATATAAGTTAATTTGTGTATTTAAGCATAGTATCCTTATGCGGTAAATATTTCAACATTTTGCACAAAAGAATTTTTTGCTATAAAAATCAATCAATTTGGAAAATCCTTAATAGTTTCCTTTCCCATGGAGGACCGTATAATTTAAATTGTCTGACCCAAACCCTGGATTACGCTTACGGCCATATATTGTTACGCAAGCACATTTGTTTTTCTGGTTTAAAAGGAGCTTTGGTAAATTGCTTTATGGCTAACCGTAAATGGTTTTAGGGCCCTTTGCTCATATCGGCGGCCCTACAATTAGCCAACTTCATTATGCCTGCTGCTAATTGCAATAGCAAAACAACGTCTAGGCAAATGTGTAAGCCATAAATGATAACCGGTAAACGGTAACCGTAACCGACGACAACCGACCGAAAATTGCCGCCAAAAGGTTTGGCCAACGGGGAGGTTCTCCCACGCACGACGTAACCGCCGTCATCCTCGTACCCCTGTAAATTGGCCAAAAGCCGCTTATAAAGGTAAACGCAGGGCAACACACTTTCTGGGCCAAAAAGTAGCACACAAAGTGGCGTAAAATAAAAATAAAAAAAGAGAAAACCCCACTCACAAACCAAAAAAAAAAACAAAAGGAGCGAAACGAAACACCCAACAAGTTGTGAAAAAGTAGCACACAAAATGTTTTAAACGAGAATCCGAAAAGAGTTTTGGGTCACGCCCTTAGAAGTAGAGGAGCTTTATGCCTGGAGGAGCTATGTTGCTTTTTTTCAATTATGATGATGATGATGATGACAATATTAAAATGCCCCAAAACTTTGCGCGCACACACACACACCCAGACAATCTGGGGGCTGCTAATTAAAAGACTCTATACATATATAGTGTCTATGAGCGTATAAGCCAAAAGTCCAAAGTCATGGACCAGGCAAAGAGATTTGCCGAGCAGGACGAGCACAGCCTGCCGTGTTGTTGATAACCCAAACAGGTCCTTGAGCACACAAATCACATAAATTCCAATTGAGTGCATATTCAACGAGTAAATGTGGAAAATACAAAATTTACTGTGCAGTCGACTGGGAGTTGACTCTGCCTCTGCCTCTGCCTCTGCTTCTGTCTCTGTCCCTTTTTCTCATGGGCACACAGTGCGTATGATTAATTTCCTTAATTTTGGGTATGTGTGCCTACTTGAGAAGACGAATTCTCATTTAAACGGCTCTGCAAACACACACAAACACACACACAATGTGCGAAGAAAAGAAAGAAAAGGGGATGGCTGAAATCAGGGAACAAGTTTCAGCAAATTCATTAATTAAACAAATTAAGCTAATGGCTGCGGCTTGACTGCTGCCAACAAAAAGCGTCTCCGTTGCCAGGGAAAAACTCTTCAAGCAGCATGATTCAACAGAAAAGAAAATTCTTACCAAAAGTGTAAACTTACAAGAAAAAATACAGAAAAAAACTACAAACAAAACTACGTACAATATTTATTTGGTCTTGCTTCAGGTCATGCTTGAAAGATCCATTAAAAATATGAATAAATTGTTGGCAAAATAAATTGAACATGACTTTTTATTGACTGGCAACATTAAGGCAAAAAGGCCTATTATCATTCACATTTTGAAATAGAAGTTGCAAATTTCTTATGTCGAATTGGAATTTGTTTTTATAAATTGTGAGCACTTTTTATTTTCGGATTTTAAAAGACATTTTTTTTTAAAAGGCATGAAGCAAATATATATTGCAAAATATATTTCGCAAGGGTGCATAATTTTTTATTTAAATACTTAGAAAAGAAAAAATTCAACTATGAAAAATTTATTTCTGCGGAAAATACCTAACTTTAAAAGCTCTTAGTTTAAAGTCTCCATTGAAAAGTTTTAGCGTTACTGGCAACAAAGGCAAATCACCCCGTATTTAATGTTGACTATTGAGCCTTCCGTTCCGCCTTTGAAGTGTATCCTTTTGTCTTAAAATGGCGTTTAACTTCAAGTGCCTGATGCCGGCTCAAACTTTTGCCAGTCAAATTTGTGAAATTAATGCGATTTTCCCGCCCAGGCCTGCGAACATTGTCCCAGTGGCAGTTGTCGTTGTCGTCTATTGAGTGCGGTGTTGCGGTTGCCCCAAAGTTGCTTAAAGTTTGGCCGCTTTGCAGCTTGCGATGATTTCTATGGGCGCATCCGGAGGAGCAGCTCAGCCACTCCGGACAAACTTATGTCATGCATGCATAAATATATTTATAGTTACATGCGGAAAAATGTGCCATGGTCGTGGGGAGGTGGGTCGCCCGCAAAACGCTTCCAACTGCGTGCCAAAGATTTATTGTGGTGATTTATTTACCGCCCCCAATCGACATGGCCTTCCTGTGAGTGTCAGTGCGAGTTTGAGTGGGCCAAGCTCGAAGCTTATTTATTTATTCATTTTCTAATTTATTGATGTTTGTCTGACCCAAAGCGTTTTGGCCCGACCCTCTGGCCATCAGCTGTTCAACTGATTAGCCCAGTACCTCAAACGAGAATAAGGAAACGAGGGGCACTTAAGCAAACGAACACGCTTCTAATTCCATACCAATTTAAGTCTCAAAAACTAACTTCATTTAAAGGAAGTCTCACTCTTAAACTTGTTTCTGAAATCCTTGTTTAATTTGCGCCTTTGGCACTTTTGGAACTCCATTTCTTGGACTTCACAGTCGAGCGTAAATTTGAAAAACAACGAAAAATATTCAGCTTTGGGGCCTTTGAGATATTCGGATTAAGTCCTCTGCCTCTCAACACTTCAAATAAAGTCTATCAAAGGGCATTGATAATTATCATTTTGTATTTGGATTATGTATTTTGAATTTGCCACCTGCAGGCGAAATTGAAACTTTAAGCCTTTTTGAACATGCTTGTTGCACAATCTATTTGAGATTTCATATAGTTAAAATATATGTTTTGGGAAACAATTTTTGTTAGACAATTGTTTAAAGAATGTTGTTTTAACTTTGGGTAAATAATTATAGAATAATAAATACATAATCACTTAAACGCGACTCCCATTAATTTGTCAACAATATTAACTCTTAAAATATTTTCTAAAAACGGTGGACCATAAAATTCTGAACAATAAAAAAATATTATATTTGGATTGTTTTTTTTTATAAAAATGGGTACACTTGATATTAAAGCGGATTAAAACAAATATAGCCAGAAGCTAAGCAAGTTTCACAGTTTCCTCCATTTCCCCACATATATCTTCCTTTGTGTTTTTGGTTTTAAAAATTGTTAAATTTATTCTACGCGTTTTTGCTGAAATAACACGCGCAGCAGGAGCAAAATCAGCAGCAGATCCTGAAATTTCCATTCCAGTCAGACGCCACTGAAAGTGGGATGAGATAGACGCCGACATGGATTTTTGATATACTCCCGCATTGCTCCATTTGGCGAGGAGAATTGAGGTTTTTGTTTTTTGGCGCTGCAGCCGACTCGTTTATTTGCCTCCACTTGGTCTGTGGTATTTTTTATGCATTTGCATAAAGCGAAATGTATTTCTATGCTATGTTCCACGCTTTTCCAGCTTTTCCTGCTATTCCTGCTCTTCCACAACTGTTTTCTCTGGGTCTGCTTTTATTGCACGTTTCCCTTTTTGGCCATTACCGCACACAGTTGCATTTTAATGAGCGCCGGCGTTGGGCACCTGTGCGCACGTGTGCAGACTTCTTTCAATCACTGTCTGCCCAGGTCCTCATTCTGTTTGTATGTTTGTTTGTTTGTTTGTTTGTTTTGCCAGCGATTTGTTTGTCGACTAAAGTCTCGATGCCCCGCCCACACTTATGTTGCCCTGCGTCATTATAATGCAGCTCCGACTTGAGCTGAACTGACGCCTTTCCCTCGTCCTGTCACTTAATTAAAAGGTTGGAAAATCAACACAAGCTGTACAAAAAAAATAAAAAAACGACCCCAAAAGAGCTTAGCCCAGACCGAAGCGGACAACTTCAAGTTTTGAATGGATCTGGCAGTGGCGTATATTAGGGGGCCATTATTGTACAAAATTTGAATTGCTTTGATTTTAAGGTCCGCAAAATAAAATAACCTACTTTTATTTCTTACATTTTTATAAAAGAATTATACAAAGGGCATTTGTGATAATTTAAAATAATAATTAAGAATTTTATTTATTTTTGAGAAAATTAGAAATGGTTGCTCTATTATAAATAAAATCTTTAAACCTTTAAAGAATCCCTGTATGATTTTTTAAATCATTGTCTTTCACACGTTTATTACTTTAGTTATGATTCCTAAAATTAATAAAGTCATTATTGCCTTTCACTTTAGTTTAGAACATAAAATTGATATAAATATTGTATAAAATATTTACAGAGTAACCCCCTAGGGGATTTTAACACCCGCAATCCCTTTGTGCACGCCCCTGTCTTTTGAGTGGGTGATTCGAGGGGTTCGCGGATTTTATCGCGCTTGCCTTTGGCTGATTGTGCCAATTATGCAGCGAAATGCGCTGCTCCGAATCCGAATCGCCCTCAAGTGGTTTATGCACTTTCAAATCATAATAATAAATCCAAAAGGGGCTGCCAGGCGGCAGCAACAAGAACAACGAGGACAACAATGGGAGCCCAGCTGAAGCAAGTGCCATTTGGGTTTCTGCCTCGATGGAAATCATTTAAATTTATCGCGAGCTGCATTTCACGCCCTGCACTCTTAATCAGCCGGCGCCGTTTTTGGCATTATCCGTTGGCCCATTTTCCGCCTTCACTTGGCCGGGAAACTTTCGAAAAGCGAATATTGAATTTTTCATTTTAATGCTTACCCGAAAATACACGAACTTTTCAGAGAGCTGCAACAAATGGAGAAAGAGAAAATGGGAACTTTAGTTTTTGGGCCAGTTAAAACTTTACTAAACTAATAAAAACAATTCATGTTGATATATTAAAAGTAATCCGCCCACTCAAAGGTAATTTTCGCAGTCTGTATTTACTCAGTTTTCACATAATTGTTAATCCATAACTCAGTTGACCAGCAGTCAACAATAATTTGTTGCCCTAATCAGAGAGCTCAGCGAAATGTAATTATATTTTAAGTGCATTTGTACAGCAGAAAAGTGTTTTTTTTCTCACATTTCAATTTTGTGACTGCATTTTGTATATAGTATTCACATATAGCACTGTCATAAGTGGCGTGATTGATTGATGATGTCGTTTAAAGCGACCCACGAAATAACAGCAAGAGGAACAACATGATTTTCGCCTCAAACGTGACAACGTGTAAATAAATAAATAAATCAAATAAAAAATTATTGAATCAACAACGTAACATAATTAAATCAACATGAATGATTTAACGCTCCAAATGTGTTGAAACAAAACTCATCTGACACATCCACTAGCCCCGTTCCACTCGACTCCACATCAAGCATCCGATCACCAGGGCTCACACCTGTTTGGATTGGCGTGAGCTGCACACCTTTTTGCGATGACAACTGCTGACAGGACGAACAACAAAAACACGATTGGCGACAGCAACAACCATGTCTATGAAATATCATATATAAAAAATTCAGTGAAACCAAAGCAGAGCTAAAACAATAACGAAAGTCAATCCATTAGTAACCGAAGAACTGAATACGCTGGTTAATATCAGAATTATTGATAATATTTTGTCACATAAATAAAATAATTTAATACATTTATATTAATTATTATTTGGAATTTAAATATTAATTAACTTTAATTTTTGATGGAAACTTATATGGTTATAGCCATGTTCTCAAATTAAGACCACCGGAAGGGTATTAATTTTATTAATGAATTTGTGGATTAACACACATCAGTTCAATATTTTTGATCTATTCAAAATTAGTTTTAAATGTTTTCGACATAACTAATCAGACTTACCCAGTTTTCTTCTTTCGCAGAAACAAAAAATACATCACAAAATACATTAATGTTTCTGTGATTTGAAAAAGGTTAATCACTTTTTTATAATTTACATTATTATTTTAGATACAAAACCATTTGTATAAAAAATTAAAATTTGTCAGGCTTTTATAATTGAATAAGAATGAAGACTTTATGCAAATTCATTTAATATTGCCTAAAAAAATATGTTCACAAAAAAAAACGTTTCCAATCAAAAGCACCCCATTATATAAAGGTACAAAAGTTACTTTATTTAATCTATCCTGAAATACTTCAATTTGAAAAAGCATTTAAGCCGCTAATGGTTCGATTTTTATTCATAACAATGACTGCGTTAATTAACCGATTTAAGCCCGGATGAATAATCCCTTTATTAAAAGCAATACACACTCAATTCATCTGTGTAAATTCGCGAATGCTACGATACAAAAGATATATTTTATAGAATTTTTTTGCCGCATTTTCTTGCTATCGAACAAATATGCATATCTCTAACCCGCAAATATGAGCTATGTTAAAAAATGCATACAGCGTTAATTTCCAAATGTTTTATTTTTGTGATGCGGATATTTGGAAGCGTACAAAAATGCATTTAAGCGACTGGGCAAAAATAAACATATGGGGTGGTGGTAATAAAATGCCGTGACAAACGTTACGCATACGACCCGTGGACCGCGCCTCGGAAATGGCCACAAACGGGTAAAAAATGAAGGACATGCAAATAGAGGAAAGGCGAGGAAAATCGAGAGGGAGAAACAGTAACTTTAATCAATATTGAAGCAGTTTTTGAGGCCAATAAATCATTTCATAATCAATTTTGCCGCTGACATGTGTGTGTGTGTGTGTGTGTGAGGAGAAATGCAAAAAAGGGAATGAACAAAAGAACACAAAAAGGAGCAATACAAACAGAAAAAACTTTGAGCCACCTTGTGTCAAGTGCCTGTATGTGTGCGTGAGCGATAAACAAGCCACACGGACAGCATACACTCACACAGCGCTGCATTGTGGAGTGTAAAAAGAAAAAAAGAGGGAGCAAAAAAGAGGAGGCAGCGCCAAAATAATCAACAGATGTTGCCAGCAACAACAAGATGAAGCGCAGGACACAGGCCAAATAGCGTGCGTGTGCCAGTGTCTATGTGTGTGTAAATGAAAAGCGGATGTTGAAAGTTCAGCGCAACTGACAGGTCCAAGCACAGGGTTGCATCAACAATGACAGCCGCGGCAGCAGGAGCAACAGTCCCAAAAAAGTATGCTACGACTGGGAGCGGAAATTAAGTGTGACCTCTTCGCGTGGCTGCGAACAGAATCGGAGTCGCAGGACGAAAAGGATAGAAAGAGAGAGAGGAAGAGAGAGATAGAGAGTTCAGGCGACAGGGACAACTGAAAAGGCGTAAGCCAATTTCCCAACTGTAAGATACCCAATTTTATTTGCATTCATTTAAAAACAAAGTTTATTGTTCTGCTCTAAAAGGGCTCTATTTTTTGTTTTCTTTTTAAAATGTCGTTACTTTACTATTCAGTCATAGAGTGTTTAAACAGATATTTATTTTATTTTTTGCAACGACTTCAGACTTAAATTTGCCTTAGTAAAAGTATTTAGGCTTAACATTACTTTTACAATTTTATTTTATTGCCTTAGTAAAAGTATTTAGGCTTAACTTTAATTTTAAGAATTTATTGCCCAATAAATATAAATTTTATGTTAACATAAAAAACTTAAAGTTAGTTTGGCATAACAGTAGTATGGAATATAAGGGTCATGTGTAAATTATTAAATACAACATTTTAATCTTATTTATTTAAAGACACTGAGCTACAGAAGCCACAACGGTTATGAAATTAGTTATAAAGGCTTCTAAAAGTGTGCATCTTTATTAATAAAACTATCGCACTTTCAGATACAATTGTTTTACAAATTGCAAATACTGCATAGATTTAGGTAGCTTTTTTATTTTTGGAAACGTTGTCAGCTTAATTTACACTTTATTTACCTACTTTGAGTGGTACCAACATACCTTTTGATCTTCCAATACCTCGTGTAAAAAAACCGCGGCGCATATCAATGGCCAGTATGTACTATGTAGTAGGGGCAAGGCAGAAGAACAGCCTGACGGACAATCGCCAAGTGATGCTCCGACACTCCATTTTCTGTTGCCGGCGGACCCGGTTCCCGATTCACCCATCACCCAACAACCCATCAACCCACCACCCACTCCCCTAGTAGCCCTCACCCATTTGTGATTGTGTTTGCGTGTTGTGATGCGTTCAAAATTGTATTTGCCTAGAATTGTTCGCCGGGGCAAAAAGGAGGGGAGAAAAACAGAAGCCCACGCGGATGCATCTCCAATTGGGTTCCCGACTGCACACGGATTTTTTCATCGCATTTGATGAGTACGCTGGCCGGGTTCATGGCCCCCGTCCACGGTTTTGTTATCAAACGATTTTGTTTGGCAAACAGCCATTGAAATACTCCGATATACACACGTATCTGTGGAACAACGCGTAATAAAGCCGCGCAACTGAAGCCAATAACCACGCCTTCAAATACAATGAACTAGCAAACCGGCGGGCAAAACCAATTGAATTTGATGGCAATCAAAATATGCTCTAGCTGAGGGATTGCTGTACCTCCCCACTTGATGGATTGGCCAGCAAAAACTTTCTAGCTCAGCAGACAATTATCTCAAAAACGACCATGTGTCGGGGTCTCAAGTAGGTAAACGCAGGGGCCAAATAAAAAACGATAAAGTGCTATTACAGAGCGCAAAGTGCAATGATTAATCAGATTTATTTGTCAGTTTTATTTCGTGCTAAAAGTGTCAAAGAGAATATTTATAAAAGTTTATTAACACTAAGTACTTTGGCACAAGCACACAGCTACAGCAGCATCAGTAGCAGCAGTAGCAAGCGAAGGAGCACATTAGAACTGACCATAAAACACAAGCAAAACAGTTGCCAAGAACAACAAACAAGGACGACATCGAGGAGGCCAAGACGGGAGCAAGTTGAACGCCCTGGAGCGATCCCACAAGCAGACTTTAAGTGCCACCAGAAATAATTCCAACAACAGGAGCGGCAACAACAAGGAGCAGCTGCTGAGCGTGGATAAGGACGGGGGGGAGGTGATTTGGTACACTTGGAACAATTATATCAAACAAACTTCAAGCTAACAGTAATTTCATAATCTTTAAAATTGTGTAAATATCTTGGAATTTATAAGACCATTATGGCTTTTCCTGTTGTAAAGCAAAGTTCAGCTTAGCATAATTCTCTTAATTATGCTTGAAAACAATTTTGTTAGCCATTAATTTATTAACTTAATTTTACAGCTCCCAATTTTATTTAAATTTAAACATAAATTGTTGATTTAATTAAGTACATGATTCATCCTTGATATAAGCTTACCTTATAAGCTTAACTAGCTAGCGTATATTTATTTAGTTGGTAATAAAGTATATTTTTATCAAGTGTCTTAAATTTCTTAGATTATTTAAATGTAATATTGAAGGTTTCAAAAACTTTAAAGTTAAACTGAATCTAACATTTAATCCAGTTGTTTTTGTAAAGCATTAATTGCATTAAATATTATAATCAATCGAATTAGTATAAAAGTCTGATTTATTTTCCTCTCTGCCTAACACAAAAAAAAGTGCCACACTGCGAAGTGCACAGAAAGTACTTAGGATGTCTTTAAGTTCGACATAAAAAACATTGGCGCTTACAACTTGGCCCCAAACATAAATCCACGCAAACACACAAACACACAATGACACTCCCACTCGAAATACTATATATGGACACAGACAGCGCAGACAACACATCGCACATATTAAGACAGATTTTGGCCTTAGGCAGCCATCTCAGCCATCTCAGCCATCTCAGCCGGCCTGACCAGCATCTTTAGGCGGATATTTATGGCCCGGAGTGACGGGTGCTCCAGCTCCCAAGAAGTGGGATATGTGCTCCATGGCCATTGAGACATGGCTACATGGCTACATGGCAACACATGTGCATATTATCTGTGGCCTGTGTGCGTGCGGGTTTTGCTAGCTGGAAAAGTTTCAATAGCCAAATGCCTATTGACGGCCAAGAAGCGAACCGAAAGCGAACGGGAAATGAGATGCTGCTGGCTGGGAATAGCAGGCGGCAGACGGAAAAGCGGCGGGAAATGTCTTCCTGCATGCCCGGCCACTCAATGACAAGTGGCAATGCTCGCCGGAGTACACAATCTTATATAAGTCTCGGGAACAGTGGAGCCAAAGAACCCATGAACAATCAAAATATATTTTTATTTTATTTAATTTGAACTCAGCAAATAACTATTTAACTGTATTCAGTTAATGCCTTTATATAATATATGAAATATGTATTGTGGTATTTGTTATACAATAAAACAATTCAAATACCCAGAGATATAACACATTATTTACAAAAGGCAATTTAAGTATATAACTTTAGGGATAAATATCAAAAATATTTTAGTTTATGTTATTACAAAAAAATTACTTATAAAATCACTTAATGACAAGTGGCAAATGCAATCAAAATATCACTTCTTTAATGTTTTAAAGATCTCAAAAGTTTAACTTTACATTTACTTATTTGTTTGTTGAAGTTATTTTGAAACTAGAATATCAAAAATATTATCGCTGTATTAAACAAAATTGAGGTATTTGTTTTAACTTAAACAATTATAATAAGAGGTCCTAAACCTTAATACGGTTATAAAATAAGCTTATGTTACAACATGCAATTTAAGTATTTAATTTTGGGGTTATCTTTAAAAGTTTTTTATATAAGAAAATATTTCCAAGAATTTTAGAAAATTCACACATAGCTTGTTTTCTTCAGAGTGTGCTTAAGCTGTAAGCTGTAATTAAAATGTATTTAAAATCCACGGCCTTAAAGAAAAAAGTGTATATAAATTTTTCTGTGCAAATATTTACATGTAATGTCCTTTTGTTAAGCTGTTTACTGCCGAAAGGAATTTTTTCGGTTGCGATGGCTGCCAAATGCCAAACATTGATATGATGCCGAGGCCTTGGGGAGTCTGCCCTATCGGATGCCCCCATCCACTGGACATTCGGTTGGACAGTTGTCACATTCTGATGCGGTGGCCGAGCAGCGGGGGCGTATGAGTAACTTAATAAATTTGACAACAATGCCGCACAAAGGCAAACAAATGCAGCTAACGTTCAGCAACCAGAGCTGTCACCAATTTGTGCAGCTTGGCCATTGTTGCCGTTGTTATTGTTCGTCGGATTCAGGATTCAGGGGTTGTGGTGCATTTTCAATTTGTTTTCGTGCTCTGCGGCGCGGCTTGTAAACAAAATCCGGCGGAAAATGCGAACAAGCGGCGCTTACGAGAAGCCAACCGGCCAAAAAGTCAAAAGGAAATGCTATTTTGTCGCCCCAAAACCCGGAATCCATCCTCATCCCCTCGCAGTCCCTTTTCGGTCAACGTTGACAAGCGTGTGTTAAAGTCAACACTCCTAGTGCCTCCCAAATATGTACAAATTGCCCAATGTTTTTCTGCCAGAGTCGGTTTGTTTCGAGCTAAAATCGCTTCTTTTCGACTTTCGAAATGAATTTCATTTGAACGGCAGCACTGGGATGTTTTTAATAAATATCCAGTGCAGACCACAGAACGCACTTTGGCATATTGAAATTGGAATTGCAGCGCCAGCACACAATTCCCATAAATGTACTAAGTTTAGGCATTGCCAAAAAAGAAAACCCGAAATGATTAGGAAACACATTTAGTGATATGCCAGTGGTCAGAATACATAAGCCAAGATGCATTCGCTCAGAGCCCAATTAGCAGGAACCAAGCCCAGTCCTCATCCACATCCACATCCTCATCAGCAACCGTAGAGTCCTCGACAGCGTCGCCTCATTAGGGCAACTCGTCAAACAATTCGCGAGTGTAGGCCGTCGGCACTGTCATCTGTCATTTCGAATTTTTCAGGTGTTTCCACTGCTCAGCAGTGGCGCAAAAAATGCTTTAATAAAAAATGATGGAAAATAAAATATTAACCAATTCAGATTAACTCTTCCAAAAATATTTTCTAAGCTTTTTTCATAACGACTATATCAAAAGATTGAAAAATTCAAATGAAAGAAAAATTATTTTTTAAAGCACAACACAAATATCAAAGAAATCTTAAAAAAAATACATTTCCTTATAAAATAATGTAATATATATATAATATATTATTTCATTTTTTTTTCAATGATAATATATATTCAAATCTTTAAAGTCTTTGTTTCACATTTATAACAAGTTTTCATGAACTGAATAAATAAACTGAAATCTCTTAAAACTTAGCTCATAAGCTGAAAAACGTTGGCAATTAAAACTTTAGAGCTTAGCTTAGGAATTATAAAAATAATGTATTAACGACCATGGTGCTTAGTTACTGAACTAAATGTTTACACTTTATTTAGCATTGAAAAACAATTAATTTGAAAGTTCACGATACTCTAATAAAAATTAAAAAAAAAAATGTAATTCGAAATTGGTTTATTTGCCAATTAAGATTGCGTTTTGTTTTTCAATAAAAATATTTTTCAATAATTAAAATAAATAATGACCAAAACAACCCGGACAAAGTTAGTAAAATGTTAAATCTCTTTGAAAAATATTTTTAATTTCAAATTCATCCCTGCTGTTGGGCAGTGGAAACAAGTTTGTAAAAAGCAAGGACCTCGCTTTTTGTATTTTTTAGTATTTGCCCGTTGCCGTCGTACAAAAGCCACCTTACATGCTATTAATGACAGAGCCACTCGGAGTGTGGCTGTGTGTATGACTAAACATTTACATTTCATTAAAACTAAAAACAACACACAAAGCAGTAAGCACGACACGAAAACGAAAAACGAATACGCAAACTAAGCAAATACATGTGCAGAAACGGAAAGAGAAACAGAAACTGAATCAGGATCTGAGACTAAGACTGAACTGCTATATGCTATATGCTATATATATATATATGCGCTATAGTTTTGGGCAAGGTAATGCGGCACAAGTTGAGTGGGCGGATGGGTGGTTTCTCACCTGTCCGCTGCTCACGATGAGTGCCACTCGAGGAACTGAGGTAGCGAGCTCAGGGATGTGCGATGTTCCTCAGAATGGTTTTACCATATCTGTATAAATGCACAGGAAAACAGATAAGCTATATATTTAATACTTTACTTTTATATTCCTGAAGTAAGTAATTAAGCGTGACAAATTAATGACTTGCAAGAAGTGGTTAGAGTTTTTAATAAAACTTCTTTAAAAACAGTTAAATATAACCCTTTAATATGCGACCTGAATATAATGGAATGAGTAAACATTTAATTTAATTTAATTTATAACATTAAATCTTAAATACATCAGATCCAAGGCCAAAAAAGTTAAGTGACATTTTGTTAAAAAAGGGAATATTTTTAATTCTAGAATGGTTTCGGAATTCTCAGTGTGCGTATCTGTTCCAACGACTGTTGCATCATATTATATTTTTTTCCAAACTCACACAATTCTAGACGGGGACATACACATACTTAACTCGGCGTTTTTCACTCAACGAGCTTTTTACATAACAGGCAACAAAAGTGTAGAAGTGTAACACCAACAAGAATGCATTCCACCTGCTTCCTCTACGCAAAAGTTGGGCCAACATCAGAATGGAATGTGGTTCATTTGGGCCAAAGCCGCTCGTTCTCGGAGCGAGAGTAGCGAAATAAATAGTATATTTTACCCGAGTGCCACTCATGAAAATTGCAAAAAAACAACAAGTGCATGCCGGGTCGAGACCTGTGTGGGTCCTACATCTCTGCGTGTATGTGTACACTGGGAGAAAAGTTCCAGATGAATTTTAAATAGGTGTTTGGACGAAACAAACATTTTAAGTTACTTTTATATAAAAAATAAATGTTTAATTCCCTGTTTCCAAAGAAAAAATTTTGCAGTGACTTTTAAACTGAATGATACATATATATATATATCCTATCCTAAGAAATATATATTGTTAATTGTTTATTAAATATCAAGAATATCTAAAGTAAAAAATTGTTTTTTAAACCATCTAAGACGGTTAAGTACAACTTCCGAATAATTTGTATTAGCTTAGTCACTTCGGTTTCTATTTTTTTACAAATACTTCAGTTAAATTTGACTAATTTGCGTTATATATTATCTTATCTTAAACAAATATTTTACCATGTTTATAACAAAATTCAGTGATTTTTTCAAGTGTACTTCCTGGGCCTACTGCTGCTGAGTGCCAGTCAAATATGAATTGGTAGTTGGCCTGCCCGACTTGGCCTCTGCTGACTCTTGCTGCATAATAACAAGAAGTTATTGTGCCTCTGTCTACATTCTACATGCAACTGCAGCAGTGCAACAAAGCCGGCCACTCCGTCCAATTCAGCCCTTTGACCCCTCGACCCCTCGACCCCTCGACCCCTGGCCCATTGTTTTCGGTGCAATTCCAGGGAATTCAGATGGCCCCCAGTGAGCGGGAAACGGAGAAAAATGAAGCCTAATTACGGCTCATGTTCAGCCGCTCCTCCATTCAATTAGATGGAATGCACGTGCCCCAAACACAGAAGCCAGAAGTCAGAAACCTGAAACCTGAAACCAGAGAGCAGAGTTCCCAACCAAAAGCCAACAAAAAAAATAAAATGCAATAATCATGGCGCACAATGTATGTATGCTTGGGGAGCATTTCATAAATTGCCCGGACTGTACGGCTCTGATGCATTTGGGAGCGCTGGGAGCCGCAAATTCTGCTGCTTTCGCAAATGTTTAATTAAAAATTAAAGCAACTACTACTATTTGCCCACTGATGTTTGCCTTTGAGCAGAAAACAAAATGCAATTCGTTTTATTTTTGCCTCTGCACTTTTGTTACTGCAGTTGTAGGTTATACATTTGCCATTTGTTATTTTACCCAAGTAAGTATTTGACAGCAGACTTTTTGTGTACGATATTGGAAGGATTTCTTGATACTCTAACTAAGGTAAGGGAAAGAAATCACCTAATGTGGTTAAGTGTCTTAATAAGTTGCCTTTTATCTAATATACATAATAAAATCGTAAGATGTGAAGTCAATGTTGAATAAATATTTAACTTATAGGCAGTAAATGTAACGTATCTAATCTAAGACAAAGAAATCATTTAGTCGGCTTATCATCTTTCTAAAACATAAAAGCCTTAAAGTTTTAAGATCAATACCTACAAAATAATATGCTACTTAGTGTATGCTACAATATTTAGCTGCTAATGGGTAATATAATATTTTTACCCATTAATCTTCGCATATTGTACTTAACGCCTCAATAAAACAAATAAATAATGCTCGATTTTCGTTATGAATCAAACCAAGTATCTAAACATGTTTGTCATTGATATAAAATTTTAGTTGGGAAAATATATATATTCAATTGCACGCCAATATTTTTTTTTCCAATTTCCATTAATCAGCTATGATTAAAAATATTTATAGGTGCATTTTAAAATGCATATGACAAACAGGAGAACAAAATTTCTTTTTGCACGCCATTTATAATTAAACCGACATTTCATACCCTGAACTATTTTTCATATCAAAAATTAAAATAAAAACAAATGGGAAATGGGAAACATTGAAATGTAGGGCAACGAAATCTGTACAATTTCGATTTGTCGAAGTGCTAATTTGTACCGTCGAAGCTCAGGAACTTGGCGTTTGCCATTCGAGAGGTGAGGGTATAATGAAAAGTGTCAAGGCCTGCGATGGCAGCCACTTAGCAGCCAATAAATTGTAATTCGACACGAGCTGCTTGCCGACACATGCAGGCGACACTTCGCTCACTCCTTTTCCTTGTGAAATGGAAAATTAATTTTCAAACGATTGCGTTTGTCGACGGCTTCGACTGGCTTTCCTTCCTTCTTGGAGCTGCCAGCGAAGTGTCGCGTCGCCCGCTCTCAACTCTTTATATTACTTTCATTTATTTTGTTTTATTCGCCGAGCGGATCGCCGAGGCCACGCCCACGCTGCCAGCATACAAGTGGCAAATAAATTCATTAGTGGCACAAATTAGTTGAATGCAGTCGAGCGGGGCGTGGGTAGTGGGTGGTGGGTGGTGGTTGGTGGGGTCGTGGGGTCGGGTGGCATGAAATGCCAGGTCAGTGGAGACGGAGCTGTGAGTCAAGGCGACACAGCACAGCACAGCCAGGGCAAAAGGACACAAAAGTGCTTTCAATTTCAATTAAATTTGCCACTTGCATGGCCCCCAGTCTCTTCACTCTCAGGTCCCCTTGCATCCTGCATCCTCCATTCTGAATCCTGCATCCTGCAGCGGCAAGTGCAACTTGCAGAGGGTGTCTCACTGGGAATGGAAAATGGAAAATGGGAAATGGGATTGCGATTACGATTGTGCGCCTGCTGACTCAGGGGCACATTTAAAGCTCGTTTAAGAGCTCGTTTCGCTTCATCTGGCCTTATCCTGGCAGCCTGATTAAGTAATCAAAGCATTTGTCAGCTACTTAATCTATCGTCAGCCACTTGCGTAACTTGTTAGAACAATGCCAGAAAAGAGCAGTTTAAAGGGTAAGTTTGAACTGTGATTGTACCGGAAAAAAGGACGAAGAAAATGGCAAACCTAGCTCCTACAAAACGAAATGGATAAATCGCTTTGACTGCAGATGCATTTTGTTAAGCCAAACACAGTACAAATGACATTTAGTTGCAATCTCACCAAAACCGAGGTGACAAGAATGAAGGAAAGAACTTTTAAATAGGAAAGTTATTTATTAAAAGTAAAAAAATAAACAAATCAGCAATATTGTAAATTTAAAGTTACTTATTAAAAAACTGTACAATTTTGAAAACTTTTAGTCCTATAAATGAATTATATAAATTATTCTTATTATTCTTTTTTTGTAACTAGAGCCCCTAATCACTTTAACTCTATTTAATTTTATTATTATATACAAATATGTAAGTTACTGATTTTTTATTAAGTCATTTGTATTTCTTTAAGGCGAATAATTTCTTTTAAAAGCTATTCATTTAGAAATCGTTAGAAAGTTAATTAAACGAAATACACTGCCAAATGGGTAATTGGCAAAAATAAATAAATTTCTTGAAAATAGAACTATGCGATTTCTTTTGCAGCTCTTTTCCATTAATTTTTTAAACCAAGTTATTAGCTGCGTGACCGAACTAAAAGCTAGTTTTTAAGCCTATAAAATATTATTTCTATAGCCATAAGCATTTGCTCAGTTGAAGGAGCATTAAAAAGACATCATTGGCAATTTAAAAAACAAAATGTTCTATTAAAAACAAGTGCCCAACAAATTGTGTCATATTTGTTGGACAATGTGAATGCCCCCCAAAGAGTTTTGTTGGCAATCAGCGGGACCTGGCATTCGAAAATCAGCCACAACCGAAGGCAGCCAACAATCAACAGGGATATTACAAACATGTGTTTGCCGCCACAGTAACTCAACCTCCTTCCCCTCCCACTACCCCACATACACCCACACACACGCCAACCATTTGTCAATACCCACACACATACATATTTGACTTGGCGCCCACTTCCGTCCTCCATTTTTGCCTGTGACCCCAAGCAAAACAAGCGAAAAACACCGAAAATGTTTTATATTTTCCGAAAAACCAGAAATATGTTGCAGATATGTAAGTGTGTGGGTAGGGGTTGTGCGTGAGTGTGTACGTGTGTGTGCGTGGATGCTGAGGGCGTGGCAGTCACGTGCCTAACGCTGTTAAATGTACTTTAAAAATCACTTAACGCATTTAACATTGATTTTCTAGCAGTCTCGTTTTATCTCCTTACGCCATATTTATTTTGCATATTTTCATCAAGGATTATGGCTGCACCCTAAAGCATTTTCCCCAATTTCCCTACCCAATTTTCCCCATACGTCAAGACAGAATCCTTGAGTAAAAGAACCATTAGAAAACTGATATTAAATTCAATTCAATTTGGCGGAATTTTCTCTTTTTTTTTCATTTGGTTTTTGGTTTTTATGTATAGCAAAATGAAATTTCAAATTTTAATGAGCAATCAACAGAAAAGAAAACCGGAAAATAATAAACGTAAATGGTCCCCACGCAGGATGCGAGACTGAAAAACAAAGCAAACAAAGCCCCAAATGCTTAAAGTAAATTCAAATTTAATTAGGATTTTTTTCGTATCGTTTTGGGACTTAAATTCGATAGAGGTGGAGGTAAAGGTGGAACCACGACCCAGTGGACTAAATGTAAATGAAAATTGACGCAAGGCAAGTTTATTAAAATGCGATTTGCATAAGCATGTGGGGGAGAGGGGGACATGGGCTTTTCCGAAGGTGAGGCCAATGAATTTTAAGGTGACTCGGCATGAAAAGTGGCAGATGTGGCAATGAAAATGTCGGAAAAGTCAACTGTCCGCATTAATTTTGTGCCATTTTGGCCCCCATTTTTCAGCTCGCTTTGCACACGCACATTTGAAACTCAATTAAAAGTGGCCCAAAGTACTATGGAATCTGTCTATTCCAACAGGTAACAGCAAAGATACCATAAGCTGAGTCATCACGTTGGACAGATGGCTTTTAATTGGGTAAAATAAATATCAGCATCAAAGTCACTAAAAGGCCCTTATTATTAAACAAAGAATCAACCAAATAAGTTTATCCTGGGGAATCATAAAAGAGTTAAATAGTTTTAAATATGTAAATATATAAAGAAATTTATTTATGCAAATACTGTTTTTATATTATTTAAAACCCCGCCCTAAACTGTGCAATGGCAAACAGGAACGCCTTTTGTTATATGTCTATCGGACTTCCGGATTACCACCTTTTTAACACCTTTATAACACCTATTTTTACACCTTTATAAGTGAATTCAAAAACAAAGATTTCTGTGTCACCTCCTATACTTACTTTCTTTAGTTAAGGTAGTTAAGTAATATAATTTTTTATTTCTTTTTATGAAAATTCAAATTTTTAGATTGTTTTAATGGGTTTAATAAATATATTTTTATGGTCCAGTCTTACCAGTTTCATTTGATACGCTAATTTCAAGTCATAGCTTTTTGTAGAGTGTTTATTAAGTTATTCCCAACTTGACTCATTCGGGTTTCTTTTTAATTTCCTTTTTGGAGAATAAATTACCGAAGTTTTGCATCTAATTTGCTGCAGAGGTCCCGCTCTGTGCGACTTAAGTCCTTGGCGACAACAGACAATGGGAAATTATTATTGCTTTTCTACGAAGTCAAGTTCGCAGAGACACCAGAGAACTGCTTTGCCGCAAAGCGCATCAACTCAATTCATGTCAATTTTCCCATTCGCCGCCGACAGTCGGGTATTATGCCCTTTGTGTTGGCTGGGGGGGGAAAATAAGAGGTAGATAAAAAAGCGAACCACACGTGTGCGGCTATAGAAACTATGTACGAGAATGTGCCATGGTTTTGTGTGCGGTGGCAGCTGCAATCAATGCAATTTTTTTCATTTTTTCATTTTTTAATTGCTTAGCATAGGGAAGCGCGTGGCAACAATTGGAGCGGATGGCCAGGGCTTCCTTTGACGGCTGCATCCGGTATCGGTTCCGAACCATTTCAATGGCGACCAAAGACGCCGTAATTGACGTTGATCCACCTAACAAAGAACCACTCTCGGCTAGGAGCAGTAGCAGCAGCAGCAACAGAAATCAAATAGGGTTAAAAGTAAACTCAAATTGAAAATTGTTGTCATCGTAAATTGGGAATAATTATTTTTAATTGTATGCGGTATGTGGTGAGCGAGTTGCATGTGAAATGGAAGTTTTGGGCCCTCACATCAAGTATACGCCTCGTTGTGTGCAGCACAAGTGCATAAAAAACGCATTAAGCAAACAACATTAAAATTAACTTAAATGCCGTTTTATGTACAAAGGCAGGCCAAATGCATTTGACACATTTACTTAAATCGCATTTCGCCGAAACGGAATCAGTTTGAAACGTAACTTTGCCTTAATCCCATAAAGGAAATATGTTTGATGCTCGCATTACAAACTAATTACATCCACCAGACTTTGTCAGGGTATTTTAATTAATATTTGTCATTTCATTTTTACCGGACCTGACTAATTGCCCGTATAGACTTATGCTATGTATGTAAGTTTGCTTAGATAAATATTTGTTTGTAAACATGCTGAATTAATTGGAATTATTTCTAGTTACATGGGATTTAAGGTTATTTGATAGGCCAAAGCAAACAATGCCAAATCCCCGATCCCCTGCCGCCCGCCATCATCACACGAAATTAATTTCCGAGTGCAGAAAAATAATAATCATTCGAATCATTTCTCTCTCCATAATTGCCATTCGATATGCCAGAGATCAAGTTGAAATTTAAATTCAAATTAATGTTTCTGCCAGCAGTGCAGCCTTGATAAGTTGCAGCTGCGAAATTGCCTGATTTGCATATAGTTAAGAAACATAGCCCAAAGACACTCAACGAATAATAATTTCCATTAACAATTCAAGTGGCATTCCCAGGACTTTGTCACTACTCATTAGCGATAAGACCAAGATTGAGTCTGCATTCGACATGTTCAACATTGGCTGGCAAATTTACAATTTTTGCCCAAATGGTATTGGTAAAAAGGACATTTGTTTGCTCAATTTGCAATGTTTCCAGCTTCCGTTTGAAATTTCGCAAATATTTGACAATGCAAAGCGCAAATTGCCTTGGGTCTGGATGCCACAGCAAAATGTATTGGCAAAAGTGTAATGGGCGAGAGGGAAATTTATATTGAACGCAATTTGTTTGTTTTGACGAAAAGGGAGAGGGAATCGATTTTGTCATTAAATAAAGGGTTTGCCAAGCGAAAGCGAATGGTTCCACTTTTAAATTTGTATGTATTTTTTAATTATAATTTTATATGTTTTTATAAGTTAACGATTTTTCCTGAGTCTTTATAAGCTGTATTAACATTTGTTTGCTATAAATCTATTTAATTTATTTCTGGACATATTTTTGTTTATCTAACATTGTATAGTGTTTGATTTATTTGGTTTAAAAGCTTTCAGCTTTTTGTCTGTTCTAATACATAGAAATGCTTATATCTAAATACTAAAGAACTTCTTTAAGTCACGAACATTAAAGTGTACGCCAATTTTCAAATAATGCTGGTACACATCTTGTCTAATTTTTAGACACTTTAATTTCAATTATAGCCAGTCTTAAACAAAAGCCAAATTTATTGGCCATCTAATTTAAGGTGCCCACAAACTGTGAACTAATTTAACTCCACTCCCAGGTGAACTTTGCACTTTGAAAAACTCGAACTCGATCAGTGTCACTTACCCAAAACAAACTTTCCACGTTTCAGTTCACTTCAAAGTGCAAATTAGTTTTCTTTGGCGGCTAATTTTTTTGTCGGTCTGCTCTGGACACGTTCTAAACTCGTTGCTGGCTCAATAAATTAACCGAAAATCCTGTGGCAATGGGTTTTTGTTGTTCAACGTCCTTTGTCCTTTTTTTTTTGGTTTTTTCTATCGCACACAGACAATCGGGTAGCGCGTCAGAGTATTAAAAACTCATTAGGCCAACGTCGAGGACGCTGGAGACTACTAGGCTTCGTTTTTTTTTGTTGTAATTTATGCAAATATCGACCGCACATATGCGCAGTGAGGAAGAGATTTTTGGATCTGGCGAAAAGTCTGCGGGAAGTGTTCGTTCGTTTGTTCGTTCGTTCTTATTTTTTTTGTTGTTATTCCGGTAACTTGGCGAAAGTAAATCGAATGTCAACCGCACACTTGCAGGGCGAACACTTAATCAAAGGCATACACACACTGGCCGAAAAGTGGAGGAGAGGTCCTGCGGGGGAGGTCCTGCGGGGGAGGTCCTGCCTGCTGTCAGAAACACGTGCGATACGTGACCTAGGCCAAGCGTTAAATTCACGCGCCAATCTACACAACTTTACTACTTGGCAAAATCGGAATCGGAACCAGATTCGTATTCGTATTCGTATTCGAAATCGCAGCTGCAGCTATGTCTTCTGCCTGTATCTCAACCACACATACACGTGTCGACCAAATCCGCTTAGGACAAACTGACGACTGATTCAGCAAGTTGGCCAAAAACTTCGCATTGGCGGCGGCTCCGTTCGTTTCGTTCGCCATCCTCATCATCCTCGTCGTCGGCTGGTTTTGGCCACCTCGGCTATATATGGTAGAGATGCCCCTCCAATATAGTATCCCGGTGGCCCAGAGCTCCGCAATTCGCGACCTGCCACACCAAGAAAGAGAGTGACTTAAGAGAGTCCTCTGTTTCGTTTGCCATTCGTTTCGTGGCGAAAGGAAAGCGCAACTAGTTTGTGTGCGACTGGAAGGGAAAACAGAAAACCCAAATGTGTGGCATTGGAAGCGATTCAGGTTTCCTCTCGGATCACCCCTCCCAAACTGCCATCAGTAAATACCGGCCGCCCGTTTTGTTTGCCCAATTAAATGCCACATATGTCATAAGCATAATCTACCGAAGCCCCTAACCACAACCCAACCAGAGCAAAACAAACCAAACCAGGCGAACCCCTTTCAGCAGTTTTTTTTTTCTTAATTAATCATTAATAAGATCCACGCTTGGCTGGCGATAAAAGCGAATGCCCCCTCGCAGAATCCAAAATTGCAGTTGCACTCGTGGTCTCGTACTCTTTGATATGTCCGCTTTCGGAGGAGCCAGCAATTAGGAAAAACGGCCAAACAGCCCACAAATGGCGCCCTGCCCCAAGCCCGGTTCCATTGAGACACAGAAAAAAATATTCAATTACTACTTGTTTCTTATAACCATTTTATTTGGACTTTTTATACAAAGAATAATCGGAATGTGTGCCTGTATGAGTACAAATTGTATGAAAAATGTATGTAAGTCTACTAATTGAGAACTGCTGGGTCGATCGGGCTTAAATTTGTTCAACATATTCATAATTGTCAAAAGTAAATTCTTACAAAAGAAAATTTGTCGGAAAAAACCATTTTCAGTAAATGATAGTTTTCTTTTAATAGTAAAATACAAAATAGATAGAAAATCTAAAATATGGTTTTCTTCAATTTAAAGAATATTAGAAATTACCATATTAATATTATGTTTTGTACAGGACAATACGAAATATTTAAAAAAACAATTTTCTTAAAGTCGAAATTAAGTTAAAGGTTACTAATTGAAATGAAGTATTTAATAAGGGGAATTATGCAAGTCGTGCGTTACCTAAAAAACAATAAAAGGCACTTGGAAAACCAAACTGTTTTATAGAAAAATTACATAAATTATGGTTTCAGTGCAGCTGGCAGTCCCTGTTCAATTCGCAGATGCGGTAGCGAAACAGAACCAGATCACGTTTCCTGTCCCCATGGGTCGCGGGAAAGACTTTGACGCTTGGCAAGTGAAATTGCAAAGAAATCTAAAAATAAATAGCAAGGAAAACTCATTAAGTGGCTGAAAAATACTCTTCGTTTGATAACAAATAAATATTATTGCCCTAGAATTCATTTAATGTCTGCCAGCATTTTTGTTTTTAAAACTAATGGATTTAAAGTATGAATATATTTTTCTAGCAAAATTTGTTTTTTATATTTTTTATATTATGACATGTTAATAAAATTACTACGTGCATGTTGGTATGTATGTATGTTGTTTAATATAGTTGTTACAAATTTAATAATGCAATTAGTTTTTTATTTATTTATTTATTTTAAATACCTATTTATTACCTCCCCTTTAACATCAAGAAGAATTTCGTATTAAATTTCGTATTTTGATGAACATATTATTTAAATAATAACTTAACAATTCTTATTCTTGTATTAAGTCAAGATAAAAAAATTAGTGTACTTTTTTCAAGAAGAATTGCACTCATTGCCGTATATTTAGTGGCACACAAGCTCTTAGTGCAGGAAAATGCAAACCAGACACCGCATGCAAACAACCACAACATTCGGCCACTTGGATGACGCCTCGCCGTGGAATCGATTGTAGGCAGGGCAGTAGCTTCGTGGCGACTCCCCAGCTCCCCAGTTCCCTGTCCCCAGTTCCCTGTCCCGAGTTCCCCGATCCGGCAATTGACCCGCGGGTCGAGACTGGGGATCCGCCTGCGCCTCAACTGCTTCCATATGCTCCATGTGCCGGGTGGTGTGCGGTTGTAAATACAATTTACTCCACTCCGTCGCACACATTCCGATGGCGCATAATTTTATTGGCTTGCCTGCGAAATATACACTGGGATGCGTTCCCTTGACTTCGATGACAGCAAACAGAATCAACAGTCCCTAGGTGGCACCCTGCCCGCCCTCTCCATAGTTCTGCCCTCCACATTCTAATGAGATATGGCCCCGGAGTCACGATGCATTTTTCTGGGCCCAACATTTGCAAACAGCAAACGGATGGGCAACCATCTGCCAACACCAACGCCATGGGCTTTATCCATGAGATGCCCCTTGTTTGTGTCCACACTGGTAAAAAAATTACAGGAGTATTTTGTTAGACAAAGGTAACAACTTGTACCTTAAAAAACAAATAATAAAGTAACTTGCATCGATAAATAAATATATAAAAACAGTTGTAATCAAATCTTTGACTAGAAGTTGAGTTTATAGTTTATAACTTGCCAAGGCGTTTTTATTTTAATATTTTTATTTTGTGAGCTTAGACCGTATATTTTTTACAGACTAGCTAAATTTAAATCTGGCTTAGCTAAATAACAAAGAAAAATAAATAAAATAAGAAAAATTATGGCTTGTTTATCATTAATAGCTTGCCAATTTTTTTTAAATATGTTTATTTTGTGAGCTTAGACAAGCTTTATTCAAAATTGCGATAGAAAATTACTTTAAAAATGTGCAATGATATAAAAAATAAATACATTTCTTGGAAATAGATCTTAAATTTTAAACACAGGCTAAAGCCTAATTTATTTAGAAAATTTCCCATAAAATTTAAAATAATACAAAATAAATTATAGAACTCACATCAGTTTTTTGATTCTAATTTAAAAGTGTATTTATTAATTTTTAATGTTTCATACAGCACAAAATTATTAAGTACATACTCACTTTAACTTTTAATATATAAGAAGTAAATCAGTAAAAATCAAAATGAATGTATTAATTGCTTTATTTTTCTCAGTGCGAAGGCACTTATGTTTTGCATATGAAATCGCGCACATAATCATCAGGGACACGGCGGCAGCGAACTCTGACTCTGGTTCCGTTCAAACTCTCGATCCCCCGGCCGCTTGCAGAAATGCTAATTAGGCGTAATTCGCATAAAATTCGCAAACATTTGCTGTCACTGGAGTCCGGGACTCGGAATTCGTTCTGCAGCCAGCTTTTGATTTACGAGTTCCAGTGCCCGGCTTCCAATCTGACCAATCTGGCCAATCTGGCCTATCAACGGCTCATCAACGGATGCCTGGCAGTCGAAAGACCTGCTCCAATCAGCGGTCCATCCGTCATCAGCTCCCTGCTTAATTACTAAGTGTATGTGTAAGCCGATATGATTCAGTTTATTACGAGATTTGGCCCTTGGTTCAGGTCGCAGTCCAGAGTTCATAATGATTAAATGTGGTACCTAGTACCTAACCCTCCTTTTGTATGAAATTCGAAAAGAAAGGGATTTTTAAGTAGCAAATTACGTGAAAAAGAAATTAGCAACTTTTTAAGTAAATGTATATTTAAGTGAAATTTTCTTTTTCTTTCCCAAATCAATTATTATAAAACTCGAAATTATAATTCTCATATATATATAACCCTAAGTATTTCCAATCGAAAATAATGGATACATTTTTTTATTTTTTAGCGGAGTCATTTCCAGAATATTGGGACCAGTTCTTATGCCCTAAACCCTTAAACAAAATTTTTCAGCTCAAAGTAATATAAATATTTTTTTTCTTTAGACAAAATAATAAAAGGGTAAAATTTTCAACAAAATATTAAAAACAAGAAAATTTACATTTGCCTTTGTGTAAAAAATGACACTTTTAAAAGTTTGCTCAAAAAGCAAATAATTTACATACCGCTTGAGCAACGATAAAATGAATTCCGATTCTCCCTTTCTCCTTCGGTCAAACTTATCTAAATTGAATATCTCGCCGGCCAGATTGAAATTGCTAAAACCATTTGCAGTTGTTTGTGTTAATTAAACGGTTAAGTTGTTCGGCGGGACTGTGGGCGGCACTTCTCAATTGAAATCGAGTTTGGCATAGTTTCCGCGAACGAAGTCTGGCTTTATTCACTTAACGCAAGTACTTATCATTCCAGGACGAGCGGGGGGTGGCAACTATTGTCAACTTTCTTGGCCGAAAAGCGCTTCCTTTGCTGCCGCTCGCTAAAAAGGATTTCAATGTCACACCGCCGCAGCTGTTCGACGGATCCTGGATGCTCGGATGGTCCATTAACCCACGGGCGCATCAAGTTTGCCGTGGCGGTCGCCACAAAAGCGGCGAAAATGAAAATTCATGAAACTTTATCACAGCGAAAAACCGGAGATGGAGTCTGATGGAGTCTGATGGAGAATGGAGCCACTCGCTCCACGCTCCACTTTTGTGGTCAATTAACGGCCTTCGAGTTTGTTTTTGTGTAATGAATTTAAATGACCCACTGCGCCGGCTCATCAAGGGTTGCAAAGTGTTTTCCAACAGGACGAAGGAAGGAAGGACATTGGGGCATTTGGAGGGGCATCCCGGTGAGATTCGGACGGCCTGCCTCAAGATCAGACATCCTAAGCCCGCCCAGCTCTCACACTCACTGTGACGGCACCTGTCGCCGTTAAATTTCCAACAATTTAGCTAATGACCTTCCATGGCGGCTGGGGTCAGTGCTGACTAAAACAGCTAAATAAGCTATTTTGAAATGGCAAAAAAAAAACTCTTAGATTGGTCGATATATTGAAATAAAATGGCTATATAGTTTAAATTCATATAGTTTAAAATAATCTTTGCTCTTAAAAAGGTTTACTGTAATTAAAAAAAAAAGATTGATAAGAACTGCTATTTATATAACCAAAAATAACCCTTACTTAAAAGTAAAGAACAATGTTGCATTAAGTTGTACACTGATTAAATAATAAAACAGTACAAATAAGGAAATCATAATTATAAATTCGATGCCTTTTAAATAGCATGATTTAATAATTAAATATTTTCATTAATGTGGAAAATGTTAAATAAAACATAGTTCCTATTTAATTTAAATGCTTTTTTATTACATTTTAATTAAGTTTTCAGACATAAAAATCAATCCCAAAATTAGTCAAATGAATTGAAATGAGATTTAAATTCAGTACACAATTTTTGGACTCAGTACGTTTTTTTAAGAGTGTAAATATTTGTTGTCTTAATTTTTAGACATATTTATCATTAGCCCAATTTAAATGAAATGTCCACATTGATTGCTCTCTTAAAACCCAGTAAATTTAAAAAGTTGTCAAATAAAGTGTTAAATGGTCTAAAAAAAACTAGAAAGTTTTCCATTTTTCACTCTAAAAAATAGCCAAAAATTGTCAGAAAATTGCTGAGCTCACAGCTCACTTGTGGGGTATGGATTGTGTGTAAATAGCAAATTAATTATATTCCATGCAGAGAAATTAATCAAGCGTAGCGTTGGCCAAACCAAAGCCCACTACAAGCTCTAACTGAACTCTATTTAACCCTAAAAACAAGCCACGCCCCGTGCCACCGTCCACCGCCTACATCCACCGCTCAGGTGTGAGCAAGAATTGTGCCCAGCTTGCGGCCATTTCATTAATCACACTCAACACTTAGCAGGAGTCTGGGCCACGACTTGGACTTGCGTCCTGGGCTCGGCTTGGTTTTGGCTTCGGGAAGGGGGCAAAATATTCCCGCCTGTGGCCAATGTGAAATGGTTTTCGGGGGGCCTGTCTGGGCCAACTCAGATTATTTATTATTGTGCATATTCAATGAAGAAGGCGGGGCTGCTGCAATCCTACTGCAGGTGATCGAAACGAGATTGTTTTTGAATTGCCCCAAAAAAAAAAGACAAAAAACGTTATTGGCTTATGGACATAAGAAACAACATCAGTTGCATTTGTAGAATAAATCTTAGAAAATCAGAACATTCATTTTTTTTTTTTGTTTATGTGATTATAGCGTGAAGCTCAGATGCAAAGTCCAAATTATTTTTAGTAAAACCTATTAGTTTAGAAACACAGTAAAAATTCAAGCATTACATACCTTAAATTTATTTAAATTTAAAGCTGTATGGCTGTATATCATAAAGTATATCCAGATATATATATTTATGGAGGAGATGCGAAAATGTTCCCCGACTTCAGTACATTTGTATTACAATTAATTGCCAAAATTATTTAAAAATTAGTTCAAGGATGACGTAAAATCTGAGATTGTCAGGCAATTTACGTGTTTATAATTATATAATAATATATTAACATGAGCTCGGCTTGGCGATGATAGCAATATATTCAGCGTGCGTTGAAAGGAAAACAATTTTAAAACTAGGAAAGAGCGCAAAAAGCATCCATATTTTTCGAACCAAATCCCATAAGCTCTTGACTCTATTCTAGACTCGCAAAGTTTCCTGTTTCACACTTTTCTGATTGGGAAAACTGATGGAGTGAAGCAGATCGCTGCAAACGAAAATCGCTTAAATATGTCAGTTTTTCCGCCGAGAGGGTGAAAAAAGGAACGAGAAGTCTGATCGTCGAACTGAAGTTTCGTGTTTTGTCCCAATTTTTACCCATTCAAGGCGTTGCCAGACGCACCACTTGGTAATACTTCTACTTTTAGTCCCTCTACTGTAACTCTTAGTCCGTAGCTGTTAGTTATAAGCTTTCGCCGATGCCGCTTCTGTCCAAATGGCGCTTTCAAATATTTTTACAAACGAAACTTGGTTTTTATGGTCATAACAGCTCTGTTGTCTCTCCTTAACAGCATCGATACAGAGGAGCCGCTGGTAGAGCCGTGTTATTAACAGATTAACTAAAGCGGGGACTCCAACCGAGGCGTTAAACAAAAGCCGAGACACTTAATAACGAGCTAGGACGCGCACCGATATACTATCGGCCTGATTTAGCATATGCGTTTAGCACACTTTTTAAACATTAAATTTGGCGGCAATAGATTGTCTATTAGCTTTTTTTCAAACTGGAAAACCAGAAAACTGTGATTTACTAGAAATTTAGGTTTGTCTAGAATGGATTAATTCAATATATTTATGACCTATCAATGTTATATTTTTGCAAACCAAAAGCAGTCACACTTTTTTTTTTTTAAGGACATCATGAGTTTGGAAGAACAGTTTATATCTATACGGAAATCTGTGTTTGCACAATGTAAACGCATTCTTGGCACTTTTTTAAGCGACTGTTGCTGGTATGGTAAGTAATTTGATGCGATCTATGTTTTACATCTACAAATATGCATGTGCATGTAGCAAAATATGTGTATAGATACAAAAGAAGTTTAAGTACACTTTGCACTGAAACACCATATAAAATGTTCGTCAACTTTTTTGGCCCAAATGTGAGTAAAATCCGTGTCTTTATTTCAGACTTAACAACAACTCAATCACATCACGAAATTAGTATTATACTAAATGTTTCCGGAATCATTCCAGAATGGGACAAGAAACGATTTCTCATGTTAAAAGCACCTGATGTACCAGAATCGTTCCGGCAGATCGTGTCTCCTGATGGATATATCCACCGTAATCTTTTTCAAAACTGGTTTCACAGTAATTTCAAACCAACAAATTACATTCACTTGAATGGCATTCAGCACACTATTACTCTTTGCCCGACTTTAAAATTCCCGTGGTCGCAATGGCCGCTGGAAGATCCTCCAGTTTGTCCCGAAGTTTTTAACAAATGGAGTTGGTACGCTACAATGTCGGAGAGACCGGGTGTTAACGATGATCGTACTTTTTTGATTCGTTGCCCAGAATTGGTGATTGAATTGACTAAAGACGTCAAACATTTTGAAGAAGTCTTTAGGACCATGACACGGCTTAGCCAACAAATTAATTTAAAACACATAAATAAGCATATGATAAGATCCTTAATGCTCCATCAAATCTCAAACGTTGACTGGGAAAGGAGTGTGAAAAGTCTTGTTGCGGAGATGTGGACCCGTCTTGTGGATCACCTGCGTGCCGGCCGACTGGACTATTTTTTAGGCTATGGACACAACAGCTTTGATTGCATGGATCGCGAAGAACTCGATGAATGTCTATCTAAAGCTCGAATGAAACTTTTTGAACTTCTCGAATCGTATTCCATCGAATTCGATGATGAAATCCCTGCCTAAATAAGATCGTATATTGCAGTCTATAAATCATTACCCGAAAAACTTCTTTTAGTTTATTCCAAATGTTATTAATTTAAAGTAACAAATAATTTACTGTATTCAACAAAATAATTATGCAAGAATTGAGTATTGAATAAAATAAAAAAATAAAAAATAAAAAAATGTAAAATTGTTATCTAAAATGTCGTTCTTATTAAAAAAAAATATTATGTAACATTTAATGTACTGAAAAAACATAACAAAAGTGTAAAGTTAAGATTTGAAAAAGGAACAAACAAACTTTTCTTTTTATCTTTAGTTACTTCGAAAACTTTTTTTTTTATTAACGAAGAAAAGATTAATCATGTTACATTTGAGGTATTGAAAGTATAAGCAAAAAAAAAAAATACAAAAATAAAATATGTTGTTGTGAATATTCAAGTTTTGCATTATTTATGTTATGTTCTATAAGCATTGCACTTAAACCGTTTAAATATAAGAGACCAAAATCTGAAATATATAAAAAAGCCCTTCTGATACACGTGATCAATGGCTTCCTTCTAATGTGACCGAAAATTGAATTTAAAATGTTTCGAAAAAATATAAGAATAAATTATATAAGGGCAAGCCTTTTCAGATTTCTTTATCCCATTTCAACTGTAAATATAAAACAAATGCCTTAATATTTATTAGCTTGGGTTTCTAAACACACACTATCCATCTATTTTATTGGCCAATATATATGCACCAAATAATCCCACGCCAATGGAACAATAACAATTTATGATCATTGACGAAAACGACTGAATATTTAGCCAAAGTAAACAAATGCCAAACTCGTTTAGAGGCAAATTGCAGCTCCGTCTTGAATAAGAAAAAAAAAACTGAAATCAATTCCATCGAAACCGTAAAGAAACCAAAACCCGGCTGAGTCATTCCCAATAACATCACGAAATGGATAACTCCGGTTGAAGGTGTCATCTTCAAATCACAGTCTAGCCAAAGGTCGTCCTTCCTCAGTTCACACGAACAACAGATCGGAGAAATAACAGCCCACTAACAACATAAAAAAACAGAAAAATATAAAAACATCATTGAAGTTGTCGGATCAGCGAAGCGTTTGATAAAGGTTTTTTATGACTTGGCCATTTTGTGAGGCCTTTGCCTTCTCGTGCCGTCGTTGTTTATGATTACTCGAGTACACAAAAGTCGACCCAATTACAACTTGTTTGTTCTGAGAGTGAGACGTCAACGTCATCATCCTCGCTCCACGGTCATCGACTATGTGCAGATGGCCAGCGATCAGCCTCTGACCTTGCCTCCAATTTTACTCCAATTTCGAGGCATTAAAGCGAAAATCAATTTAAATGGTAGCCGACAAATACCACAAAATAAAATGCAAAATAAAGGAAAAAACTAAAAGCACCAAAAAACTTGAATTGTAAGCAAAAGGCAGCGGACCACATGACGTATGCTGAATATGCAACAATTACTGACTTCTCGAAAAACATGCCTTGAGATTTGTATCTCTCGTTATGAGCTCAAGGAAAAGATGAGTTCATAAAAATTGCTGACCGTTAGTGCTTTTTATGAACATTTCAGAACAGAAAGAAAAACTAGAATTTTCGAAACCAACAATACTCAAAGTAATCGTTAATGTATCGAACACTTTCTTACCTGACTTGAAAATGGTTGTGAATATTAAATGTATAAGAAAAATTATTTCCTATTTGTTAAAAAAAAACGCAATAAAAAAAAGGCCTTCAATATCTATGTATTTGTAGGATACTTAAATGAATCGTTAATCGTAATAATTAATAACTCAGTTTATGGAATAAAATCTAGCACAGCAAAAATCAGCACCACTAAAATAATGAAGCGCTGTCGTAAAAAATAAAAGTTAGAAACAAAATAGTTTTTTAATTTTATTTAATATATAGAACAATTTTTAGCATAACTTTAAAATGGCTGTCAGTATAATTTGTTTTTAGCAAAATAATTGCCTTTAGTATTAATATTTATTATTATTATAATTTATTTCCTTCAGTTTAAAAGTTATTTGTACTATACTTAAATAATTCGTTAATTAACAATAATTCATTCAATACACAGAATAAATTCTAACAAGTCAAAAATCAACGTCGTTAATAATAAAACAGAGTGTGACACTCTTTTAAAAAATTCCATTGATCTCTTATCTAGACCTACACATAACTAGCATGTATCTAAACATTTTCATCCTAAACTTGGTAACTTGTGGACCAACTTTAGCACGTTGCTGACAATTTTCCTACCTGTTTCGTACCAGATTCTATTGGCCAACTGGCCGCGGCCGTTCGATTGAGTTCAACTTGCCAAAGGCTACCAGAGCTGACCCTGTTCGCACCTCGTTAAGTTTCCACTGGCATTTGGCAGTGCTCCTTCATAAGTACTCCGGTATCGCGGTAATGTAATCTCCTCTCGTTTTGTTCATGCCATTTTCTGTTTGAAATTTCCCCCAAAGCGCTGTCTATCAGCATCATCATCATCCACGGTGAACTTTGCAATCCGATCAGACAGAGTTCAGATGCTTTTGGCCTTCTAGTCTCAGTTTCTTGTATATTTTTGAATGGATCTGCCATTAATTTCAATCATCTCCAACACAGCGTTTGGCATCGTTGTTGAAATTGGTTTTCTTATTTCTGTTTCTTTTGAGTATTTCTTGTCACTTCTCTGGTGCATAATTTGTATGGACATCAAAATGCAATTCAATCAGTATATTTTGGCATTTTCTTTGCACATTTTTGGGTAATGACTAAGTGGAGTTGTAAATCATAATGGTATTGAAAGTCATAGCTCACGAAATTGTCGGAAATGTTTTAGGTTCTGTAAAGTGGTAAGTTTTCCACACGATTGGTTAACTTTGTTCTTTTGTAAGAAGTTTTTTAAGTGACCTTTTACGATATTTTGCTTACATTAATTTAATATTTTAAATACATACCGACTTTACTTTTTCTCCAAATCGACCTACTTTAAGTTACGTTTTTTCACAGTTCTTCAAAACACCAATTAGTCATGTGCAAATTGGCAAATATCATGGCGAATTAAAAAAAACCCAAATTTCTCAAATCAAATCAAGCTAAAAGTCACTTGAACGAATGACTGGCAAGTAAACGAAAAAGGGAGGAAAAATATCAGTGAACGTTAAGTAACTGTGGCCAAATGTACTCAACTAATCCGAAAGTGACAAAACAATTTGGCAAAACAAAGGCAAATTCGCTTTTGACCCATATGCGGCAGATTCTGCACTCCGTTAACCAAAACAATTCAATGGAGGAGCTTCGTCTGCGGCTTCGACTTTGGTTTGATTACAAAACCCATCGACAATTTGCCACAATTTGCGGTGGAGTGAAACCTTTTAGCTTTCGGCCGAGATGATGTATGGTATTTTGGGGGTTATTTCGAGAGTGGCCAGGAAGGAAGGGGTGGAGTTGCGCAAATCCGAGACAAAGACTGGGCCTGGTGATGATGATAGATCGTGGCGGAGTTTCTTCTTTTTTTTTGCCATTTTTTCGGCTTCTGGCGGATGTGGCATGTGCCATGGCTCCATAGGATGTTCTCCTCCGTTCGAAATACTTAAAACTTGGACTGTTTAGCATATTCATTGTTGATTGCAGCGACGTGATAATTATCATTCCTACGAGTTCGGCCGCTTTTGCTGTTCTGCCTTTAATTACCTTCCTCTTTTGGGTTTGCATAATTGCATTGTTGTTGCCGAAATCGTCATTAGAATTTTTATTTGCACAATAATCAACGAGTTCCGAAGTCATAAAAAAAACAGAGAACAACCCGAAACCGAACTGCATTGTTTTTGTGCAATGGCAGAGAA
This sequence comes from Drosophila elegans, assembly GCF_018152505.1. Taxonomy (NCBI): domain Eukaryota; kingdom Metazoa; phylum Arthropoda; class Insecta; order Diptera; family Drosophilidae; genus Drosophila; species Drosophila elegans. Next base: position 6,114,275 of record NW_024545578.1, read on the forward strand.
TTCTGTTTTTGTTTTTTTTAGGAAGGGGGCAGCGAACTCCAAGCCAGAACAATGAGAACTAAATGCGTTTAACCAAAAGTTTGCGGTCTGTTTGCCAGTATTTTTTTGTTGCTGATTGGGAGATGGGGAAGATTTCGTTACCGGCAGAAAACTGCAATTGACAAATGATGCTGGGGATGAACCAAGTGATGAATGAACTGGCTGCAGTCTGCAGTCTGGAAAAGCCTTGAACCACTTGGCTTACACAGATAAATGTGTTGCCATTATTTATTTAAGTTTAAATTTAAATAAAAGGGAAAACAATACTTATATGTTTTTAAAATAATGATCTAAATCATAAATTATTATCTATTATAATAACCTATCTAAAATATTTTGCTTTTTGGAACGTAGTCCTTGAAAGTCAACTAAAATATTTATAAAAAAAAGTGCCTCAAGTTGCCCCACTCACTGCCCATAAGGCCATACTGATATTCTGTTTATTAATATTTTTAAAACAATGATCTAAGATAAAAATTATTATCTATAATCATAAAACATCTCCATAACATGTAGCTTTTTAGAATGTGAATACTTAAAAGTCATTTAAAAAATTAACAAAAACGAATACCTCAAATTGTTGTTAGAAAATTATACCTATTCTTAAACGAGCATTTAAAATTCGGTCTTTATATTCTTCAATCGCTGCTCATTAGGCAAAATAATAACCTCTTTAGGTTCACAGTGACTCTTAAATATGTAACCCGAACGCACTCAAATCAAATATGCATATGATACCTTTCAAGAATTCAGAGTACTCCAATAATGCTCTATTGATTTAAGCCACAAACATAAAACCACTTATGGTTAAAATGCGATCAGTTAGAGGTCAAACTTCGGTGACCCTGATGTAATGCCATTAAAGGTAATCCAATTCTCCACACAAAAGATGACTGTTGGCAGGCGAATTAAAAAACATTTCTAAACTAATTTAATAAATTACAGCATTAAGCCCATTAAGGCTGACAAAAGAATGGAAACGGAAAAGCTGAGCGAAAAATGCGTTTACTGTCATATCATATCGTTCATGGAGACGCGGGAAGCCGACATTTATAAGCCACATAATTACTTGATCATTGTTTTCGTCACGTATTAAACAATTTTCAGAAGAAGAAGCGTTACCGCCACCGCTGATTATGATGATGATGACGATGATGGATCTGCCCGGCTTCAACCTTCGAATGGGTAAAAGTCAAGGTCGCATGGAGTAAATTACCGTCGACTGCGGCGTGTGAAATCATTGGAAATTAATGGGGGTGGTAGGAAAATACTTCTGCACCGATCGATTAACTGTGCATTAGCCACAAATCAATTGGGAAACGAAACCTGATTGGCAGCAAAGGAAAAAGAGGGGGAGAGTGACCAACGCCTAATGATCATAAGTTATTTTCAAGAAATCCATACGTCAACTCTTGCCCATTTTCGGTGGTCTGGTGCAGTGCAACTGGCGCTGATTAAGGGAATTTCTCACACAATCCAAGCACCGCCGAAACGAACCGCTCTCAAAACTGAAAAGCGAAAAACTAAGCCACGAAAGACGTTTGGCAATGTCTGTCTATCTGACTGTCTGACGACTGCAAATGCTTTGCTTTTCTCGAAGGTGAACCAGAATGCAGCGACCACGTCTCTGGGTCCCAGGTCTTGAGACTCCGTCGATGTCTCAGCAATTGAAGCGCACTCGATGAACCGGATTCGGTTTTCGGATTCGCAGTCGGATTGCCACCGTGCACATCTTTTGAAAGTGAGCGGCGACTGGATCAGCATCAATTCTAGAGCAAATGAATGTCTCTTGCCAAAGGCAGCGATGGAAATTTATTGCAGCATTCTATTTTAATTAGTCTAATTTATGATAATTTTTTGCAAATCGAAATTAAATGCTGGCAAATGATGGGGAAATAAGCCGGAATCGCTTAAGCAACATCCTCATGGGATTTTACGTTCTGGCGATGCCCTTATTTCTAAAATAAAGCATTTTAGAATGTATTGTTATTTACCAATTAAGGCTTGTATCACTTAATGCCTTAACCAATCTGCACCACTAAATTTAATGAAGAATTCTTCATTTTATTCATTTTATTGTACTTCACTTTAAAATTAAAAATAAGACCCAATTTATATTAGAATTATTGCCTTCGTTTTATCCTTACTTTTAATCAATCACTAATTATTAAATTTTTTTTATATCAAAAATGTTAATAGATATAATAAAAACTGATTGATTGTTTGTAAAACAACAAGAATTGTCTTGAATACATTTTTATTTTTTTTGTAAAAGTTACAAATCTTTACGTATTTACCTTTTCAAGATTTTAAATTACAAATATATCATATTGACAGCAAATTAAAATTTATATTCATATTGCGGGAATTTCTTTTATTTTCATTATTTAAGAAGTACCTTTTAACACTTAAAAAATTTCATTCTGTACGCCTTTTCCTTTCCGCATTTGTTGCTTACGTTTTCCAAGCCAATGCAAATCAAGTTCGTTGCCTAAGTCTTTCGTTTATCCGGCGCTAATGAACGAAAATTTCGCACTAAGCGCGACAATTAAATGGAATTGCCGCCAAGTTGGCCAAGTGGCATCATCAATAAGCTGAAATTTGCACTAATTTTTCGCAGCTTTGCGACACAGCCATAGCAAACATCAACAAACCGCGAAAACAAAACAAAAGCCGACTGCGGCTTTTAAGTGTGTGGACCCAAACACAAAACAAAAAATAAAAAAAAAAGTCCCCCGCACTCATGAATGAGAGAATAACTGCGATTTAAAGAGCCAAATGCGAGACCAGCCGAGCGAGGCATCAATAGACACGATGATTTAGTTTTTCCAGCCTCGTCTCTATGGCGATGAGGTTGCTCTTTGGTAATTCCAACGATGACGATGACGCTGTGGATTTAGCCGCCAGCCAGCCTCGCTCATCTGCAGAGAGCCCAAGTCCAAGCGAAGTCGCAGCTCTGCTCTTGAGTATAAAACTAAAATTGATGCGAATTTTTTTACAACTTTTGCATCAACATCAAACGCGGCAACACGTGCAGAGCCCCAGCGCTTGTTCCTTCGCTCGTTACGATTTTGAAGTGAGTCCCGAGATCCCAATACGATACGATACGATCGTACAGTACGTTGTGGCGTGTGTTTCGTTAGCGCGGCAAAGTGCGTGGCATTCAAATTGTGCTGCGAGTTGAGCAATCAATTACGCAAATTGGTTCCCAAGAGGAGCAAAAAGTGGTAGAACGAATTGGCAAAGATGCAATAGTGAACATTAAGCCAAAAAGAGACCATCTTAAGGCGCGGAAAAACTTTTAAAACGCGTTTTGTTTCTAACTAAATACATAGTTTTTTCCATAAAGGATATGTGAACATTGGCTCCAAACGTAACAGATAATACACATTGAAGTGTATGGAACTCTATTAAAATCATAAGTTTAAAGAAACTGTAATTTGGTCAATTTAAAATTAAATTAAAGGACTCATTTTAGAACTAACTTTTAGTGATTTTAGCTGAAAACAGTCAATAACATTGTTTTTAATAGTAGCAGATGTATTTCTTACCTTAAAAATATAACCTATTTATAGATTTTGTTTACAGATTTTTGTTTAAATGCAATAATAATTCAAATCTTTAAAAACAAGTTTTTAAGTATAACCAAGTACTCAAAAGTTGACTGTGGCTTTGAATATGTTCTCTATTATTTAAAAATGTCAAAGTTGAAAGGATCCGTAAGACACCAATTTAAGCATGCAATTATGACGTTTTCAAGACAAGCTATTAAAAATCAGGTTCTCGAATACTCAAATTACGATCCAACAATGTGTTTAACAAGAATGCAACGCAATATCGTTAGCTCCGAGTTAAACAACTCGAGTTATTATCAATTAAGTTCCATTAAAAGCATCCAATCCGCCGCACAAAAAGTGAATGCAAGCGACAGCAGCTGCAACATCGTCGGCAGCAATCGTCGATTGTCCATTAGCCATTGCGGTTGCCTCCTCTCGGCAGCATAATAAACATTTAGATATAAAATCTAATTATATACCGCATAAGCCAAGAAAGAGAAGAAGATGCTTCCTTTCTAAAAGGCCAAAAAAGAAACATAATGCTGTAAACAGAAAATTAATATCATCAACCCACTCGACTCGTTTTCTTTCGATTTTCGTTTTTTATTTTTTAGATAGGAAAAAAATCACATTTAAATTACGTATTACCCAAAAAAAAACAGAAAAAAAATCACCAAAAAAAAAAAACAACAAACATCATGGCAGCCACAACAACAGCGAACAAATCACAGCAGCACCATGAACAGCAGCAACATAGACGGCAGCAACATCTTCACTGGAGCGCCTGCATTTTGATAGTCGTGTTCGGACTGTTTTCGATGCTGGCAGGGAACTGTGTCAATGGGGTAAGCCGAGTTGCCTTCTTCCCGATCCTAATCCCAAAAAGACCTACACAAAAAAACTCCCTTTCCCCTTTTGATCGCTTTTATGAACCGCAATTACTGGCAGATACCTTTTGTCTAAGGGTTTTTATGAGCTTGGGAAATGGCCTATTGAATAATTTGGCCAACATTGATTTGACAACTTCATTGGCCGCGTCTTTTCCCATTTGTCCGTATCGTTGCTGTATCAACATGAGCAACAACAGCGGCGGCACACAAAAAAAGTGTCATCTGAGATAATTTCCTACATTCATTCCGAGTAAAAAGATTGCGCACACCATTTGTCTCTTGTTTGATAGGGATCTCAACTAGCAACAACATTCGGCACGCCAGCAACAACAAACTCCCACGCAAAGTTGCAGCCACGGCGGCAGCAGCAGCAGAAGCAGCAGCAGCAACAGCAACAACACCAGCAACTGGCAACACCAGCAACAATTACAATTGTTGCCACAAAAAAAATAGCCCAAAAAGTGCCTGTGGCCCCCCTTTCTCCCTTCTGGCCATCTTCTTTTCATGCAGCATGCAATTTTGCAAGTGCAGAAGAGCCCAAATAAAGCCAGAAGAAGCTGCAGAAGAATTGGGGGCGCCGAGGGGAGGAGTAGCCAACACACGAAGCAGACAACCTGTCTGCCAAAGTGTTAGACAACTTCTCACGTCCCAGGCCAGAAACACACAGAAAAAAGTAAAACCAAAGCTCCCTCAAGATGGGGGACGCATCTTTCTAAAAAGGTGTCGTCATGAGTCTTTCTTCCTCTAAGTTAAGTTCACTAACTAAAAAAGGTTGCACAGAGTACTTCAAGTATTTACAAAAACATTTTCTTATGAATTAATTATTTATTTATTTTTGTACATTTAATTTGAAAAGATAATGAATAACATTTTCGTTTATTTATTTGTTAACAGAATAATTTAAAGCATTAAAGGAAAAGCTTAAATGTAAAAATATTTATTTTCAGAAATGACTCTCTTTACTTCAATAACTATTACCAAAAATTTATTTATTTATTTTGAGGAATACTCATACAATATCCACGTTTCTTAACAACAGAAATAAATATCTTAGTAGCATTTATCAAATAGATTTTAATAATTAAAAAAAGGGTAAACAACATTCGCTTTTCCCCATTTGAGGCAATCTCCGCTGTGTTACATTATCAATTAGCCTTGGTTGCCCCTCAGCCGCGCGCTCGTCAAACAGAAATAAAAGGAAAATGCAGGGAAAATTAACCATTTTCCAGTTGTAACTCCCATGCCGAAGTCCCATCATTCCATCTCGGTTAGTTGGCTTAGTCGCGTCCGCTGGCAGCGAGTTGGTATTTAAAGGAAAATGCTCTGGCCAAAGGTTGAGAGTGGAGGGAAATAATTGATGGTGTGCGGGGACTGCGATTGGGATTCGGAATGAGTCGAGAGTGGCATCTTGTCCGCTTTTTGGGTTACTGAGGCAATGGGCGGTCTATATAGTTTGTTGTTCGCGTCTTTTGTTGCCGTTGAAAATGTTAAAAAACCCTGGAAAGTTATTAGCGTGAAAATTGCAAGTGATTGAGAAAAGTTAGGACGAGAAACGAGGCAACTCGAATTCGCAATGCAATCGAAATGGGATTGGAGTAGACGGTGCATTCAAGGTGCACTAAGAAAAATGAAAAATATTGAAAAATGAGGAATCAATCACATATTTTGAGGTATTTTTAATTGATTTGTGATTAATTTCTTTAGAACACAAAAATGTCTTAATCTTCTTATTGGTTTTGTTATCCCTTTTATTTAATTAATTAACTAGTAAAGTCTTTATTTTATTTTGTGAAATCATAATTCTTGCAGTAATTATATAAAAATTTTATTTGTTTACAAAATAAATTGAGGGGGAAAATTAAATTATCTTTAATAATCTCTTGTGGTTAAAATAAATAAAGAAATCTATATTGATTCCAGTAAGGTTCTTGATTATATTTTCTTAAATCCTAAATATTTTCCATAATTGTTGTGAATTGTTTTTAATTTCGATAGAAATGAAAAATGTCTTTAGCTTCTTATTTCAATTTAAATAATCTCTAATTTTATTGACAAGCCAGTTAAGTCTTGGGACATCCTTGAATAAAACTCGTTAACATTCCCCATATACTCCCCAATGTTTCCCATGAAGAAAACCCCAACTTGTAAGCTTTTTTTCCCACCCCATCAAAGTGCTGCACATTGCCAATCACTTTGCCCTGTCCCAACATCTTCAATTAGCATAAACTCAGCATTAACCCAAATAGGCAAGCGCCGACGGCGGCAACTTTAACCCCTTGAAAGCCGAGATGGGCCAAAAGGGAGAGAGATTTATTTGAGCGTAACGGCGGCAACAATGGGGATAAGAAATCGAGGCAAGATCAAGATAGACAGCCGCCGAAGATGCAACACACGGGGGCACAAATGCACAAATGAACAACTGAACAAATGAGGCTGGAACCAATGGATGGGTCTGTTCCCTAGTGAGATCGACACAAAAGAATCACATCTTTTTCCAACTTCGATATGTGTGGTGTGGTGTGTTGTGTGTGTTGTGGGTGCTGTGGGTGCTGTGTTGTGATCCGTGTTGAAGCCGTCGAGTTTTATTGTTTTATTTTGCTCTTTTCGGCTTTTCATGGTTTCGTACGCATGAGATTGACAGTTGGTTGTCACATAGTCCCCCCCTTCTTTTTTCGCCCGAAACTTCCCCGCAATTATTTGCAACTGTTGCAAGTGCACAATTTTCAACACTCGCTGGTTCTTTTGTTGGTTTCGTTTCTTTTTTTTCGACAGTTTTTTGGGCTCTTGCATTTGCATTTTAAATTTGTTGTTTGTGTGGCAATTGTTTCAAATTGTAATTTGTTATTGTTTAGAGTTCATTTTGCTGCTATGCTTGGGCAATGTTTGGCTGCCACATGTGCCACCAGTCCCACCTCCCACACTGCCACACTGCCACACTGCCACCCACAATTGAAGGTCGCTGGGCTGACTGCGCTGAGATAATTCACACGAGAGATCTACAAAGTCATAATATAATTCCACATCTGGTGTGCAAGAGAATTACTTTTAACTACATTATTATTTAACTTATAATACTGCATTTTAAATAAACAAAAATGGGGGTAATGTTATGACAAGTTGAATACAAATTTTGGTGTCAAGAAATCGTTTGATCAGCAAATACTAAAACATTCTTACAATAATTGTTTATATATTAATTGATATTTGCAACAACCATAATGTAAAAATTGTATGTATTGTTAGTATTAATCATTAGATGTTAGTTTTTTAAAGTTCCAGATAAAGGATTTGTCAGTACAAAATAATATTTATTACTATTATTTATGTAATTTATTATTGGATACTTGGATTATTTTTTAAATTGTTTAACCCTTTTTATATTTTTAGCAAATCGATGGCTATACTGCTGGTGAGGATTATCCCGCCTACGATGCCGTGCCCAAAGGTCTGGCCTTCAATTGCCAGGGACGCCAGCCGGGTTACTATGCCGATACAGAGACTCGTTGTCAGGTGGGATTTAAACAAAATTAAACAAAATAATTACCAATATAAAGTAGAAAATTAAAAACAAGAACTTTCATTAACAAATCCTGCAAAAGCAAAACAAGTTTTCAAAAAAAATAAATTAAAACTAACTTAAGTTTCAAAATAAAAGTCAATATCAAGTAGAACTTTCAAAACTCCCTTAATGGATCACTTTTGGATTAAGCTTTACAAACTACAAACGAGTGTTTTTTTTAAATGTGCCAACAACAAAAAACACAAATGATTTGTCAATCACCATTGATTATGATTTTTAAATGTCAATTTACTATTTAATTCCAGGTCTGGCATTGGTGCCTGCACTCTGGCCACCAATACTCCTTCCTCTGTCCGAATGGAACGGTTTTCAATCAGGCCGTAAGGGTCTGCGACTGGTGGTCGAATGTGAACTGCGAGGGTTCGGAGCAACTCTACCAGAACAACGACGAATTATATCGCATCCCAGAGCGCCAGCAGCAGAAGAATGAAGTATGATATGAGGCCGATGATGAGTATAAGATTGGGACAGCAAACGGAACCAGACAGCGCGGCGGAAGACATCGGCAATTTCAAAAGCAACAGCAACAGCAGCAGCAGCAGCTGCAATATCAACAGCAGCAACATCAGCTACAACTCAACAGCAACATCAGCGGAATTAATAGCAACAATAGAATCGTAGATAGCAGCGACTACAGTAAAATGACCAAAAATAGCTTTAGAGGTAGCATGAGATTTACCACACCAAGTACCAATCCTCAATCGTCATACTCATCATCACAGCAGCAGCAGCAACAGCAACAGCAACATCAGCATCAAAAGCAACATAATTCTAGTAAAAATAGCGAAAGAAAATCAAAGCCTAGTAGAGTTAACCATAGAGATAGGGAAAGCAACCAAACTAGATCTAGGAATCGTCCCCATAATACCCTTCAATCCGGCAACAAAAACAACAGCAACAGCAACAGCGCACGAGGCAAACAGCGATATAATACAAATAAATTCGAAAATGATGCGGAGCTCAAGGATTACAAGAGCAAGATCAAGAACAAATACAACATCGATTATGATCATTCTTTGGATGAAGAATATGAAATAATCGAGGCCATCGAATGAGTTTAATTAGCTTTGTACTCGTTGTTCTTGTTGTTGTTGTCACAAAAAAACTTAAAACCCTAAATTGGCGCTATCCCAAAAGTTTCGAGTGTTCCCCAAAATTATTCATTGTAAATATGTTAAAGAAAAACACATTCCTTTCATTGTTAAATATACACACCAACTTTCATCTTCATTTAAATTTGTAAAGAAAAACTTTGCTTGTGATGTGCACAAGGGCAAAAATAAAATAAAAACAATTTAAAAATATAACCGACTTTTTATTAATAAAAATGATTTGAGAAATTATAAATAAAAAAAAAGAAAATTTTGTGGTATTTTAAGATTTTTGCTGGCACTTAAAAGGTTTGAAGCAAGGAAAACAAAATACGAGAACTATCTCAGCTTTTGTCAGTGATCAACTCAAGCTATTCATAATTCACCAAAAAAAAAATTAAGAAAATGAAATTGCACAATATAAAAATATATATTTTATTTTTCAACATACGCATCACTGAATTTCATTAGTTTATCTTAACCAAGGGACTAAATTTTTGAATTAAATTTTGTTGTAGGCCCTGAAAATAAAGACTCATTCACAAAACAAATTCACGGAGAAATTTAAAATTGTAATGATTTTTGTTTCAACAGAAAATGCAATCAGGCAGTAGGAATAAATTTAAATAACTTCCAGAAAATCTCTAAATCTAGTCAACTTCTTCGAGTTTCCGTTTACCCAATTCTTTGAAACTTGGCAATTATATTCATTTATTCACACAAAGCTTTGGGAATTCAAATCCATTCATTGGATTCATTCATCGAGGGGTCTCAACTTACTTGAAATAAGCTTTTGATCATATGGTTTGGGGTTTCGAACCGACAACAAGTGCAATTTTTGAAGTAATCTGATCGTTCTGCAACGCTTTAAGTTTTTACTGTTTATTTCTTTCTTAAACAATTCTGCTGTAAGTATTGTAAAAGTATATACAACCAATTCAAGTTTTATATACAATTTTTAGGGCTTTGTATATTTAATTTTCAAAGAAATAAAACTTTTGTCTTACAGATTCTTTCTAGAGACCGGAAGTAAAGGAAAACAAAATAGGAAAAGAAGACAAGGAACACATTTGTTCAAGATGAAAGAATGGTTATTCTTATTTTTTATAGATCTTGTTCTATATTACGTGACAATGCCTGGACTGCCAATTTGGGCTTTTTTGCTTTTCAGGCTGCTATTTTCAACTCAGACTATAACAAGGTTCGCCGTGATTGCTTTTAACTACGGTGCCAAGACGTATTTACTCCCGTATTGTGATGAATGGCTTACCGAAATGGAAAAAGATTTACAAAATGTGTATAACAAAACGGAATGCCTCGATAACAGTTCTTAAGCATTTGGACCTTAAACAAACTTAAATATTCCTGACAGAAAAATTGCAAACTAAGATAATGGATGGTGAATAAAAGCTTTACGAAACATTTATATGGAAAAACATAACAACGTGATCAAAAGTAAAAAGAACAAAAATTATTAACAATACAAAAAAGCGTTTTATAAGTACTTTTTGCTGAGCTAAGCAGTTGAACCAGAGGGCTTAAGGCAATGAAAAGTCAAACACTATGGGTATTTTAGCTTTTGTCAGTGATCAAATAAAGCTCTTCAAGAAAGCTAAGTTTGAAAATATCAAGAAACAAATATATAAAAATTCAAAAAGAAATGGTTATATTTATGAACCTATTTTATTTTAATACTAATTTTAGTTTCGAAAGACATTCGTTCTATCATACATACAATGTTTTACATAGCAAAAAATATTTAATGCAATTAATCTCAGCTTGGTGGGAATAAGCTTTTAATCATTTGGTTCGTGGTCTGCGAAACGACAAGAAGTGTGTTTTTTAAGTTCGATTATTTCGATTTTTATAGTTTATTCTACGGTAAGTTTTCTGTTAGTTACTTTTATTCTGCACAAACAAACCGATAAGTAGTTCAATATGTAATAGTTTTAATTACAACTGCAATCAACAAAAATCGACATCTTCTACTCTTTTTTTTTAAGGTCTGAAACAAAGCAGAAGTAAAGGATAAAGGAACAAGATGTACAAAATAATGACTATAGATCTGGTTTTATATGCTGTGATAATGCCTGAATTTCCTTTGGGACTCTTCTTGATTTTTATGTTGCTTTCCTTTTTAAATCCGTTCATAAAGTACGCCGGCATTTTACTCTATTTTCTTTGGAAGACCTACATACTCCCATATGTTATATAATAAATGGCCAAACTGGACAATTAAGATTCCGAACAGGATGTTCATCCCCATATTTAACTTTGTATCCAGTACTCAATTCAGATCAACAAACTTTAACATGCAGTTTAAATTACTATTAACTCCTCTTTTAAAACTGTCCTTGCCTAAGATTTAATTTCCATAAACCAAAATATATATTTTGATTTTGCTTATCTAAAAAAAAACAATAAATTAAATAAAAGACATCTCTCTTTACGAAGTTCAGAGCGGCAAACAAATTTATACAAACAGTTCATGTGATTTTCTTTCCTTGAGTAAACAAAACGGAGACCCACAAAATAAACAGTCGTTGATTTGCTGACTTCGGTCAGTACAAAATGCTGTCACAAGCAGAAAATTATAAAATGTTTTGTTTTTAAACAGCAAAAAGCTGTTGTCCACAGTAATTTTAGCTTTTGTCCGCAAGGCTTTAAGACTAAACGTAAACTTGAACTTTAAAGGTTTTAAAAGCAGTCTTTGCATCAATCAATTATTTAAATGTAGGGGCAAAAACCATTTTAAACAAAAATAGAATTTTGTATGTGATTTATATATTTAAGTTTTACAATTAGTTTAACTTTTAAAAAATATTTTTCCAGTAAAGCTTTCCCGTGGAGCTTTATCTGATCTTCATATATATATATATATATATATACACAGTTTAATATCTATAGTTGTCTCCCTTGCACATTAAATCTCTTTAAAGCTAAACTTGACAGCAATCAGCTGTTAGCCATATGGTATCCAGCTTTCGATCAGACAAAAAAGAAGAAGCTTGGCAAGTATCAAAAATTATTTGTTTGTGTTGCGACGTTTGTGTTCAATTTTGTTTATTTCGATAAGAAGATAATGTTTATATAGCGTTGGATAAATAATGCGGTAAGTAGTTTGGCCCCCTAATGACCTTATGATAAGAGCTTTATAAAATGCGAGTACAAACACTACCAGCATTGGGAAATGTACACAAACGCGGCCTAAATGGTTGGTGAATGTTCACTGTGACGTTGAAACGGGAAGAGGAAGCTGAAAATGGTTAGCCGACATAATAAGTTAGCTAATCGCCCTTCACTGGATTAGCATCTTCCGGAATAGTTTTGAAGCAAATGTGGGAGGTGGCATTATAATGTAGATGATGTTAAGATTAAATAAGTTAGGGTAAAAAAACAATTGTTATAATTGTCTATCAACCTTGTATAGGTAGATTTTTTTAAATGCAATATTAATTTGAATATTTCTACTTTTTATTATCGATTATACATACACCCAAGAAAAGTTGTCATAGAAACAAAACTGTTGTTACATGAATTTTAAATTATTTTGAATGAATATAAGTTATAAATGGTTTAAAAATAAGGCCTTAGACTAAAATATATAAATAAAACTGAAAAGTATAGGTTACATTATTTAATATTTATTTAATACTTTTACTTCAATACGGGCTGTAGTTTATTTAAAAGTCTCACTTATTAAAACTAAATTTTTAGTTTTTCTTTATTGCGTGTACGTTATGCGATTAAAATTATTTAGAGTTTTGGGTGCAAACATTTTTTTTTAAATCTTTAAAATTATTTTATTCATCAGATTGTTGTTAAAGTTACTGCTAAAGCAACCCTATGACTTCTTAACTCTAAACAAAAAATTCAAATACGAAAACGTACTCAAAAGGTGTTGAAAACTTGTGCAAGTAAAAACGAGTGCAAACACCTCCTGTAATCTATGTGTGCCAATCATAATCGTTACCCATCGAGTGGATGTGTGGAAATACATCCACACCCCATCCACACACACAGCCACCCAACCGAATTTAAATGAGAAGGAAAAGAGTTGGAGTTGAAGAAGTAGTTCAAGTTTTGTATGCCCCAACGGGAGACTGATATATTTCGTTTCCGCGTACAGCAAAGCGAAATAATCGCAGGTAATTATATACCATATATACTATACTATACACCTACGCAATGCCAGTCGTTCGTGCATAAGAAATAAGCCTACAACTGCTACAACCGCGGAAATATCGCGTCTTTAGGCAAATGAACATACGAAATTCAAAATCCAAATTTAAATCCAAATCGAAGCCAAAACGCAAACCAAAGGCCTAATTAAAAGTCTATTTAAATTTCAGTCATTAACCGAAAGCGGCACAATTTGTGACACAGTTTTGTTTGGCACCATTAACCCACCCTCCACGTTAACCCACGAGTGGCCCCCAGCTGCTGGGAATTATAAATCACAAAATGTTACTTTTCTTGACCATTCACCCACATTCGTTTTTCCCCACATTTCGGTTCACGTTATTTTTTATGGGCTAGACGACAACAAAAGCAACCACGAACTGTGGTAACTGGAGTCAAGTTAACACCATTTGCATTATGTAAGAAGCTTAAACAATATTTTTTTGCCTCTTCCATAGACCAATGTGGCTATGATTGTTGTTTCTTTGTTACGATTTGCTGGAAGTGTCCACTAATTAATATGCAACTAAATAATTTACAATGTGACGCGAATTTCATGCAAAATATGAACAGAAATGCGATGCGACATGATGAGGGCAGAAGGCGGAGCAAAACAAGAAATTATTTCATTAACTCGGCTTTACGATGTTGAAATTGTATTCAATAAATTGCGCAAATTAAATTCATTTACCAGAAGGGATGCTGGGATTTGGCTTGAGGAAGCTTAAATGCTCTTACAAACTTTGGGAAGAATACAAATAATTTAATAATAATATTTAATAATTGAAAAATTATATATTTATACGAAATTTCTTAATATATGAAAAATAATTAACTATATAATATATTATGTAAGCACAACAAAATAATTTATATTAGTTTAAATAAATATTACCTTAAAAATGAATAAAAGATTCCTGTTTATATTTAGATCTTAAAATAGGGAAATGAAAACAAGAGTTATTTGAGTCTTTGTTTTTTATTTAACAACTTAACGACTAATACTCCTTATACTCTTGTCTTTTTAAACTCTATTTAGTTTGCCCCCCAAAAAAAAAATTAATCGGAACAATTCCAATTGCCTTCTAAAAGCAAATAATTACAATAACAATACTTTTTATGCCTGCTAAATATCCTTGAAGATTTTCAATATTAAATTTGTGTCAACGTTTTCTAAGAGCATCTTCAAATGACCAGTTGGTGCAAAGAAACATAGAGTATGAAAATCGGCAAATGTCAGAAGGTCTTTCAAGGTGTCTGGGTCTGGTCTCGAAAAACCGGTAGATCCACGCACAAGCTCACCGCTCGAAACTGAATCTCATCTTCGCTGTGGAGATGTGAAGATGTGGAGAGGCTGCTTCTGCGAAATCTTCTTGACCATTTTGGTCGACCTGTCACTGTGAATCTGGCCGGAGTGTTATTCTGCAGACTCTGCTGATTTTATGCGACAGTTCAACTTCAGCATTTGCCATTTTTGCATCCGACAATTGGCAGGAAGAGACGCACTCTAAAATCCTACTCGTAAGCGAAGGCTATCCACTTTGTATGCCATATTTGCAACTGGTTTTTTTGTTGTTTTTTGTGTTTTTTTTTTTGCCTCTGCCCATTGCAGTTTGGGTTTTTTTTTCTGTCTTATAAATATGTTGCGTCTTTTTCGCATGCGTTTTGAAATTAATGCAAAACATTTCGAGGCGGCTCGTTTTCCCAGTGCTCCAGCTGAGAGTCGTCTTTCGAACAGGTCTCCTCCAAGTTGAAGTTGATTTGTGTGCTTAGTATAATTGCTGCGATTATCGAGTTGCCGAAGAGGAGGCTTCTCCCCCGCCTGCGCCTCCTCCTCGTCTCTTCACCATTTTTCGAACATCTCGTCTTGGGTAAGGTTAAGTCGGTTTGCGTTAAGCGATTGTCAAGTGTATTCAAATCCAAAAGATGCAATCTTCGGCCAGTTTTGACTTGGGTCTGTCTTGAATTGTCGATCTGCCCGCTGACGAATGGCAGCTGGCAGAGGCTTAGTCTCTAAAAAAAAGGGGACAAAAATACCATACAAACATTGCAGTACTCACAGTGATTTTGATCATGATTGCTAAATTATAGGTAAAGTGGTAACCATTTATAGCTTGGGTCCCCTTGGATTGACTTGAATTTTTAAGTTTATAAGCATTTTAAATATAAATAAACAGGGTCAACTGCCAGTTCAAGTAACAGTGATAGTTGATTGATCTTTGAACCATTTTTAATTGAACTCTTAAATTTTAAAATTCATAAAAAAGATGAAAAATTAGGATTAAAGCGTTCATTATCAGGGTCATCATGGAGGTGAAGTGGACTAAACAGTCTTTGTTTGTTTTCAAATTTTACTGCCTCATTTTTTTATGATTGGGTTTATTTTAGGTCTTTAGTTTGATAGGTTGTTTTGGGATACAAAAAATTTGATTGTTTTTAATGACTTTAGTGTGCAAATTACCAAAATGATGATGATTTTGTAAATGAGTCTATTTATGGGATTTTAAAGATTACAAATTTGTTAATTTGTAAATTATAAATTAATTTCTGGGTGAAAAAATAAATGATCAGTGGAATAAACCCAAATTTGTTTGATACATTTTTAGCCATTCTTAAAACATTAATTAATCAAAAGTTTCAAAGTAATTAATTATGAAAAAAACTGTATTTTGTTTACTAGACTTTAAACTAGTCTTTCAGCTTTTCATTTGATTAACATATCATATGAATTTTCAATCCATTCTTTCTCTTTCTACTTATATTTTATTACAAAACCTTTGGCTAAATCAAGGTTTACTTTAACAAATTCGATCTGGTTTTTCAGCCAACCCATTTATCTCTTTGCATATTAATATTCAATCTAGCCAAAAACCATTTTCCATGCTAATTAAGTAATCCGACCTGCCCCAAGCATGAAATTTCCATAAGATCGATGGGCAAGGCAAGTCTCCTATTTCGGTCACACCTTGTGCTCCATTTTTTTGGACCACTTTTTCGCAATCCAATTTGTTTACCCTTTCGTTTGGCTTTGTGTGTATATCAAATTAATTTCCAATCAAATTAAAACGAAATTTGTTTTTACAGGGAGCCATTATAGAGGTCTGAGCCAGCGAAGAAAGAAAGGTGAAAGAAAGGCCGAAATGCTCCGAACAAATTACCATAATTAAGGCGCCTGCCCAATGGCTGACCATTGAGAGATATAGCGAGAAATACACGCACTTTTGTGCCGCGCTCATCAACAATCAACGCGATCAAATGCAAATGAGGCGACATCAACATCAGTCAAGGCGCCGAAAGCGAAATGTGCATCATCACGAAAGACACGAAAACTTTGGGCTAACAATTGCATAATCGAGCTAACCGAACACGACCTCATTTACAAAATCGCAAAACCCTGATCGGCCGACGAACGCAACACGAAGCAGATAGATCCAAAGTTTTGCATTGAGTATACGCAACGTGGACCGCAATAATGGATCTAATGGAGCTGCTGCATCAGATCTTTCTGTACATATTCGACATTTTTAAGATCTACATTAAGTTTGCCCTCATCACACTGGTTATCTACTTCCTGGCCGAGTGGTATATCCTTCGTTATGGGGCAGAATTGGAGGCCGAATTGGATGCCCATCTGGTGGAAGGTGCTGAATTGAGAGACGAAACCCCGGAGCGACCTGAATCGAATAGCACTCTGAGCAAGGTGTTTCGATTCGTGGTGAACTTTTTCATCCTATAGCCGACTCGATTGAACCCACTTGTCAAGGTCAATCGCACAGCTGAATCGGTTTTGCTTTTTCGCGGAATTACAATTCGATTCAGGCAGCCACAGCTCAAGGCTCTCGTCAAGAGAATGTAAAATCGAACCAGTTGCATTTAACAACAGAAAAATACAAATACAAAACAACAAAAAAATACAATAATACAATAAAAACAACAAAGCAAAAGCTGCAAAGTAAACACAATCTTTATATGTAATAAACAATAACAATAAGGAGCTGTAAAAAACAAGTTGAACTGCTTTTTTTTTGGAGGTATCATAAGGTATCAGTATCGAACATTACATTTGGTTCGGTTGGGCAAGCAACTAAGAATGACTCAAAAGCATTTGGGGGTGTGGTTTTCATGTATTTGGGCTAATTGCTGGGCAGTTGGCAACAAAGCCGCAAGAAATTAACATAAAAATACTTTTAAATTGCATTAAAGGAAGTGCAATATAAAGTAAATGTCTTTTTTAATAGACTTCTTCAGAATAATGGAATACATTCATCACAGATGAGTTGCTTCTTGAATCTAAATAATAAAGGAAACAAGAGATTTTATCAAAAAAATCTAATTATTGCACAAATAAGGTGATTTAATTTTTTTCTTTAAAGGTTTCTTTCCATACTTGCTGTTTATTAATTTATTTCAGTTGTTTTTTATTCAAAAATTCAACTTGTGTCTTTTTATGACTGGCTTAATTACAATTTGTATGCAAGACGTTAAGCACTTTTTTCTGATAATGTGTATAAATTTAAATTTGTAAAGTTCAATAACTTATTGTTGCGGCTTTTTTTAATGCTAATATTCGTAATACTTCCTCGGCAATTTAATAGTTATCGCGGACCACCCCTTTTGAACAAGTACACTTTTCACAAAATGGAATTTTTATCAGAGCTATCTAAACTACCTGGCAATAGTCGACTTTGGATCTATTGATCGGTGGATGGTTGTTGTTGGCTTGTCGACCAGTTAAGTAGTAGTTACAACACGTTGTGTCTGTGTCGACTGTTGATATTGTTAGTGTTGTTGGTGAGTGCTACCTGCAACAAATGTGGAATACCGGTTCAACAAACCGTTCGACCCACACAACGAAATACATTTAAAGAGCCGGGCGACACGGTGCTCCCATTCTCACACAGATACGTGTGTAAGGGACACAGATACAAAGTTTTTTTTGAACGTAACTAGATGTGAGATGTGAGCCACACGGCACACGCCGTTGGCGATAAAGCACTCGACAATTCCGCATGCTACAAATACAGATACAGATACAGAAAAAGATACGCTAAGCCTGGCTTTATACCAATTTGAATACTCAGGCTGCCTAACAGTTGAGTTCAGCTCGCTTGAGCTGGGCTTAGTGTTCAAATTCAACTTTCACATACGGAACGAGTGCAGATGCAGTGCAGCTGTATTACTATTAATGCTGCTACTACTGCCACTGCACAGAGAAAAAATATACATATTTTCTTAGCTATTTAATATTTTATGTACCAACAAATCAAGATAGAACCCTATAAAATAATAAAATGCAATCACAAAATACAAAATCAAAAAAAAAAAGTTAGTTGGCTTAAATATCTACCGTCTGTTCCAATTTGTTATATTTTTGGACCTCTAAAATAATGCATACATCGCTATATATTTATTATATTAACAAATAACATTTATTATAAATATTATTTATTTATTATTATTCATTAAAACAAGTTAGCTTATGCCTTTTTTCTCAATGTACTCTAAGCCAAAGCTGCAGTACTTAGTGACGTAATAGAGGGGGACGGGTGATATGTTGGGGGCTAGAGCGAGGCGGAGATATAACAGTGAACGGCGCTTGATTGATTCCATTATGAAGAGAGCCGCGAAATGTTTTGCATTATTTTGCATTCGAAACGAATTTCGATCTGTGGTTTTCGGTCAATGAAAATCCAGCCCGAAGTGCAGTCTTGACCAACTACCGCGACCAGCATTTAATTGCCAAACGAAGCGAGGCACTCGAACAAGCTAACCACGCGGCGTATGCGCAATAATTCATGAGGCTTTTTAATAATGTTTTGTTTATTTACTATTGTGAGTCTTGTGTCTGAGGGCCTGCTTTTGTGTCTAATGCGTTGGCAGATGGCTTGAGTCCGTTTTGGGCCAACGCGGTTCATTAATTGAACTGTAACCGTAATTTGGTTGTGTTATTGTTACCATTATGTCATTGCGGTCACCAGGTAGTTAAGGAAAAAAAGAAAGAAAGAAAAGCATTTAAGGCACAGGCACATTAGTTGGCAAATCGATAATGGATCGCGATCAATTTATTAAGTAATTTATTGTAGGGTAAAATTATCTTTGCCATATAAAAGAAATCGGTTTTAATCGGAAGTGAAGGATTGTAAAAGGAAATGGATTTTTTGTTACGATTACCATTTATAAAAACAAAAAAAAATCATTTCATGTATTATTTAATGCCGTTTACTCTAGCATAGTATTAATATATAATTATATCGTTTAAGATAAATATTATTTAATAGATAGAGCAGGTATATTCAAATTTATTATTAGCTGACCTTAAAAAGCGTTTATTTATTTATTGGAGGTATTAACTGTTATTACAATTCAACGATTATATTACCTAAAATTAAAGTTAAATTTACAGAGGCTATAAAAATAATAAAAATGGCTCCATTCATTTATCAAATGTTATGAAGCTAATCAAACTTAACAGCTTGTAGAACCATTAATTTCAGAGACAAAAATAAATCATATTTTTGATTTTCTTATGTTAAAATTTAATAGCAAACTGTAGTAAAAATAAGCGAATAGGTTCTTTAATTAACCAACTCATGTGTATAAATAAATATATAAATACAAGCAATAATTCACATATGCAATTTAAATATAGTCCACCTTTCCCGACAACTGCTCTGATAAGCCCATATTCATTTCTGTTACATTTTTTCAATATTTTGCAAGAAATCGAGTAAAAAAAAGGTCTGAAAAAATCTTAATCAATAAACCTGTTAAGCACGATTATCAGGCAACCGCCAAGTGAGCAGCACGCTCAAAATGCAAAGCAAAGGCAGCGCAAAGGCAGGGCAAAGTCAGCAAAGTCAGGGGGAAATACAATTTCAAAGGCAATCCGATTGCAGAATGTTGACAGAGGAAAATGGACAAAGTCAGAGCCGAGAAAAGCTCGGCTTAGAGAGTCAAACCCAAGCTCTACGAATTCGGTTTTGTTGTTTTTTGAATACTCTCCTCCGTTCGGTGACAACGTGCTGCGCATGCGCAAAGTCGGCATCGAAGCGGCAATAAACCCGTTTTGTGAGGCGCAGACGGACCAAAATTAGCGAGCGTTGAGCTTTCGACGGAAAAGCAAACGCAAAGCCAGCCGAATTCCCATTTTTATGCCAACTCCGAGTTGGCCAATACGATCTGCAATTTCAGTCTGCAAGCGGTCAGCCAGGTGAACGGCAGCCAGCACAGCTGGTCTCTTAAGTAAGTGGGCGTGACCGATCGGGTGCATATATATGCATATATATATATATATATAAACACTATATATATACACGGTTGCCTCTGTGCGTGAGAGAGCTGGAAAAATTATATAAAAAAAAGTGATTAAAATAAATGGAAAATTCCAAAAACCAATTGAGCTACCGAAAACAGCTATAAAGTGTTCAAAAACTGTGTGAATTCCCTCGGAAATCCTTTAAACAAATCACTCAAAACTAATCACTTTTAGTTGGAATTAAAAAGAGATAACCGCAAAGGCAGTTACAAAATCAGCCAAACAACAATAAAAATTTCCACAAGTGCACTAACACAAACACAGGCCCACAAAGAAAACTGCAGCATTAATACAAGTGCAAAAAAGAAAAACATAAATGATGTTTTTGCCTTTGTGTGATTTTGCGTGCGTTTGCGTTTGTGTGAGTGCCAACATTTATGAGGCTATATTTTTATTGTTCATTTAAGAAACGCATTAGAACCAAACAAAATCAGCTTTAAAAATTTGGAAAAAAAATCAACATAAGGAGATAAAACCAATGCAAATACATTAAACCCTTTTTTGGATTATACAAAACTCATTTCGATCGTCCGTAAAAAAAAAGGTAAGTTTGAAAATTTGCATTTGCTTGTTAGAGGGCTCTGCAGAGCTTATTTACAAGTCAAGTACCTCAAGGGGACTCAACACCAATTTACACACCCTTCCTCCTACACAAAAAGAAAATATTGCCATTAAAAAAAAAAAAATTATAGCTCTTTAGTCTTGCGGAATTTTTTATAAAATTAAAAAGGTAGATTAAAGTGACTAAAGATATGTTTTAAAGAAACAAAAAAAAAGGATTCTAAAGTACCAACTCTTTAGATTTGATAGTTTTTTTAATTTTAAAACCTGCAAACAATAGGATTTGGTTTTTTTGTTAATCAGAATTGTCTAAGCTGATTTTGTCGAACTTTTTAAAGTTTGAAATTCAGTTTTATACACTCTTTTAATTATTCTGTTTTAAATTTGAAAGCGTTGCTCCCCAAAAATTTTAGAAATGAATGGAATATTGTTTTTATTTGTAGGATAATGGTTAAAAATTACATTTATTTAAATATTTGTTTGAAACTATTTTGTTTAATTGACAACAAGATAAATGTTAAAAGATAGAAAATAGCATCATAAGTCCAAATGCTGATTGATTAATATTAGGTCTTATTTTTCTCTGTGCGCTAAAGTCCACCAACTCTCATGGCCAAAAAGGCGTTTTGCAAACACAAAAGTACAAAAATGATCTCAGGCGTTGCTAATTATTTCTCTACGCCTTGTACATTGTTAGCCATTTCACGCCCCCGCCGCCCCTTTTGGCCACTCCATAGTACATACATATATAGCTCCCCCCGATTTCTGCAGTTACAGTTTCTATTGGTGTTTGTGTGAAGAGATGTTCAAATTGGTTTGCGCATCTTCAGCAAACAACACCAACACCAGGGCAACAACGAATATGGCCAACATAACTGAGCCAAGATTTTACTTTCATCATCAACAGCAGCAACAGCAGCAGCAGCCAAAGCCACAAGCAACAAATGAAATTTTGAAATTTTACTTTCATCCATTTATTTGGCGCTTTTCACTCTCCATTTCTTCGCCATCTTCTACCGCTCACAGTTTTCCACAATTATAAAAGCCAACAATAATATTTGCTTAATTGTCCCAGAGCAGAGTGTAGAAGTTAAATAATAGTTTTTTGTGTGTCTGGGAACTGAACTCTCTGCGAGTTCAGGTCAGAGTCTACGAGTTGCCCAACCGGAATGGGCGATTAAACCTATTTGCAGAAGAGCTTTAGTAATGCAAAAAAAAAAAAAAGCAGCTAAAAAATAAAACAAACACAAATTGATTTTGATTTGTATGTGGCCAAAAAGGAAACTCCGTTTTCACTTGCTGCCAACAACTCAGTGTCATCAAGATGCTGTGCAATGCAAAAACAGCTGAAGAAAAACCGAGAAAAGCTCCTAATGGTCTCCATGTTCATCACAGATTTAGGTTAAAGATATGGCAAATTATTGCAAGTAACTACAGTTTTTTCTTTTTTTTTTTTTTAATACTTATTATGGTCCCACACATAATTTATAAGTGAAAAAAGCTCCAACTTAAAAAAATAAATCATAAATCATTGCTTTTTGAAAATAAGCAAAATATTCAGTGCACATTGTCAAATAAATAATTTCGGAAGCTGTAGATATTAAAATAAAACTACACAGAACCAACATTCGAATCTTTCCTTATTGGCTTTATGTTTATTAAGGCTTCTAGAAATATGCAAAATATACATTTTCGGCAAATAAATTGTTTTCATTAGTAAGTTAATCAGTCAAGGAGTTCTGATAATACTAAGTTTAATTAATACAAATATATCAACAAAATACCAAACCTTTCTCAGAAATATATTTATTAAACATAAAAATTTCTTAAGCTTGTGCTACACATATTATACTAATTAATGACTCAAAATAAATTTAGATAACAATATTAATTATTATTTATCAAGGTTTCTAAGAAATTAGCTAAACATTTTAACAAAGCTAATTGTGTTCGTTAGTCATCGTTAAGTTCCTATAACACAAGTTTTGCTCCGTTGATTCTAATTAACTCTTTGAGAATGAGCTTCCCCTTCCTGTGAACTAGTAACCTGCGTCAGTAAATTAATAATTCATAAAAACTAAGCGACGATTAAAGGCATAGCAACTATAAAAATTAGTGAGCCGTAAAATACTTCGCACATTCATGAAATTTTCAAAAAAATGATTTGGTGCCATTGTGTACCATGAAAACCGCTTGACTTTTAAAGTCTGCACTGCATCAATAAACCACTGAATGAGGCGACCTTGAAAGTGCCCAAAGCCGAGCTCTCATAACATCTTATAAAGATGCTAATTTCTTATGACAACAAGCAACTTGTATTGGCCATCTGGAAACTGGCCAAGAGAGATGATGGCAGACTGAAAAAACAACCACAAGAAACTTGTCACCGACTTCTGTTTCTATCGTGCAACCGGATTGAGACAACTTAGGTTATAAATTTCGATCCAAAAAAACTTGTTGCTGACGTCGAAGAAATTTATACGCAAAATATGCACGAATAAAGATGTAAACGAAAACGAGAGTTTTGACTCCAGACGACGACGATCTTGCTTTCGGCCATGATGCATCTAACAACAAGACAATAAAATTAAACAGAAAACTTATAAAACTTTAATTTAATTGCTCATTGTGTCTGTGTGGGGCGAAACCTTCGGGGCTTTTCGATTCTAGGCGCCTTTTATTGTTTAAACAAAAAACCCATTCAAAGTCAGAGAATTAGCAAAGTTTCAAGGGAAATCCACCGACGATTTTTGCCATTATAATGTTTATATTATGCAAATGTTCTATTAAAAATCAAATAAATTTTTAAAGCCTCTAGACAAATTAAAAATGAATTTCCTAAACCAGATCCAGATTTTTTGATTGTTTCCGTTTTATCTCGTTATTTTGCTGCAGTCGAACGTGTCTAAAGATCCATCAATTAATTCCAAAACAAAGGCAGCAACAAAAATAACAACTCACCGGTATTTGTCATCGAGCTTAGCCTTGAATTTGAACTTGGCCAACACAATAAGGCATCTGCTAGGCATCGACTTTTTGAGACATCATTTATTGTCTCTATACTCCGATTTATCCGTGGGCTGTAAAAGATTAGGCAGCACAAATTATTAAGTTAATATTTCATTGACGAACAATGTGCTGCACTAAATATGAAATTTTGTACAAAAAAAAAGGAGCCATAAATTAAATTTGCTTAGCACAGGGCAATTTATCACTAATATTCGAAGACACCTGATGGCTGAGCTGACCTTAACTTTAAGCCAAGACATGGAAAATGGGCATGGGCATGATGTACATGAATGGAAAAACGCTGGACAGAAATGTTGATGAATGGAAGGTCTCGTTAATACTCATTGTATGTGTGGGTAAACATGAGAACATTTACATTATTTTGGACAGATTAAGAGTTTAGAAGGAGGCATACGTTCTAAAATGTGAACTCCTACATACAAATAGGCTGAAAACAATAATTTCTGAATTTATAGGAAATTTACAAAGTTTTAGGCTTCAAAGAAATTATTTATAAGACATTAGGATTTATTTTTAAAATAAATGGAAGAACCCGGAGTTAAATTTTTAAATGGTAAACCAAAAACATAAATATAACAAAAAACATTAATATAATATAACATAAATTTCAGACAAAAGAAATTAAGATTTAAGATTTGTAGATTTTAAATTGTTTTATTTTTAATATTTAGTAGATAAATGTTTGTTGTAATCAGAAATATATATTTAAATACTTTACTAAAATTCAGGACAAATTAAAGCCTAAAAATAGTAACTTGATTGCGGAAAAAGAGAGTATAAACGGCATAAGTAAACAATTAAACAATAAAATCGAAAAAGGCACCATCCAATATGTTCAATCGTTTTGTGCTCTTTTCAAGAACCCTTTGACATTTCGCCCGAGGCGATCGTTTCCATCAAAGTTGTTATCTCTGTCAAAACAGAAACAATTATCATATTTAGTCGGATATTTATCTCCGCACTCGGCCCACACAGTCGGGCACAAAATGTCAAAAAGTGCAAACCAGCTGGGGCACACAAAACAGACTGGCAAACACTCAGTAAGACAGGCCGAAAGACATCAAATCCAATCAAATCTCCACTTAAAATGCACGACACACTTTTTGGTTAAACAACAGCACCAAAACAGGGTGTGATCGGTAAAATCTTTGAACTCAAGGCACTAAAACTGAGCAGAAATTGTGCCATGCATAAACGGAAAGGCGGTGGGCGGAGCTGGAGCTTCCTCGCCAAGCCGCAATGCCCATCAAGTATACGCCCCGTGTGTACGCCCAAGGCTCACTAGCCAGCAAACAATGCACAATAAAAATACTTGTTTTTTTTTTTTGGAGAAACAAATTGCATTCAACATTGCCAAATTACAATGCTCCAATGATCTTTTCCGAGCCAAGCGTTTTGCATTCAATTACCCGGCGAAAAAACGCATTGGAAATGAAAGTTTTTTTCTCGTTCGCTTTTCAATTTGTTATAGTTATGCATTGTGTTTATTATGTGGCCAAAGTTTTTACTTATTTATATAGTTGCCAGTGCGGTGGCCACCACCCTTTCAATTTCGCTCTCCTTACGTAAGTCGAACCCACCGAAGTGACATTGAAGGCTGCCCAACTTAATTATGCAATTACCCGACACCCGAGACGGAAATCGGAAAGTGAAGCTGACCAAAGAGTGCTCAATAAGTGTGTACACGAAATTTGCAGTGATTGAATTAGTTAATTGAACGATTTGTAGACGAAACGAGCAACGTTTAGCTGGTAAATTAAGACTTTTGTTACATATTTGTATTTGCAAATTTAACTTGTCATGAATTACTATCACATTTTATGATATCTAAGTTTATGATAAAGTGGGATTTGTTAAATTGTCTTGTTTATCGTTTCAGTATATTTTATTTGAGTATTGGAGATAACATTTCTTACTGAACAATTTAAATTATTTAGATTTGAATATAATGAATGTTCATTTTTTAAAAAATGTTTCTAAATTTGCACTAGTTTTATTCAAATTTCACATTCTTTCTTTTAAAAGTAATAACACTTTATTAAAATGAAGGTTTAATTAACTAACAACAATTTTAATTATTTGGTACACAATAAATATACATTTTTCAAATATATTTGAGGGATTAATAAATCTTAACTTAAGATCTTAACTTTTCCTAGAGAAGTATCGAAAAGTTTCACGTGCAATCTTTTAATTTCTTTAGGTCCCCTTCTCTAGAAAAATTTCACTACTTTGCATTGACCAAAACTTTAAGAAAACAAAATCGAAAAGCTGACCAAATACAAAAGTCCAGCCAAGAACACTTTCTAAAACCAATTTTGGATAGAATGCATTTCTGCATGAGGTAGTTCCCTTCTAATGTATACCCATCTCTGTATAAATTCGACTTTTACCAACTTGAATGACAAGCACGGAAAGTAACGTTAATCATGGAACGTGATTAGAATATTAAGATCAAATAAAGTCCAGAACTCTTGAGCTCACAACTCAATTCAAAAATATCAAAGAGGAAAGGTGTCTTTTGATTCTTTTTTTTTTTACTTTGGAAGCGTTCAACGACTTTGCTAGAACATAAATCTTTCACAAAAGGTGTAGGGGTGTGTCCGAAACACAAAAATTAGCATAATATTTTGTACATTTTTTATTTCAGTTAGCCAACAACCGGAGAACTGAAGTCTTCAAGATGAGAAAAGCCAAAGGCTGGCTGTTAATGACAGCAACAGGTGAGTTGGAAATGGATTGGATTGAAGGAGACTGGACTTAACCCAAAAAACCACTTAATATGAGTGTTCGAACTGGACCATGACATAATGCACCAAACCCTGACGTGTGTTATGTAATCCTTGGCAGCTGTGAAATTTTAATTAATTTAAATTACGTTTCCCTTTCGATGAAGTGCTGCTGCTGAGCCTGTTGGCCTCCACAGAAGCCGCCCTGCCCTTTAAAAAGGTGTCCATTGCCAAGACTCCCGCCTCCACGAGCAGCACCACCAGCACGACGACGGAATCCACGGCCGTCGAGGAGGAGGAAGTCGAAGAGGAGCAGCCGGTGCCCAGCGGGGATGGTGGCGACAGTAGCAAGGTGAGCTAATGGACTTCGGAAGGCATTTCAATGTGTAACTCATTCGTTATTACCTTCAATTTAGTCGGACAACGGCACTCTGTCGAAGAACTCCAAGCTCACGGGCATCCCACAGATCGATTACATCTGGGATCCCAATCTGCCCAGGGAACTGAGAGGGTAAGCTCCACTGAAAAATAAAAA
This sequence comes from Drosophila elegans, assembly GCF_018152505.1. NCBI lineage: Eukaryota > Metazoa > Arthropoda > Insecta > Diptera > Drosophilidae > Drosophila > Drosophila elegans. Next base: position 6,141,784 of record NW_024545578.1, read on the forward strand.
TGTTATTTTTAATATCAACATAAACAAAAGATTTCTATATTTACTATTACTCCAAAAATCAGGCTTCTTATTTATGACTTAGAACTTATTATAAGTACCTAATTTTTAATTTAACAATTTTGAGAAAGCTTATGATTTTGAATGACATACTTAACAGCAGTATAATTATAACACAAAATACAAATCTAATTGAATAAATCAATTCTCTATAAGAATATTAGACATCTATCTTATTATATTTAGATAATTTAAAAAAGAAATTAATTTCTTAAAATTACTTTTCACAGTGAAAATCAGGGATTCTTTTTTATTATTAGTTAAAAGTGGTTTTTGATTTATTAAATACCTGTTTAAAATATCTATTTTGTATCATACACAGCTATGATTTTCATTAAAACAGTTAAAAGATGTTTGATTCTTATATAAAATACAATCTTTGAAATCTTTAAATACATGTTTAAATTAAATGTTATTTAACTTTTGCTTTATAGAGGACTTAAACATTAATATATATTTTTTATCCTCCTATACAGCTACAACCTGTCGACCTATCCCTTCCTGTCCACCGTGCCGCCCATGGATGAGATCCACTTCAAGTGTGAGGGGCTGCACGACGGCTTCTATGCCTCCATCGAGTACAAATGTCAGGTGAGTGTAGTTAAGTGAGTGAGCCGGCGTGACCTTGTCTGGCCAATGGTAGACGTAACATAATTGGCCAGCAAGCCCAAACAAACCAGGCCCAACCCATACGAACCCTCTGTGCATGTCCAGCAATTTCTCTTTTTCCACTGGCGACGTGACGCCAAAAACTAAAACTTGTTTGCTCCTCGATCTTGACCTCAAAAGCGGGCAAAAAGAAGCGCTTAGCGATGGCTAACAGAGCGGATTAGTTATGGCCGAATGTGATTAACCAGAGTTGGACCCGTTGCAGATCTACCACCACTGCGTCTATGGTATAAGACACGACTTTCTGTGCGCCAACTTCACGGCCTTCGACCAGCGCACCTTCATCTGCCACTTTGCATCCGATGTGGACTGCGAGGGATCCCAGAAATACTGGAACAGGTGAGAAAGTCAAAGTCACTATTGCTTTTGCAGCTTAATTTTAATTTTAAAATAAGTAAGACAAGATCCTAATTGCCTAATTTAAGTTTAAAGTCAAAAGTGGATCTAACCAAGCTACAGGTTAAATTTAAGGCAAATGTTTTTTTTTATTTGTAAACAAAATAGTATTTTATACACAATTCAAAAATTTATTAGACTTTTTGTAAATTCAATATTACAAAATTTGAATAACTTGGAAAACATAACAATTATTCTCAAAGATATTATATTTGCCTAAATTTATTAGGTCTTATTAATTCTGCTTTATTTCTCGCAGTAAGGATAACTTAATGACGAAAGCCTGGGGATTATTTGTTTTAAATAAGAATTATTCTTAATAGATAACAAAACCAAACACTTTGTAATAAGATTTAAATTAAATTTGTACCAAACATCCATTTCTACCCGCGCAGGAACGATGAGCTCTATATGGCCACCACAACCACGTCGACGAGTACCACCACAACGCCGGCGCCACCCACCCAAGCGCCACCACCCCGCCGTCGTCCGCAAAGACCACAACGTCCGCTGAGAAGACCCTACAACCGGCGACCCATCGACGACTACTACTACGAGGATCAGGATCAGTACGAGGACGACTACTATGAGGAGCGTCCGGTGAGGCGACCCAAGCCCAGACCTCGTCAAAGGAAGCCCCAGGTGGAGCTGGACTACGACGATGAGTACGATGAGAAGCGGGCGGCGGCCAAGAAACCCAACAGGCGCAATAGGAATCGCTACCGCGACGAGGAAGAGATCCAGGAGGAGGACTACGACGAGCGGCCCGCTAAGAGGGGCAGGGGAAAACCCACCGCCGGACCTGCGGGTCGAAAGGTATCGGCAGCCCGGAAACCAGGTCGCGTGGAGGAACGACGCAGCTTCAACGAAGATCGCCCGTTTGGCAGGAAGAGGACCACTCCCTCATCCGCTCTAGATGACCTCGATGAGTACGAGAAGCCCTACGGCGGTGTGGACCAGGAGGAGGCGGCCGAGGAGCAAACGCCGCAGAAGGTGAAGACCACCGCGAAGCCACTGACCGAGTTCATCACCCCCAAGGCGGCAGCTGCATCCGTCTATGCCCGTCCTCGAGCTCCACCGCGGATAGCCCCACCGGTGCCCATCAACGAGAAGAAAAAGTTCTCCTATCCGGTGCAAAAGATCACGGCCACCACACAGCCACCCTCGAATAGTGCCCAGGAGCAGGAGGAGGAGGAGGAGGACTACCCCGAGGAGCAGGTGGAGGAGGACTATGAGCAGCCTCCGGTTAGGAACACGCCACGCAGACGTACACCATTGGCTGCTCGCGTGGAGCAGAAGCCGACGAGAACTGTGCTGAGGAAACCGGTGACGGACAAGAAACCCCTTGACGAGGAGTACTACGAGCCGGCGGAGCAGGAATCATTGAGTAAACGCAAGCGACCACTGGCACCCAGATCCCGTGCCCCAGCCCCAGCCGCCGCCGCCGCCGATGTGGACTTCGAGGATGAGGATTACGGGGAGAGTCCGGCTGTGCCCGTTGAGAAGCCCACAGCGGCTCCTTTGAGAAACCAGAGACTGAGAACGAAGCCGACCACCAGCACCAGCACTACGACCACCAGAAAGCCAGCAGTGCCGCCACGTCCGCGCCAGCCCATAGTGGAGCACGTGGACGAGGAGGATGAGGAGCTACAGCATGCAGTGGAGCCAGCCGTCGAGGAGGAGGCACCGGTGCCCAGGACGAGAGCCAATCAGTTGAGCGGACGGAATGCAGCGGGCATCTCTCAACGCCCCTCATCGGTACGTGTGGTCAAGCGACCCTTCCTGCCCTCCAGGGGCGGCAGTCCGTATCTGCCGCGAGGCCTTCAGCCGGTGGGCGTGGCCCTGCGACCACTGCCCACCACCGATAGCACGCCCATCGACATGGGCTCCACCATTTCGGGTGTGCGTCTGCTCGAGCATGGGGCTCCTCTGCTGCGTGGCAGCCCCGATAGCCTGGAGGATAATGACGAGGCGGAGGATGCTCCTCCATCGCCCAGTCCACCCAGGACGACACTGCCACCGCGCAGTGCTCTGCCCACCACGTCCAAGCGGGTGGAGCAGCAGCGTCCCAAACTGAATCTCGACGAGCTCTACGAGAACGACTATGATGTGACACTGAACGATGCCCTCGATCCCACGCTGAAACCGCTCTCGCCCCAGCATTCGCATCCACATACGCATCAGCTTTCATACCAACAGCAGCATCAGCAGCAGCAGCAGCAGCAATCCCAGCGGCAATATGCCAGCGCCTATAATCCATTTGCCTATCAGCCAGCGTTTCAATCACCAACATCCGCTTCAGCATCAGCATCCGCATCCGCATCAGCATCCGCATCCGCATTAGCAGCGCAGTCGCCAGCAGCGAACTATCATAGTGATTCCTATTTCTCGTCGACAGATATACGCCGGCGGGCTATTGTCCCGGCGCAAGCCGCGCGTCCACATCGACTCGAATACGCTGCTGCCGGAGGAGCAGCAGCCGGTGGCGGATCATCCGGCGGAGGAGTGAGCCGGAGCAGGAGCCACCAGGCAGCGGTGGGCGGACGGATTGCCCAGCATTTCTACGACGACTTTGCCTACTGAAAAGTACGCTTGTAATAAGGTTAGTTGCACTTCAATCGCAATGGCTTAAGATCCTAAATATCTAGTTTTTCTTACAGTTTCTTCAGCTGTAAATAAGTTTCCACCCCCCACACACACACACACACACACAAGGAGAGTTCCAATTTGGTGCACGGCTCCAACTTCTTAAACAAATCTGTCTCTACCTTAGATGTTTAGCCGCAAAAACCTACTCGTAATTCAAAAAGGTTTGGGACATATTAAGCACTAGCAGCTGAAAAACAACATGAGCGATACAAAAAAATACCCTCTTTATGATTGCAAAAGCTTATATTTTAGTTAAATTCAGTAATATTTCAACCACATTTTTAGGGAATTCTTGCAAATTAACCTTTTTAATCGCTTGTGCTACTTTTCCCCTGAGAGCTCTGTGTGTCCTGAACCCCCTTACTTATATATACGTTGTATAATACTCAAATGTCGTGATAGTAGCAGCTTGCGAATTTGTCTGCTAGCTCGTCTCTAGTAGTTTATAAACAAAAAACTAACTCCCTCCTATACTTGTTTATCTCCGCTTGAACAGAAATCAAAACACGAATCATCCAGCAGAACACAAATAATCGAAACAGTAGTGTACATTTAAAGAGAGAGCGAATACTTGATGTGTTAATTTAAAATTGTCTGTAATATTTAAGCATTGTCGGAGATCGTGTTCGTTGCGGAGTGTCCAGATCCAAGACTTAAGTCGGAGTGCATAACAATCAAAAAACAAAAACTGAAATAAATTTAAAACTTACTTAAACTAGTGTTTTACTGCTACTCTTTGCGAGAGGATTTCAGGCACATTTTCAGGTTCTCCGTTTCCTCCTCCAGATGGTCAAGTTTTTTCATTAAAATGATCTGTAAAGTATATGGTATTAGAGGAATAATTGGGATAAGAATAAGAGCAGATCCATACCTTGGCTGCCGACACGATTTCCGTGGCCACTCTGAGCGGCATATGCTCCAAGGATTGCACTAAGAGCATGGGCCTTACTTTGGCTATATCTTCGATGGTCCTAAATCCAGCTGCATAAAGTTGCTTGGCGCGATTCTGAAAGATAAAAAGAATAATACTTAATTATAAATAATAATAAATGTTGGAAAAGGTAGAACACTTAACGACCTAGCTAAGCTACAATATATTTGCGAGAAGAAGTTCCTAGGTAAGTGGATAGGTACATTAATGTTATAGTATCTGGGTAAGGTCAAGTTCCGTTTTTTACATAAATATTCTTTGATTTATTTTCTATTGGAATAGATTTCTTCCCAATTTTTATTGAATTGAATTTTTCTTAAAGACATTGTCAACTATACATACTATAGAAACATTTTAAAATAAACGATTTCCTATTTGCATATATATAATCAAAAAATTAAAATAGATAGCATTATTTAAGTACCTGTAAATATCAACCTTTTCAACTTGTTATACACAAATCAAAAACTAGGTACTAGGTTTTGAATACCTTTGTTTACCATTTTATCTAGGTACATGGCTAGGAATAAGTATCTAGGCACTACCCAACTACAGGTAATACGATCTTATTTTATGCAGTTTACATTATTATTCTTTTTTTATGAAAACCAAACACTAGGTACCTAGCCAAGGTAAAAATTTGTATTTAGGTACACGGCTAGGAATAAGCATCTAGGTACTGGAAAGTACTTTGGCAGGTAATACGAAATTATTTATTTATTCTTGACTACTCACAATTTTAACGGCTGGCAGTTCCATCAGCGGCTCAAGCTCAAACGTGCCACAGCGATCCATTTTGTGTAGGATCCGTTCGAAGAGGGGTTTGTAGCACCAGAACTCCTCCAGCTCCTCGCACAGTCGAACAATGGCACTGGCGGCGGCTACGGATTGGCTGATCAGGTGCTGCAGAGTTCCCCGCTCGACATTGTACTTGGTGGCCACCGCGGGCAGCGGCAGAAGGTCCAGGATGTCCGCCAGGATCAGCACCTTGTACAGGCGGTTTAGCTGTAGGCTCAAGGGACCCTGGACCGAGTGCGTCTTGAACAGTCTGGCTGCATGGGCTTCCGTGAAGCCCAGTTGCTTGAACAAAGCCTGCGAGTCCGGCCGTAGCGAGGTGTAAACTCCGACAAGTATGCTGGCATCGGCCGGAAACAATTCATCGCCCTTGTCATTCGAATTGAAGGACACGACCAGGTACAGCAAGTGCAAGTAGTTGGTCAGGATGAGCTGCTGCTGGGCCTGCCTCAACTCCCTGTGGATGGCATTGGCCCGCTTGTAATCGATGCCCGCCTTGAAGGCAGCCCTTCCAATGTGGGTCAACTTGAATGGGGTGGACTGACCGATTAGCAAACGCCTCTCGCCCGCCGCTCGATTGCTGGTCTGATTCACGTCCTGCGTGGTTATAATCTCCGAAGAATTTATCCTGGACTTGGCCTGCGGTTCGGTCACCTGCAGAACTTTGTTTTTGAACATCTCGCGAAGAATGCGGAGCACTATGTCGTCCACGGCGACCTCCAGGGCGCTGGCCTGCACCGCGAGGAGGGTGCTGTTCACCAGCCGATTCAAATCCCGACGACATTCTGCCAGGTTCAGGCCAATCACGCTCAGGATGAGCGACTGAAAGAATCATTATATTTCGGATTACTTGCAACGCTATGTATTAGAACAAAAATTACAATTTAACCAAAAACTTTCATCAATCCCAAGTTATTTCCTCTTAAATCGCAGTTGCATTTTTCCACCACTCTTTTTTGCTTAATTTTGGTATTTATATTTAAACTACATATTTTCTATTCATTCAAGGAGAAAACACGTCGTTTCCGTACTGCAACGGATGCAGATTAGTTGTAGTCGTTGTAGTTATGTCGAACACAATAGCATCCCACACAAATATTTTGTATTTGCAGATAACTGAACCGAATCGCAAGCACTTCCTGCTCAAATAGATTTTTGCAACTTATCAATAACCCGGAATGACAAGCATTTTTTACTTGAATCAACTTCAATTTTCATTCCGTCAAACTTGAAATAAAATCGATGCCTAGTGAATTCAAAATTTAAATGGGAATCCCTAAGTAGTAATTTAAAATATTTTACCATTATAAAGAGGATTTATTTAAAGGTAAACCCAAATGTATGTGTTGGAAAATGTTTGTAAAATTTTAAAATACATTTTTCTGAGACGTTTGGTTAAATCTACTTCTACAGATGCGGTCTGCCTGGTCGAGTAGGTATATAAGGGCCTAGATCTTTGACACTGCCACTCAGTCTATGAACGAAGTTTAACGAGTAAGTAGCGAGAAAAAAAATAATATTGATTATAAGTCAAAAAAATTGTGTTTAAAACTAATAAGAAAAAAAAGAAAACCCTTCGCAACTGTAAAAAAAACCAAACCTTATTATCAGTTCGAAACAAAAACATAAAGAATTCGCGTTAATATCAAGCTATCAGGAAAAATGTTGTATGTACGTATATAAAAGATAGATATATTAATATCAATATAATATTAATTAAATATTAATTGTATTTCTCCGGTTGTCCTTTTAAAATCGACTAGGTTTCGGTTTTCTTATTGAAACCAAATCCCTTGGAAAACTTACTTGCAATCCGACTGCCTCCTGCTGGTCCATTGAGCTCAGGGCCTTGTCCATGGGCGAGAAGAGCATTTGGCCGACCTGCAAATTATCTTTGCTCTGGGCTATCAAAATGCTTTCGCCAGCCTCGCCCAATCCGGCGCGACCAGCGCGCCCCACCATTTGCTTGTACTTGCACAAAGTCATGAATTCCTGGCCCACATAGGGAGCTCGTATGATTACCCGCTTGGCTGGAAGGTTTACGCCCGCCGCCAAAGTGGAGGTGCAGCAGATGACTGTGACCACGCCAAAGCGATAGGCAGTCTCTATGTACTTCCGTTCGTCCGTTGTCAAGCCCGAATGGTGATAGGCAATGCCGTAGGGCAGGGTTTTGGCCAAAACCGGGCTGACTATGCCGCACATCTTGTCCAGTGCATCCATTAGATCCATTTTCTCGCTCCGCCGATGCTCGAAGAACTTCTGTTTGGGCACAATGCGGCTGAGCAATAGGGCCACATTTTCGCAGTTCTTGCGACTGGGACAGAAAACCAGGCAGCAGTGTTCCGGGGCACATTCGCTGATCAAGCCGGCCAAGTGGTCAGGATCCGCACGTTTCACAGCTTCGCTGTACTGCAAAATGGAAAGTGAAAGGCATTCAATATAACTTTATATATATGTCTAGAGCAGGGAACTCCTCACATTGTAGTCAACAGTGCGACTGGGGATGAAGATCTCCTCCAGCGTTTGTCCAGCCGAGTTGATTTCCAACAAATCCGGACCACATTTGATGTACTCCTTCAGTTCCACAGGTCGAAAACCCCGCGTATAGACATCGGCATTCAGGAAGGAAGATATTTCACTAAGGTTTCCTATCGTGGCACTCATGCCCACAATTTGAATGCTGGCTGGGTATGAAAATCTTATTGATTAACTAAGAAATTTAAGAGAAAATCGAGCACTTACCATTCAAAAACATCACCTTTGTGAGGAAAGCCTCCAAGGTGGCTCCTCTGCCCCTTTCGCCGATCAAATGCAGTTCGTCCACCACCACAAGACCAATCTCGTGGGGACGCTGTGCGTCTATTACGCTGTCCATCAGCACAGCTCCCTTTTCAATGGAGGCAATGAACAGACTACGACGCTTGCGACTTGGCTGTGGCGGACACTTGCCCTTGCCCGCCGTGTACTCCTCCACAATAAAGTCCAGATCGATGGCAAAGGGCGACATGGCGCTGACCTTCTCCTGGACAATCGAGACATATGGCAGAATGAACAACACATTGCGTTCGCGGCAGAGAAGTTCCCGGAGCATAAGGATCTCGGCCACTAGGGTTTTTCCGCCGCTCGTCGGCAGGGCATAGATGAGATTTTTTCTCTGCCTGATGGCAGGTAGATTCAGGCACTCGTCCTGCCATTCTAGAAGATAAAAGGTGTTGTGGATTAAGAACATAATTGGTTTTTCATTACACTCACCATAAAGACTCTTGATGCCCTTGTGCTCGAGTATCATCTTCTTGACCTTATCCGGCAGGCCATAGAATTCACCCTTGCTGGGAAAACTGTCCTTCACTTGCTGCTGCTGCTGCTGCTTCTCCTCCTTTTCAAAGTCCGCAAAAGCCTGTGTCTCCCAGTTGACTGGATCAAGGATGGATTGATTCTTCAGCTCTTCGCAGGTCACGTATTGCGTGCCCTGCACTATGCTCTCTATCACAGATTTGGAGATAAAGGACATGGATTCGTCCTTAACGGAGGGCAGTAACTTCTCCGGCGTGCGGGGCATCTTAAAGGTCACCGCCTCCAGAAAGAGTTGCGTGTTTTGGAGCATGGGTTCACTAAAGTCCTCTGCTCCATGGAATATATCCTCCATTTCGGCAATGCTCAAATCGTTTAGGTTGATTTTCTTGAACACCTCGTCGGCATTGTCCTCCTCCGCCAGATCAATTTGATTTAGAGATTCGCTTGGTTTGGTGTGTTGGTTTAGAGGAAGCTTCTCTGTGCCTGGAAAGGATGTGTCGCCAAAGAGTCCTAGGCCATCATCCGATCCACTTTGCTGCAACTTCTGGTTATTGTTATGGTTTGTCTGTGCCTGCGTCCCAAAGAGCTCCTCCTTTCGGCCGCCCAGCAGATCCTCCAGCTTGGCGTTGGAGAAAAAGCTATCGTCGTCGTCGCCCTCCGGCCAAAAGAGACTCTCGCTGCACTGGCGCTTGGCATGGCTTCCACTTGCCGTCTCATCGGTCAAATCCAGATTTCTTTTGTTTTTATTGTCAACAACTTGCTTATTCGACATTTATTTGGCGCTCAATAGTGTGACCGTCGCGGGAAAGTGGCTGAAAAACGAAACCAGGGCTGTGTCATTTCTACCTTAAGCCAAGTTCCCCACCATAATTGTGTCCCCACTTAAGTGTTGCTAAACTAATTTTGTAATACTCTTTTGATGGGTATTATACATTTTGGTGCGTTGCTTGTCAACAAATTCATTTCATTTTCATTAATTTCATGCTAGTGTCATTAAAAAGCGGGAAATAAAACATCTGCTTGGTGTCACAGTCATCCCACAACTTCAGCAGAAATAATATAGTTGCTACAATTGTTTACTGAATTTTCGCTTGACCTGTTGCAGTTATTTTGAAAATTGTTTCACAACACTGCTGTTTACCGTTCTATGTATCACAACAAAGTTTCAAAAACGCACAAAGAAAACTCTTAAATTTAGGTTTTGAAAAGTAAATTGGAAATATATTTAAATATTTAATTAAAGTGCCTAATATTTAAAAATAACCCATTAACTGGAAAAAGCGGTCTAGAATATTTCAAATTTCCTTAGATCCTTACATTTAGTTGGTCACTCTGTTGGCTTGCCCCGCACTTTGCACAGTTTAATTTCATTCAAAGTGTTTATTTTGCTATCTTTTGTTTATTAGAGTACAAAAAGCGAAGGACGTTTCGCCAGGATGAGCAGCGGCTGGTATTTGCAACACGTAACCACCGGATGCCGGCACATTTTGCACAAGGGGGACAATTTGGTGGGGCGTCACTCGCGCTGCCGAATTGTTTTGGCTGGAAAGTACGAATATGTGTCCCGGGAGCACGCTAAAATCATCGTCAGCGACGATCGCGTGGTGGTGCAATCTCTGGTGAGTTGTCCCAGGTGCCCTCGGCTCGTACATACGGCTAACCATGTCCACTTTAACCACAGAACGCCTTGAACGGCATCTTCATCAACGATGGCAAACTGGGCGACAAGATCAACCGGTTGGCCGTGGCGGAGGGCTCCATGATCAGCCTGGGAGTCACGGGAATCCCGATCGCTGACGTGACAGGCGTTCATGCCATTTTCACCCTCAAGAAAATGAAGCCCACAGTGGAGGAGATTGTGCTCACCTCTGATGACGATGATACCCAACCGCTGCCCGCCGTTAAATCTTCCAGTTGCAATCAGCCCACAGAATTCAATCTCAAACAGCAAGTGCCAGGCTTTGCCATTAAGCAGGACATCAGCAGCCAGGCGGAGGAGGAGGAGCTGCCCTCCAGCTCGGGCTTGCATCTGCCGAAAATAACGGAGGTCAAGCAGGAAATGGTCAATAAAACCACAGAGGACATAGTGAACATCTTCGGGGAGCCGGACGAGGCCATTCTCGACTATGTTATGGAGAAGAATCCGTATGTGTACAACAAGCTGAACAACAAGCCAGTGGGCGCGGCCACCCCCAGCTCAAAGATCCACGACGGCGACCATATTGTACTGGACTCGAATGCGGAGACGGGTCAAATGCCGGAGGGACAGGACCAGGACCAGGAAGTCCTCCAGGACGAGGAGGAGTACGATGAGCGCTTCGCCATGTCCCAGGCTGTTTTGAAGGAAATGAAAGCCGAAATGGCCTTCAGCAATGGCGAAGAAAACTTCCTAGATGACATAGATGATATGGCACATGGTTCTCCTTCATCGCAAGCTTCCGAGGACATCGTCGTCATCAGCGACTCGGATGATCATGAGCTTTACGACAAGGTAGCCGACTGGTCCAAGCTGCTCAGCCAAAAGGTCGTCCCGGATGTCATTGAAATGTCGCAGACGTATCCCCTGGCGGAGGAGGATTCGAATTCGGACTCGGATCTGGATATAGCACCTGCGAAACACCCGAGAAGGGCCCTACGTATGCCGTCCTCCAGTGAGGACGAATCTAGCGACGAGATGGCTGCTATTAATCAGAAGCGAAAAAGAGGACGTTCTGAAATCAGGATTATTAACGAACGCATTGTGCGCCAAGGTAGTTACACTACATTTACTAATAAATACTATAATAATACATTTTTACTTTTATCACAGCAGACAGCACAACTCCAGATCCTCAGTCGTCTAAAAATTGCAAAATGCGCGTTAGGGACATCAAAAGTATTGACCATGTGAGCTCCACTGCCAGTGATGAGCAGCCTTTCGAGGAAGTCAAAGCTAAACTAAAAACTTGTTTTAAAACTCCGCCGAAGGTATTAGTAGACGACGAGGACAAGAAAGCAGGGACCAAGAAGTCCTCCATCCCCATGCGACGCAAGTCAGTTGCATTTCGAGATGAGGTGGCTGAATTCAGTGCAGCAAAGCCAAGCACTTGCCGGGAAATCAAGGATTCACCTAATGACAAAGCAGTGACGCCTAAGCGACAACTCCGCAGCCGTTCAAAATCCTGCTATATAGAATTGCCAAATGATTTTAAAGAGCCGCTGACGAAAAAAGGGAAAGGAAAGGAAGTCGTGGAAGAGAATCTATGCGAGCTAAGGTCAAATTGTGTCATCGTAACACCAAAGAAATGCGCCGAAACGATGGATAATAGTCGCCAGGAACTAGTGGTTACGCTACATAGTCCAACTAAACTAGATGTACCTTCTAAACCTGAGCAGCAGAGTCCCGCCAAAAAAAGTTCACGGCTGCTCAACCGATGTAAATCATTTTCTATGGACCGCCCTCTGACCACGGAAACCGATGATCCTAACAAGAAGATGCCCATGGAGTTGTCGCCGACTAAGAGCAATGCTTCCGGAAGAGTTAAGAACCTCAACGAGGCAAGATTGACACGCGGACCATCCGTGATTGAGGCTCCGAGCTTGACCAAGCACCGAGGAAGGCCGCGAGGGGCTAACAATATGGATAAGGAGATGCAAAGGGTGATGGAACGACAGCGTTCGCTTGACTACCAAACGGAAATGAAGGCGAAGTGGCTTCAAAAGCCAAAGGACAAGAAAAGAGAGGATGCAAAAGTGAGGGAACAGCGCCGCGAAGCTCTGAAGAAGCTTGCCGAAAAACCGAAAGACAACGATAACCGCTCCAAATCCAGCAAGAGAAAGCAGGCAACAAGTGTGCCCACTGGGCACAACTCCAATCGCGGCGAATTCCTCACCAGAGGAGTCGATGGCCCGCCCGCCAAAGTGGCCAAGAAGGATAACAACGCCATGCCGCCGCCAAAGAAGCCGATTCCCAAACGGCGCCAAACCATTGAGACATTCTCGCAGCAGCTGCAGGCAGCTGATAAAGTTGATAAAGCTGATAAAGTCATCTATCCACAACCACTTTGCCCGCGTGTTGCCCAGCGGAAGGCGGCCGAGCAGGCGAGGAACCAGCGCACCTGCAACAAAGTCACATTTGCCGAAATGGAGCAATATCAACGAAGGAACGAAGACCTAACAAAGCTTCAGAAGAAACTGAGGAAGGTGCACTTCAGCGATGTTGTCGACGTACATTATATCGAGTCGGTGCCGGGGGCCAATGCGCCGGTAAAGAATCGCAAGGAAAGCATCAAGCTCTTCCTCAGCACGTATCGCGATCGACGCGAATGGGTGCTGAAGGACAACAAGCCCAAAAACGACATACGCCAGCACTCGCGGAGCATCCTTAGATGGGCCAACCAGTGGCTAAAGCTGGGCAGCGTGGATGCGGTCGCCAACCAGGATGTCCTACTGCCCATTCCGCATGAATTCGATAATTTCAGGCAGTACAGGGAGTGAGTTTGGATATCATTCATTGAAATGTCACCTTTTGCTCACCTTCTTTTTGTTTTTTTTTTTCTTACCACAGCACATTTGTGCCTTTGATGAAGCTGGAGCTGCTGACCACCATCGAGAGGGACTACAAGATAAACTGCATAAATACTTTCTCTGCCAGTTTGGAGACCGTTTCCAGCCAGGATAATTGCTACCGTTTGGTTGCCAGGGGTGTGTATTTACCAGGATTTGAAAATGCTCCAATGCTTCACATTTCTATGACCGTTTTGGAAGACTGAAAGAAATGTTTTTGTATTTTTAGAAGCCTTGTTCATCCTATTAAATGCCAAGGAAGTACTTACTTACTTACTTAAAATATGATGAAAATTTAAATGTAATTTTAAGGAATGGCATCTAATTTCTTTAAAGTTATATGTCAAGTCTTGAATCAAGACTTTACCTTTTTTTCCATCTGCGATATCACATTTTATAAAAGAAAATTATGTTTACATATATGCTTAGATAAGTCTCTTCTAACATTTTGTTGAACAAAAAGCCTGCATCTTTTACAAAGTCTCATTTTGTTTTCCTGTGTTCAATTTACTTACAGTCAGTAGCAAACCCGTTGGCAGATATGTGCTGTATACCCTGTCCAGTGGTAGCCAACTAGACGCCACTTTTGCCAATCTGATAGCCATCAAGTGTGTCGGAGGTAAGTCATCACTACATAATTAAATAATCCAAGACATCGCTTACGTTAATCCGTTTCCCAACCCGCCAGGCAAGGTGTTCGACCTGACATTTGATATCCTGCAGCAGGTTATAACCGAGGAGCAGATCAACAGCGTGAAGCAGCTAACCGTCTGTCCGGTTGTGGACAGTCTGCGGGTGGAGCTGGGGGCCTTGAGCGCTGTCCATCAGCTCTCGCGATCGCCACTCTGCCGCCGGATTATGAAGCCCACGCAGACGGTGAACGAGGTCTCACTGCCCAAGCAGCCGTTCACCTTCAAGGGATTCAGCCGGATGAACGAGCACCAGGAGAGCATTTGCATTCGCACCTACCAGCGGGTGATCGACGACCTGCAGCCCAGCCTCACACTGATCCAGGGACCGCCCGGAACGGGCAAGTCAAAGGTTATATCGGAGCTGTGCCTGCAGATTCTGTACGGAAATGCGGCCAGGATGCTGGACCGCAAGATTTTGATTTGTGCCCATTCCAACACGGCAGTGGATCACATTGTAGGACTGCTGGGTGGCGTTTTGCGCGTGATGAATCACGACCGCTTCCACCTGCTGCGGTACGGAATGCACGAGAAAATGAGCCACTACTCGCGTGCCTATTCGCTGGAGGAGCACTTCAAGAATGCCAACTTGCAGAAGCTGCAGCGCCTCAGTCCGGAGAACACGGAAATCCTGAAGAAACAGCACACGGACTTGAAGGCGGAGATCCAACAGCTCAGGCAGAAGCCGAATCTCAAGGTCACCTATCTGCAGCAGAAGTTGGAGGAGAAGGAGCGTCAGCTGCAGCTGATCGCCGAGCAACTGAATCCACCGCTGACGCAGCGCGAGGAGTTTGAGATCTCGAAAACCTGTGTGGATAGGGCCAACATCGTCTGCACCACGCTGTCCTCCTGCGTGAAGCTGGCCAACTATGTGGAGTTCTTCGACATCTGCATCATCGACGAGGCCACCCAATGCACCGAACCATGGACGCTGCTGCCCATGCGATTTGGTCTAACGCACCTGGTTCTGGTCGGCGACACGCAACAACTGCCGGCGGTGGTGCTGTCCAAGAAGGCCATCGACTTTGGGCTGTCCAACTCCATGTTCGATCGCATCCAGCGGAGTCTGCAGCAGCAGCTGGACAAACCGGGCGGCAATCAGTTCGTGCACACGAAGCTCTTCAAGCTGAGCATGCAGTACCGCATGCACCCGGAGATTTGCCGCTGGCCGAATAAGTATTTCTACGAGGATCAGTTGGTGAATGCCGAGTGTACGGGGCGTTTCGCCGCACCACTGATCCCCTACTGCGTGATCAATCTGAGCTACACCCAGGATTCGAGTGGAGCTCACACCAAGAGTATTAGCAACGACGAGGAGGCTCGCTTTGTGGCCAAACTGCTGACGGAGATGGACAAGCACATGCCCAGCAAGCGCTACAGCTATGGTCTAATTTCGCCGTACCAAAATCAGTGTTATGCCTTGAGTCAGGTGATTCCCAGCCACATAAACGTAACGCCTCTCACGGTGGACTCGTACCAGGGACTGGAGAGGGACGTGATCATCATTTCGAATGCCAGGACACGTGGCTGCGGCTTCCTCGCCAACTATCATCGACTCAATGTGGCGCTGACCCGACCTCGTCGTTGCCTGGTCATATGTGGCAACTTTGACGACCTACAGGTGAGTGGACAGGACAAACTTAATCACTATTATTGTTTAATTTCTTGTAAATCTCAGTCTGTGGATATGTGGCGGCAGTTGCTCGACGATGCCCGCCAGCGGAGGGTTTACTTTGACTTGAAACGCGAGCATATCGATGATCTACAAAGTTCGCTGATCGACAAACTGATGGTTAAACCCATTGACAAAAGTTAAGGCAATCAGCTAAACCGAGTTGAAGTGATTGAAATGGTCTATTAGCTTTAGGAATGCTCCAAGTGCCAACCCAGGAAGAGAAGCGCTTCCCTTAGGATTATAAACTAGAAACTTGTTGTTTTTTTTTTTTCTTTTTTGTATTATTTTATCTGTTATATATTTAACATAGATAATTTTAAGTTGAAATCTTTGTACACTTAGTTCGTTAAAACACCGTTGACTTGCATTTCTTTGTTAAATGCCATACAGATTCTCGTATAACAGGATTTATAAGTAACCGATCATATATCATCTACATACTTTTTGAGAAAGTGTCGCGGATTGAGGATGATGCTTATGTATTTTGCATGACCAAAGGAACGTTAAGAAATAAATATTGATAGTATTGCACTATAAAGAATTACAGCATTACAGAAGTTTTGATCTCCTCCTCTTCGTCCCTCAGTTAATTAACTAAAATGCGCTTTAATTATTCTAATCTCCAGCTTCTGGCGTCGTTTGCCCGATCTCATCTCATGTCTAAGTTATAGTTATAGTAAGTAAATTCACTAACAACAACACGCACACACACATAGTCGATATTAAATTCATAGTTATTCTGTTTGCTTTGCCTTGCGTCTGTCACTTGGGCATTAAAATTAATGGAATCGCTTAATGATACGATTGCACTATGTAGAATTCTGCCAAACACAATCGATTTAACTTAATGCAAGTAAATGAAGGTACTAACTTAGGAAATTATTTAAAATGTAGCAACAAAATCTAACTAAGGACTAAAAACATAACAAAAATTATGCCCGTAAATAACTTATTTTATGTGGCTGCTCAAAGGTGCTCGCCCGTTTGCTTACAGATATATATATCAGTGTATATATATAGAGAAATTTCGGCTTTATATAGAACGTACGACTAAAGCAAACATCTTGTCCGAATCTAACTGGTAACCGATTAAGCCGATTAGGTTAGCATGTCGCCCAAATTGTCCTTGAGCGATTGATAAATTTGGTATTGTTGATCAGGTTTAAGGTTGTAGATCTGTGTCAGCAGCTTCGCCGGCGACGGGGTTCTAATGAAGCTGGATATATAAACGTTCACGAAGGTGGCCATGAGGAACTGGCAATCGAAGCGATCCATAATGCCGCCATGTCCGGGAATCATGTCGCCAAAGTCCTGCCATTTAAAGAGCATTATGTTAGGAGGTAATTTATTTTATTTGAAAGCCAAGCTCACCTTAATTTTGAATGCCCGCTTAAATCCGGAGGCGAAGAAGCCGCCAAAGGGTCCGATTATGGAGCTAAACAGGCTCAGGGAGATCGAGTGCCAGATGAAGGGGTAAAGGCTTAGAGTCTTGCCAATGCCAAACTGCAAATGTTTGAAATTCGAGAGGGTTAAGTTCATTTCAGTAATTGCTATAATCATTTTAGTAGATATATGTTTATGATTTAAACCATGAATAGTACTTTCGATAAGATAAATATAAACTATAGGGTAGTGACCATGACAAACTGGTGGTGATAACAATTTAGAATGATTAAGTTTATTTTAGATATTGGTATGTTCAATTGCAACAATAAAAACTTGCAAACAAAACCCATATTTTCTTATTTAAAAAAAAAAAATACTAAATTACCAAATCCTGTATACTGTAAATATCTGTATCCCGTAATTGGTTCTGTATTAGTCATATGAAATTTGACACCCCAAGAAAACACCCCCCACTGTCTATAACCATCATCACTTACCAACTTAAGGCTGTATTCCTGCGGCGTGAACAGATAGCTGGGCACACAGGACATGGTCATGCGACCCAGTTCCTCGGAGTACTGGATGGGGCAGATGAAGTACTGGTAGTTGCACAGCACATAGGAGAACAGAATGCCGAAGAGGACGGTGGCGAAGCCACCCCCCGATGAAGCCCTCCCAGGTCTTCTTGGGGCTGAGCTTGATGAGGGGCGTGCGCCCGAAGAAGAAACCGAACACGTACGCCATGACATCATTGCAGACAATCATCGATACAGGTACGATGAACCAAATGAGACCCTCGAATATGTTCTGGATGATGAGGTAGCTCTGGGTGACGACAATCAGCAGCGATACGTGGGTCCAGGCGAACAGGCTGAACTGCTTGATGTAGTACTTCTTCACCAGCGAGAGGACGAACCAAACGAAGCCGATGATGTACAGGGCAAAGGACAGGAAGCGATGATAGGTCACCAGGAACTTGAGGTACTCCTGCACACAGAATTGCTGGTTAATAATAATAATCAATTAAAATATCACACTCTATTTACTCACCACTCGATTGATGACCACGCCGAAGTAGTCAACCAAATTCTCGCCGTAGAAGAAGTAATTGGAGGTGAGTAGGAAGTACCAGGAGAGACTCCGAAACCAGGGCAAGCCGTGAATCCGATACACCTGGTAGCCAATCGAGATGATCTCCTGGAAGCATTTCACCTGCACCAGCAAAGTCTATCCAGAGAAAGTTATAACAGAATTAATTAAAGGCATGATTGCATTGAAATCCACTGCTCTTACCGTGATCATCAAGGCCAATGGACCGCCGTAGATGATCAGTGCGAAGCCGCAGATCATAATCCATGTGAATATGCCGCGAATGACCCAATTCTTCCATCTGCGGAATGCGCAAGAGATTATTGTTTGTAAATGTACATATTTATTTCGAATATTTGCTCGCCAACTGCAGCCAGCTGTGGTCATGGAATGTTTTCTAAAATACACAAATACTGCCGAATTTCGAAATTTCGCACTTCTTCAAGCCAAAAAAAAATAAAGAAAATAAAATTGGTACAAATTAAAATTTTACTATTGAAAGGAAATGGCAATTTCATCAATACAATTTGTATAATTAAGTTTAGTACTTTACTCGATGTTATTTTACCCACTTTTTTTAGTGCGTAAAATCATTCAATATAATAGCATTTATAAAAACCTAATAATATCATGAAAAACGATTTTAATTGGAGTTTGCAACACAAACATTAAAGCGATTTAATTATTAGAAATTAAAACCAGAAATTAAAACCAGTGCAAACTGAAAGGTTTTTAATAAACTGCTAATGGTTGTAATCAAATTATTTGTATTTATTTATAAATTAGTAATAAAAATTAGTATGTAAATTTGTACAAAACGAAAGCTTTCTAAAATACTGCTTATGACTATAATATATTTGGAAACTTGTTGAACAGATCACTTAATATTTATAGTTTTTCAGTACAAAAAAGCACTACATTTATCAGGTTAACACTATATTTTTGAGTTTTGAATAGCCAACTGTGCTTAAATTTTGGATATAGTGCACTTACCTATCCGGCAAATCCTTGAGAGCCGAGTCCAGTATCTCGGGCGTCTTGTCGGTGCCCTGCGGCAGATTCTTGGCCAGCTCGTCGACGAACTTCTCCTCGGGAATCTTCTCCTCCTCGGAGTCCACCTGCAATGGGGATTTGGATTTGGATTGGGAATGCACTTATTGATTGGCTAAATGACGATTTCTAAATGGGTTTGCGTTTCCTATTATCGGACATCGGATTCGATACGACCCGAGTGCAGGGTTTAAGCACTTTCTATTGGGCGCTGTGCAAAGTCCAAGATACGTGTATGTGGGGGGGCTATATACCCATAATCAGAATCACTCGTTTATCCAATACACAGGCATAAAGTAAAGGTGGAAGAGGGGGGAGGCGGGGAAGGGGGAACGGAAAAAGTGGGGAGACAAATTGCGGGCTTTTTTTTGGTGGCGTGTTTTGTTTGTTGCCAATTCGCTCGGTTGATAAGGAGACATTTGGTTTCTGTTTTTTGGGTTTCACGGGGAGGCTTATCACCGAGAGAAAAACTAGCCGCAAAGGGAGGAGGTAATAGGTTCTTGGCCCAGTGCTTCCGCAAATGTCGTCCACTTAATTGGATTTGCTGGCAATAATGGCGCTATATTGCAACACAGCAGGTGGGTGGGGGTGGGTTTTACTGTTTTGCTGTTTTCCGTTTGTTATTGGATTTTCTCCAGAAGAGAGAGCTCTCACACTCTCTCTCTCTCTCTGTCTGTCTGTCTCTTTCTCGCCGTCAGAGAATAACAAAAACAGACACACACCCACACACACATTTGTTGGTATACACACATTGGGTTTTCTATGCTCCAAGAATTATGCAAATTGGAATCCGGAACAGGCTGCTGCTCTACCATGCTCTGCTCCACATAGAAGTCATTGGCACTGGCAGGCACATTATTGGCACTTACATGATCCGAGGAGTCGGCGGCGGAGGAGTTCCGCTTGTTGGCTTCCCCTCCGGATCCGGAGATCGCGGTGTCCTCCAGTGGCTCCTCCTCGCCCTTCCTGCGTCGCACTTCGGCCATTATTCGATTTTACGCAAATCAATTCGCAATCGATTCCTATTGATTCGTGTTTTGATTCCGCTTAAACAGTTCCGTGCTCCGTGCTCCGAGATCCGTATGTCCACTTCGTCCGAATAAAAACTTTGTATTTAAAATTTAATTTTTGTAGAGGTGGAAGTTAGAGGTGGAGAAACATCGATGCCACATCGATGTCAACGATGTTTTCGAAAAATCGGTCCTATCGATGTTTGGCAGGGATTATCGATATTTGTCCATCCATCTCTCTCTCTTTCTTTTAGTTCGGCGTTTGACTAATATTTCACTGCAAAACACAAACCCACCACAAGCACGCAAATTTAAATAAATGTACATTAAAAAATAGCAGTTTCTATATAATTTAATTTTATTTTTATTGTCCCTTTTGGTTTTCGATTAGATGTTGGAGTTTAATTGGATGTAAATATCCTCATAAAATAATGAACAACAAATATTTTATTAATACAGATAATTAAAAAAATAAAGGGAGACTAAAAAAAATTTGTTCGAAATTAATTATGTGTGTGAATTAGGAATCTCTTGATTTTAATACTCCATTTCAATAATTCAATATTCTGTTCGCCATCCCTGAAAATTGTAATGTCAAACTTTCAACGTTTTCCAACACCTCCACCGGCGGCGTCACTTGCAATTTTTCCATCTCGCCAATTTTCAATTTTCTTGCCAAAGATACGAAAAACTAAGAGCGCAAAGCAGAGAAAATGGCAGCAGCTATCGATGGTGTTTTCCCGAGCACACTGCAAGAGCTGGTGAAGAAGGCCAAGGTGCTGGTGGTGGGAGCCGGCGGAATTGGCTGCGAGGTGCTCAAAAACCTTGTGCTCAGCGGCTTTACAGACATTGAAATTGTAAGTTCTTTAGAGGGGAGATTCAGAGCTTTAGTGGTTATATATTGACTATTTACAGATTGATCTGGACACCATTGATCTGAGCAACTTGAACCGACAGTTCCTGTTCCATCGGGAGCACGTTGGAAAATCCAAGGCGCGAGTGGCGAGGGAAAGCGCCCTGAGCTTCAATCCGGATGCCAAAATAACCGCTTATCATGATAGCGTTACATCGTGAGTTGGAATGGTTATATCTTGGGAACGCCCTACTTGTATAGTAATCCCATTACCTCTCCACTTGTAGTACCGATTACGGTGTCAACTTCTTTAAGAAGTTCGATTTGGTGCTTAGTGCCCTGGACAACAGGGCCGCCAGGAATCATGTGAATCGCATGTGTTTGAATGCGGATGTGCCGCTGATCGAGAGCGGCACCGCCGGCTACAATGGCCAGGTGGAGCTGATCAAGCGGGGACTCACCCAGTGCTACGAGTGCACGCCGAAGGACAAACAGCGAAGCTTCCCCGGCTGCACCATCCGCAATACGCCCTCCGAACCGATTCACTGCATCGTCTGGGCCAAGCACCTCTTTAAGTGAGTTATACGGCTGAAATAGCACATATTATATGTTTAAAAAACAAAAAAAAATAACGTTTAAATATCTGTATTTAATAACTTCGTTAACCATTTATTAGTTGAAAGAATTCCTTTTGTTTTTTGTAATATTAAACAAATTTAATTAGTTGCATTAATTAATACGCTTTTTCAGTCAACTCTTTGGCGAGTCGCTGGAAGATGAGGATATTTCCCCAGATGCCGCTGATCCCGATGCCAAGGAGAAAGATGAAGCCGGCGGAGATGCTGAGCCAAAAGCTGATGGGCAGGAAAAAGAGAAGGATGAAGAGTCCAAGGAAGAGGACAAGGAGGAGGCCACGGCCAATGGCAATGTGGTGCGGATCAATACCCGCCAGTGGGCCAAGGATTGCAACTACGATGCTGGCAAGCTGTTTAACAAGTTCTTCAACGAGGATATTACCTACTTGTTGCGCATGTCGAATCTCTGGAAGACGCGCAAGGCACCTGTGCCCGTGCAGTGGGACACCCTGCTGCCCAATGGATCCTCCGGCGACCAGAAGGAGGTGGCCAAGCAGCACCACAAGATCTGGAGCATTGAGGAGTGCGGCCACGTCTTTGCCAACGCTTTGAAGGAGTTGAGCGCAAACTTTCTGAAACTCGAAGGCGACGATACGCTATCTTGGGATAAGGATGACCAGCCGGCCATGGACTTCGTGGCCGCCTGCGCCAATGTGCGCTCCCACATCTTCAACATTGAGCGCAAGTCGCGCTTTGAGATCAAATCGATGGCGGGCAACATTATCCCGGCCATTGCCACCACCAATGCGATTACGGCGGGAATTTCGGTGATGCGTGCTTTTAAAGTGCTGGAGGGCAAGTTGGAGCAGTGCAAGGCTGTCTATGCCCGACTCAGGCCAAATGCTCGCAATCACTTCCTTGTGCCGGACGCCTCTCTGCCCGGTCCCAATCCCAATTGCCATGTCTGCGCCAGCGATCCGGCCATTACCCTCAAGATTGATACGAAACGCATTCGCATTCGGGAGCTGCGCGACGAGGTCCTGGTGAAGACACTCAACATGCTCAATCCCGATGTGACCGTGGAGAGCAATGGCTCAATTTTGATCTCCTCGGAGGAGGGCGAAACCGAATGCAACGAGGGCAAACTCCTCAGCGAGCTGAATATTGTGGATGGTGTTATCCTCAAGTGCGATGACTTCTTCCAGAACTACGAGCTGAGTATTATTATCTCGCACTTCGATGCAGAGCGTGATCAGACTTTGTTCGAGGTGGTTGCCGATGCATCTCAGCTGAAGCCCAAGGAGGAGGAGCAGAAGAAGGAGGCCGTGCAGGAGGATGATGAACAGAAAACGGCCAAGAAGCGCGCTGCGAACGGGGAAGGAGACGCCAAGGACGATGGACCATCCACATCGAAGCGCAGCCGACCCACCGTAGTGGATGAGGAGGATGACGATGACTGCCTGGTGATCGAGGAGGACGAGGATGAGGCGGACGTCGTTGCCGTGGCCACAGACAAACTCTCCATGCAGAGTCCCCTCAAGGCGGGCACCAAGCGCAAGCCCAGCGAAGTGATCGAGGATGAGGAGGACATCACCGAGATCTTGGACTCCTCCGACGATGAGCCCGCGGCACCCACCAAGTGCAAGCGTTCTCGTCTGGACGAGTCGCTGTCCAATCCCGTAGAAGTCATCAGTATCGATTAATCAAAAGAAACAAACTATTCGAATAAGTACTCAGCTGCAGACTAAAACATTTCACGGATTCCTTTTAATGAAAAGCATTTTGCTTTGAATAACACTTTTTTTTATGTATCATAAAAACTTTGAATTGTCATCTTTTTAAAAGGATTCTTCAATTAAATGAATGGATTAAATTTATTTGTTAGTTTGAATTTAAAAATGTAGTTGAATTTTTAAATTCGATAGCTTTGTTTCACCAGTGTTGCTAAACACTCAAAGTCAATGTGTTTGTTATCGCTTCTGTCTAGTTGGATCCCAAACAGAAAAGGTGAGCTTTTCCCACATATTTCGTTGGAAATCTCAATGAAAATGGCTGTTTCAGATGTCCCTGGCTAGTAGAATCCTGCAACAAGGCTCCCGCCTGTGGAATGGCCTCAATGCCGCTCGTGGCTTCCACATTCTCATGCGGCCGGCGACTCCGGCCAGCGGAACCATGCAAAACACACAACTGATGGCCGCCACAAGTGGGATCGCCCAGGGATCAGGACTTCTGAGCCCCAGCTCTTCGCTGCTGCAGCAGGTGGCCGGGTTCAAGGTCAAGGGTCGCCTGAAGCGGCGCTGCAAGGACTGCTACATCGTGGTGCGCCAGGAGCGCGGTTATGTCATCTGCCCCACGCACCCGCGCCACAAGCAAATGTCGATGAAGAAGCGTGACTACAAGTCCTGGATCCTGACGCACGCCACCCAGTCCAAGGAGCGCGGATTTTAGTCCTAATTAGGCGTTAATTAAAGCATTTGTTTAAATATCATGTTCTAAAATAAATAATACAATAAAAAACCAAGTGGTCAACAACTTGTGGCGTTTTCCAACACTACACGCAGCAGCTGATTGAATTTTTAATGCAGTTCTTGGGGCGTATACTTCTCACATCTAATTTTATTTTTCTTATTAATGTAACTTTTATTGATGTGAAAAATTTATATCTTATGTTTTTACTTCTAAATAAAGTATTTGGTTTTGATCATTGTCATATAAAGAAACAATCAAAACAGAAAACCAAGTTAGCGAGCACTTACCAAAACTTGTGACGATTTGCAGCACTGGTCGCACAGCTGACTTTTTGTTTATCTTGATTTTGGAAGAGATTTGATTTGCAGTCTATCTTGCCGCTAATCCGGAATATTGCTGTTTCCGGCCGGAGTTGAGACCACCTGACCGCCAAAGATGACGTCGCACTTCAGCAGTGTGCTGCGCCAGGCCTTCAAAACCTTCGACCGGGCGAATCACGCCAGCTTCAATGCCAATTTGCAGCACCTGCGCCAGCTGACGGATGAGCTGACCTACCGGGACCTGCATCTGCGGGAGGAGCTGTTCCGGAACGTGGCCGGCCACCGGGCGCCCTGCAGCTACATGCACATCTTCGAGGACGACCGCTTCTCCATGAGCCTGTTCATTGTGCGCGGAGCGAATGCCATTCCGCTGCACGACCACCCCATGATGTTTGGCCTGTTGCGCTGCATCTGGGGACAATTGCGGGTGGACAGCTATTCGCAGCAGCTTGGTCCCGATGACGCGCTGACCTACGACCCCGATCCCTCGGTGGTGAAGGTGAAGGCCGAGGAGCCCTGCCTGGTTTCGCCCGACAGCCCGTGCGCCACGCTGACGCCGCGCAAGAGGAACTACCATCAGATTGCCCAAACCGGACATGGTGTGGCCGCCTTTTTCGACATACTCAGTCCGCCGTACGATGCGGACATGCCCACATATGGACCGCGGCAGTGCCGCTTCTACGGCGCCAAGGCGGACGGCAACCAGGTGCTGCTGCAGTGCATCCCCTCGCCGGACACCTACTACTGCGATGTGGTGGACACGCCCGATGCCGTGGTGCAGGCCGCCTTCCAGTGCGCCGACGAGGCGTATGCCGAAAATGCCAGCGGGACGCAGTGAATCGCTGTCGCTGTCCCCCTTTCCTGCAGCTAAACACCCTCCTATATTTATTCGCCCACCATCACTCCTCGTTGGCTGCCCAGTGTATCAGCCAAGTATCTTCTGTGTTATTTAAATAAAATTGCCTCTTTTTTTGTAGAATTTGCTCCGCTTGCACGGAATTTGTTAGGTTTTAATCGTCTTGAGCTTGGTAAATGTCCTGATTGCGTCGTTTTAGCTTCTTGAGATTGGGACTGGCGGGAATGGTGGATGGTTCCTCAGTTGCAGGTGCTTCTGTAGCTTGGTCAGCTTCTTCTGGTTGTGGTTCCTCCTCCTCCTCGGGCAGATCTATCACGTTCTTATCCGTGGTATCTGCAGGTGCGGCTATGGGAGCTGGCAGGGATAAGTTCAGTTTCCTCTTTGTGGGCGTGACCAAAGGTTCTGTCATCTCTTGCTCCGCCTGCTCCTCCACTTCAGCACTTTTATTCGCCTTATCCTGGATGACTTCAGATCCCACTGCCGGCAGATCCTTGCCATTGGCCAGCAAAACCAAGCACAGTGGATCATCTATGCCCAAGGCGGCGCAGAAAGTATTGCTCTGGGGATTCAGATGGACCTTTGGTTGGCCCACAACCATGTGCTTGTAGTTGGATTGCTCCTCGGGATCAAAAGCTGGCACCGTGCGCTCAAAGTTCTCAGGCACCTGGAGATTCTGGAACTTTGTGGTCACAGCTTCCAGTTCCGCATCGGTGGGTGTGAAATTAAAGCGTTCTGTAAGTGCTCCCGCCTTTTTTCCAGGCAGATAGTAGTAGTTCTCCTTGACAGAAATCAAATGATTGGTACTGTGCAAGATGGCCAGCCACTCGGCGTCGTACTCCAGGCGGGGATTACCCTCAATGGGGTCACCTGGAATATCCACCACTTGCAGGAATGCTCGTCGCGGCAGGCATTTGTCCAGTGCCAGGAATTTGGTCACCGGAACGGGTTTCGAAGGGGTTGGTGTAGTAGGAGCGGCCTTCTTTTCCTTCTCCTCGTCCTCATCTTCACTGCTGCTGCTGGAGGAGGAGGAAGCTGCATCGTCCGCTCGCTGCTGGCCGTGATTATGCGGTACCAGGGCGGCAAACTTGCAGTGCAGATGGGCAGCAAACCAGTAGGCCGGCTGGACTGCTTTGAGCAGCTCCTCCAGCGGCTGGCTGCCCAGTTTTCCACTTTCCATGTCCGCCGCAAAGAAGGGCTTCTTGCGCAGCAGCTGCGCCTTGTTCCCGTACTCATAGATCCCGGTGGGCCAGTCGTGTGACAGAAAGATGTCCACTTTTCCGGACAACTGCTTCAGCCGGAACACTTCCAACTGCCGCACATGGTAGACACTGCGGCAGGTGGACTCCGTGTAGGGCGGATATTCATGGTGACCGCGCAGAAAGTCGTGACCCTTGTAGATTCCACTTATTCCCGCGATGCGAACGCCATTCACATTGACCACGCCTGCATAGCCGAGGTAGTAGATATTGGGAGCCACCCAGCCGCCGTAAGGCAGCTCCTGCAGGTAATTGGAGGCCTCGTGGTTGCCGCCAATGAAAATGGTCAGCACCGGGGCCACCAGCTCACCGCTGTAGTATCTGTCATAGGGAATTGATAAGCCCAAATGCTGGTTATAGAAAGTATTTGCACCCACTTGTAGAAGGAGCACATGTCCAGGTATTTCTTGGGAACCGCCATCGTCTGCAAATCCTCCAGATTTCGGGTGGACTGAAAATCGCCGCAGCACAGCAGGAGGTCGATCTTAGTGCCGCTCTCCTTCTCGATTCCCGCGATGGTCTCATATATCCGCTCCAGTTCGCCATGTGCGCATCCTTCTATAGCCACTTTCATGTTTATACGATTTATTTATAAGATGTCCAGATGTAAACAAAAAGAAAAGGCGGCATACAAGAAAGTGTTGCACAGCGTCTTCTTGCTACTTAGAGATGACACTGTTTAAGGCACTGTTTATCGATAAATCTATGTTTAGGGCGGCAAAATCAAAATTAAAAAATAAATTTATACAAAATATAATATAATTCGTGATTTTTATAATCCATCTTAAATTAAAACCCCTTGCCCTGGTTTAGAACAAATGGTTCCAGTTCAAACGTTAAAAATGTTTTTTTGTTTATTTTTCAAAAATATCGCTCCATTTAGTATAGTATGTTGTGTGTAAAGAAAATGTATGTGAAATGCTCTGCGTTTAATGCTCATTCTCCGACCTAGAGTCCATCTTTTTTGGAGTTCTGCGTGGGCGTGCTGGTGGGCACAATCTCATTACATGAGACCATCTCGTCCTCGACGTGTTTGTTATTCCTTTCGTTTCGTTTCGTTTTGTTTACATACAAAGATTTACAATGGACTTTCGACTTAAGTTATCATAATTTAGTTGGCCGCCATGGCCAAGAAATAGGAAGTAAAATATAAATCTACAATAAATATAGTGCGGTCTTGACGTCGCTCGACCGTTCGATCCTCCGATTTGGGCGGGCGAACCGATCGGTCAATGCAGCATGCATGGGTACACGGAGTGTACGAAAACCAGGAGAATGCCTTTAAAGCCATCATCAGCATGCCAGATGTGTTTTGTTTGATGTTTTTGTTATGTTTTGGAAAGAATATGAGAAACAATCAAGTCAGAAATCGAACCAAGTCTCTGGTGATCTGGTCAATATTCAGTTAATTAGGAGCCGAACTTGAAGGACGTGGGCACGGCGGTTTGTGGGAAGGCGAAGCCGCCCTGTTTCTCGATCAGCTTCGATTCCTTGGCGGCCTTGCGTTGGTCGGCGGTCACCACGACCTCCTGCAGCGCCTTGGCCTGTTCGGGCGTCAGGTTGGAGGTGAGCAGCGCATACCAGGCTTGATCCTGGGCAGAAAGTGCTGTGGGTGATGAAAAAGTCAAGTCATTTACTTTCTGATATCAAGCTGAAAAATTATCCAAACTCACCTGTAATAACTTCCTTAAACGTCCAGTACTCATCAATGGCGCTCTCGTTCTCCTCGTCGTCGATGGGCGTGGTGAAGGACTCCAGTCCAGTCTCGTTCAGATCGCCCACCGACTCCTCCGCCTCGCCGTCCGAATCCGCATCCTCGTCCTTGATCTCGGCCTTCACCTCGAAGCCCGCCTCGCCGCCCTTCGTCTTGGCGAACTCGGCCAGCTTGTCCAGATAGTCGGGCGCCATCTCGTCCATGTCATCCTCGTCGCTGGACAGAGCCTCCTCGCAGTCGTCCCCATCCTCCTCCTCCTCCTCTTCCTCCTCCTCCTGGGCCCGCGACTCGTAGGCTCGCTTCAAGCCATCGAAAAGTAAAATAAGGGCGGGCACAATCTTGCCGGCCACCTCGCTCAGCACCTGCGGCTTGGCCTCACCCAGCGAGATGAGGGTGCACAGTCCCAGGACGCACAGTTTGCGATCATGGATGCTGCAAAGGTTAAAGTTCAAATTAATAAATTGGCATGCGATTTAAGCTGCGAAGCCCTACCCCAGGAAACAGTCCGTGTCGTGAAGCCACTGCTTGATAAAGTGCGCGCTGATCGACTCGTTGTTCTGCTGCGACATCTTGTCCAGAATGGACAGCAGCAACTGGGGATTATAGTAGAGGGCCGCGATTACCACTTGCAGGCACATAGTGCGCAGCTCTGAGGACTGAACCTCGCGCGTCAGCCGCGACAGAGCCAGCTCCACAAACATGTGTATCACTGAGTCGATTTGGCCCTTGCACTGCAGGATGATCACCTCCATCAGTTTGGCGGCATGGCACTCGGGATCTTCGCCAGGGCTGCCAGTAAGCATCTAATCGAAAACAAATCAAATCATTAACATTTGTAGATTATTTTAGAGGCAGGCATATAATAGCTAACCGTCTTGCACATGTCGAGAATGGCCAACAGCCGGTTGGGATTGGAGAGGAAGGCGGGCGTGTCGACTGTCACATAGTTATGCAGCGCTGGCATAATGTCGATGAAGTAGTCGATGCCGTCCTTCTTGAACACCTGGTAGATCAGCTCCAGCATTTGCCACATCTCCGGTGAGATGGCCTTGGCCGTCAGATCGTAGACCAGCGAGAAGGTTTCCTCATAAAAGTCTGGCAAAGAGAAGCCATAATCATAACAAGCCATTTTTAAGAGATTTACGGCCACTTCTCAACTCACCCGTGATGTTGTGCTGGAAAATGTGTCCCACCACATTAATGACGATCGGATGCAGGTTGAGCAGCACTTCGGGATGCTCCTCCATCACACTGAGCAGCGTTTCAATCGTGTTGAGCAGGCTCATGGCCGTGATGGCCTTCTCATCGGATCCCTCCTCGGACTCCAGCACCTGGCTGAAGGTGGTGGCCAGATGCTGGCAGATCTCGGTGGCCACCGGCAGCAGCTGCTCGGTGAAGGTGCACACGATCTTTTGCATCACGTTCGTCAGATCCTCGTTCTCCGTCTCGCGGATGATGGTGAGCAGCTCCTTGGTGATCTCCTTGATCTGCCCCTCCACATAGGGCGGCGCGTCGTCCTGGGACGATAGGAACATCTGCAGGCCGATGGCCGCCTCCACCTTGACGGGCAGCTCCTTGTCCGTGAGCAGAGCGTTGGTGGTCAGCCGCATGATCTCGGCCAGCACCTGGGGATTCTTGATCTGCACGTCGCAGAAGTAGTGCAGCACCCAGCAGGCACGCGCCCTCATGTGGCCAGCGGGATTCTGGAACTCGGGGAACACGTACGTGGTCAGCATGGACTCTACTTGGTCGCGGTACAGTGCCTTCTTCAGCAGCACGTCCGCCAGCGTTCCGATCATGTGCAATGCACCATCCTTCTGCTTGTTGTCCGCATTCGGAGACGTTATTATCTGCATTATTGTGGCCATGGCCTTGGGCAGGATGCCCTTGCGCTTCTTGCAGATGGAATGCAGCAGGGATTGGGCAGCCGGCACGGGCGTGGCATAGTCCTCAAAGATATCTATTTGGAGTGGGGGGTTATATTTCAGTTTCATTGACTTATACCGACTGCTTACCAAACTTAAGGCGAATATATTCATAGGGATCGCTCTCCCAGAGCTCCTGATCGGAGTCCGTGAACGACATGATGGGAAAGATCACATCCTGGATAACGGCCACCATGTGAGGCTTGATCAGCTTCCAAGTGTAGGCGTGGGCAACACTGTGAACAATAAATATAAAACGTTTACAGAAATCTATTATGACTTAAGAAACCAGAAAATGTAATTAAATTCAAACGTTTGATCAAATCTAATGACTTTATAAATTGGAAAACGTGATTAAATTCTATTGATTTATAATGTGTTTAGTAGTTCCTACAGCAATTAAATAAAATGTAAATAAATTTAAAAGATACAAACAGGTATAGTAAAAAAAAAACCTAACATAAAGTGAGGTACTAATTTTTATTGGCATGGCTAAACAAAACCAGTCCTAACTGATTGAAATCCGATTTTTTAACTGCAATTCTATAGGCTATACCTTATCAGCTAGAAACATTTTCAGACTTGCTACCTATCAGTGATTAGGTATGATCTACAGAGGAAAAGTGCTAAAGAAAGGATTTGAAAGCATAAAAAGAGGAACACAATTTAATACCACTTCCTACTTTTAACTTGTAAGAACATTAAATAAGAAGAAAGGATTAAGGATACTTACGCATTCTTCAGATAGTTGAGCACATCGGTGAGGACTCGCGGCGAGACGTAGACGCGATTTCGGTACTGGTCGAGGATCTTGAGGAGCACCTCCAGGACACCCTGGCTGAATGTGGGCAGATACCACTCGGCGAATTTTTGGTACTTTTCACTAACCACATTGCTGGGACTGCCATAACTGAGGGTAAACATGTAGCATTAATTATCTGGACTATAGCAAAAGGGATTCCTTCAACGCACCGCTCGAACATGCGCACCATGATGTGAAGGGCCCACTTCTTGGTCTTCCAGTAGGGGAACTCCGTCCGCTCGTCATCGTCCAGGTGCGAGCTGTCGGGGACATCGCGATCGGCCACCTGGCGGCAGATCTCCATCCACTGCGAGAAGATCTCCTTGGTGATGAGGTCCAGCGGCAGGCTGTATTGCGTGAGGGCGTAGTAGATCTTGAGGATCTGTTTCTGCAGCAGCACCGACTGCTCGGATTGCTCGGCCAGCAGACGCACCATCAGCTGGTAGATCATGGGCAGCAGCAGGTTCATGGCCTCGTTCAGCGGCGTTCGCTCCTCGCTGCGCTTGTACTCGTAGGTCTTGACCAGCTGGTACATGGTCACCAGAGCACCGTTCCAGCCGTTGACATCCTGGTTCTGCAGATAGATGCTGATGTTGTCCACCACCTGAGGCCAGCGTCCGGGGAAATCGCTCTTGATGATGTGATTCACGCAGACGGACAGTTGTACCCTGTTGTTGGCAAAGAGAATAAGCACGTGGTGGCCTAGCTTCCTGACCTGGGCAAAACCCACCTGATCAGCTCGGGGGCATGCACAATGGCGTCCACGATGGCACCACGGATCATGGCCCGATCCTGCTCGTGTATGGAGAAGGGAATGGGCTCGCCCGGCTTGGCCTCGTGATCCGACCAGCTGCTGTTGATCAGATTCTTGAGGTAGACAGCTCCTGCCTGGCGCACCGGCTGCTCAACCGTCGTCTGCATCACGATCTGCAGTATGGTGGGCACGAACCCAATGATTTTGTGTATCTGTGGGGTAATGGAAATAGTATCGAATCTATAGATTTGTTTACACAGCTGTTTTGGGGCGGGGTTGGGTTAAATTTGATTTGTCCAAAGAATCGATGGCAGAAGCACTTAAAATTCTGCGCACAGAGGCTCAATTAATGTGGCGGAGCCAAGAGAGTTGTTGCTGGCCATAAATGCTGATAAAGTTAATTAACATAGGGGGGTGGTGGGCGGAGGTGGTGCGGGGCATGCAAATCGTTAGATGCTGACTCAGTCGTAATGAGCATGCCTGCACAGTGGGCAAAAAACCATTGACTTGTGGTTTGTTCTAATTGGACATATCCAATTCCAAAGGGATTGCGCAAGCTCCAATTAGAGGGCATATTTACAAGCGATTAAATTCATTATTTATTAACAATTCAATTGATTTCTTGGGAATAAAATGAAAACCACAGTGCAAGGGTATATATAGCTTACATAGATATATAGACTTGTTGCCTTTTGGGGAGGGGACAAAATACAAGTTGGGATAATGGTAAACATATAAAGGGCAAACTTTTTGACCAATATCAGTTTACACTATCCCCACCCCCACACACACACACACACACACACACACTCTAACACGAAGTTAGAAGAAAGAGGGAGAGAGAGAGGGAGGTTAAAAGCGAACAATTAAAAAAGCACATGGTTTTCAGACGATGGCGCCACCTCGAAGACCTTTCGAATTTTGGGGGAATTCCTTTACGGGGGGCAGCCCATGTGGACACTCACCTGGGCCAGTTGATCCTCCGCCGCCTTGCGCTGCTCCGGATTCGGATCAATAGTTGCGCGCAACAGTTCCGTGAGTTTTTGTGCCTCCATTTTTGCAACTTATGAGTGCTTTTCCACGTTTCGCCGGTCTTTCTGCTGGCGGTCACCTTGCGCCCACTGTGCACCCGCTGCTTTTCCTGGTTTTCGTGCTCGATATGTTTGCCGCACAAGGTGCTCCTGGCTCCAAATGTGGGGGGAGGGCCCAATAGCAAATCACTTTTCCGGAGGAAAAAACGTGGAAAAGGCTCCACACACACGCACACACCGCCGAAATTCGCGAGACGAACGAAGCGTGAAGAAGAAGCAGTGCCTGCTGTGTTGAACAGCGTCGCGGAGAAGGGCGCGAACAGTGCTGGAAATTACTTATTTAGCTTTTACCGCCAAATCTGGCTAGTATAAATATGAATATTTGGCTTTTTTATATTATAAGGAGTTGGGGTATTCAATTAGTTAAAATCATAAGCAAACTAAGTTTAAAGTAGATCAAAAACATATTTGTATTAATTAAGTTATTTTATCTAAAACGTCATATGGTGGCCAATTTTCGGTGGTAAAGACAGCTGTTTGTCAATGCGAGCGATCTGGCATCACTATAACGGAGAGGGGCTGCCACTTGAGTAAACAATAGTTATTTACCTTTAGTATAAAGTAATTTTTTTACTCAGCAATGGCAGATTTAGTGCGCGGAGAAGCCTCTGAATCGGATGAGGAGCTGCACGACAAGCACAAGGTGATTTTGGTTTTATAACATTAACAATTTCTATAATATAACATTTATATCAGATTTTTGCAGCTGAAGTTTCGGGTGAAGCCTCCGAGGATGATGACGATGAAGACATTTACGAACAACAAAAAAGTAACAGCCAGGTGAACAGCACGGCCTCAATTTATAGGAATAATCTGCTCCAACGCAAACTAAGTAGAATTGCTATGCTTTCTATATACGTATGTTTACTACCATAGTTTCCCTTTTCAGTTGAAAACAACATTGCCATTTGGAGATCTCTCACCGCTTTCACTCGCAGCTTTGTGCTAAGTGCCTCCAAACAACTGGTGACCACTGACCAGATGCTCATCAAATCACAGCTCAATCTTCAGTCGGCACACACATCTCTCCAGCTGGCCCAGCGGAACGCCCATGAACTGCAATCCAGGGTGGCTGCCGTCATGACCAGTAGCTTCCTGCCACACATAAACACCCAGAAAGCTAGCTGACTTAAGACCTATGCTGTATTTGCTGATAAACGATCAAATCTAGGCTAATCCTCTGTATCAGAATTGGGCGCATAGAGCTGAGTGTTAGGCGATGGCTCCCGTGGAACGTAGGTGTTCTGAAAGCACCGGGAGAAGATGGTTCGCATCTTGTTCGGTCGTTCAGGCGACTGGGGTATGGTTTCATCCTCGTCAGAGGGTATTTCCGGAGGCCTGGCACCCGGCGAATCGTCAGTGTTGACAAAGCAAACCTCCGTGCTGCTCGGAGGTACGGGAGCAGGTGCCATGGTGGCCTCCAAAGCGGCATCCGCAGCCGCCAGCATGAGGGCCTCCTCTTCCGCCTCGTCTTCAATCAAAACCACGGTGTCCACTTCGGCGAGGATGCGTGGCTGCTGGATAGAAGGAGCCTCCGAGTGTCGAAACTGGAACAGAGGAGTTTCTAAGCTGGTTTCCAACTGGCTGGTTTCCTCCACTCTTCGTTTAGGCTGCACAGCAGCAGGTTCGGAAGAACTGCTCTTGCGTTTGCTGGCGACAGTTGGACCCGGAGTGCTGCTCTTCCGCTTCGAAACAGCCGCTCGGTCATATTCGTCCTGCAGTGTCAAATCTCTTTGACAATATTCCTCCGAGAAGCTCACGTCATCGGGCGACAGCGTGGACATGATCAGCAAGCACTCAATCTCGCCATGCTTCTTGATCTTAAGCAGAAACGGTTTGCCCGCCTCGTCGAACTCCAAAGTGAGCGAAGCATTCAAACACTCGGCGAACAGAAGAAAGGCTCGGAATTCCTTGATGCAAAAAGTGATGACCGTTTCCTTGGTCACCAGGTACTGTTCGAATTCACTGGGCTTAAGCTTTAGCTGTGTGCGCATGAATTTATCGTTCACTCGGGCGCCTTCTATATAGTTTTTGGCCACCACACTGCCAGAGTTTGCCTCCAGGGTTAGCTCCTCCTCCGTGGTGTTGAAGTTGTTGGAGATGTCCATGAACAGCTTGTGATCGCCGCGGATTCTGAAAGGATAGATTTTGGAATGTGAAGTTAATTCCATTGTAGAAAGTATCTTTAGTAGAAGGGAAGACAAGATGAACTACTTAATCAAATCTACAAAAAGCTTTTAAATAGACTATAATGCAAAATGTGCATTGTTTTTGGGGTTGATTTGTGATAAAAGGTTTTTATAATTATATATTATAATTTTCAAATCTAATATCATGTTCAAGATCACAGTATAAACCTACATGTTTGCCATCTTATCGGTGTTGATGTTTGTGTTGATATTTTGATCATCAATGATGGATATGGTGGCCTCTTTTGTGGTCTCCAGTTTGCAGCGGAGATTCACTTGAAGGTTGGTTTGGTTGTCCAGTATATTAAGTTCACAGTACTCCACCTGAAATAAAATATATGTTTACAGATTACCAGTCCTCATGTGGAAACCCTCAACCAAAAAAACCTCGTTCATGTTGCGAAATACGGCCAGGCATCCCTTCATGGATATCTTGCAGTAGAAATCCGAGTTGGGGGGCATGTCAAACACCTCAAACATGGATCTTCTGAAGGATATGCTGCCCACCGCCGATTGAGTGGCATTAATGGCCCTCATTTGCAATCCCTGTTGGTCAATCTCGATGAACATTTCCTTGCCCATCTTGGACAGCGATTGTACGGCTTTGGCAATGACTAAAAAGTTAATTGGGATATTACGAAATGATATATAAATTTCACAGGTCTTAAAGCATACCCCTTGCATTGCTGCCCTCTAAAGTGTATTTCATTGGCAATATTTGCGTAAATTATTGGTCATGAAATACGCGCTGAAATTTGTAAACAAACAATTAGAGTGACCGTCTACCCTTAAGAAGTAAAATACCAAGAAAATATTTATCGGCTATTTTGGTATTTTCCATAACGATTGTCTAGATTGTCTGGTCACACTCGTCACAGGCCGGTCGAACGCCACATCAGTTCTAAATTTAATTAACAAAAACTGGGCTAAAACCAGCTAAAAACTGGTGGAAAAGTGAGTTTACCTGCGCGGGAATACCTAAAGTTCTTCTGCATTGGCCCAATCGTAATGTGCGTTGTGCAAATCGCGTAGAAAACGAGTGAACACAATGTTACGTGCCGTGGCTTTGTGTGTGTCTGTGGTGCTCCTAGCACTACAATATACGCCGATATCTGGCGAATCGAGTCAGAGCTATCCCATCACCACGCTGATCAATGCCAAGTGGACGCAGACGCCTCTGTATCTGGAGATCGCCGAATATCTGGCCGATGAGCAAGCAGGTCTTTTCTGGGACTACGTTTCGGGGGTGACCAAACTGGACACGGCTCTGAATGAATATGGTTTGTTTAAACAAATGATGGGGAAACCCGCATTTTAAGGCTGCAGATAAAACTTTATCAGATCTTACTTTAAAGTCATGTTGGGCAGTTGAGCGAATATCCGGAATTTTTACTTTTCTGGTTATTTTTAACTGATATACTTTAAAGGTATCAGTCTATAAAATAAGAATTGCACTGTAAAGAGTAATTTAAATAAAAAGTGTTTAAAGTTTCAACTCCAAAAGCCTTATAAAGTGATTTTCCATTTAAAAACTGTATTATTTTATTAATTATATTTATTTTTTCTAGAAACCGAGTCGCAGCAGTACAATGTCGCTTTGGAACTGGTCAAGAATCACGTCAGTTCGCCCCAGCTGCCGCTGCTCAAGTTGGTAGTCTCCATGCACAGCCTGACGCCCAAGATCCAGACCCACTTCCAGTTGGCCCAGGAGCTGAGGAGCAGTGGCTCGTGTCAGGGCTTCACTTTCGCCCAGGTTGGCTCCGAACTAGCCTGCAGTTTCAACGAGCTGCAAAAGAAATTGGCTATGCCATTGGCCAAGGACAGTTTGGATGCTGTCATCGTCACCTACAGCTTTGATCACATTTTCCCCGGCAGTGAGAACAACACACGCACTGTTGTGTTATACGGCGATTTGGGCAGCTCACAATTCCGCACCTATCACAAGTTACTGGAAAAGGAGGCAAATGCTGGCAAGATTCGTTATATCCTGCGTCATCAGTTGGCCAATAAGGACAAGCGACCAGTGCGCCTATCGGGCTACGGCGTGGAACTGCATCTGAAGAACACGGAGTACAAGAGCCAGGACGATGCACCCAAACCCGAAGCGGGCTCCACTTCCGATGAGGATCTGGCCAATGAATCCGATGTTCAGGGCTTCGATTTCAAAGTCCTCAAGCAGAAGCATCCTGCTCTCAAAAGAGCTCTGGACCAATTGCGTCAGCGTCTGCTCCAGGGAAACGATGAGATTGCTCAACTCAAAGCCTGGGAGTTCCAGGACTTGGGCCTCCAGGCCGCCGCTGCCGTGGCTGAAATTCAAGGGGATGAAACTCTGCAAATTCTGCAATACACGGCCCACAATTTCCCCATGCTGGCACGGACTCTGCTGGCCCACAAAGTGACGGATGGCCTGAGGGCGGAAGTGAAGCACAACACGGAAGCCTTTGGCAGAAGCTTGAATGTGGCTCCACCAGATGGTGCACTCTTCATCAACGGACTCTTCTTCGACGCCGACACCATGGATTTGTATTCGCTGATTGAGACGTTGCGCTCGGAAATGCGTGTTCTCGAGAGCCTGCACAGCAACAATGTGCGCGGTAGCCTGGCCAGCTCTTTGCTGGCCCTGGATCTTACGGCTTCCAGCAAAAAAGAGTTCGCCATCGATATCCGGGACACTGCTGTGCAGTGGGTTAACGACATTGAGAACGATGCTCAGTACAGGAGATGGCCTTCGTCGGTGATGGACCTCCTGCGTCCAACTTTCCCCGGAATGCTGCGCAATATCCGCAAGAATGTGTTCAACTTGGTTTTAGTGGTGGATGCACTGCAGCCCATCGCCAGGAGTGTGATCAAGCTGTCCGAATCGTTTGTCATCCATCAAGCTCCCATTCGCTTGGGTTTGGTCTTCGATGCGAGGGCTGCCAGCAAGGATAATCTTGAGGATTACATAGCCATCTCGT
This sequence comes from Drosophila elegans, assembly GCF_018152505.1. Lineage (NCBI taxonomy): Eukaryota > Metazoa > Arthropoda > Insecta > Diptera > Drosophilidae > Drosophila > Drosophila elegans. The sequence goes on from NW_024545578.1 coordinate 6,179,780, forward strand.
GTGCCTTCAACTATGTGAGCCAGAAGAAGGATGCCCGAGCTGCTCTGAGTTTCCTCACGGACATCTATGCAGCCGTGGGTGAGACCAAAGTGGTCACCAAAAGGGACATTGTAAAGCAACTGGCCAAGGAGTTTACTACCCTAAGCCAAAGCAAAGCGGAGGAGTTCCTTGAGGAGGATTCCACCTACGATTATGGCAGAGAGCTGGCTGCGGAGTTCATTCAGCGGCTGGGTTTCGGCGACAAGGGACAACCTCAGGCTCTGCTGAACGGTGTTCCAATGCCCAGCAACGTTGTGACCGCTGACAGTGACTTCGAGGAGGCCATCTTCACCGAGATTATGACCCACACTACCAATCTGCAAAAGGCAGTGTACAAGGGAGAAATGACGGACAGCGATGTGGCCATTGATTACCTGATGAACCAACCGCATGTGATGCCTAGATTAAATCAGAGGATTCTCAGCCAGGAGGATGTTAAATATCTGGATGTAAATGGCGTGGCCTACAAGAATCTCGGTAATGTTGGTGTCTTAAATCGTCTGTCGAATCGTGACATGACCGCCACTTTGATGGAGAATCTTAAATACTTTGGCGGCAAGAAGTCAACGGAGCTGATTGGCCGATCATCGCTGCAGTTCCTCACCATCTGGGTATTTGCCGATCTGGAGACAGAAGAGGGTCGCGCACTGCTGACCCATGCCCTGGAATATGTCCAGAGTGGAGAGAGTGTGCGACTGGCGTTCGTTCCGAACACAGAAAGCTCTTCCGGATCGGACAAGCGGAATCTTAACCGTCTGGTTTGGGCCGCCATGCAAAGTCTGCCGCCAACTCAAGCCACCGAGCAGGTTCTCAAGTGGCTGAAGAAACCAAAGCAGAAGATTGAGATACCCTCGCAGTTGGAGGATATCCTGGGATCCACAGAGCTGCACTTGAAGATGTTGCGGGTATACTCGCAGCGTGTGCTGGGTCTGAATAAATCCCAGCGATTGGTCATCGGCAACGGACGCCTCTACGGTCCTCTGTCCTCGGAGGAAACCTTTGATAGCGCCGATTTCGCTTTGCTGGCCAGGTTCAGTTCGCTGCAGTATGGCGATAAGGTGCGCCAGGTGTTGAAGGAATCCGCACAGGATGTCGGTGAGGAGTTCACAAGCGATACTCTGGTCAAGCTCTATGCCAGTTTGCTGCCAAGACAGACTAAGACACGTTTTAAGCTACCCACGGATCTGAAAACCGATCATTCGGTTGTGAAACTTCCACCCAAACAGGAGAAACTGCCGCACTTCGATATTGCCGCCGTTTTGGATCCCGCCTCGCGTGCAGCCCAAAAGCTTACGCCCATTCTGATTTTGCTCCGTCAAGTGCTGAACTGCCAACTGAATTTGTACTTAATTCCCGTGCCCCAGCACAGCGATATGCCCGTGAAGAACTTCTACAGATATGTTGTGGAGCCAGAGGTTCAATTCGAAGCGAACGGCGGTCGATCCGATGGTCCGTTGGCCAAATTCAGCGGGTTGCCAGCCAATCCTCTGCTGACGCAGCAGCTGCAGGTTCCCGAAAACTGGTTGGTGGAAGCTGTGCGGGCAGTTTACGATTTGGATAACATCAAGTTGACCGACATTGGTGGACCCGTGCACAGTGAATTCGATTTGGAGTATCTGCTGTTGGAGGGTCATTGCTTTGATGCCGCCAGTGGTGCGCCACCCAGAGGACTGCAGTTGGTGCTGGGCACCCAGAGTCAACCCACTCTGGTGGACACCATTGTGATGGCCAATTTGGGTTACTTCCAACTGAAGGCCAATCCCGGAGCTTGGTCGCTGCGCCTGCGTGATGGAAAATCCTCGGATATTTATGCAATAAGTCACATTGAGGGAACCAATACCCATCACACGGCGGGATCAACTGAAGTTCAGGCATTGATAACCTCGCTACGATCCCATGTCGTCAAATTGCGAGTGTCCAAGAAGCCGGGCATGCAGCAAGCAGAACTTCTAGCCGATGACAACGAACAGGCAGCGCAAACCGGCATTTGGAACAGCATCGCCAGCAGTTTTGGTGGCAGCAATGCTAATCAGCCAACTGCGGATGAGGATACGGAAACCATCAACATTTTCTCCGTGGCATCGGGTCATCTCTACGAACGTCTGCTGAGGATCATGATGGTGTCGCTGCTGAAGCACACGAAATCGCCCGTTAAGTTCTGGTTCTTGAAGAACTACCTGTCGCCGCAGTTCACGGACTTCCTGCCGCACATGGCCAGCGAGTACAACTTCCAGTACGAGTTGGTCCAGTACAAGTGGCCGCGCTGGCTGCATCAGCAAACGGAAAAGCAGCGGACCATTTGGGGCTACAAGATCCTCTTCCTGGACGTGCTCTTCCCCCTTAACGTGAGAAAAATCATATTCGTGGATGCCGATGCCATTGTGAGAACCGATATCAAGGAGCTTTATGACTTGGATCTGGGAGGAGCGCCATATGCCTACACGCCCTTCTGCGATTCGCGCAAGGAGATGGAGGGCTTTCGTTTCTGGAAGACCGGCTACTGGCGAAGCCATCTGATGGGCAGGCGCTACCACATTTCCGCTTTGTATGTGGTGGATTTGAGGCGATTCCGAAAGATTGCTGCGGGCGATAGGCTGAGAGGTCAGTATCAGGCACTCAGCCAGGATCCGAACAGCTTGTCCAATCTGGATCAGGATTTGCCCAACAACATGATCCACCAGGTGGCCATCAAGTCGCTGCCCGACGATTGGCTTTGGTGCCAGACGTGGTGCAGCGACAGCAACTTCAAGACCGCCAAGGTGATCGATCTGTGCAACAATCCGCAGACCAAGGAGGCCAAACTCACCGCCGCCCAGAGGATTGTGCCCGAGTGGAAGGACTACGATGCGGAGCTGAAGACCCTGTTGGCTCGCATCGAGGACCACGAGAATGCGCACGGCAGGGACTCCATTGCCGATGATTCGTCTGATGATTCAGTCACCACTGTGACGCCTTCTCATGAACCCAAACACGGCGAGCTGTGATCAACGCGTAGTTAAATCAACACGATTAGTGAATTTAAGTCAGATATCGATGGATCCACACTGATTACTTAGCTAAGTCCCATCCCCCGACATAACGACTAAAAACACATTTGTACATTTTAATTAGAACTTAATGCGATTGATAACGTAAACAACAAAACAGCTCACTAAAGTCTGAATTGTTCCTTTAACTCGATTTCAAAACGATTTCCTTGTCTTGCATTCCAAGCGCTCTGGCCACTAATTGAATTAAGCTGAATTTGAATGTCATTAAATTGTATACACTCGGAAGGCGCCTTTAAGTTGAAAAGTTTTTCAAATGTATTAAAAGTTGGAGTGAATAGTATCTAAAAGTGTAACGTGTTTTATTGGGAGATCAGGCAGCTTTAACCCAAAAAGCTTTCGCTTTTGCATACTTTTGCAAGGTGGCAACGCCAAATTCAAATAAAATGAACGAAAACTCGGTATGTTTTTTTATTTTGTTTATCTTTATTTCAAATTATAGTTTGAATCCTCTTGCGTTTGTATCTACATTAGAAAATTAATTAATAATTGTATTATAATGCTGAACTACTTTATTTTTTAGCTCTTAATATGAAATCTTCTTTATTTTAGCAATTTATTAGTAAATTTTAATTTGGTATTTTGTAAGGCAGATAGTGCAGTCCAAAGAAGGGGATCTTTATCATATTTATTTTATTATTTTAGTTTGATCTGCTTCTCTTATTTTCAATCTATTTTCTCAGCACTTGCGTTGACAATTCTATTCCCACTATTTTAATTTAGCCTGTCTAATATATAGTTTTGAAATTGTATTCTTCACTTCAGTTTTCGAACTAACGCTGAGTGTAATATAAGATAGTTAATTAAAGCTTTCATTTTATTCAATTTGCTCAATATGTTAGTTATATATGTTTTGGTTCAGACTACGCAACTGTTTTCTATTCGCTTTGAACTAGATCATAAGTATTTAAGGGAAATATATAGTTAACATATTAGTTAGGGATCGCTTCTCGATTAAATAATATAAAAAAAATGCTTCTGTAGAAAGGATTTTCCTTGTCAGTTTGAAATTTGTGTATTTTTTATGTGTATTGTATTGTATCTGTATCTGTATCTGTATCTGGTGTATCTTGCGCTCCTCTTACTTGCTAAACATTGACGAAACTACAATATTAGACAGTTCGTTTCTGTATCTGCATCCGTAGTCTTTGTTATCATCAGTTTAAAATGGTATAGGCATATTTGAATGAATGCTTCCCAGTTTCTTGAGTTCGATTCGTTGTTGATTTCTATATAGGTATATTGCTTTAATCCAGGTGTTTATACATATCCTCCAGCTGCGGCTTAAAGTAGCTCTTTAATTGCGGTCTCTTGGCCTTGAATGTGGGCGTCAGCAATCCGTTTTGGACCGAGAATGGATCCGGATGCAGATACACATCTTTTACCTAAAATTGTGTATGCATTATACAATGTTGTCAAGTTGCTATATAGTATTATCCACTTACCTGTTCGAATGACTTGAGTCCACTCTGTTTGCCCCAGTTGAGCATGTCGTTCATGATCAGTTCCTTGACATTCTTATTATTGCACAGGACGGAGAGTGTGCCGCGTACATTGTTCTCCGTGGCCCATTGCTTCAGTACATCGGTATCAGGTACAACAACAGCGATAATGCAGCTCTATGAAGGGTTCAAAAATTACAAAAATTAGTTTTTTAATTTCTAACCTTATACCTAAAATTACTTTGTACGCATTTCTATGATTTTTATATTTTAGAAGCACAATAAGAAATATTTCGTCTATCACTTTTATATTAAATGTAATTTATTCATTTGTTTGTAAGACAATTTAAAGTTGCTACTCTCATCCGCTTAAACTATGAACCTTGCTGAGTTTTATTTTTTTTTAGGATCTGAACATTGGATTGAAGTTTATTACTCATACGTTCTGTTGCCTTTAATAAATATATGTATCCTGACATTACGTGGCGTATGAGTAATATTTACGAAAACTTTGAGTGCGTTGCGCAACCCAGATTGCGCAGCTTGGGTTCCTTGTAATATTATGGTGGTAGAAGACCGAGAGTCTTAAGATTTTATTGAACACTTAAATTATTTCTCATTTGCATAGTACTTAAAATGGCATGATAAATGGTATACTTTTATTTATAGTTTATATCTAATGTATTTTTAATTCATAAAATCAACCCACCTTTAAGCTCTCTCCATAAACATAGACTTGATTAACGTATTGACTGAGCGTGTAGATGTTCTCGATTTTCTCGGGCACTATGTACTCGCCCTGGCTGAGTTTGAAGATGTGTTTGCGGCGATCGATGATCCTCAGAGTTCCATTTGGAAGCCACATGCCCACGTCGCCGGTGTGATGCCAGCCCTCGGAATCGATGGCCTCCGCCGTCTTTTCGGGATCCTTATAGTAGCTAAAGAAATAGTAAATTGATTTAGGAAAGAGAATTCAATGGATATAATGGATATACCCACCCATGGAACACATTCGATCCTCGCACACACACCTCCCCCGTGTTTTGGTTGGCAAAGTACTCCATCTCTGGGACATCCACCAGCTTGACAGCGTTGCAGGAGACGGGTGGTCCCACATGGTTGGGCACATGATCACCCTGAACGGTGAGGGTTATGGCTCCCGTGCACTCCGTCTGGCCATATCCCTCGAGCACCAAACAGCCCAGGGCACAGCGCATGAAGGTGAGCACATTGCCGGCCAGCGGAGCCGAACCGACGACCATGAGCCGCAGATTGCCGCCAAAGGCCTGATGCACCTTCTTGAAGACCAGCTTGTCCCAGCAGCCGTTCCTCCGCAGGACACCCCTGGCGATCTCCTTCTCCTTGGCCCGCATGGCCATGTTGAAGAGGCCCCGCTTCAGTCCGGAGGCGGCTATTTCAAGCTGGATCTTGTCGTAGACGCGATTCAGGAGTCGCGGCACTGCCGGCATCACCGTTGGCTTCAGCATCTTCAGGTCGTTCGTGAGCTCCTTGATGTCGCCGGAATAGAAGCCCACACAACCGCCCACATAGTACATGCCATTTTCACAGCACCGCTCGAACATGTGGGCGAGGGGCAGGAAGGAGACCATCACATCGCCGGCCCGGATGCGATGGTCGCCCATCTGCAGGATCACAGAACAGACGCCGGCCACCACGTTGCCGTGGGTGAGCATCACGCCCTTGGGATTGCCCGTCGTCCCCGATGTATAGCACACCGTGCACAGATCCTCTGCCGTCGGCGCAATCTCCGGATGATTGCCCTTGGCGCCCAGTTTCTCCACATCGATGAACGAGAAGATCTGAATGCCGCGACTGCGGGCTCGTTCCAGGGTCGTCTGGCGGATGGGCTTGATGGCCACTATGATCTTCAGGCTGCGTGGCGCCTTTTCCAGCAGCATGGCCGCCTTGCCGTCGTCCTCCACGATCACAATCGCCATGTCCGTCTGGCGGATGATGAAGGCACAGGCATCGGGACCCAGGGTGTCGTACAGTGGCACCACCACCAGCGAGAACGAGTAGCAGCCCTGCTCATACAGGATCCACTCCGGTCGGTTCTGCGAGTATATGCCAATCAGCTGCTTGGGCCGGGCTCCCAGCGCCAGCATTCCGGCGCCAAAGTTCTTGGCTCGCAGCAGGGCCTCGTCATAGTTGATCCACTAAATTGGAGATACATTTAAATAACATTAAAATTGTGATTTTTACTTAAACTTAATTAAATATATTTAGGTAGCCTCAGAATAAAACTATGAAATGTCATTGATAAGTTTTATTATCCCACAGGTAAGTAGGTCAAAATATGGAAAGGAAATCTTTACTTTAATTAATCTTTACTTTTCATTATCTCTTACCACTTTTTAGATAAAATCTCACCTGGTATGGGGATGTCAGGGTTTCTCGCCAACCGAGACACGGTCCATTGTTGGAGGCGTAGGCGCCCTCGCGGAACGTCTGGTACAAGGTGCGGACATTCTCTGTGATGTAGGACACGAACTTTCCGTTCTTCGACTCCTTGTAGAACTTGGAGACGTGTATTTGTTCTGGACCCTGCAATGCGAGTGAGGTGACCCCGAAAGAAACAGAGAAATCGAGGACATGCAATGAGTGAGAGACGTTTTGAGAGATATTGGGATAGAATTCAATGGGATACAATATATACAATCAATAGATCAATGGAGTATGTGTTTAAGATCTATGCGCGGCATATTGCATGTATTAAATTAAATTGTTTGTCTTGAGTTAAAAAGTATAAATCAAATTCATATATATCAAGCATAAACATTTTCTGGTTTTAAATATCACCTTAGTTTTTTCATGTTTTATGTTTATTTAAAGGTAATTGCTTAAAAGGAAATACAAAACTTATTCATTATAGTTTGAATTACGATAAGCATCAATTAGCGTAGTTCAAAAATTGCCCTTAAGCGGAAAACGATAATTTTAATTATTTTTTATATTTTGTAGACCTCTTCCGCCCTAAACTCAAGCTTTTATAGCACATCACTCAGCCCATTTCACTTTGTGTGTGTTTATTTTTGGCTACTTGCACAATAAATCACACCCAGTTGTTAGAATAAAATCAATAACCATTTAAAATTATAAACGTAGCCGATCGCTATGATGTATGGTTTATTTTGGGGCTAGAGACATAAACCTATCACTCGACGGGATTTCAATTGGACGCCCGAGAGCAGAGTAGTACCTATAGAGCACTTCCTTTATGGTAAACAGCTGCGAATGAAATTATCGCAATGGTCGAAAGTGTTGATGTACGAGAACGAATATCAAAATACACTACGATGGGGGAATAATTTTTTTGAGGGGGTGCTGGGAGGAGGAACCTAAAAGTTAGTTTATTTGTTTTTACTGCCTGATTTTAATGAGCAAAATGTATTTTCAACTATAATTTTTTTTCGCAGATTAAAGTGCTTTCCGAATTAATTTTGTTTATATTAAATTGATGACGCAAGTCTAAGGGGGAAAGTGTTAGTTTCAAGTGCATACCCCGAGGGGCACATGGAGCCTACCCTGTGGTGGATATCTTGACGATGATCATATATGATCTAGCCCACGAAAATGTAAGAGACGGTAAACAAAAATAAAAGAAGCAAAATAAAGTTTATATTAGTCATTGCTTAGTTAATCTGGTGTTAGGAAGGCATTGTTTTATATTTTTCTAGGGGCATTTTTCCTCAAAGACTGTTACCTTAAGCACATCGCTCTGATTGCTTAGCTCGATGGGCACTCGTATACTGGTAATTTGGCCGCAACAAGACATGTTTTCCACTCTGTTTTATTATCACTTTTTGGTTGATTTTATTTTGTTGCAGATTATTATGCACTATATTGACTTGTGGTTTCCTTTATTGATCGTTCAGATTTCATCTGGCATTTAATATGCACATTTTCCAAGCGACTGAAAAACAATCATGTGAATTTTCGCACATTTTAGTGCCAAAATTTGCATTGATCTTCTGCCGTTGTGTCTTTTTATTGCCACGAAAATCTCACGTTCGATTTGACCAAAAGAAAAACACATTTTCATTTCTCACATTAGCCGAATTTCAAGCCCGCACGATAATCGTTTAAATACTAATTAGCGCGCGTAAAAATAGACTTTTGATTTGTAATTACAAAGGGTATGTGGTAAATGTTTTTAGTTTACATCGAAAGCTGTTCATTATTTGGCCATTGTTTCAGCATAGCATAAACAATAAAAATTCAGCATAAGATTGTTCACTTTAAAATTCCCTTTCCGAATTGCATATATTATTTAACTTTAATAAGGTTTTTTAGTAAAAATAGTAAATAACAACCACTGAAGTCTTTTAAAAATACTATATCTTTGCACTAGACTACTTTTTATTAAATGAGGTATATTTTTAAAATTCCAAATCCAACTATTTTTATTAAATTTTTAAATTAAATTAATTAATCCAACTATTTTACAAGCTTCTTTGAATTATGCCCATTTTATTTGTAACGCATCAAAGACCAAGCTGAAATTCAAAAAGCAAAGCATAATTATGACGCCTGTCTGTCCGTTTACATTTATTTTTTTTTGGCAAGTGCAGCCCATTCAATTTTGTTTATAATTTTTCAATATTGGCATCTACAGGGCGGCCCCAAAAGGGGCTAGAAAAAAACAGAGAATGGTACAAAAAGGCTAAGAAAAAAAGTGAGAGAATTGCCAACAATATCGACAACGTCGTCTGCGGATTTTGCTTGGCCTGCCCCAAATTAATTTATAAATAGTTCGTTTGGGGGTAAAAACGTTACACTCTGTTGTTATCTCTGAGATCGTGTGTGTGGCCGCATAAAACAAAAAAAAAAAAAAAAAAAACATGTTTCCACACACACCAGAGTACAATGAATTCTTTTTGCAATATACAAAAAAACATAAAGAAAAATTTTAATTTTTCTCTAGAGACGATCGAGAAACTGAGTCATGGGGAACGCGTTTCGGGCCTCATTGGGATGTTTTGAGGCAATTGGCAGAGAGCAAACATTTCCCTGAATGAGCAATTCATTTCTGAGTTATGGTAATTGTGGTGGTCATAAAATCGGTCATAAACTATTGGGCCGAGAAAAGGGCGAAAGCAGAAGAAAATAAATGAATGAAACAGCGGTGGCCAAGAAGAATTTCATTAGGATCTGCTGCATATCAATAGTTTGGCAGCATATTTTGCTGAGAATACAAACGAAGCCCAGGGAAAATATGCGGGAATTTCAAGGTCGTTTGGGAACACTTTTCATTATTTTTTCCAGGTGGCAAGCAAATTTTTTGTGAGCCCACGAATTTATATATTATCTAGTACGTTGAATAATCATTGATTTCACTTAAATGTTTTTTATATCAGTCTTTTTTTTACCATCAAAAAAAAATAAATAAAATCCCAGATTTTATTTGCCTTCGGGTTTATTAAACTTGACTCATTTTATGATTTTTATTTATCTGAAAAATTATTCAATTAACTTTTATAAAGAAAGAACGAGAAAGAAACTTGCGGTTGGATTGATTATAACACTAAATTGTATACCCTCGTTATACAAATATTTGTACAACGATTTGCTTCCTGACATTTAGATTGATTGATTAAGATAGATGACTGGCATGTTAAATTGAAATGAAATATTTAAGAATTTAAGGTGTAACGTTGTAAAAACCTTTTTTAAAATCCCACACCTTTTTCTTTAAACTAAGTTAAGAATACATTTTTCGCATTTTAAATGATTTCAAATACATATTATATAATGTTTTTTAAATTCTTGAAATAAATTGTTTTGTTATTTTTTTAAGCAAATCAAAAAGAACCAAAAGTTGTCCCTTTTTTTTAATTCTAAAAAATAATTTATGCTTTTTTCATTATGTTTTTTATTATAATAAAAAATATCTATAATAATACCATATCTTTTCAGACTCTAAGTGATTTCTAAAAATACTTTATAGATTAGTGGTCAAAAGGAATTTGTTTTACAAAGTAATGTTTAAAAGTACACATGGCCCAAAAATGTTCGTGGGTGAATAGAAAAAATCGGCGAGGGACTGGCCTTAATATAAACAACTATAAAATTTTAAAGAGATCTGGTAAAACATCGTAAATATCAGCTCAAGTTAAGCTGTTTACAATGGAAAACCAAACCAATAAAACCGAAAACATCTATCAAACTAAATTAGAATCAAAATTATGTTAAAATTAGGTATATAAGTTTTTTTTCTGCCGCTGATGTGTTTTAAGTATAGAAACTGTGTGAACTTGAACTTGAGGGGCTGAGTTCACGTGGCAACTGCGACGGCACTTTGACACTTTGGCAAATCGATTTCCATGGGAAAATGTTTTCATTTTTCTTTCCACTTTTTTGAACATTTATATTTTTTTTTGGTTCTTGCGCTTTACGTAATGAGATTAAACGCTTGTATTTTTGTCAATTTGTTGCAAATTGTCGTACGTTTTTTTTCGCTCTTTTTTTCTTTATGTTTAGTATACACGAGCTATTATTTATAAAAAATACGTTTGTTTCATAGATATACATATATCTGCGATATGTACATTATGTTACTGTTGTTGTTGCTTGTTTTTTTTTTTTTTTTTTTTTGGGATTTTTCTAATTTGAAATATATGGTTTCTATGGGTTTGAGCACGCCACGATCTGCGCGACACGATGTTGAATTTCGAACTGAATGGCAGAAGTAAAATATTGGCCGTGGCTAAAAATGATTTTGGCCGGCCCGAAGAATCTTCTTTTCTTTTGGGAGAGAAAACGAGCAGAATCGAGAGTAATATTTGTGGGTTTCAGGAGGATTTTCGGGGGATCATGAAGAAGAATGCAGCGTTCGGCCAGGAATTTTATTCGTTTATATGTTCTTATTTTGATATTAAACGGTTTTTCATTTTCTCTTTGTTAGATAGTTTTGTTCTAGTTATTTTTTGACCCAATCAAGTTGTTTGCCTGTCTGAGTTTTGCTTTAATTACACCAAAAAACTGTGTTTAATGATTTACCCGAAAGGATGGGTGACTTTGTTCAGCTAGTGACAGCATGGTTTCACCTCTTTAATAACCAAAATGATTAATGGTCCATAAAAGAGAACCACGCCCACTTTTAGACCCCGTAAAAATAGAAATAATTTGTTTACTTTTGGGTATCTAATCTAAAAATGACAAGTATTATAGAAATTGTGAAATATGATAAAATCAACACAATAATAAGAAACACTTTGATAAAAAAAAATGTTTCAATGTGACAACTTCTGTAATTAGATTTGAACCCTTAAAACCTATTCATATAATTTTACTTCTTTTGCCATCCCATAACAATATAGTAATAATCATAGTTATTCATAAATATTTAACAAACTGTTTATTTACTGCCAATTAGTCCATTTGGGATGCATATTTAATTAATTCACTTTTCATTCAAAATCCGTACACCTCAAGCGTATTTATCATTTCATTTGCACCTCAATTTGCACTCATTAGCATTTTTAGTGTTCATATATTGAAAAACACTCTAAAAACGAGAAGAGTGTGCCAAATACTTGTTGGTGCATTCGCAATTGCATCGCCAGACCAGACTAAACAATCACACAAAGTGACTAACATTCAGAAATGCATAATTGAACATAAAATTTGTTTTACAACCGCATAAGCAAATGTACCTGCTCACATGTAGACAGGCTGGCCCTGTGGTGTCAAAATGTGACACTTCCTTATTATTTTGTTATTCTTTCATTGTTTGTTTTTATTCGGAAAATTTCTTGTATTTAAAAATTTTAAAATTATAGGCCGATATTTTTTGTTATAATATCTAACATTGTAAATAATTAAAATATTTGTTTTACTAAATTTTAAATAATCTTAAAAACAATGTTCACTGAATATGTGTTCAACTGCTTTGATCCAGTTCTAACCACAATAAAATAATGTTCGAAAAGTGAATTTCAGTTGAATATTAAATGTAATTCATGTTTATAAATATTCTCATAAGTAAACAAAAGATTATAATAATGAGCTCAATATACCTTTAATAATTGTATTAACTAAATAATTATTATATTTGGCTGGAAGAAGTAGTTAAACACTAGCATTAATAATGTATATTTTAATGAGATGCAGTTAAAATGGCTTTAAACTGTTGAAAATTTAAATTTAATTTATAGGAATAAAATTCATGAGTATAAATTACCAATAATTTTAATTGCAGACTTTAAACGTTAATTTCTGCCACTTAGCGTTTTACTAATAAATTAGTTTTCCACGTTCCACTGTGTCATCAACCTTCAACCCCCTAAAAACATTGTTTGCCATTTTGGCGATGCCAAATATCGCGAAAAATATGTGTCAATATGTGTTTATTTACATGACATCAACACAAAAGGAAAGGTCCGTTACACCGACTCAAATGAAAATCGTTTGGGGAAAATGCCGGCGAGTGTCAGTTGGAGGAAATGCTTTTGACAACCGTGCGGCGGTGGGTGGGGAAAATATTTGAATAGATCGAAATTGAGAGAACCAGGCGACTAATTAGGGGAAAATGCCAATTGAGCCATGACAAGATTTATTATTGTCGTGCCGTTGTCATTTGATAATTTATCAGCGGGAGTGTTGCAGTCTTGGCAAGAGAATCTCAATCTCAACATTTTCCTTCCCTGCTAGTTACTCAATTAGAGCGTGAGGTCTTGCAGCTATTTTTAATCATTTTTGCACCACTGTGGCAAAGACGTCATAGCTAAAAGTCTAAGAACAAAGGCGAAAATGAAAATCGAAATAGTGAAATGTGTGAAAATCATGTGACGACAACAACGAAGCAGAATCAGTTTTTGGGAATCCGAATCGTAATCGCATTCAACGTGATTGTGGACATGTGCACTTCAAAGATTTCTTTTGGCCCATATGCCATTGGGATTCGCCTGTTCTACCTCAAATAGAAAAGAGCTAAGAAAATCGAACAGCGCGAGAAAACAAAAAAAACTGAAGACAAACAATTCCCAGTTGAACTTTAAATGATGTAATTGATGTGATCGAAGTCGATCAATTGCGAAATCATCATACCTCAAGCAACGGGGATTGGTTTTCCAGAGGCACTAATGGTCGTTCCGGTACAGGTCTTGTAGCAAAATAGTATGCAACGCTAGCTGCCAGGCTTCCTAGGGTTAAAGTGCCCAAAGTGCCGCCCAAATAGTACAGATAGCCATCGATCTCGTCCCCTAGAAAAAGAAGTCAAAAAAATTAGAGTCCGATAAAAAGAAGTACAAAATAAATAAATAACATTTTAAATGCTGAAATAATGTTTGGGAAAATTAATTTATAATTTTCGATGATTTCATCGAGAAAAGTTTTTATTTTTGCAAAAATAATAATTCTTAATTTTTATAAATTATATTAATAAACACATATATACCAAGAAACAATAAACTTTTACTTCTTGTTCAAAATTAAATGTTTATGTTGTCTTACATTACATTTTTTTATTGTTTGTGTTATTAATGTTGTATATTTATGTTTAAGTATAAAAGTTAAACAAACCTTGTAGAAATAATACTTACAGAAATATGAAAAATTGCTGACTATTAAGTGGTTGACGTAGGCCATAACCGATTTCTCCGGCGTCATCGTTTTGTTCTCTCTTTACTTATATTATTGTTTGTTTTTTATTTGTTGTTATAGTAGTAGTTTGTAGTTGTTATTTGCTACCTGAGTGAATGTTACGTGTTAAGCTTAATGATTGCCCGCAAAAGATAGCCTGCAAAATAATCAATAAAAGTGCACAAATCGGTTAAATGTTTAACAAGGCCGGTTTTAAAATTGTAGGTTTTTTGGGAAATACAGCACTTGGAAATAGGGCTTAATGGAACATTACGAATTCTCTGTTCCCATGCCTACGGAGTGCAATCAAGCTGAACCAGAGGGCAAAACCACAAGATATGAATACCATACATTTTCCGCCTAATTAGGGGTTATCCATATGTACACATCTACCTATATTTCTTTTTATAGATAGATAATTGCCACTGGCCCCTTGACAAGTCAAGTGACAACAATTAAAATGCGTTCAATTTAGGATGATTATTTAAATTGGACTTACGGCAATACCATATTTTTAGGGTAGATTGAGTTGACCAGATATGAGAACAACAAAAACTAATATCTTTTCAAAATCCTTTGCCTAATGTCTGTATACAATTTAAGCACATTTAAAAAATTATGAAATTTATTCATGAACAAAAATTTCTGGTAGACAGAGTTGCACTTGTCTATCTGTTTCGCGTTTATAGCTTTATCTGTTATGATTTTGAAAGCCTCTTATCTGTTTGTGAAACAAAAAGTCTCAAACAACTGCAACTAAAATACGAGATAATAAAGATTAAAGTTTGCAAGCATTTTGCCTAAATGCGCTTCAACAGGGAAGCTCCCTGTTCTGGGATTTTCAAAAATTCTTTCAGGACAGGTTGTTTAATAAGACAACAACAAATGTGACGTATAATAAATAAGATCTCTTCATTATATTTGTATTAGTTCACGGGATAACCTTTTGCTTTCAAGATGGTTTCAAGTCAGCTTAACAGTTCATAATTTTTTAAAAATAAGCACATTTACTATTTTCAAATCGGTACATAAGCTTGCCTTCAACCAGAAAAATATAAATTGTTGGTTTTATAATTCCCTTCCATTTATTTCCTGACATTGATTTGTATTCTTACTTGACCTTAAACATAAACAGTTGCAATAAACTTGCATTCCATACATAACTGGTTTCTCAAGTTTGAATTTTAAATTTGCGAATTTCCCATTTAAAATGGCTAAAATATTGATTTGAGTTTGAACCACATTACAGTTTGAAATGGAATTCCCAACTATTATTAGAGGTTAGCTTAAACTGGTTTTGAAATGCATGCGAGTAAAAACCAATGTGTTGTTGCATGAGAATTTTCTCAGTCTATTTGTAATGTGGTTTGAATATAATTACAATAATAAATAGGTGTTCAATGGCAGGTTGACAATATAAAGTTTTAATCTGTAATGTTTCTTCCGGCTTAAAGAAATTTAGTCGACATTTTTTAAGTAATGCTAAAAAAAAAGATTGATCCGAAATTGAATTTTAAACGAAGATAAAAGTTAAAAATATTTAAAAAGACAATAAAAACATTCAGAATTAAGACCAAAAACTAAAACTAAACTAATATAGCTACCCTCGTGCCTGATATTGTTAAGTCGTCTGCAGTCGAGGAAATATTCTAAGCAACAGTGAGAATTTGTAATCCGCTTTGGTTTGCCACTGCTGCAATTTTTATACTGCACTTGGTGCAAAGCCAAACGCATTCTAGCCACCGAACAGACCGAACCACTTCACCCACTTAAACAAGCGGCCAGTGGAGCGCATCCCCAGGCTTTTGGACTGCTGATAAGACTTGGAGCAGCAGAAACAGCAAGAACAGGGTAAACCTTTATCAGGCCGGGAGTGAAACTTTGCACCCAGACATCTGGTCGAGGCCCTCTCACTAAGCAGATTATCACTCAATGGACAATGCAGACAGTCGACGTCGACCCAAAAAAAAATGCAAAATATGTAGTCTTCGGAATATATTATACCCGGTAATTTTTCAACATGTGGCCTTAATTTTTATTAATATTGCATTTTATTATTTAAAAAAATTAATTTCAAAGATAATGAATAGTTTATTTAATGCAATCATTTATTATTTTTTATTATTTGTTTTATCGACTAAAATGCAGTTTCGTATTTTAAATTCAAACTCGATCCTCAATATATTCATATTGTATATGATTATTTATTCAAGGGAAACTGAAAAGGGCAATGCAATTAAAATAATAGTCATTTGTTATGCACCATATGTTGGTTATATTTTCTTTTTCCTTACATAGTATAACCTGATGCCCCAGAAAAACATTGTAAGAAATCAGCAAATATACATATGTATTTAAGTTCATTTTCTTATTATGTTTATACAAAAGAAACGTGCTTATATAATGCAATATAAATAAGTGTGTTTAGGCCATGCTATTGATTTCATAGGCAGTTTTCTTGATTGCCGGGTCAAATCAGGTTTGGCCAAACAAAAAGAGGCGAAAAAAAGAGGGCCAGGATGATGGAGAGGGAAAGGGAGGAAAAAAAAGAAGGAGAAACAAAATGAGCCTACTGAGGTCAAGGCGGATATATGCGTTTTTTGGCCATTGATTTTCTCCACACAAAAAAAAACTTACCTAGGAATCTGGACTACTTGAAGATGAAACCCATTTGTTGGGTGTATTTATATTTAGGCACGGGCCGTATATCCACACATCGAAATTAGCCTGGGAAAATCAATGAAAAGTTTACGTTTCGGCACTCGCGGATTCCTTCTATAGTATCGTATTATTTACCGGGTTGCTTTGGGGGGGCGGATAGGCGTCGTGGGGCGTGGGACGAAAAGAGAGAGAGGAAAAATCTTAGAACCGAGCATGGAATACCGGAAAACCGAAAACTGAAAAAATTACTGCTAAACGCTCCGACGTTCCAAACAGAACTGAACTGAAAACTGCCAACTGAGAGCTTTGGAAATAAAGTCCGTTAGCGTTTGAGTCGGCGTTTTGAGCATGCGTGCAACTACACAAACAACTACAACGACGGCAATCGCATGAATGAAGCCACACAGAGAGCCAAACACTTTTTACTAGAGAGAGGGAGAGAGATAACAAATGGGTGCACTGAAAAAATATAGTACAAATAAATGTAAAGACTAAATTGACTGTGCTAAGGGTAAAGTCCAACATTTTAATAAATAAAATAAATGTTTTTCAAACTCAGCTAGCCAATTTAAGTTTGAATTAATTTATTATTTAATTCAATAACAATATTTACATGAAAAAATATCAAAATAGTTTAAATAATCCTTAAATTTGAAGCTTCTGAATTAGCGCAAGCCATAATTGGTTTCATTGAGTGTAAGAGAGCTCCATGGAGAGAGCGAAATTTGGGTGAGAGCGCCAGCTCCAGTCATAACAAACAACGAACAAAGTGTTAAACAAACTACACGTGCTGCATAAACCCGGCAGAGAGAGACAGGTTGCTAAGAGAGAGTAATTGTGTCTGCCGATTTTGGTATTGGTTGCAATGGGAAAGGGATGGGAAAATAGGGACCAAAGGATAAGAGCCGCAGACCGGCTGACTTTTTTATGGCCAAAAGCAACGAGAGGGTGGCGTGACTTTTCAGTCCTGCAATGCGACACGACTTACGAGGGCTGTTCTAAAATGCGAGTTTTAACATAAATACCTTTAAAAAAATATTAAGGATATCTCTTATCCTTTTTATTTTTTAATATACAAATATTTGCAAAACAAATGTTTATACCTTCGTTTAACAATTTTTTTTTACAATTTTTTTTACCAATTGAAAACATAAATACAAAAAATTACGTTTCCACAAAACATAAAATATTACGTATACGCCAAAAAGCTAATACAATTAGCAAATATCAATGGAAACAAAGAATATTACTTAAATTATAAGAGAAGGTAATCATTAAAAGTTGACAGTTCTATGGGATACATTTGAATCAGAATTTTTCTAACTTACCTCCTTTTTTGCTATGAGACACTGGAACACTTGTGACAGCTGCCTGTTAAGTTTAAAAGTTTATTGACCAAGAATCTATAATTACTTGCAAAATGTTGCATCGATTTAGCTGTCAATTCTTTAAATATGAAGTCAGGAGAGAGTGCAGAAAATGTGGGTAAAGCTTTGTAAGTCGGGTTAAGCAGCAGATTTAGCTTTCACATCTCAAAGTTATTTCTGTGTTTTTTGTTTATTTAGGTTTTGTCACTCTTTTATGGCTTCCTATATAAAGCATAAAACTAAAGGGTTCTTGAGGTGGGGGTGATCAAACAAAACTAAATCACCTCTTTTCAGTTGCATGTATATTTTAAAATTCATTTTACACATCCACTTGGTAAGCATTTTAAATAAGTATCCCTAGCATACTTTAAGGCAAACTTATTTAGTAAGTATCTCAACCCATGAGATACTTTTCGGGTCGGCTGATGCCCCAGTTTTCTTTGGGCTGACTGTCCAGTCGGGTCAGTGTCATTCCTTTTTTATCGCCTTTGGTGAACCGCAGACCACATAAGTTTAAATACTTACTCAAAAGCAAGGAAAGCTTTTCGCATTCAATGAAATAACAGTATTTAAGTGCTTATTGTTTGATGAACACTTGAACAATGGACAGCAACGAGGTGAAAATATCTTTAGAGGATTCCCCCAGCTCAAGGGAAAGTTTCACTAGCACAACCAGTGGTCCATGTTGCGGTTTACAAAGTGATTCGGATGAATATATACAGGTGAAGGATACGGATGAAGAGGAAAGGAAAACCACCAGTGAATTGCAGAAATCCAAGGGAACAAAAAAGAAATTTTCCAGCGATTTATCTGGAGGGAATAGCTATGCTACAAACAAAAACGTGTCTGAGGGTAAGCACTTCTTAATTAAATACGTAATCTATTTGTTGTTGATTGTGAAATATTTTAAGTCGGAAGAAAATTCAGAATGCTATTTTATGTCCCATGCAAAATAATAAGTGAATCATTGCATGCACATAAAATAAAAAACAAAAATTAATTTCGGTAGAGGAGCCGAATACAACAAATAAAGCAAACAAGTTATGAATCTTTTCATTAGGGGTGCAAAATAACAGCGAACAAATACGGATAGTTTAACTTTTCTTCTAGAGAGTACCGAAATATATTTTTGTTTTTAATTTTTTTTTATTTTTTACTCTTAATGTCACAAGAACATATATACTTATTGATCGCTGCGCTATTTACTGGTGTAATACCCTTACTTTTTAAAGCTAATTTATGAAAGCACTCAGCGAATGAATTATTTTAAATCATTTGGCTAATATATATGTAGAACTGCAGTTTTTAAAAACATTTGTTTACCGATTTATGTCGGTTCATTACAATTTTTGCCCTACTTTCTGTAGGCCTCATGGATATAGCTTTGCTTTCTGCAAATGCCAATCAGCTTCGCTTCTTGATCACTTACAACGACAAGTCCTCCACCTACATATACAGCATGGTTATGGTGATAACTTCCCTGGCGCTCCAACTATTAGTTGGCATAATGCTAATCTTCAAGGTATGTAAGAAATATATTTGTAAACCAAACCACTAAAAAGAAAACCACACAGCGACGACTGAAGCGTTTTAAAAACCGAAGTTACGAAAGAACCAACGATCTGCTGGTGATGGAAGTTTTCATGATCACAGTGATCAACATACTGCTAGCGGCCTTCACGACAACCGATGGAAGATAAACTATATCCCTTTCCCAATACATTTTAAATATATTTTATATTTGTATATATTTTAATTGTATTTTATACAATATAACAGAAAGAACTATGTGGTAAATGCTAAGGTAACATGGAGAGAACCGATAACGGATGGCCGTCAGAAAATGTTACAGCGGTTCCCACGCATAAATGCACTTGACGTATCTGACGTACGATATCTCAGCTTGTGTGGGGGGGTGTTCTGTGGAGGATTAGGACTACAGCTCCTACAGCTCCTAACCGGAGTACTCCTTCTTGATGCACTTGGCAATGGTGCTGAGCTGCATGTTGGTGGTGCCCTCGTAGATGGCTCCGATCTTCACATCACGGTAGTACTTCTCCTGGGGGAAATCGCGGGTGAAGCCAACGCCGCCCATAAAGTCGACGCACTTGATGGCCGCCCGTTGGGCCACCTCCGAGGCGTAGTACTTGGCCATGGCGGCCTCCTTCTGGAAGGGCACGCCCTGCTCCTGCAGACGAGCCGCATTGTAGGTCATCAGACGGGCAGCCTCGATCTCGGTGGCCACGGTGGCGATCTGGTGCTGCATCGACTGGAAGTTGTAGATGGCATCTCCGAACTGCTTGCGTTCCAGCAAATAGGGAATGGTGGCATCAAAGGTACCCTGGGCCAGACCCACCATCTGGGCGGCAATGCCAATGCGACCCTCGTTCAGGAAGCCAGCGGCGTACTTGTAGCCATGGCCGAAGGTGCCCAGAATATTCTCCTCGGGCACGCGCACATTGTCGAAGGTCAGCTGGCACGTTCCGGAGGCACGGATGCCCAGCTTATCCTCCGGCTTGTTCACAATCAGTCCGGGGGTGTCACGGTCCACAATGAAGGTGGTGATGCCGCGGTAGCCCTGCAATAAAAGTACCATAAATATTAGTAGTCAATTCGGTATGACTATAGATGAGGCACTGGTTTTTAATTTATTAAATATAAATATAGGAAAAAAATGGAATTAAAACTTTTATTTTTTAAATTATTGCTTAGATCGTTTTTATACAACAATTATCAATTTAGTGAACTTTGATCTCACAGCGATAAGATGGCAATCATTTAAATTAAAAATAAAGATTAGCTTTGGAAAATATTATGGAATCGAAAAAAAAGAAATGAGATTAATACGAAGTCTATAGAATATCATTAGGTTATTTAAAATTATATTATAAGACAACATATAAAAACAAAATAAATAAAAAAGGTACTTTGCAAAATAAAACTTGTGATGAAAAATATTACAAAATTACTAAAGTTGTTTTAAATACTTACATCCTCAGGCTTGGCATTGGCGAAGACTAGGAAGACTCCGGCCACATCGGAGTTGGAGATCCACATCTTGGAGCCGTTTATCACGTAGTGGGAGCCATCCTTCTTGGCCACCGTCTTCAGGGAGAAGGCATCGGATCCTGCGCCGGGTTCAGTCAGGGCGAAGCTGCCAGCATACTCCTGGGCCAACTTGGGCAGGTACTTGGCCTTCTGCTCGGCATTGCCGAACTTTATCATAAGCGAGTTGACCAGCGTGTTGTGGATGTCCACAAAGGCGGCCACGGCGGGATCAATCTTGGACAGCTCCTCCACCACGATGATGTTGGTCATGAAGTTGCAGCCACTGCCTCCCAGCTCAGTATCGATCTCAATGCCCATCAGACCGTTCTCGAAAACGGCCTTCACCACAGAGGGATCGAACTTGTGCTCATGGTCCATCTTCTTGACCAAGGGCTGAATCTGCTCCTGAGCCAGTTTGGCAACTGAAATTGAAAGGATTCAAGTTTAATTATATGAAAAATTATATTTAAAATTAAAAAAGAACACATTGCATTTTTTAATCATAATCTATATAATTTCAACTCTAAATTTAAGCCAGTATAAAAAAAGCTTACATGTGTAGCTTATTCTTCAAATACATTAACAATTAACGATCGTTAGAATAGCTTTACAAAAAAGTTCTGTGAAAGCTTTGAAGAACATTTAAATGCACGTTTTCTTAAAAAAATCGTGTTTTAAGCTTTTTGCTTTTTATTCTTTTCTACCTATTTTTCTTCTAAGAGGCCCGATGTTTGCTGTTGGTCTATAGTGTTTGTATAAGCTCAGATATTTCGCTATATACATTTGTGTATCAGATAAAATATCTTTGTGTGAGTGGTGCGTGTGTCTTTTTTATCAACAGATTCTTCAAGTTCTCCGATCGCGTGGGGCTTTCGCAGCTGTCTTTTTCGATAGTCTATTATTCTCTCAGCGTATTTATTATTGATCTTTTTTTAAAGCATTTTGCTTCTTGACATTGTTTTTCCGCTTGAAAGCCAACAACTGGTACACACCCACCAAATTCTCACACCTTCAACACCCTCTCTCTATTGACTTTCCTGCCATTTTGCATACATTCGGATATGTTTCCTTGCTATTACATACTTTTCATGAGAAACGCATAAATAATTGACGAAGTTTGTATATTCATTTAGTTTTCCAACCATATGGGCTTGCCCAGCATTTTTATAACAGATGTGACGTGTCCCAATGGACTCGATGGTAAATTTCATTTATCCTTTTTTTCAACTTTTGTTAAATAAATAAAACACATTTTATTAAATACCAATTTCTCGAAGCTAATATAAATGCCAGCAATACATATAAAATTATAATAATAAGGTGCTTCTGAAAAAGGTAACGTTATCTATTTAAAGCATTCTTTTTATAAACAAATTGTTAAGAATCTGAGAAATTAGTAGTTGTTTTAATTTTGTAAATGGAATTAAGTGTGAACATAACTATTGTTCGTAAACTTTTTTTTTGATTTAACTCAAAGTACAAGTGTCAACTGTACAGATTCATATAGTAAAAGCAATTTGAAAAAATATAAAACCAGTTTTAACTTATGCACTTGGCCACTTTGCATTCAGCTCAGATTGCGCAACAGTCAGACCATATAGACACCTACTTTTCCATTGGGAATATTTGTGTGTATATTATATATGTAGGAAACCATATAGATTGAGACCAATTGAGTGATTGATAAGCGGGACGAAGAAAAATAAAATTATTAAAAGAAAAAAATGTAACCTTCCCAACTAGGAATTAGATGGATTGCAGGCGGACGAGATCCGCCCACTCAGCTAATTCAACTCTCTAGGAAAGGGCGCCCGACCAAGAGCCACGCCCCTGATTGTCCGGCGTGATCACTAGAACAGTGATCACAGGTGGGCAGGGGGCGTGGCTCAGTCGCATTTAATGCTCTATCACAAGTGTAACGCTATTCGGTTGACGTATAAAACCAGAACCAAACAGCTGACTGACCTGTGAAAAATGTAAGGATATTTATATACCACCCACGCTTTAACTATTATACCGCAGAAAAGAAAGGCGTGTTAGGATCCCAAAACTCGAACTCGCGCTTTGGTAAATTTTTCCATTATTTTACCGGCAACTCAACGAGGAACGCCACCGCCAGCCGAAAAAAAGCAGCGACGAAATTCAAAGTTGAGCGGCGGCGGTAACAAAAAGCTATTTTTAGACCGCATGAAAGTGTGTGTGAGAGACCCACCCCCTTTTTCCCTTATCCCCAACTGAGGTGAGTTTTACGTGTTTGGAAGTGATTTTATACTTTTTGGACAATTATTGAAACCAATATATAATATATTTTAAGAAAAGTCGGTACTAAGGTGATAGGAAAATTTTAACATAAGCAACAAAAAGCTTGTGATAAGGTTAGACCTTGAACTTGCCAGCTGGCAGCTTTTAAAGTACTATCTATACATTTTTAAGGAAATAAAATATAACCATTTATTTTTCATCCGACACTTCACCGATTTAACGACTTTTTAGATATACATATAGACATATTTAGTTTGAGCATTTTAAAAAGTATTTTTCCTTGTTATTTTTTATTTTAATATTTTTGTTTGTTTGTTTTTTTAATTTTAGTTATTTGATAGTTTTACACTTTTAAGTTTTTCTTTCGCAAAAGTTTTTAATAGAACAAAAATTATAAATTTTCTCAAACACATTTTCTCTTATCAAAAATTGTAGTACAAAGTTTAATTGGGACTAAAAATCTTTATACTTTTTTAATAAATAACATTTTGTAATATTTTCTTTAGGACCTACTTCTTCTTTAACATATTTTCTGGCACCTGATAATGTAGAAATAAACCGGTATCACAAATTATATAATATTGGCGCACACGCTAGACAAATCAATTTAATTAAGCGCTCTCCTATAGAAAATGCTAATACGGCCAATGAAAATTATTAGATTACTTGGTCGTAGAAAGTAGAAAAATTGCACCTAACAATATTCGAGCAAACATCATATTAAGTGACATTTTAGCTCCACTATCCAAATAAAAATGTGCTTATCTGGCAAGCGGCCTCCTCCACGCCACATTTTCCCCACACTAAATACACCTTATCAGCAGAAATATAAAACTCGAAAAACACAAATACAACCAATAATGCAGCAATACTTTAGTTAGGTGGTAAAATGCAAAAATATTAATAAATAACAACAAGAGCATCATGAATGAGGCGATGCTTGGAGTTACGTAACAGGCAAGTCAACTAAACACCATAAAAATATCTAAAAATTCGGCATGGAAAAAAAAAACACGCTTATCGAAATGGGGCTACACTTGGAGTAAAATCACTCTGAATTCTGATGATCTACATAAGTTAAGGGCGAAACTCACCAGTCTCCTTCATCATTTTCTCATCGTCGGTAAGGAAGGTAAGGGGTGGGGGAAGACCTGTTGCCGAGGACATCGCAGCATTTTGCTGACGTGCAGCGGAATTAACCAGCTAAAAAATAAGTAAAGCAAGTTAAATAAGTTAATGCCAAAGTAAGAATTGAGGGGGCGTGGCCAACTTACCATGCGCACTGGCAGTCTCTTCAGGCTGTTCATCATCTTGAATGTAGTGGAAAAATTAATTTAATCAAGGGGCCAAACTGGACTTTATTTAGGATTTTGGACCGGATCCCCAGAGACAACGGCAACAGTTGGCTGCTCACACGCGACTGAATTTCCATTCTCCAGCAGCAGACACGATCGCCAGACAAGAGCAACCAGATTTTGAAAAAGCTTTTCACCACCCAAACTGAAGTTCAACACACACAGCCGGTTAGAGCATTAACGAACGGTGGTAAGCCAAAGTACACAAATTAAATTAGTTAAAATATAATAAGACTCCAAATTTTATACTATTTTTTGACATTATATTAAAATTAATTTGTTGTAAGTTATTACAGTTATTTTTTTTTTTGGGGACTAAAAAGTTTACTTTAAGCATACATTCATGCGTTCATATTTTCCAACTCCATTTCAAATTCAAAATATCAATTTCGTATGTTGAATTTATTGCGGAGCCAAACATTGTACAGACCCTATACGTTCTCAATTGAATAATTTTTCAATTGAAATTCAATTTAATTTTTTTTTTTGAAATTCAAATGTAACAGTGGTGACAAGTCACAGGATTAGTAAAGACACACTCCCCACAAGTGTTGTAAAGCGCAGGTCTCGATTTTGACGTTTCCTCATCTAGAGATGAACCAAGAGAGATCGATACTAATCGCAAAGAATAAAAGTTTAACACTATATGTAAATAAACATTTAATTAATTAAAATAACACAACTGGGTAAAAAACCAATTGTCATCTCTCAACCTCCCAGAAATTCAGTTCCCGCCTTTCTTTTGAATTAAATTTGTGTTTTCGCTTTACACTCATACAATTCCCTTTAGAGGGAGAATTTCAATTTCAGAATGCAATCATAGCGCAGAGATAATTTCTTTCTTTAGTGTAACGCCCAACGCAAACCCTGCAAGGATGTGGGCAAAAGTATTTAAAAGAAATAAATATGTTATCTCTTTAGTGGGTGAACGGCCCTCAGGGATGGGAGCAGCCTGCTCGTAAAATCACGATTATGCTCGCCAACACAGCCACACTTATTGCTGCTCACCTCTAGCAACTCTTCTTCTTTCCTTTTCTTTTGGCTTCGTTTCCGGAGAAGTCGCAGTTGAGCAATTTAAGCAAAACACGTGCTTAATTTCCTAAAATTGTGCATTTTTGTTTGCAGTCCGCACAGCAAAATGAAGCAGAACCCGCACGTCTCGTCGTCGCGTAGGAAGAACCGCAAGCGCCACTTCCAGGCCCCCTCCCACATCCGCCGGCGCCTCATGTCCGCCCCGCTGTCGAAGGAGCTGCGCCAGAAGTACAACGTGCGCTCCATGCCCATCCGCCGCGACGATGAGGTCCAGGTGATCCGCGGCCACTTCAAGGGCAACCAGGTGGGCAAGGTGGTCCAGTCGTACCGCAAGAAGTTCGTCGTCTACATCGAGAAGATCCAGCGCGAGAACGCCAACGGCACCAACGTCTACGTGGGCATCCACCCCAGCAAGGTGCTGATTGTCAAGCTGAAGCTGGACAAGGACCGCAAGGCCATCCTGGAGCGCCGCGGCAAGGGCCGTCTGGCTGCTCTCGGCAAGGACAAGGGCAAGTACACCGAGGAGACCGCCGCCCAGCCCATGGAGACCGCGTAAACCGCCGGAAAAAGCTCACAACTGGACCGCCCTCGTCGCTGTTTACTGTTTTTACCGTAACGCTTAGTGTAAAAAACAAAACATCTGAAAAAATCGCGTGTGGAAAGCGACGCATTCTTTACAATAAAGAAAAGTTGATTTTCGCAAATGGATCCTAATGGCGTTTTCCTTTAAAACGGATTAAGTTTTAAAATCAGTCGTGATTAGATAAACTACCTAAACTAAATAGCATTTTGTAAGCTTCCATGCAAGCCATGTGGTTTGGTTTATGCAGATTATAAATCTTTATAAACAAGTTTTTCAATTTGGAATTATAAAAGCTTTGGTAAAGTGACGGTTCAAAAAATCCTAATTGCAGTGGCTAAAAACTATACAAATTTTTAGACGAAACTATTTGAGAAAGTATATGCCCGCGCTCTGTGCAAGGTTATCAATACATGTGAAATTATTTTAGACACATTTGTTATGAGAGTAGACTTAGTTCGCCAATTCTTATTAGATTCTAAAAACTAAATCATTTATTTGCCTTTCCACGCAACAATACCGCAATATATCCTCCTTTCTATCCCTTCATTCGAAACTTATATTCCAATATATAATGCCTTATACTAATCTGTTAAATGTGTATTTAAAAGCTACACTCTTAAAAGTCCTCAAAAGTGTGTTTAAACTTTATTAGGAAACTATCTTGACAATATTAATTGGTGTATCGATGAATTTTATGTTTCTTTTAAAGTTAAACTTTTAAAATAGTACTCTCTTCTATTTTTTATCAATCGACTTTAGATGAAATACAATTTCAGATAAAACAGTCTTATCATATGAAGTCCACCGAAGAGTAATTTTTAAGGCTCAGAATGCTTATATTAACATTTTAATGATTTCTTGGGCGTTTAAATCGATGTCCAGACCACAAACATTTATTCTACGAATAATCTAAAGCTTAACCTTGTTGTTATCCTAAAAGGTTTTCACGCTTAAAACAGGAAAATAGAGTTCTGAAACTTTCATAAAGAATAAGGCACTACTTTTATATCGAACGCGATTTTCCTATACATTCCTATAATTTTAAAAGCTGTATTTTCTTTGATTCTTGTTTCACTGAAATCTGAACCATTTTTATTGGCGATTCAACATGTTGATTTTTGATTTTTGTTTGTACTTGTGAGGTTAGTAAAAGACACTTTGATAAGCTTTGGTTTTTGCTTTGAGATTGAAATTTGAAGGATAACTTGATAGATTCCAACTAGTGGCGCCTAGAGTTATGCATCCTGGGATCGTATGGAGCGGGACGGGACTCCACACGGGACTTGGCCTTTGGTGGCTTCTTCTCCTCCTTGTAATCGTCGCCAAATTTACGACGGTTCTCCTCTTTGATAAAAGCCTTTCGCTGTGAGGGAAACAGTCCATTCGGTTCCCTCACTATATTGGCCTGGGAACAATAGACCTGCGGATTGTAATCCGGCACATCTTCGTCGTCGTCCCAGTTTTCTTCGGACTCAATCTTGGCGTGTCTGGTGTCCTCCGTTAGTACAGCAGCTGCACTCGTCTGATACTGGACTATAATCTTGCGATCCTCGCACGATTTGGTGTGTT
Source organism: Drosophila elegans (assembly GCF_018152505.1). Taxonomy (NCBI): domain Eukaryota; kingdom Metazoa; phylum Arthropoda; class Insecta; order Diptera; family Drosophilidae; genus Drosophila; species Drosophila elegans. Next base: position 6,207,788 of record NW_024545578.1, read on the forward strand.
GCTAGGCAAGGATGAGAATTAACGTAAGGTTTCTTACTTTACAGCATCATACTTACATATAACTCGGGCTCCGGTATCAAATGGGCCTTGTTAAAGGGACATATCATCAGTTGCACGGTGTCTTTGTAGATCACACGGCATTTCAGGATGTGCTGCTGGAGTTTCTTGCGCAACATTTTGTGCTCCTTGTTGTATGGGCAGTTAACCATATCCGATTCGTCTCCGTTATCCATATTTATTTATTTTTCTGATCTTCCAGAACCTTTTAGGAGTTTCAGATTTCACGACAGGCTGGCGCTGTGTTAAAAAAGTGTTGGGTAACATCGTAATAAGGTAATAATAACCGATAGTTTTGAGATTAGATTTTCAATGACTTGTATTCTTAAATATATTATTTAGATATGGGTCGCAGCTGGTTATATTTTATATATGAACAATGCCAATCAACAAGTTACATCTTATGTTATGTTTAAATTGTTAGTTTCTTAACAAAAACTCTTTAGCTATTGTTTTTTTAAATAAAGAACATTTTAAACAACCCAATATCTTAAAATATTGTTTTTTTTTACCGATATCTCTACAACGACATTTAGTTTACAAACACTGTTTTGTGTTCATCTCTAGTACATCTTACAACACTGACTCGTACTAATAAACAAGGCAGCTGGAAAACATTTATAAAAATCGAAAAATCCTCGATTTGTCTGCAATTAAGTAGTTTAAAAACAAAGCAGCAAGATGGGCAAGGGCTTCAACAACTACATGTGTAAGAAATTCTTCCACCCCGCCTCCAGGGACAATCTGAAAAGGGTAAGTGACCTACAGGATCCTGATGAAATGCGTATCTTCTAAGGTGATGGGCTAACAACGAAGTAATCTTCTCCAGGTGTGGATGGCGGAGCAGCAGGCGGAGGCGTACAAAAAGAAGCAGGAGGAGCTGCGCAATCAGTACGAAAAGGAGCAGAATCTGCACGAGAACAAGGCGATGCTCAGCAAGGACAGCAAGGACAAGTTGAGTGTCAACTTTATGTACGAGCCACCGCCAGGAGTGCGAAAAGAGCGCGAAAAGGACGACAACGAGCCGGAGTACAAGTTCGAGTGGCAGCGGAAGTACAACGCTCCCAGGGAGTCCTACTGCAAGGGGGACACCGAGATCCGGGACCAGCCCTTTGGCATCCAGGTGCGCAACGTGCGCTGCCTCAAGTGTCACAAGTGGGGCCACATCAACACGGACAAGGAGTGCACCATGTACAGCATTTCCATGAGCGAGGCACGCAAACTGCATGCAGAAACCGAGGCCGGCGACATCATGGCCAAGAATGTGCTGGAGGAGCAGATGAAGGAGGATGGCCTAATGATGAAGCGATCGGCGCTGGAGTTGCAGAGCATCAAGGCCATCCAACAGCAACACCAACTGGTGCCCAGCGATGGCGAGGAGGAGGCCCACGCCAATCAACAAAATCCCGAGCTTGTCTTCCTCAAATCCCTGTCCAAGAAACAAAAGCTAAAGCTGTTAAAAAAGCTGGAGAAGATCGAACGTATGAAGCGCAAGGGCGAGGGTATCAAAAAACCCTCTAAGAAAAAATCCAAAAAGCAAAAAGACGATAAAGAGAGCAAGAAAAAGAAATCGAAAAAGGACAAGTCAGGCAGAAAGGAAAGAAAATCTTCGGTTGGCGACAGTTCGTCCTCCTCTTCATCCTCGGACAGCAGCGATTCCGAGGACACTCACAAAAATAACCACAGAGATGACAAACGAAATGGTCATCAGAGGTCCAGGGAATCGGAGCATAGCCACCAGCGCCGAAGGGATGAAAGCAGGCATCGCAGAGATCGCTCGCGATCAACCAGCAGAGATAGGAGAAGGGAAAAAGAGCGCCGGGAGCATTCCAGGCGATAGTATTATCATTGTATTGTCCACTAATAAATTTTGAACATTTTGTATCCATTTTAAACTAGATATTTGTTGTAATACCTTTTTGGGAGTTCATAAATTACATGTTAATGTATATTTTGTCTCATTATATTTTATTAAAAATGAATAGCTTTGCTAAAACTCTTTATTTTGCCAGAGTGTGATATACATACTTTAAAGACTTTATTGTTTACTAGGTGCTTATTCAATTTGCCTAGATCCTGGCAATTTGAGGGGTTGTGGAGGATCCGGCGGAGACGCAGAGCTCGGCGCCGTGGTTGCTGCCGCCCTCCCTGGAAATGCTCTTCACGTGGATGTGGCTCTTGAGCATCGCAGCCCGTAGGACGAGCATCCTGGTGTGACGCTGATACTGCTTGCCCATGATCAAGGCCCGCTCGAAGGTGCTGTTCCGCTGATCCGCCTCCTTGGCGTACAGGATCTTGTTGTGCGAATCGATGCGCGCCTGAATCTGCCCGTCCAATATCAACTGCATCACCTCGTTCTCTAGATCGCCCACCGATGAGTTAAAGGCCATGGCCATTTTGTGCATGTCTGCCGACATGTAGGGGCTGAAGTATTGGATGAGCGCACGGTTACGAATCTTGGTGTACAGCGTGGTCACATGGGGAGCTATGTACATGTCCACCAGCAGATTGTCCCTGATCTCATCCAGCAGCGTCAAGCAGGAGGCATATTTGCTTTCGTAGAACTTGAATATAATATCCCTGAGCTGGGGCTCCAGTTCCAAGAACAGTTTGAAGGATGTGGAAGCGATGACCAGGCGCTTCAGTTCCGGTCGATCGAAGGTGGCCAGGGCACAGAGACCACCGTAAACCGCCACATTGCTGGTGGAGATCATCTCGGGAAAGTCGCAGTGATCGAAGTTGGCATTGAGGAAATGCTTGGCCGCCACCTTGTACTTCTTCTGCTGCAGTTCCGCCAGACCAGCGGCGCACTCCAGCCGAGTATGCACCTGGGCATTGGCCTCCTTGGAGCCCTCGGCAAAGTCCGGAGTGCTTTCCGCCTTGGATATGTAGCTCATCACATGGGCCCAGTTCTGGAGATAGATGGAAACCTTGATGACATTTAGGCACATGTTGACCACATGCTTGCCACTGGTGCAGTAGTCTCTGGCCCGGGAATAGCACTTCAGGGCATTGGTGAGGTCGCCGCAACTGAGGTAGTGGTCAGCCAGATCATCGTGACCCCGGCGAATGCTCTCCTTGATCGAATTCGACTTGTAGTTCTTCAGATCGGAGTCCAGTTTCTCCAGCTTCAACGCCGCCTTCTTCATCTTTGTGTCCACCCATACGGCATCGTAGGCGAAGGCATCCTTCTCGCCAGCGGGCTGTGCTTGTCCCTGAGCCTGGGCCACTGGTTGGGCGGCGATATCGGGCAGAGGAGCTGCAGCTGCTGCGGCTGCCTGATCTCCGCCAGCATTGGCAGGCGGAACTGGAGCATTACCGGCATTCAAGTCACTCAAGCGCTTGTGCAGCACCTGGTAGAGATTGACGTTGTAGGTGGTCTGCACATAGGTAATGGCCATCTTCAGAGCCTCCACTGCCAAGATTGGGCACACATCGGCCACAAACATCAGGCGATGCAGTCTTACGATCCCGGCATATTGATTGGCGTACACCTCGAGATCAATGCTGGGATTCTCCACCACAATCTGCTGCTCCTCGTTGTTCTCATTGTCCTCATTTGGCGGCGCATCCACTTGCATCGGCTCCACAGCGTTCTTTTGTTTGAGAAATACACAATTTTCATTGACTACATTTTACCAAATATAAAGTTTTTCATGGCTATTTACATGCATAAGTGGTGGCATTGGCAGCACGGGCATCTTGCTTTAATTTCCTATGAAAATCAAATTGAAATTCTCACAAATTCTCGCTTAAATCTGCTTTTGTTTTTGTCAATTAATTTTCTCAAAACGATTTGCAAAGTATTTGGCATCGATATACCGGTGCGAACTAGAGGTGGACAATCAAGTCGTTATATTTTGCCGATAGTCACGGCTATTAATATCCAACCAATTTCAAAGGAATTTCTGCCGAATAACTGTACAAGATCTGTTGGAATTTGTTTAGAACATACCGATTTCAAATATATTCTTATCATAAACCTAAGCAGCTTTGATTGGAATTTGGTTAAAAGTACACCCAAAAAAATTCGGTCACAGTTTTCCTCTGTCATTGTGACTTCATTATCTACTCATCTCTAGCGCCCTGCATCGATGAACGAGAACTTACCAACACTGTTTTCCCAAACAAGAAGAAGAGGAAGCGCACCACGCATTGATAAACTTTCAGTTGTTTGTGAAATTAATAAAATAAAGAAGAATAAATTGACCAATAAGTAATCAAAGATGTCAAACATAACGGCAGCGGTTATAGCCAACCGCAACAAGAAACATTTCCTTGGCGTTCCAGCTCCATTGGGCTATGTGGCCGGCGTTGGTCGCGGGTAAGTACAATCGAATGCACTATTTTGTCATGGGGAAAAAGCTAATTTTAATGGTTTTCTTGCTTTTTTAGAGCGACGGGATTCACCACCCGTTCCGATATTGGTCCAGCCCGTGATGCCAACGATGTGTCCGACGACCGCCATGCGCCACCAGCCACCAAACGTAAGAAAAAAGACGAAGAGGAGGAGGAGGACGAAGACTTGAACGACTCAAACTATGACGAGTTTAGTGGTTACAGCGGCTCCCTGTTCTCCAAGGATCCGTACGACAAGGACGACGAGGAGGCGGACGCCATCTACGATTCGATAGACAAGCGGATGGACGAGAAGCGCAAGGAATATCGCGATCGGCGGCTGCGCGAGGATTTAGAGCGGTATCGCCAGGAGCGACCGAAGATTCAGCAGCAGTTCAGTGACCTGAAACGCTCGCTGGCCAGCGTCACCTCGGAGGAGTGGTCCACCATCCCAGAAGTGGGCGATAGTCGCAACAGGAAGCAAAGAAATCCCAGGGCCGAGAAGTTTACCCCCTTGCCGGATAGCTTGATATCGAGAAATCTTGGCGGTGAATCCTCCTCCACATTGGATCCGTCCTCGGGCTTGGCTTCCATGGTGCCTGGTGTGGCCACTCCCGGCATGTTGACGCCCACAGGAGATTTGGATCTGCGTAAGATTGGTCAGGCGCGAAACACGCTAATGAATGTTAAGCTATCGCAGGTTTCCGACTCTGTGACTGGTCAAACGGTGGTGGATCCCAAGGGTTACCTCACCGACCTGCAGAGCATGATTCCCACCTATGGCGGCGACATCAACGACATCAAGAAGGCACGTCTGCTGCTCAAGAGTGTGAGGGAAACGAATCCCAACCATCCGCCAGCTTGGATTGCATCTGCCCGTTTAGAGGAGGTCACCGGCAAGGTTCAGATGGCCAGGAACCTGATCATGAGGGGCTGCGAAATGAACATCCAGTCCGAGGATCTTTGGCTGGAGGCAGCTCGTCTTCAGCCACCGGATACAGCGAAAGCGGTGATCGCGCAAGCTGCTCGTCACATTCCCACCTCTGTGAGGATTTGGATTAAAGCGGCTGACTTGGAAACAGAGACGAAAGCCAAGCGCAGGGTTTTCAGAAAGGCTCTCGAACACATTCCGAACTCTGTTCGCCTGTGGAAAGCCGCCGTAGAGCTCGAGAATCCCGACGATGCACGTATTCTACTTTCGCGAGCTGTGGAGTGTTGCAACACCAGCGTGGAACTCTGGCTGGCCCTCGCCCGTTTGGAAACCTACGAGAACGCTAGAAAGGTCCTAAACAAAGCTCGTGAGAATATACCCACTGATCGACAGATTTGGACCACAGCTGCCAAGCTGGAGGAGGCTAATGGCAACATCCACATGGTGGAGAAGATCATCGATCGTTCGTTGACCTCGCTGACCGTCAATGGAGTTGAGATCAACCGTGATCACTGGTTCCAGGAGGCCATCGAATCGGAGAAATCGGGTGCAGTCAACTGTTGTCAATCTATTGTAAAAGCAGTCATTGGAATAGGCGTAGAGGAGGAGGATCGCAAGCAAACCTGGATAGATGATGCAGATTTCGTAAGTATTCATATGCAGCTTGTATTTGATTGAACAAAATTAATGAAAACTCATTATTTTCCGTGTTTCAGTGCGCAAAGGAGAATGCATTTGAGTGTGCACGAGCTGTCTACGCTCATGCGCTGCAGATATTCCCCTCCAAGAAGAGCATCTGGTTGCGGGCAGCCTACTTCGAGAAGAACCATGGCACCCGTGAGTCCCTGGAGGCCTTGTTGCAGCGAGCCGTGGCCCATTGTCCCAAATCGGAGATCCTCTGGCTGATGGGTGCCAAATCCAAATGGATGGCTGGAGATGTGCCGGCCGCCAGAGGAATTCTATCGCTGGCCTTCCAAGCAAATCCCAATTCCGAGGACATTTGGTTGGCAGCCGTTAAGTTGGAATCGGAGAACTCGGAATATGAGCGGGCGAGACGATTGCTGGCCAAGGCCAGAGGTTCTGCACCCACACCCAGGGTGATGATGAAATCGGCTCGTCTGGAATGGGCTTTGGAGCGTTTTGATGAGGCTCTACGTTTGCTAGAAGAAGCCGTCGAAGTGTTTCCCGATTTCCCCAAACTTTGGATGATGAAGGGTCAAATCGAGGAGCAGCAGAGACGGACGGATGATGCGGCTGCCACGTACACGCAGGGCCTTAAAAAGTGTCCCACCTCCATACCACTCTGGATTCTATCCGCCAATCTGGAGGAGCGCAAAGGCGTGCTGACAAAGGCTCGTTCCATTCTGGAACGTGGACGTTTGCGCAATCCCAAGGTGGCTGTTCTCTGGCTGGAGGCCATCCGGGTGGAATTGCGAGCGGGTCTCAAGGAGATTGCCAGCACCATGATGGCCAGGGCACTGCAGGAATGTCCCAATGCCGGAGAACTTTGGGCGGAGGCCATCTTCATGGAAACCAAGCCACAGCGAAAGACCAAGTCAGTGGATGCCCTCAAGAAATGTGAGCATGACCCACATGTACTTCTGGCAGTATCCAAACTTTTCTGGTCGGAACACAAGTTCTCAAAGTGCAGGGATTGGTTTAATCGAACGGTTAGTATATTATATTAACTTTTGAATTGAGCTAATCTTTTATTTATTACAGGTCAAAATCGATCCTGATTTGGGCGATGCCTGGGCGTATTTCTACAAGTTCGAGTTGCTGCACGGCACAGAGCAACAGCAGCAGGAGGTCGTCGATCGTTGTATTTCCGCAGAGCCCACGCACGGCGAATCCTGGTGTCGAGTCAGCAAAAACATCCAGAACTGGCAGTTCAAAACCCCTGAAGTGCTGCGTGCCGTTGTCCGGGAGCTATCCATACCCACCTAAGCTTAAGTTTATTTTGATTAAACGACATGTAGTCTAGCGCTGCATCTCTCTATATCCTTTAACGATGCGATAGAATTGCTTAAAGTGCTTGAAGATGAATTCGCACAGGAACAGGCCCAAGCTGGCGGCAGCTCCACAGCCAAAGATTCCCAAAGCATATCGGCACTCGGTGATGCCTATGGAGACAAAGCCACCCACTCCACCCTCGCACTTGGGCTTCTGGGGGATCCACTTTCGCTCCTCGCGATTCACCAAGCTCACTTCTCGCTGCCAGCGTAATCTGGGTAGGAAATTTAAGTATTTTAAGATTTTATCTGAGTTTAAACTTTTCTGTTTTAAACAAATTATAAGGATTTCGAAATTATTAAAACTAATTTGTTAGGTAACAATTATAAATTAATTGAACTTTTAAATTGTTTAAGGACATTAAGCATTTAAAAAAAGTAATTTTAGTAAAGATTCTTACTGCCTTCGTATGAGCTCCTTGTAGGGAAAGTTCTTCCTCGTCGGAATGGCCAGCATGGGCAACTGGAATGGCTCAAGTTCCATCAGTCCACACTTTTCTGGCTCACTGAAGGTGTCGCTGACGATTTGGTAGCCAGCTTGCAATTCCACCTGGTAGGCAAATAACCCTGTGCGCATTCTTTCCATTCCTAAAATCGGCCGAACATAGACATTATCTCCCTTGGAGGCTATCTTCTTGTGGTACAGATTCTTGGTCACTGGATCTGTCGACTCTGTGAAGTATATCTTATTGTATTGGGTATCCTGAACACCGATTTCCAGAGGAGATTGACCAAGATCAGTCAACGAACGAATGGCATCCGATGGACTTTGCAGCAGAGCCACGATATTAGCCGAAAAAGAGGTGAACAAGAAGAGAGCGGCTACGAAAGTGGTGAAGACAATGATCCTGGCCGATCGATTGCGCACCTCCACATAGAATCCCTGCTGGCACATTGCGCCCCACACAAAATTCAGGGTATCCATGTAGGCCATGTCATGGGTGTGTGGCGAAAAGAGCAGTTCTATAACCAAAACCACGGTCGTTATGATCAGCAGCATGAGAATCGAAACCCACACATCGTTCTCAAAGGGCATGGCGAATATATTGGCCACTGCCGAAAGTGGTGGCTGCCGGAACATAATCCCAGCTCTCACCCGATACGTTTCGGCCACAAAGTCAACCAAAGCAATGCGATCCAGTCTCATGAAGATCGCCAGTTGGGCCAAGTCCAGTTCGTACCGCTGAAAGCGACCCATCAGACCATCGAAGGATCCATTCGGCTGACGCCAACCATAGTTGACGGTTTGATAAGTGTTGTAGCTGAAAGTAGGATATGATATTTCTTTAACAATAAAATGTTAGATATATATCAAATATTAAATAGAATCATTCAAGCCAAATCAGAGGTAAATCTGTTTCAAAAAAATTATCATTAAACAAAGAATAATAAACTAAACTTAATACAAATAAAGAATATAGGACATTGAAAGCCATCTTATAAGTATGCATAAGGCCAATATACATATAAAAATCAATAAAATAAAATACCTTTTCTTTAAAATTGGTATGCAATAAATAAAATACCCTTTCTACAAGGTATTATAAATTAAAAATTTTAATTTTTGTGAACCATTCAAAATAATGTTTTAACAATCTTTTAATGGTTAAAATAGAAACTGCTTTCAAGTTTAGGTTAAACAACCCAATAAGTTAATTGCGCGAAAAGCTTGAGTAATAAAAAAAATGTACCAAATTAAGAGTGCTAATTGGAATAAATAAATTTTCTAATGTTTTTTAACAACATTAAGATGCAAGCAAAGAGAAAGTAATCTGATCTAACCTTATGTTCAAGCGATTGGCCAACTCCAGCATCAAGCGATGATTAACCTTAGAAATAGTGTCAATATGTCTAAGTGATAGATCTTCAATGTTTGTAAACAAATCGGGAAAGGCAATAACTATAGCCGAGTTGAAAACTATTCCCTCGAGATTTTGCCTATATGTTATGGCCGATCCAAAATGCTGCAGTGCGTGGACTATGTGCCTCCTATTTCGAATGTTGTGTCCGATTAACTTTATCTTTAAGGGCTTCCAAGCAGCCACCTTGTACAGATCGATCAAGCTGGATGAAAAGTTTCCGTCATCATTTTCATAGTGGAGCACCCTTAATTCACTGTCCGGAGGAATAAATATCTCTGGATCCTCTAGTAGATCGATATCTGACCGATCTTCGCTAAGGAGCAGCCAAAATCGATTTGTGGTAAAGTAGTTGTGCTCCGGTGCAGCTGACCACCGAAGTAGATTTAATGCACAATCGCTGTTGAATTCCAGCAGAAGGATGCCCGTTTTATAGGGCAACAGGGGCAGCAGAAAGGACGTCTCCCAGTGGCTGGAGTTGTTGGCATGGAAACCCTTTGGCGGCGGTGCGTCCTTCTGCTCATCCAGGACATCGACATGCCGCAGGTCCCTTAGCGAGGTCGCCGTACTGACCTGCACATAGAAATCGTTGAGGTTGAAGTGCTGCCACAGCGTCCAAAGGCGATAATCCGCTGAAGGGGAAACAACACAGATATACAGGGAAAAAAATGAATTTTTTTAGTTTTATTAATTTTGCTTTTAAATTTTTAGACTGTGGGAATGTTTGTAAAGGTTTTCCAGAAGTATTTAAGTTTTTTACTGGGCGAAAGATTAGTTTTTGGTTTTGTTCATTTTTGTTCAGATTTCAAAAATGTATGTTTTCTAAGTATAGGGAAATATAAAACTACTAAATTGTTTTATATCAAATTTATAAAGTCTTGTTTTTATATTGAGTAAATATCAGATAATTGCCGATAGAGATAAATATAGTGCAAGGGTTCGATTCGCCTTGAAATATGGTTCTTAATCTTTAAAGATTTCTGCCTGTGCATTGACGGGTCATAAATTTTGGCCCTAGTAGCACATTGCATGCAGAGGGTTAATTCACCAATGTCCGTGTGACAAACGACCAGCATCAGGCTTTGAACGCCGTGGTGGCGATAGTAAGCGACTAGCATATCCGGCAACTGATTGCCCCACCGTGTTTTCGAGTCCGGATCCCCCGGGGAATCCTCGCTCCGCCAGCTGCCACCGACACGTGGCCCCATCGCAGCACTGACAACCAGGAAAAATAGCAGGGGCAGCCGGTGGAGAGGTCGAACTTTTATCACTCCGAATATTAACGAGTTGCTGTCGTCTTGTCGCTTTTGCATTTCCCCCGATGTACTTTTTCGATGGTCAGTGTCGGTGGCTTTTATAGCCAAAGTACATTCGCCGGTAATTGCATTCAAGAATTGCATTAAAATTATGCATTGATTACACTCCACTGCACGGTATGGCCAACCCTTTGGGTCCCCAGGGTCCTTTGGGTCCGCTCAACCCATCTGCCATCATTACGTTGGGCAATCTTCGCCAGCAATTTCGCGACAACTGCAATTGGTCATCGATGGCGTTTAATTGCTCCGAGCAAGTGGCGCACAAATTGTCGTCGTGGAAGTGCGGACAAAGTCAATTACGTGTCAACGACAACCGGAACGGAAAAAGTTTCTTCGACTTTCAGGACTTGGTTTGGCATTCGGCGGATAAGCACTAAAGTTGTACGTAGCTTTTTGGCAAAAGAAATGGGAAAGTTTATCTTTGGGGCACTTTCTGGCACTGTTTACTTGCTTAAATCTGTGAATCTATTACTTTCGTTTGTATTTTCCCTGTAATAAGTCTGATTAATATTTGTGTATCTCATAAAGAACTAAAGTTTTAAGTAAGCAATCTAAAATATTTATGGTATAAACGGTAAAAAGTATACTTAGTGCTTGCTTGTTCTTAAAGTGACTATAAATATTTATATCTAAGTAAAAATAAGCAATACTAAAAATATACTTTAAAGTTGTTACTCTATATTTTTTAATTTTAATTTTCAATACTTATTTTTTAATCTTTATTTCTTGACATAGTTATACAAAAACCGTGTTGCTGAAAAAAACATTATTCCTGCATGCTAAATCTTTATCAAACTTTTAAAGGAAACTTCGAATAAGCTGAATAAAATCAGAAAGAAAGCCAAGATTTGGCCTGAAGACATAAGCATTAAGAAGCAATTAAGAAAATTGAAAGAAAAATAAGACAGAAAAAATAGGCAAATTTGATCAAGCATGGAGCGGATATATACACACATGCATTGGTTGGAAAAACTGGTATTAGCACGATGTCACAGGACAACAACAACGAATATAAGGAAGCAGGACATGCCCATACACGACGACATTAACACAATTACAATCTGAACATGTGTTAGTCTTCTTAGACATGCGTTGACTATAAAGAAAAATCCAATTAAAAGTGATAAAAGTTATTGAAGCGTAGCGTGGCAAAAAAGGAAAGCCATTAGAGGAAAAACAACAGGAAAAACAAATGGCCGAAATGCGGAAAGGGAAGCGAAAAGGCCGGAAAGGAAGGCCGCACAAAGTGGCTGCCATTTGTGGCACGCAATATATATGGCGCTGATTGCAACACCAGATTATCACACAGATTTGGCAAGTGGCGAGACATGCTAAGGACAAATCAAGATTCACCCAAGACCTTCCATCCCCCATTTTCCTCTCATTTGGTTAGGGTAATCATTCATCCGCCCAAACAAAAAAGGAAAAGATTTTCCACTTCGAAAACATTTTCCGAATCAATTAAGGATGGAAGAAATTGAGATGAGGGTAACTGAATTTTAGATTAACCAAGTAATTGGGTCTAAAAACTTTGAAAATATAACAGCGAAATGAAATAAAAAGAAAGCCCGGCAAATATATATTATGAAACCATAATTATGGTCTTTAAAAAAAAGTAACCGAAGGTTAAGAATTAATATTAAAAACTATAAATATTATCAAAAATGCTAAAACAGTATAGTTTTTCAGAAATATTTTTAGTGAACTAAACAAACAGTAAGATAATTACTGGCTTAAAAATTGTTTCATACGACAATTAAACTTACTTTTTTAATCAAAATTGTGCAGTTTATTTTAAATATTCTTTGACATTGTATATTTTTTGCCATGAATCCTAACCAAATTGTACCTGTGCTTATTGCGCTTCTTGTTTTCTAGACTCTTTTTCAGCAGCGGCAGCCTCCTTTTTAAGCTGGTTGTCTCTTTTAGACGAATGTTTGCGCCAATTTTTGACGACTTTTTCGAATTCCTTTAGGCGAGCTTTTTTATCCTTTTCCGATTCGGGGTCCTGTCCAACAGTGCTCTCATCAATTTCGTCCTCATATCCTCCAGGTGGCAAAGCATTGAAGTAGCTGTTGTGAAAAGCTGTGCGATTTCCATCGCGAAACCAAAACGGCTTTGATCGTTTGTACATATGGGGATAGTTCTTAAACTCAAGGCGTTCCTCTTCGGCCCGAGAACTAAAAACTAAGAGAGTTAAAATGGCTATTAGGGGTAGGACTCCGAATAATGAGATCTTTTGCCATAGCTTGGAATGTCCAGTGATTGCTAGATAAAAATAAGTTTAGTTTTATGAACCAAATTATTAGAAAATAATACAGACGTGGTTTTTTTTCGGTTACGGCTGGGCATCCCAAGTCTCCTCCTTGAATTGCAGTTAAAGCTAGTTTTGCCTTCTTTTTCTTGGGTTTGCCCAGTAACAATTCATCACATGTTTGTAGTTTTTTTTTACTTTTATCCATTGGTTTAACAGGGTTTATAGTCGGCTTGCATTTGGTCCCGCCTTTTATAGCAGTCTCATCCTTTGGCTTGGTGTCTTTAATCACATTATTTTCTTTAGGGGTTGTATCTATAAAGAAGTAATCTTTAATATTACTTTTACATTAATAAAATAACAACCTTTTTTAGCTGGTTCAGACGATTTGGCATCTTTACCCTCCTTACTCGTTGTTTCTATTAAATATGACATCTTTTACTATATATAAAAACATATAAGCTAAGCCATTAACCTTTATTTCCTGTTCCAGAAGATTTTTTATCTCCAGACTTGGACATAAAACGCTGGGAAAATTTAGAGTTTACTGGACATCGTGGGTATATATATTTTAATATTTGTATGCTCCTTTTGTTAAATGGAAACATTACTTTTTGCAAGGGCCGAAACCTGAATTTTGAAATACAAATGTGCCTGAATTTTAAGTTTTACAGTCCAATAGTGTCAACTACCAGCCTACCTAGAATACTGAAAATTTAAGAACTAAAATACTTGTTTTTAAAAAAAGTCAATAAAATCACAAGTCACAAACCTGTTCTTAAATATTCCATTCAAACTTTTAATTCTTTGTCTAAAATTTCCATTAACCATGAATCAGCTTCTAGTTTTTAAGTAGTTCTTATATAGTTTTTAGCACGTTACGTTTTGTAAATTTTTTTTTAAATGTCATGCTTTTTCTTTGCTCTTTAGCTCTAACACTTTAACCACTTTTAGTACTTTACTTTGTGAGTAAATGGGCGAAGTTAGATGGCGGCAGTTCATTAATCATTTCGCTCATGCTTTTGGACGTGCGCCTGTCATGTTCAACTATTTTTATAATTTTCACGCTGTGTTTTCGCTGGGTCAGTTGATTTTTTATTACTTACACTTACATTGCAGAATTTTTTCGCACCCATCCGTGCTTGTACTTATGTAATCCATATGGGATGAAAAACTTTATGATTGCTCTTTAAGTGGAGGTAGTTTCTTCCTTTCATCAGCCACTCCAAATTGCTGTTTGTCGGCTTTGTTGAGCTTAAAATAATGCAAATTTGTATTTTGGGGCGGTGACCTATTTTCCATGTAGATTGTGTTCCTTGTCGAAGGGTTTATCCTTTGAAGACCTTGCAATTATCGAAGATCTTTCGCTTGACTGATTCGTGTGTGATTTGCATATGGAGCAAAAGGCCTTTGACAATTAGGGTGTGTATTTATAGAAGCCTTTACAACCTTTCCACCTCTGTTGGGCTCTATTATTTTTGTGTTGTATTTTTGTAGCCCTAGGCTAAGCTAAATAGATGTATGCATGATGTTTATTATGCAACCACAATGTGCTACTTTCTGCTACCTTTTGGCTTTCACGCCTTTGAAATACATTTAATCCATCATTGCACAGTCGAACATGTTGGATCTATATTAGGGTGAACCATTTTGCCTTCATAAATATTACGTATACGTCTTTTGGACGGGGCAAAGCATTGTTTGAGAAAGCAAAGTTTATATACTAAATAGGCATTTAGCCTGGAAATAATTGTATTAGTAGCATTATCTTTTTGAAACTTGGCTTTAAGTTTTCAAAATGTTTTGCATAGCATTTTACGCAGTGCATAAATCTTAGTCCACCCTAACGCAAATATACCCGTTCAAAGGATCCCGGCCTAGCCCTTGGCCATGTCTGACTGTCTACAGCTTTATTGACTCCCCGTTTTCAATTTGCCTCAACATAAGAGTGCCGAGGAAGAGAGACCTGTTGAAAAGGTGCAAAATCGCTCATTCATTCGTTAGCTCGTCCTCGTTTACCTTTGGCCCCCTTTCCCTGTTGGGCAAACACGCTTAGGCAGCCTTATCAATCAAAGGTATCTGTATCTCAGTATATGGATCGAACACACCCACGGAGATACAGGACGCGCCCACACGTATGTTATTAATAAGGGCCATTTATCAAGGGCTGCGACCCTCGATTGGTGCGAATGCGAAGCTCCTCAATGCTATGTGCCAGATCAAGTAAAATTCGGATTAAATTGTGTGCCTTTCCTTCTTGCTTTTTTTCCATTTTTATTTAAGTATTTCTTATGCTTGTTTGTCGTGCGATGAAATCGTGAGTGTGGTAAGAGCGATTTAAGTAAAATGCTTTCACCGGGCGGCAGGTGGCTAATGAAATGGGCTGTAAAGTATCTCACAGGCAATTAATATTGATTGGAAACTCATAAATTTGGCGGGATAATTTATGACGTGAGGAAATTAAGATAAATCTATACGGAGGCTCTAAGGAATGTGTTCGATTCGGAAAGCATTCTCAGCCAATTGATCAAAGAGATTCCGATTTTGATTTCCAAATGGCAAATAAAACGAAGAATAATAAATATTTTGGATTATTAATTTTATGTTCTGTATATATAATTTAATTTTCCTACAAGTTAGAAATATAGTTTCATTCTTTTTAGCGTTCCAATACTTTTAAAAATGTTTTTACCCTCTTTTTGCAACATCTTGATGTACCAAATTTAAAAGCATATTCTTTTATTGCCTCACATTTGAATCAACCAAATACTTATCTTACTTCGAATGCTTCATTAGGCTAACCCACGAAATCCCCGCTTGGAGACAGCGCGAAGCATATAAACTAGAGCTCAATATGTCAAAGTTCGTCGGCCATTGAGATTAATTAATGGAATGTAAAATGAACAGCGGCGAATATCAGAAAAAACAGGAAAAGCAGGAAAAGCAGCGAAGGCAGATAGTCGGGCAATTAGGCCCGAATTTCAAAGCCCAAGGACGAGGACGACAAGGACAAGGACCTTAGCCGGATACGGTTGCTTCGACGGATACGGAGGAACTCGAACCCCGCCCAGCACAGATGGGTATCGCGTATAATTTGTGAAAATTGATGATTTGTTTAGATTTACGAATGAGCGAACAAAACGAGCCAAATTGGCACGTAGCAAGGACGAAAAGGAAAACTCGAGCAAAGGGAGAAAGGTGTTGCCATGCCTTTTTCCTCCACTTTCACCCCCTTGCATTTTCAGCAAAGAAAGCTTCAAGGTGTTCGCTAATTGATTCGATATAGATAAATGACCTCAGAGGGCGAGGGACCGACGCTAGATGGCGCCACATAATGATTAACGACCACTTTTTTTATGGGTCGTTCGGTAGAACTTTTACTCCACACTCCCTACATTCTTATACACACGTTCTCATTATTATGGTTTCCCTGGAAGGCCTATAAAATTCCAATCGCCACCAGAAATTTGAATCCTGCAGCGGCCATAAGCCTTAATTACTTGTTGATTATAAATTATTGCCAAGTGAAGGGAGAGCCTGGGGAAACCACTCACCTTGACTGCTGATTAAATAACTAAATTAGATGGCAGATTGTCTGCCTGGCTCATTCAGTAGTCGTTTGAATGGGAAAACTTAAATAAGTTTTGATTAGTGGGGATTATTTTCGTATTATATAATTTTCTTGTCGCAATTAGTATTCGGTTTTGTAAAAGAAAGCAAAAGGACATTTAAAACATTTTATAGCAGATATACAGTATTTTATCTTAATCTTATCTTAATGAAAACATTACTTAAACAATTTAAATTGGAAATAAGAAATATAACTACAATATTAAATAAAGTTCTACAAAACTCGACATATTTAGGGTTCTTGAAGTTTTTTCTTATATTAAATATATATATTAAAGAAAGTACAACACCTTGCGTATACGTAATTTATTACTTATACGTATTTTTTTCGTTTCAAGTATGTAAAAAAGTTTTAGTGTATTTTGTATATTTCAAAAGGAAGACACAAGTAATTTTGCAATATATTTTTAAACGTTATTATCTTAGCCAAAAATCTAAAAATACCATTTGATCTATTACAAATCCACGGTTGAGATATGAAAGTAATACCAAAAGTGCGCCAAAGATAAGCCCTTGAACTAAACGTGTTACAACCACTTTCTATTTTTGTTTAGAAAATTATCTGCTTTGTTTGGGTAATTCCCTTATATTTCCCACTCGTCCACAAAGTAATCGACATTAAGTGCCTCGAACCAATTAAGATCGAATGAATGAGTCTACGTAAGACGACACACAAAAATCCGCACACTTCGGCACTCCACGTAAATAGATAACACCAATATTTTATTGTTCCAACAGAGATAATGACCGGAATGGCGAGATTCCGATTTTATTAACTATTTTTCATTAATTTTCGCGATATGGCCGGAGACTATTTAAAGATGCCTCAAGAGCCTTCAGGTTGTTAAAAGTAAAATGAAGTGCGACCGACTCTCATTGCTGGTGATTGGTCTACTGGTGGCTCCGGCTGCCTGGGCCCGAGTTCCCTATCCGGAGGTGGAGCTTCCTCCAATTGTCCAGGAGGATGAGATCTTCGAGCGGATCGTTATGGCTCCCCAGCCCGTGGGTCGTGCAGGAGGTAGGTGGCTTAGAAATGATCGCCACATTAACATTTTTTAATAATAATAAGCCCTAGTATATGGATGTAAAAAGACTTTAAAAGACTTTCATAATTAAATATTAATTTTAGGTAGATGATTTAAATTTAAAAAAAACTCTTTTGCGAATATATAGGTTTGGCTAAATAAGAGGCTGCCTAAAAGGTTTTATACTTAAATATAATGTATTATGGAGATGATTTACTGGAGGTATATTTCAGAGGCATAATCAGAAATTGAACCCAATTTTTCATGTTTAAATTCTTTCACAGCCTGCAGTGTGACTATTCGCGGAGGTCTGCCCAGTCCCCAGCCCGTCTACCTGAAGACCGATTCCGAGGACTTCTATCCCTTCTCCGACGTTGGTGTGATGGAATTCGCGTCGGGTGGCTCCTTGCAGCTGTGGTGTCCTTCTGGTTTCAACACCCACTCCGAGAACCTGATTACCGCCAGTTGTGTGAGTGGATCGACCTTCAGCGTGGGCGGATCTCAGTTTGAGTTCAAGGATCTGTACTGCAAATCCTGGCCGGGATTCAAGGCGATTAAATCGGGAGCCACGTGCAATGGTGGTGTTGTGATTCGCGTGGGATTCGAGATTACTTCCTCGAGATTTGCCGAGCAAATGCGGATTTGCTTTAACGAGGAGGAGGAGGTGACCCGCTACACTCGTCACACGCTGGAACCAGGCAGCAACTACTATGAGACGGGTGTGGCCAGGATTACCTTCCAAACGGCTGGCTATTTCAATGGCAAGAATGTGGACAAGCTGTACACGCAGGCCACTCAGCTGGAGACGATCAACAACGATTTGGGCGGCGATGCGGACAAGTACTTCGATAGTGCCAGCAATGTTTACCTGGCCCGTGGTCATCTGGGAGCCAAGGCTGACTTTGACTATGCCCCCGAGCAGAGGGCCACCTTCCTGTTCATCAATGCTGCTCCCCAGTGGCAGACCTTCAATGCCGGCAATTGGGCACGAGTTGAGGATGGCCTAAGGGCTTGGGTGTCCAAGAACAAGCTGAATGTGAACTGCTATACTGGTGTGTATGGTGTGACCACGCTGCCCAACAAGCAGGGTGTGGAGACGCCACTGTATCTGGCCAAGGATGGCAACAACAACGGCCTCATCCCAGTGCCCAAGCTCTACTTCCGCGTGGTCATCGAGCCCACATCCCACAAGGGCATCGTCTTCGTGGGCGTCAACAATCCGCATTTGAGCGTGGAGCAGATCAAGCGGGACTACATCATCTGCACGGATGTCAGCGATCAGGTGACCTACATCAACTGGAAGACCACAGACATCAAGGCTGGCTGGTCGTATGCCTGTGAGGTGGCCGATTTCCTCAAGACCGTCAAGCATTTGCCCGCTCTGACCGCCAAGGGAGGTCTCCTCGTCTAAATGGTGATCAAATAAAGCCGCCAACTGTTCAGAATTGTATTTCTCACGACTACCATACCTATGAGGATTAAGCTAAGAGTATGTTTCAAGTGTTTCCCTGCATTTTTGGCCATTATTTCATTGATCCAGTCCAAATGGAGGTAGACATTGGTGTAAACCGATGGCAAGGTTGTGGATCCGCATCCAAGGCGATAGCTGACCACCCCAAAGACTGTTTCGTTGTGGATTAGTGGGGCTCCGGTGTCACCGGCACAGGGATTCTCATCCAGGCTGTTGTTTAGATTACCAGCACACAGCATCTCCTCCTTAAAAGTGTGAAGTTTCTTCTCACAGATCTCGCGGGCTAGAAGTTCCACATCAATATGCAGGATATTAGAGGCCATGGGACCGCCCTGAAAACACTCTTTATCTATTTGTTTTTATCTTGGGATAACCACAACTTACTTTAAAGACCCGTCCCCAGCCCAGGACCGTGTAGTTGAGACCCGGCTCCGGATCGGTCGTGGGCAGATTGATCACGCCCACTTGCGGATTGTCTAAGGGCAGTTTCTTGGCCAACATCATCAGCGCAATGTTGTGCGTATTGAACACCGTGAACTTCTCCGGTACAAAGATCTTCTTCACTGGCACACTCGCGGTGATTCCATCTTGGTATTTCAAGCGATTTGGGGATCCAGCTACTACCAATACTCGACTTCGGTGTATAATCTTGCGCTTGCTTTTTTAATTGGTTGATTACAAAAAATGCCAGTTATAAATAAATATAATCATTTCTATACCTACTCCATGGCACAGTGGGCGGCGGTCAGGATGTATTTTTGCGATACTATGACTCCGCCGCAAAAGTGATTATCTCCGAAAAATTTGCGGGGCGTTCGAGATCGAATGGAGACAATGTACTTGGCTAGTCTCAAGGTTTTCTCCTCGTCGAAAAAGGGACTTGAGAGGCGTTTTGTCCGCCGACGAATGAAGTGACCCCCCATCGGACTGCCAGAATAGCAGGAGGGCAGGAGCAACAGGAGAAACAGCAGGAAACTGCAAAATTTCCTGGATACTTTATGTTTTACTAGTAACATCAGAGAGATTTACTAAAAATTTGACAGGTAACTCATTTATTGTGTTTCTTCATTAAATACAAAAAAATGTTTATTTGTTATGGGATAATATTAATTTAAAGTCATTTGTTTGGTAAATAATAAGTCTTTTAAGATAAGCAGCATTTGTTTAATTTGATCAAGTTCTTTTTTACTGTACAATTTATTTATTTATTATAAAATGTTTTATCTTAACGCTATAACTGCGTTAGTCAATAAAAATTTGAATATTTTATCTCAATTTGTATTTTTTTATTCACAATAGGATTGTAGTTTTAAAATAAAATTGATAAAATATTGTAATTTTTCGTGACTAGCACATCTAATAATAAGTTTTACTTGTAGTGCTAGGATATCAAAGAAATAAAATAACTAAAATTAATAAATTAACAAAAAATAGCTTGTATTCTGTAACACTCCCCATACCATCTTTATAGCAAAATAATCCTCCCATTTAAAATTGTTAAATTAAGTGCCACAAAGTTTAAAAATTTAACGATATATTTATTGATTCAGAAAGAAACTTAGACGAGCAAACCGCTGACAGAGAACTGGGGCAGGTGGTCCACCTTCTTGCGGAACTCGGGCACTTCGCAGGCATAGGAGTAGCCGGCGGTGATGTCCGTCTTCTTCCAGCTGATCCAGTTGATTTTGTCGCTGACGTCCGTGCAGAGGATGTAGTCCCGCTTGATCTCCGCCAGACTCAAGTGCGGATTGTTCACGCCGATCAGAACGATGCCCTTCTTGGTGGTGGGTTCGATGACCACTCGGAAGTAGAGCTTGGGCACTGGGATCAGGCCATTGCCGTTGCTATCGTGCGACAGATACAGCTGCCTCTGCTCTCCATTTTTGTTAGCCAAAGTGGTCACGCCCCAGACGCCCGTCCAGCACTCCACGTGCTTCTTCTCCTTGGCCACCCAGGCACGAACTCCGTCCTCCACACGGGCCCAGTTGCCAGCGTTGAAGGTCTGCCACTGGGGAGCCGCGTTGATGAACAGGAAGGTGGCCCGCTGCTCGGGGGCAAACACGAAATCAGCCTTGGCACCCATGTGACCACGGGCCAAGAACACATTCTTTGCCGAGTCGAAATACTTGGCCGAATCCATATCCAGCTCCTTGTCGATGGTCTCCTTTTGCACCGCCTGCGTGTATAGTTTGTCCACATTTTTGCCCGCAAAATAACCGCCAGCACCGAAGGTAATACGATCCACTCCAGTGGCATAGAAGTTGTTTCCCGGCTCCAGACGATGGTACACATACCGGGTCACCTCCTCGTCCTCATTGAAGCACACCTCGTACTGAGTGGCAAATCGAGAACCGGACAGCTCAAAGCCCACCTTGATCAGAGTGGTGCCACCATTGCATTTGGATCCCGACTTCTTGCCCACAAAAGCTGGCCACGATGTGCACTTGATGGCGGACAGATCGTGCTCCTTATTGTCGATACTGAAGGTGGTGCCACCCACACACTTGGCGGTCACGTATTTTCCAGACAGCGGCGAGGCCAAACTGCTGGTGCAGTGGAACTCAATGGTCTTGTCCTTGGCCACATCCACGTATCCGGTGTCCGAGAAGCCCACGATCTCAGAAGTTCCCGACTTGATCAGCAGCGGCTGGGGATCCTTCAGCTCCGAGCTGCGGATCTTAATGGAGCAGCCAGCTAAAATGGGGAGAGGTTAGAAAATAAGATTTGATTTTAAATATTTAATTGAAAATACTACAATCAATTCACTACTATTTCGTTTCAGCTGATCTTTAAAATCGCAATACATTAAACCATGTTACGTAGTTATAAAAATTTAGGTTTAAATCAATGCTTTAAAAAAATAGTCAAGGCAGTACTGCTCTAAATTGTATTAAAAACACATTAATAATTAATTTCTTTAACTATTAAAATTGGTTTAATGTTAAAACGTTTATGATTAATATTAAAGCTCATATTATTAAAGATACATTTAAAACAAATTGTAGGGAATAACCATTAAAAGGTGTTAAAGGGATATTATATGATACCTATTATATTTTTAGCTCACCTGCTTTGGGTTCGATGGCATTAACCACCTCTGGAACTTCGGGCAACTCCCAGAGGGAGTCCTCCTTCGGCAGGATCCTGGCCTGGGCACTGACCAAGATGAGGCCACTCAAGGCAATCAACACTAGACCCTTCATGTTTCGCAACTGATTTGGCCAACGAATGGCGCTGGTGCTTTTAAACCAACTGGCCGCTTGATGATTGATTAGATTCGCTTGATTGCGGCGGTGTTTACGGGTTGATATCGGGTACTTGCTGATGCTTTGATTGCTTCACGTGCCCCCAGATTCGGGGGCTTCCTGTTCAAAGCCGGTATTATCATTTAATTAGTTTTGGCCCTCGCGATTAGACCGATTCCCGAAGTGTTGGGGGCCAAATTAAATGAGTACTTGAGATCCGGATGGAGCTTCTTTCTTTCTTCACGTGCCCAGCACGTTTGGTTATCACTCAATAAAACAAGCTGGGTTTTTCTTTCACAAATATCAAGTATTTATTATTGATTTATCGTAAGGTATACATCAACTCACATTTATTGGTTAGTTTTAAACTGGCTGTCTAGTGGTTTTTTTTTGGCGCAACTGTACTTAAGATTACTTACTTTATATACAACATTTATAGATATGGTTTTTATTTTGCTTACTTTTTTGTACGTCACCGACCTCAACTTGAGATAGCTGAAAGTATTTGCAGCGTCATTTCCTAAGCATTTAAACTTTTATTGTTTAACTTTTGGTTTTATCAATTTTATTTTTATTGTTTCTGTTACTTTTGCTTGGGCTTTTTTATTTGTTTTGGATAGACATGCGATTTATTTCATTAAATTATATTAAAGCTTTCATTTGGGCTTTGCAATAAAGTGTCAATTATCTATTACCTTGACTCAGGAGACTATTTGTTTTTTATTAACATAAAAGTTGCTATTTCATCTCTTGGAGACCTCTTCTATTTCTTATCTGGTTGGGTAATTTCCTATTAATATTTTGCAAACACTTAGAATTATTTCTATTATTGTTCCTAATAGTATTGAAATTATTGATAGCTTTGACATTTTGGTTAAAGTATTTACATAAGGACTTTTTTATGTTAAGACTTTTAACATCTAAAACAAATTTAAAAATAAATAAATTTTCAGCTATTTAAATTTTGAAACATAGGATAATTCAAATCATAGTATATATTTCAAGAAACCACATATTAAAAACCATTAGACAGATAAATGTTAAAAATATTTTTGAAGTGGCGATTTGAGTAATGTAAGCTAATTGTAGAATCTAAAGTTTGGTTGGTTTTGAAATGTTACTATTTACATTTAAAGCTGTAATCTCTGCTGGCATTTAATGGGTATGTTTTTATTTTTGATCTTTGGAATGAAATTATGAGATCGAATGGCCTTGGAAGAACACTTTTTATTCCAGGAAGATCTACAGGAATATGGCGATCTGAGCGTATATCTCGACGGCCACCAGAATTCCCATTATGGACAGATTCACAGCGCAGTAGACGCGTCGCAGTGGACGTCGGCGTGGCTGACCACAACATTGGCCACCACCCTTCGACCGCCCAGGCTCCAGATGCTGGCCCTGGTCAGAATCGTCGACGTCGACGTCGTCATCGTCGTCGTCGGTCTCACTTCCGCTTCCTCTGTTTTCACTGCAATGGCACTTTCCCCCGACATTTCTATCACCTCCCCCAATGGCTGCATTTCCATTTCCGGTTCCCGATTTACATGGCGGCCAATGTCAAACCGACGCCAGCGACGAACTGCTGTCATAGGCCACCAAAAGGGAATCGTTCTCATCGCTGCCGCTCCCCGCACTCTTCTCGGATTCATTGATGACCTCCAGTTGGGTTTGCGGCCGGGCAATTTTGTACTTGTTGTGCCGCTTGTTGATCAGCACACTGCGAATGTTGTTGTTGGTGCGGCGACCTCCGCTCCGCTGACCCTTGACCTTGACCACAGCGGCTCGCGGCTTGGATCGCGATCTGCTGGCCTTGCTGGCCCCCAACATACTGCAATCCGCATCGTCCTGCTGCAGTCCCAAATGCTGCTGTTCCGCCAGCTCATCATCGTCGTAGTAATCGTAGTAGTCATCGTAATCATAGCCCACCTCATCCTCCGTATCCAAACCGTAGGCCGCCTCATCGTCGTCGTCATCATCATCGTTATCTTCGTCATACTCAAAGTCGAAATCGAAGATGGCGCAGCATCCGCCGGAAGTGGCCTCAATGCTATGGCGACGTCTTGACCGCTTGCTGTACGTGTATGTGTGCGGCTTGTTCGTACTAACACTCTTATACATGGGCGCAAAAATGGCGGTCTTGGCCTAAGGACACAGGAGAATATTAACAAAAGTAAGATGATTAATTAGTAAAGGTCATTGATATGCTTAATACCCATATTAATTATGTTCATTGATATACTAAATACCCTTATTATACCCTTGCAGAGGGTATTATAATTTCAGTCAGAAGTTTGCAACGCAGTGAAGGAGACATCTCCGACCCTATAAAGTATATATATTCTTGATCAGCATCACTAGGCGAGTCGATCTAGCCATGTCCGTCTGTCCGTCCGTCTGTCCGTCTGTCCGTCTGTCCGTCTGTCCGTCTGTCCGTCCGTTTATATGCAAACTAGTCTCTCAGCTTTAAAGCTATCTGCATGAAACTTTCCCAAAAGCTGTCTTTCTATTGCAGGTAATATATAAGTCGGAACGAGCCGGATCGGACGACTATAGCATATAGCTCCCATAGGAACAATCGGAAAAATAAATGAAAAAAAATTATAACTTTGCTGTTTTTTAATTTTTTGTTTAGTTCTTCGACATTTAGTAATGGTTAAATATTTCCGATTTAAGGTTTAAATTTCATCAAAATCGGACGACTATAGCATATAGCTCCCATAGGAACAATCGGAAAAATAAATGAAAAAAAATTATAACTTTGCTGTTTTTTAATTTTTCGTTTAGTTCTTCGACATTTAGTAATGGTTAAATATTTTCGATTTACGGTTTAAATTTCATCAAAGTCGGACGACTATATCATATAGGTCCCATAGGAACAATCGGAGAAATAAATGAAAAAAATTATAACTTTTCTGTTTTTTAATTTTTTGTTTAGTTCTTCGACATATGTTTAATTATTTCAGAATTATGGTTTAAATTTTATCAAAATCGGACGTCTATATCATATAGCTCCCATAGAACTAATAAAAATATATAAAATAACTATCTAATAATTGAGCTGCAAATCATCATAGCTTCACTGTTTTTCAGTATATACTCAAGTAAATCATAATTTAAATGTTTTCAAAAGTATTTAATTCATGCAATAGCTGCAAGGGTATATGAACTTCGGCTTGCCGAAGTTTGCTTTCTTTCTTGTTATTTAATGAAATAAGTTAATTAACTGAAAGGCAAATAAATAACTATAATAGACCAATGCTGGCACCACAATCCTGTGAGATAAAAATAAATGATGTCTAGACGTATGAAAAAATGTGTGACACAGAGTTACTTGGGTTTTTCTATATAGTGAAGTAAATTTAATTCTTTCATTTCATTTTTAGCAAGAAAATTATAGCAATTACAAAAAATATTTATCTACTCAGAAACATAGAATTGCCAGTATAATTTTATATTCACAGGTCAACAAACAAGCATTGCACAGTGTAAAATTGATTTTAAGAACGGTAACTTTAAGCTTTCTCGCTCTGTTCAAAGATATAAAAGTAATAGACTAAAATCGGTAAGGAATTTTATGAAAACGAGTATAATTCTTTATTTTAAATTCAAACACAAAATGTTGCTGCAAAAATAGGAGTTTCAGTCAGTTGTTTTTATCCCTTTCCCAATTTGTAAATGTAATTGTCTTAAACGCAAACTAAAATTATTGTCTGGCCTAGACTAAATAAATCATAGGTTTATTTTGCGATGACTAAGTGACCTACCTCTGGTCCACGCCATGTAATTCCAGAGCGAACCAAATTGTAGAAGCGGAGGACACCCCACATGGCCAGCACCTGTTCAAAAGGGAAAGCAAAAAATTGAGTATCATAAATATCCATTAGATAGAATGCCACTCTGCAGATACATTCGCACACATTCGTAATTTTTTCTATAGATACATGGGCTAACATTTTTATGCTGCGTAAATGTACTAATGGACTTAGCTAGTAATTAAATTATTTATTACACGTATTTATTAAGCCATGGGTAAGCTGGGCGCAAAAGCAATTAGCCTCTATTGGTATTGACTGATGTGTTAGCCAATATCTCTATTGGATAAATAAATGCCCATTTTAGGTAGCACCATTGCTTAGTTTAAGTATTCAAAATCTGACATGACTTTCAATGTATTTCTTAAATTTCGTGTGAGAAACGTTTTTGTTTATAGTATAACTTTCCACGAACTGCTTTTGTATTGCGTAAATCGAAACATGTTCAGATTGATACCATTTCAATATCGGCTTTGTGCTTTGGGAAAATCATATGATGTGATTGCAGATGCGTGCCGGAATAAAAATGAGTTATTTAGCTTTCTGGAGTCTCGACAATGGAGGGGTTTCAATCGTAGCGTTGCAAATTTCTTCAGCTGCGATATTTCCTTCTTTCATATTTACTATTGGTACCTCCTGGTATTTAGTCTATATGGAGCAGTATGTTATGAAATTTGAGCAACAGAGTACTATAATACTGTTTCAACTTCTTCCTAGATGCACAGTCTTTATAATTTCGGGCGGTTATTCTTCACCAAGGAAATGAGTAGAACCTCTTTATGGCACAACCATCGATTTTACGTTTTGCCGCCGTTTATGATCAGAAGACTAAGAATTGTGAAGGCTTTTATACAGATTAATTCTTGGGCAACATTGTTGTATGCTGCTTTATATGTAAGTGGTATACAAACAAATTTTGAAATATATTTATTTTAAACAAAAAACAAACACTTGAAAAAGAGTAAAAATCTATTCTACAATATATTTCAAATCGTTGGATTAATGCTTTAAGATAACTTTTTTTTTTTCTTAGCACACTTTAAGATACTTTTGTTGAAGGTTTCAAAACTCTTATCATTTAAATTTAATTTAATTTTATATGTAGTAAATAACAATGCTTTTTTCTTAGACAAATAATCAACTCTTTTTAAATTTTTACAGGTATCACCTCGTCACATGTGTCCTTGGCTATGGGTCCATGTATTTATATTTGTTTTAAAACTGGCAGCTTCAACCATGAATACCATATTGGGTCGCTTGAAAGGTCAACAAACACGGACCATAATTTATCTGATCGTATATGTGCTGATTATTTGGCTTGTCAATCAGTCCATGAAAGCATTTACTATAGCCCTAAAACAGGAGACTCCAGAAAAGCTAATGCTCTATTCGCAAATCATACACCCCATTCTACGATATGGAAATAGCATTGCAATATAATGATAAAAGTGGTGTTTTCCCTTATGTTTTTATTTCATTCACTCTAGTAACATTATTTTATAAATAATATTTGATTTACTCACGTTAATTAAGGCTCTAGCAATAAAGAAAGCCACCTCAGCCTTGCACATGGCATCAAATTGCTGAAAGTAAAAAGGTTGCACAATTTACAGAGTATATTTAATTATGAATTATTCTTGATTTTTTCACGAGCAGTTGGCCCGCAAAAGCCAAACAAACAACTAAAAATAAAGTTGCGAAAATTGTTGGCTGCCTTCTGTTTTGGAAAGCAATTTGCAAGGGCGAGGGAAAAGTTTCTGGCGTGAAAACGGAAAGTTTGACTTAGAACAGAAGCGAATTAAATTAATTCGAGCGGTTTAGCTGGAGCAATAAATTAATTCTCAAATTTTAGTGGAAGCCCTATGTGGTAAGCCACGTTGAAATTCTTTTAATTGTTCAAAAATTTACGTGCCCTAAGGGTAAACTTAAAATAATTAGTGAAATGAGTGCCTGGCAAACAATCAAAAATTTGCAAATTAAAAACATACTTCTCCAGCGCATAGAATTGGAATTTAAACAAAAACTTTAAATAACAAATTAGTAAAAATACCCACCTCGTGACAAAAAAATGAAAAAAACCTGTAACGCAAAACTTTGTAATGACAAAACAGAGAAAAATGAATTTTTACCTTCTGGATTGCAATAAATTATGCATGAGGTGACAATTTCGGGGAGAAAAAACTTTCCGTGTCCTCCGGCTAGGCGGAAAAACAAACGAAACAGAGTCCGTAGAAAAGCAGAACACGTTCGTAATAGAAAAAGCCGAACAACAAAAACAAATGCCGTGCGACACAGACAAATGTAAAATTCTAAAGGAAAATGGTGCAGAAAAATGCCCAACTCATTGCATATGTGTAGACGGACTAGATCCACATGGCTATACTCGAATACTATAGACGTAGATACGTTTGTATCTGTGTTTGGGTGCCGCTGTTCTTTGAGTTTTCCAATCCTCCAATCCTCCCCCCAGTTTTCCCGGCCCGCCCTCTTTTCCCGCCGCCCTTTTGTGGCGCTTTGACTTTGTCGCTTGTTTTAAGTGCGAGTGTGTAGTGGGCTCTTGTTCGTATGTTTGACTCTGAATTTTTACGTGTGTGGGTTTGTTTATTTCCCTCGCTTTTTCTATTTTTTTTTTCTATGCCCGGGCTTTGTGCGCTTCATTTATTTGAAGAAGGCACTTTAACTGTGAGCAGGATTACGTTAAAAAATGAGTTAGAAAGCGTAGAAAAGTGACCAGAAGTCCTGGGATAAAACAACCGAATAGGTTTGTTATTTATAAACATTTTTTTAATGATATGAAAAATAAAAATGAATATTTACGGTAAAATATGATTGAATTTTAGGTTTAAGAGTAATTAAAAAAATGTAATAATTCCCTTTTTGAAACTATTAGTGGAACAACAATTTTTTATACCCTTGCAGAGGGTATTATAATTTCAGTCAGAAGTTTGCAACGCAGTGAAGGAGACATCTCCGACCCTATAAAGTATATATATTCTTGATCAGCATCACTAGGCGAGTCGATCTAGCCATGTCCGTCTGTCCGTCCGTCTGTCCGTCTGTCCGTCTGTCCGTCTGTCCGTCTGTCCGTCCGTTTATATGCAAACTAGTCTCTCAGCTTTAAAGCTATCTGCATGAAACTTTCCCAAAAGCTGTCTTTCTATTGCAGGTAATATATAAGTCGGAACGAGCCGGATCGGACGACTATAGCATATAGCTCCCATAGGAACAATCGGAAAAATAAATGAAAAAAAATTATAACTTTGCTGTTTTTTAATTTTTTGTTTAGTTCTTCGACATTTAGTAATGGTTAAATATTTCCGATTTAAGGTTTAAATTTCATCAAAATCGGACGACTATAGCATATAGCTCCCATAGGAACAATCGGAAAAATAAATGAAAAAAAATTATAACTTTGCTGTTTTTTAATTTTTCGTTTAGTTCTTCGACATTTAGTAATGGTTAAATATTTTCGATTTACGGTTTAAATTTCATCAAAGTCGGACGACTATATCATATAGGTCCCATAGGAACAATCGGAGAAATAAATGAAAAAAAATTATAACTTTTCTGTTTTTTAATTTTTTGTTTAGTTCTTCGACATATGTTTAATTATTTCAGAATTATGGTTTAAATTTTATCAAAATCGGACGTCTATATCATATAGCTCCCATAGAACTAATAAAAATATATAAAATAACTATCTAATAATTGAGCTGCAAATCATCATAGCTTCACTGTTTTTCAGTATATACTCAAGTAAATCATAATTTAAATGTTTTCAAAAGTATTTAATTCATGCAATAGCTGCAAGGGTATATGAACTTCGGCTTGCCGAAGTTTGCTTTCTTTCTTGTTTTAAGTAGAAGTCGACACCACATGCAAATAAATTAAGTGAATTAAAGCATATGCTTATTTTCTTTCCTTTAAACTATACACTGGTTAAGAGTAACCCCTGATGCAACTCTTGACTTTTAATCAACCATTTTTGTTTTGAATTGGTCCCAAATCAAACATCTGTGGCTGCTTGTCTATTCGCATCCGTTTCCGGTTTCCTCTTGCTTCCCCACTATTCATTCAATTCCCAGCCTGTTGCACTCGGTTTTGTGTTTACATTTACTTGCCAACTAACTTCATTCAATTTTCTTGCCGACAATGCATTCAACTGTCGCCAACTTCCGACCATAACCCACAGCTTTTGTTTGATTTTAGCATAAAGGAAGCCAGTAACTTTTTACATATGTAACGGATTCGCCTTGATTTGTTGTCGTTGAAGGCTTTTTGTGTAATTTATTTGTTTGCCTTTGCCTCTGCCTCTGCCCTTGCCTGTGTTGATGCCCATTGATTTATGCCAGGCAGGCGCCGAGTTCGCTTATGCAACAAGGACCCCCCCGTTGGGCCCAGAATCCTTTGTGCGGCATGTTTTTCATTAAACAAATGGCTCCCACAGCAGATCGCAATGAGAACATCTTCAATATACATTAAAAACATTTTTCCTCTGCCCCTGGGATTCTATGTCGAACACTCACCTTATTTACATGATCGCGCAGCACATTGGAGTAGACCATGGCGACAGCTTCCAGGGCCATAAATGTTATATAGCCAATTATCCAGGGTACAATTAGTCCGGGGTTCTCCTAGGGAAACGCGAAAAACATAAAACCAGCTTGAATATATATTTCCATTAGAAAATAAAGTGCAAAGGGCCACTGAAACCGCTACCTGTACAGAATTGAAGCTATTGATTTCATGGCTATACCATAAAATATGGCTGGGAGGTGGGTGTTAGAAATCGTGAGTGCGCTGTAATTTATCTCGCCATGGTGGTAAAACCTCTGATTGGATTTTTTGGGGCTTTTTCCTGCGCTAAATATTTTTTTTGCTGAGCACGTTGCCAATTTCTGATGCGCAGCTGACAGTTTTTGGCCACAACGTTTTAGCACGGCAATTTTGTGGGGGCCATGGAAAATGTATTTTGTCAGCGAATTACATTTTAATATGGGCTATAGTGCTTGCCTAATTTGTGAACATGTGTGTAATCCCAGAATGAAGATTTTATTTGAGTTAGTGTGGTAAAGGGAATTTTATAAATTAGTGTAACTACAGTTTTGGGTAAGCTTAAAAGGATAAAGTTATTGAAAGCACAATGCCATTTCTCTTTAAACCAGTTTATTTAAAAATGTAAATCAGGTATTTTTTAAAAATAACATTTGTCATGGCAACAGTAATTTGAATTTGTTAGTGGATTTAATTTCTGTTCGGACTTTATGTAATTCCTATTTTACTAAAATATATATATATAATACGCATTTCAATCAACAGTTAACCCCCCTATTATTTGATAAAAAACTTAATTGCAGAACCTAATTGATTTGTTTTGAAAGAGCACTATAAGATATTATAAGGAAAACAAGAACATTTCCATCTACTGTTGTATATAAGCTATCAACCTCAATTTCAGCCGCAACTTTTGCTTGTTTCCCTTCATTTTTGCTGTCCAAGCACTCGTTTAGCCTAATTAAGGACCAATGCTCTATGCATTATTTAATGGCCATCAGCTGACGACTCTCAGCTCAAGTGACTAAGGATATGGCGCCTATTAGCGATATGCAATTAATTTGACCATTACATGGTAACATTTTCATTCACATACGGCTGGGGAAACAATGGCATTCAGTTTTTTGGTGGGGAATTCGCGTTTCTATTTCGGCTGTCAGAGTCGAAATTAAAAAATTCCACAAAATGAAGCTGGCAATGGCTCAGCAACAAGGCCAGAACTGAATTCGTGCCATGCAATCCCCGTCAAATGTCCTGTCAGCTCGCTTCCAGTTTAGTCAGTCAGCCATCAGCCCATTCCGCTGCCAATTGTGTGACAAATTGTTCACATTTTCATGCCCCTACCAATAACATTGTTGGGCTTTTCAGTTTCTGGGGCGTTCTTTTTCATGTGTGAAGTTCTAGAGATTCCCGCAACTGAAATTGGCTTAAAACATTTAGCTTACATTTTATATTTTTAGAACAAAATGTTGTTTTTTGAAACAAAACAAAAATGTTTTGTTTAAGCCTTACATTTTTCCATGAAAAAGTTAAAAAAATATATATATTTTAATTCTAGAGATGCTCGCAGCTGTTTGAAATTATTTTATTTTGAAACATAACAAAAATTAGATTAAGATTTTTAATGAAAAGATTGGTTTGAACTTAAATGCAAGTAATTTATTAAACTGTTCAAACTCTTCCTTGTTTTATATTTGGTTTTACATAAAGTTTATTAAATCATTTCTTTAGTTATTATCTATTCCATATATATTTTAGTTCCTTCAAAATTTAAAATGCTTTTTGCTTGGCTATAAGCTTCTCTTTTAGTTTCTTCAGTGTAAATGTTGGCATTTCACGTGTAACATTTCGCACTCCAAAAAATATATATTTGAATTTTGAGAAGGCATCCAGGCGGTATGAACGCTTTCTATAATTTACATTTGAATGTGCTTTGTTTGCTCCGTAAACATTTCCTGACGCAAAGGCTCAGGCACAATGCGCATAATTTGCGGATATTTGACTTTGAGTTGTTCGATTTGAGGGGGGAATGTGTGTTGTGTGTGCAGTTGGTTGAGGTGGGTCCAACAATGCGCTTAATGTTGTAAAATGCTGAAAGCTTATAATCAAACAAGAGAACTCACCCGGCATATTCCAAATATCAACACAATGCTCAGCAATATCATGGACATTTGTGTGCCGATTATAGCAAAATATGCTATTTGTACACCTGCAATGCATAAATATAAAATTAAAACTGAGTTCAATAAAGAGAACATTATTGAAAATAAAATTATAGTGCGCACAAAATATATGAATAACCTATTATTTCTATAAATTATATCTAAAACAAATTCAGTTGCCATAAAAAATTCCACACTTAGTGAAAATATGAATGAAACTTTACCACTTTATGTTTGATATCATTAATCCAAATATACAGTGTTCAGCCTCCATCACACTCAAATTTCATACATATACATATACACATTATTCGCACATTTAGCACCCAATTTTATTCCTTTGTGGGTGACTTTCCTCCGTTCTCATCTACATTTAATTTATTTATTAAAATGGCTTTATTTATTATGTGGCTGCTCTTCGTTTCAGTTTTTGTGTTTATTGCCGCTTTGGGTTTTGGCTGACAGCAAAATTCTGTGCGCTTAATTACTAGCCAGAGTTTGCCGAACTTTGAACTTACCGTAGTAAACATCCTGCAGGTCGGCCGACTTGTGCATATTGACATTTATGCGCCACGAGTAGATCAGTACGATTAAAAGCGATATATTCTATAAGAAAAATGAGACAGAATAAAATATGAGTCACCAGAGACATGGGAAATGTATTTTGCGAACATAACACGCAATTGCAATGAGCACCCGCATATAAAATGGTTCATGGGTCATCAAAATCTACCCTCATGTTTTCCCTCTGTCAATTTCTCTTCTTTTCAACCCAACTCCTTCTCGTTATTTTTTGCACAACACGTTTTTACTTTTAAACGGGTCTGAACCCAATTTGGTTTTAGGGTCTGAGGTGTTGGCTCGGGTTTTTGCTGCTAATTAATCCGTGAAAATGTTTTCGTGTCGGCTGTCTCTCTGATGAGAGGGTGAAGATAATGAGTTCTGAACATTTGGTTTCAATTTAACGAGTCACTTCTTAAATACATCTTTTTTATTGAAGGCTTAAGGCAGTGCAATCAAAGTTCGGCATATTATTATTGCATAACTTAAGTTTCAAAGTTAAAAAAAGTTTAAATTTGAATGAATCCAATTTTTCGTTTTTTCGTAAGCAAAGAGTTGTGTTAATAGATGAAAATCAATGGAATAATTTTTTTAGATTTTTAACTTATAATTTTATATTATATATTATTATATACGTATGTTATGTAAAGCCAAGCCATGAAATTATGGACTTAAAATGTTTGTTTTGTTTTCTAGACACAATAAATATAAAACAATTTTCGTTTCAAATAAAACAAAAAATTTTCTTCACAATTATAGTGGTGTCCTGGCAAGTAAGGCCGTTCATTTTTTCAACAAAACTGCTAAAATAACGAGGAACCAATTTCCAGAACAGATAATCCCTAAGGGCGAAGCACGAGGTTCTGTAAATAAGCAACGACTATGATAAACAAATGCAGAATGGCGTGCTTTTAAGATACATCCATTATGTGTCGTGACTGCACTCTACGTTGTAACCTGCACATCCCATGAAGCCCCCTGAGTCCTTAACTCAGACTTATGCTAAACACGTAGCGTTTACTTGGCCGAGAAGTCGGGTTACGAAGGGGAAATCTCTCTTGTTGCGTCCGAGGTTGTGCTCGTTACTGCCATAAAATGGTGCACTAATTGCAGAAGCCAAACACTTAAGTTCTCTCCTTAAACAAAAACTAATTTACTCGCCACGAGTTGGTAAATGGCATTGCAACGTGTATAATATATCTATTGTTTTCCGCTAAAGTCGCATTGCATTGTTTTTCTTGTAGTTGTCCCCAGCTCTTCATTGTCCCTACAAGAAGTATACAAAATGATATGAAAAAACCTCAAGCACGATTTGGCCATTAACATAATTTAAAAGCCATAACAAGCATCATGTAATTGTAATTTATACATGCCACAAGTCAAAAGTTGAGAGAAACGAGTGCAAGCTACTCCCGTTTTTGTCTATTCATTTGTTAAGGACCTCTGGGGTTGGGATTTTATTTTAGACGTTTAAAACAGAAATTGTAAAAATTACTGGTATGTCTTCTTTATATTATAGTAGCCACTTTAATGCTAGTAATTTTAAGCAGTAATTCAATTGTTGGTTTAAGTCTGCAGAACAAGCCTTTATTTTCCATTAGTCGAGGGACTATTTTTTAAATATTGTTATAAAAAAGTTCTAGGTTAAATACACTCATCCTTACATGAATAAGTTTCACTATAGTATATTTAGCATTCTGATGTATTAATTTATATTTGTAAAATTCCCTATTAAATCGTAGTGTATTTTCTTGGATCCCTTAGTTTAATTTTAAGTGCAACGCAAGCTCGATGAAAAACCCTCGTTGAAAAGGGGAGTTTTCGTGGTTTTGTTCCCCGTTTTCCATGCCCTTCATAACAATAATGAGGTTGAGGTATGCCACGGCACATTCACAATGGTTGCAGAAAAACTCTTGCCAACGACACTTGTCAATTAATTATGCCACAATTAACAGGCGAAATGTTATAATAACAGCCGCAACAACTGATTTCGTGCTACTGTTCTTATTCGTGACACTTTGGTTTTTCATACCTGGGCTGGCATTTTCAAACTAACTAGCGAAAACTAAATTATATACCTGTCCACATTGCGTATACGCCCCGTGTGACAGCTGATACACCCATATTCCACAAACACTTACAATTGTGTAAATTGCACTTGTTATGGCCAAATTTTTGGCATGCAACATGCGACAGCAACGAGTGCCGCCGGTTAGCGGTCCATATGGATATAGAATAACAGACTTCATTTTTCGTTCCCAATTTTTTGGTTTTAGTTTAATTTTGGCCTTTTTTCTGGGCTGTTTTTCCGCTCAGCAACGGCACGACAACTTTTTGAGTTTCGTTTTCATTACGTGGACATCACGGGGATCATGTTGCTGATGAGGATGCTTCCCTCGTGTTGGTTATTATTCGTGTTCCGGAGGCTTCCATTAAAAAGTTGTCCGCCTGAAAAAATACCAGATAAATTGAAAGATTTAAGAGTCATTCGCATAAATTGAGTGCCTGCCGTTTTGCTATGCGTCGAAGCTATTTATTCTCTTTTGCAAAAAATGCAATCAATCTTTAAAAATTTTCCATTCGCCATCGAAAATTGAGCGTTTATTTTATATTTGCATTTTACGTACAACTTATTCAACTTGAATGACTGTGGTCGTGTAAATATATCATGCGTCCGTTTCGGACCGAATAAAAGTTGAATTTCACATGCGAAACTCGGAAAACCGTGACATAAATTTTAAAATTGAAAAACAATTTGTGCAAAAGATTGTCATTTGTCTGATACAAGTTACAATTACAAATTCTTTTCCTAGAAAAATATCTTTAATCTTTTAAGCCTTTTAAAATAAAAGCTGGCTTTTATCAGGTAAAATGTTGGAATGAAATATAACTGCTGACTAAGATTTTTGGAAAAAATATTTTTAATTCCAAATTTAAACCGATTTATCGTCCTGTTCGATTACAGTACAGCATATTGAATTCAAGCCAAGCTAAACCTTACATTCTTTTAAAAGCTAACAACAGAAACTAAAGGCCATCAAGCCATTTGTTGAGAGTCTCCTTTCAAGCTATCCATCTGGTTCCAGGACAGATAATATAACCACTTTTAAGCAATCATCTCAATCATCTGACTATCGATTTTATGCATTTTTTCCCCACTCAATGCCCGTACAATAGCACTTAAGTTGCCGCTGCGCTATCTGGCAAAGTTTTTCAACATTTCCAGTAAATGTTTTTCGTGTTCGCCAGACTCGCGAGCTATTCGCCCTCACTTGTCCAATCAACTGACAGGCCAAACAAGAGAAACTCAAGCGTTTCGGTAATTAATGATGGAAAAAGAAAATACACGCACTAAACGCCACGGAATTGTCAGTTTTTTGACAAATATCACTTGATGGGCTGTCCGAAAACTTACTTAATCAACGCCAAACAAATCTCCGAGATGTTTTCAATTAGTTACTGCTTAACTAATTACAGAAGAGCAATCCAAAAAAAAGAGATAAAACATGATTGATAGCTGGGTGTGCGTCTACAAAATGGTACGTTCTTGGCCAACCCATTTTAATTGACCTAAAAAAAAAAATAATAAAAACTTGCTTTTTTTGCCCGCATTTTACTGCGTGTAAACACTCTCGCATTCGCACATTTTGAGGGGGCGACTGAGGGCAAGGACTTGCAAGGACACAAGGCTATAGAATCATGTAATGCTCTGCTGAGCATATTGAATGGATAACACACACTCGCCCTGCCAGAAGTGTACCAACTGGAACTCATCCCCTGGCAACTGAATTCGCATTGTAAAATGTTTACAGTGTCATAAAATATCAGTAACAAATGTGAAACCAGTATACACAAGCAAAGGCACACATATAAAAGTCAAAAACGCTAAAAAAATAGGCCAACAGAAAAACTGTTGGCCAAATAACAATACAAGAACAATGAAATGCATGCCCTTCAAGGCATTGTAAATCCGCCTTTCTATGTTTTTCATTTGTTCAAGTCTTAGACCTATTTTTCTTTTACAACTAGATTCTGACCGGAAAATCTTATGGATGTCATAGAAACTGCCATGTTCAAGAAGTTTTGGATTTAAGTCTTTAACAGCATCAAAAATCGATTCTTAAAATTTTAAAAATAATATAAATGCTATAGGCTACAGAATATTTTTAAAATGTTTAGTATTATGTTCTGTTTTTTTTGAAATATTTGTATTGTCAAGCAATTTTACTTAACATAGTATTTTAATTAAATACTTATTGAAACATAACCCTTCTTTCTATTTCTTATTAAAATTATGATTAAGAGAGGCTTATTTTATTGAAATATTTAACGATGAGTTCAAAATTTTATTTAATTTATTTTTGAAAACACTTCAAAATTAATTTAACACTTAAACATTTTTTTAGTTCCAGAAATACGATTTTGTTTTTTTAGGAAGAACAGAAGTTGATGTTGAACATTACATTTTTATGATGACTTCTCTTGATATTACTCCGCTATCCAATTTCTACACTTTTTAAAGTCATTTTGTTATGAAACTGAAAACAGGGTATGTTGCTAAAACGCTTTTTGCATTTTGCATTTGAAAAGCATTGGCTCGAAGTCAAGAGGGCCCGCATCGCATATCGCCAACATCAAGTACTTTTCATATCTGCGCCCCAAGCAAAACCCCTCGGTACCCGTTCCCAAAAGAGGGACACAATGAAAATCAATAAAAAATATCGCATTACTTTGGGCTTTGTTTCGACGTATTTTTTTTGTTTTGCCTTGTTTGCCTGTGTTGTTCTTGTCGATTTCGGCGTATGATTGATTTCGGGACACACGCAACGTCCTTCTAGGCACGAAAAATGTGTTGCATAACTACACGTGACTATCAGGGAGGGGAAAAAAAAAGGAAAAATTTCCAGTTGCAGTGTGTGACAGCAGCTGTGACAGCTTTGAAGGTTTTGTGGTGGGGAAAAGCGCTCTACAAAAACGCTAGTCAACAAATTCAATTCAATAAGCGCTTCACATCATATTTACCTTTTTTCCCCCATTCGAAAAAAAAGGAGAAGTACTGGATTTTTTGGGGGGAAGGTTTTGGGGGGTATAAGCCTATATGTGGAGTAAAAACCTATATGCATGGAAATGACTCTGCCATGGTTGTTGGCTTCTCTGTAAGCGCATTACCATCTCCATCTGTGTGGGCGATTCAATGGGCTCCATTGGGGTTTTGGGCTGGCAAAGATATATTGCATTCGGTCTATATGCTGTTCATAAAATGCCAATAAATTAGAAATAATTGAGAGATTGTGGGACGTTAAATTTGTTTGCTTTATTGGGAATTTTTGTTGTCTGTTTATAGTGTTCCATGTGTTTTCTATTCATTGGTCATCGTAATTTGATTGAATGGTAAATTAGGGGATTGCAAATATAACTTATGATGTTGACTGTTGTCTGCATCGAATATCGAAGCAAAAAATAAATTTATTAATAAGATTTTTAAGTTTTATACAATTTACAAATTAATTTAAATTTTTTAACGCTTATTCAATTGCTGGCACTTTCGTATCAATTCAGGATTTTCAGAATTGTTCATATTGAGATCGTTTCTTTAAAACTATTTCGCGGATGATAAATAAGCTAAAAAATCAATGAATGCTCACCAAGTAAATTGATGGTTATGTTAATTTATGTTAATAAGGCAACAAATGTTCATAATTAAACTTAATAATTACGCACGTCTGTTTACGTTTTATTTGTTTTTATGTGTCAATAGGTTATTGTGAAAGAAGTTTGATTGGAAAATAAGTACCACCTAATATAAACATCTTTTTTTTTTTTATTTTAAATCAACAAACATTTATTTGTAATTTGTTTAATGTCATCACTGGGATTAAACAATAACTTAAATATAAATAAAGTGTATTTAATTCAGTAGTGCAATCCGACAACAAGAAAAATCTAAAAAATTTCTCTGTGTCCATTTCATCCTCTAAGCCCCTCTAAAACAGGAAAGCTCTTTTCGAAATTATCACTCGCAGTGAGGATTCAATTTTATTTGAGTTTTTGCCGTAAATCTCTGAACGTATATTTCAGTGTGTCATATTCGGGACTGGAAAGCTATAGGCCTGGCACAGTCGGATGTCACAGTTAATTGCACATTCGGCCTGGGTTATGTTCAGATAATCGTCACATAAAGACGTTTCATTGTTGTAAGGGGTTTGGCAACAACGGCAAATACGTGTGTAACACAACCGGAGGGGCAACTTCTAATGGGACCCATTCCGTTCTGGGAAAAACCATGCCCCACAGGCCGGGGATAATATTTGCTTAACAAACATTAAAGTTGTTTTCGCCCTTTGTTTCATTTCTGTTTATTCGGCTAATTTATGCTACGCCTTATTGCTTACTTGCCCGTCACGCCATAATGTTACGACTTGGCCGCAGCTTAGCTTTCTTGGCCCGACTTTGTTTGGTTTCCTCGGCCGTGTACAACAGGGCGTATGATTGTACGAATGCCGATTTCCAGGGGCCCTTTGTCTTTTTGGGTGTTTGGCCAGCGAGTCGAGGACTCATTATGATTCATTGTTGCTTGCAGGAGTCAAAAGGTAGAACGACTCAAAAGATTTATTAGCATCAGGGCCCATAATGAAGTTCTTTAGTCGAGTTAATGCTTCAGCATTTAGCCATACTGGCCATGTCAAAGGTTTGCTGTTATCCTGGATAAGAATGAAAGGAAAGGGCGAGCAAAGAAACAGATTGGAAATCCTTTTGGTTAGTGGTTCTGTCATGCCATGGCATTCCATACCGAAAGACTTTGGTATTCATTGGGAGAGCTTTTAAGCCCTTTTGTGTAAGAGCAATAAGAGAAATATTTATTTAACTAAAGACCAATCAATTCAGTACACATAGAGAAAAGGTGTTGAAAGGATCTTTATAGAGACAATTAAATTATAGATAAAATAAGTGCCAATAGAATATAAATATGTCTATTACTTTTTTAGATTTTCTTATTAAATTTTTTTAAATCTATTCCCGCTTAATGTCAATCTTATATATATATGTCTGTGTACTAAGATCCTACTTTCTTTGGGCCTAAAATGAAAGTTTTCATTTATTGAGATGCTCTCACTTTCCCCTTCTTTCCATCTTTCAATTTTCAATCCATTTGTGTGCCCTGTAATTGAAGTTTTCTGTTTGTTTTTCCTGCGCCAGAGCTCTTCATAAGCAACTGTCATAGGAAACCTTTTTCGCTGCCCTCCACAAAAAGTTGATTATTACTTATAGACTTTCAGACCCTGGACTGTAATCACTGGACACACTGAAAAACTGGCTCAGATCCTCCTTTTCCGCCCTCATCCGCCTCCATTCGAGATAGAAATTACTATTAGAATGCCAGCGGCGAAAAGCAAACAAAAAAGGAAGCCAGTTGATGGGAGAAGCAAATGTGAGAAAAATCTCATTTACAGCTTGGCCTTAAAATGGCAAACAAAAATTTCAAATACACAACATAAAACCCGAATAGTAAACAAGGAGTCCCAAAGTCCAGACCCCAAAGCCAAATCCCAAATAGCCGCAGATAGTTGGACAAACATTGGCCAAATGCCAGAGAAAGTTGCTGATGGTCTTGATTATTTCCTTCTGATGTTATTAGCTTCATTTTGATACGGCTGAATGACATAATTCTGATGAAATTTAATTTAAAATTTAGGAAAGCAGAGATGAAATAAAATGAGCTAGCATTAAAATTGAAGAACAAAGGAAAATAAAGTAGAGATGGGCTGCTTAATAATTTAATTAAGCAATTTAAGGCGATTTATTTAGTGCAATAAGCAATACATCTTTTAGGTAGTATTGTCGGTAGTTAAAAGATTTAATTAGTCGTTTAAATATTATTTTCCAACCCACAGCAAATTGCACTTCCCTGTGACAGTGCAATTGAATAAGTAATTTTTTTAGGTAGGCCCATAATGGCTTTAAAAAAAAAAGAATCAAATTTGAGGATCCATAAAGAGTCATATCTAAGCTAGAACCTATTATACAGATGAGCCTAAAATACTTTTCATCAGCTTTAATGCTGATTTATGTCAACCGCAGACACACGGCCAAAAGCCCCGAAAAAGGGCCAAAACTTTATCCAACGTAAAAACCTCGGATCATCAGCAGTCATGGAGTCATGGAAGTTTCGCTGCGGTTGCCAGCCAGTTTGCCAGCCGTCATCTTAGATAAACAGGCATAAATCCGAGAATGCGTGCTCCATAAAGGTCTTTTGATTAAATGAAACCATTTATTAGGCGAGGTAAAGACAATGTCATGACACCTCTCTAGGAGCAGCCGTGCAAGAGGTAAATGTTGCCATAGAAGGGGCGGTAAAAACAATTTCTTTAAAAGTCCCCCTCCTCCAAACTCATGAGACCTGAGTTATGATGGCGAAGGCTCCAGACAGAAGCCACAGCCCCCAAAAGACCCCCATCAGACATCAGATCCCCCTTTTCCGCAAAAAGAACTCCTGCAAGGGCAAGTAAACACAAACAAATTTTTAAATTTGTAAACACGGCGAACGAGTGAAAGTTAACAAAATGGAGCCAACAACGCGCAACGAAACCACTTGGCAATGTCGACAGACGCCATCGCTGACGCGGCTCTCCATTGCCGGTTGCCATTTACCATTTACCATCTACCATCTACCATTTGCCATTTTCCATTTTGCCATTTTGCGATTTGTCGACGCACGCACACTCGATTAGAAGGTGGCAAAATGGGCGGAATGGGCGGAACGGGCGGGAGGTCAGAGGTTAGGCGGTGTGGGTAACAGGAAATCCGGCAATTTTTGAATTTTTCGCAAAGAGCTAAACAAAATAAACAGCGGGGCACATGTATCCTGTCCTTAGGAGAAATCGCAGAGTCCATAATTTTAAGGCAAACTCCAAGGGATAATTTACAGGGGTAAGGGAATATGATTTGGCTGGGGAAATAAACAAATATAATATGCTGCGTTAAG